>NC_133298.1:1399831-2782782 GCF_005239225.2 Populus alba | reverse complement strand
GGGACGGAATCCGGGACCGGTGATGTACTGATCTTTGCTTATAGGAGGGATAAGCACACGAGACCCAATATTTACGTGGTTCGGCAAATTGCCTACATCCACGGGGAGGTTCACTTTATTTAGAGATAGAGAAAGAATACAACACATGGAGGAGGATCACATCCCACTCACTCCCATCTCTCATTTGCTACAATAGGCAGCAGCTGCTGGTGGCAGCCCTTCCTCTTTCCTTTCTCTCTCTTCTCTCTACATGTCTCCAATCTCTCACGCTTTTGCTCTTTAAGATCATGCCTCTTTTTATAGGCAATCAATGGCAGCTCTTTCTTGCTCCTTTGTCATCAAAAGGGTGGCTGCCAAACTCCATTCTTCTTCAAACAAAAGGTGACTGCCAACTTTCTCTCTTCTTCAAACAATGGTGGCTACCAAAGTCAAGTTGGTGTTGCACCAACAAGCCTCCTTCTTTGACAATGTCAACATAAATTGGCAAATATTCGCAAACAATCCCCCCTTTGCCATTTTATGTGGGCAATTGTCATCTTGCTTCTTCAGCACACGCTCTCTGGAGCGTTTCTGAAATGAGCTCCTTTCATGCCTCACAACCTTCTCTAACGTGATCTCCGTTTGTCGTGTATGCCACCGGTCTAAACTAGGCTCCTATCATGGCCATAATTTGCAACATATAATTGAAAGTTAAACATGTGCAAGCCTCCTTTCTTCTTCACAGTCCACAAATTCGACCACCAATCAAGACCTTCAGATCGCCTCAAACTGATTCAGCGGCCAATCTACTCTTAATAATTCACCACTGTCATATATTTGGTCTCAAAATCTCAAACACTCGGACCATACCATTGCATCCGGAATGATCAAATTAACTGGAAACATGTCTTGAATCGTCAAACGCACTTCAGAAACGGCTAAGATTTGATTTCAAAACAATTCTTGGCCTCCAATCCACGGCTCAGATTTACACATATCAGATACCAGGTTGCCCTAGGATCAAGCTACACTGGACCAATATCACCTCGAAGGATCGCGGCTCGGAACTACAGCTACAACAACTCAGCTACGGCTACTCGGCTCAGCTTTGGTACGGCTCGCAGGCGATGACATGGTAGGTGCGCCCGCTATGCTGACATGTTAGTACTAGTCAATTGACTTGCTGACTGTGTATGTCTGATGTCATCCTGCATCATGCTGACTCATCCTTTGCATGGCACTGTGCACAACATATACGTCACTGCATTCATGTCTAAAACTTTCAACAATGAGTCGGAAAGTCAACACATACCGGGTGAAAGACAACGGTGAGCACAAAGTTCCGCGCGCCTGAATGAGGTAGACGAAACCTTGCCGGAGAGTGATGGCAGACGTGCAGCAAGTCCGACGTAACCGATATTTTGACTGCCTTTTTTTTTTTTTTTTTTTTTTTTTTTTTTTTTGTTTCAACAAGTGGCTTCGTTTCGTCCTCCTCTACACGGTGGGATGGTCAAAACACACAATTTTGACAACTTTCATTTTTTGAGCAAAGATCAAACACCACTTTAAACCAAAAAAGCTCTGATACCATTTGATGGGGCGGAATCCGGGACCGGTGATGTACTGATCTTTGCTTATAGGAGGGATAAGCACACTGAGACACAATATTTAACGTGGTTCGGCAAATTGCCTACATCCACGGGAGAGGTTCATTTTATTTAGAGATAGAGAAAGAATACAACACATGGAGGAGGATCACATCCACTCAACTCCCATCTCTCATTGCTACATAGGGCAGCAGCTGCTGGTGGCAGCCCTTCTCTTTCTTTCTCTCTTCTTCTCTCTACATGTCTCACAACTCTCACGCTTTGCTCTTTAAGATCATGCCTCTTTTATAGGCATCAATGGCAGCTCTTCTTGCTCCTTTGTCATCAATGGTGGCTGCCAAACTCATCTCTTCTTCAACAAAGGTGGCTGCCAACTTCTTCTCTTCTTCAACAATGGTGGCTACCAAAGTCAAGGTTGGTGGTTGCCACCAACAAGCCTCCTTCTTTGACAATGTCAACATAATTGGCAATATTCCAACAGGGTGTACTTAAAAAAAAACCAAGATAAAGGTGGCACAATACTACATACAAAACCATATACAATGGGATGCAGCAAAAACTAAAAAATAAAATAAGAAGGAAGTGCGAAAGAAAGGAACTTTTTCCTTGAGCTTAGAGATAGCACAAATCCAGAAGGATAAGAAAAGAGGGGCATGTAAGAACCACGAAAACAAAAAACTTTAGGTGCATGGAAAACAAAAATTTACACCGTTGCCCTCCCTACAAATTCATTTTGGAGATCAGAATAACCATCATCTACCTCATTCAAGGAAATGAAAGCAATGAGTACACCTAAAAGAGACGAATAGAATCAGCAAACTCGAAATATTTATATGTGCTTGGTAGCAACGATCAAGGTCTAAGTCTGCTAAACACGAGTGAAGAGAACAACCGGCGATGTCATAAAACTATGGAGCTTAAGAGCCAGCAGAACATTCTTCGAAAGCCCAGAAACTTATGCCCTTACAGCCATTAAAACTAATCAACCCAGATGAAATTCAAGCAAGATTTCAATTAATCAAGTGCGAATTCACCAACTTAAAAATGAAGGCAATCAATCAATTGTTTATCACTGTTTCCACTCCACCATATTAGATTCCAATTTTCTATAACACGATCAGAGAGTAATACAATGCCATTTGAACACACTTGTAAGACGGTAAGATTTAGTATGGTCTCGGACATGTTCTCTTTTTTTGAACGGGGAGAGGGTTCTGCAGTGCAGGAGCCGGTTGCTTTCTTTCCAAAGCCGGAGCAATTCAGGCGGAATAAAAAGTGTGGAAGGTTATTCGCTACGTATTTGGGCTATAATGAAGATCGATTTCCCAAACCGTACATACTTACCCATAAGCAGTGGGCTTTAACCACCCCGGCCTTGTCATTTTTTCTCTATAAAGCGTTCGCATTAAAAAAAAAAAAAACCCACGACGGTATTTAAGGATCCTTTAGGGAAAAATGATTAAGGTTTGGTTCACCAAGGATTCCCTTTGGTTTTCTTTTGATCTTCTAACAAACTATGCTAATGAATAAGCTAGTGATGATTAGAGTGATGGACCAGATCACCGGTGGTTTGTGATCCAGTGGGGCATTAAAGCGACGGGACTTCGCTGAACCAGCATGAATAGTCCATATAACCTGACCTTGGTTTGGAGCCTGCTGCTGCTGAAGAGCAGCTGGCCTCCGGTCCGGCTTCCCAGAGCAGGATTTGTTTGAGACATGCACAATGTGGTCCGGGCTGCGAAAAGAACGTGACGTGACGTTGTAAATTTGGATTTGAATTGTTTTGAAAATTAATACTAGGAGAATGGTGGTTGATTATTCAGTTTCAGAGACGTTTTATTGGTGATAGGTTCAGAGACTTGTTAGTATTATTATGTGCGTCCTTTCACAGGTCATGGGTATCATAGATCATTGTTTGTGCAGCATTACAGTTGGCCTAAATATATAAATCAATAAACATTCATTAGAATCAAAAACAAAAACATCCGGATTTTATATCATTATTTCTTGAATGAACAAAAATGTCAATGAGGCCAAGCTAATGCAAATTCTAAGAGAGAGAAAAGAGGCTCAGAAGCATCAACCAGAAAAGGGGGCGATTTATAAACCGAACGATAAAAAGAAACATGGGACCAAAGGTTTCAGACTTTCAGCTATCAGTTTCCGCATGACTACGTTGTGTCCCCTCAAATCACACCTCAACAAAACTTCTTGTACAGTTACATCTCAGAATCAAGTCAGGCTCCACAACAAACACGAGATAGAAAATACCTTCGACTGTTAGTTTTGCAAAATATACTGCATTATGTCCTTCCGGAAAACCCCCTGATATCCACTTCCCCCGCCAATGTTGTAGTATGGTCTTGACATTTCAGGGCACTGGATGCTCAAGTGCCTGTACTGTGTAAAAGCTCCAGCAGGTCTCAATGGCCGCATCATCATTGCAATGGATGGAAATGGTTTTGACCACATATTTCTTGCTGAGGTGAAAAGATGCCTATCAGATTCCTGGTGCCTGGATGTCTGGCCAATGCTCGGAGCTTTCAGGTGGGAAGTGTTGTTGGTTACCTGCTTTGTAACATTTGTATTTGAGCTAGCACCATTTGTGGGTTTCACAGGTGGGGGACCACGAATCTGAGCAGAAGGTTTCATTCGGTCCAGCCACCTCAGGATCCTGTTACCAAGATGCCGACCAACCTCTATGTCTCTATGTTGTATATTCAGGTGAACTTTAAGAGCAACATCAAAAACAGCACGTGTTCGCCTATGAAGTTGGGAAAAGGAAAGGATCATATGAAGTTATTTCAAGGCCTGGAAAAAGTTTCAACCAAGAGGCATAAAGAAATACAAAATACTGGCAGCATAATGATCTGCAACAAATAAGAATGATAGTAGCACCGACGAGAAATAGATGCACAGTACATAATAGCAAGCAAACCAAGCTGGTATGGAAATGGAAAGCTGAGCGGCATTACAGCCATGCTGAGTGAACCTTCCGAGCCTTTTAGGCATCCAAATATGTCTCAATTACATTGACTTCATGCATTCATATCTTTAATAGTCGTCCAAACAGTTGTCTGGCATCAAATAGTATATAGTGTGTTGATTTTTATCAGTCATCAAAATCTATGGTCTGATATTAAAAGAAACCCCGGCAAACCTTTATATCAAAACTATTGCTTAAAATTTCAAAATTTTGTAGTGGTTCTGGAATAACTTTGTGTAGTCAGGTATGTCCGGATTCAAACTAGAAAGAAATCCACTTAGCACGATTTCACTCTTCACAACCTTGAAACAGATACCCATTGTGGAAATGACCATTTGCAAGGTAGCATGCAAGGAAACAACTCTAGCACAAGGGAAGTCATGAAAGAGATACTGCCAATGGACGTTGTCCAGCTAATATACAAGACTACAAATCAGAGTTACAGAAAGAATGATTAAAATGGAACTCAATGCATCAGATGCAAGCTCCTGATCAACGTTTTAAGCAAATCCATTTGGCATCCTAATCGACAACATGAAGTAGATATACTGCTAGTGCATAAGTGTCGACATTCAAGACCTCATCTCAAACTATCCCAATTTACTCAAGGAAATATAAATTAAATGGTTAAGGACTTGTAATGTGATGGGAAAATTGGATTAAGTCTGCACGAAGCAAGCACTCTCTATCAAACAAAACATGGACAAGCAGAGTCATTAAACAATAGGCACAGCTATTTCAATAACGTGTGAATGTCCATTTATAAAATCCCACAAATGAAGATAAGAATAAATAAACGTTCAGCTAAAAAAATCCCAAATTTATCAAAGAAAAAGCAACCCGCTTACTAATTTTCTATCGAAATGAATCGATCAAATAACTGATTAAACCCCTATTGCAAGCAGTGCCATCACAACAAAATCAGATACATCAAAAGAGCTAATCCATCAAAGATCGTATCATCAGAATAATAACAACACATACCTTTGAACAAACTGACGGATCCTAGGGTACTTAGGGCTGATGAGCCTACGTTGAATCCTTACAGCCAGTCTATAAGTCCGTTTCAGACCCAAAAAATACGCAGTTCCCAATGTGATCTCCCACAGCACCATCTTGTGTTTAATTCTGTCTCTCCAGAAACTTCTAATCTCTCTTTTGTTTACGTATACTGCCTATGAACTGTTTGTTTTGTGGTCTCTGTGAATCAAACCATTGGCGGTCTTATATTTCTTTTACATGTTAGTGGAAAAAACGATGGGTTTCGTTTTGAGCAAGTTAAGAAAAAGAAGAAGAAATGGATTCGCTGTGGAGACGCCAGAATTTTCGATTGCAGTGACGTTGGTGTTTTTTCTTTTTTTATCTATTTTAGTAGCGGTACCGATGGAGCAGAAGTTTATCTCAACCGTTGATACTTGATAGGTTATTAAAAGATGGACCATAGATGATTGGGTCTGAGATATAGCCAGCTTCTAGTAATGGATGTAGATAATTGGGCCAAGCCCACAGTTTCACTCAGATTCGGTATCATTCCACCCTCGGGATTCTTCGCCCCGCTAGGTTGGGTCTGGAAAATTTAACCGAAAAAACTAAAAGAAAAGGAGAAGTTATGTTGCTCTAGGAATAATTTACTATTTATTGGATTTAACTAAATTGTCCACGGGTCAAAATTAGTCATTTTGTTTTTTATTACATGATAAAATTATTAATTTAACCATGAAATAAAAAAGATAATATCCATTACTCAAGGGCGTTTTGTATTTTTTAAAATTTTTGAAATAGTGTAATTATTTTTTATACTTTTAAAGATAAAATCAACATAACTTTCTCGCATATGTTTTTTTTTATCATTTTATATTAGTTTTGATATAAATTTAAAGGTCACTTGGGGATATTATTGTAATTAACATGTTAAATATAATTGAAAAAAACTTCTTGCTCACGCCCAGAATTTAGACGATTCCCATGCCATTCATGCAGCGCGTGCAGGACAATTCAACAATCAAAAACTGCTTTTTAAAGGGTATTTCAAATGTCTCGACATCCCCTGTACGATGGACCAAACACGCTTGTAACTTGGGTTAGTGATCTTTTTTTTTCTTCCTCTTCTCTCTCTTCCTCAAATTTAGCGCCAGCCCTGCAAAAAGTCAAACCAACCTCTTCAATTTCTTTTTTCTTTGCATTTGATCATTATCCAATTTATTACAGTTTTTTTTATTTTCAATAATCTATTAAAAACATATTTTCCAATTTCACCCCTGCAATTTTTTAGTATTTAAAATTTCATCCATATTTTTTAATCACTATTTTGTTGCTTTGGATCATTTTTTAGATTTTGTTTTTTACAATTTTATTATCCTTAGATTTTTTCGTGCTTTGTTTTTTTTTACAAAGTTATCCCAATATCATGCCAATGATCATGAAGTTTGTGAGTCAAACTAATTTAATTGGGATTTTTTTTTTTTTAGTTTCCCCTTCAATATCAGATTTTTTGATATTCCATGTGGGCTCAGGTTGGGTTTTTTTATTTTTTCTTGTCAGTTTATTTATTATTATTGTTTTTTATTTTAGTTATACTATATAAATTACCTATTGAATCAATGACTCAAGTCTCAAAAAAAAATTCTTGATATTTTTTTATATAAAAAAAATTAACCAGCCCACGAGTCATGAATTTAGCAATCACCCAGTACTTCTAAAGCACTTGGAAAAGTTCATTGAGCTTCATTATCTAGTAATTACAATTACATTACAAGAAAAACTAAAACATTTGGGAAATAATTGTTTATGTTTTATTTGTATTAACGTGGGTGTCCGAGTCAGTTTATGGACGTCTCGACTAATCCCACGGACCATGAAGTTAACAATCATATAAGCCTCTAGTAGTTCTGAAGCTTGTAAAACTCGAATTGATGATCTTTATAGAGAAAACTTAGGATTTGATCAGTTAAGCTACACCTATCGGGATTATCATTGTTCATGTTTGATTTTGCAACAATAGGTTCATGTTTGATTTTGCAAAAAAAAAACAAATCAAATTTGTTGTTAGCAAGAAATTACAAATGGAGGGACCTAAATTGAAATTGTCGGCAAAATTATGGTTTCTCTCCTTTTTGGGCACTGTTTTGTGAGAACCTTTCTTCATTTCTTGCCCTGGCCTTACGGACAGTATCGGTTTTGGTCTTCTTCTTTTTTAAAATTATTATATCATTTTTTTTTTCGCAATTGAATCTTTTTATATTGAAGTGATTTTGAAATTGAAGTTGATATTTACTTCTATTAGGTTAGCGTGGACCTATTGCGCTGTCAAAACATCGTACCGACAATGGTATCATGTTCGATTTTGAAAAGAAAATTAATTTTGTTGTTTGATTACAAATGGAGGGACTTGAATTGAAATTTGGCTCTTTTTTTCCCGACACTGTTATATCGATTTTTTGGTCCTTTCTATTTTTTTTATTATGTCAATTTTTTTGCCTTGGCCTTTTGGACAACAGCAGTTTTGGTCCTTTTTATTGGTTTTTTTTTTATTATGTCAAATATGTGCTTTGCAAATGATTCCTTTTATATTTAAGTGAGTTAATATTCAAGTTGTTATTATGCTTCGATCAGGTTCATATTCGATTTTACTAAAAAGAAAATTGATAATTTTTTTTTGCAAGAGATTACAAATTGAGGGACTTGAATCCATATTGAAGGGAAAATCAACCTTTTTTTTTTTCTCACTGCTTTGTCAGCGCTTTTATTCATTTTTTTCCTTGGTATTCTGGACAAAATTGGGTTTGGTCCTTTTTGTTTTTTTATTATGTTATTCTTTTTGCAACTGAATCCTTTCATAATAAACTTCTTTGAAATCAAAGTTAATATTCTACTTTGAATAGGTTAGTTTGGACTTATCACATTGTCAAACACCTTCATGACAGTGGGTTCAAGTTTGATTTTGCGAAAAAGAATGTAAATTCTTTATTTATGAAAGATTACAATTGGAGGGACTTAAATTGAAGTGGGGGGCAAAATTTTAATTTTTTTTCGGCAGTGTTCTGTCAGCGCCTTTCTTCATTTTTTTCAATTCCTCGGATTTCTGAACAAAACTACATATTCTATCATGTAATTTTTTTTTTTTAATTTAATATCGACGTGATTTGCGACTGGGATTGATATTGATATTTTTGTTTTAATTTGGTTAGCGTGGACCTCTTACGGTGTTAAAAAAGCATCATGTCAATGGGTTGATGTTTGATTTTTTAAAAATGTTGTTGTTAGCACAAAAAATGAAATTGGAGAGGCTTAGGCAAAAAGCTTTATAATTTTAGCTATGTTTGTTTTTTTATTTTAAAAAAATTATTTTTTTTAATTTTTTTTGTTTTAAATTAGTATGTTTTTGATATTTTTATATCATTTTAGTACGTTGATATTAAAAATAATTTTTAAAAAATAAAAAAATATTATTTTAATATATTTTTAAGTAAATAATACTTTAAAAAATAATCACAACTATATTCCCTAACTTGCTGAGAATTTTAAATAAGATCTCTTTCGACCCTTTTAATATGAAAGTTTTGTGTGTCGATTCAAGAGTTCATTTTGGGGAAAAAAAATGAAAATTGGAGGGACTTTGAAGCATTTATGTTTAATATCAATGGGCTTTTGTTTTCACATTCTTACATATTTATTTTATTTGATTTTATTCAATCACTTTTCTATATTTATTTTAATTATTATTTGATTAGATAGAAATTTTATATAAAACAATTATTAAACACAACCAGGTTTATAATCCATTTTACAAAATCAAATATTTTTATTTATAATTTTTTCTCAACTTTTTAGATTAGAACTTCGTCAACATTAACAGCTCTTTTATTTATATTTTTTGTGCAGATATCTCTTAATTATTTAGTCATGTTCAGTTATGATTTATTTGGTATAATTTAAAAAAAAATTAATATAAAAAAACATTTTAAAAATGTTATCATTACCCTGTAATAAAAAACTTCTGTTCTAACCCATATCAGCTAACTAGTTTTAGGATGAAATCCATGTTTGTCTAAATTGTTGTTTTTGTTTTTCAAGTTGAAAAGCATATAAAAAATATGTTATTCAACCTAAAAAAACAAAATCAGAAGCACAAGCTTAGAAGAAGGAAGCCTTATTGGTATGTTTGTGTGTAGATATGATGAGTTTGCATGAGAGCATTGTTTCCTTCCAAATTTTGTACATTACAAATCAGAATGTTCACGAACGAGGGTGGACCAGTTTTAGTAAGATCCACTCAAGCCCTAAACCCCAATCATTTGGGCTTTTTAACTTTCGACCCAGGTCTAGCCTTATATGGAGTTTTAATAGGATTTTATTATATATATATATATATATATATATATATATATATATATATATATATATATATTTGGATTTTGTCAATTCAAAATGGAATTTGTCTAGAGGCGACAACGAGCTCAAGGAATAGATTCTTTTTTTCAACTCCTCCAAGAAGCTCCAAAATAGAAACTTGTCTTGCAATACATCTCTCACTCATTGACACACTCGCCCGTGAGTGACCAGCACATGGACACGATGACAAAGGCCTGTTGTATTTAAGATTCAACGATTATAGCAAATCAATGAAGATTTCTATTAGTGTCCATGTGAGATTTAGGATTTATGTGAGATGCCGTAGTGGTGATAATTTAAAATATTTTGTTATTTATAAATATATTAAATTTTTTTTATTTTTTTTGATATTAGTACATTAAAATAATTAAAAAATATTAAAAATTTTATTTTAAATAAAAAATTAAAATTTAAAAGAAAGTGGCTTGCATCTTGTTTCTAGGATCTTAAGTTCGAACGTGTTAATAATTTTCTTCACTTTATTTTTTACACAAAGTCAAATTTTATAGGTAAGTATTAGGTAATTGTTTCGAAAATTTTGTTTTCAAATGTAAAAAAATAAATCTACATAATGCATTATTTATTTACAATAAAAATTCTAAATACTCAAAATTTAATGTATAATAAGTAAAGTTATTTTTTAAAATATTAAAATTACAATCTTTTTAATTAGTCTAGAAACGCTTAAGTTAATCAGTCAAATTTGTTAAATTTTTAACTCAAAATACAAACCTAACTATATTTAATAATATATTAAAAACATATCAAAAACATAAAAACATGCCAAAAACACCATGAAACCACTCAACTATCCCATAATTTCAACCTAATTTTCCTCTTATTTTTAAAGAAAAACACCATTTTCGTTAAGTTTCCATCGATAAGAGAAATTTATTAACAAAAAAATCTTTGATTTTTATGGCTGAACAGTGATCAAACAATAATTTTATTATTTTTTCAATGAGTTTTTTTCTCCTTTTCAATAATATAAAAACTATAAAATAGATAAAATAAATTTTGAAGCTAAAATAAAAACTCAAAATATAAAGGTACTTCGCTGGATGAACATAACAAATCCTCTTCTTCTTCTTTTTTCATAATTTTGTTAATATAATGTAACTACACCTCATATGAGTTATGGATGATTCTAACTAGCAAAACTACTCACACTTTCTAGAAGCCCTGATTTAGACTGGTTACTTAAACTGAAGATTTCTGGAACTAATTCGAGGAATCAAACATGTAAATATATTTAAGTCAGGCATCTGCAGGGTATGTGCCATAATCTTTTGACTTTATTTTCTATTTTCTAGAACTATTTTACTAAATATATCAGGTATTATCATTTTCCTTTTTCTTTCCTGGAAAAGAAGAAACGCTGCTGAGCCCATACATTACATTGACAATTCCACACCCACCCTTGACCCTCCCTGACAGTAGAAAAAAACAAAAACAAAAAAAAACAAAAAAAACTCAATCCATGTCTCTATCTTCACTTTTTAAATGCATTAAAGAAAGGGAAAATATTTTTAGCATCGAGGATTAACGGACAAGTAAATACCACCTCTCCTATTAAAAAACTCAGAGCGTAACAGTTGCCCCTCTCTAAACAATCAATCAAACTAGCAGCCTCTCTCTCTCTCTCTCTCTCTCTCTCTCTCCTCTCCCTCTCGCTCGATCTATCTATCCGTGGATAATGCAAAGACAATCTCTAGGCTCACCAGTAACCAAGCTCCACACCAATGGAGGAGCCGACACTCTATCGTCGAGTGATAATAAACTACTATTCAAAGACCTACCTTCTAGTTCACTCACACCAGACGCTGACGACTTGGATCATAAATCAATAAAACCACGCCGATTCTCATCCTCTTCACTATCATCAATACTTTCATCCCCGGCTCCAGCCCCTGAGAAACTCATCCACCTGATTCCTTTCCTCACCCTCTTTTGTTTCCTTGTCCTCTTCCTCGTCTCTCATAATCCTTCTCAATCAGGTACTGATAAATCAAAATCTGTAGCTCTCTTGTTCTTTCTTTCCTAATTACCCTTTTCCTCATGGCCTGTTTGTCGCAGATTTGGCGCAGTTTAATGGATTCAAGCGAGTCTCCAGCCATATAGGTATAATGCAGTTTGAATTAATTTATTCTCTTCATTTTTTGTTCTTTGTATTTTATTTTTATTTTCTGGGTTGTAATCGTAGAAGAAGCGATCGAGAGTGTCGGTGACGTCAGTGGACTAAGCGCGGTCAGAAGAGGCGATGTCCTGGCGATTCGAAGTTTCAGGAACTTGCAAGAGATTGCTGCCGACAAGCGCGCCCCCCTTAAAGTTCGCTCCCACCGAAAATTCTCCCATTTTTAAGCCGCATTTTCTGCCCCTTTCTTTCTCACCATCTCTGCTGTCCGCCTCCTCCAGGCTCCTGGACCTCTCTGTCTCTCAGCGTGGCATGCGCGTGCGACGTCTTCCTGCACGTGCGTTGTATATTTGTTTTTCTTTTTGAATATTTTCGCACGTGTGCATTTAATTCCTTCTCCCTGTATTTTTTTTTAAAATGATATTTTATCTACATCCGGCGAGAGAGCCTCTATTCGTGGCGCTTGTTTGATTGTTTTCATGGAGGCTCGCAAGCGAGAGATTTTTTACAGAGAAATATAGAAAACATGAAGATACGGGGAGGGGTGACATAATTGCGATTGTTATGATGCGTTGGGAAAGGCGCACGTTAGTTTTGTCGGGATGAAATAGGTAAGAGTGCGCTTAAAGGGTGTGTGGTTGGAGTCCAGCTGGAGAAGAGGACCGTTGTAGCAGTAAATACTAGCCTTGGGATTTTAGGGGAGCCAGCTGGAAAGTAGGGTAGTGTATGGCAGTATCGGATACTCACGGTACCCGTGACTTTTTCTTAATTCTTGTTAAATAAACTGTTTTGATAACCTAACCCCCAATTTCATGGTAGTTTCATGATCCATCCATGGCTGTCAGCTCTCTTCCAATCAGCTTTCACCGCTCTAAAATTTCCATATTGGTGTTACTGCGAGTTGCATCTGGTCGGATGTAAAAATGGAATCCCATGTCTTAACTAATAGCAAATCATGCAAGGGAATCTTCATGTTAAGGACAAGTTGCCAACTTGATACATGCCTAAACCTTTTCCTTTGAATAGTTTGGTAACCTTTTCAAGTGTTGTGGTTCTTATTTTTTTTTTTTTTAATTTGATATATTGATGGTAAAAATAAAATAATATTTTTTATTTTTTTAAAACTAATTTTTAATATCAAAACAATAAGAGAATAAGAAAAAAATAAAATAAATTAGCCTGAATATGTGTTTTTTTAAAAAAAATATATATTCCACTAGAATCTTATGAAGTGTATGAGAGCGTGGTAATATTATTTTTTAAAATGTTTTTTATTTGAAAATACAATGAAATAATATTTTGTTATTTTATAAAAAATATTTTTGATTTGAGTATATTAAAATAATTTTAAAATATAAAAGAATTGAAGCAAATAAAAAAATAAAATAAAAATTTAAATGTTTTTTAAAATATCTTTAAAACACAATTCAAGGCCGCTTTGTCGTTCGAAAATCCCATGTTATTAGGAGATGGGTGGAATTAAATGTGGATATTGAAAGGGTGAAGACCGCTTTGTCGTATCCAAGGCTATGTAAATATGTCGATTTCATTGCAATCATTGTACCCTCGTTAAAAAAATAGGAGACCTGTCGTGCCACGTTATTTTTCTGTTTTGCCCGGAAAAGCTCCTCTCTTTTTAGACATCCCGTTCGGTGAGGAAATGGAGGAGTAATCCGACATTGATGATGGCGCATGATGGCGATTCTGATCACGGGGTGCCTTTTGATGACAGGTGTCAACATAATAATGCATCATGAAAAGAAGGGGTAGATGTAGGTGATGAACGGCATCGCTTTTCGCTTCTTCTGGACCCCAAGGCGATGAGATATGGGTCCCAGTTAAGGGTATCTCTATGATACGATAGAACACGTATCGGGTTTACAGATTACAAATGGAATGTGTAACCTTTAAGATACCGTATTGTATTGTGAATTATTTTTTCCTGTCACAAGGAAAAAATTGTTTGATTACGTAAAGAGATTCTGTTTTTTTTTTTTACATTATATTTTGTATATAATTATATTTCAAATCTTAAGTTTTTAAAAAATAAAATAATTTTTTTTTTTATCTATGAAAACAAGTTTTTATTTATTTTGTATACAAAAATCTAGCTTTGACTTGTGAAATGGCCTATTATGGGGTCTCCCAATAATTTTAATCAAATATAATTTTTATAAATCTATTTTTAAAAAAAATTACAGTTAAAAATATTTTTAAAACTTTTTTTTTTTTAAATCAGAGCCCCAAAAATTAATATAGTATCAAACACATGCTAAATAAAAAACTAAAAAATATTAGTCTTTTGCACACACTGCACATGCAGCATGACAAAAAGTGCAATTCATTGTGGACTTTGATTGTCCTTTTTTAGTTCCTTTTTAACCAAATTAAAAGCAATTGCATTGTTAACAAAATGAAAAATAAAAATAAAAAGGATAAAGGTAAAAACAACGAGGAAACTAGATGGTGGTTTCAAAATTTGTGTAAAAAAATTCGTTTTCGCTCTCCTACTTCCAGAATGATAGATTTTTGGTCTCTCAAGATTCTCATAAATTTAATTTTAATCCAATATCTTATTTTTTTTATTGTTACATCTCTAGTTTAAAAAATAAGATAAACAGTTGTCGAATTTTATTGATAGAAAAAAATAATCTTGGTGGATATTGATTTCTGTTATGGAAAGATATATTTTTTATGTTAATTAATTTTATTTGACGAGAGAAATTTTATTGAGGTTTTATTTGTCATTTTTATTACTTGAAATAATAGATTTTAAACTTTTTAATAGTTTTGTTTTTTAGTTTAATTTTCAATCAATATCCTTTTTTATTTTTAATTTATTTAATTTAATTATTTTCAAAATATTAATAAACATATCGGGAGGTTTTTATAATTTCATACAGGAGATTGTTGTGTTTATCCACTAAATAAATAAATAGCTTGATCGATAGTGATTTTTCATCCATTATTGGCGTCATTATCACGAGGAACAGAATAGATAAGGGTTCTTCTCCAAAGTGATTCCGTTGATTGGGCTCTGCAGCCACGAGTGGGAGCCTGGCGACATGGTCTCGTGCATGTTTAACAGGCTGTTTTATTTGGTGGAGCCCAGCTCGTGACTGCAGCTACCAAAATGGTAGAAGAGTACATACTACAAACGACAGGAGAATGCACGAATTGGAGCGTGCACTCGTCCACCAGACCCAGCTTTAAATACCCTAGCAGAAGCTTGATATTTTCCATCCTTGTTCTATGCTATTTTTGTCCCTATGAACCTTAAACTATGGAAATCTAAAATCAAATTAATCTCCAAAATTAACTGCTAATTTAGATGGTATAGCATAAAAAAATAATAATTGTGTAGTTTGTCTGCATTAAAATATAAAAAATAACTAATTCATTGAAAACCATATAAAAACCAATGATTTTTGAATTCAGAGGGAGACACCAGGTGACTGTGGCATCTGTCAGTAAGAGAGTAGGGAATTCTTCCTCTAAATGCATGATGTGCGATTCTAATATTCGAGTGTGTTTGTTTTTACTTTTGTGGTTGAGGTTGTGGTTGGGTACAACCCATTTATGCACAAACCTCAACCACAAAAGACTATTTTTTCTTGCTTTTTAATGGGTCCCACACCTAAACCTCAACCTCCACTTCAAATACAAACACACACTTCATCTCCGTTGCAATCCATCATTACTACAAAGTTACAAACAATGGAGCATGAATTCCACATGGATCCTTATGCTTTGTTTGTTTCAAGGAAAATGAATTCCCGGAATTCATTTTCCTCACTTTCCCATGTTTGGTGACTATCAGGAAAATAATTCAAAGGAAAACCAATTCCTTTCAATTCCAATCAACTTAAACTTTCCCTTTCCTCGTAGGAAAGTGTTTTCCTTTCCTTATCAAAAGGAAAACACTTTCCTATTTTGAGCTCCGTTAAAACATAAAAATCTCTCTGCATCTCTGTCCAAAAACAAAAACAACTGAAAAGCACGATTGAATCACACTCTTCAGTTCAGGTTTTTTTTTCCTCAACAAATTTCTATATTATTTCTGTATATTATTTCCTTTATGTTTTCATATTCTTCGTATTTTTTAGATTTGCAAGAATTCGTATATTTTAGATCAAGAATAATAGCAAATAATCCTTGATCTTGTTTGTCTATTCCAACAAAACTTTTATTTCTGTTAATTTATCTTCTGCCTGTCAATTTTTTTTCTCATACCCAACCTAGTTTTCTTCTTTCTCGTCACATTCAACCCAGAAAAACCCAATCAACTGAAGCATCACAATCAAGCCATAAAACACACATTTTTTCTTCCACATTCGGCACATTCAACATCTGCACAGAAAAACAGAAAAACCCAACCAATTGAAGCATCCCAATCAAGCCATTTTTTCTTCACACATTCGGCACATTCAACATCTGCACAGAAAAACCCAACCAATTGAAGCATCACAATCAAGCCATTTTTCCTTCACACATTCGGCAGCTTCTTGAGAGAAATCAAAATCCCCAACAAAACCCAACTAGCCCCTACCCTGTGACAGATCCAGCACAAAGAGAGACGCAAACATGAGGGTAAACTGTCGGGTGAGAGAGGGATGAGAACTGGGGATGATGAGCAGATCTTAAGGTCTAGCTCTCCTACTCCTTGCCCCTTCAATATGTGATGGTGTCTTGCTTCTTCAGAGAACAAGGGATTGGTGAGACAGAGCCGAGAGAGAACAGGGAAGAGAGACAACCGAGAGAGAATGATCTGTGATAGGCGAGAGAGAACGAACAGTGATAGGCAATAAAATTATTAGGGGGAATGAGGGGAATTAGGGGAATCAGAGGGGAATGAAAGGCGAGCCTGAGAAACCGAAGTGTAAGTGACCGATTGAGAGGGGAACGACAAACCGATTGCCAGGGGAACGACAAACCGAATGAGATGGGAATGACAGTGGAATGAAATGGGAGCAGAAACCGAACGAATGAAATTGAATGGGAATGAAACCGAATGAGGAGAATGAATGAAATTGTCTTTAATTTTATGGGAGAGAGTTAGAGATAGGCAGAACAGAGAAAATTACACGGGGAAGGGGAATGAAACCGAAATACGGTGAAGGAATGAAACTGTCTTTAATTTTATGTTAATTTATTCATATTGTTGTAGTAGAACCAATTATAATATATATTCGATCATTTGGTCCAAAATGAAATGTTGGCAAAAGCATTTATGGCAAAAAATGCTAATTTGAGGAAAATTTGGGTTTAGAATTTTGTGAACCAACACTGCTACAGGCCTGCTTGCTAAGATGGTTTTAATATATCAAAAATTTGGGTTCAGACTATGTTTGTTATTTGACAAGTATGACATCGAAACGTAATATTTATGCATGATTGTGTTTGATGTTAGGTATTTATATTTATTTCTTAATGATTATTTGATATATATTCAAGGGGTAATTGCCTTTACCCGTAAAAAAAAATATTTATCCAAAAAACCAATCAAAATATTTTTGTATGTATTTATCTTTTAAAAAAAATTCTTCATACCAAAAAAAAAACCCAAATATATAACTATTACCATAAACTAATTTGACTTTCTTCATATGAAAAAAAAAACTTATTTTAAGCTTTTAAAATTGAAAAAAATATATTACTAGGTTTTGCTTCAAAAATATTTTACAAGCTTATTTCTATATAATATGATATGATATATATAGTTATATTTTATAAAATAAGCTATGTATGAATATAGGATATAATAATAATAATAAAAAATTATCATTATACTTTTTAGATTTTATTTTTTTATTGTAAGTGATTAAATATTTTTTATATATATATAGATAAACTTGAAAAAAAAATTCATTAATAAATTATTTTCCAGTTCATTTTCCATAACACAAACAAACACCGGAAAGTGTTTTCCAGTTCATTTTCCATAACACTACCAAATATCGGAATTCACTTTTCCAGGAATTCACTTTCCAAAAGGAATTCACTTTCCTGCAAACAAACGGAGCCTTATCTTCAATCCACTTTCCTTCCCATGAGAAAGCGATGATCCCAAATGAATTTTATTGCTATGATTTTGAGAAATAGAGACATGGATATGAATTTTATTGCTATGATTTTGAGAAATAGAGACATGGATAAAACCCCTGATTGGATTTTATTATTATTATTAATATGGATATTCGGGCTAGTTTATGCATATCTTAACTAATTTTATGAGTTTTAAAGTTAATAATTATGTAAGTCTCTAATAACCCTGAAATTTATAAGATTGAAATTAGTAATTTTTAAAAATTAAACCTAGAATTTAATCTTAATCAGTTAATCAGTTAAGTTATATCATTCAGTTTTCTTGACTGGATTCTTGTTTGCTTATCAGGTGCTACATTCACCAAATTCGAAGGGCAACTACATGATGAAAGAGATCGCAGAGGATCCAAGTTTCTCATGTAGCTCCATTTAGCGAACCAGACACAAGATTACAGAACTCCATGCAAAAGTAGAGGGTTTGGAGGAGGTTGTTTCAATATTTTCAATTTCCTTTTTTTCTAATTAGGTTTGTGATATATATTTAATTCAGGTTTTATTAGCTAGATGATTTTAATTTACTATTTAAAATAGGAAAAAAAATTGATATATAGAATTTTAAAAACTGGAATTCTTTCTACAATTTAAATGTAATTTTAGGGTTTGTGGAATCTTGATTTCTACATTTTCTTTATACATTGCATCAAAAAAACCAAATAACAAGGAACTCGAAACAAAAATAGGAACCCGAGTAATTATTATTCTCTCTACAGTTAAGCTTAATTTTAGAGTTCGTGAATTTCTGGTTTCTTCATTTTTGCTAAAAGCTTCGTCAAAGAACCCAAGCACCACGGAAATCAAAACAGAAACAACAAAAAATTAACATAATTTGGTATATTCTTGTTCCAGGGAGGAAGAGTCAAGTCATTACATGCAATCTTATCCCGCTAATTGGAGCAACATGTCCTACATCACTGCTTTTCCATACTGGAAGAAGTAGGAACTCCGGCGAGTAATCGAGTGGTAGTAAAATACAAAAAGTTCAAATTCAGAAATTTACAATTACAAATTAAAGAATCAAACCTTGAGCAGGTGGAGGCTTGGAAGGCTGCTGCTCACTTTCACCAGATGCTTTTGGGGACTCAGATAGGTGGACCTGAGCATAGTCATCCACCATTTTCCTCTTTTGTTCCTCTTCGGACATCCCTACCTTTTCTTTAGCCATCTGACCAACATCCCCAGCTGCCTTTGCAACCTTATTGAATGTGCCTGTCACCCAAGCAGCCCCAGTAAACACGTACCTGTTACTCATTATGGCAGATCCTGCACTACTGACTTTCTGCTCAGCAGCTGCAAGTGCCAATTTAGTTTTCTCAGAAACCTGAAATTTCTGATCCACTTCCCGAACTTTGTCACCAACAACAGTGGTGCTAGCACTAATCTTCTCAGTGAGACCTATCTTTTTGTCTAAAGAAGCAACTTTAGCTGAGGCTGTTGAAGTCAACTGGTGCTTCTCATCAAAACTCTTGGCTTTGTTGATCGCATCTTTACCCAAGATAAAGCCCTTAGCAAGCATGCCAGTAACCACATCTTCTGCCTTATGAAGAGCTGATTCATCACTCGGAGCTTTATTTTCTGTTGCCTGTACATATTAGGTATAACCAGTTCAGTAAAGTGACAGGGTTTATCAACTAAAAGAAGTTCAACACAGCATTCTTACAACAAGTGCTGCTAAAGCAGCTGGTGGCAGCTGGTAATCTGGATCCAAAGTTACGGTGACAGGAAGGTCAACTATTGTTGCACCCTGAAAAAAGAAAAAAGAAAAAAAGAGTTTATATTGAAACCTGACATGTTACCAAAGAAAAGGGGACCGTGTATTGAATTTAGAAAAATACATATCCACTTTCAAAATGGTTCAATTTATTATTCCAAAACCTAATGTAATCATCAAATAATGATTGTAATATATCCCCTCTAGAGATTGTATTGTCTACCTTCCTCTGGTTTGCATATGTTAGACAGCAAATTTGAATAACTCCATGAACATGGTCAAACAGACTCCAAAATGTGATGGATAACAATCTATCAAAGTCATGTCTCGGATGAAGATAAAGGGAAATTGCTGCCCTAGAACCCAAATCAGGTCCACCAAGCAGACCAATTTAGGACTTTCAGAACAGTAAGTGCAATTTCAGATAAAAAATTTCAGCCAGAACATAGATGCTTTCACAAGAATGCGACCATAATTTCAAACAAAAAAAGCAATCCCAACCAATATAGGATCACATATCTCACGCTTGTAATTTTTTGAGTTAACATAAAGCCAATGCGAGTTCCAAAATCTTAAGATTTTTGAAGTTGTGATTGATATTTCATCTGGGGGGGGGGGGCTTTTATAGATCTAGGACCAAACTGAACCCAACAAAGCTTCAATCCTAATTTCACCCATTATGACCAGATGTGGTCTTCTAGGACAAGTGCTTCGTGCCAACTTTGGCATCCAGGAAAATTATTGATGCAAATTATCCAAATATCAGACCAGTGCAAGAAGACTTCGATAACTTCATATTAATGCCTCACTTTCAAGAGCCAACCTAGAGATAAAAGGGTGTAAGAATCTACTGCTGAGAAAATTGAAGATTGCAAGTTCAAAGAGACTTCATCTCTGCAAGGGTGGGTGACTCGCTTTAACAATATATTCACCCACCCGTTTATTTTCTCTTTATGCGCCGCACATCATTCCATTGCCGGCGAACTTGAAAATATTCAGCGGTAGGGAAAGAAATGAAGAGTTTCAAGTACCGTTTGCATAGATAGAGAAGGGTGGGAGCTAGAAACATTCGATAATTGAAGAGTACATATAAAACTTATTTTTGCCTGCAAATTTTTTTTTCACAGAGCTCTAAGAAGAAAGCTAACTACTAAGGAGACAACAGCTTGCCCACAGAGATCTAGTGATATGGAAGACCCAGGCCTCCTCTACATTGTTCTTTCCAATAGGAGGCAGCTCGAGGAAAGATTTTGAATATTGATACCTATAGATGAATGGAAAAGGTGTTGCCGTGTTGGTGCTGTCATGGAAAGGATGCAGATGGATCTGTCAATCACAAGTTGTTACACTAGTTTTGGGCTAAAAGCACTTTAAAAGCTAGCTAATGAATGGAGCTGAGTTTCACTCTTTTCACTCACCAATTCTGGAAGGAGAAAACATGAGAGCTTTGATATTATCTTATTGACTTATATTGTGTGTGCAAAAGAAGGAGCAGGAAAGGGCATTGACAAGGGAAGACGCTTCTCTATTAGGAGTTCATGTTAACGGTATGCAGAGGATGCTTTTACAAATGTAACAAGCGCAGCATGTGTGTGTGTGTAAGTAAATGGTCAGCACCTCGTGGTGCCTTTTTTAATAAATTTATTTTTTGTATCAAAACAAATATATGAGAAACCTTTGGATCACATAAATCAAAATCACAAGGCCGATGATTTTCTTTTGTTTTGAAAGGAAGACAGTTTGGCAATGATCAAAGCATGGTCATTACTAACAATTTGAACATACAAAATCCTAAAACTTCAGAAGCACATAATCTCAGTAAGAGACGATGCAGTATCTTGATATTTTCCTTCTAGGAAATAAAATAACATTAATTGAATTCATGGGTCATACATAATCAATGCACATATATGGAAATGACTGCACATTAATCTAGTGACGATGCATGTGCTGAAATATAATTACCGAAAGAAGAACAGCAGTGTCTGCTCCTTGAGAATCTTTGAAGGATACATATGCAATCTGAGATCGCTCATTCTCACTACATAAGCATAAGAGATGCTCAGTAATCAAACAACAAAGAAGAATGGAAAAAAAAGGGGGAATATGGAAATGAATAACGGATTACCTTTTCATTTCAACATATTCAATATCACCAGAAAAAGAAAAGAATTCCTTGAGGTCTTGCTCAGAAGCTCCTAAAGAAACATTACTAACTTTCACTGTTTTTACCTAGAAAAATGAAAAAATAATGAAAAATTGAAAAGCTTAGAGCCCTGTGGAACCATAAGGATATATAACAAGGATGCCAAGTAAAAACATAACCTAGAAATCTCATACTTGAATAATAGCATAAATATGGAAAATTACCACAAAGCAAGTGCCTACAAGGTTCAAATGAAATCCTCACCAATGCATTTTTGTAAAAAGGGCATGACTCATGGTGTCAAATGTCCCCTAATAAAAAACATAATAAGCTTTGCTGCCCCCTAGCCAGGTCTAAAGGATGAGAAGAACTTTCTATAATGAAACCCAAAAACAATAAATAACCCAGAAAGAAGCAAGGGGATGGAATAGAAAAATGAAAATGCAAAGGTCATGCGAAAGAATCCCTGACAAAAAAATGCACCAAAAGGCACGAAGAATATCAAACTAATTGAAAATCCAAATTTAGTCAGGTAAAATAATTGTGGTGCCAATCAGGCGGACTTCTTGTTCTTCTTGTATGCTTGATGTCTGATATACATTCACACTCACACAGCCTCACATCTACTATCAGTACAAAGGTCTGATTTTTTGCTTCTAGTGTATGATAACTCAATGGTCCAGCTGCCCCAGCCACGCCTTAAAATGCTCAAATAAAGATAGAGAAATTATATTTCACATATTCTTAAGCCTCACTTAACAAAGTCTCATTGCAAAAGTTTGACTAAACATTTTTTTTATATGAATAGGCGAGGCAGAAGAAACAATTAGAAACTATATTCCAATATGATGTATGAACCCTAAGGA
Source organism: Populus alba (assembly GCF_005239225.2). Lineage (NCBI taxonomy): Eukaryota > Viridiplantae > Streptophyta > Magnoliopsida > Malpighiales > Salicaceae > Populus > Populus alba. The sequence continues at coordinate 2,759,860 of NC_133298.1, read as the reverse complement.
AACCAACTAGTATGACAGTAACAAGTGGGTCCTTGTTAAGTCTAAAACATTTCATTTACATGTTCTTGTGCAAGCCAAAACCAAAACTATCGGAACACTCACAATTTTCACGATTGAAGCTTCAATTGTGAGAAACTGATAGGTTAACAGTCCTTCTTAGACTTCAAGTATGTAAACAAAAATTGAATAAACCTGGGATTACTCCAATCTAGTAACACAAGCCAAGCCACGCCGAAATAAATATTATCACACGCATTGAGGGATAACTTCCCATCTTATCATCATCAGGACACCGAAAGATTTATCCACCTATAATACACTCATCCTTGCCAAACAAAGATGTGCTTTGATAACAAATATTTTCAAGCAAATCATGTTATATCAATCCAAATCAAATATAATATTTCAAAAAAAAAAAAGAGCAAAAACAAATACTAAACAAGGGAAACAGACAATCATATATACAGATTGTAAATGATAAAGAGAAAGGTTTATCAGGCATGTGCATTTTGAACATAGCAAACAAAGAAAGCTTAAGATTGCACAAAAGCATTAACTATCGAACTCAAACAGATCTACGCATATTAATCAATTCAGAGAAATCAAACTTGCTAATTCACCAAAATGAAATCTCTCAAAAATCAAGAAGAAATAAATGAATGGCAATATTACTAACCGACATGGCGGGCTGCATTGGAAAGTGAGGGGAAGGGTTGGAGTTGTTAAAAGAGAACGAGAGAAGAAAGCGTTAGATGAGGAGAAAAGGAAGGGATTATAAGGAGGAGGTTTGAGGGGCAAAGGTGTGGGGGGGACAGACGCCGGCAGTCGCGGCACGTGCAAATGAGAGACTTCCGATATTGAAGTGAGAGATAGATCAATGGATGGGAGAGAGATATTATGACCTGTGTTTACTACGTTTAGTACCGTGGAAGAAGTTATTGTAGTTTTTTAAATATTGTTTTAAAAAAATGTTGTTAAATAATATGTTTTTTTAAAAAATTAATTTTGATATTAATACATTAAGATAATTTTAAAATATAAAAAATTAATTTTAAAAAAAATAAAAATTTTGAACAAAACCAGTTTCCTAAATGTTTTTGGTGCACCATCAATTATTAAAAGAAACTATAAGGCTAGAACATTTATTGTAGTTTTTTGTTTTTGACTTTTGCACTAAACTTACAACAATTATGAATTGAAATGATTTTTTTTTGTTCTTTTCAAATGCTCAACAAAAATGCCACAATGCCATGTAATTCAAAATCTTTTTGCCTTCGGTAAATGGGTTTTAATGTCTTTTCCGTTTGAATTTTTTTGTGGTGTGCTCATCAAGGATAATTTTGTATTTATACATATATAAAATATTAATTAATTTTTAAGAAGATAGCTGTGCATGACATGCATGCGAATACAAGTGAATGCTCTTGTATTCGTCGTTTGGTGTAAGTGAATCATCCAAAATCCAGTTTCCACTTTCCACGATGATGTTTTTACTCCTCACGGTACCGTCTCCCAAGCGTGTGTACCAAAAAAATGCTGGGTTTTGCTCTGGTGACTGTTTCATTTTTCCCTCTTCTTTTTTTAACTCTCTTTTTCTTGGATTTTAAAGTCTTCCACTACATCAGCCATTTAATTTTGTTTTTTATTTTTTTTTTTAATTTTAAATAATCCACAGAATTAAGGATTTTTTTTCAATTTAACCTTTCTTTGGTTTTTTTTACCTTTCAGATTTCGTCCCTTATTTTTTTAATTGTTAATTTTTTTTAAATTATTTTCTTGATTAAATTATATTTTCAATTGCATTTTTTGATATTTTATTACTATTTTTTAATTTTAAATAATCCATAAAAATTGAATTTTCTTTCTCTTTAACCCTTTTTTGTTTTTCTTATATTTTCTATTTAATTCTTATTATTTTGATTGTTAAGTCTTTATTTAATCATTCTCTTGATTAAATTATTTTTTTAATTACATTCCTCAATATTTTATATTAGTATCTTAATTTTTTTTTTTAATTTCAACCCTTGATAGTTTAGTTTAGTTCATTTTATTTCATTTCATATTTAGTCTTTATTTTTTTTATTGCTTCTTGTTTTGCTTTAAATTTTTTTATTGAAGCTTTCTTTTTTTTTCATCCATTATGTTTTATTTATTGAATTTTATTAAGCTTTTGGGTTATGGATTTTAAAGTTTGAACCAAGGGTTCGCTTAGATCTTTTTATGTTATTTTTTACAGTTGATTTTTATTGATTTCCATCTTTCTGCGATAAAGTTATTTTATCTCATGTATCATAGGCACACGAGTTTTTTGTATTAACCCAGCTTGACCTAACTCAATATTATATTATTTATTTGTTGTTGTTTTTGCCTATTTATTTTTATAATACTATCAAATTAATGTAGGTTTAACCTACCTCTTAAATTTTTCTTGCCTAATATTTTTATTTTTATCATACTATTGATAATATCCACTTTTTTCTATGTTGATCTGAGTCAATTCAGGTTGATCCTCCTACATATATGACTTGGGTTTTACTCTCGAGTCGGGTTTAAAAATTATAATAATAATTATTTTTTTTTGTGTTGACTTGGGTCAATGGTAAACTCAATTTATGATTCGAGTCTTGCCCTGATTGATCTCTGAATCGGTTTTAAAAATTATGAACAATAACAATTTTTATTCTTAGACTGACTTATTTCAACCGAGGGTCAACTAGAACCATGACTCAGGCTTCAACCCGTAACCCAATTTTTATCTGGATTGACCATTGAGTTTGGATTTAAAATTTAAAATATTTATTTTTATTTTTACATGTTTTGGTTAAATAATTTTAAAATTAAGATATTTTTATAATAAATATTTTAAAAAATAATAAAATAATATCTCTAAATACATGTTTCTTCTGTAACTCCTATCTTGAAATAAAAATTTATTTTAAAAACTGTTTCAAAATAGATTTTCTTGTTATCTATATTTTTATCTCTTTAATTAAGTTCTTTTATATTTTTACTTTTTTTTTTATCCTAGAATAATAATAAAACACTATCTAAAAATTGATTGAATATTTCCTGGGGGAATCTAGCCCGAACTCAAATCTTTAATCTGACAATTAAATTCATTTTAGAAAAAAAGATTTTACCTTGTCGGAACATGCAAAGCACTATTGATAATTCAAATTCATGGGAATATATTTTTTAAAAAGTTTTGGTAATTTTGTTGCTGTCACGTTTTCCATAAATTATTTCGCCCTCAGATCAATAAATTAAACGCACAACGACCACCTCAATTTTTGGTTTAAAAAAACGAATATTTCTTAAAGAAGTAGTGCCGTAGTCTCTGTTCATACCCCCACCCCCTCTTTAATCCATAAGCTTCTGTTGCTTTCTCCGACCAAAAACACCTCCCATCCCACCCCTAAAATTTTAAATTAAACACATACTAGCACCCCATCACCACCACCATCACGCGAAGCCATTGTTTTTCCCTGACCAATCGCTCTCTCCCACGTGTCCCTCCTTCAGGGATCCACATCAACGTGCCCGGCACCGAATATTCATATCCCCACCCGAAACCCCAGAAAACAAACATACATCATCATTCTAATCTTCCTCTCTCTCTCTCCGTCTCTCTAAAATCATCAAAACAATTTTCTCAATCCGTGCCGTGTTATTAGCTTCTCTTCTTCTTCTTCTTCTTCTTCTTCTTCTTTTCATTTACCTTAATCGATTCTTACAACTGTACCCAAACAACCCGCTTCTCTCCCCTTTCTCGGGAAAATCCCCTCGTTATCTCTCGAGAAACTGCTGGTTGGGTTTAGGGATTTTCAATCAACAGGTCGATTAAATTTTAGTTTAATCGAATTAAAATAATATAATAATAATGAGCTTTCAAGATCTGGAGGCAGGGCGACCCTTGGCATCTTCAAGGAGAGAACTGATCAACGGGAAACAAGATGCCACGCAAGCGGTTGCTTCTGGAATCTTCCAGATCAATACCGCCGTTTCCACTTTTCAGCGTCTTGTTAATACCCTCGGGACTCCTAAAGACACGCCTGAGCTCCGGGAGAAGCTGTAAGTTTATTTTTATTTTGTTGCCGTTTTGAGTTTCTTCGTTTGTCGTTTTGACTATATGACGAGATTTATGGTCGATTTTCCGTAATTATTTAGAATTAAATTATCGAAGTTGTGTAATTTTGCTGTTTGGATGGTATTATTGAAGTGATTTTATTGTGTTTACAGAGCTGAAATTAAATCACAGGCGTCTGAAAATGAACAGGGTTAGAAGACTGTTGTTTTCTAATGAAATATAAGGAGACGATTGTTGCACTACAAGGCAGTTTATTGTTGTTATGGCAATATGACATCGTTTACCACAATAATTTTTATTTTTTTTAGACAATTTTACAAACATTTATTTCCTATCTGATGTGGAATGTACCACATAGGGAATTCTTATTGCAAATAGCTACATCACTCAATCGGCATGATCGTTATTTTGTCTATTATTAAAAGTTTTGGGAAACAATACTAAACACAATTCTGGTTGTTCCGATTACCCAATCTGGGCCATGTGCGAGGGATGCCTGTGTGCATGATAGCATAATCACAACACCCTTTAGTTGCTAGCAATGCTAAAAAAATCTATATCCTGGTACTTACGTGGGTTTGTTTTTTGGTTTTCCAGAATTTATGCAACTGATAAAATCTGTCTGTATTTTCCCTGAGGAGAAATGCAGTATATCTGAGCAGTGACAGAGAAATAGTTAATAGATTAGAAAGAACGTAGGGTACACATGAGTTGGGCTTGGATAATAATTACTTTCTTTGCAGCCACATTTGAGACTACTCTTATGACTCATTAGAAAAGAACTTTCAACATTATATTGTGAGAACTTCTCACCTAAATTCTATTCAGGACTTAATTGTACTGACCTCTTTATGGGTATTTTGAAAACTTGTTGACAGTAGTGTTTGTTCTCTCTTGCTCAGAACATTAAAATATGCGAGAGACTCAATAATTTATTTTTCACAGAAAAATGCCAGAATTTAATGGTTTGCTGTTCCTCGCTCCCCTTTTCTTTTAGGAATGGTATCAGTCAAATACCCTTGTAATGAACCTCCATTTTGAGCTGTCATTGTACTGATTTTTCTTGCATGACAGGCATAGAACAAGGCTACATATTGGGCAATTGGTGAAGGATACTTCAGCCAGACTTAAACAAGCTAGCGAAACAGATCATTATGCTGGAGTCAGTGTATGTTTGCTTCTTGTTCTTTACTGTGTACTTAAATTATTACTTTTCCAGATACCCTTCTGATTCAGTAATCACTCAAGATCCCATTGGAACCACATCAATTCCACCCCTTGAATTACTAACCTTTCTCAACTGGTTGGACATGTTATTCAACCTTAATGTTCGAGAAAATCAACATTTGGATTGCCTCTTCTTTTTTCTTGTTGTAATTGCAGCAAAGCAAAAAGATTGCTGATGCTAAATTAGCAAAAGATTTTCAAGCAGTTTTGAAAGAATTTCAGAAGGCTCAGCGGCTTGCAGCTGAGAGGGAAACTGCATACGCTCCTTTTGTTCCCCAAGCAGTCCTTCCCTCCAGGTGATTGTCTTAGGATACCTTAATCGATAGTTTGTTGGATTTGAGATCCTGTTTGGTTCTTTGATATAATGAACAGTTTGTTTTGATAATACAAAAAAGCGTTGATATTTGTATATTCTTCTAACAGTTTGTGTTTGTTCATATTCTTTGCAGCTACACAGCCAGCGAGGTAAATGTAAGTTCCGATAAAAGTCCAGAGCAGCGCGCCCTCCTTGTGGAGTCGAGAAGGTGAGATCTGCTCTCTAACATAGGCTACCAATGACCTTTTCATTTATTTGTCCCAACTGTAAGAGAAATTTATCAAGTAATGTTTCTTTTCTACCACAATTCCTTGTTCATTGTGTTGAGCATGTTGGGGAATTTTTGAAACATGTTCACATTTTAAAACCAGCGCGAACATTTATAGGTTTTTTCAAAAAACTGCTGGTCTTAGTTTGCTGCATTCATTTTTTATTTTTATTTTTGATTCATACTCTGTAGGACTGAAGGGATATCATGCACGGAGAGGATTTTTGGTACAAAAATGAGTGTAGGAATTTTTTATCTCGTAATTTGCAATAGGATTGATTAATGGTTTACTTCTGTGCCTGATCATCTAGATAAGAAATCAGTTTGTAACTTAAAAGTTGAATCATATACTCTTCAGAAAAATTGTATACAAGAGTTGCCTCTGATTACACCTCAGAGGTTGCCCTAGACAGACTTTTAAAAGTAGGACCATTCCTTTCTTTTTGTTGAAAGCCTGTCGCACAACTTGCTATGTACTTAGCTTTTAATTGACCTGAAAAAAAAGAGAGAATTCCAAGCTTTGAATTGAATTTTGATGCAGACAGGAGGTCCTACTACTGGACAATGAGATTGTCTTCAATGAGGCTATTATCGAGGAGAGAGAACAGGGAATACATGAAATTCAGCAGCAAATTGGTGAGGTGAATGAGATTTTTAAAGACCTCGCTGTCCTTGTCCATGAACAAGGAGCTATGATTGGCAAGTTTTATCTTGGCTTTTTCTTCCCCGATCTTGCCTGCATACAGATAACTAGCTCTATATATATTTTAGTTTATCATTATTATTGAACTTCCCTTTTTCTGGGTTTGTTACAGATGATATAGGCTCCCATATCGAAGGTGCCCAGGCTGCAACATCACAGGGAACATCCGAACTCGTGAAAGCTGCAAAGACTCAAAGATCAAATTCATCTCTGGTAATTTATGGCATCTCATTTATTTATTCCCATTTTGATTATTATTGTCATTATTGTTGCTGGTGGTGGTGTTGTTTGTTTTTGTGACTAAAGTAAGTTATGGACTGCTGACATGGCTAATTTGGACACCTCCCTTTGCTTCTGTTTTTGTTCTTTATGTTTTTTGATTAAGTTGGACACTCCCAGATTGTCCTATAAGGGGCTTGTCATCTAAATGCCATTTGCATTTTCAAATGCGTTTTTCTTTTTCATTATTTAAGAATATGAACTGCTTCTTCGATGCAAGTTATACTATTGAATATCGATGAAAGAAACTGTATATTGCCCTTATTTCAAGGAGGGGAATTTCATTCTAGATGTTGATTCTCGATGATTTATTGTATTGTATTGTATTCACAACTAACCCTCATGTATTTAATGCAGGCCTGCTTGCTCATGGTGATATTCGGGATTGTGATTCTCATTGTGATCGTAGTACTTGCAGCCTAATCCAAAAAAAATCTTTATAGAATCCTTGGAACTGTTTCAAGAGCTGCTTGGCAACAAGATAGTAATGTCTCTGCTAGTTCCTAGGTTATGTTCTTTAATTTAACAAGACATGGTGACTGACTGGAGTTTCTCACTGCTAGTCAGAGGTGGTATATATTGTATGATGGCTGCAGATGATCATTTTGGGATTCCTGTCTGTTTCTATTTTCCGCTGCCTCGGGTTTACAAGGGTGTGCAACTGTCTGTTCAATTGTTTCGAGTTTAATACTAATATTAATAAACATAACATCCATTCTTTTCTTTCCAAGCATTTGGCTTATAACCTTCTTCCAACAATTTTTCACATCATTAGTGCTTCTTCACTGGCTTGCTTCTTCCTGCAGTAGGGTAAATATACTATCAATTTATCATCAAGTGGCAAAGGTGCCCTTGTAGATACCAGCAATCTTGATTTGCCTTGTGACAAATTTATCTAATGTGGTAATTCTTGTATCTTCAGTCATTGTTGTCTTGTGAATTTATTCAACCGGTGGTATTTGCAAAGAAATTTTGGTTTTATAGGATCAGAATTTATTCATGTCCTTATAGTGGAGCTACGCGTTGAAGTTGGAACCATGTGCAAATTTCTGTCTTTGAAAATTGAAACCCCACTTTCCTGACTTGGAATGTTATTCCAACGACTTCGTAGATCATCTGGCACGATAGAGGTCCGTTTGATGATGAGGGTGGGATTTCAATGCATGCTAATGCAGCAACGAAATGTCAAGTGCCCTCTGGGAGTTGAAGAAGCGGTACGTGGCGAGAACTCTCCCGTATCATTCGTTGTCTAGGCACAAGTAGTCAATGTGAAGTTTGCCTGCTCTTTCGGTTGGAGGGGTTTCCATGGTCGACTTCCAATTGGGAAAAGAAGATTAAAAAAAAAAAAAAAAACAGAGACGAAACCTGGTTAAGTGACATGGATAATGCGTGAAAAAGAGTATCCAAAGCCATCGGGCCAATATGTAAGGTAGAGAGTGATAATGATACAGCTTTTGATGAGAGGGGGACTTCGTATCGTGGGAAAAACCTGTCTTAGGGAGGTAGATGACGCCCGGGTTGCTTGTTGGTTCTTGGGGTCTTCCCTGACCTGTCAGGGTGAAGGCCGGTCCCCGGGAAAACGATGGGAAAAGGCAGAAACCTTGGTGTCCTTTATCTGAATTGCCTCCGCATTAGATGCCCAACCGGCGTTAAAGGTCGAGTTGAATAAAACCTGGTCATCTCTTGGCAGGTGGTATTATCAACCAACAATCAATGTATGAAAAATGAGATACTCTTCTCTGTAGTTATTTGCAGCAAAAATAAGCACAATTTCTTCGTCATGGGATTTTTAAGTAAATTATGAAAAAACAGATAATTGTTTTTTCCAGAAATATAAATGGATGACAATGCGGTGTTAAAGAGTCGCTAGTGGATGTTATAATTTATAAAAACACGTGAAAGGACCATTGCTTTTTTACCTGTTTTTCTACAGACACTCTAAAATGAATTGGTGAGTACAGTAACAGTTTTGGCAATGGGAATGCGCCTATTCGGGCAAGCAACACAGCAAGTACGTAATTCCAGCCATTCCTTGACAGGATATTCCAAGCAGATAGTTGTTGCTCCACAAAGCTTTATACAAAATTTTGTTCACGGCAAGAGTATATAACAAAACTACGATTCTTTCAGACTGTTGCACAATTTACTATCAGAATAAAAGATGGATGTTAGGACGATTAAAAGAGTAGATATAGAGGCTGCAAGAAAAGTTAAAGCAGATACAATGCCAGCATGTGCCCTTATTCCTGAAGGTATTCTCCACACGACATTGTCAGTTCTAGATCCTGTCCTGTCATTGGCTGGCATAAGTAGGCAGCTCTCATGGTCCCCATTTTCTTCCATGCTGCAGCGCAGGAATATTTCAGGTTCACCAAATTCCACTTCTGAATAGCCACTGTCATCAAGGGGCTGCAAGAGAGGGACATAATTCAGAAAATTTTCTTACAGCTTTGTGATTGCTCATTTTATTATTGTTGTTGTGATAACACAGCAACGTCCTGTTCTCTTCAACAATTCACTTACAGGATATCGCGCATGCAATGGAAGGTCTGCACTGATTTCCAGTTCACTTATATGTCCCAACAAGGATGTGGGAGCAACATTCATATGAATCTCAACAGCTGACTGATTCGATAGAACAGAGGGCAATTCCAAATTTGTATCTCCAAAAACAGCCACATCAGTAAATACTGCAGAAGTGGAGTAAATGCACATCAGGCCAGAGAAAAATGCCAATATAGCCCAAATTTCAAAATGGGGTGCACGTAAATCATTCAATGTAGGAACAATTAAATGCACTACCACCACGCTTGAGTAGGTGTTGGAGCTCAAATGGGTCAGCAAAGACTCCTGTCGGCAGTCTCTCAATAATGATAACTTTACAAAAGTGAGCACGTAGCTGAGACATGGAATCTGGCTGCATGTGGAATCTGATAGTTGATGCTATATGGCGATGAGAACCTTCACCAATCAAATGGCGCCATGGAACTGATACTCTTAAAAGATGATTCAGATTATCTGGCAGCAGCTTGCAGGTATTAAAAAGAAGTTCATCTACTATGAAGTTTTGGAAATTTCGTTCAAGCAAGCTATCATATTTTTCAAAATAAGATTCCATAATATACTTCCTGAAACCACAATATGAGTTGTTGGAATTGGAACTCGACTCACACCTTGCCTCCTGACAAGCAAGGAAACAAGTTAGACAATAAAATGTTGAAACTTTTACATTCACACCTTGCCTCCTCGGACAATTAAGGATACAAGAAAGACAATAAAATGTTGAAACTTCATTGCACGCGTAGTCAAATTGAAAGGAATTCTGAGATGGTTCCCTGCAATTGCATTTCAATTCTCAGAAACATGTACTATCAAAATGGCAAACGTTTGGATATTGTTACAAGTAGCAATTATAGTAGGCAGGTAGCCAAACTTAAAATAAATGCTGTATGGTCATTAGGGCATGCCATATTGTTGCTTCTTGAAATGCTCACAGCCATCTAGTATGCATCTTTAATTGTAGAAAGTTAATACTTACAAAATGCTATACAAAAGATTATACGGCAGCAGGATATCTATGTGAAACTCAAAGTACAGCATGACACTTACAAGAGCTATCAAATCATGGACAAGAAATATACACAGCAACAGATATGAAGAAGAAAATCCAAGGCACAAGGGTTATGGTGTACCCACCTCACTTGAAGATGAAGAACTCTGCAAGAAAAAGCCAAAGCCAACAGAGAATATCAACAGGATTCCCACCTTCTGGTCAGTGCAAAACTTAACATGCTTAGGAGTTTCCATAGACTACCTGAAACATGGTAAAAAGTGCAATAGAAGTCATAAATATTAAGCATTCAGTTGCAGGAAAGATAACATTCCGATAATTTTTCCAAAGTTAAAAGCAGACTTTCTACTCCTTTAAACACATATACATATCCAGTAAATTTAGGGCATTTACAGGCCAATGTCCATTAACATAATGTTACCAAAAACTCACGACATAACAAATGAAAGGCATAGCATCATCTCTCATTTTCTACAAGTAAAAAGTACAATCCCAATTGCAGTCACACCTCTAGATGATCCACTCTAGAATGATCTTGATGATTCATCAATCAAAACTATTTTAAACAAGCACATTCTCTATGCATCGGCCCTATATGAAAGTCACCCACACACAAACACAGACATACAAGTGTACACATGTAAATACATGCATGTCCTCACCAAAAATATAAGAAACATGAACGAGTCAAACAGGGATTTCAAAGATTAGCTCAATTACACACCATATTACAGCCAAACTGAGTCTTTCAAAGGTTCAGTACAGGAAATGTAGCATTTAGAACGAACAGGGTTTTTTTTTTTTTTTTATTTTTTATCATTTTTTCCAATAGAAATCAAACTAGACCTATCCACAGCCATAAATTAAAATTAATAGCACAGAAAAAACGAAGAAAGCACCTACATCCTTCAGTCATTGATTCTTACACGTTTGCATTGAGATGGTTTTGACTTGTGCAAAAATCATGCACCAATTTCATTGAATTTTATTATCACATAAAAAAAAGATAAATAAACAAAGTGAATATAACTAAACAGATGAACAAAAAAAGGGAAAAAAACAGAATCCGATTCAATAAAGGAAAAAAAGCACTTAAGCCAAATCTAGCTAAAAAAAAACACAGCATTTCTGTAATAACCCTACATAAAAAGAGATAAAAAAATGATTCACAGAAAGAGAATGTAATTCAATGACCGAATCATGAAGAGATTAAGCAAATTGCCTGTCTAAAGCTTGTATGTGCACCATTTGAAGACCCAGTAGAGAGAAATAAAACTCACCAGAATCAATCTACTGAGATGGAAAATCCTCTTGGAAAAAGAGAGTAAAAACTGCTTTTCTAGCAGTTGAGAGAGAGAGAGTAAGAACTGGAATCTGATATATCAATCAGATTTTCTCTCAACGAAATATTCTGAGATGGGATCCTCTGCTTTGTTTTTCTGTTTCAACTTTCAAGATGAAGAAAATCAAGTAAATTATTTATGATGACAAAGAAGTGGGCTTGACAGCCCTCCTTTAAGCTACGATGAAGCCCATAAACAAGTAAAGTTTATTACTTTTTTTTTTTTTTTGGAGAAGGAAAAAAAATGAATCAACTGCTTTCTAGCTTCTTCTTTGTTAAACCCCTTCCCTCCCTCTCGGCTTCAAAGATTTTTCCCGCCCAGTGAAGAAATAATTTTCTACCAAAGAAGAGAAAGAGAAAACAGAATGAACAGTACATCATCAGCAAATTCATCAGTATCAACAGCAGCAATTATTGGAGGTGGATGAGGAAGTGTTAACAATGTTGTTTTAGATGATTTTCATTTCCCTTCTGATTTAATCTCCATTCAAGACCGCAAAGATGAGGCCATGCTTGGCTTGTTTTGTTCTCCTTTTTTTGTTCCATCTGAAAATCTCTTCTTTTTGTGAAGTTTAGCCATCTGGGTTGTTATAATATTGCATAATCTATATGAATTTCGGATTTTTTGGTTGTAGGTTTGGGCATTTTTGTAGGAAAGAATTTTTTTTGCCATCTTGGCCATTAAAAAAGTGAATAATTTTTGTGGGATTTGGCTTATTCTTATGGAAATTCATTGCTTCGTTATCTGGGGTATTTATATTTCTGCATTTTCTGCGTTGGCCTGTGGACTTGGTGGCTATTTTTGTGCTTGTTTGATACTTCACATTATTTTTTATTCCTTGTGTTTAGATTGCTACTATTATCTTTATAGATCATATTTATACAGGCCCCAATACTCTAGGATTCTCTTCGGCATGCTTCACAGATTTTTTTTTTCCTCTAGTGTTTAACATACATGTTACTGAGATGTTGGTCTTATTCATAAATTCATTATCCTGCTGCTAAGGAAATAAGGGGAATGAAATTCATGTTGTACATAAAATTCTGAAGTTTATGTTGCTTGTTACGAAATATTGCCCCTTATATGTATTTACATTTTTAGAAACAAATCGAACTCATTGACAGAATTAGTTTATGTTTCACATTTTGATTATTTAAATATAGGACTAAGCCAATTGATTCCATTAGTATTGGTCTAGTGGAGGATTGAGATTTAATTTCTTGACTTCAAAAGACATCAAGCTTACATCTCTAAATCGAGTTCTTTCATCCAGCTGCCTTGAACCATTTTAATTAGCATGTATGTTATATTTCTTTGTTTCTTGAGATACCTCTGTTTTTAGTGGCCCTCTAACCTAACTTGGATATGAAAATTCAAGGACTTACTTTTTTGCTTTTGTTCTTCACCCATTTTGGTTACAAAACAAAACAATAAAGAAATATATTTTGGAACTTTATTGTTTATTCTTCTCTGTTAGCTCTTGTCTGACGAGTTCATCGTGCTAAACATATGGCTTTCTTTCTCTTTAAGCTTCAAGCATTCAATGAATTATGTCAGTGGAAGGTTGGCAGGAGCATAGGGCTAGGGGCGAAGAGGGGGGAGCCTTCTGTTCTCTCTCTAAAACTGACCTTGGAAAGAAAAAAGGGAGGCCCCGCATCCGATTAGTGAAACACCCATAATTTTAACTACTATATGTATTATCCGAGTTAATAGCAACACATTGGAGTTATTGCTGTTCATAGAAGTCTTCTTATTCTTCTATTGCAGCGTTAAAAACTGATCTGATGGCTGCACTCAACAAGGAGGTTAAATCATTGGATGACGATAACTGGAAGTTTGAAGGACCTCGTTCTCATATCAAGGCCAGGTTAGTCTTCAATCCACCAATTACCTGTCCTTTCACATCCCACTCCTCCAACTTGTGTAGGATAAATACGAGTCATGCAAAATACTGGCATTTAGTGATTTATGTGACTGCTGTGTTTTTTATTTTAGAACTGCATCACTTCGCGTGTCAGTGGTATCAGCTGATTCCTTGTGGTGGATCTCTTGTCACATGCCACCGACATCAGTTTAGGGGTCATCTAAAACATGCTTGAAAGATTAGCAGATAGGTTATTAGGTGGGACAATGGTGTTCCGTGTTGGATTTTCATGTCCCATGATCATAAAACTTCATGTTGCGTAAAATAGATTTTATCCCTGTAGCTCCCAGTTAAAGACAGAAAATGAAAAATGGACTGGAGGGAGTAAGAGTTTGTCAAAAAGCTCCACACATAGATCCTCTGATTTGCAGACACATACACCAAGTATCATACTTTGTCTCCGTGACTGGCTGCTGGAATTGAATAGGGCATCTTCTTGCTTCTGGAGAACAGTGCACAGATGAAGTGTTTGTGGGTGGGTCTGTAAACTTTTTGTAAGATTAAATAATTAAATCACACCAGCTAGCTTCCCTAATTTAATTATCAGAACAAAAGGGATCACTTACACATGATGGATGCTGGATCAAAAACCAACCTCTGTTATTGCTTCCTCGTATATTCTCCTGCCTGTCCATATTATCCATGTGCTTTGACATTTTCCCAGGAGCTGAAAAGAAATATTGGAACCACTTTTGAAGCTGCAATTCGTTTTTAAACATGTTACAAAACTATGGAACAGATACCGAGGAGTATCTGATCCAGATCTGTATCTCCCTCGTATAACTATCCTTCCTATGCGTTTTTTTACCCAAATGTTTTTGTGAGATCTTTTTGAATCATGTAGATGAATGTAAACTATGACTCTCGGTCTGTTAGAGGGCTTTAAATCCTGCTTTCTTTGTGAACTGCGGGTCCATCTCCTTGTGATTTCTACCTTGATACCTTATTTTAGTTTGTTCATTGTTATTTATGGATTTGCCTTGTCTTCTTTTATGGATCCCAATGCAGCTGAAAAAATAAGCAAGAAGTTGGAAATAGCAACGCATAAAAACCTGGCTTTGCCGAAATGACATGTAATTCTGCGGGCAGGTTGACTTTTGGCACATATCTTTTAGTTTGATGATAAATATTTCTTGTTTTGTTGTGGAGCTGGCGATTTTATGTGTTGTTTGCCCCACAGGGATTTTTTTTTCCCCTTTCTCCACAGGGTCGATGCCATACACTTGATGTAGCTTATAGACCACACCAATAGTTTCGTTCGTTTTGATTGAAAATCTTAGGTCTATCTCACCGAAGTGTTTTTTCGTTCTATGTACAAAACTGAACTTGGTCGAATCAATCCAGCAACCAAACTCGATGCGGTTTCTAAAACACAAACCTTGGACTTGAGGTGGAAAAGGGTTTTGGATGAAGAGGCTTCTTGGGAGTATGTTTGAAATTGTTTTTGGGTGCTTTTTTTAAATTCGTTTGATATGAAAAAACATTAAAATTAATTTTTAATAGTTTTGATATAATGATATCATAAATGAAAAAAAAAATGAAAAAAAATAAAAATTTATTTTGATATACTTTTTTAAAAAAAAAAACTATTTTAAAAGGTATTCAATACCACAATTTCAAACATATGAAGTTAGACCTGTAATTTAGAGTGTTTCATTTTTTCAAGTTTGTTTGTTTGTTTTTTTTTTTAATCACATTTTAATATTGTGGTGGTTGAAAATTTGATTTTGTAATTTTTTTTTTATAGGGTTAGTGTGGTTTGCAGGTTTGATATAATTCAGGTTGTCTCGGTTTACAGGTTTAGTGGGGTGTTTTTTTTTTTTTTTAATTAAACTTAACTTTTTTATCATCTATTTTTTCTTGTATAGTTAAAAAAAAATTAGTTTATGAGAAAAGCTATGTTGTTAAACTTTATAAAGTCCGTGAACATGTTCAAAAGTTCGGTTGGCTGACCTGGTTCCCAAGTTTGAAGAGTTTATTATTTTATTATTATTTTATTATTTTATCCTTTAAATATTGGATTAATTGAAATTTTTGTTTCATAATTAGTTTTGTTTTGCTTTTTTATGAGATTATCTTGATCTTAAAAAACATATTGGTATTGAGTTGATGTTCTATTTTGTGATCGTTTATTTTTGTTGTTATATAGTTAAATAAAAATGGTTTTAAAAAAATAAATTATAATCGCACTAGATTTCATAACCCAGGTTCACAGATTTGACAAGTTTACCTTGACTAGGTATGCTTTTTTTTTTAATTGTTTTTTTTTTAAATTTCCTTCAATATTGGATAAATTGAGAAATAAAGTGCATGATTTTATTTTTATTTGCTTTTTATATAGTTATTATTGTCTCAAATAAATGTCTATTTTTAAGCTAATGTTCAATTTTATAAGCATATATTTTTATCATGTAATTAAATAAAAATAGTTTATAAATAAAATTATTAAACTCAATAAAAACCCAGGTCATGGAGGACTGAAATCAATCTAATTTGTCATTATTTTAATATATTTTTTTTAAAAAATTCATCTTATTTTTTTTTTAAATTAAGTCATATTTTTACCAATCATAAATGTTATAATTAAGTTTGTAAAATTACTCAATTTAAATCGAAATAACTCTCACGTAATTTAATTAGAAAGTCAGTTAAGTCAAAAAAATTTAAAACCAACCTGTTTAATAATATTATTAAAAATATATAAAAATATTATTTTAATATATTTTTAAATAATAAATATTTTTAAAAAATAACTATTATCTCCTTTGTAGAAAATACTTTATTCCTCCACGTTCAAAAAGGGGTGAATCGCTTTCGGGTTTGGGGAGCCCTGGTGTCCACCCTAACCATCAGCTTTGTGGTCAGCAGGAGCACCCTTAATCTCGGCCTTTCATTTCATGCTTAAGAATCAGAGTTTCTAAAGGTCCAAGTGACGATTTTTTGAGGTAGGCAGGATTGAATGCATGTCATGAATCAAAACATATCAGGATTCCATGCACTATAAATCAGCAGTTTCAGTCAACTTTTTTAACAGGTTTGGCTACTCAAATAGGTATCAGATACCAAGGACTGCTCAAATTAGACCAACCAGAAACCATGCAATAAACTTTAGGAAAAATCTCCTAGCATTTTAAGAAGATGGTAACACTTCGTCACCATTTAAAAATTACATTAAAAATCAACAGACACATACGAGTCAACGAAAAAACTCAAAAATATTACATAAATACTATTAAAATTGATTTAATATATAAAACACCCTTATAAATTAAATATTACATATTTACAACTTCTCATGGTCAAAGTATTAATGTAAGTTAAAATTTGATGTTAAAACACTAGACTTCCCCCAAACTTCACAAATTACGATGGGAACAGTAAAGATGACCACAGAAAAAACTTAAAATTGCCTACAGAGCAACGAGACCAGGCCACCCAAATTGCCATTAGCACCAGTTCATTTACAGGCACAACCCAATCGCCATCAGTACCAGCTTGTCTTCATTGATTTTCCACCACCTGTAATTTACTATATCCCATGATTATATGTATTTTAGTTAGGAGCAACGACGTATAAAGCACCACCACGAGGTGCTTGATGTACTTGTTTTTGTCTTTCATAATCTATTGCTTCACCACTACTGGGCCATTTTCCAATAAACTACCCCATCTGTAAAGAACAAGCATTGGTCAGAATTTGAACGAGATATTAAACAAGCTGATGACCATAGGCCGTAAAGCAAGCATTCTACATTTGCCTAAGCGAACTATGATCTCAACCTAACAGATCCATATTCAAGTCACTCGTCCCAGCAATGTCCCAACTATGAGAAATAATACACATAAAATCAACAAATCTGATTTTGAAAAGAGAGCTAATTAAGGGATGCTTGTTATGAAGAGAGAGTAGCAAGGAGAGGAGATGTCCAGGAAGATAGAAGAGATGAATTGAGAGAGAGGGTGATTGTTGTGGAGAGAATATATAGAGGAGAGGGGATGTCAGGGAGAGAGGTAAAGAGAGAAAGGAAAGGGAGAGGAGAAAGATGCAGAAGGAGGAGAGAGGGGGAAAAGAAAAAGAAAAAGAAAAAGTTGAAAAAATCGAGGCATATTTAGGTCTTTTCATAAAAAAATGAATAAATTTGAAAACACAAAGATAAGAGCTTTTGTGTTTAAATTATAGGAGCACCGGCGGGTTTTTTTATACAAATAGTATTTTTAGAAAGATTTTGAATATTCAATTCTAACCATATCTTAAAAATTCATCAAATTAAATCTAAACCACTTTGACCCTAAATTAACCACTAATTAATTATGTCATCATTTAATGGTATTTCAAGATGTAGATATCGCATCATCAAAAAATTTCTAACGGCACTGGGTGCATAACAAACAAAGCTTGATATGTATCTAGTGAACTATTTTTTCTTCTCTCATTTTTCTTTCATGTCATTTTGATTAGACAAATCTAACCACATCTTAGAATACAATCATATTAATCACTAAACCACTTTAACCCTAAATTAACCCCTAACTATACATTCTTGTTTGGTGGCATTCTAAAATGTGGTTATAATCATATCATTAAAATCTTTCTAACGACATCGAGTGTACAAAAAATAAAACCTCAATCCAAAGTGACTCAATTTTTCTTTCCTACCAGATCAACTTCTCTCCTTTTTTTTTTTTTAATCATTGGATTTTAAAAAAATTTGGGCAAGCTTTTGTACATATTAATTAATTTACATAAAATATATATTTTGACTTTTGAATTTTGACTAAACCAACATTTAAAAAAATGATCGTGATGCAAATATTTTTATGCTATTCTCCTAAAATTTTTATGAAACTGTCACTTTTTTTTTTAAAAAAAATCCGAGTATCAGAGTAATTTTCCCTCGACTTTATCATGCAACGTGCCAATAAGGCCACATCCCACTTTTACCAAGCTGGGGAATAGAGCAGCACCCCTCAGCAATATTACCACAGGAACAGAAGGTGACACGTTACTCTTTCCACGACAATTCACACCTCCAGCACATGAAATTATCCAGATTGGCTTCAATATGGTTTATATATCCCCATGAAGCTTTCCGCCTCCCTAAATAGGCCACAAAGCCACTGGAAACGTTGTTATTTATGTGACAGGCGAGCAAGTTACAAGCATTCAGTTCAGTAATCCAAGGGTAAATTGGCCATTTGCTCAACAATTAACCTTTCATCCTAAACCAAGAGCAGCCTACACTGTATACTTTGACCTTGTTACAGCAGGCAATTATCTCATTCTCCCTGTTGCTTATCACAGATATAACATCAGTTCGAAACAAGCAGCTGTCAACCTTATCAAATCTCAATTGCATTGGTTTATAGAACTCCCTCCAATAATTAGCTTCCTAACTTCCAGTGAGTCAAACACTCCACAATCTTTTCTTTATAATCAATTCTCTGCTCCAAGATCAGCAGTTCGGCCCTCGAAGTCTACGAGTGTGCTTGCTTCTGCGTTCTGATACCAGTCACACTTCCCTACTACTTTTAGATATCGCAAAAGGTCTAGCAAATCAATTTCCCACCCTCCATCGAATTTCTCTAACCGCTCAAGAGTGCTACCTCTAACTAAATCCTGATTTGTTTGGGGTTCAGTGCAACCTATTTTTCATCAAAATTTATATTTTTTTAATTCAAATTATATTTTTAATGTTTTTGAATCTTTTTTATATGCTAATATCAAAAATAAATTTTAAAAAATAAAAAATATATATTATTTTAATATTTTTCTAAGCTATTGTGCGGTACAAGTTTTTCCATAAAGTTAAAGTAGCCAATGAATGGTCTCCATGGACAAAAAATTGGAAAATAAAAAAAGGAACCACGAAAGTGAATTACTTTGAAACAAAGGCAGAATTCAGGAATAGGATTTGACATGTACAAAAGATGGATAATCGGATCTATGGACCTAAGGAAAACATAATGTTTCTTGAGATCTTGAATCTCTCATAAGATGATGAAGAGAAAAGTTCAAAATAAAAATTTGAGATAAAGAAAACTGAATTTTATGTCTCCATATGTGCAAAAATAAAGCTACGCTGAACAGATACCAAAGGCATTGCTTGTTCCAATGGCCAAAGGAGGAGGACCGCTGATTTAAAAGTTTAGTAGGTGTTTACCTCATACAGTGTGGGACAAAGGTACATTTCGTGTGATTAAAGCTTCTTGTCTGATGTCAGAAGCTCCATTTGTTCTGTCAGCTGATCCACATGCTGAGCTTTGTCCCACCCGTTTGCATTTGGCTGCACATCATTTCCATTGGCTTTACCCTCTACAGAACTTGATTCAATATCCTCAGGCTCTGGACTCTGCACAAGAAGGTCATCCCAGAAGCTAGAATTATCAAGCAAAGCATCAATATCAGGATCAGGGGAGATGTTGTCAATATCTATGGGTATTGTTCCATTAATTCCTAATGAAGCTGGATCTATGAATCCATCATTGCATGTCTCTGGTTCCATGTAATCTTCACAAGGGATATCAGCAACATTTTCTGGTACCATTTCAGGCATTTGAGAAACATGGGGCATGATCACTTCTGCCTGAGGAATAGGTATGGAGGTTGCCCCCTGTGCTCCAACCAGCATACTTATATCTGGAAACTGAGAAGCTGTAACCTTTTCAGAACTAGCAAATTGCAGGGAAGATTGTATTTCAGATATTGGAGCTGATGGGCCCTGCCTGGAAATCCCAAAAGCTGCTGGTATATGAGCGGATTGCCCTGAAGTTGGCAGAACCTCTTGAAGAGTCACTCCGGATGTGTGGCTCGAAGAGCTTCCACTGTCTTTTGCACCAAGATTATTGTCATAAGATTCCAACTTAGAAGAAGCATCCATTTTCATAATCTGCCTAAGCATTGCTTGGGCTGCCTCATTCATCAGAGGCTGATACTTCACAATCTGCCCATCATGAGAACCAGAACCCTCATTCTCAGGAACATCCTCCTGCTTGAGCCTTCGTTTTTTATTGGCTTCCGTTATGCGCCTATTGTTGTCATTTTGCTGTTGTACAAACTGAGCCAAGAAGCCTGGGCTGTTCATCGCCTTGGCCAGGAATGACATCATCTGTTGCTGACGCTGCTCCATTCCTTGAAGTCGCTGTACCATGGTTTGCAACTGGCTATCTGTGGACTGTTGCTGCTGCCTCAACCTAACAAGTTCTTGCATAAGGACATTCTTGTCCCTCTTAAGCCTCTCCACCTCTTCCTCAAGCCCAAATTTCCCAACCTCAACACAGGCGGCAACCGATGAGTTCTGTCCATGTGGTTGTTGTGGCTGTTGATTAGCATGCCCGTGGGCAGGTTTTCGCCGACTGATAATCCTAAGCAGGTGCTTCTGACCCCTCAAAAATCCTTCATTGGCAAATTCCCAGCGGTCTGGATCCACCTTTCGAAAACCCTGTTTGAAAACAGAGAACAATATACACAAAGACTAAGTCCAAAAGGAAAGAAACAAAAAGATGCAAATCACACAAACAAAAAGAACAATATACAGAAAGATTACGAGCTTAGGCTTGGTTTTCCAAACAGTAAACATTACTGGAGGATAACAAGCAGTGATTAGTTCTCCTTCAGGTAAAATCAATGGGTAGTTTTGGTATTGTCACAGGAGGGGAGCACTCCTGTTAGCTTTTCACACATAATACAAAACATTTAACTTCAAGGAAAGCGATTTTATATTAGATGTGATAGATTACTAAGGTAATGAGCATAGAAGTTTTCCTTGGCTGCCTAGAAGTGTTGATCCCTTCTTGGCTTACCAAGGGTAGGAATGCAGATATTGTTAGTGCCAAAGGTTTGAGGGAGATGAAGTGGCCACAAGAGGCAAGATGAACATATTTTGAAAGGAAGGTTGCTTCTGATAGATCATACGCAAAATCTCCTTGCAATGTTTCTTGGAGCTTGTCGAGGAGAGCATAATGTAGACAGTAAGCTGGCAATACCAGGTTTTTATGTAAAGTCAAAATGATATTTGATGCTTCATCATAAATAATTCATATCCTAGTCAAACATCATATCAACCAAAAAACATTTCTCTAATTATTAAAAAATGGTTATTAGATGGGCGCTCAACCTAAGAACACAGTTACAAATCCAAACTGTTAGTAGCATCAGATCTTTATTTATTGAGAGAGAATTCGGTTATATTTCTTTTATTTTGTTTTGTCTTCCCATCCATGACTTGGTAGACAATAACTGGGAAATGATCTTGCACATGAGCACAAATGTTCAAACAAAATGTGAAAAAGATTCAGGAACTCTCCTCTATTGGGAAGTCGATACCTATAGCGCCATAGCAAACCGTGACAATAGCAAACGATACTAGACATTACAATTATACAATGAAATCCACACTTAACTCAACAGATTGTCACTCAATAGCAAACAGGCATCATGCCATTTCATAACCACTAGCTCGTGGTAAAGACATTTCAGCTATGATTGGGAGTTCGATGCCCCCTTGCTTTATGAGAAAGCCAACTGCATTTCCGTTTGATTTAAAAGGAGCACATAATTTCCTTGAGGCAATATTGAAGGTGAAAGGATAAGCTCTTGTCGAGTTCCTTCCACATACAGCTAGAAGTAAAGCAAGAAAACTACAGCAGAAATGCAGAAAAATTCAAAAAGAAAAGAAATTAAAGAAATAAGAAAAGCGAAATCCATACGTAAGTGTTCAGTTGCCTAACAAAGCTGGAGAAATTATTATGCTTGAAATACTTCGGCAAAAGATCGCGAGCGAACTCCGGCGGATTCCAAACCACAAAACTATTATTCGTCGAACTCCAAGACACCACCGCGTCTGTCGCCGGATCGTCTACCATGTCGTAAGTCTTACTTAGAAATGGCGGCGGCGCATTCGACTGTGACGCCATCGGCACCGACGCCACTTGTGCCCCACCGCCGCTGATCGAGGAGTCGCCACCGCTTGCAGAGTTGATTGTTCCATCCATCAGAGTAGCGATTAATAAAGGAAATGTTTATTGATTGGAACTTTTTAGGGTTTTGGAAGAGCAGGCATTTGTGAGAGCAAAAAAGCTAGATTAACGAATCGAGATTGTATAGGGAGGAAGGAGAAAGGGGGTAAAGAGGAGACAGGTGGTTGTTGTTGTACGGTCACGGGAAATGAAATGAAGAGTGGGATTCTATTAAAGGCAGACGCGACGGAGGGAAACAGGCACGAGCCTGTTGCCATTTTGCCTCTTCCCTTTTTTTCTGGAGGTGATGGTAGCAGTTGAAATTACTGGTTTACTCCTGCTTTCTTTTTCTTCAAAAGAAATTGTGAGCCTGTTTTTTCCCCTTATTTCTTTAAATAAATATATATTTAAATGGTATTAAGTATGAGGTTAAAAATATGAACGAGTTATTATAGAGTAATCATCATAATAATAATTTTTTAAAGTGTTTGATTTTTAAGAATGTTTAGCTTGAGTTAAATGTTAGAGAAGAGAGATAGGTTAATTTAATTGTTTTTTTTTTTTTTGAGGTTGTCGGCCTCTAGTATCCGGGTTGCCTCGGCTAATCTCATGATCGCTCCGAGTTGCATACCTGACAGTGACAGGTGAGATCACCAATGAGTGTTGCTGCGTGCATCGGAACTCGAAACTGAAACCTCGCTTAAACGGAACAAGCTGATTACCACTTAAATCAACCCTATTAATTAATTAATTTAATTGTTAGTAATAATTTATTACAAATAATTAAAAATTAATTAGAGGTGATCATCACCCCCTTAATCATTCACTCTTCAAAAAATAAGATAAAAAAAAAAAAAAATTAATTTTATTAAAGTAAAAATCAACCCTTTTAACTTTCAACCAAAACATAACCATAATTATTTAAATTTAAGGTAAATATATCTCGCATAAATAATTTTTTAGCATCTATTTTTAGAATAAATCTTTGAATTTTTCATTTTAATTAACCAACTCGTCTCGTCTTAAATTTCGCCCCTTCAAATTATCATGCCGCACCTGTACTTCCAAGAGGAACGTAGCCAAAATGCCAAACAGAGCTCACTTTAAAAAAGTTCGCCAAT
This sequence comes from Populus alba, assembly GCF_005239225.2. Classification (NCBI taxonomy): domain Eukaryota; kingdom Viridiplantae; phylum Streptophyta; class Magnoliopsida; order Malpighiales; family Salicaceae; genus Populus; species Populus alba. Next base: position 2,736,066 of record NC_133298.1, on the reverse strand, counting down.
CATTATAGATTTCTTTTCTTTTCTAATAGTTATGAAATATTTTTATTTATTATTGTTGGGACAGAAATGTTGAGATCCGGGTTTCAGTCGGTGTCCTTATTCGTAAAACAACACGACAAGCCCGACTTATTGAGAATCGGAGATGGAATATCCCGGCATTTATTTTTTCTAAATCATACGGACCCCTGAATTGCTTATCAAATTTGAATTAGTACCTGTACTAAAAATATTATCTCAATTGCCACGTTAACTTCTTATAAATTCTTAATTAGTCCTCCTATTATATTTCTATTAGTTTATTTGTTTTTTCATGTTGCTTTTATTCTTTCAGAAATTACACTTCATGAAACTCTACATCCGCCAATTGCTCCTCCATTTTGAAACCCCAAATAAGACTGATTCTGTTCTTGGCATTTTTAAGAACCATGGCTTCTCCAGAGCCCGTATTTTAAACTTTGCGAGGAGATGTCTACGGTGCTTTTGTCTAAACTTCACAAAACACTTCTGTCCAATCTAAAGGTTTTTCAAGCCCTGACGCTGTCAAAATCATATCATCCTACCTATGGAGTTTGAAGTGTAGTTTAGAGAGAAAATTGCTCTGTTAATTCTTTCCCGGCCTTCTATTATGATTTCACATGTGGAGAATTTAAAAAAGCTTATACAGAAAGTGACTCTCGTAGGATTTCATCCTTCCAGGAGTCATGGTGCTGAGGTCCACAAGCAGATCCAGCAGGGAAAAGAAGCTCGAAGTGTATAGGAGATGGGTTTTGTCTCAAGAAGAAATCCTCACAACATTTGTAATGTTTCCAATGTTTATGGGCATATCTGCAGAGAAGATCACGACATTGATGGATCTACCCAGATATTGAGATTTTACGAGAAAAAGCTGAATCTTTCTTCGGCTGTAAACTCTTCTATATTTTAATTCACAATCACTCTACATGTCCATTTGTTTTCTCTATTTGCAAAGATTGAATACGCTTTGTTTTTTAACATAAAATTTGAGAATTTAGGGTTTTTATTTGGATTTAAAAATCAGGAATGAGTGCAGAGCATAGCATCTTATGAGAGTACTAGAAAAAAAATGCAGGTATTTGGTTGTTTCCAGAATCCAGATTAGAAAAAAGAGAGAAATCAATTAAAGAAAAATTAGTGAAGGGGTTGGAATTGCAAGATACGATGGTGGCAGGTTAGAGTCGTTCGACAATGTTGGTGGCTAGTTCTTTTCATGGTGGAGAGAGAGCAGAGAAAGAAAGATGCCGTGATTGGAGGTGCGGTGGTGGTGGTTCGATGCCGGATTCTGACGTGACATTTGATTGTTTATGCCTTTAGAGATAGAACCATGCTAGGAATAAAGGTTTTTTTTTTTTTTTTTTTTTTCCTGGTGTTGCCGAGTTTTTGCATGATAAATAGTAATACTTTTATTATCTAAATTGCGTTAGCCATAAAATCGATAGAGAATTTCTTATATTTTATTTATATAAAGGTGGTTTAGATTTTTTTTGTCTGAATTAAAAAATTATATTGATCCAGGATATATAAACTATAATGTTTTTTAAAATAAAAATAAAATGAAAAAATAAATAAGTTACGAGAGGTTTTTGTTTTTAAAATTATCCCATTTATTTTTGATAAATTGTCGAAAAGTGGGACTGGAATCCCGCTGTATCCACAAGGCTATTATGAATGGGCCAAGGCCTAAGCTGGAAGTCCATATCTGTAGTAGCATACGGGCTTTTGCAATCCATGGTTTCATAACTGAAAACTGAAAAGGTACACTGAAAAAACCTTTTTCTAATTGGCGGGAAAGAAGAGAAAAATGAGCTCCTCGGCGATAGAGGCAGATGCTTTGCTAACTCAACTGCGTCCAAGCATTGTCGAGGCTCTCTCTCACCGTCCGATGGAATCGTTATCAGGTCCACTACAACACTTCTCTTTCTCTTTTGATTTTATTTTCATAAAAAAACTCTAGGGTGTAATGTAACCAGTACCACACTCCAACACGTCACAGTCCGACCCATTCCTTTTCAATTTACCACACTGTTATCACGATCAGGACACGGTAGTTAATTTATCGGAACACGGCATCGTTTTGATCGTTGAAGAAACCTGCTATCTCCAAGCCAAAGTTTATCTTCAAAAGGCGTTGATCATGATTTCTAACTCACAACTGATTTCTAACTCGCTCTGTTTGGTTGCTGGGTTCATAGGGGACTTGAAGGAAATAATCTAGTAGCAGTGATTATCTGGGATAGTATCCTACTTTGACTAAATGAGTCCTCGAATTAACTTGATGTCTAGCCCTGACTAATAATTTGTTGTTGTGGAGAATCTTGGGATGGAGAAGAGAATTGAAGTTTCTGGATGTCAAAGTTCCTAGAATATTTGGGGGATTATCCTGATTTTTGTTTTCAATTACTTCTTAACAACCAAACAAATTATGAATTACTTTTAGATATTATGGGTGAAATGCAGGTGAAGGAGATTGAAGAGTCATGGATTGTGATCCCATGAAACCTGAGATCTTCCTTTCACAATTTTTTCATGGTTGAAAAAATAACTCCAGTCATCAAAAGCAAGAACATGTTTTGTTAGGTTGGAGGGTTTTTCACTGTGAATTTAAAGTCCCTAACACACAAGAGGCTCTCCTGTTTATTTGGTAACAGTTATCATAAGCTGTCAATTTACGCAGTGATCCAAGTAATTTGTGCATCTGGATTTAGTATCAGCCGAGATTCTGCTGTAACCTATATCTCTATCTACATCACAGACCTGCAGAGTGACTAGATGGCTGCATCTATGCGAGAATCAAGACTAGAATCCCAGATTTACCATGGAAAACAGAAAGATGTGGCAAAATTTGCTTGCATCAAGCATGCTTCTTTTACCTGATAGCTTATTTATTTCACTAATTGTCTGGAGATTTGGTATTTTCTACCAAATACTTTTAGTATTGCGGTGGGAGAACCACTACATTATCAAACAAGCATTTATTCTGTATAATTGCCCGGTGGAATTGATTTTTCTTGCAAAATGAGATTGATAATCCTAGGTCAATCTGTCAAGTAAAGAGCAAAAATAAATAAAAAATAAAGTATATCTACCCCCCTTATATAATTTGTCGGCAAAAAATACCAAGAAATTCTCTCCCATGAATTAGGGGAAACGAGAAATAAAAAAAAAACAAATATATAAGGGATCTCTATCTCTTTTATATAACTTAGTACAAAGCAACTAAAAAAGAATTGGGAATGTTTGAAGGGAATTGAACCCGACGTGAATCGAACACGCAACCTTCTGATCTGGAGTCAGACGCGCTACCATTGCGCCACGGATCCCGTTGATGTAGAATGGTAGTATAAAGTTATATATATATCTTTGAAACGTATGAAGTGATCCCATTCCAGATTCTTTTTTTGTTTGAGAAAAAACTGTCGAAGCGGCAAGCCAGCTTTTGCCAAGATACCTCGATAGGAAGGTCTTATCTGCAGAGTCTATAATGTAAATTATTTTGCGTGAAAATTGAAAAATGTTTATATTTAACAACCAGAGGGTCTGAGAGCCTGCTACCTTCATCACAGAAAGAGGGGTCAATGTTTGCTTTTCACTTTGACATTCATGAAGGAGATCTTGAATTTAAATGAACTAAGAATAACAACTTGAATTTAGATGACTTTAAAATAAATATATAAAATAATTTGCCTGAAATAAAAAGAGGCAAGTAATTAAAGAATCATAATTAAAAGGAAAAAAATATGTATCATGCTTATTTCTATTCTCAATGGAGTTGGAGTTGTTCTTGAAATTAAAAGGCATTAACAAAAATTGTAATTTAGTTCTTGAAAGAGACTAATAATCCTAAGAAAAATACAATGATCGGTGTTAACTATATTTAAAGAGAAACAAAAATCATGTAAAAATGTTCTTTAAAAAAAATTACCTTTCATGTTTTTATTTTTAAGTTCAATTCTTGCATGGCATGTTATTTCATAAATTTTATTTTAAGTCGGGTCTTTTATGTGAATTTAGAATTAATTTGAGGTATTAATTAATCGCATTTTATTTTATTTTGAGCATTTGTATCCCAAAATTAGCAAGGTGGGAAAATTGGGCTTATTGGCCCATTTCATTTTATTTTGAGTTGAGTCTCTTTATTGAGCTTTAGAGTTAATTGATGGATTTTCTTGAACCAATCACAGATACGTTGAATTAATATATAGATTGGAAACAGAAAACTTGGATCGTATAAGGACCTAATTGTGAAAACATTTATGTAAGAGCTAATTGAGATATGAGATCCACTCAGGGGACGAAATTGTTTTCGCTCCGAAAGAGAACTGACGCGGGTAAAAGAGGCCACGCCAACTCTGTATTGGCGGGAAAATCCCTAAATAACAAAAGAAAAGGAAAATCCCTAATTCCTCAATTCCAGCAACCAACCAGGAATTCATTCTATCAGTCAATTACCCTCTACTATGGATATCAATGATGGAGAAGAAGAGGATTTTGAGTTCTCAAGGAACTACTTTCTAGCAAAAGAATTAGCTGGGTCGGGTAAGAAATCAACCCGCAAGATTTCTGATATCAATGTCGTCGATGAACAGGTCGCTCACCACTCTCTTTATCATCATTTTCTTTAGTTCCCTTTTATTATTAATTTTTTTGATTAAATATTAATTGGTTTAAAAAGTTTTGTTTTTTTAATATTGCAGGAGCTAAGAGCGGCAGCAGCTAATATTGAGCTAAAACATGAGAAAGAGATTAATTCTCTTGTTAATAGTTATAAGAGCTTGTATCCTAAATGGGTTTTTGAACTCAGGTAATTAGTTAAGTTATTGCAAGTATTTGTGAAATTGTAGTATTCGATGAAGTGGGCACGATTTATTTGATGGAATAAACTGGCACGAAGAGTAGTAAGTTAGGCGCAGATAGCAAATTGAAACCCATTTCGAGAAAAAAGAAAAAGAAGAAACGATATGGCCTCAAGTTTGGATTTGAGAGTTTAGTTGATTTTTTTTAGTGGGTATTGGTTAGTTTTATGTACTTAATTTTTCATATACATTTTAGATAATTTTATGAAAATAATGGGCAACATCCCCTTGATTCTTTGTTATGAATTTTCTTCTTGAGGATTATTTGCACTAATTTATGATTCTTTACTATGAATTTAGGTGTGGATTTGGCCTTCTAATGTATGGTTTTGGATCGAAGAAGGTACTGATTGAAGATTTTGCTTCTACAGCATTAACCGAGTATTCTGTAGTAGTCATCAATGGGTATCTTCAGTCAATTAATCTAAAACAGGTAATCTACCTGGGTGCCTTTTGTTGGTACTTGAACTTATTTATCGATTTACACATTGATATTGCCAGGTTCTTAAATGCTGATATAACATTAAAATGATTCCTTGGCTTAGAAATTCAAGCCAGGCATAATACAGTGGAGTTTATGCATGATACACCGGCCACCATTTTCTTTGTGCTATGCTAACTACTGTAACATCATGACTGTAGGTGGTCATTGCTTTAGCTGAAATTTGGTGGGAAGAGTTGAAAACCAAACGAAGGACTTCTTCAGGGGTTTCATCTAAATTTCAACAGCCTTTTAATTCTCAATCTATGGATGACCTTCTTGCATTTTTGCATGAATCAGACGTGGAGGAAAATGATTCTTTTGTGTGCATTGTTGTTCACAATATTGACGGGCCTGGATTGAGAGACTCTGAAAGTCAACAGTATCTTGCGCGACTTGCTTCTTGTTCACATATCCGCATTGTTGCCTCTATTGACAATGTTAATGCACCTCTTTGTGAGTATATCTTATTATAACTAGTTATGTGCAAACACAATGGCTAGTTGGGGCAATCTGCCAAGTTAAATTGTTTTAAATTTTATTTCTGTGGCTCCATCCTATGGTTCTCAGAATCAGGTTAAACATATTTCCTAAATGGTGAAACATTTCATGTCATGATTTCTCTGGGTGCCTCAAAAAATGATCCATGTTTTATGTTAACATTTAGACTTGTTTGCAACTGCTTTGTTGGGAGATGAAGGTCTAAATAGGATGGTCCCCATTGGCATATAGGGTTAACATTAAGGTGTGAAAATTGTTCCAAGTGTCTTCTGAATGATGATGAACCCTCAATTCTTGCCTCAGTTTCACTTTCATTTTGTTTCTATGCCGTGGATAAGATGTAAATTTTCATTTTTCTGTCTTTCCTATGATTAAAGAACAGAAATCTTTTTGGAACCCTTTAGTAATTTTTTTTCCTTGGTTCATCTTATACATTTATCATTTACCGTCCTATTCCAATTGTCTAGGACCCTAATAACTGTACTGGGTTTTTTTTGGCAGTGTGGGATAAGAAGATGGTTCACACCCAGTTTAATTGGTTCTGGTATCATGTTCCTACCTTTGCACCTTATAATGTTGAAGGAATCTTTTTTCCTTTGATTCTCGCTCACAGCAGTACAGCTCAAAGTGCCAAAACAGCTGCAATAGTCTTACAGAGTCTGACACCCAATGCCCAAAGTGTGTTCAAAATTCTTGCAGAATATCAGTTGTCTCATCCTGATGAAGAAGGCAAGTGACTACGCATGATGTGGAGCATTATGTTTCATGGTTGAAATCTTATATGCTCCCTTTGATTTGTCATTTTCAGGCATGCCAGTTGATGCTCTGTATACAACTGCTCGAGAGCGCTTCCTTGTGAGCAGCCAGGTCACATTAAACTCTCATTTGACAGAATTCAAAGATCATGAGTTAGTAAAGACTAGACGACACAGTGATGGCCAAGATTGCTTGCACATCCCGCTTGCAGCGGATGCCCTTGAAAAGTTGCTTTCTGAGATCAATCAATAGTTCTGACTAAGTTTGTAAATGTATTTCGCATCCTGCTTGCTGTGGATGCCCTTGAAAAGCTGCTTTCTGAGATCAATACAATATACCTGGTACGTGCAACTCAGGTTGTAACTTGAATTAGTCTCATGATCAACTCTTAATTTCGATCTCTAGCATGCTGGCAACCTATTGCAGCAGTTCGCATGAAAAAACTACATTGTATCTTCGATAGTCTTTGGAGAAACCTTTTTGCTCATATCTTGATGTTTCCTTTAAAATACCTCTGTTTAATTCCATGTAAGCTTGACTATTCCCTTACCAGAGAGGAGCCCAATGCCAATTCTGGAGTACCAACTTAGTCCTGCATTTCCCATTTACGTATCATCTGAATTTTATATGTGACGTTTAGTTAATTTAAGGTGTGTGGTCATTTACTAATTATAGGATGCTATGTCGTTCGGTTCCTGTAACACGGTTGGGACTTGGGAGTCTCTTAAACCATATGAATACTGCAGGCCATGTTTTGTGCTTGTTTTTTTTTTTTTTTCTCGAACTTAAAGCTGCGTTATTGTTCCAGAACTTTTCTATATCAATTGGGCTATATATCCATAGCTTAATCAAGTCACAAACTTTTCTATTCGAGCACCTACACTGTTTGAGATTGGAATATCTATTAATTTTCTTTGGAACCTGGAGATGATAGAAAATCAAAATACCACAAATCAAAGAGATGATTAGACAAGTTTATTCATGGAATCTTGATTCATGATTTATCAAAAAAAGAAGAATCTTGATTCCTCCAGCAAGGCCTGAATCGTTATATTTCACATAATGCAAGACTTTTGGGAATTTTATACATGTACTTACACGTACCAGGATTGATAGAAAATTTTGAAAAAGAGTTACAGTGGATAGAATCACACCAAATTTTTTCCTAAAAATCATTTTTCGCTCATAAATCCCTTTATAAGTAGTATTATTGTCCGCTGATCATATAAATGAGACCATAACGATGCCAAAGTTCTTAACAAGAACTTTTACTTTTCAAATGCAATTGGGCTTGAGATTTACAGTTTTTGGACAGCTCATGATCCTTTATACGCATTGGATCTGGGCAAAAATAGATGTGGGCCTTGAAGCTCGAATTAGTGCAAACACTCCATATTGAGCCTGTATAATCAAAAGCTCGACTTGGGTCTAGGAGTACCCTTGGTGGTCTAATATGTTAAGAGTATTGAATAACTTAACAAATATCCTCAAAACGATCCAAAAAGTACAAACCGAAATCAAGCAAAAAAAAAAATTGAATTGAAAAAGAAAGATCAGAGCATGAAAGAAAGATCAGAAGAAAAATGAATAAAGATAATCTGTTACAGTTTTAAAATTGAAATACTTGCACTTATCCCATTTTTAAGATTGTACGCATATATATATACACACACTGTAAATAATAAAAGTATGCAGAGAATATAGTTTTCTTAATCTTCTGTCAACTTCTATTTCATTTCTGTAAATATTTCATAATACCCTCAAGGGCACACACCATCGACATAGGTGCAAGGACAGCTCGATGTCCTAATATGCCACAAGGTCTGTTATTTAGGCTCGAGGGTGTTGATGGATGATGAGTCGATGACAATGTAGTAAATATTGTCTTCAAATATATGATGTACTAAATAAGAATAAAAGCTCTAGATTAGCCCTACTTAAAAACATCACTAGTTGGTATAGAAAAAAATGGTGTACTGTTTGAGGGTCTGCTGCAAATACAAGTCGCTGTGGATACATGAGATTAACGCAATAAATAACACTAGATATATATGTGTTTTAATAAAAAAAACTATAGTTTTTTCTAATTGATAATAAAATAATGGTCATGATTTGAGTAGGTGAGATTCCACTGAAGGACTTTTGTGTCATTTAGTTTTTTAATTTAATTCTTGAATTTTTAAAAGTAATCTTCATCTTAATTTCGCTATTCTTACAATTATTCTCAAATACAATATACAAGACATTTTAAAAGAAGTTAAAAGTTAACACTTAATAAATTAGTAGTCAATTATAAATTATTTTCTAAAGTTGTTTTAAAAGGATTATCGTAAATTTTCTAGTTGAATTTCTGACCTTGACACCTTTCCTTGTTAAAGCCACAAGGTTCAAAAACTTATTGTGATATTTAAAGACGAGATTAGATGACTTGTTCCCAACTGGTGTTTAAGCATTACTTGTCATGTAATGTATGACACTAAGTTTGACTCGCTCAATCAGGCGGTGGAAATGGTTGTGGGAGTGATGTTTAAGGTTGTTTGTGCACAATTTGTTGCCCGAAGACACCTGGGATGAGAGTGATGTGCCCTTTTAATAATGTTTTGCGTCATTTTCTTGTACTCGCAATTCAACCCTGCGCCGGTTAGCCGGCAATAAATTTCCAAACTTGATCTTTCTTTACATTTTCAGGGGTTATGAATCCCTCCGTTGACTTTGCTTTGCCAAATAAATTGTATCTGGGATTGAAACTTGGGCATAAAGATGTTACACATCAGGTTTTGCTCATCAACTGCTTATTACTTGTGTCCTCCCATTATCTCTCTCACCATGACCACCTCTTTCTACAGTTTCCAAACTTTGAATCTCTATGTCATTTCCTTCCTGCTGCTGCTTCTTCCACCCTCTGCCAATTCAGTTTCCTTTCAAAGAACACGATTTGACCCTAGTGACACCAGCATTATCTTTGAGGGAGGTGCATCAGCTCATGTTGGAAGCATTGAATTCAACAGTGACACTTATATCTGTCAAGTTGGTCGAGCCACTTACGCCGAGAAGGTGCCACTCTGGGACTCTTCCACTACAAGGCTGACCGACTTCAGTACCCAATTCTCTTTTTACATCGACATTGAAGGTCGTACTTCTTATGCAGCCGGATTTGCTTTCTTCATCGCTCCTGTTGAGTTTCACATACCCCCGAATTCAGCTGGAGGTTTTCTGGGCTTATATAACATCACCACCAGTGACTCTCAACAGAACCATATTGTCCACATTGAATTTGATTCTTTTGCGAATCCTGAATGGGATCCTCCAATTCAACATGTTGGGATCAATAACAACTCAGTTTCCTCGGCCACATACACCTATTGGAATACCTCATTGCACAGCGGCGATACTGCTGATGTGCGGATCACTTATAACTCCACTGCAAAGAATCTGACGGTTTCTTGGAAGTATCGGGCAACTTCAACTCCTCAAGAGAATACAAGTCTTTCCTACATTATTGATCTCAGGGAGGTTCTTCCTGAGTGGGTCACGATTGGGTTTACAGCTGCTACTAGTAACCTTATAGAGCGGCATGTGCTTCAGTCATGGGACTTCAGTTCTACCCTGGAGATGAGTGAAACAAGCGGAAAGAGTGCCAAAAATATAAAACTCGTGGTGAGTCTGACAGTTTCAGGAGCTGTTTTGATTATTGTGATTGCTGTAGTATCTGGAATTTTGTGGAGACGGAAGTTGGTAAGGAAGAAAACAGCGGAGACGGTGAACTTAACATCAATCAACGATGACCTTGAAAGGCGTGCTGGTCCGAGAAGATTTTCCTATAAAGATCTTGTTTCAGCTACCAACAACTTCTCTCCTGAGAGGAAGTTAGGGGAAGGAGGGTTTGGAGCTGTTTACCGAGGGCAATTGACTGGTATAGATACGGCAGTTGCTGTGAAAAAAATCTCAAGAGGTTCGAAACAGGGGAAAAAGGAATACGTAACTGAGGTGAAGGTCATTAGCCAGTTGAGGCATCGGAATCTAGTGCAACTCATAGGTTGGTGTCATGATAGAGGTGAGTTCCTCCTTGTCTATGAATTCATGTCAAATGGTAGCCTTGATTCTCACCTTTTTGGCAAGAAGATTCCTCTCACATGGACAGCAAGATACAGAATAGCTCTTGGATTGGCCTCTGCTTTGCTTTATCTTCATGAAGAGTGGGAGCAGTGTGTGGTGCATCGCGATGTAAAATCAAGCAACATAATGCTCGATTCAAGTTTTAATGTCAAGCTCGGTGATTTTGGGCTAGCTCGACTCATGGACCATGAGCTAGGTCCGCAGACTACAGGTTTGGCAGGAACTCTAGGTTATCTGGCTCCAGAATATATAAGCACAGGTCGAGCTAGCAAGGAGTCTGATGTATATAGTTTTGGCGTGGTTTCTCTAGAGATTGCTACCGGAAGAAAAGCAGTTGATGCCATTGAACAGAAATCAGAAATGAGCTTGGTAGAGTGGATTTGGGATCTTTGTGGAACTGGAAAACTCAACTTGGCTGTTGATGAGAAACTTCAGTCTGAATTTGATGAGAATCAAATGGAGTGCTTGATGATTGTTGGGTTGTGGTGTGCTCACCCTGATCGCAATATAAGACCCTCGATAAGGCAGGCAATTCATGTTCTTAACTTTGAAGCACCATTGCCAAATCTTCCCACAAAGATGCCTGTTCCCCTGTATCATGTGCCTACACCATCGCTTAGCTCCGGTGAGCCCTTGATATCACACTCAATGGATGTGGGTCGTTAATCATGGCTTTTCACTTGTAACATGCAATAATGTAGATGGAGACATGAGTGCCGAGATGCTTAAATAGATCTTCTTTTTCATTTGGTCCAGTTCTTAGGGCACCTTTGTATAGCAGCTGCCATGGGAGATCTTTCTCTCCTCAAATAAACCTTTTCATTCAGTCTTATTTTCTAAATAAAGGTATTCCTTGCTATAAAGAATAAAGTCCCATTACAGTGTTTAAACAGCTGTCTTTCAAGCAGATCCTTGCTGTGTTGTAACTGAAAACTGTAGTTATGATTTTTGCCTCCGCGTATCGCCGGTGTGCTTGGACGGAAAAGGCTTGTGTATCGGGTGGTGGTACGGAGGCCTTCCTGCGATGGATGTGCTGTGGGCTGGATCCTGAATATGGACTTTAAGGCTTATTATGTACACCAAGGCCTTCGGGGCCTGGTTTGACTTTCTAGTTGGATCACAATCGGCAGCTGTTTCTTTTGTCTTCGTGCTGGGCCCCTCGGGATCTTGCAAATGACTGCCATCATGCCATGGCCACTTCGCTCTTGCTTCACATTCACAACAAGAAGCATTAATATCCCAATCACAACAAGAATCAACGGCATTTTTGTTTTTCGTATAATGAAGTGATGGAATTGCCTTTTTTTTAAAAAAAAAAAAAGAAGGTTGGTTTCAAAGATGTTTTTGTAATTTTATTACGGTTTTTTTTAAATTAATTTTAAAACTTTAAATAATATTAAAAATAAAGTTATACGAGTCAGCATAAAATAAAAATTCTCAATAATGTCATCCACGAAATAATGGGAGTGGCGTGTCATCCTTTTCGCATTGATAATGCGCATATGGATGGTGAGGGTGCGATAAGGCTCCAATAATTTTTGTTTCTTTTCCTCTTTATCTCCTTTCGTATAGTCTAAACATTCATGTCAACCCTTCTAAAAATTAATTGTGTCATCAAGTTTTTATTTTTATCAATTTTAACTATTATTTTTATTATTATTATTATTATTTTTAATGGTTTTAAAAAAAAAATTTAAAAATTATTCCTAAACATTTTATTTCATTTAATTTTTCTATCCAATCTGATCCTAATTCTTTCTATTGGTATTTTTTGTGTTTTACCCTTTTCTTATTTTATTTTTTAATTTTATCCTTTATCATTTTATTTCATTTAATTTTTTTTATCCAATCTTGGTCATCATTCTTTTGATTATTATTTTCTTGATTTTTTTTTTATTTTGTCTCTCCATATTTTATTTTATTAATTTTTTATTGCTATTTTTTTTATTAATTTATTCCCTAACTATTTTCTTTCATTTAGTTTTTATATAAAACTTAATTTTCATTGTTTTGATTGCTATTTGTTTTTTTTTTAATTCTTTATAATTAAAAAGTTTACATCATGATTTTTTCATTTATATTTTTTTACAAGATAATTTTGATCTCATGATCTACTTCATATATTAGATCTAAATTAATTCTAGTTATTGTCACCTCAATATTTTTTTATATTAAAAAGATAACATACATGCAGCATAACACGTATAACCTATCTAGTTGGAGACTAAAAAGCAAAACTAGAAATTGCTGTTCATGGCAAAGCGTGTAGATATGTAAACTTAATATGCATGGATTTTAGATCAATAAATACAAAATATATGGATAAAATTATATAAAATACAAATATTATTAGGTGAAAATTATTAAATTTTATTTATATATCTTATATTCATTAATTTAATTTATAAATAATGTGTAACTATAATCTATCTAATAATTATTTCTGGTGTGAGGGACAACCTCCACTGATAATAAACCCGAGCACATGCAGGATGCAGATGCATCCAATTTTATTTTATTTTTGTTAACCCTGCACTCAATACCCTCGACAAGATAAGACAAGTTGAGGTCAGGTCGGGTCAGCTCACGGTCAAACATATCTTCTTGGTTTCAACCAACCAACTAGCAAAAAATAATAACAATAAAAAAAAACAACAATTCTTCTTTCGTTTCTTTACTCTACACGCTCCCTTTGTAAGCATGCGGCCAACAAACTTTCTGTTTTTCTTTTCTTGATTTTTTTACAATTTAATATTTACAGAACACTGCCTACCGCTGCCTTAAGCATTTAATATATAAAAGAGGTTAGAATGCAGTGGATGTTATATTTTTAAAGTAATTTTTTATTTGAAAATATATTTAAATAATTTTTTTTTTTTTTAAAAATTATTTTTAATATCAATAAATTAAAATAATTTAAAATACTAAAAAAAATAATTTAAACTAGAAACTGTAAATTTTTCTAGGCCACTACATTTAGATATGCACTCTTTGTAACTTTTTTTTTCTATATATTATATATTTTTTCTTCTTATATTTATTAATTTAAACATTTGAAAATCTCGTATTCTAACGAAGAACTGTTTTTTCAAGAACAACCACCCCCACAGGCGTAGAACATAGCCATGAAAAGTCCAATTTATATCTAAAGTTCTTTCATAACTTCGTAAACATGTTGCTTCTAGCTTACATGCGTAAAGTAAGGCTTCTGGTTAACTGCTTTCTCTTCCAATAATGAAACAGTACTGTTATCCTTTTCATCTATGATGGCTTCTTTTTCAACAATTTTGCCCCATTAAAGTCATTTTTAAAAGCATGGTTTTGGGATTCTCTCGGAGGTTTAATCTTTGTCGGCTTCAAGTCAACTATTATGGGACCATTTTTTATATATATATAATTAACGTGATTATTTAGATCAATTTATGAATACCTTAATTAATTCAGCACGTTTTAAAATTATCAATCACATAAATCTTTAATAATCCTGAAATTTATAAAACTCGAATCTTATTACTTTTATACACTATATAAACTCTTGTAATTTATTCAAGATTAATTAAGATGAGATTATGAACAAGAACATCAACCTATCTTGATTTCTGATAATAAGGAAAATTTATTCAAATAAAATTAGTAGTTTATTTTTTGAAAATTCCTTGTAAAAAATAAAAAAAGAATTTAATCAAGTTTAATAATGCATTTATAAGATGGTTAAATCCAAGCTGAGTTATTTATAAAATACATTTTACAACAATAAAGCTAGCATGGGTGGTGATTTGTTCCATTATTTATCGTCTATGTTGGCCACTCCTATATATTTTTCTCATCATCTTTTTATTCCTGGTATAGATATTTTGGCGGAGGCAGTAATGTATCTCTCTAGTCTATTTTCATGAAAAAAGGGAACATCTTATGTCATTAATTCTTAAATAAGTAATGCGTCAACGCAGTTATATTCTTATGTTATAAGGGGCGTCGATCTTGTTTAATTTTTTTTATTTCAAATTATTTTTTATAATTTTGAAAATTATTTTAATATATTAATATAAAAATAATATTTTAAAATAAAAAAATATTTTAAAAAATAACAGGGAATTCCCTCGTAAAAACACCCCGGGTGTCACTTCTTCTGTTAGAAACTTGGGCACAACTTTCCAGCGATGAACGTTCTTTTCTTTTAGGCAGTGACGTCACGTCGCGTCATGATTTGATTAAAAGTCCACTAATATTGTGCATCAAGGCATTTTCCCTCCCACAAAGAACGGCAACGGTGAGTCAATGAGGGAAACGTTGCCGCAAAGACAAAAGAAATGAATGTACGGTGGACTACGAACGAAGTGGCCCGCCTATTGATTTGACAGTATCGGTCCATGTGGGTTTGGAGTTGAATGGTGTATAATTTATAATATATTTAAAATAATATATTTTTTTATTTTTTAAAATTATTTTTAATATCATTATATTAAAATAATTTAAAAAAATAAAAAAAATAAAATATATATTATTGGTCCCGCACTTCCATGTGCTAACGGAGCCCAGTTGAGAGAAGAACAGCGTTGGAACTTCATTTATCAATTTGTAAACGGTGCACTATTCTCTCGGTGTGAATATTAGCCACCTAAATATGATTGTAATTAATAAAACATCATCAATCAATTATCCCTTTTTATATTTAAAGACGTCTCAACATGGATCTTATATTCCACAATTAATATTAATTACATATTCTTGGAGATTTAAAGATATTCTAACGCATTTATAATAAATCGAGTCAAAGCCTATAGTATTTTTAAAATAAATTAAATTAAACATAAATATCACATATCTAAAATTAATTTAATGTATTTAAAAAAAAATAAAATTGGTTGACAGCAGTTGTCGATTAATTGGTATAATCAACCACAAACTTCTATCGGACTAATTTTCTTTTCTGTCTAATTTTTATAGAATAGTATTACCATCGGTGGTTCTGGAAGAAGATGATTGAGCACGGAAATAAAGTTCATGGTCTATATTAAAAAGGATTAATCTATATAATATTTGAAAAAGAAAAACACAAGTTCTAGATGCGCACCAACAAGCATGATTATAGCTTACAATGGACTACACAAAACAATATTTTACTTTAGTTAAAAAACAAAAGGGTCTAGAAATGTAGATACCGTTTGAGACGCGTTCTTAAAAAATTTAAATTTTTTTATTGTAAAATTTATTATGATTTTTATATTTTGGATTGTTTTAATATACTGATGTTAAAAATAATTTTTAAAAATAAAAAAAATATCATTAACATATATTTTAATATAAAAAATTATTTAAAAAACAACTCTTATCTTATTATCACATATACTATGTAAGTTTTTTAGGTCGTTTTTTTCCAGACAAAATTCACTATAAGTCCGAGCAGGAAACAACATTTTTTAAAGGGTCAGCCGTGTAGTGGATTTGGATCAACATAAATTGTTTATAGAAACTTGAGCTATGAGCTCTCGCTCTCGAGTAGGAGGCTATGATTATACAAATATTATAGACACGCTAGTTTGAGGGCCTATGCGCTTTATAAACTGAAAGTACCACCTATCTGCTCAAGAAGATGACAAAACACACCACGAGGAACGAGTCATTAGCCTTAAATATGAAACGGTATCTCTCGAGAAGCTAGCCACGTAGTGGGTTTGGACCAACATATCATTGGTGCTATATACAATAATGTGTGTATATGTGATAATGTGTGCTTTGTGCTCTTGGCTTCATGATACCGTTCCATACCAGCCTGGAGCTAGGGGGGTCTAGGTAGCTTATAAGGTACAAGGTATCGCATCTCTCTTGAGAAAAAACAAAACCCCCCACCATGAAGCTACATGCTCGAACCTAGGGCGATGCTTTTAAGAAGCTGGTTATACAATAGATAACTGGTTCGACCAAGCAGGTTCACCCGAGAGCCGAGCTACTCGGAGTTTTGGGCAGGTTTTTATTAGTTAAAACCCAAGTTTGTTATTAGCCCAATGTAATTCGAGTGAGATTTAATCTTTATTTTTTTTATTTTTTAAATAAATTTAAAAAAATATAAAATTAATTTATAAATACTGGGCATCACATATTTTTTTAGTCTATATGAAATGTGTTTTTAACCTTTTTTACATGTGATATATATATGAGATAATAAACACATTAATTAATTTTTTTTTATGAGATAATAAACACAGACAATAACACATGAAATATTTATTAATTTTTATATATAAGATAGTTATATATATTTTACATCCACATGAAATATTTTTAAATATTTTTATAAGATATATTAAAATTTTAATTTTTTTATATTTTTTTTCGGTTTGATTTAGATAAACCGGTGTAATTAAAGACCCATTTTCTTAACTAAATTAACATTCAAACCGTGTTTAATAACGAAGTCATTCAATGAATTTGAGCCACCATCATAAACAAAATAAAAATCAAGCCATGCTCGCTAGTTAAACACATTATAAAAGAACGAGACAACGATGTGATTCTAGAGACACCAGGGGTTATGAATGTCATCATTGCAAACATCCCCTTTTCGCACTGCTTTCTTCAGCTAGCTATCAGCCATGCGAACCAAGTTGTTTTAAATGAAGATGCAAATGCCACAATGAACTAATCATTATTTGGCGTGGGTGGGTTATCATGGTAGACACAATTATTATTAATATTATTATTATTATTATTTATATTAATATTGATACTCAGGTCAATTTACGTGTTTTTCTATTAATTTTATGAACTCTGAAATTAATGTTGGTAAATTTTCATTAATTTTAAGGTTTATAAAACTTAAATTAATAATATCTAAAAAAAAAAACTGATAAATTTACCTAGAATTGACACAATTATTATTATTAGTTGCCATTGCTTCGAAACTAGTTGATGAGGCGGTTCATAAGGCGCATAGTAAATGTAATTATTCATGTTAGCTGAAAGGGATCAAGGTTAATTTCATGACAATAATAGTCGAACTGGTCTTCGCTTGGTGGAACTCCATGCACTTAATTACATTAATTGAAAAAACAATTAAATTAATTAATTACTTAATTTAAATGCTGTTTTCTTTGTTTTTCTTCTTGGTTGGTAGGTTATTTAGGCCTCTCTGGTAGACTGGCTTCTTAAACAGGGAAAGCTTGAAAATCAAAGTTTAGACCTTATTGCCTCATGTATAGCTAGGATACCGATTAAAAAAAAATCTTACAAATTCATCGGTTGCATATGGATTGACAAGAACTAATAAACTGTAATTTACTTTATTTAATTTTTTTAATTAAATCATAAAAAGATTATAATGTATTTTAGTTGATTAATTTTCTTCGACTTTTATTTGATGTGATGATAAATAATATCTCATAATATAGATATATAAGCAAGAAATATTACAAAAATAAATACATGTAAAATTCTTGAAATGGCCAAAAAAAAAAAGAAGAAGAAAAAGAATGAAACCTAACTGAAAAAAAAAAAAAACAAACAATACACTATTTATCTTCATCTTGTCTCAACAATTTCTACGAAGATTGTAGGAATTTAGCAAGTTAAGTTAAGGAGTGTAGTTATAATTATTTTTTAAAGTGTTTTTTATTTAAAAATATATTAAAATAATATTTTTTAAACATTATTTTTTATATTAGTACATCAAAATAATCTGAAAACACTAAAAAATATTAATTTAAATAAAAAAATTAAAATTTTTTAAAACATAAAATAAAACAGGGCCTAACATGTCTGCTAACTATCATAAAAAAATTATCCCGGCTAGTTTTAACTGAAAAAAACATAAAAATTCTATCCTAAACCGTCTAAACACAAATATAATATTAACAGGTAATTCTAACCAGCAAATCAACACAAAAATTCAAACTTTAAAGTTTTTAGATTTAAAACATTAAATCTCTATACCTCTCAAATCCCACGACTAGATTGTGTAGTTTTTGTGTTTATTAGTTCCTTGTGATGAGAGTTTTTATTTAATGGTACGTAGAATTGGCCCTTTTTGTGATCGCATTACGCCCGACCAGAAATTCATCTCTCTACGTGCTTTCTCTCTTTTCTTAATATTTCTTCTTATTTTTATGGTTTTATTTTTATATTTTCGAGATTTTCAAATTTAATGGTGGAAATTGAATGTTGTAGAATCAATGTTACATGGGGATAGAGATGGGAATTTTGAAAAATTCTTAAGGAAAGTTTTTTTTTTTAAATTTATTATTTATATGACATGTCCCAAACTATTCTCTGTGTTAAAAAAACTCACATATCAAGATTTTATTTAACACCAAATCATTTGGGTTCTCTCATGTGTAAAACTCTATTTAAAAGATTTTATATAGAAAACTCCTTGCGATTTGAAGGGAAAAATGACTGTATGTTAATATAGTGTAAATATTATAAGTATCGATATAATATTGAATATGAGAACTTGCATAATAATTTTCACGCAAATAATTAAAATTCATTTTTTTATTTGTAAAACTGTAAAATAAAATATTTGTATAAAATAACTCCAGTGGATTAACAATTTAGATTTTGGGCTCATCTTGGCATGAAATTTTTTTCTCAATAGTTTTATAAATACAATAAAATTTGATGAGCCCTTTTAATAAAAAAATTATTTTATAAAGAGATTTTAGTAATTATAAAAAGAGTATCAATTACAAAAATTTAACTGAAATTTAATGAGAATTCAAGTAGAGTTTGGTATTATAATAACAATTATTTTTTAAAGTATTTTTGATTTAAAAATATATCAAAATAATATATATTTTTTTAATTTAAAAAAAATATTTTTAATATTAATATAATCTAAAAATATAAAAAAATAATTTTAAATTAAAAAACCCAATTATTTATAAAACACGTTTAAACCTCCGGGTCACTACACGAAGCATCAATAATTCCAAACGGAAGGCATCCGCCATTCATTCATTGCACTGGGCCAAGGCAATGTGCAGCCATCATACGTAGTTTTCTGGGGCATTTTTCATATTAGAGTTATAATTATTTTTTTTAAATATTTTTTATTTAGAAATATATTAAAATAATATATATTTTTTATTTTTTAAAAATTATTTTTAATATCAGTACATTAAAATAATTTAAAAACATGAAAAAAAATATTAATTTGAAATAAAAAAAAAAAACAAGAATATTTTTAAACTAAAAAAAATAAAAATAAAAATATTTAGTTGGTTCAATAATTAAGGGCTACAAGCAAAGAGGTGGTCGAGTGCCTTAGGCTGACCAACATGGAGCCCATGATGGTGTCCAAATATGTACAAAGTCGGTCTAATAATGCAATGCCTAATGCCTACTTCCTATGCAGCCATTAGAGGCAGTTTTATTGGTTTTGTTTTAAAGTGTAGTTGCTGTTATTTTTTAAAATAATTTTTATTTAAAAATATAATAAAAAATTTTTTATAAATTTTTTTTGATATTTGTATCAAAATAATTTAAAAACATTAAAATAATATTAGTTTAGAACAATTTTTTTTTTAAATATAAAAACAAAACTTAGGTTTCTGTCTTCCAACTCAAACTCGAAAAAACAAAAACAGATATTTAGTTGGTTCAATAATTGAAGGGTACAAGCAAAGATGTGGTCGAGGGTCCATAGGCAGACCATCATGGAACCCATGATGGTGTCCATATATGTACAAAGTAGGTATAATAATGCAATGCCTAATGCCTATTTGCTATGGTAAATGGTAAAATTTAATAAATTTTCCGGAACAGACCAAGACGTGGTCCACTGCGGCCAAGATCCACTCCCCTCTCCTTTGCCTGTCACCATGCAGATATGTCGATTAACCTTATTATTACTATGAACGGAAAAATTATGCTAATTTCTACGGGAATTTCTTAAATAATAAAAATAAAGTTCGGAATATAATTACAAGGTTGAATTTAGTGCACTGCCTACTCTCATTACGTACTGCGTTTTTAGCACTCTCCATGAATATGTTCCCAAATGGCGCAGCAGGGCCTTTTGGCATTGCTTTGAGTTTGTTTGAAAGTGTAATTATAGTTATTTTTTAAATAAATTTTTTATTAAAATATGTATTAATAATATTTTTTAATTTTTTAAAAATTATTTTTAATATCAGCACATTAAAATGATTTGAAAGTATTAAAAATATATTAATTTAAAATTAATAAAAAATTAAAAAAATTTCAATTTTTTTTCAAAAATATTTTTAAAATAAAGAAACAAACAGGCTATTTGTTCCTCATGCCGTCTACGAGTAAAATTTTTCCTAATTAAAAGATAAAAATTGCGTTAAACATCTTATTAATAATATCGATAAACTCCTATTAGTCAGTGATTAACACGCGGCGACTTGCATCTCAAATTGGCATAGGTAAAAACTAAAAACTAAGCATAGGTAAAAATAAAATAAAAATAATAATCAAGGAGGTGGAGTCCACTGTTCTCTGGTCCTCACGTGATCACTCATCTCTACTCCGTCTCTCACACAGAGGAAGTCAGCTCGAGAGAATCAAATGCTTTTTACAAAGACATCCCATTTGTTGTCTCCTACCTGAAAAGAGGAAGACCAAAAATATCAAAACAAAATCTTTATGTTCAAACTGCAAAAGCAAAGCCAAAAAGGGTGTTAATGCCACACTCTCTCTCTCAATATAGTGGGGGGGAAGGACAATAGAAGAAGAATCTCTTTGGTTGCCTATGTTTATCTGAGCTTGAAAGGTAAGTTCATTTTATCTTCTTCCCTGTCACTAGAGTTACTGTCTTTTCTAGTGCTTTTCTGCTTTTACAAGTTGCATGCCAGCTACTTCTTTATGGGCTCAAGGAGGTTTTCTCTATCTCCCTTAGAAGTTGTGTTCTTCAATTGATGAAGTGGTTTATGCATTTGGAGTGTTCAGTAACTTTGATCAGTCTTGTTGTCTTGATTTTGTTGGTTTTTTTTTTTTTTTTTTTGGAGATAAGAGGTAATCGTGTCAATATAGGGTGTTAATTTTATCAGATTTTAGCATCCGGGTACTTAAATTTATAGTGAAATTATTTTTCTTATATATATTTTCTCAGTTGGCTCAATCAGTGTTGAGTTATTCTTTTTCTCTTCTTAAATTAGATATCTGTGCATATCAGTATGTCTGTCTTCATTTTGTTGGAATTGTTTTAAGTTTTTGCAAAGCATGGAATCTGTCTTCAAGAGGACAACGAAAACAATGCTAAGTGTGATTCTTAATTTCTTATTCTGGTGCAGAATATTTGGGATTGTAATGGGTGTATGATCGCTTAATCTATTAAATTCCTGAACTTTATGTGGAAGAACATGCTTCAGTAAGAAGTTGTAAAGAAGGCAGAAAATTGCATTTTCTGAAATAACTGGTAATTGCAAAAAGTAGAAAATTTTTTTGCATTACATTTCAAAGATTTTTTTTTCCGTGCATTTTTATTGCTGATTCTATTTGTTAATAGAGGTTTCTTTTTTTGTAGAGTTTGATTCTGCATAACTTTGAGTAGAACAATACTTCTTTATCTGTCCTCGCTATGGTTTCACGATCATATTCCAACCTCTTAGATCTTGCTTCTGGTGATGCTCCAAATTTTGGTCGTGAGAGGAAGAGGCTTCCTCGAGTGGCAACTGTTGCTGGGATACTGACTGATCTAGATGATGAAAACAGTGTCAGCTCTGATGCCCCCTCTTCTGTCTCTCAAGAACGGATGATTATTGTGGGAAACCAGCTTCCCCTTCGGGCACATCGAAGTCCAGATGGCAGTGGAGGGTGGTGCTTTAGCTGGGATGAGGACTCACTTCTCTTACAACTCAAAGATGGCCTTGGAGAAGATGTTGAAGTTATCTATGTTGGTTCTCTTAAAGAAGAGATTGCACCTAGTGAGCAAGATGATGTAGCCCAAACATTGCTTGAAACTTTTAAATGTGTCCCGGCATTTATCCCTCCTGACCTTTTTTCTAAATTCTATCATGGATTCTGTAAACAACATCTGTGGCCTTTATTTCACTACATGCTCCCTTTATCACCAGATCTTGGTGGCCGGTTTGACAGGTCCCTTTGGCAAGCCTATGTTTCTGTTAACAAAATATTTGCAGACAAAGTTATGGAAGTGATTAGTCCTGACGATGATTATGTGTGGGTTCATGACTACCATTTGATGGTTTTGCCAACATTTTTGAGGAAGAGATTTAATAGGGTGAAGCTTGGTTTCTTCCTCCACAGTCCATTCCCTTCTTCTGAAATATATAGGACACTTCCTGTAAGGGATGAACTTTTGAGAGCACTTCTCAACTCTGACCTCATTGGTTTTCATACCTTTGATTATGCAAGGCACTTCCTCTCTTGTTGCAGTAGAATGCTCGGTCTTTCTTATCAATCTAAGCGAGGTTACATAGGGCTTGAGTATTATGGTCGGACAGTCAGCATCAAGATTCTCCCTGTTGGGATTCACATTGGTCAGCTTCAATCTGTGCTTAATCTTCCCGAGACAGAATCTAAGGTTACAGAGCTACATGATCGGTTTAGGGGTCAAACTGTTATGCTAGGGGTTGATGACATGGACATCTTCAAAGGAATCAGCCTGAAACTTTTGGCCATGGAACAGTTGCTCACCCAACATCCTAATAAGAGGGGTGAAGTTGTTTTGGTTCAAATTGCAAACCCAGCAAGGGGCCGAGGAAGGGATGTGCAGGAGGTCCAATCTGAAACCAAGGCTGCAGTGAGGAGGATTAATGAGACATTTGGAAGTCCAGGATATACTCCAGTGGTTTTGATTGACAGCCCGCTTCAGTTTTATGAGCGCATTGCTTATTACACAATTGCAGAGTGTTGTCTTGTTACAGCTGTGAGGGATGGGATGAATCTGATACCCTATGAATATATTATATGTCGACAAGGAAATGAGAAGCTGGATGAGACATTAGGACTAAACCCATCAGCCCCAAGAAAGAGCATGCTGGTTGTTTCAGAGTTTATTGGATGCTCCCCATCACTAAGTGGGGCAATTCGAGTAAATCCATGGAATATTGATGCTGTAACTGAAGCCATGAATTCTGCCCTGATAGTCCCGGAGCCTGAAAAACAGATGCGACACGAGAAGCACCATAGGTATGTGAGTACGCATGATGTTGCATATTGGGCTCATAGTTTTTTGCAGGATCTTGAAAGGGCATGTAGGGATCATGTGAGGAGGAGGTGCTGGGGAATTGGTTTTGGTTTAGGTTTTCGAGTCATTGCCTTGGATCCAAATTTCAGAAAACTTTCAGTTGAACATATTGTTTCTGCCTATAAGAGGACCAAAAACCGGGCTATTCTATTGGATTATGATGGTACTATGATACTGCCAAGTTCAATTAGTAGGACTCCAAACATGGAGGCTGTTGGAGTCTTGAACAGCTTGTGTACAGACCCTAAGAATGTTGTTTTCCTTGTTAGTGGGAAAGACAGGGAAACTCTTACTGAATGGTTTTCTTCTTGTGAAAAGCTTGGAATTGCTGCAGAGCATGGTTATTTTATGAGGTACGAATTGCCTTTGCTAACTTCATTTCAATTTGATCTTGATCTTCCCACTTAAAAATATGATATTTGACTTAGACCCTTGTTTTTCTTATTGATGCTTAGTTATGTAGAGAAGAAAATAATGGATAATGTGGCTTAGATTTTCCACATGTTCAACCAGTGCTGGTCCTTGTTTTGGTGAAAAGGGTGATATCTCAATATTGTGCTGTTAATGTTTGGATTCAAATGCTACATCTGGCATTACGGAACATCTTGATGGTTCCTTTGACATTACTGAATGTCACTTGAGAGTTGTTGGCGGTGACTTTCCGCATGGCTTAAATGCAATGCATATTTATAACTTATCTAACTTCTAGAAACCCTCATATAGGAGGTTTCGATCCAAGGGTAATGAATGAGATATAGATGATGGAATGCATCATATTTATTTGGCTTAGGCATCCAAACCACTCTGGCTATCCTTGCCATCATAAGTGAGCTTCCATTAGCAACCACCATTCTGGGATTGTGATAGACTCATGGTATGGTGTTAGAAACATCTAAGGGACGGGTATATAGTGTTTCCCTCAGCCTAAGAATTAGGCATCTCTGACCACATGAGAGGAAGACAAAGTATATTAACTGGCAGGAGATGATGCGTACGCGTAATTTTTTTGAGGGGTGACTAGGGCACATTCCCTTTGTTACAGTCTGAATTTATTATAAACCTGAAAGAAAACTAATTTTATTTATGTAAGAATTTAGACATGGACTGGTTATCTGAATTGGGTAACATACAAAGCAAGGGCAACTAATGTTAGCATATAAGAAAATCTTGCCACAATTTGAAAGCACCCTCCTCTGTTTGATTATTTCCCCTTGAGGTCAACAGTGTAATTTTGAGGTATCTACTATGATCATTCTAATTTAGACCAATCCATACAAAACAAGCCTATTTCATTCTGCACCTTTCAATTTGAGTTCAGTGTTTGTTTACAGGACCAATCATGATGTGGAATGGGAAACATGTGTGTCTGTACCAGATTTTGATTGGAAATGTATTGCTGATCCAGTAATGAAACTATACACTGAAACAACTGATGGTTCTTCCATTGAAACAAAAGAGAGTGCACTTGTTTGGAATTACCAGTATGCAGATCCAGATTTTGGTTCGTGCCAGGCTAAGGAGCTTCTAGATCATCTGGAAAGTGTTCTTGCCAATGAACCAGTTACTGTCAAGAGCGGTCAACACATTGTAGAGGTTAAACCTCAGGTTAGTGCCATTTCATTCCTGTATCTATCCTTATGATGGTTAGATTCTGTTAGTATTTGGTTTTTAATGAGAAGTTGTGTTCCTTTGTGCCTGGAAAACCTACTGCAGATTTAGGTGCTTTGCCCTCATTACTCGTAAATATACCATGTTAAGGTATTACATACACAAGTGGGTTAATGAGGCACATCTTCTTTTGCGCATGCTTACAAGTACTGTTAACTGTCACAACATCATCTGACAAATGTGGTGAAATCACATGCATTTTGATGAAAGCCAAAAGCAAGTCTTAACCACTTGTGCTAAACTGAAAAGATGACTTGCCCTCAAACCATTCTTGCCTAATTACAAGAAATCCAAAGTTCTTTCACATTTCTGTTCTTTCCCTTCATGCAGACAGTTGATCTATTGAACTCATTAGCAAGTTCATGCTAAATGATAAGATTTTGACTGTAAAACATATCTTACCTTATTACAACAATCACTTGAACTTTGAATGATGGTTTTCTAAATGCACTGGAGAAAGAATAAAATGTTGATGAGAGTCATCCATTTCAGTCTGTCAAATGACCATATTAATTTTTGTTTCTTTTTTCTTTTCTTTGTTCCAGATTGTTAGACCTTTGAATAAAAGAGTTTCTAGCATTTAGGCAACTTGTTCAACCATGCCTCCATAAAACCGCATGCTCATATCCTGAGAATGGTTGCCTCTTGTAATGGAAAGGCTGTATTGTCTCCATTTCTTTTGGATCATGGACAATTAATTGACTCAAATAGGCTTGTTATGAAAACTAGTGCTGCAGAATATTGTCATCCGCAGTTCCTCAATTAATTTTCTTTATTGGATCTTGAAATATTTTTACCAGTTATTCTTTTTGAATGCTTATTAGCTATGGAGATTTTGTATATTCTTTCTTCTACTCTTTTCGAGGAAGAATCTTCTAAAATGCTGTGCCAACAATATATATATGTATGTTTCGGCTTTGCAGTTGTATCTCATGTTTGTTACCACTTGGCAGGGGGTCAACAAAGGTCTGGTGGCCGAACGCCTCCTAGAAATAATGAAACATAAGGGAATGCTTCCTGATTTTGTTCTCTGCATTGGGGATGACCGGTCTGATGAGGACATGTTTGAGGTGATAATGAGTGCAAGATCTGGCCCCTCTCTTTCCCCAGTTGCTGAAGTGTTTGCATGCACTGTTGGCCGAAAACCCAGCAAGGCCAAGTACTATTTGGAAGACACATCCGAGATTTTGAGAATGCTGCAAGGTCTTGCCAGTGCTTCGGAGCAGGTTGCTAGAAGTGCTCCCCAATCCTCTCAGCAAGTGATTATTGACAGAGAGTAATCACCCCTTTATCTCTTTGTATTGGGTCTTGTCCAAGTGTATATTGAAATGTTCCATGCTTCACGATTTCCTCAATCCCTTCAGAGAGCTTTATGTGGTGTTCAGAATGGAGTTTTAGGTCTTGCGTGCCTGTCCATTACATGGATAGCTTCAACTTTTGCTGCACTGTAATTGTAGTTTCTATGGTGAGCGGATAGATTATGCTATGTGTTAAGCTCTTTTCTTTTCCTTTCTTAGTCTTAGATGTTGGGTTATGTAATCGTCTCATCTGATGGTTGATTATCAATCCTAGACCATCCTTGGTCATGCATGAGCTAGTGCCTGTCGCAATTGCAGCAAAGCTCTTCCTACGAGTATAAAAGTGACCAGTCCTGTAAGGTGGATAGTTTGCGGTTGAACTCCTGGCAAAATTCAGTCTCCATTAATGGGAATATTCCCTTCGTCGGGATGAGGACATGAACTGAGAAAAAAAAAAGTATTCAGTTGTTGTAAAACAAATTCTGTAGGTTAATGTGTTGTTGCACTTGAAATCTTTATTGCTTTTCAACTTGCGTTTGCATCCAATCCTTTGGCAGATCGGTCATTCATGTCATATCACGTGACAGCTAGGTTGGCTTCCATATCCATCCTGTCCTCGTGTATGTATGTATGAATGCCTTCAGAACTTGGAAGATTTCACTTTAAAAAAAAGCTTGAAAAACCTCAGAAACTCTATTTTTGGTTCTCATCTTTTTTCTTTCCTGTTTTTCAAATGGATTCGCGTGTTCCATCAAGCAATATATATATATATATATATATATATATATATATATATATATATATATATATATAGTTAATTCATCTTTAGGTCAACTTTATTGATTACTTCAATCCGTGTATATACACATCAAGAAGTTATAACATCAGGCAATTTTCTTTATCATAACTTGGTCAACTATCCATAAAAGAAAAGGAAAAAAGAGGAGGGAAGCCCTCCCATGTGAAGTGGTTGATTCAAAACAAGCATTATTTATTGATTGGTAAACCCTTTTTATGACAATCAATGCAAATTTCTTTGCCTTAACATTTTCTTTCATATGGACATTTTCGTTTCTCGTTTTCAGATGAAATGACTACAGTTTCTAGTGACAAAAACACTAATAGTTAGAAGAAAAGAAGCAACAGAAGATTCCATTTTTTAAACTATTTTCATTTGCTGATTTTAAAGACAGTGTCTTAGCCCCGTTTGAGATTGTAGCCGAATAGAGATTAATTAAAATTTATTTTTGTTTGTTTAAAATTATTATTTTTATATTTTTAATTGTTTTGATATGCTAATATTATTTTTTTTTTTAAAAATATTATTTTAATATATTTCTAAAAAAATAATATTTTAAAAAAAATCATTATCATATTTCCACACTTTTATAATGGGGTAATGATCTGTCGGTGCCGTTGTTCATGGAGCTTCAATGCTTTTTTTTTTTTTTTTTTTTTGTATTCCTTTTCTTTGAAAAGATGATAAATACCATTAAAACGTCTCTCCCCAGAGAAGCTTCTCAAGGTATGCTAAAATTTAAGATAGTACTGCATGTCAACGTGTCAACCTTCTGTCTTAAGCTGTAAACTGATCTGGGTAAAAAAATTCTACAAGCAAGAGCACCTATATAGTATATACCCAGGAAACCCAGTCCCAGTGAAAGAGAATTAAAAAAAGCAAATAAATTAAATCAAACAACAAAGAACCGAACTACAAAGAATAAAATGGACATGCATATAAATTAACATAAAAAATTAAACCAACATGCCAACAAGAAGTTATTAAATAAATAAATAAATTAAATCACACTTGTTGAAGCGTAGATTAAATGATATAACCGAAGATGATTATATATTGTCACAAGAGATGTACCATTTGTATTTAAAACGTATTTTGTCTGTCAGTTGCTGCAAGAGATATATGTAAATTGGCTTCAAAGAATCAACAAAAACACTACTTAGTGTTGATGTACTTTAATACTAAGCCTAAGCCAATGTAAAAAAAAACGAAATTACTTTTTTTCTACACAAAAACTGAAATAACCATGGAAGACAAGAGTAAATGAAAATAATTCAAAAAGAACAGTCTTCTCTTGATTTTCAAATAAAAGCCTCTATATATAGGCTTTGAAAAGGAAGAAGAGTTTCTATTTTTTTTTAATCTGGGACAAAGGATATATATATATATATATCAAGAGACTATGTGTTGGGGACGACGACTCCTGTCGATTGAGAGTCCTGAAATTGCTCTTAATGGGAAAAAAGGCCTGCGATGATCCATGTGGGTAGCAGATCTACGAGCTGAAACTTCCAAGCTCATAGGCTCCAGAGCATTCTCGTCCCGGCTGCTCACATGCTTGCTAGGGCCCGGTGGGTAGCAGGTCTATCTTCATTGGAACAGCAGTATCATCTGCATGTGTTTAGTTCTGTAGTATCGTTGGCATGCTAGTGATAAAAGTCTTGGATCAATCCAGGAGAACCTTGGTTGAAATCTGCAGAGAGTTTTGGAAGATCATGGATCATGTTTGCCAAGGTTGTCTGGTTGGCAAATATATAAATACTGTCAGCTATCTTATGGTCTGGTTTATATATATTTTGAGAACTGGTTGATGTTCTTAGACTAACACCAGAAATCTTCGATGAACTTCTCCGAAGGGATTGACAGATCCCAAATCCCAAACACGAAAAACAAAATGTACAGCACATTAATTAATTGCATGTTCTTTCCGAACCGAAAGATATCCGGGAAGATCCTATCTATCTACTGGAGCTACCATTCGTTTATTCCTATATAAGCATTCGAGATGCATCAACTTTCTAATCATAGAGTTTATGTCATTACCATTATAAGCAAGGGGAAATATTAATCAAGTCGAATATAATATGTTAAAAACATGATAGTTGCTTGAGATTTAATGTGCTTGGTATTAGGATGTTAGTAATTTTTTAAAATATTTTTTAATTGAAAATATATCAAAATAATATTTTTATTTTTTATATCAATGTATTAAAATTAATTTAAAACAAAAAAATTAAAAAATATCTCAATTTTTTCATTTTTTTTTTAAAAAAACAAGTCGTCTCTAAATTTAACTATATATATTCAACGAGTGCATAACTTTTTTTTTTAAAAAATTCTAAAGTCTTGTGAGGCGTATTTATTTAACAGTATGATTGTAATTACTTTTCAAATAATTTTTCGTGTAAAATATATGTCAATGAAATTTTTTTTATTTTTTAAAAATTATTTTTAATATCAATACATTAAAAATAATTTGAAAAGACTAAAAACATATTAATTTAAAATTAATAAAAAAATAAAAAATTTATTATTATTAATTCTTTCTGATCATTTTGACTTTGAAGCCTTCTTTTATTCCCCTCTTGTCCCATTTCAAGGTGAGTGAGAGGGATGGTTTTGGTTGATACCCATGTACAGCTTAGCTTAGCCCTATAAGCACCAATCTTAACCTCTAAGCAAGGCTAGTTATGTTTGAAATTAGCCCCACCTCCCCTCAAAAGTGTGAATTCTCTTAATCAATTGCTTGGAATGACGTCAAGTAGGAGTGTTACAGTGAAATCGCTCAGATCGTTTGCTTGTCCATTTTTGTGAACGCGACATCATTGAAGCAGTTACGTGCCCGATTAGGGCTGAGTTCAACCTGTTTTTTGACCAGAGCCATTTTGAATAAAAAAATAAAAAAAAAAAAAATATTATTTTATGACGAAAAGCATCCAAACTCTCTTTTGCCATGCAGGCTTCGTGTAAGATGTCGTGTAATTATTTTTATGGTGAAGAAGTTTATTTTCTTTCCGTTTCCGACTCCTCGAACGCTTAGACTTTTGAATCCTTTCAAGTATCATACCGTAAACAATTTACCTAGAATTGACATTCAGATGGTATGAGTTTGATTTATTTCTACATCTAACACTCTAGGTCCAACTATATATTAAATCCAAATATATGTAAATTTAGTAAGATGTTAAATCTAATATATTTGGAATCATGAGTTATGTGTTGAATCCAATTACATGTAAAACAAACATTCTTATTCACGGCCCCCTGTTTGTTTCTCTGTACATAACATTCCTTCCAAATCTTTATCCTGGATGAAAAAAATGCTCTGTTTATGAGATAAAAGTAAATTTGATTTCTTTTTATTTATTTATTTAACATAAAAGTAAATAAAAGTGATTTCAATGGCAACCTAGATTAAATTTAACTTAAAATAAAGAAAAAAAACCCTGAGAAATTTTATAATGCTAAGAAAATAATTAGTGGTATTCTATTAGTTATTTTCTGAAATCTATTTTTTTTAAAAAAAATATATATACAAGTATGAAAGATAAATCCTAGATTAAAATATTTTTATCATTTTTTATAAATAATGAATTTTTTTTTATCCTCTTTGTTCTTCATAATAGGTTGAAGAACTAACTAATAAAATACGTTAATTACTTTGAGCACAATAAAATTCCCCAACATGACTAAATGGTTTATTATTATTATTTATTTGATCACGTATATTTAGGATTTAAACACAATTTCTTTTCTTATTAACGAGGTCCTGTAAATATAGGGTTGAAGATTACATCTTATTGTTCGGAAAAGATTTACATTTATGGTTTAGATCTTCAATGAATGAGAAATGATAGAGCGACCAACTCTCCAATTGATATATGATAGCAGGAGATTTGCTTCCATGCTTGATTTGAAAAATTATATGGTTCACCCATGCTGTGAAGAATTTTTTTGTCCCAACTTTTAATTTTCATGTTTTTATTTTATTTTATTTAAATGATGTAAACATATATAGAACCTTGATAGGGAGGAGCACGTGGCTGGTATAATGATCAAATCAATTAGCAACTCAAGTGCGCCGTCCGCCAAAAAAATTAGCTGTTCAAATAACTGTCTTGCCTCCCGGCGGTGGTTGAGCTTTGCTGGTCCCCGTTTTTGTAACCAATCACGGACCGTTTTTAGTTCGGTCCTGGACGAACCCTAACCCTAAAAAAAAAAGTCAAAAAAGAAGAAGAGAGACGAATCAGCCGGAGGGCCGAGCAATAAATGACATGAGCCTGTCATCCATGAAAGCCAAGCCCTGCCAGCTACTCATGGCCAACTCTCCAGCTCTCAACTGCTTCGCACCGGAATTCATTAATATCTATGCCTTCGAGGGAGTTTCCACTTTCCTTTTAATTGCAAAGTCATTAATCTTACTAACTCGAAGCTCTTTCAGTTTCCTTGTTCGCGCAGACATGATACTTAATTCATAATTCTACATGATTTTTCCTGCAAAATTCCTTGATGATCATTGCCACAATAAAAGTAAGAAGTAAGACTACTGTGGACTGCTCTCACTCCTCTGCCTTTCATTAATCTATTACATGTTAAGAAGACACAAAATATAAAAAGAAGTTAAACAAGATATTTTAGCACAATCTCTAGCTAAAGACTAGAAAATTTGCATTTGGAAGAGTATTGAAGTTGAGAATTGCAAATTTTAATTGCATTATAAATCCAACTTAAAAAAAATAATCCTAGTAAGATATTAGAATTGGATAAGAGCAAATTTATTAAACTGAACCTTATATACTTTTTAGATCATATCTAGAACTATAGATGATTTTTTTTTTCTATTCAAATAACTGAAAACTAAACATTTTAAGCTTTCTATCGATATATAATAGGCCTGATAAATTATCCAGATGATAGAGAGCGACATGTTTAATGTTAGGTCTAACATCTAATCAGTAGACTAGCACGTCCAGCCCAATATTTCCATTTTGGGATGATGATATAACAATTTATTAATGATGTGGAAAGTGTCTCACATGATCATAAAATCTCTCTAGAAGGTTAAAGTCAATACACGAGTTATTAGAATCAAATTACTATAAAGAAACCTCAAAATAATCTAATTAGAAATTAATTACTAATTAGAAAACTTCTCCACTTCCTTAACTCCATATATAACCAATCTTAATCTCTAAAAAAAGAGGGGATCGTGTTTAGAACATAGGAGAATAAAAGGAGGGGTTTTATTATTTTTTTTTAACTCAATCCCTTTACTAAATTTGCGACAAGATCAATTATCAATTTTAAGAGGTTAATACTCTTTGATTTAAAATTATCATGAGGATTTGTGCTTAAAATTATTCTATATTTGATTGTAATATGTGAATATCTTATGTTTTTATATGATTAAATTTGATGATTGAAATTCTCTATGACGTGCAACACATATTTTTTTATTTTAAATCCATTGCTAGTTGCTAGTTTATGATGGACTTATGAATAATTAACTTGAGTAGCAGGAGTATCTAATTTTCAAATTCATTTTTGATTATTTGATACTTGGAAAATAAAAACCTTAATTATATTAAGTTTTCATGCATGTTTAATTATCATGAATCAATCACACTCATCTTGATTTCAATGTTGTGACATAATTAAATCTTACATGCTCATTGAAAGGTTACTATGCGATTAAAGTTAAGTAATGCATGAATTCTAAGTTAGCTAGAGAATAAGGATAGGTATAAACTTGTTATTTTTCATGGTTGATTTTTTTTATTATTATCTTAAACCATATTAGAAAATATATATAGTAAAATGATTAATTATAATTGAAGAACACTTTCTTAGAATTGATGTTAAAACCTTCTCCCCCCCCCCCCCCACATTTTATATTATGTTAATTTGCCTTTTATTTGTTATAATTTGTTTTTTTTCTCAACTTTCAAAGTTGTTTTAGTTAATTTAGATCATTAACAAAACCTCAATTTTAATTACTTTTAAAATTAATGTGTTTTTGATTTAAAATTTATATTTTTACCCGGCTTGTTTTAATTTAAATTTAAATAACTTGATTAAGTAATTAAATTCTAATACTTGTATTTTTATGGAATGATAACTTTACTGCAAATAATTAATTTTCAGAATTTAAATTTACATGGCTTGGAGGATTGATAGACTTCATGAAAGAATTCACTAGTGCTCAGTCATCAATTAATTTTAAAGCTACACCTACCAATTTATGGTGAGAAAAAGATACGCGTAAAATAATTACTTCCATAAATAATTTCATTTTCTTTTTTTCTATAATATAGCTTGACAGCACATTGAAAGTTATAACTTGTTTATATGCGATGGAGTGTTCAATCTGCATCTGTTCTATAATACCAAAAAGAAGAAGTGTTATATCTCAAACCTTTTCACTGAGAAGAACATTCGATTTCAACTATTGTATATTGTGCTAGATGAAGGAATTTCCAGCCTATTAGTGATTATTTATTTATTTATTTATTTGCACTTGTTTGCTAGAAAGAGAAGGTCAAGTCTAAATCATAATTAAGTCTCTAACCCTAAAATTGCCCATGCGGACTAAATATTTTCTAGTCATAACTCCTAACATAGAAATTACTTCATGGATAATTTAGACTTATTTGTTAGAGAACACGTGTGTATATAAAATTATATATCTTACGGGACATGAGCTGTCTCAACATTATCTTGAATATTTATATATAAAAGGTTTGATTGGTTGTTAGATAATCCATTCGGAGTCAAAATAGAATGCTTAGCTGTAGAGTGGGCCCAAAATAAAAATGCCTCAGATTTGATGAAAAGCTATTATTTTGGTTCAAGTTAACCTAAAGTGCACAAAAAAAGTCGCATTTGATAATTCTATGTTTTGATTTGCAAGTTAGACCGTAATTCGAATTGTGAACCTCAAAGTATGAAAAGAAAATATTTAAATGTTTTAATTTTGAAGTTAAGAGATTATTTGATAATGCGGTAATGATTGTTTTTTAAAATATTTTTTAATTAAAAATATATTGAACAACTTTTTTTTTTACATTAATATATTAAAACATTTTGAAAACCAAAAAATATAATTTAAAATATTTTTTAAAAAATATAAAAAAGGGTGCTACTGTGTAAAATAACAATGTGATGTTAATTACTTAATTAACTTTTTTTTAAAAAATTTATTTAATGTGAGTATTCGGGCCAGCTTGCGTGCATTTCGATTAATCATACGGAACCTTGAAGTTAATGACCATGTAAATCTCCAGTAGCCCTGAGGTTTGTGGGACTCGAACTAGTGACCTCTAGTGAGCAAATTCAGTGCCTGACCAGTTGAGCTACATTCCTCATGTTTCTTAATTACTTTCTCTTGGAACAAGTAATCACACAAATATGAGTTGTGTCAAAGAACAAATTCAACCTAATTAATAGCTTGAGTTGTTAGGTGAGATTTCAAGATATAATTTATATTATTCTCTAACACACGCCCTCAAATGAAAGCCTTTTACACTTGAAATTTGCACAGACTTACATTACATTATATTTAATTTTTATCAAATAAATAGGAATGGTAAAATTCAAACTCATAACCACTTGATTATTAAGGTTATGATATCATGATAAAAAATCAACTCAATCTAATAACTTAAGCTGTTAAATAAAATATTAAAATATAATTTATATTATTTTCTAACATATAGATCAAAGCAATAAATCCTGGACCGTGTTGCTGAAATTTGTCATGACTGGAGTAATATCACAGCCAAGGGAGGAATGCTTACAAAATAGGTTTTTTATACGACCAAAGAATTTGTTCAAATTGTCACATTAGATGTAGCTTGATCATGAAATATTACTTGGTGTGGCGGACAATCGATCATTCGCAGGAAATTGAAGCATCTACATGCTATCGCGTGAAAAAAAGACAGCCTTCAATTATTAGTTAAAAGGACGACGTCGTTTTCTGTCCCTTTTCCGAGTCACCTGGGTTTTTGTCTCTTTGCATTTCAAGTTCTTTGGCACATCTGCGCGCAAACTGCAAGCCAAAGAAATTGTTGTAAGTTTTTGATATGTAGGGACCAAATCTAACTGATCGATCACTATGAATTGTTGAGCTAGCGCCACCCTTCTGCAGACAATCCTAGTCATTTTTTTTTATTTTATTTTTGTTAATTCTTCCTATCAGATTTGATTACATGGTAGAGATTGAATTAAAGGAATTCAGTTTGGTTTATAGAAGCTATCTATATAATATAGACACACACAAAAATTGTATCTTGTGGACAGATTTTCGACAGCACCCTGCGACAAGTCGCTTGTCACTTCTATGAATTGTCACTACTTAGTTAAAAAAAATAAAATAAAAATGGACAACACATTTTTGGCTCCTAAAAAATAAAAATCACGCGAGGCTCTCGGTGTTTTTTTAAGGCTAGGTGTGTGGGGATGGCATTAACACCTGACTTCTTTTTTATTATTATTTCTAACAGAGTTTTAATTAAATTCTTAACTAATGCCCTCCCTATTTTTATGTATTTTTTATTTTGTATTACTTTTTTATATTTAAATCTAAATTAATACCCTCTTTCTGATATTTTAAACTTTTTTGTTCATCTTTTTGAAATAGTAGTTATTTTCTTTATAATTATTTTGTATTTTTATAATATTTCAAAGAGATTATTTTAATTTATCTTTTAAATTTGATATAAAAAATATATTTGCATGATGTATGTATCTATAAAAATAAAAAAAAATAAAAATAATTTATTCTTGTAAGAAAAAACAACCTCTAAGATAAAAAAGTAAAAACATATAAATTAAAAAAAGAAAAAACTGGAGTTAAATATTTTTATATTCATTTATCATTTTTTTTAGAAGAAAAATTAGTTTTTCATTTAAGTATTTAATTAGCATTAACAAAATTTTCATAGTTTATCTATTTATATATTTTTTAAATTATTTTATTAAATATAAATAATATAATTAACAAAAAATAAAATACAATAAAAAACATTCGAACATGAACATAGTACATTAAAAATATACTTAAAAATTCTACCAGAAGCGTAGAAAACGTCCTTGATAAAAAATAATCATGATATTTTATATACACACACACTACTATCAATTATTTTTATTGTATTGAAAATTCTATTATTAGCGAAGCACAGGTGATAAAAGTAGTTTGAGATAAATAATATGTTTAGCTAATTCCTCGAAATAATTAATCTCCAGAATCTTTAAGGACAGACTGTCTTCTCTGCGGTATTGTGGTGCACATCATATCTACAACAGTCGTTCAGAGAAGAGTGGCCGTCCTCATTCCCCAGTATATAGTCAACCTTCCTTGTTAAACTTGCGCTAATAAATGAGCCATCTAACTTCTCACACTATCACCTCCCTTCATTATTAGTCTCCTTCACATCCACAGATTTAATCTACACCTCTAAGCCAAAACTGCACTTAATGTAACACCTAATTTATCAGGAACAGACTCTCCTTATATATATATATATATATATATATATATATATATAGACACATACAGAAACCATCATTACTCATCTTTTCTTTCGTTTCAGCCCAAAATGAGTTCACTTTCAGGCAACATTGAAGACACTGATGATGTGGAAAAGAAGAAGGAAGAGAAAAAGAAGCAACGCAAAGTTCCATTCTGGAAACTATTTGCTTTTGCTGATTTTTACGACTATGTGTTAATGGGGTTGGGATCTCTTGGAGCTTGTGTTCATGGAGCTTCGGTCCCTGTCTTCTTCATTTTCTTTGGGAAGTTGATAAATATCATTGGATTGGCTTATCTCTTTCCCAAAGAAGCTTCTCATAGAGTAGCCAAGGTTAGCTAAAAATTGTCCATTTTAATGCATGTAAACACGCATCGATTTCCTGGCGCCTCCCATCCTCTTCCTCTCCTTCTCTTGGTTCCTAATTTCTTCCTGAAACACACTTTACTCATTGCACGTATGCTCTTCTTGTTCATGTTTCAAACGAAGGCTGCCTTTGGGTTTTCCTCAAATTAATTATATGATGGTGTGTTCAGATATTCTAAAATATGATTTCTGACATCGATTAATTAATTACTAATATTTTAACTTCTGGTTTATACGTACTTATTTTTTTATCTATTTATTTTCCTGCAGTACTCGTTGGATTTTGTATATCTCAGTGTGGTTATATTATTCGCATCGTGGATAGGTAATCACAAGTTTTTTAGTTTCTTTGATTAATCATTTGTTGCATGTGATGGTATAAAACAATGTGTGATTAATTCGTCTGTCAATTCCTCTAATCCTTTTCATCTCAGTGACTGTAATTTGTGAAGGTGGTTAGTTAAAATCTTAAAGTTCTTAATATTCTATCAAGGTAATTATAACTTTGATTATGTATATATCAATATGAATAGAGGTGGCATGTTGGATGCATACTGGAGAAAGACAGGCAGCGAAGATGAGAATGGCCTATCTAAAATCAATGTTAAGTCAAGATATAAGTTTATTCGATACTGAAGCATCAACCGGAGAGGTCATAGCTGCCATTACAAGTGATATAATTGTTGTGCAAGATGCTATTTCTGAAAAGGTATTTTTTTTTCTTTCTAACTTGGCTCTTAGCCATTCTAAGAATTCTCAGTCTTCTCACCTAACTTTCTTTATTTTTTTCTTCGATCTGTTTGTAAAGGGTGTGTTATGGTGATTTAATTTGACCATGCTTGATCACGACTTCACTAGTATTTGTTAAAAATAGTTTTTTTTTTTTTTTCAATTCTTTTTGCAGTTGTCAATAAGTTCTGCCACCACGGTCGTTGAAACCCATAACTTTTTTGGTTTCCTATCCTTGTATATATATCTTCCTAGGTTTTCTTTTTGCGGGGATCATGTGAATTGTGAAATGGTCTATATCTTGCATGCAAGGACAATCTTATCTCCTTGTCCTGAATTTCCTCGGCGACGTGGAAGTTTAAAATTTAAGAGATTTTGTTTTGCCTTCCTTTTAATCACCCCCACAAGTTCATTTGGATGGGTTTCCGTGGCTCAGATGAAAAGGGATTTTGCAAATGATGTCTCTATATAGCAAACTAATTTTGACAAAAAAAAGAGAAGAAAAATATACATGTAAACGACAAGGTTTTTACAAGACAGCTAGCAATATCCATTCTTGAGAAAGAAGAAGAAGAAAATCCACTGTCGACACAAAAAATAATAATAGAATTTACTAAGGATGAGTTTAATAACTGGGATTCAACTGTTAAAGTGTCAAAATGGCGGGGCAATAGAATCGGTCCGTAATCTCCTGTGATCTGATTTCCAAGTTTGGTCCCGGCATGGTTTTTAGTATTTGTCTCAGAACCGGAGTTATAAATATAATGCCCAGTAGTTGCATTTATTAATTTCTTGTGATGTGAAGAAGAAGAGAGAATAAATTTAGACAAATGGCATTTATAAGCCGGTTGGTTGTTGGATGTGTTTGGTCTTGGCTTTTACCTGGCTCTTTCCCATCTAGATCTGTAGTCCTGTCAAGTAAGAGATGGAAAAATTAAAGCGCAGCAGTGTGTGTTCATATCAGGACATGGAGTAGAAACTTCGTCATAAACTCTCTTAGACGCTCAAATTTTAGAATTTGACAATCATACATATTTAAATCAACAAGGAAATGGATTTAGATTTTAAACAACAAAATCAATTGAAGGCTTGAAACTAAATCTTCATCTTTTGTTTTTCCATAGGAGGCCTAATTGACCATGGTTTACTCAATCAGGCACACCCCCTTCCGAGCCCCTCAATTCTCATCTCTACCCTCTCAGGGTTCGAGACCTCCTCGT
This sequence comes from Populus alba, assembly GCF_005239225.2. Lineage (NCBI taxonomy): Eukaryota > Viridiplantae > Streptophyta > Magnoliopsida > Malpighiales > Salicaceae > Populus > Populus alba. Next base: position 2,696,554 of record NC_133298.1, on the reverse strand, counting down.
GTAAATTAGAGGTTGTGCTTTTAGGGATGGAACTAGCTTGAAGAGGTGCTAAAAAACCAATAATAACTGAAGTTTGAACCATTGCAGAATGCACAAACCACATGATCCACAAGAGTAATTTTGATGGGAATTCCATATTTTGAAAGTTGACTTTCATTGTTTGCTGGCTAATTTTCAAGAGAACGTGATTTTGTTGTCCCTGTCTCTCATAGTGAACTGCTTTAATGCCTCTGAGTGTATTCTACACAGATTATGCTGGCGTGCGAAACAAATTAGTAGGTAATTCTCCTTCGTTTTTTTTTTTTTTAATTTGAATTGTGGTGAATGATGCAGGTTGGGAACTTCATGCACTATATAAGCCGATTTCTCGGTGGATTTATAATCGGGTTTGTTAGGATATGGCAAATCAGTCTGGTGACGCTGTCTATAGTCCCTTTAATTGCACTTGCTGGTGGTATCTATGCTTATGTATCAATCGGCCTTATTGCTAAAGTTCGTAAATCTTATGTCAAAGCAAGCCAAGTCGCTGAGGAGGTATCTCTTGTCATGCTAAGCCAAACAACGTTAACAAACTGATTTAAAATTAAGCCATCTGCATCGAACTCGACTGACAAAATACTAAGTCATCATCTTCTCATTGTTTATGATATTGATTCAGGTGATTGGAAATGTTAGAACAGTACAAGCATTTACAGGGGAAGAGAAAGCAGTGAGGTCATATATAGAAGCTCTCAGGAAAACGTACAAGTATGGGAGGAAAGCAGGCCTGGCCAAGGGTCTTGGATTAGGAACCTTGCATTGTGTCCTTTTCCTATCATGGGCTTTGCTTGTATGGTACACTAGCATAGTTGTCCACAAGAATATTGCTAATGGCGGCGAATCTTTCACCACTATGCTCAATGTTGTTATTTCTGGCCTGTAAGAATTCTTTCTGATCTATCTTTGTGGCTTTCTATCATATTTCAGAGAAATCGAATCATTATAATATGTTTATTTTTGCTGTTGTGGATTAACATCATAATTAATATTCCATGAAGACCTCGAACCTCTTCACTGATGCAGATTCTTGAAGAAAACAAATTTCTTTCTAGTGTGGTTGACATGACATTTAGCCATCACATTTTTTTTGTATGACCTTTGCCATTTTTAATGGGATTAAATAGGGTTTTTCTCCAGGGGAATGCCCTTACTTTTTTTTTGTTTTTATGTCTAAGAGAATTGATTTGAACACTGCAGAAATTGTAATAGCAACTGGAGATGATAGAAAACAAAGTAGTTCTTGAACATTTTTGCCCCGTCTATCCTTATCCTTGTCCAGCCAAAATCGTGATTGAGGACACTAATTACTCAGGCTCATTTCTTTTCAGGTCACTAGGAATGGCTGCACCAGATATTTCTTCATTTCTCCACGCCACAGCAGCAGCCTACCCTATTTTTGAGATGATAGAGAAGAACACGATGAGTAAAATCAGCTCAGAATCTGGTCGGAAGGTAGATAGAGTTGCTGGCCACATTGAATTCAAAGATGTGTGTTTTCGGTACCCTTCTCGTCCTGATGTAACAATCTTCGATAAATTCTGCTTAGATATCCCTTCTGGGAAGATTGTAGCCCTTGTCGGAGGAAGTGGGTCTGGAAAGAGCACGGTAATATCTTTGATCGAAAGATTCTATGATCCTTTGTTTGGAAAGATACTGTTAGACGGGAATGATATTCGGGACCTTGACCTCAAGTGGCTTAGGCAACAAATTGGGCTAGTTAACCAGGAGCCTGCTCTTTTTGCAACAAGCATCAGAGAGAACATTCTCTATGGGAAAGATGATGCCACCCTTGAGGAAATTACACGTGCTGCTAAACTTTCAGGAGCCATGTCTTTTATCAATAACCTCCCAGATAAATTTGAAACACAGGTACTATTTCAACAATTTACTCTCTTAACAATTCACATCAATTGCGGTACACAAGAAACAAATTGCTTGTTGAAGTCCAGGACATTCTAGGGAACTTTTTGAAAATCGCTTCAATCACAAACTATATATAAGAAATAGGATTTGAGGAATGATTTTCACGTGGAGAAATATTAATATGTACCTCCAGGTTGGGGAAAGAGGAATTCAATTATCAGGCGGGCAAAAGCAAAGGATTGCATTATCACGTGCTATCGTGAAAAATCCATCCATTCTCTTGCTAGATGAAGCTACAAGTGCACTGGATACTGAATCTGAGAAAAGCGTGCAAGAGGCTATTGATCGTGCCATTGTTGGACGAACCACTGTAGCTGTGGCTCATCGGCTTTCTACAATCAGGAATGCAGATGTCATTGCTGTGGTTCAGGAAGGGAAGATAGTAGAAATCGGGAGCCATGGGGAGCTCATTTCAAACCCTCAAAGTACCTATGCTTCCCTCGTCCATCTCCAGGAGGCAGCTTCCTTGCAGCGCTATCCCTCACATGGTCCTACCTTAGGACGACCACTCAGGTATTTGTTTATGTTCTGAAAATATTTCATTAAAGATGAAATTCTAAAACTGTTTAATTTAAGTCTATTTATTTTGTGATGAATATTTATGCATCATCAAGCAACAACTTAGAAAGTGGTTCCAATAATTAAGTTGCACAAACTGACTTTTTAAAGTGCTATTCTTTTTTGGGGTGGATTGAAAGGAAAATTTATGCTGACTAAAATGTTAATGAGGATACAAGTAATTAAACCATGCCCCTTTGAAATTTTAAGTTGTTGCTGAGAAATGACAACCATTTCACTATGGGTAAGTGAAAAGTCTTTACCAGTTTAATACTTCAAACAGGCTGCTAAAGTTTTCGATAGTATCTGACCCAAAATTACTTGTTTCTGCCAAACGAGACTTGGTGGTGGAAACCATGAGTTACTGAAGTGGTATATTGTATTGAAAATGATTGCGCTGTTTCTGTGATAGCACAGAGGGAGCTTAAAATAGAATATGTGCACGAAGTATCCTGATTTTATCTATGTCATTTGTTAAGAAGCTGTATTTAGTAACTTTTCTCTTGATTACTTTAATAGCATGAAGTATTCTCGAGAATTATCCCACACAAGATCAAGCTTTGGAACAAGTTTTCATTCTGACAAGGATTCAGTTAGCTGGGTTGGTGGTGATGCTTTGGAGTCCATGAGGACAAAGAATGTTTCACTGAAAAGATTGTATTCAATGGTCGGCCCTGACTGGATTTATGGTGTACTCGGAACCATGAGTGCATTTATTGCCGGATCCGCAATGCCACTTTTTGCTCTTGGAGTCTCTCAAGCTCTTGTAGCCTACTACATGGACTGGGACACAACTCGCCATGAAGTCAAGAAGATTTCAATCCTGTTTTGTTGTGGTGCAGCAATTAGTGTTATCGTCTATTCCATTGAACATCTCTCTTTTGGAATCATGGGAGAGCGACTCACTCTTCGTGTCAGAGAAATGATGTTCTCTGGTAAATACTTGATCTTATTTTCACCAGTTTTTCCTCACTGATAGCTTTCATTACATCATGTGAAGAAAACCTTATTTTTACATGTATCTTTTCCCATAATTTATTTTCTTAGCTAATATTTGGAGAGCAGCTGCTCTAATAAATGCATAAAAAACTCAGAAAGTGTTCGAGAGAGGGCAGTTAGAATGAACATTGTTTGAGAGAGTTTGCTTTTTCTTGCATTAATCAATGTTTTCATCACAAACGTGATGCATCAGTGACTCACTGTTGTGTTCCATGCACTGGTAAAATATAGCACATGAAATGCTGAAGCGCTAACTAGTTTAGATTTTGAACTCTTGTACTCATTTTGACTGTTCTGCTGGCTCTGATTACAGCCATTTTGAAGAACGAGATTGGATGGTTTGATGATTTGAACAATTCAAGTTCCATGCTCACATCACGTCTAGAGAGTGATGCAACTTTGTTACGAACTATAGTTGTTGATCGCTCAACCATTCTCTTGCAAAATGTTGGTTTGGTTGTCACCTCATTTATCATCGCCTTTACATTGAACTGGAGGATCACACTTGTTGTCATAGCCACATATCCACTGATCATTAGTGGTCACATAAGCGAGGTTTCCCTGCTTTTCTGTACTTGTCTAGAGACGCCAACTTTCTATTCAAAATCTAAGAATATTTTTTTTCCCTATCTATGTTCAGAAACTCTTTATGAAAGGCTATGGTGGCAACTTGAGTAAAGCATATCTAAAGGCTAACATGCTAGCTGGCGAGGCTGTGAGTAACATCCGCACTGTTGCTGCATTCTGTGCCGAAGAAAAGATACTTGACCTTTATGCCCGTGAGCTTGTGGAACCTTCCAAGAACTCGTTCACTCGTGGTCAGATCGCCGGCATATTCTATGGCATATGCCAGTTCTTCATTTTCTCATCTTATGGGCTTGCTTTATGGTATGTTGTTTTATCTTCATCATTTGAACCTTTATTCTTTTAAAATGCAGGTCATCAGATAGTGAATGACCAAATGGAATCAGAAATGTTTGATGTTCTTCTTTAAGAAAGGAAAAAAAATCAAAATCCCATTTATAAACACATCCGCTCTTTCCAGGGAGCAGGACAAAATTTGTTTTTCTAATTATATTGAAATTTATATCCAAGTCGAGTTCTATTCAATTTGTTCTACATCACATACAAATCATGAATTACGGACCAATTTGGTGAACAAAGCACGGACGTTCTTCTGTCTTGTTCATATAAAATGTATTTCTATGCATTGCAACTACAACATGCATATCTATATATATCTCAACTATAACGAGCAGCTAGGTACTAGCAACTCTATGCAAGAGTCAAACTTTAGAAAGTCCATTTAAGGAAAGTGTTAATGGCAGAGGCATGTGGTGAAGACAGATTAACTTAAAGGTCTTCATTTTGGTACTTTGAACCAGGAAAATGATGTTACTCTAAAGCGGCTATTGCCTCGATGTTTGAAGCAAATTGCAATGCCTGTTGTTGTTTAATGTTTTGCAGGTATGGTTCTGTTCTGATGGAGAAGGAGCTTGCTGGCTTTAAATCTATCATGAAGTCATTTATGGTTTTGATTGTAACTGCATTAGCCATGGGTGAAACTCTAGCATTGGCGCCAGATCTTCTGAAAGGGAACCATATGGCAGCATCTGTCTTTGAGATACTGGATCGCAAGACACAGGTAATGGGGGATGTAGGAGAAGAGTTGAAAAATGTGGAGGTTACAATAGAGTTAAGAGGTGTCCAATTTAGCTATCCTTCAAGACTTGATGCATTGATTTTCAAAGACTTTGATCTAAGAGTGCGTTCAGGCAAGAGTATGGCTTTAGTGGGACAAAGTGGTTCCGGTAAAAGCTCTGTCCTTTCTCTGATACTTCGTTTCTACGATCCAACAGCAGGAAAAGTGATGATTGATGGTGAGTTTCTTTGGACTCCACTTGCTATAACTGTGATTAAAATTTTTCCAAACGGCCTTTTTTTTTTAAAATTCTTTCAATGGGTTAAAACTGCCACCAGTATTCACAATTTTGGTTTAAGTTCTTCTTGCAAGATCTTTTCCTAGCTAATAAATCATTTCTATAATTGACATCTTGTACCAAACACCAGTCCTCCACATTTTTCCATATGCTGCTGCCTTCCGGTTAATTGTCTACACACAATTTCTTAAAGCTGTCTGTCTGATTGACATCTTGTCGGAATTCCCACAGGCATAGATATCAAGAAACTCAAGGTGAAATCTCTTCGAAAGCACATAGGCCTGGTCCAACAAGAGCCAGCTCTCTTTGCCGCATCAATCTATGAAAACATTTTATATGGAAAAGAAGGAGCCTCCGAAGCAGAAGTAATTGAAGCGGCTAAGCTTGCTAATGCTCATAGTTTCATTAGCTCCCTTCCTGAGGGTTACTCAACCAAAGTTGGTGAACGAGGGGTGCAATTATCAGGTGGCCAAAAGCAAAGAGTGGCCATTGCCCGAGCCGTCCTAAAAAATCCAGAAATCTTGCTACTTGATGAAGCCACCAGTGCTCTAGATGTGGAGTCCGAGCGTATTGTGCAGCAAGCTCTGGACAGATTGATGAGGAACCGAACAACAGTGATCGTGGCACATAGGTTATCGACTATAAAGAATGCGGATCAAATATCGGTTATACAAGAAGGAAAAATACTAGAGCAAGGGACTCATTCTAGTCTTATTGAAAACAAAGACGGAGCATATTTCAAACTGGTTCGTCTTCAGCAACAAGAAGGAGATGAACAGAATCATTAACAATTGACAACAAGAACACGGATCACTACGACCATCTCTACAGGAGCTTTCTTCTCTGCTAAATGATGTGCGGTCTTTCTTTTTCTCCTTCCGGGCCATCAGGATATGTATTTTTGGGTTTTATGTATTGATCATTTTTTTTCCTATGTGAAAATAGCAGTATATAATAATCACACATGTAAGAGAATGCTGTATACTAGAAAATGGTATTCCCCATTTATTTTTTTTAATCATCTTTCCTCTGTTCTTTTTTCTGAGAAAGCGGGTGAGAAGAAACAAGAAATCTACTTGAATTTTTCAAGTCATTAACTTTAATAATTGGAAAATGTAGAGATGATGAGACCAAGTTGTATGTAAGAATTCAGGTTCTTGCTCCCAGATAACCAGGTGGAGCTTTCATTATTATTATTATTATTGTCTGTTCCTTTTTGCAGTAGTGGAGTGAGTGGCGCTATTGTGCGACCATTTTCAACACTACATTCGGGCCATAATGAAGAGGTTCATTTAGGAGAATTAAAAAGCAACGAGTAAATTTTTTTTAACTTAATTTGTAACTCAATACTTTTACCCTTTTTTTTTTAATATGTACTTATATTATGTTATTATTCATTTTGTTTCTCACATTACTTCCTTTAAACTCTACAAAAATTAATCCTATGAACTACATAAAAAAAAAACATCCTAAGCATATCTCTGTCATCGACTAGCAATGTTTTCTTTTTTCTACTAATAACTGGTGATAAAGTTTTAAAAATCCAAATAGCTAACCTTCAAGCTAGATAGTTAATTAATCAATTGATTCTAATAATTTTATTTATTTTTATTAATTAAGATGATTAATAATTTATATTTGATACTTGGTAGATAAAGATAATTTATGGTTAATACTTTTAAAAGGTTTTTTTTAGTGGAGATAAAGACTCTTCAATACCTACATAAACATTTTTTTTTTAAAAGAAAAGATACAATAATCTGACATGATTATAAGATTTAAAGCATTTAAAATATACTCTAAATTTTTAATATTTTTTTATATTTTTTTTAAAAAAAAAAAAAAAAAAAACTAATATTGATCCGTATGAAAGCTTATCAAATAAAGGAACCGGGTTTACGAGTGAACTCTAGTCGGAATCAAAGGTCCAAACGGTCTAAAACCCAACCGAAAGTCTTAACACTTTGGTCAAAGAAAACAAAGGTGGGGGCGGAGACCACCTTCTATTTACAGCTTCAAACATCTCAATTTCCTCTTCATCTCATCAGTCTAACATCAATCCCACCATGGCAACAACAGCAATATGTCAGCTTTCATGTTTCTCTTCTCTCAACCGCAGATTAAATCATCTACACCGTCGATCCATTCTCTCTCTTCCGCAGTCTCCTCGCTACAAGGTACCGAAAAAAACCCAATCTTTTTTACTTTCTTTTGATCCAATAAACTGATAGATTTTCATAATTACAGTCATGGATGGTTGTGAGTAACGAAGGACATAATAATGGAGCACACTCTTTGACTTCAAATATCAACACAAGTAGTACCGATCATAACTATACAGCTCCCGAGGAAGATAAGGGAATTAGTGATCCAGTAAAGGGAGTATATGGGTCAGCGAAAATTCATGACTTTTGTTTTGGGATTCCTTTTGGTGAGTTTTTGTTTTTACTTTCTTTTTTCCATTTGGGATTTGAAAATTTTGAATTTTAAGTGTTTGGTTTGTTTTTGGGAAGATACTGATGCAGCTTTTGGCAAATGTGTTTTTTTTTTCTAGGTGGGATTGTTTTAAGTGGGGGGCTCATTGGTTTTGTGCTCTCAAAAAATGCTGTATCTTTAGGTACTGGTGTGCTGTATGGAGGTGCTTTGCTAGCACTCAGTACCTTCAGTTTGAAGATTTGGAGGCAAGGGAAATCAAGCTTTCCATTTGTACTTGGACAAGCTGGTAATTGATGCATACACTTTACAATATTATCATGCTGTTTCTTTGAATTTCTGCAGTGGGTTGTTTTTAGTTTCAGCTAGCTGGCCTTTTTATTGAAGCAAAAATTTTAGTAGGAGAAAACATATATAGAAGCTTAAAGCTAGAAACTAGTGGCTTGTACCTGATTGGTTTTTTTATCTCATGCTGCTCCTTTTGATTTCTTAGAGTATTTGAGAACTTTCAAATGCACAGGAATTCATGCCAATAGAATAAAAGGAAGCTCAAAAAAATCCTTAGATGGTTGCTCTGGCCCTTGCTAGAGGGCATTAACATGCATTTGTGGGAGACTCTGTTCACTTAATGAAGATAGTATTTGGTTTATAGCCACTATAGGATTGGTGTTGCTCTGGCCCTTGCTAGAGGGCATTAACATGCATTTGTGGGAGACTGTGTTCACTTAATGAAGATAGTATTTGGTTTATAGCCATTATAGGATTGGTGGAGATTTTGAACTCATATCTTGCGTGATGAATAAATTAGCAGTACAACTTAGAATACAGGGCTGCTTTTTAGGCCAATCCATTTGATGATCAACCAAATTAGGTGATGAATTTCATGCCTAGGCTTGGCGAGGAAGCAAGTTTGCATCACAAATGAATGATGCTTTGATAGGATTGAATTCAACTATTCCTCAATATGTTTACCCCCCCCCCCCCTCCCCCCCATGTTCTTCAACTCTTATCCTGCCATCAATGTTTAGTAAAAGACAAATGGTGATGATCTAAAAAACTTCAGTTTGCAGCTCATTAGCACCTTAGGAAGGTCAATAAGCTCACCCTGCAAACAAATGTGAATTGTGAAACCTTAGTGGTGTTAACCACCTGAAGGTCCTAAAAGTTGATAAATTTATTGCCTTATTGGATTTTACAGAAGATTAAGAGGTTTATCGTATTTTGTTTCTTTCTATCTTTGCAGTACTCGCAGCAGCCCTTTGCTGGAACAACTTCCGGGCTTACTCATTGGTTAGTAGCCAAATCAGTATTAAGTTCTCGTGATTGATTAGTTTTTTTCTTCTTCCCTTTTTTTCTTTTCTAACTTAATTATTTTGTGAGATGCAGACAAAGAAGCTAATTCCAACAGGATTTTTTGCCGTCATTAGGTACTTCATAATTGGTTACTAAACCGTTTTATTTATTAAATTATCAGGTCTCCTTTTTGACACTTCAAACTTATGCATTTCCCCCCTTTATTTATTACAGTGCTGCAATGCTGTGCTTTTATTCATATGTAATGATATCTGGAGGAAACCCACCACCAAAGAAGTTGCAGTCATCTGCTAGTGTCAGTTCATAACAAAAAACTGAAAAGATCAGGAAAGGGTGAGGGATAGTTTTATATAAAAGGGCCATTTATTTAATGTGTACTACAAGTTGATCTAGCATGCATTTTCTCGTACAAGGCAGTGCTGCTTAGGTCACAAGTCTGCGGGTAACAATTTCTTAAGAGCAATAATGTTTCATTTGACAGAATAAGTTAGTCAGTTTATGATTGTTGGAATGGGACTCCAAATTATGTTGTAAAAAGATGAGATTTTATCACCTTGCTATGCATTTCCATATTTCAAGATGCCCAAATTCTGGAGTATCTGGGTTTGCCTATTATTTTTTCCATCTATGATCAAGCTAACAACTTAGATGAGGATGTAAATGAACACAAAGAACTAATTCCGCAGTGCTTTTTCTGTTGCAGTTGGTCCTGCTCATATGATTTCTTATAATTCATATCCATGCACCTGAGTCTTGTTGTTCTCCATTTTCCATGATTTTTCTCCACTTGATACATTCTTTTGCACCTAATTGGAAGTGAATGCATAAGCACTATTCAATTCTCTGTAGGAGAGCTAAGGATTTCTGAATTGATGCGAAGTAAGTGTTTTGGTCATGTTACAAGTGCGCAAATGCATGACTTTATGGTACTTGAACCTGGTGCATAGATTGTATCATTGTAGTGCTGATTTTACTTGTCTTTTTTTTTCTTCCTGGTTATTCTGTCACTTTTTAGTTCAATCATTTTCTGAAATTTTGGTGTGCAGTGAAAGTTGACACTCTAGTCACTTGCATGATCAATATTATCTCTTTTGTTTGTGCCATTTCATGGGTCTATTGATATTGGCAAATCTTTCGGTGCTAGAATGGTTTCGATGGGTTACATGAGATTGTTGATAATACTTGGGATGGAAAAGTAGATGGAGCGAGTATATTATAGGGCGGTGGGCTTGAAATTCCTTTTCCTTTTATATTCATCACCCAGACCCACCCTGCTTGTTCTTCGATTTTTTTGATAAACGGGAGCAGACTGCTTGATGCCATTGTTCTACTGTTTCTCTTATATTGCTTTGATTCTCATGGTACAGAGAAAAGGGAATACCAACGGATTTTTATTGCTAGTAACTTGTATAATTGTTGGGTGTGGATAGCATGATTGTTACTGACAGTGTTGATGATCCATCGGGGTATGGATTGCCTAATATTTACGTTCATGCTTCAAAAGGCGGTTTGGAAAGGCAAAATAGTGGAAGCCATTAAAAAAAAATAGAGGCCCTAGTGTGATACCCCATTTTATATTCTGTAGACCTGTAGTTGAGAGGATATTTTTTTTTGTTACAGTGGAAACAAAGAAAAAAAGACTAAACAACTCTAGGGAAGCTAATTCCCATGATATCTGCTAGAAGAAGCTGTTGCAAGCCTTGAGGAGGCCCATCCCAGATCACCAAACCATTGTCGCAGGAAGTTGCAAGCTTTGCCATAAATTAGCCTCTCTAAATGTTGTTGAGAGGATATGGACGCTCCTATTAGGGTTCACTTTCATTTCTCTAAGTCGGTTGTCTGCCATTGATGTGCCTTTTAAACTTGTGTTTTCCTTGGTAAGTGGGGATGATGGGCTCGACACAGTTTAAGTTTAATAAGAGGGCCATGGTTAATGTGCAAGACATGATAGGTAACACTTGTACACAAAAACTAGCATACTAGTATTGGCACGCATATAATTGGGAGCTTAAACAATGGACTCGTATATCTGTAACCAAAATAAATTCAAGCTTGATGGTAATTGAAACAAAAATTTTAGAGTTCATCTGTGCATGTAATTGGGATGCTTTGAAAGGTTGCAAGGTCTCAAAAGAAAAACTCCAAGAGCTGTGAAGTGGTAGTGTAGAAAATGTTGCATGAAGAGTGCTTCTACGTTTTCGCAGAACTCTACAATCCGGTTGGCTGTCAATGGATCAGTGGAGGCTTTTCCTATCTGCTTTTAGCTTCCTTGACCCCGTAGAATCTTGCTTATTATCACTGTCATCCCTCTTTTGTGCCAAGTGAATGATGAGGTGTTAGTCTTGAATTTGAAATTCTAAAAGCTTTAGTGGAACCACAGCTTTAGGAAATGCACATTATAGAGCTGCCAGTGTTTTTCCCCTCTCTGATAGAAAAGTTGTTGAAGCCCTGGCCAAGAATCACTATTGATCTGATGATGGTTTCTCTGAAAAATCAGGAATAGTAGACGTTTAACCTCCTTGGAGCTGGTGGGCCTCGATTCAAGCCCCTGTTACAACATAATTATGGCTGCCTGTCTATTCATCACATCACCTTTCCGAAGTTAATGAGCATTGGGTTGTACCTTAAAATATAAGCAAAACATGTAGGTGCCGACTGCAAACACAATCCAAATTTGTATTTTATAAAAATTAATTTTTTTTTAATGTTTTTGGATTTTTTGATATGCTAATATCAAAAATATTTTTTTAAAAAATAAACTATATATATTAATTTGAAGTATTTATCAGCTAAAAGCATTTGAAAAAAATTAAATAATATTTTGTTGAGTATTTTAGGGAGAATAAATAACTTGTTCTCAAATGAAGTGCAGGTAAAGAAATAGAATCACTAACAACTTCATAGCTACAAAACAAAGCCAGTCAATAGTTTCTTGTCCCAAAGAATTTTCATATGATTGAAAATTAATACTATTAAAGCTTGGTCCAGTCCTCACGGCCGACACCGATGGATTTTGGCTTGCATAATACAATCACCTGTGCTGTTGTTTTCTTATATTATATGCATGTTAAGTCTCAATTCATTCAAACTTGATGGTTGTAGGAACGAGGCAAGTTGGTATTCAAAAAGTTAAAAGGAGTTGTTTTATTTGGTGTGTGGGTGGTCAACCATGCAATGAACACATTGCTAGAGTTTGTTGGAGAGCTGAATATATAATAGTTGCAGTTGAATAATTCTTTAAGTACGGAACTAAGAACTTCAGAGGATGAGAAAACAATATTAATGAGGATTTGCGAAATTGTGATCATATGATGAGAGCACGAGGATACAGTAGAGTTTTTGAAAATCATAGGAAAGCAGCCCAAACAATTCTTGGAAAATAATACTGCATCATATTGTAACATACTGATATTCAGGTTCAAATTAAAAAAAAAAAAAAATCATTCTATCATCCATAGAAAGAGATTCTAGTTACCTTACAAAATGCCCAGATAGCTATTTTTTTTCTTAGCGCTTTCTATTTTGCTGAATAATGCCCAGATAGCTACGAGATTTCATCATCACTGCTTTGTTTTTGAAAACTTAAGTTACCTTACAAAATAAATAACTAGTGTTTCTTGGGTGATTAGCGAGAAAAGGGTATTTCTTTGGAACTTTGGTAGTTGATTTTATAAACAGATGTGGCCAAGCAAATTGGAACTCTTGCAAAAACTTGCAGGTTTGAATATACATAGATGTGTAAAATGTTGATGATAAAGAAGAATTAGAGCTGCCTTCAAAGTTCAAGAGATTGGTTCAGGGTAAGAATAAGAGTTATTCAGTTTAAGTCTCGTGTTCGAGTATCCAGACTATTGCTTTTTGAAAAGGTGGCATATTATTTACATCAGATGATATATATTATGTGATATGTCAAGGGAGCCAAACTAGCAGTAGTTCCACCAGTTCTAGCACTCAGCCGAGACCTAGAAACCTGCACCATAAGCTCTTTTCTTCAGCCAAGAGGTTGGCTCTATATATGTTTTGGCTCAATCACTTTCACCCATTCTCGCCGTGAGACTAATCACATGGCAGGTCACCTGGCTAAACAAGGAGAGCGTAGAACAAGTGAATTTGTTGCTTGGATTTGAGTCAGCCAGATGTTTTCTGGGTCTTCCTTTGTCTACTTCTGTTTGCTCAGAACTAGACAGTTTGAGCGCAGAACAGGTGATTGGTCTGAAGACCTCTATTGATTTGGAATAGTCGATGATAGATGGTTGTTTAGCTTGGCAGTTCTGTTTTGTGTGGAGGCAAAGCTGCATACTTAGGCTGTTGCTCTGTTCTTGTGGTTTTTTGGCTTCTTCGTCTTCGTTTTGTTTCTTTTGCTAAATCTGTGTGTTTTGCAGATCTGTAAGTCCTGCTTCCCGCCATCTCTTGGCGTTTTTAATACATTTCACTGGTTATCAAAAAGAAGAAGAAGGAAACCTGCAGACCTTAGGCAACTAAGTAGAGGTTAATTAGTTGCCAGCCTTAGCTTTCCTATTGTTTATATACTTCTTCTGAATGTGTTCTGCTCTTGTAGTTGTGTAACTGATACATGTACCACAGCTTTTTGCGTGAGTGTGTAAAGGAAGCAAATACAGAACCCTATAATTTGAACAGTTGTAATCCTCTATTGAACAATTTTATTTTCAATGAAAAAATGTCTGTTTCTTAAATGTAAAAAACTGTTGGATTATTTTAATAATTACTAAAATTAATTTTGTATCGGTTTTGTTCAAGATCCAAGTATATATAGGAACTGGAGAAAGGGTGTTCTGGGCAACTTAGAATGCCTTTTTTTGTCTTCTCTGCCTTTTTTCAGCTTCTTTGTCTCTGGTTTTGCTTCTTTTTTTTTTTTATTCAAGAACTTAGGTTATAATATTTTGTAAAGAGATATTAAGTCTAATTATTCTCTTAATTCGTGGACTTAAAAAAAATGCATCTTTTAAAGTTAAGTTGTTGAAATTTTAGAAGACTATTTATTAGAAAATCATTTATACTAAATGACAAGCATTTTAATCTTGAAAGGACAAAGGGCCAATCCTTACCAATATTTTTCTTTCTTGATTCGTTCAAATATCTTCAACAAGTACATTATATTAGCTCTAGTCTTAGTTTAATATTTTAAGTATAATATGACGTTTTTGATATTTGTTGTTATACATGCTAGAATCTTGTTTGATTTAATAATAATTTTGAATATTTTATTATATGCTTAATATGCATGGAAATTATTTTACAAAGACAACATTTCTAACGTGGAACGGCAAACCATAAATTAAATATGGGCAAGGATTTGACCTCTAAAACTTCCAAACATCATGCACCTGCACTCCTGCTTCGTTCAAATTACCTTGAGGATTTTTGGTCTCCCACTATATAACATCATGATAATGTTTTGAAGTCAGATTTCTTTTTATTTTTTTTATTTTTTTTGTAAGAAGAGTCCAATTATTTGGTACATTATATTTTATTAGGTTAGTTATTTACTCCTGTTACAAGCCATTGACTGTGCAGACAAAAGGATCACCAACCGTTAACTACCAAAGCTAAGGAGTTACTCTACCTAATTAGCCCCCGATAGCAACCTAGCTAGCTTGCTTTTGTCGCATTTTAAGATCATACACTCATGGGATGAATATAGAAAAATTAATTAATACTTAACATAAAAATAAACAACCGTCCCGTAATTAAATTAACTTTTCACTGCAATTTGTATGATTAACATTCTAAAAATTACAAATAATATTGACAACGAATCTATTTTATGAATCTTTTTCATTCAAGAAATTTAATTACGAAAATAATACAAATTACTGATGAGAAGAAAATCACAATATCAATTATTAATAATACATTGCTTCAATTTTGTCTTTGAAATGTGTCTTCCTCATGAGGAACGTTTTTAGCAAAAATCCCAGCCACGTCCCCAAATGTATATACACTCACTCTCTTAGGCCTTCAAGATGTGAGAAATCTCTGGAAGAAGAACGGTGGCGGCATGCTATCAATTAATCAAGTTGATGAACTGAATATTTGTGAATGAATTATATAATAAATATAATGGAATTAAGTTAATAAACAAAAAACAATCCCATCTCCTTGCTTATTCGCTGATTACTTTAAAGATTTGTTTTTTATATATATATATATAAAAGAATCGTCTTCATTTAGAAATGTAAATTATAAAATAAAATTTTATATTATTTTTTAACAATTTTATATAATAAAAGAAATGTTGTGTATCTGGTCAGAGATTTCAAATGGGAAAGGTCTCTGCTGATCGTTGCTCAATCTCAATATTTTAAATTGTCCCGTTAATAACGATGATGATGGCTCCTGTATATAATTTATAAATATTCGAATTGACCTTGTACTAAACACATCCTCGTTTTCAACAACTAGGTTATGAAAGACGTTTCCTAGAAGCTTGTTTTTTTTCCCCTTTTCTTTTCCTACGTTTTGGTGGATATCGAAAGGAAACTACGAGCCAGGTTTTTTTTTTTTTTTTTTTTTTTTTTTCAAGTGTTTACTTCCTTTTCAATTATTTTCGTCTAGCAGTCATTAATTTTTTTCCTCTACTTTGCTTGTCTTCGAGGGCAATGATGCAATAGAGATGGAAAATTGTCAGCACATGTCAGTTTCTCAACATTGTTAATGTCAAAGTCTTTGAGATGATTCAGTATAAAGAAATATTTAAAAGATCTTCAACTTTCCTATTAAAAGAAGTTCATCTTAATTTATTTGTTTTTCCAAACTGTTAACGGAAGAAGTAGAAGAAGAAACATGTTGAGCTTCTAAACAAGTAAAAACCAAGCAATCGTCCTAGGATTTCCCGCAAGTTTAGCATTTATTTTATCCAACTAAGGATATTACTGATCTAAATTAATTATAGGATTAGGAGGGCATCTTTCAAAGCTCACCTGGGCTTTCGAGTCCCGTTTTAATTGATACACATAACTAGCTATATTTTTTCGAGGTGTAAAAACAATGAAGGTGAGAAAAAAAAAACTAAGATGCAAAGTTGAGGTGTAATATACAATAAAAAAAAGTAAACTAAAGATTAAGCTAAATTGGATTAGACTACAAGATTATATATTTGAGTTTTAGAAAACAATAAAATTTACAAAAAGAAATAAATTTCAAAAATTGAGATGATTTAAATGGTGGGTCATTAAGAGTATTTAATTTTGTGGTAATAATTTTTTTAAAGTGTTTTTTATTTGAAAATAATATTTTTTTTAAAATTTATTTTTGATATCAAAACAACAAAATAATCTTAAAATATAAAAAAAATTCATTTTTTAAAAAAAATATTTTTCAAATGGGAGGGACTATATATATATATATATATGAGAGAGAGCCTTGATCAGTGTTTATATAATTAGACATGTCAGCGGATACATTAAATTATTATATATATGACGCTACTACTGTGTTTATAACCTTCCAGAAAATTAAAACCCACTCTTGTTTCTACGTATTGGAATTAAGAAATATGTAGCAAATCGAATCTATGTATTATATAATTTCATTCAACTGATTTGAATGAATCCCTGATATTGGGATTTCTCGATGCTGACCAAAATACCTAATGGCGGCCAAGTGAAAGGCAACGTGCGTGAGGCAGCTTCACAAATTGGATGTCGGCTGTTCAACACCATGCACTCTTCTTCTTCTTCTTCTCTTTATTTGGGTGAAATGATAGCCATGCGTTGGCAGCATTACAGGGGCAGTTGGAGGCTAATTATACTTTTGATATTTCGAGACAGGGGACCTCAACCTTCAATCTATGGATGTAAGAACTGCCAAATATGCTGACCAACACGATGATGCATCAAGATTATTATAAGCAAATTATTAATTAAATACCTCCAGAATCCTGGGTAGCAGCTTTACTGGAATATTAACTGGTTATTAATTTGATGCCCGCAGCCACCCAGTAAACACTTACCATATGAGTAAATTAATAATTTGGATATTATAATGATAAAGCATATATATATATATATATAGAAGAAGATGATTGTATTTCAAAAACTGTGTAAAGAATAGAGAATAAAAAAATAATTGGTTGATAATTTTTTAATATTCATCAAATTTTATTCAAGTTATTAAAATCAGTTTTATATATTATTATTCAGAATCCAATTATTTATATTACTACAAAAAAAAAACTCTAATCTTATTTTAATCATTTGATTTTATAAGAAACTTTTAATTTAGAATATTTAAAGATAAATGAATGAATGATTGAAAGAAAATTAAAAAACTATTTGAATCAGTAGGAAGTTTTGTTTGGACGAGAATTCTAGATTCATCAACTCAATAAGATCGATTTTTTTTTTCTTTTGGTTTGAAGATTTTCCGAGTTTATTATTAGCTGTTAACTTCAACAAAGAGTCAGCATGTTAGGTAAAGGTTTTGCTAAAATAAAAGTAAAATGCAAGGTAAGAAAAATGAAGCATTTTCCACAAAATTAAAATTTTCCCTTGTGCATAGACATTTTATTCCAAGAAGAAATCTCCTAAAATCAATGCTGGAATGCACCCAAAAGTACATCAACATTTCCAGGAAAAACCTTGTGCTTGAGGACTTGCTTTGCCATTTTATGGACAGTCCAAATTATATATAAAGAAAAGCAAAGAAATAATTATATTTTTCAAATTTCAATTTCTTCGTCAACCCAAATGCAAAGGCATCAAGAACAACGATTTTTATAGCTAAAAAAAGAGTACTTAAACTACTAAAGTTTTGTCTCTCTTCAATGATCTTGTCTCTCTAGCATTAGGGACTTAACTGATCACCTAATTATCATAAAAGGATCAATATAAATGGAGGAGAAATTTTATGGGTCCACTTTCTGAAAATTCATATAAATATTTTCACATGACATTTGCAGTACCTAATCTTTGATGATTTTATTACCTTTATAGTTGCTTATCGGTTTCTCCTTGTTGAATAATACCTAGATGTTCATTATGAGATCATATCGACCTCCCCCTATTTTCCTTGATTTTATAAGAATTAATACCATACTAATAAAAAAATGAAAATGACCTTTATCGTTTCAAGCACGTCTCTCATGCATCTATATAGGCACCGGTATGTCTCCTTAAAACAGAAGTCATAGCACCTTAAGTTTCAGACCTTTCAATCCATAACTACTCCAATTAATCTTGTTTTGGTCTTTTTCTATTAAACTTGTCTTGACAGGATGGTTAGATCTCCATGCAGCCACGCCAGTGCCTTGAGGAAAGGGCCGTGGACGCCGGACGAGGATGAGAAGCTAATTGATTATATTAAGAGAAATGGTCATGAAAATTGGAAAGCACTTCCTATGCTTGCAGGGTTGAATAGATGTGGGAAGAGCTGTCGATTGAGGTGGACAAATTATCTGAGGCCTGATATCAAGAGAGGGAAATTCTCTGAGGAAGAAGAACGAGTCATCGTCAACCTCCATTCTGCTCTTGGAAACAAGTACGCAGTTCTTCTTTTTCCTTTTCAGCTAGCATACGTTTTTGTGCTGTCAGTAGTTGTCCTTAATTCGATTTACTTGAACTTGCAGGTGGTCAAGGATTGCTAACCATCTTCCCGGACGCACCGACAATGAAATAAAAAACTTTTGGAATACTCACATAAGAAAGAAGCTTCTTCAAATGGGGATTGACCCAAATACTCACAAGCCAAGGACTGATCCAAGTCATTTTTTGAATCTCTCTCAGTTGCTTGGTGCAGCACAATTTGGCAACATTGCAAGTCCATGGAACAATTTTCTAAAGTTACAGGCAGAAGCCACTCAATTAGCCAATATCCAGTTGTTGCGGAATCTATTACAGATGATGAATACAAAAACACTTACAAATAGTGAGAGCAACAGTCTGTTAGGATCCCAAAATCCTCACCAGTTTAGAGGACTAGTCAAGGGGACAACCATCTCCAATACCAATGAACCTACCCCAGTATCTCAGGATCTTGTTGACCCACCTTTAACTCCTCAAGTTCACAATGACTTCCAAGCTATCTCAAATTTGTGGGCAAGCTGTGAAGGTGGATTCGGCCCTGAAGGTCTCAACATCAACTGCGACACCTTGAGTAGTTCCTATGGTATTCAGACAGAACAAAATCCACTTCCTGAATTGGTTTCAGCCTCATCAACTTCCCCTGTTACTTCCATCGATTACCAAACAGAACGCAAGGGTGACCCATCAAACTACTCCACTGGCACGCCTACCTCCACTATCTTTGAGGCCTGGGAGAAGCTGCTCGATGACGACAACTATAGCTCCTACTGGAATGATATTCTGGAGTAGGTTTATACTTAGTTTTTCGTTGCATTTATTCATTTCGACATCATTCCTTCTTCTTACTGCCATCAGGTTTCCATTGCATTTAAATTTTTCAAAGTTACATCCTTCATTGGCTTTTTATGTTCATCATCACTATTTGCACGAAATTAACGTCTTTTTTCTGTTGTTCGCAGTTTGGCATCGTCATGATCACATAACTCCTAGTGAAACACTCTTTCGACAAGCATCGACACATGCTAGCTCTCTTTTTTTGGATAATCAGTGAGACTACTATATTGAAAAGGCCATAAAATACACGCTAGATCTTGGTGCAGCAAACACAATTCGTTCATTTAAAATCTTATGTAACACGATCAATTTTTCTTGTTTTACGTGTGGAGTCCTTTTGGGAAAGATTGAACTATACTTCTGTACGTACAAATTGGATACAACCACATTTTTCCATATATATGAAACTGCCTATTTTCACCTGTAGCTGCAGTTCCTTTTAGAGAAATATTTTTCCTTAAAAGAATCTGAAGCATGAATATATAATATTTTCATCATAATTCTGCTGTAGCGAACTCTTGTACTAACAGGTTTCTGAACATTAAATGACTGACGTCCCTCAGAAAGATTGAGTGGATGAAACTAACTGATATTTTTCTTTTTACATCTGTGGGGACAAACATCAACGTTATTCTTAAAACCCTAAAAATGGGTCCAAGTGAGATAAGTTTTTGACCTACGCATATATAATTTGCATGCCATGTCAGTCGATAATGTCACTCCCATTTCAAAATTATTTGAGGACATTAATGTTGTTTCTTGTGGTCTTCCTGTGTAAAATCAAATGATTAATTAAATGAGAAAAATCATCATCCTTGCTAATATAAAAGATCTACAACTGGATGGTAGTGTATGTATCGTCTCTAAAAGTCAGGTTTTCGTTGCCTTGTTACTTTTTAGGTGAGATTATTTACGTCCAATACAAGTAATTGACTGTAGCAAAATACAATTACCAACCTAGCCGCCCAAAGTTGAGTTCCATTTTGCTTGAGCAGATGATGAAGCCTGGAGATAATGAATTAGGTAAATTTAGAAATTCGCATTACATAATTGTCACGAAAAAGTTCTAGAATTATTACAGTTTGATTTCTCAATTGCATTAACATCTTTGTCTAACAATTTATGAAAAGATTACCGAGAAGGAAAAGTCCAAAAAAGATGGTATATTTTTTATTTCTTATAAGAAAATCTTATTTGTGGAAAATGGTTTCTCTACTGGAAATTTATTCCTTCCCATTAAGAGAGAAAAAAATAGAATCTTAATAAATGGTAAAGAAAACTGTTAAAAAAAAAAAAAAAAAGATAAAAAGTATAAAACTACTGTAATTAAATTTACAAAAATAAATTGTAAAAAAAGATAAATTGCAGAGAATCGAAGAAAGCTTACAATGAAGTTATGATATAGGATAGACCAAGGAGTTATAATAAAGAAAACTCTGCAATTTCTCATTTTTAAAATTCCTAGTAAAATAACAAGAGAGCAATTTAAAAAAAAAAAAACATAAAAAGAAGGTGATTGTGGTCATGAGGGCAAGACTACCATATAAAAGGTAAACCGAGAACACGACAAAGAAAAATTTTCAATAAAAAAAATACTTAGCAATGAAACAAAAAAAAGAACAATTAAAAAAATTAATGAAAACAAAACTCAAATCAAACCAATATTAGGATAACCCTTTATAAAGAAAAATGGGGGACAAAATGCATGAGAATTAATAAAAAAAAAATATTAAAAGATGAAATTAAAAATAAATCAATTTTATAAAAATATCTAAAAAAAACCAAAGTCTACCCATGACATGTGTCAACTACTTTTTATTTTTAATAATATTTTATACGAGACCAAAATGATCTTTAGTCCTCCAGATAATAACAAAAAAAGATAAGATCATTAAAAGATGAAAAAGCACTAGTAAGGAAACTTTTATTTTATTTTTTATATCGAGGGCAATTAGGTAATTTATTACAAACATGTTTCCAAGAAGAACAAATATAAACCATGTAGATATTGATTCAATATAACACAGTCAACTTAGCAAGTACAATGACAACTTGAATGACAAAAAAAAAAACAAAGTTTGACAAAAAAAAAGTTTCAATACGAAAATGTTTTAAAAAAAAATTAAAACTACAACATATTGGAATCAACCCGAGTTAATCTAGATTAACAAGTAAAATTTATGATTCGGTTTACGAGACCATGATAACATAATGAAAAGCAAATGAAAAAATATAATGAAGTCTAATTATCAATCAATCCAATGTTAAAAAAAATAAAAATATATATCTAAAGAAGGACAAAAAAAAACTCAAATCAACCCGGGATAATTCTACCAAATCCAAATTATTAGAATGAGATAATTTGATAAAAAAAAACAAATCAAAATAAATTATGAAGCTCAAATCTCAACCAATCTAAAATTAAACGATGAAATTGGAAAAAAATTAATCAATTAAAAAAAAGCCAAAAAGACGAATCAAAAAAAATTATAAAGCTTAATTTTCAATCAATCCAAATGGTGAAGGATAAAATTAAAACAAAAATCAATTAAAAAAAAAAAAAAACTTGAGTCAATCGGGTTAACCAATAAAACTCATGAATCGGGTTATAAGACTATGATAACCTCATAGAAAGTAAATCAAAACAAATTATGAAGCTCAATCTTTAATGAATCTAATATTAAAAGGATAAAATTTTTAAAAAAAAACAAGTATTGTTCCAATGAATATTACTTTTAAGGAGAGGAATAGTAATTTCCCCTCCGCAATTAATTCTTGTTAATATTTGACTATTTTAGCCCCTAGATAGTGTTTGGTTATTGTTTTAAGACAGAAGAGATAGAGTCAATAGATGTAAAGGAGAACAAGATACAAAACGAGACGAGCACAAAATTGTGTTTGATAATGGTGTATAAGATAAATTGATTGTCTCTATATATTTTTGGTAATGGTAGACAAAAAAGGAAAAAAAATATGAACAAATTTATTTTATCCTTAATAAATATTATTGTCAAACTTATAATTTTTTTTTCTAAATAATTAGGTATTATTTTTTTTTTTACTTTAATTTATACCAAGTATTGAAATTAATAATATTATAATAACTCTAGTTATAAAACCAAGACTGACCTAGCGAGTTAACCACGTACCAGGTTGATTCGAAGGCCTAGACTAGTGTTGAGTTTAATAAAAAAATAAAGAAAGAAATGACTCAACCTGACCCGTTCAAAACATCAATTTGGCCCGAATATAAAACATTTGGTCAACCAAATTGACTTCCTGACCCATGACTTGAACCCTTACCACGTCGACTCCCTAGTCAAGTTTTAAAATTATAATAATAATTATCTTTATCCATATATTGACTCGAGTCAATCCAAGTTGACCTTCTCAACTCATGACCTAGTTGCCTTTGTTGAACCTCGAAATTGATTTTAAAACTTATGATAATAACAATATTTATCATTATATTAACTTGGGTTGACCCTCTCGATTCATAACTCTGGAACTTGCCCCTGATTGGCCTCTTAATTAGGATTTAAAACTACGATAATAACTATTTTTATTTTTATGTTGACCTGAGTCAACCTGAACTAACCCTCCAGACACGTGACCCAGCCTTGTCTCCAGGGTCAACTTTGGATTTGAGTTTTAAAACTATAATAATAATCACTTTTATTCTTACACTGACTCAAGTCAACTCGACTCGTGACCCAGGATTTACCCGAGATCGACCCCCGTGTTGGGTTTTAAAACTATAATAATAACTATTTTTATCCTCACGCGTTTTAGTTTGATAATTTTAGAATTTATAGTTTTTTATAAGGATATTTTAGAAATAAATAATAATAAATATTATTTTTGAAGACATGTCCTATTTGTACCTCCTGTTATGAAAATACAAAAATCCACTCCAAAATTATTTCAAAGATGATTTATTTTTTATGTCTTGTTTTTTCAACTAAATACATTTATATCTCCACTGTCTTTGTTTCTTCTATCTCATGACAGTAACCAAACGTTATCCTACTATTTCTAACAAATGTTTTAACTATTCATCAATCTAAGCCCGCTTTGATAGTTCATAAAAAATTATGTTCCCCATTTATAACATATATTTAATCTTTATTAACCAATTTGCAATGCAAACTACTATTCGGCCATTAGAAAAAAAACTAAAATGAAAGAGAAAAACACTATGATTATAGACTCAATTTACTATTCATTGCATCAATGAATTTTTCTTTAAAGGTAATTTGATCTTTTTTTGCATATTTAAATTCTTGAATTACCCTTAGAAGGAAAAAAATAAGTTGTTAAACTAGGTCATTTTCGCTCTTTTCCTTTTACTTGAATATTGAAAAGGCTATTGTACATTAGAGAGCAAATATTGATAAATTATTGCATGTGGGCTATTTTGTCTTTTCACTCTAGTTTTTTTTGTTTTATTTATGTTGACTTAGGGGCATTTTGATCTTTTACTGAATACAAAATGTTAAAAAAAAAAAAAAGAAGTTGTTAATGCATACATGTTAGAGGCTCCACCATCTTTAAGCAGCAAGTGTAGATGATTCTAACGATTTTTTTTTTTTCTCTTTCTCTATCTTAATTTTCACACTTGGCACATTAGAATTTAAAATCAACCCTTCAATTTGTTTTTCATCACATTTGATCCATTTTTTTTTCATTACTATTTTTTTATTTGAAATTGTTTATAAATTTAAAATTATTTTTCAATTTCATCCTCCTTTATTTTTTATGTCATATTTAGTCCTTATCTTTTGATATGTAATTATTTTGTTTTAGATAATTTTTTGAATTGAATTTTTTTTTTCATGATTTCAACCCCTTTAATTTTTTTTTTCCTATATGATTTGATTTTCATTCTTTTTTTTTTTTTTTTTTTTTTCAATTTGTTTTGAGATTCTTAATTAAAATCGGGTCTGGGATTTCATGATTTGTGAATTTAGAAAGTTAACCACCCAAGTTTAGAATATTTACATGGGTTTGTTTGGTTTTTTGTATTTTTTTAAGCTAATGTTTTTTATGTTTCATCTTTTTAATATTTATTTATTTATTAGTTTCATTCTCCTTCAATTTTTTTATTTGCCATATTTGTTTCATTTTTTAATTGCTATTTTTTTATTTTTTATGATTTTTAAAATTTAACTTTTTTTACAATTTCATCAACGCTTTAGTTTTTTAAAATTATGAACAAAAAAATCTAACCCATGTCTCTTCACAGATTTAAAAGGTATATATAATTAACAGAAAATTGATGTTGATTTTAAACGAAGGGACCTCTACTGCCTGACGAACCAAATTATAGATATTCAATGTTCCAAATTGAAATCATAAGAATATCTTTGTCAAGAATGGATAACATAAAAACTTCTAGTATCATTAAATAAGAACTATATAATAGAGTTCAGACTTCCATCTTTTATCAGAAGGAAATAAAAAAAAAAAAAAAAAGTTGAAAAATTACGTCTTTATGGATATGGAAACAACTTCTAGTGGAATGGATGATAGTAGTAATAATAATAGTTTATAAAATAACAATACATAATAATATATTTTAAAAATATTAATGCCACTATCATATGAGGTGGCAATTAAAAAAGTGTAGTGGTAAAATAATATCAAGTATTTTTTTTTTTTCAAAGGACGCCCACCTCCTCTCCTATCGTGGAATCGAATTACTTTTAATTTCAATAATCATTGTCATTATCATTCCTTGTTATCAAACAGATCTCTCTGTCGAGAGACGGAGCAAAGCTAAACTTCCAGTAAAGATGTGAGCAAGCAAAGGATCTAGCGAGACCATAAACAACACACTTAGCTGTACATATTACAAAATAATGATAATAAAAAAGATTTTCACCTTTCTTTCACTGTATATCCACTAACATTTGTATTGTAGAATCCATAGTATCATTTTTAATTGTTCATTAAATGTGGAAAAGTTCGATTTAGTCCAACAAATTTTCAATTTGTTATATTTGATCTTTATAGTTTTCAGTTTTCATATTTCAATAAAAAAAAAACTTTATTTTTTTCAAGTTTTAGTTTTTAAATAAAAAAAAAACTCATCAAAAAGAATAAAAAAAAATTTCAATCAATCACAAAAAAAAAAAAAAATCTTGATATCAATAAATTCATATTAAATAAAGAAGTTTGATAAGGATAATTTGATCATTTCAAGTAAATTAATTTAATTAGGATTGCATTTTTTGGAGATGGATATCTTGGGGTTGGAAATAAAATTAATGAGGTTACTGTAAAGCTTTTTTTTGTGTGTTTTTATGTAAAAAAATATATTGGAATTTGAGTTTTGGAGTTGGAATTACTAGGACAACAACTTCCAGTGGCTGTAATTTATTGTATTAGATGACATGCTGATTGTTTAGACAGGCAGCGTGTCTAGGCTAGCTCTATTTTTTTTAATATTATAAGATAAAAAATAAAATAAAATAATTAAAATAATATATTTAAAATCATTAATGATATATTTTTTTTAAGTAATTAAATATTTTTAACAGTAATTTAGAATTTATAAAATATTTTTTTACTGGAAAATTTATTAAAATAATATTTTTTTTATTTTTAAAAAAAATTTTTTAACAATCATAAAAATATTCTAAAAAATTAATAATTTAAAATAAGAAAATTTCCAAATAAAAATCTCAATTTTCTCAAAATCGTCGTTGAATGCGAAAACTTAAACAAATACTAAGGAGGAAAATCATTTGATTAAAGCGAGGCAACCTTAAATTAAAAGCATTAACGTTCCAACTAATTCAAAGTCGCTAAAGAACCTGACACCAGTGCAGATAAATTGAAGATCAAGATCCAGCTGCAACCTCCAATTGTCTCCAAGATGCTACATTCATTCCACATCCAAAATAACTTTTAAGGAGACAAATATGCTGCTTGTCTGCAAGCTTGTTCACCAATAATCAAAATATACAGGATCAGCAGCATAAATCTGTTCTAACTTTATCGGTTATCCCAGAACAGTATTTTTATAGAGATGCTACCCATAGAACAATTAAATGTGGGAGATATAGCTAAGCCAAAATAGGCAAAAGACAAGCACTTTGGAGATCTACCTCATATAAACTGATAAATCATCAAGGAAATAAAAACGCTAAATGCGGTGGACCTGCTAGAATTGATTCAAGAACGTATGGCAACCATCTATCCTGCACTGCTCAAGCTCCTACAGTGAAGAGCTGGTTTTGTGCCCTGACTAAAAGCAGCTGTATTTTGCTTCTTGGTAAAACTAAAGCCCGCCAGCTGCAATTAGTGCAATATACATGCTAATCACAATAATTAAGGTGGCACTGGTAGCCAGCAGAGTCGGTAGCTGAAAACATATTATGACAGAACCATATTAAGCACCATCATACTAGCTTAGCTTTACCCATCTAAATTTTGACTCCTCGGTTCTGATCATTAAGCTACCTTGAAATCAAGTATGCATGGACGAGCCTAATACATTAATTTCAAGAACAATACCAACTGAAAGCTGTTGAGATGAACCACAATGGACCATGAACCATAATCAGCAATTTCTTGACATCACTTAGATATCATTGGCCACGACAGCAATTCTAATAGAATTGCAAAAACAGCTTACTGTTTTTCTTGATGTCAACACCTCCTTTCAACAGCTTCAAACAATCAGTGCTGGCTATAATAAGTACACAACCATGACCATGACAATTTATGTAGTGGTATCTTTAAAATCTCATCTAATTTCAGGAGAAATCTTCATTTTTACATCTTTACTGACAACATCTCCCTGCTATATAAATCCAATGGAGGGAGGAAAGCATGGGGAATTAACAGCATACATTATCAAGAACCATGTGCAAGATACCTTTCCTAACAGCAACTTAAACCACTACGAAACAACTGCATTCATGTTTCTATGTAGAGGGTATAACTCCACTTCCAAACAGTGGACAAGCATCACCACTTCCTTAGGACTGGGAAATTTAAACTATATTTCCAAAGTTAAGGCAGCTAATCATAACACAGCCACTGTGTGCATCAATAGTAAACACGCATAGAGCAGGTGCAGATGTGCATAGAGCAGGTGCAGATGTGCCTAGTGCGTATCTAAAACTGGAAAATATATATGGTGGCATAAATAGCCGCCCAAGTATATAATGTGCATGAGAAAATATGGTCAAAATTTGACGATGAATAAATTAGACTGATTCAAAATTTTGGGATCAGACACTACCACAACATATTACACTCCCAACATAGTATGAGATTTTAGACTGGTGATTTGTTATAAGTTGGAAACCTTATCTTAAAACAGATGTTATGACATAGAAAGGAACTACCCTCAATACACCCCCTAAAATGACAAGTTAAAGATCAGTAGACAACAAACAATTCTTAAATATAGATAGATTTTAGAACAAGAGATGTTAAGTCCATGCATCGTAGTAAAATAAACAGAACTCTTGGTCATATACCAGTCCAAACATTTATCTATTTTGTTTTAGCATTACCCATTATAACATGGGTCCAGAAAAATATGTTTCTTTAGCAAACATTGCCAGAAAGAGGAAAAATTAGCTCCTATTAATTAAACAAAGTCCGAAGTGTTTGAAAAGCAGTGTGCATTTAACATTCTTTGGACAGAATATTCAAACCACAAGCAAAGAACGTAACTTGTTTCATTCGCATAGGCAGACACTGCTCGAATCTAATATGAAACCAATTAGACTGATTCATAGTGACAGAATCAGACCAGAGCACAATGGCTTGGAATCCGACACATACACATTATTGGGTGATAACACCAGTAAAGTTCAGCTTGATCTTAAGTGTTAAAATAAAACTAGTATAAATAGGTAAATTGCTTGAAAGTAGCATCTGAGAAAGTAAAAGGATAATCCTGTGCTAAATACTTAACATACCCTTAACATAACAAGCCAACATTCTCTTCTATGTCAATACAGATTTTTGTAATCAAACTCCCTTCAACATGTATAACAGCAACCAAAGCAATACTCATAACACCTATGCATCATACAAAACTGAAATAAAAGACTGTAGTCCAATTTGATCACTAATACCGGGTCACGGATGGTCCATCAATAAAAGACTGCAGAAAAAGATAATGAGTGCTTTATTTGAATTCATAGCCTTAGTTTGCATTTCAATTCAGTGTGCTTATAATAGAATTTCTAAAGTCCATCAATAAAAACACCTGCCCAAACGCTTATGCAACTAAATAGAAACTCATGTGAGGGTTTCATGGCAATCAAATCCGAGAGTCAAGGATGTGCATTAGCACTTTACCACCTGCGTCTTTTCTCATAGAACCAGTGATTTGGAAACCGGTTTTTCTCAAACGTTTGGCATTATTTCATATTCATTCCTCTGCTACAAACATGCAATGGAAAAATTTTAAATAAATGCTAAAAGCATTCATTTCTCTAATCTGTTGAGCCATATTCTGTCAAATCTACCAAGTTAGTGACCTTGTAGATCTCCAGCAACAGTTTTTATTGTGCAGGAAAACTTCCATAGATTAAATAGTTCAAGCATGGAATAAAACATCCCTTCAATCAACCGAGACGAAAGGCATGGAAAGTAAGATTAAAAATTTCATTTAACTGACAAAAAAAATAAGGAAATTCCATTCACCAAAAGTGCCAAATTGCGCTAAACAAAAACAACTTCTACAAAGGAAACACTTGGAACGCCTCAAAGTACAGTTTAAACTTTCCTAAAAACTTGAAGAAGAGTATTTGGAAATTACCTAACACCAGAGCAGTTGTTGACAGAATATACATGTTCAACTCCAAAACACGATGTAAATGTTGTCAAGAGGCTAAAACTACCACCAAAGAGGCAACAAACCTATTTATTCCACCACTGTACCTCCTCTGCTCCTCCCTCCTACCTAACCCGATTCCACCCAATGAGCCACACCCACCGTTATACCCTACTTTAGTTTTTTGCTTCCCACGTTTCAAACTTAAAGAACGGGTGATTTCTCTTTCTCTTCCCCATCACTACAACAAGTCTTACTAGCAATCTTGGTCAAGTCCACGTCACAATTACGCACCACCTGCAGCTTCTCAACCCCACCTTTCTCTTTCTCCTCACCCAAACTCTTCTTCCCCACCACATCACAAAAGAAATCAGTCAAAACAGTCTCGTAACCGGGCATTTTGGCATACCCAGGAAAGTAATTAATGTCAATCACAAGATATCTATTACCAATTCTAGCATCCCTAATGACATCAAAATTAAACAAATTCAACTTCAATCCCCTCCTCAACCCTCTAGCAATATCCGTAATAAAACTCTGCGGTGGCAACTCAGTTTCCTCCAAATCCATCAACTTATAGTACTTATCATCATTTCTCTCGTCACTAGTCAAATTGGAGATCTGAGAAAACGGCAATGACCCTTCCAAACTCTTCAGTTTCTCTTCAGAAACATCTGGCAAAGACTTCCGTTTCACACACTTCACAAATTCCCCCACCACATAAACTTTAAAGATAACGCCGCCGTGATTAACAAACTCTTGTAAGACAATTGGGGGTTTCAGTTTATTTAAACCCTCATGGTTAAAAACCAAAGCCATTTTATGAGATTTTGCGCTACCATCAGCAATCAATGGTTTCGCAATGACCGGATATTTTAGAAACTCCCAAGATTGCCGGTCGAAAAGCGTTTCCTTATCGTAAATCACAATCTGTTTCGGAATGCCGAAAGTGTCGGCTCCCGACTCGATCTTTAACTCCGAAACCGCTTGCAGCATCGAGATTCGGTTGTGGAGTCGTTGGATTGAGACGGGAGAGTCAATTATTGTGGAGTTAGGGTTTTGAATTTGGAACTCCTCGAGTTGTTTCCTCCAATCATCACCGTACATCTTGTGGAGAACGCAATCGAACGGTCCTTGATCGATTAATCGACGGTCTTGATCGATTCTCACCAGATCGATGCCCCTTGATTTGCAGAGAGAGAGTAGCGAGTCTTGGATGAAGCTTTGTTGTTTCTTGGGTAACAGCGCGTAGCCAACAACGCCTCTCATATCGTCCGCCATTGGAATTGATTGGCTATCGGGAGGATGAAACTGAAAGATCTTGATTGCATTCAATGTGGAAACGTGATTTGTTTAAAGTGTGGGGTTTTAATTTTAAATTTTAGAGACTTTGTAACAAGAATGGAAGGGCGAGAGAGCGTGGAAGTGATGAGCGGGGTGGTATATACTATATTTATAGATATTGTACTAGGGTTAGTATGCTTTGATAAAGTAATCAGGGTTAGTGGAAATTAGTGCACGTGGCATATTCTTTGACCCGCGCCGCAGGATAAAAGGAAACGCGTGTAGAAGAAGAGGAGACGGTTTCGACTTTCGATTGCGGTTTAAGGAAAGTAGTGAGGTAGGTGAGGGTTGAATTTGATTTAATTTTGGACGACCCTTGTCTGACCATTTCTATAAGCTAAGACCAGGAGTCACGATGATTGTGGTAGTTTATTGGGGTTTGGAGGGCCATTAGGCCGTGGGGTTAGTTGCCTTCTCTTCCTGTACTTGCATTTCCTTGTCTAGATTTAAAATATATATATATATATTTAAAAATCTAAAAACATAAGAAAAAAAAAAATTAATAAAAAAATTGAAAGTTTTAAAAATTCTCAAAAGTATATGCTATGATGCTCTTCAACCCACCCCTCTCCTCCTTGTGCCTATGCCAATATTTGGTGACGTAACTTGTTTTCATTAAATTTAATTGCCACGTGGGTTTATGCGGGCCGCTGGCACGCACTTTTAGGAATGGTGCGGATGGTTCTTAGAGTGTGTTTGGTATTGCGGTAGCTTTTGTGGTTGTGGTTTGAAAAAAGTTGTTTTATAAAAAGTACTTTTAGTTGAGGTTGGTTTGAAAAAATAGGTGTTTGGTTAAAACTGTGGTTGAAACTGAGGTTGAGTAAAAAGTAGTTTAATGTGTTTGGTTAAAAAAATGCTTTTCAAATTGAGGTTATAAAATATATATATATATATATATATATATATATATATTGTTTTTAATTTAAATATTGTAGATTTAATTATTGTTATTACATCATGAAATAAATAATATTTTATATAAAATATTTTTTATTGTTTCATTAAACCATTTACAATTCCATCACGTATAAAATACATCCGATAAGGACTATAGTTTTATTGGTTTTGTAAGCGCGCAACAACATCAGGTAAAATATCATCAGAAATAAAATTAGGATTGTGATCAAATTCTACAAATATTACGTCATCAAACGATCTTCTTCTAATTTATATAGTGTTATTGGATAATGTAAAACACTAATTTTTTAAAATAAAACACAATTAAAAATAAAAAATATTTTTTTTTACTGGATCAGAACCAGGTCCGGTATTCACTGTTCATGTGAACAGTGGAAGAATTCTCCACTGTTCATATGAACAGTGAAGGAACTCTCCACTGTGCACTTAAGTGAACAGTGGAGAGTGAATTAATTTCACTCTCCACTGTGCACTTAAGTGAACAGTGGAGAGTGAATTAATTTCACTCTCCACTGTTCACTTAAGTGCACAGTGGAGAGTTCATTCTCCAACATGAGAAGACGCAGGTAGGATCGCAGGAGAAGAACGCAGGAGAAGCAGATAAAATCTACTTCTCATGAGCTGAGGTTCGACCTCAGTTATTAGGTGGGGCCCATGTAAAAAAATGAGAAGTTTGGATTAACCAAACACTTTACTTCAGCTTTTGTTTTCAACCGCTGCCGCAACCGCAGCGCCAAACGGCCACTTAATTAGCTCATTTTCTTAATATATTATTGGCACATTCACAACAATAAATAATATACTCAAATATTCATATTTATTAATTCTTGTTTCTTGAATGTTAAATATCCATTGTAGATTGTAATACAAGAATGTAAAGATGAAAAAAATTGCTTGAGGATTACTAGCTCAAGAGGCGTGTGTTCATCCAAGGAGGTGGAGGCCGAAATGATTGTTTATTGGCCTTGAGAGGCTTGTTTCAATTCTTATTCTCACAAATTCAACGATTAATGACGGCATCTTTCTATAAATCCCCTCAATATCAAAATGTCTAATGCTTAAATCAAATCCATATAAATTTTAGTTCAAATCTCAGTGAATATGAGAGGCATTTTAGAGAATATGTTGGAGTTGGTATTTATAAGCAAATAATTAATTAAATAGATAATCAAAATCCATTGAAGATCACAATCAAAGGATATAAAACCATTTTTATTGACCATCCATCTTTCTTTCATTTTTTATTTTATATTTAAGAATAGATTTTTTAAAATAAAATTATTCAAATGTTTTATTCCATAGTTTTCAAATAAAATTAGACCTTTTTATGATAACATTAGCAAAACAATTTTATAAATAATTATATATGAACCTAAAATGCAGAGTTTAAAAAACATTACCCATGAATATTCAATAAAAAAAAATATTTTTTATTGTAAATTCTTTATATTCTTTTCTCAAATTAGTTATTTTTTATTCAATTGCATAAGAATTATCAAACACATGATTTATTTTTTTATTAAAATTTTCTTCTAGATCATGATAAGTTTTTATTTTAAAAATCATACTCCTAATAAAAAAAACATGTTTTTTCACCAAAATAAAAAAGAAATACATGAATAATAGAGTAAAGCTTTGATTAAGAAACATGATTTTTTTTTTCGCTTCTTTACTTCAATCATGAAAATTTTAATGGGTATTTATTTTATCTGTCTGAAGTTTTTATTTAAAAAACATGTTGATGATAAAAATGATGTTTAAAATAAAATCTTCTACAAATTAATAATTAATATTATATTTAAAAAATTATATGATTATACCATAATTCTTAAATAAGAGTAGAGTTTTTTTTATGATAATATTTGCAATCACTTTATAGATAGTTATAAATAGGCCGAATATGCAAGATGTTTTTAAAGATACTGCACATGAATATGAATATTTAATGAAAATAAAATATATAATTTTTTAATTAGTTTCATGAATTAATTATTCTGGAAGCCTAAATGCGTGCGCTGCCATGCATGCAGGCTCTAGGAAATGAAGGATGCCTGATAAATAGTTTGTTTTCAAGTGGATTGTTTATTCTGAGCCCTGTGAGAATTGAGCATATATTTTACGATCAGGAAGTCAAAATTAACAGCATGTAGAAAATGACGTGGAAAAATTGATCTGTTGTTATCAATCTCGATTTATATATAGAATATGAAATCCCTCTCACGGTGGCGCGCGTTTTCCACAACCACCGTACTCCATAATCGTCCTAATTTAGCGGAGAAGGAGACTCGTGGGTCCACCAAACTTCTGACACTAGACTAGACCGACAGGGTGAACTTTATGTTGTTTGTGGGTGGGGTTGGATTTTACTCGCTGGGCCACTTGTTACCATCAGGATCACATGCTGCTATCCTCTGATGCAGCTGCCAGAGTAGAACGCCAAACAAAGAAAATCATAAATCGTATAAATATCTGATTTTTATTAGTAATTTATAAGAACTACTTGTAAGAAATTTTTTATTTCATTTCAGGATAAAAGAATTAATTAATTATCGGTTATTTTTTTATGCTTTAAGTGTTTATCTAACTAATATAGTTCATTTTATAGAAAACAAGAGACATGATATTTTATTTTTAGAAAAATATAAAAAAATTATAAATAATAAAATATTTTAGTTTTAGAAAAAAAAATTTATGCTTTAAGTGTTTATCTAACTAATATAGTTTTATTTTATAGAAAACAAGAGACATGATATTTTATTTTTAGAAAAATATAAAAAAATTATAAATAATAAAATATCAATTTACTTCTTAAATAATATAATAATTTAAAGCCTATCAAATTCTTACTTAATTTTTTCAGCAGCCGTGTGTCGTTGTCAAGGATACAGGGAGCATCAAGTGGATTTAATTATCCATAATAAAAAAAAATGAAAATAAAGAATAGGATATGTAATTGATAATATAAGGAAGTATGGGACGAAAAAGTTGTACCAATACCCAATACCCGAACGAGTGATAGAGTTTTCAAAATACTCCACGTAATGGGTTGCTGAATGGATAAGCATATCTATCTTTACTAAAAAACATTATTAAAGAGATGCCAACTTTTTCTTCCTTTTTTTTATTCTTTTCTTTTCTTTTTTTAATTCTTTTTTTTTTACATCATGTTTGTTTGTTAAAAATAGTTATGAATTGTTTTTTTATATTTAATTGTATCATAAAAAATAATTTACAGTATTTTATTATATCATGATAAATAAATTAAAAAATAACTTGTAATGCGCATCACATCTGCTAAAATTGTTAATAATAATAAATAATTTTTAAAAAAGCACTTCACATCAAACAAACAAAACGAGGCCCATGCTTTTGTTTTTTATTATCATCTAATTGAACAGCCAATAAAGCCATGGAATCATACATGATGGTGATATATGGACATTTGACCTTGTCTAGCTAGCTAGTTGTAAAGCCGAAAACGATTCGTTTTGCTTTCGCGTAAAATATATCAACTTTTTATTGTTCTTAAAGAGCAATATATATCCCGTTCGAAGGTAGGATTTGATAATGGGATCCTCCGTGGTCCGTCCAGGCCCTCGCGAGCTGCCTTTAGGGCAGAATCTATTCTACAGAGCACTTTACCTATCAATCGTAGGCTAGGCATAGTACTAATTCCCTCCCTTTTCTGTAGATGCCGTAGACACGTACGTGCATTGTTAAATACTTTGTTCCATTGGATAGCATTTGCTCGAGAGGTGTTCCACAAAAGTCGGAAACAACTTTTTCGGGGCTCGAGGGTAATTGTCTTTTAATTTTTATTTTATTTTAAAATGTATTAAAATATTTTTTGTTTTTAAAAATTTATTCTTAGAATTAATTTAAGATAAAAGAATTAAAAAATTTAAGAACTCTTGTTGAAACGGTGGCCTAAACACCCCTGAATCCATAAGATTTGAAATCCATGTGATTTGATCTTATATTTTTTTTTACTTTTTTTAATGGTAATGAGATATTTTATAAATTTTAGGGGTAAAATCAGAATTTACTCATATTTTTTGTAACTTCTACTACTTGGAATGGAAGAATTGAGAGAAATACAATTCAATCATTAAATGTCCTATGACTCGGACCAACAAGCCCATTGATTACGCTCTCAAGAGGAATAAAATAAAAATAAATAAATGCCAGCCTCTCCTGCGACGGATTCCTCCCCCATGGGTCATTGGATCACAATTCACAAGTGGGTCCTTGCAGGTTGCTTTCTCGGCCCTTGCTTGAGGGCGTAAGAAATGGTCTTAGCCATGCTCAACTATTATTCGTAGAGGTCCAGTTTGAGGACACCGATCAATTTCCTATGGCTCGGACCAACAAGCCCATGGGTCTAGTTTTGCTGGACTCAATGTATATCCGGACATCTTACTTTCTACTATTTCCTAGATGTCCTTTCGATTTCTAGGTTTTTAATTATTAGATACGAGATGTGTCAGTTCTTGCAAACTCGCTATTAAAAAATATATTTGTTTTTTTATTTTAAAAAATAATATTTGTTAAAAAAATTTATTTCAATTTTTTTGTGCTTTTATATTAACATATTACAAATAATTTTTAAAAAATAAAAATATATTATTTTAATATATTTTTAAATAAAAAATACAGATATTATCTGTTATTCCTCACAGAGAAGGAGTACAGAAAAATAAAGGGTTAATGGAAAGGTGGTGAGAAATTCACATGCCTAGGCCACGCCTGAAAGCATATATTCCTTTGGAAGTTTTGCTCCCCGTTGCTTACTAGACTCCCGTTGGATTCCACTTCCCTCCCCATCCTTTCCGGGGAAAAAAAAAAAGAAAAAAAGAAAAGAAAGAAGTGATGGCTTTAAAATTATCAGAGGGAAAGAAGGAAGTGAGGGCTTTACAAATTTATTGATCTTTTAATTTACAGAAAAGTTATAGATATATTTATTTTTTAACTTAAATAAAAAATTTATTATAAAAATGAGTCAAGATTTTGAATTATCATTCAAAGTCAAAAGTTGTTTTTCCTAAGTCATACCAAATATATTCTTAGTTTTCATTAGATATATTTTTTGCAAATTAATTTAATTTTTTAAGACTTTTTGACTCATAGAAAAGCTATAAATATGTTTGGTTAGAACTTTTTGTTACAAAATTGAGTCAAATTTTTTATTTAATCAGAAGTCAAGATTTTGACTATGCGTTTTTTCTTTTGACTTACTTGTTATTTTGTACTATCCTTTAAATCATATTTTTTAGGTATTTACCATAAAAATACTTTTGACCATGGATGTTGGTGTGGTTGTGGGTGTTAATTATGGCTGTAGTTATAAACAGTTCTCAATTATAAATGTAGTTCAAATGTTTTTTATTAGGGTTATTATAAGAACTTTATAATTTTTTCGTTTCAAATTTGTTTTATGTATACACACACTCTTGAAAACACATTTAAATTATACATATATCTGTTAATTCTCATAGATAATTACATCGGAGAATATAGATAAACTAATAAACTAAAATGTTTAACATGGAAAATTGTAACAGACTAACATCAATTGAGAAATAATATCTAATATGTCTATAAATTAAAGATTGATTAAAATAAATGAGGAAACAAGATCGATCATCAAGTAACAAGGATTGTAGGTGTCCGGTGTTCATTGAGATAAATCAAAGTAACTTTTGTTTTCAAAAAAATATTTTTAATATCAACCTGTTAATAATAACAATAAAATTTAATTAAAAAAAAATAAAAAATAAAAAAAAGCATGATCAACGATAACAAATCCTCATTAAAATTACAAGGCTCCTTAAACTTGAAGATTCCAATGATTAATAAGTACCAGCTCACCGCATTTAAGATAATTGTTATTAAAAACATGTTAGAAATTATGATTGTGTTTTAAATAGTTTTTGTTTTAGAAATATATTAAAATGATTTTTTTTTTTTTTAAAAAATTATTTTTAAAATCAGTATATCTAAATAATTTAAAAATATATAAAAATTATTTTTTAATAAAAAAATTAATTTTTTTTTAAAAAACACATTGCGTTTTCCAATGGTCCCTGAGCATCGTAATCAAATCGAACAGTGAAATTAATCGGAAGAAGAAATTGACGATATTGCTTGTATTTTAAAAAAGACCAAGTTCATGGATAGATGGTTGGCTGGCTCCAAATCCAAATGAATGGAAAAGGACAAGAGGGTGATTACAAAGAGGAGACAGTATATGTGGGACACCGCAGAGAGGCTGTGCCGTGCGGTGTACAGGTGAGCACGTGCCTCCTTTGACGCACGGCAATCATCCATGTGCTTCTCATGGCTCTAGTGTTTATTAATCTCTTAATTATTCTATTATTATTTGTTGCTGGACCGGCTCCTTCTTCACTAATTAACTTTTTTATTTTCTTTCGTGCGATTTCATTTATTTATTTAGGTAATGTTTGGGGCTGCGTTTCTATTTGTATTTTGTAAAATTTTGATTTTTTTTTACTAAAATTGAGCGTGGTTTATATTTTTTGGATCGTTTTGATATGTTGATGTCAAAAATAATTTTTAAAAAATAAAAAAACATTATTAGTATGTATTTTCGACATACGAAAAGCTATTTAAAAAGCAACTACTACCTCACTATTATATTAGTGATAATATGACCTGTATGAATGAGTTTTATCGACGCTACTTTCTTCTCTCTTGGTCAAAATTTTATTTTTTCTATTTTACTTGAAAATTAAGTTTAAGTTATCGCGTAGAAGGGAGGGGGTTTAAGAAACATGGTGCGTTGTTATTTTCATTAGACTTTTTCAATCAAGAGTGGTTCAGGGTAGGTTTGTTTTCCGTCAAATATTTTCCAAATAAAAAAACTTTTCTTGTGTTACTTTTTAATTGTGTTAATAAAAAAAATAATGATATGATAATAATGATCATAATAATAGTGAAAAAAATTGATGATAAGATAATTGTGTTGCATGACTAGATGATATTATAAGTGGATTATTGTTTATAAAATTATAAAATTTTATTAATTAAAAATATTTTTTAAACAAAAACTAGAAAAATCCAAGAAGTTCTAGATGTTGATAAAATCTTTATTTCTTAAGAACAAGGAGAAGCATAAAGGCATTAAAAAAATGGCCACTTCTCATCTTTAAATACTCCAAGTCCTTTATCGCTGAGTTCATCTCAGAAGAATAGATAGCAACACCGCCACAAGCAATGATACCTCGTCGGAGCCGGTGGCCACATACTTCATCGGCACAATAATAGTACAACTTCTTCTTATTTCTTTTCAGACTAAAAAAAATCCTCTCAGCTTCCCTTTTCCCATTAATGCAATTGACATTTAAAAATTGGGTCACCCTCTCATTTTACTATCAATTGAGTTGACATTATTAATAAATAGGTATTGTTCAATCAAGGTTAGGGCTGAGAGGGAGGGAGGGAGGTATTTTTGGAGGACAAAAACTGAGATTCATTGATGATTTTTAGGGGAAAAAAATAGAGAGGAGCGGGAGATAATTAAGAGAGGAAGAAGTGTCCTCTCATTCTATTATAGAGCCTAGAAAAGGTATTTTTGAAATTAAAATAATTTAAAATTTTATTTGTTTTGTGAAAATTAGTTTTTAAAAATTCTTTTCTTATTTTTTCTATATTTTTTTATTATAGAAAAGTTAGTCAGTAAAAAATATTTTATAATAAAAACAAATTAGTCTGGTTTTAAGGAAAATATTTTCATTTTATGGAATACACTTTTTCAGAATTTATGAAAAATATCTTGTTATTTATTGATTATATTAAATTTTATCTTTAATATTTTGATTGCTATATATTTTGTTTTGAATCATTTTTTATTTTTTTTAAATTTTCCTTAGAATTTGATTTATTTTTATTTTTATATCAACTTTGGTTCTTATTCTTTTTATTATTTTTTTTTCTTATCCTTTTCTTAGTTAATTTTTTTATCTATCAAATTTGATCCCAATTATTTTAATTTTAATTTATTTTATTTAAAATAATTTATAAAATTGATTTTTTTTTCAATTTTATTAGTTTTTATATGACGGATTTGGTCCTCATTCTTTTTATTGCTATTTATTTTGTTTGAAATAATTTATCAAATTAGATTTTTTTTTCTCAATTTTATCCTCATTTGGCTTCTAAATCTTTCATGTTTGGTCCTATTCTTTTAATAAAATTGAAAAAAAAAATAAAACATTAATAAGTTATCTTTTAACTTATTTTTCATAGTATAACCAGACACTAAAATATATTTTCTAACTCATTTTCCACAATGTTACTTGATATAAAAAAAATAATTCATTTTTCAGGAATTTTCTTTTCATTAAAAGGTCTAATTGAGAATAACTTATCACTAATTTAATGAACAGTAACATCAATGGATTATTTTATTGA
The DNA here is from genome assembly GCF_005239225.2 of Populus alba. Classification (NCBI taxonomy): domain Eukaryota; kingdom Viridiplantae; phylum Streptophyta; class Magnoliopsida; order Malpighiales; family Salicaceae; genus Populus; species Populus alba. The sequence goes on along the minus strand of NC_133298.1, from coordinate 2,656,475 downwards.
CAGTTTCAAAACCAAAACCAAAGTACTATTAAATTAGTTTTCATAATAAAGAAATAAAATTTATATGTTTTTATAAACCAAATAACTAATTTATAATTAATAATAAAATTACTTTAATAATGATTTTTTATTTATAAGTTTAAGACTTCATGGCCAATAAAAAAAATATATTTTTTTATCCACCTATTTTCCTTTATTTTTCTTTTCATTTCTTGTGGTTTTTATCATTTTTGTTTTGATTTAAAATTTTATTTTGTTTATTTTTTAATCTCAAGGTTTAAGGAAGAAGAAAGAAAGTTATAAAATTACAAATATAAAAGATAGAAAGTCATCAGATTACGAAAAAGAAAATAGAAGGTCACTGGTTGGTCACATTTTGACGAGAGAAAAACATAATCTTAGTGTTGATGTGTTTTCATTCAACAAGATGAATTATATAATGTTGGTTTTAGACCTTCAACTTGTTTGAAAGGGCAGATCATGGTAGAAAGAGATTTTTTTTGCTTTTTTAAAGTAGTTTTAAGGGAATTTGAGTTAAGAGATTGATTTATTTAGATGCTAAGGATGTTTATTAAATGTTTTTGGGTCAAACTAGGTGAAAGAATGGATTTTCCAAACCAAAATACTTAGCCTTGATTACCTAACTATTCTTTTGCAACCGGAATCCAGGCAAGTAGACGATACATTGTTGCTTTTTAAAAAATAAAATAAAATATGGATTGAATGACAAGTTATTTATCATTTAAAAAAGTTTTTTTAAAAAAAGGCCCAGATATATGAGCTAAGGTTGACAGATCTATGCACTTGAACTTTCTTGTAAAGGCCTTCAGGATTTTATCGATTTTTTTTTTTAATTTTTTTTTATAATATTTGGTTGATTTTTAATTGATCTTCATAATTTTTTTTTTTTTATGAAGTTATCTTAATTTCAAATAAATATCATATTGGGTTTATGCTCGACTTTACAAGTATCTATTTTTGTTGTCATATAATTAAATCAAAATAGTTTAAAGATAAAATTATCAAATATAAGGGAGTCCATGACCTAAATTGTAAGTTTGACGATTTAAGCTATAAATCTTGAAACGATACAATATGTTATTGCTTTAATATTTTTTTTTTTAAAAAAAAAAATTATTTTGAATTTTTTAAAATCAAATTATATTTTTATCAGTTATCCATGTTGTCTTTAAAGTTATCAAGTTTATTGATTCATGCCAAAATAAATCTAATATAATTTAATTTTAAATTCAAATTTTTAAAAAAATTGAATTAGGAGGTTATAAAATTTACTGACGAAACTAATTTAACAAGACTATCAAGAAATTTCTATAAAAGTATGGACTGGATTTTTTTTTTTCATTTTTTTTTGTGTCCGCCTTACAAAAGAGGAGAGGCCATGATAATTGGCATTACCATTTACCACCGCCCTCTCTCTCACGCGCGCGCGCGAATAGACGCGCAAAAAGAAACCGCGGTGGACGAGGACCAGCGATGACTGTCGACAGACAAACAACAAATGTGCAATGTTTTTATTTTTATTTTTTCAGTTTTTAACTGGATCCTCGTAACTTTTGGGATTTAAAGTTAATTTTAAATGTGGAATGTCCACAGACAATATATATATATAGTTATATGATATATATATATTTAAAAGTATATATATATTGTCTAGTGGTTTGGAAAATATATATTTTTTTAAAAAAAATTAATTTTTAACATTAAAATATCAAAATTTGAATATAAAAAAAATATATTAAAAAATAAATTTTAATTTTTAATTTTTTTAATGAAAAAACATAATTTTCAAAAACAGTCCTTGTTTTCTCTCGCCAACGAATATTCTTCTTTCAATGTCTTTAGATAAGAACTACAGGCAGAGAGAAAGAAACCGCAACTCAAACACACAAAACGGAAAGGAGTGTCCTAAAAGCAAAGCAGCTCCAACTCATTTAAACCTTCCCTTCCTTTCCTCCCTCCCTCCCTTCCTCTCAAATTAAAAAAATCAAAATCAAAAGAGAGAGAAAGCAAAAGAAAAGAAGGGAGTCGGTGAGAGATGAAGGGGAAAGGAGGGAATGTGGGATCCAGATTTCCTTTGAGCTTTTGGGAAGTTGGTGCTGCTTCCTCTGTTGTGTTGGGATTCGTTTTGTGTCTTTTGGGTGTTTACCAAACCATGCCTGCATCTGACTATAGTTTCCTCAAGCTTCCTCGTACCCTTGAAGATCTTCAAATCCTCAGGTTTTCCTTCTCTTTATTTTTCATTTTAATTGATATCTACCTTTGCTGTTGCCTGGAATTGTTTTAACATTTTCATTTTTTTTTTAGGGTTAAAAAGAAAATTGTTTTACATTTTAAATTATTTAATTTCATTTGTTTTGTTCTACTCATTGCATTTGGGGTCTGAATTCTGAAATTACAGGCAGAGCTGACTGTGTTTTACCAATCGTGTTCTTGCCATAAAAACAAAAACAAAAACAAAAACAAAAGCAAAATCAAGATCCATGCTTTTTAAGTGAAATGGGGATTTTTCCCCACTTGCCTGTATCAAGGTATTGCTTTGCTTTGCTTTGCTTGGCTTGATATGAAAAGGGGGTATAATTCGTCATTTGGATACAACCCAATTGGATTATTCAAATCAGGATTTGTGGAAGGTTCATTACATTCAGACCTTCATACGCAGGTTGTCTACTTTTGAACTTCTGTTGCTCTGCATGTTGGGCCAAAGCTTAGAATTTGTATAATATCTATTATATAGGAACCTGAGCTGGTGAGAAGTATTGTTGGATTTTGTTTTTAATGTTCTTGACATAGCTGTTCACTTGGGGTAAATGAGTCTTTGAAACCTCAACCTCTGTGGTACATCTCATGCGATCTAAGGGCGCCAAGGCTTGGTTAAAATATTACTGGAAATCTGCACTGGCTCTGCCATTTTTTCATATTGAAAGATAATATTTATATTTCCTTTGACTTGCTTATCTCATTTACTTTTCTTCAAATTACTGGAATTCCATGTTTCCTGGCCTTATGTTAATAGTATGATGTGGATGCTATTTTGCAGGGATCACCTTGAGACCTATACAATTGACTACACCGCACAAGTCCTGGTGTGGTACTGTGTGGTCTACATTTCCATGCAGACCTTTATGATCCCCGGGACTGTTTTTATGTCATTGCTTGCTGGGGCACTTTTTGGAGTACTTAAAGGTGTAGCTTTGGTGGTGTTCACAGCCACTGCTGGTGCTTCTTCTTGCTATTTTCTGTCAAAACTAATTGGGCGGCCTCTTGTCTTCAGTCTGTGGCCTGACAAACTTAGTTTCTTCCAAGAGCAGGTGAACCTCGACTCCTGTTTATCGTTTGTTTATATTTGATGGAAATTGTGATAAAATTGTTTCTTTTCACTATCAGGTGGCTAGAAGAAGAGGAGGATTGTTGAACTACATGCTCTTCTTACGACTAACCCCAACTTTGCCAAATACATTTATAAATGTTGCTTCACCAATAGTTGATGTTCCTTATCACATTTTCTTCCTGGCAACCTTGATTGGACTTATTCCTGCTGCTTATGTCACTGTTAAGGTATTTTACTCGCAGAGTATAGGTTTATATATATAAATTTTTGTGCATTATTGAATATCTGGAGTGAATGCCATAATGTTTTGAAATATGTAAAACATAATTTACATGTTCGGATCACATGAAGTTCAATGAGCTTTGGTCCGACGCTCCTTGGGATTTAATGTAATGTAGATTGCATTCATGATGTTCTATGAAAACATATCCCAGTCTAAGAGGTCTTTAAGTTTTAAATATCAAATGCAATGTAGGGTAATTGGGTAGGAATTGGTGTGAAGCTTCCAGGCAAAGAGTGTATGAATTTTGAAAGGTAGAATGTCATTAATGAAATACATATATGCCATTGCTGCTTTCTAAATATATCGGATGCCTGGTTAACTTGCAGGCTGGAACAGCACTTGGAGAATTGCAATCGATAGGGGACCTTTATGACTTCAACTCCATTGCCACTCTGTTCCTAATCGGGATCATCTCAATTACCCCTACATTAATGAGCAAGAGTAAATCGTAGTAATGTTCCCTAAACTCTTGTTGTACATGCGTCTTCAATCACCTAGCCAGCCATTGCAATCACCTAGCCAGCCATTGTGGTGCCACGTTGTTTCTGTATAGCAGCTAAATGCAATACACAGCTGTCTCTGCTTGTGGGTTCCTTTGTGAATGCTGCAGATGACACAGATGATCTTGGGAGGATGCCTGACTTGCACAAGTTCATTTTCCTGATGGGGTTATTTGGATTAGAGGTGTGGGGTTGGTGTTAACCTGTATAATTTGAATGCCTAGAAAAGAAAGTCATCAATCTCAAACATATGTGCATCATTTCTGCGAGACATGTTGTAGTTTTTACAAAAAGTTCTCTCCTGTTGCAGGGTTTATGCCAGTTGATGCTAACCAATATTTTACGCAGCAAATGTTGTTTTCAGGTTAAAGCCAAGACGAAAGGAAAGGAAAAAAAAGAAGCTTTTGTAGATTTTGACTAATATGTTCACTTTTTCTAAAAAGGTTTCGATTTCTTTTAAGATTTTTTAAAATGCCCTCTTAAATATGAAATTGTGCATTTGCTTTTGTTTACTAAGGTAACTTACAGATATATCTTTTCTTCTGATTAGATTCTTAATTTTGTATCATCTATTCAGATTATCCATCAATATTTCACTCGGATAATAAGAATATCATGGTATGGCTGTTTATTTCAGCTGTATTTAAGATTTAGGATATGAATAGAATGATATTTGTTTCTGATCATTAAAAATGTGAATAATATATCAAGTCCATGTTGATGTAAGTCAACAAAGAATTAAAATTAATAGAGTAATTGCATGTAAAAAGTTTCTTGAAATAAGTTAATGTGTATGGAAGGTTTTTTAGATTACAATAAATGTAAGTTTGCTTTTTATAGAATAAAAAATGAGAGATTAACAGTGGAATATTATTTCTGTAACTACATGACTGAATGCATGAGAAGATTTTTAAGAATACACTGAACTTAACCATACTGTTTATGAATGTGGAGGCTTTATGAAAGTGTTTTCTGGCATCACAAAGAATTTTAATTGAAAATTAAAAAAGTTGAAATGTGCATTTAATGAAATAGACTAAATGAAAAGGTTGATATGTGTATTTAATGAAATAGAATAAAAATCATACAATTCAATAAATTATAAAAAAATTATCAATGCTAAATAAAAATTAAAGCAAAACGAGGAAAAATATACTCGCATAAAGTGAAGATATTTGATATTATGTTGTGAGGTTTTTTTTTATTATTTTTATTTAATTATATGATAATAAAATTAGATTTTTTTTAAAAAATTTAATAATTAAATTAATTCAAAATATATTTTTTATAGTATAAATTCTCATTTCTTATTAATATATTTTTTTTAACAAAAAAAGATCTTGTTTTATCTACGTTGTTTATTGTATAAAAACCGTGGGCCTCTCATGAGACGTCATGAGGTGGTCATACGATGGCCTCCATGGTAGGGTTTGATTTGTCTCAGTTTCCTCTCCTTTCATGTTTGATGTGCATGTGCTCTTTTCCCCTTCTCTTCTTCTTTATTGATGTTGACATGAAGCCTTTTTTAGTAGTGTTTAAACTCTCTTGATAAACTCTTTCTGGTGGTGAAGTGATGTCTACGGAGAAGTGATGGTAGGTCTTCGATGAACTTTTATTTTTTCTCATTCCAAGTATAATTCATTATTCTTTTCTTGTTGTCTAGAAAAGCTTCTTTGTTTTTCTTTTATTGTTTTCAATTAGGTCTTGCAACTCAATTTCTTTTTATTCAATAAAATTGCTATTATTATCGACCTATATTTTTACAGTTTCTAACAAAAAACATTATAATAGATCTAAAAACTAAAAACCAAATCAGATTTTAAAAAATTTCTGAATTTCAATCTATTTTTTCCAGCATCATTAAAAGTGGAAACCAACTCTATTGAGTTCCTCTCTTGAATCCATAGACATCAAATCAAAGTTGTTGGTACTTCGAATCTAATCACCCAATAGCTTTATTCATCTAATAATTTTTCAATGACTATCTCTCAGATCTCAAGAGACTAAAATATATATAAAAAAAAAAGGTACCGAAATGAAAAATCCACAAAAAAAAAAGAGATTAAAGATAAAAAGACTCCAGAATTAAAGTGTATTTTTACTTACTTTTTAAACAGTAGACAAGAAAAAAGACTTTGAATTTTTTTATGCCAACTTTGGACTTTGTTCCTTCAATGTTGTTTTTAGAATAATTAGAAATTAAGTTATACAAAATTGGTGTGCCATTGAATCCTTGAACGGCATCTCACATCTACGTGATAACATACAATATAAAGAGAATGAAAAACTTCATGACTATGAAAAAAATAAATTTTAAGGGACAAATTGAATGAAAATACACTTTGAGAACTAAACTAAAAATGAGAAAAAAATTACAGGACCAAGAAAAAAAGTTTGCATGGTGAACAATGCTATAAATTAAGTATTAATTGTGGCTGCTTTGAGATAATATATTTCTTAATTTTTTTCCTCAATCTTTAAACTTAGTTATTCTGACATTTGAGCGAACTTGTTCAACGCTAGAGCTTAAGTTTTGGCCATCAACTCTCAAGCTAAAGAGCATATTTAAAAATAAGATAGAAATTACTTTTTAAAATGTTTATATATATATATATATATATATATATATATATATATATTAAAATGTATTTTTTTAATTTTTAATATAATGTATTAAAATAATAAAAAAATATTAATTTAAAATGTTGATTAAAAAAACACAAATGTATCGCTCAAACTGTAAAAAGCTGCATTCAAGGGCCCTCTATCGCACTTTTCCCACTAAAACTTTACATGACAGGATAGAATAAGGCAAATCATTCCCTGGGATCATTCATAGTTCATACCGTTGAGATGTATTATCCCTACCTGCGTCTAGCGACCTTCGAAACACTCCATGACTCCAAGATTCATGAAAATCAAGCATAAAAGTCAAGTTCAAGAAAAAATTAAATAATCGGGCACAAAAAAATATTTTAGTCACAAAGACACTGCAGATTAATATTGTACAGGGATTTATGAAGTAAAACAGAATGAAAGCGGGGAAATATCCCATTTTCAAGAGATGGTGCCTTGCTAGTTTTAGGTATTGCCCATAATACGAAGGCTTTTTTCTTCGTCTTCCTACCCAAATTTCCTGGCTTTCTTCTTTCTGTTGGAAGTGTCTGGGGTCCGGCTATCTAGCTTGCGTTTTTGCCTGGCTGGTCCTGAAGCACCACCATCCTTGAGTGCTGTAGCTTTTGCCTTTCTTAGAGAAACAACCGGTCTTTTCCCCTGACGCTTTTCTCTTTGAGTCTTAGATCTCACCTTAGCTGTTGCTCCATGGCGTTTTGCATGGACTTTCTTCTCAATACCAGATTTGCTAGCACGCAAGCCCTGATAGGACTTGTTGTTGCGATCAGGAGTCCTCGAATCTGTTGCCAACTTCTTGTTTGACAAATTAGCTGTCTCTCCTGCAAATGACTTCCTTCTCTTAGATGGGGTAGAATCCTGCCTGTCATGAGATGCTCTCAGCTCTCGATCACGAAGCTTCAAATTTCGTTTCTTGATCACCAAATTTGCAGCTTCCTGCATGCCATCGCATCAGAACTCATTAACCTTATAGGGGAGGCACAATGATGCATTATGCAAACTAATGAAGCATTGATATAAAATTTAAGCAGTGTGAGAATCTTTCAGCAACCCTAATTTAAACAAGACAATTCTAAACTGCTAAAAGAGAATCCAAACACATCAACACGCACAAAAGAATCAATTCCGCACAAACAGGTAAATTTAATCCTTTCATTTCCGAGCATCTGATCATAGAACAGCTACATGAAAATACAAGCCCAACTATGCTCTTTGCTCAGTCTAACATGCCATCCACAAACATATTGCCAGAGCAAGAAAAATAAACTCCAGGTCAAAGCTTCGAACTCCAACAGAGCTATGCATTCATACAAGTATTGGCTGATAGCTCCAATGATGCATGCCTGGACTAGACTTAAAAACTCTTCCAAAAAACTCACTGCAGCCATTGCTTAAGCAAATCATAGTTTCCCGCTCCTTAAATCTGAGAAGAAAATACAAAAAAAGAAGACCACACCTCTGCACTCATGTGAAATATGCTCTATTCTTTTTAAATTGGTTTATTTCTTGATAACATGGTATGTAATCAAAGTATTTAATGATCCGACATGATATATAACTTAAATTCTAAATGGACACCCAACCCAAGATATTGACAACAGTGTAACAGGAACCTTATATTTCCAAATTTGGAATACAAGTGGCAGCTCTTCGGAACATCAATTTCAACGGGTACAGCATATCAGATAAAATTGAGTTGAGACATGAACAAACAGAGGGAAGCACGTTACTATAAGTTTCAGGGATAAAATTATTGATAAAAAATGAGCATTAATTTTAACGCATCATACCCTCGTTTTAAACAGCACATAGGCGATGCCCTTTCCCAGACCTATATGAGGATGTCTAATAACCCGAACAGCTTCAATGCTGGATGCAAGATCTTTAATACCAGTGAAAAGCTGATAAATTTCTTCGTCCTACAGTCAGATGAAAGAGACATATCAAGACAAGATTAATAAAATTAGGCAACAACAAATCCACAGAGTATACGCAGAATGCACATAGAGAAATACAGGACAGTTGATTACCTTCACATCAAAGGGGAGGTTACCTACAAAAACTGTCCTCTTGTTATCATAAAGGGCAGCATCTGCCCCCTTTAACTTCTTACGAGGTGGGCATGCCCTATCTACACGAATGTGATTTCCTCCAACCTATAATAATAATAAAAAAAAACATAATTTTTTACTCAAAATCATGTTGATTAGCCAACTGTCAGAAAGGCAACATGACATAAACATACCACAGCCATATTATGGGTGAGAGATGCCTCTGCAGATTGCTCAGTGTTGAAAACAATATATGCATGAACACTGCAGCACACGGTATTCTTCATCAAAAATTGACATTGCAATCAAAATGAATAAAAGCAGATATAAAGGATCAACCAAAATCACAATACAAAGTTTAATTAAACAGAAGCTCCTTGTAGACAAACTTAGAACCCGTTCAGTAAGTAGCTTTTTGGTAGTGATGCAACTCAAAGTCGAGAAATGGTAATTATATCACAAAGTACAAACTGGAAATGGATCATCATTTGATTCCAGCCCTGATAACTCATGGTAAACATTTTTCACTTGTTTATCTTTAATTAGTTGCCGAGGCATATTCTTTCTTTCTTTCTTTCTCACAGTGATCATTCATGCGCTCGGACATCTAATTAATTCTTTTCCAGATTCTGACATGGAAAAGCCAGGTAACGTGGATTGTATAAGGAATTTGAAAGAAACCACGTAGACTGGAACAAGCACTTGCTAGGATTTTTTCATCAGATGAAAAATAAGCAAATAGGGTAACATTACGGGGTTCAATTCTAGAATTTCAGAAGTAAGACATAAGAATGGACATCAAAACTAACTATCCGAATATGTAACGCAGACACACACATCTGTGAGAACCAACAGCATACCTGTCAGCATTATCATTAAATTTCTTCAACAAAAAAGCTCCCTTCCTGGGTATCTTGGACTGCCCAAGCAGAAATCCATCAAAATACAATACCAATCCACAAGAAAAAAAAAAAAAACCATAATCATCAGAATCAAAGTACACCTACTTCAGTAATTGGCATGGACCGGATCCTCACAGACTCAACCTCCCCAAACTTACTAAATTCCATAATGAGTGCCTTCTTCTTCACCTTCAAAGGCAAATTCCCAACAAACACAGTCCTTAATAACTTACTATCATCGTCAAAACCTTCACTCTCCTTTGAAAACAGCACATCCGCCGCATCATCAGCCCTTTTCCTCTTCGCGCCAACAACAACGCCCGCATTTTCCTCATTATTTACCACTGGACCGTACTTCTTAGCCTCATATTCGCTCTCAAGATCATCTCTTTTTCTCTTCTTTCTCTTCCTTCCACTCTCATTTAACGTTTTCTCTTCTTTCGGTTCAAGACCCAAATTTGGAATTTGGGTTTTCACCTTTTTTAGTTTCATTGCAGTACCGTTGAAATTAAGGTCTTGAATATCGGCATTGGCGCTGGGGTTTTCGTTGGATTTTGGGTCATCGGGTTTTCTTTTGAAAGGGTTGCTATCGGAGAAAAGGGAGAAGGTAGCAGCGGTATGATTGGCGTCGCTGATTAGGAATTTGAAGATGTCAGAAGAAGTAGAAACTATGTTGTTCTGGGTGGTGGCGGTGTCCCGTTCCTGGTGCTTCCTTCTGCCCATTGTTTTTTTGGAGTGGAGGCAGAGGAAGTGGCGGGAGAGGGAGGCTGTCACGCGGAGTTGGGATTCAAGGGATGTTATAACATGGGGAAGGTTTTGTGGGGCGTCGAAAGTGCAAGTGTTACTAATTTTAAACATACGGCCCGATATCAGTTTTCCAATTTAGGAAATCAAGTCAAATCCCACAATTAGAACTTCTTTTCTTGGGTTTATTCCAGCTTAAAAAAAAAAAAAAAAAAGCCCCTCCATTTTAGTTTCGGGGTTTGGAGAACCAATTATTTTCTTACACACTGAATTTCGTGTCATGTGAACGAACAATAATGAATTTGTTGTTCACTGACCTAAAGCTTTGGCTTTGGAATGTAATTTCAAATAAAATATTTTTTAAAAAGTATTTAAATAATTTTTTATATTTTTAAATAATTTTGATGTTTTAATGTTAAAAATATTTTTTTAAAAAAATAAAAAAAAATATTTATTTATTTCTCCAAATTAATAACTAATCTCTTGGAATTAGTTAAAGGAGAAGTTAAAAATGGAGGATCAAGGTGCAAAGATAAGAAGAAATCAATTGGCCAATTATAAATTAGCCCAAAAAGTTCTCTTTGAGCCCCCTACTCTTACACTCACATACAAATCACTATTAATTTTTCTTTTTTTCTTTCTTTCTTTAGCTTTCAAAGTTTTGATATTTTTAGTTTTATCCTTATTTTTTTTAGATATTTCATCTATTTTGTATTGCCTCACATAATCATAATTTTGGAAAACATTCCATAGTTTATTATATATCAATTTTTCAAAACCAAACTATAATTGTTGTTAAAAATAATAATTACAAGAATGAAGACCAAATTTTATATCCAAAAACATGGAAGCCCTTTTGCTATTTTGGAGAAATCAAGTGTGGAAACCAATGAGAGGAAAGGAAAAAAAAGAGAGATTTTATAGCAAGAGCGACTCTATCAACACGTGTTGTCTTAAAAAGAAGTTCTCCAAGATAAATCAAATGAAATCAAAAATGACTTTTATTGGATCTTGGAGGAAGCCTCACCCGCCACCATAATACAATGAGCTTCCTCATATGATGACACACGTGTTAACGTGCCAAACACTTTTTTCCTCTTTATTCAATTTACTCGTTTATTCTTTTATAACTTGTTAATTTAACCTCTAACTCTCACCTTTTTATATTTTATTCAATGGAGTTTCTATTTGGTCCTATATTTCATTTCAACCAAGCCCAATGAAGGCCCAAGCAAGAAAAGAGGGATAAGAGAAAATAAAAGAATAAAATAACCTAACTAGCATAAAAGTGCAACCCAATTGAACCGGAGAAAAAAAATAGTCATACCCATGCTTGCACGGTTGCACCACCATGACCATTGATCGTTTTACAAAAGGAGCATCTATTTCTCCGCTTTGCACTTTGTCAGTACAAACACACATTTGGGAGTACGGGTGCTAATCTTTATCACCAGCAACTTACCTTGTCCAACTCATGATTCATTTATTTTTTAAGCATTTACTTTTGCTTTTATTAAAAACATTAACTTCTCACTTTATCATTTTATTTTATTTTATTAAGCATAAGCAATATCCTTTTGTTTCTAAATTAAATTCATGATACCCAATAACGCATTCATAATTAGAGATGACAATCTTACCCTAACCCGATGGAGTCTGTGATTGAGAAGAGAACACTAGAGCGTCAACGATTCTCAATTCAAGGCAAGGTGTTCAGTCTACATGTTAAACCAACAAAGTTTCCTTTTGCTTTTGAATTTTAGTCCAATAGTGTTTTTTTTTTAGAAATCAGTTGCTGTTATGGACAAATTAATACTCACAGCCAAGGATAACTTTCCCAACTTCTTTCTTTTTGTGCAGTCCTACGTTTGCTTTATAACATGTTTCCCTTTGTTTAAAAAAAGCAAAGAACACAGCAGATATCCATTATAGTTTGTTTTTCAATTCTCAATATTTTAATGTTGTGTGAATGAAATTTCTAAAAGCCAACAACATTCGATGGGATGGAAGAGAATTGTTTAAGAAATAAATGAATCGGCAAGGATTGTTTGCAAGCCTGGTTTTTGAATGGCAGCATGTTTTTTGTCTGGTTAAGTTCTTGAACAAAGATACCAGAGATATGATGAAAGAAAGATTTGGAGACTAGAAAAGATACTCGAAACATATATATCATTGCTTCATTAAAATAACAAAAACATTAACAATAAAAAGGAATTTCAGCAAGAAGAATATACTTTTTCATAAAATTTAGATCATTTGAGTTTTTAATAATATTTACTGTGGACAAAATAACTATTTGACAAGATCATTGAAATTTACTTCAGTTATCAATTTCTCATACTTGCTATCGGACTGGTAGCAAACGTTGCTGCAAAGCAAGGGCTCAGGAATACCTGCACCAGTGTTGTCTCGTATCAAAAGGTATTCGGATTAGCACGTGAGAGTTCAATATAATTGCAAATTTAGAAAAGAGGAGATTTCGCTTTATGTCAGTCTCGGACTACCCTCTTATTAGACCATCGCGTATGTCTCAAGATCCCCAGCAGAAGATATGGGATAAAGAGTTTTATCAACCTTGTGAAAGGACTTAGCTTAGGTGCACACCGATTTATTTCTTTTCAGGGAAACGTGGGTATATGAAAATTGTTGCAATTGCACAAATTAGATGTGACAAACAACACATTATTATTTCTAATAGAGAAGAGGTACATTGAACTAACAGTTTTGATGTCAACGGCCATGGTAACAACATTCGTGCAGGTATTAAGGCACTTGTATCTCTTCTTCATGCTTCTTCATCAAAATCCAGAGTTGTCAAATGCAAACTGATCGTTGAAAAGAAAAATTATATTCAAGCCTGCTGATGCATCTGCACATATAGAGCCATATAGCCTCTTAATTTGCATATTCAGAAAATAACATATTTCAACAAATCAGGATGTAATACCCAAGATTTAAAAGAGCTGACCTGTCTGTGTCAATTCTATTGATTCTTCTTTAGCCTAGAAGTGTTAGAAGTTGATGATCTAGGATCAGGGTTGGAAGTTCGAATTATGAAAAGAAAAGTTTCTACAAGCATTCCAAAAACCAATCCAAGAATGCCTCCAGCAGCACTCTGGAATGTTAGAAAAGTGTGCCATTAACATCAATCTAGAGAAATAGAAAAGAATGGTTGGGACCAATATAATATGTGAATGGCGTAAATGCACATGTAAGCATGTGATAAAAGACAAACCCAACCAACAAGATTGCAGATGGTTTTTTTTTTAAATCTAGGGTGGCATTTCTTAAGATAGCAGATAATTAGAAATGCTTTGAGTAGTAAAAACAACTTTAAATGGAGGGAAAATAGCATCTGATGTTACCATGGCAGGACTGTGGCCAAACAAAGCTCTAAATGCTGCATATCCAACCAGATAGCCAGTAAACATGATAAGAACAACATGCAAACCTGCAGAAAGTTATGATTGACAAAAGCTTCAGGCTAACCAAAATAGAAAAATGTGAAGATTTGAAAAGGAGGAAAGTTGTCCCTTTATTTAGAGGAAATTAAACACGTCTAGAGACGCTACAATCACAAGCTAGGAGATGCATTAAAAATGCGAATTATCAGGGGCAATGAACTTTTTAAAGGGGCTTTTGTCGGGGATAACAAAATAACAAGAAACTTCATACATCTACAGAGAATCAGCAAAAATCAGTCACTAGTAACTCAAGTTGTGAAGTGCACACAATGATTGTGTTAGATTGTGTTCATCCACAGGTGAATAACTAAAAGGATGCAATTAAAGGCCGGGCATCAATCCCATGGAGTCAATAGTTTTGACGTATTGCAACAACACTTACCAAAGGAAAACTTCAACTAGGAAAAAGTGCTAAAAGAATTGCAGGGAATAAAAGAGGGGAACCAGACAAGTTAATTGAAGATGTTAATGTAACTTGACACTTTCCTACCTTGTCACACCCCGTACCATCATCCATGTAAAAATTAAGCTCACTGACTGAATATTGGGAATGATACGCAATCAGAAAGATTCTACAATTCAAAGATTTCCCGTTTCTGAATAATGCAACTCTTTTTTCCGAGGGAGGGAAATAAAAGCATGAAAGATAGATTCACTGATAGCTGGGATACATTCTCAACCGTCATTCTTAATTACCTTAACAATTTTTTATCATACAATTGAAGACAGCAGGCATGTATGTAGCAAGATTGTGATTCCATAAAAATTAAAATTTGCAAATCCCTCCCAACTTGCTCCAAAATAAAACATCACTAACCCCACAAATTCAACAGCAAGTGACTAACCACATATGGCCAATTCATCAAGAGTTGGATTAAAATGTAACTACAAATTCGAATCCTGTAAAAAAACAATAAGAAGCAGATGCAAAAGAATGAAAAACTGACCAAAGCCAATCTGATCCTTATAAGAAGAGAAGGGCTCATCGGTATTCTTCCGCGGCGTAATATCCTTAACTAGCTCTGCATACGCCTTCCTCTCTGCCATTTCTTCAAGTTTCGTCAACCTCGCCTTGAGCTCTTCACTCTATAGTAACAACAACAACAACAACAATCAATTTTTTTTTAAAAAAAGTCAAAACAAATGAGTGAATAGAGAGATAGAGTGCTTTTCTTTAATTATTATAACCTTTTCTCTGGGCTTGGGGCTGGATAAGATGAAATTGGAACCGGAGAAGAGGCGGATCAAGTCGGGTGGTCGGGTTGAGGGTGGGGATCGGATCCATATACTTCGGAAGGACTTGTAGTGTAGGTTATTTTTAGAGGAGAGATTGAGAGCGAGATCCTGCAGTTCTCGAGGTACATCTCCGTCTTTCGAAGCTGAGAGGAGAAAGGAGCGGATAGGTTCGGTCATGGAAATTCTTAGTCCCGACGGGGGGTTTCGCGGCTCGCTCATTTCCTGGATTTGGCTCTCTGATCACCGATATTTTTTGTTTTGATTTTTAATGTTTTCTGTGTTTAATTTTATTTGAAAGAAATTACTTGGATCTGTTTGCATTGAATTTAAATTAGGCCCATATCGGCCCACGATTACGTTCCCTTTTCTCTTGTTAAATTATTAAAAGGGCGTTTTCTAAATAAATTTTTAATTTTTAAAAAAATATATAATAATAATAATAATAAGCTCAAAAATCAAAATAAAATTAAAATGTTGCAAAACTCTCTTATTTGGAAAAGACTTTTGGGTAATAAGAATGTAATTTGTCTATGGTTTTTAAATATAATATTAGATCATCCAAGTCTAGATTTAAATATTCAATATAATAAATCCTATTCTCATTTATTTTGAATCAGAAACAAACACGAACTTCTCTTCATTTTTTTTCACTAACATGAAATATAATAATAATAATAATAATAATAATAATAATAATAATAATAATAATAATAGAAGAGACTTATGATGATAGTTGCCATAATCTACTTTTTACCCCGAATATCTCCATGTGTTTTTTAAAATTAAATTTTCAATCCAATTCAATTTTTTGATATATATAAAATAATAGAGAGTTTAGGAAGTGCAATAAAAAGAAAGAAAGAACATCTAACTAAGAAGAGTGGAGACAAGAAATAATAATGGGAGATTATGCAGAAACAATAAAAAGAGAGAAATAAAATGGATGATAAAAAAATTTGAAAATTTCTTGAAAAAGATCCTACACATTAAGAAAATAAAATTTAATTAATTTAGAATACATGGTAATTACAGTGACAGAGCCAGAAAATTTTAAATGAAAAGACAAATTGCTAACAAATGCTTAATATTATAAATTATATATACATGTGTTATATATTGAGAAATCAATTTGGAATGCATGTACTAACTCATGTCAAGAAAATTAATTTAAGAATATTTTTTAAAATTAATTTTTTTTTTATTATTGGTAAAAATGATCTGCCCCTGGAGTTTAATTCTTTTAAAACCTGTCTGGAATCAAGGACGTCGACAAAAGTTCGAAGTCAGACCCTTTATGACACGCGGAAATGCAGATCGATTCAGAACAAGAATTAACTTCAAGATTTGCCTCTGCCATCCTATCTATTTTCTTGTGGGTTTCTTCCTGCGATGAATAGCTTCGCTCCCGCACCTCCTGTGATTAATTATTAGGACTGCAACTGGCCACACACATCGCTCTTTGAATGCTAGCCACATTTTTTTCCTACTACAACCACCTACAGCCACGCTCTTTGAATGCTAGCAACCTTTTCTTTTTCTTTTTCAAATTCTCACATTTTTTTGTTTTTTTATAAGAAAATAAAGAGTTAATGCTACCTGCAAGCCTAAAGTTGCCTGGTTTATAGTATCATCGGCAACTTGTTTTAAAACAGCAGTAGAGATAATTTTATTAAAAGTTATTTTAAATCTTAAATTTAAAAAATAAATAAACACTGTCCTTTTCACAACTATAATAAGAATCATATTTATCTATTTATTTTAAAATAACATTTTAAAAAATAAATAAATATTAATCTTAATATATATAAAAAATAACATTACACTATGATACATCATAATAATAATAAACAAATATAAACCTCGAGGGGTAGCTTAACTAGTCAGACTTTGGATTTGCTTCCCAAAGGTCATGAGTTCGAGTTCTCTCAGGGCCAATAAAGACTTACATGCATAGTCGTTAACTTCAGAATCTGTGAAATTAGTCGAAATACACGCAAGCTGACTTTGATATCCACGTTAATACAAATAATAATAATAATAATATTCATGTATGCGATATTATCATGCATTACATCATATATAATAATAATAAACAAATATAAATCTTGAGAGGTAGCTTAACTGGTTAAATCTTAGATTTGCTTCTTAATCATCATGAGTTCGAATTCTCTTAGAATCACTAGAGACTTACATGGTTGTTAACTTTAAGACCGTAATATTAGTCGAAGTACACGCAAACTGGTCCGGATAGCTAGATTAATCCAAATAATAATAAAAATATTATTATTGTATGTGATATTATCATGCATTTTTTAATTAATTTCCAATATTCCATTAGATTTTTGGATATTCATGCCTCTCTTACAGTGTATCGGTCACATCTTTCTAATTGATTAAAACTTTCAAAAAAATAATAATTTTGCTCAACTTTTTTTTTTTTATATATATAAAAAACTCATCTTTATATATACATATACACACCAGTCTAACTCCCTCTACCCAAAAAAACTTAAGGAAAAAAAAATCCCCAATTCCTCGAAACTTGTTGTCGTTTTCTCCTCCCTTATTCAATATATACACACACCCCCCAAACTCACCTATCTGAACCACTCTCCCTCCCGTACAAAACACACAACTCTTCGAGTTAAATAAAAAAGTGTCTCCTCTCTTCCCTCTCAAATGGCACCGGCTTCTTTCCATCACATCACAAACACAGTTTGTGTGATGGACGCTTCAGGCAGCCTTGGGTTTAGCTTGGTTGAAAGGCTCCTCCAGAGAGGCTACACTGTTCATGCTGCGGTTCAAAACCATGACTGTAATATTGCTCAATCTCTCTTCCTTTTCTTTTTTTTTATTGATCTTTTACTACCTACTTGGCCGGACGTCTTTCTTTCTGTCGTTGTTCTTGCATGCGTGGGCTAATTCATAATTGTCTGGACGATTTGAATCAGGCGAGTTGCAATTCGGCGGCCTATCTTGTGATGAGAAGAAGCTGAAGATTCTGTATGCAGACCCTTTTGATTACAAGAGCATAATTGATGCATTAAGAGGCTGTTGTGGTGTGTTCTACAACTTTGAGCCTCCTCAAGATCAATCCTCCTATGATGTAAGTTGATCTTTCCTTTTCATGATCTAAAAGCACATTCAACCGCACTTTGCATATGAGATCTCCGGCCGACACCTTAGTTAGAGTAGATCAAGAAAAAGCAGCACAAGCTACCGAGCGCTGCCTGGTGAATACAAGCACCGCGAATTCACCTTTTTCAATATATTCTATTCTCTCTCTCTCTCTCTCTCTCTCTACACACACAGAGAGAATGATTAATAACAGCTGATTAGTCCAATAATAAAAGAAATCTGTAAATAATTTTTATAACAGATCTGGAATTTATGTTAAGCAAACCGAGTATATATAACTCTTAATATATTTAATGATTGAGAGAAATGCCAGCAAATTGCAAAGTTAATTATCAACAAGCTCTGAAGTTTAAATTAATAAAAGGGATTTAAATTCATGTGCTTTGATGTTATGCCCTTCGTTTAATAATGTAGGTGCATAATTGCATGTCAATTTAAACTTTAATTTCCATGGGTTGCATTACCATCACGTACAGCCCACCGAAAAAAAGACGTGTATTAATTATAATTGGAAGCTGAATAAATTAATAATTAATTAGGCTAACTTTTTATCCATATATATTATTTGAGGTCCTATACCCTACAGTAGTTTCTAATAAGTTTTGTACATTTTGACCGTACTAATTATTTTTTAAAATATTATTTTACTTGAAAATATATTAAAATAATTAAAAAATTAATTTAAAATAAAAACTAAAAAAATTTATATGTTTTCAAAAATATTTTTAAAACAAAAATACAACCTCATAACCTATAAAATTATTAATATCACGGCTCTCCAGCCTTTTGAAAACCTTTGAAAGGGACTGGCGGCCTAGTCAACTATTAATGGACACACAACCTGTTAACCAGTAATTAGTTTTAATATGTTCAATTCGTCAAGTTCGTAAGAGTTATTGAACGGCTTTGATTAATTGCTTGTAAGTCAACCTCCTAGGCCAATTGGGCTCATCTCATTAATAGCAAAGGAAAAGTCTTCGTTATTCCAATCGACCAATTATACTAACAAGAGGCCATATCTGTTTTAATATGCTTTAAACCTTTGAGAGAGACGGGTGTCGACCGATCATCGTTTTCTTTGCCTAACTCTCGGGCCGGTGGTTCGGTGCAGGAATTCATGACGGAGGTGGAGGTCAGAGCAGCTCACAATGTGCTAGAAGCGTGCGCACAAACTGAAACAATTGACAAGGTTGTGTTCACGTCCTCAGCGACTGCTGTTATCTGGAGAGATGATCGCAAGTCCATAACAGCGGACTTCGATGAGAGACACTGGAGTGACATCAATTTCTGTCGTAAATTCAAGGTACCAGATTCTTTTATTTACTTATTATATGAACTTCAATTCTAGTGTCAATTACATGCAATTATGTATTGGATTTAAGATCTCCTCCAATGAATCAGCATTGTTATATACTGAAATGAGTTTCTGGGCAGCTGTGGCATGCTCTGTCAAAAACTCTAGCAGAGAAGGCAGCTTGGGCACTGGCAATGGACAGGGGAGTGAATATGGTATCTGTTAACGCAGGGTTGGTGATGAGTCCTCATCTCTCCATCAAAAACCCATATTTGAAAGGAGCAGCAGAAATGTATGAAGATGGCGTCTTTGTGACCGTTGGCTTGAATTTCTTGGTGGATGCCCAGATTTGCATCTATGAAGATGTGTCATCATATGGGCGCTATCTGTGCTTCAATCATGTTGTTAATCACCATGAAGACGCTGTTAAGCTTGCTTCTTTGCTAACTCCTTCCGCACCTTCAAACCCTCAAAGGTTAGTACTTCATTAGAACATTTTTTAACTATCCATTAGAACATTTTTTAACTTCGCTAATGAAATAAATTTCCTCTTTCGTTATTCAACCACAGCTTTGACCAAGATATGAGAATCATACAGCAGAGGATAAGCAGCAAGAAATTGACCAAATTGATGGTTGATTTTGAGAGTAGACCCCAGCTAGAGAATTGATGGAAACCTGCCTGAAATTGTGCACGCTAGCTGATCATCACAGTTGCAGATGTATTAAATGTTGTTTTGACGTGTTTGCTTCATGATCATGTAACTGTACCATGCA
Organism: Populus alba; assembly: GCF_005239225.2. NCBI lineage: Eukaryota > Viridiplantae > Streptophyta > Magnoliopsida > Malpighiales > Salicaceae > Populus > Populus alba. The sequence goes on along the minus strand of NC_133298.1, from coordinate 2,636,107 downwards.
TTCTTAAGTCACGTGATCATGGCTAGGAGTGGGTAAAACTAAAAATCAATTGTGATAAGAAGAAGATGTACACCATCAAGCTGTTAATAAAAGGCAATGGATTTGATTTCTGCAGTTCATCTCCTCGTGCTTTGCTCTGGGCTTGATAAGAAGAACACCCTTTGCCCTCAACATATATGTTGTAAACATTTCAACTGTTCGGACTGATGATTTCTGTGAAAGTAAGGGCTTAATATTGACATCACATACAGGAAACAAAGCAAGGACTGTGCATTGCACTAACACAGGCATCTAATCTGTCCGTTGAAGATTTCTTAAGAGATTTCGAACCTTTCATTTTTTATATATATTCACTCTTAAAAAACCGTACTAAAACCCAGAAATATCGAATAAAAAGAACACAGGAGCAAAATTTTAGAATTTTCAAACCTAGATGTTTGACAAAACTTACGATCGCGTTTACTCGGTTGGTGCTGGTAATTTTATTTATTTATTTATTAATCCTCACTGCTAAGCAATCTTCTTTTTTTTTTTTTTTTATATATTTGTGTATTTGTTAATGTCATGTATAATATTTTTATAAAAATATTTTTTTATTAAAAATAAATTAAAACTATATTATATATATATATATATATTTACATAGCACATCAAAATTATATATATAAAAAAACACATAAAATATCAAGTAGATATCTTTTTCTAACGAAAAGAGGCTTGAATAATAAAAACAAACACACCAAAAGATAAAAGGAGCACCAAGGGCTCCCAAGTTCATGGTCGTCTAGCTTCAGGTCCAAACTAGTCCAGTGCCTCATGATTCACCAAATATCAGATTAAATTTTTTAATGTAAAAAAGTGTAATGATTGTCAACATATTTTATAGCAGTAAGAAAATAAAAGATTGTGAGTTAAAAACATTATCTGTCTATTTAATAAAACACGAGGAGGATTAAAGACATCAATAAATATTAAAAACAATAGTTAATTCTTAAGTAAAAAGCAAGTCAAGAAGCCAAGAGATTGATGTAGAGTGAAATATTTGATCTTGTGTTGAGGAAAATCTTTAAATTTTATTTTATTTAATTATATAATAATTAGTTTTTATAAGAAAAAACAATAATTAAAATCCCATCAAGACAAAATGATTTTTTAGTATAATTTCTGATTCCCTCATTTTTTTTTTATTACGAAGAGATATAAATCTTTTGTTCGATGTCCTTTATTTAATTAAAATAAAAAAAAAAACCATCAGAACAAATACAAAGAAAAATGGACGGTTTGAAATAAAGGTAAGAAAGGTATCCATTGAACCAAAACTCCTTCTGTTCTCCGTCTTTGATTTGGCCTTTTTTTCCAACATTTTTTTGTTTTTTTAGAGAAAATCAAAATATATAAGAACACTTCACATTACTGTGGGAATTTTTTTCTGGCGACGCCACCGAACTCAGCCCAGTAAGCAAACCTGGAGACCATCTAATTTATGTTTTTTAAATTAAACTGATAAGATTTGGCTTGATGAGACACGATGACCAATGAGTTAATTTCAAGAAAAAAAATTTCATGACAGTGTCATTTTAACATTTTCTTTTCGTATAATAAGATGATACTTTTTTAAAAATCAAATTTTACCCTATGAACCTGCTATCTAGAAATTAAATAAAGAAAATTAAAGAAAAAAAAGTCAACAAGATTTCAATTATTAGAAATATTATTTAAAAATAAATACTTTTTTATTTTTAAAAATAAAACTCATTCATATCAAACAATAAAATCATAGATCAATTAGAATAGCCTCTTCAAAAATTAAATATATACAAAAATTAAATTATAGATGATTCGATCACTGTCCTTGAAGATGGTGTTTGGCCATCGAATGATGCTGTCTGTGTCACCTAAACAATGCAACCACCAACTATGTGTTGGTGTATGCAACACATGCATTAATTATTTTTTTAATAATATTTATATTTTTAAAATTATTAAATCACCCTTTTATCAATCTAATAATAACAAAAAACCCAAATGAAAATGCAAAAATACCTCTAAATATAAGTTAAAGAAAATTCTATTTTAAAAGATACTTAAGTTATTTTATTTACTTAAAAATGGACAATACAATAACGTATTTGTACTCCAGCTTTAAGAATTTTTGAATTTAAGTCTATAACAATCATTTTATTGTGCAATATAAAAGTAAAAAGATTTAATTGTCCCATTTGAATTTAACAATGAACAATGGATCATTGTGCCAATATAAAACTACTCCTAATAATAGTTTTAAGGTTTTGTTTGTGAATGGCAAAATGAGTATTTCAATGTGGATTGTTGTATTGAAATATTCACATTTTTTAGAGTTCTTTTAATAGTAAAATAATAATTAATAATTTAATTAATTTGACTTTAATTATATTGATCTCATTCTTTACTTTAAAAGGCACACTATCTGCATTGGTTCAAATCTAACACTCCATTGTACAGCCACATCACTCGTATATGATTTTTAGGGGATTGGGCAAATTTAAGAAATGACCCCCCCATTTATTTCTATAGATAGTATCAATTTTGATTCTAATATCAATTTTTTGTATTTTTTTTTTAAATTTGAAGAATTTTTATTTAAATATTTATATCCCTGTTCAATCATGGATATCAATCAAATTGTAGCTTTTATTATAACAATGGACATTATCTTATAGAAAACCTAACATTTTATGTCAAGGACTAGCAACAAAAACCCATTTAATATGTCTAAATTATTTTAAAAATATTGATGCATAAATGTTTTTAAAATCAAAATTGATTCTATATCTCAATAGTTGAAGGGAAATATTTGAGGATTGCTCTTTCATTTTAACAAGTGTTGGTAAAGTTCCTTTTATATACACATACTAAAAATCGAAAAGAAAATCCTTTCTTGAGCAATGTTAGAATACCAAATTTTATGAATTTTATTTTTTGTTATAGATAAAAAATGAAAACTTTGTGTCCTTACGATGCGAAGCAACGTGCATTGAGATCTTCTCTAAATTTCGAGTCTTTATTACCCCCCTTAAAAATGTTTACTTGGTCATATTTCCACCTTAGACACTCAATTTCTATTTTCACACCCATCTTTCATTTGATAGTTTGCAGATTCTGCTCCATATCACATGGCCATGGATCCAATACCCCATCCATTACTTAATTTATCCTTCAATTTTCAGGTTTTACCTGCTGCTGATGCTGTACTCTTATCTCCACATCCATCTCATTTTCACTGCAAATTTTAGTGAAAACCCGTTTGAATCTAGTCTTGGATGTGTTAACTAAAAAACCATTTCATAAATTTAGGTAATTGAGTGTGCTTCCTCTTTTGACCGGGTAATTGGAAACCCTTTAATATCAGTTCTTGCTGCTTTGGATGCTGTTTTAGCTCAAGCTCTGCGTTCCTCAGTCCTTGATGTGTTAATTAAAACACCGGTTTCTCAAATTTCGCTAATTTCATATCTTTGCTTGATTTCCAATCAATTTTAGTTCACGGGTCTCATGTTTTATGTGCTGATTTTATCATATTTGTTTACAAGTTAGGGTTTCATCTTCAAAGTTTAGAACTTTGATATTATTTGGTTAGTGGGTTTGAAGTAATAAAATGGATTGCAATAGGGATTTTTCTGGTGGAAATGTTGTCCATGTAATTCCAATATCAGGTCCAGAGAATTGGATTCTAAATTCCTCTGATTCCAATTCTGTTTGGGCTACAGAAGATGATTACCGTGATTGGAACAATTCTGATATCCTTAATGACAACGCTTCGTCCAATTCCAACTACCAATCCTCAACACGATCCGGTAGCGAACCGCCAAACAAGAAATCAAAAAACAATTCCCAGGAATTGAATTCGAAGAAGTCGATTGGGAAAATGTTTTTCAAGACCAAACTTTGCTGTAAGTTCCGTGCCGGCACGTGCCCTTACATCACAAACTGCAACTTTGCACACAGCATAGAGGAGCTTCGGCGTCCCCCTCCAAACTGGCAGGATATAGTGGCTGCCCATGAGGAAGAGAAAGGGAACACCGTGGATGTCAGAGAGGAATTTCAAATCCCATCTATAGTGGGATTTGGAGCGGAGACACAGAGGTCTTATAAAGGGAGGCATTGTAAGAAGTTTTATACGGAAGAAGGGTGTCCTTATGGAGATAATTGCACGTTTTTGCACGATGAGCAGTCAAAGAATAGGGAGAGCGTGGCAATAAGTTTGGGGCCTGGAGGTTATGGAGGAGGCAGTGGAGGTGGCAGTGGAGCAGGAGTTGAAGTTGGAGTTGGAGTGGGAGTTGGAGTTGGAGTTGGAGTTGGAGTTGGAGGAGGAGGAGGAGGAAATGCAGGTAGCAATGCAGTTAATGTGAAGCCATCAAATTGGAAGACTAGAATTTGTAACAAGTGGGAACTTACTGGATATTGCCCATTTGGGAATAAGTGCCATTTTGCTCATGGAGTAGGAGGTATGCCTTATGAATTGTGAATTTTGTACCATTGATGATTTCGGTTTTTGGTAGGGGCTAGGATTATCAGCTGGAGACATTTTCTGTTGATTATTTGGGACTGAATAAATGTAAAAGATGGTGACTTTGATCATTTAGAAACAGTTGTTTGGTTGCATATGTTATTTGAGAGCGCTCCAGTTTAAGAAAGTTGAACATGTTTGATTGATTTTAATGGTAGACAAATAGATGAATTGTGGTTTCTGGGATCTTTTTGGGTATGTGGCTGCTTCACATATAATAGATATGCCTATCTTTATAGAAGTATTAGCTGGCTTGAGCTACTCATTGAAGGACTTATATTTCTAGTTTAATGGCTTAAGATGTTCACATGTCTCAGTTTCTGAATAAAATAGATATTTGTCTGTGTTCATGACCTGAAAATGCTTCTGTTTTGAGGGCAGTTTTGAACCTTCTATTGGAAAGTAATTAGCTGCAATTACTTCATAACACAAGGTGTATGATGATTTTCCAGCTAACCTGGGACTTCGTTCGAGTTTCGTTACATTAGTTGGTGCTGATATGAATGCTCAAAATGAGCTATATTGCTGTTGTTTCCTCTAAATAACTATCAAAAGATAGCTTTCTTTTTTTCCCAATTAAATTTAAGGTAAAAAGTAATTTTTTCTTTCCTTGTATTAGAAAAATCAGTTAGATTTCATTCCCCCATTACTTCTGGTCTGGTAAGCTGTGGTTGATGTATGTTGCTTTAAATAAGTTGGTTTTTCAAATGAGAGTTGAAATGCCATTCTTCTCTTATAAACACCTTAGATGTTCATGTTTTCTGTTGTAGGTATGTTAGATGTCTTGTGGTCAAGTTTATGACCATCTGAGGATTGCTGGTTTTATCCTTTCATTTCTCTCTGCATGGATAATAACATGAAACTCTATGAGCTATTTGTTTAAAGAGGATTGCTAGTTGATGTTCTCTCTGTATTAGATTAATGTTGGTTTCAGATTGCTAACATGATGATAGAGCTGCCCTTTTTTTCTCCCCTTTCTTTCTCTGTTTTTCTTGATGTGATTGAAGTATTTTTTATGTTAACTTAGGATTTGAATTGTCTGGTTGCAGAGTTGCACCGATATGGTGGGGGGCTTGTGGATACAGAAGCTAAAGATTCTTCTTCTGTCCCTGTTGAATCAAAGCAGGGAGGAATGCCTTCAAAAACTCCACCAGAGACTGTGGTCGCATCAGTTACTTCAGTGCCTCATTCAGATGTTTATCACCTAGGAGTTTCATCACAGAGATCATCTATTCTGATTCAGAGACCAGGACAAAGAACTCATGAGAAATGGAAGGGTCCAGACAAAATCAGTAGGATATATGGTGACTGGATCGATGACATTGAATAGAATCAGAATTCTTTTCTGTGTAGCATTCTGATAGAATTGAAAATGTTCAAAGACTTGTGCAGGAAGGCTAAATGCCCAAGTGCAGAGTTTGTTTTCTTAAGGCATGAAGATATTGGGAAGCTTCAGCTCTTAGGTTGAAGAGGTCCATGCTTACTGGCTTCAAGTTTCTGGATGTTACCTTGCTCGATGGAATATCAGGCCTGTAGCGTTTATGCATGAATTTTAGTTTCTGGTGGAAATTTGAAGCTTTCACTACATTTGTAGTGTAGATCCTTGTAATCAAGCATGACAACTGGATGTATCACATCCAAGGAAAACTGCTATCGTTGTAGTCGTACCACTTTGGATTAATTTTCCAATTTAGTATTTAGCTCTCTCTGTCTCTCTCAAATCATTGCTGTTTTAGTTAGAATGTGCAGGTCAGCAAGTGATCCATCAACATTATTCATGAATTTGCACATTCTGAGGTATGTCAGTGCTAGTTTTTGTTTTGTGGATCATTTGTTTTATGTATTTGTTTCATAGATTGATTTCTCTAATGAAATTCATCAGGTATTAATTTGCCTCTCCTCTAGTCTAACTCTGCTCTCTATTGCCCCTGGCTGCTTAAGCATCTGTTTGCCTCAACTGATTGCAATGGGGCTCAAATAAAGGTGATAGCCTCGACTTTTATTTGACCATGGGCAGCAGTTTTCATTTTTAACTCACTATGCTAGAAGGAGAGTCACGATCCATTAGGTATCCGGATGTGCCCAGTTTTTTATGCTCTACAAGGTTGTAATTGCTAGGTAAACAGAAATTTGAAACTGAATTAGCTGGGTCGATTTTGAGATTATATTTAAATGCATAGACCATGAATTCTACCAATGTTGTGAGACATTACCCTCAACCTTTGCTGTGCAAAATTTATGCTTTTGTATGTGGCCATTGTTTTTGGTGGAGATTCATATGTTTTCCATTAGCCATTTGTTGTTGGAGTACGGTTTTTTGATCAAAAGTGTTCTGGATATGTGGGTGAGGACATTATTTTTAGTCACCCCCACAGTGGAAACTCGAAAGTACCCAGAATTGCAGATGCCTTGTGGTTGGAGAATAGAAGCTTTTCCACTGCCTGCACTAGGCAGCTAATTTTGTCTCTGAATAAGCTTTTTTCTATACTAATCCTCAAGTAAGGATTCATCATGGTTTAATGAGGAAAATCATGAGAATCCCAAAAAAAATTATTATTTGTAGGACAACATGATTATAATAATAATAATAATTTGGACTGTTTTGCTGACATAGAATTACATGTAGGTATTTAAAGAGAAAAATAAAAGAAATTCGAAGCTCTAAATATTGAAAAACTAATTGAAAAAAATAAAAATAAAAATAAAAATAAAAAAAGAACAAAAAAAACCTGACTTGAGTTAATATGTAAAATTCACGGTCTTATCGTAAGATTGAGATAACACCGAATATAAAAAGTTAAATATAAAAATGAAGTTCTAACTCTTAAGCAAATTATACGATGAAAGAAGAAATTAACAAGAAAGACTAGTTTTTTAAAAAAAAATTGAAAACAAACCCTCGAGTAAACTCAAGTGTAGTTGACTAACATGTGACATGAGATTTGCGATCGAGATAACTCTATTGAAAGGAATCGGAAAAAAGAATCACGAAACTCAAGGTCTAGTAAATTTAATGTTGAATGATAAAATTAATAAAAAAAATTAATTAAAAAAAGACCTAAAAAAGTATGGCTAATCTTCGAAATCCATGACTCGGGTCATAAGACTGAGATTATCTTATAAAAGGCAAATAATAAAAAAATCATGAAGCATAATTCATAATCATCCAAAATTGAAAAACAAAACAAATAATAATCAAAACAATAGAGACCAAATCTGATATAAAAATTAAATGAAAGAAAAATAATGAAGGATTAAATTGAGAAATAAAATAAATCAAGAAAAGGATGAAAAAATAACAATTAAAAGATTAAGAACTAAATATGATATAAAAATTAAATGAAAAAAAATGTTAAGAGATAAAATTAAAAAAAAAATCAAGAAAATGACAAAAAAAAAATAACAATCAATGAATGCTGATCAAATTATATAAAAAAAATATATGAAATAAAATACTGAGGGACAAAATTGAGAATTTTTTTTAAAAAAATGTTAAAAGCAAGACAAATAGTAATAAAAAAAAAACCAAAATCGATACAAACACAAATTGATAGAGCACATTTAACTTTTGGAAGGCCGACGCAAAATATGAGGTCATGAGAGAGAAAAGAAAGAATGTCAACTAGAGTACAAACGTTGCTCCGTCGTGCACATACGCCTGACCAACATGAAGAAAAAGACACGACACTTCCAATATTGTTGTGGAAGGCGGTGTTTAACAATCGGGAGAAACTGTACGCACCAACAACTTTTATTTTGTGATTATATTTATATTTGTTAAAATACTTAATTTCCTCTTATTCAAATTGATAATATCTAAAAAATCATGATAAAAATATAAAAAAGCTTTTGGATATTAGTTTTAAGAGCAATATAATCATTTCATTATGCAATCAAAGTGTTTAAAAAACCCTAGATTGTATTTTGTTTTAGGGTATTTTATTTATTTTACTTACCAAAATAGTGTTGCATCATAACCCCAAACTGCCAACCACATAACCAAAGCAAGCACCAGTTTGGCGATAACATCACTCAAGATCCAATCTTTTTTGTGTATCCATATTGTGATTTCATGTGATAGGCACAAATGATCTGAATCTGGTCGGTTTGAGTGGGATTTTTTGAGTTTGGTGATTATATGAAAATAGGACAAAAGACCTAAAAAAAGAAAAGTGTCCTTGTTTTGTCACAATACAAAGAGAGAAATTAGCTGAGCCAAAATCGCTACTTTTCAGACAAAACTCCCCATCCTTCTCACAAAGACTCGCTCAGTGGCCATGATCTATTCTGTGTCAAGGGCAACAAACCAATCTCTCCACAACCAAGGACAGGAAACTGATCACTCTACATCACCATTCAAAATTATGCCACCTTCTTAAATATTCCCAACCACATTGAACAAACAAAACAAAAATACTCTTTTCTTTCTTTCTTTTTTTCCCCACCTTTTAGATTCGTTTTCTTTTGGTTAAGTTTCCCTTCATCCATGCAAAAACCTGAGGTTTGCAAAATTCCAAGCTCCGGCCAGCCATTTAGGCTAATTAAATTTCTAATCGATGTCATCTAATTCTTCATCATCCTCAGCAACTCTATCTATTGGTTCTCCTCTAATAACCCTACTTGTAACCGTAATTCTTGTTGTGGTCTTTTTTATAGGTTTCTTCTCTATATGCTTTTACAGATGTTTCATGGAAGGCATCATGCACAATTGGCATCTCAGGCAGAATTCACGTGGACTTGTAAACCTGGCCAGTTCAAAAGAAAATCCTGGACTTGATTCTTCACAAATACAATTTTTTCCAACATTTACGTATTCAAACGTCAAAGATTATCGACGCGAGCAATATGTACTTGAATGTGCTATTTGCTTGGCAGAGTTTTCTTATGATGATCTACTGCGCCTTTTAACGGTTTGCTACCATGTTTTCCACCAAGAATGTATTGATCTTTGGCTTGAAGCTCACAAGACATGTCCGGTTTGTCGTAGAGATCTTGACTTGCCCAAGGAAACATTGGAAAAAACTCGGATACGAGACCACAGAGCGGACATTAATGTGCATGATGCTAATGTAACAAATGCGTTGCTAGAGCATGCCATTAGCATTCATATTGGAGAAGATAGTGGCGAGGAAGGTAGAGAGGGAAATGACGAAGTAGGATCGACTCATGATGCGGACAGACAAAACGAGGAGCATAAAAAAATGTTGGGATTGTCCAGGTCACACTCGACAGGGCACTCGATAGTTGTAACTGGAGAAGAAGAGAATAGATATACTTTGCGATTGATGGAACATGTGAAGGTAAAAATTACTAGGGGACATTGTGCAACAGGAAGTTGTATTACATTTGGGGACTACTAAAGCTTTATGAATGATGGCTATGGAGAGTTCTCAGGGTGGTCCCATGGGGCATCAAAAGAGAATAACGCTTCTATTATGCTCGTCTTTCTTTCTTTCTTTTCTTTTCTTTTCTTGCACTATATTTTGATTACCTTATTTGAAATTTCTTGATCAGTCTTAAAAACTATACAGAACCTATTCAAAATCGGCTTGCCATTTTCTGTCTAGTCGAGACCTCGGAACAATGCATAGAAATGAGCTTATAGATTCCCAGTTAAATTTGGATTGAGGTAGTACTTAGCTTTCTCTCTTGTTGTATATAGTTAAATATTTCCTCTTATGCAATATGACATGGTTGAAACTTTTAAAACTGAGATTTTATGAGTGCTTTCTCCTATAGAAGCAAATTCCTCGTTGCTGAAAGACTATACAACAAAGTTTTAGACTGCACTGAAGATCATTAAGTGATTGGAACATATTCCCAATTAATGGTATTAGAATGGGGTAGCCAGGTTAGTCCCTTATTTTGTTGTTATGGTAACTAACCCTGATCATACTTCTAAGCCAGAGGTTTTTAAAATCCTCCATATAGTTTGAATCAATTGCACATTCCATTCAATTATCAAACCGAGATTATCAAAAAGGCTTTAAGATTTGTATGGCAGACCAACCGATGCGATGAGATGGATGATTCCTAGCTACCTCGCGAACACTACAAATATCATTGTGATTCGAAGTAGCTTGATGTTGTGAAACTGGGACGTGCTCAAATTTACAAACATGGGAAAAAGGAAATTGCACGGAATTCCTTGCTTAATATTCTTGATGGAAAAGAGAAGAAAATGATGAGAAGAAGAATCAAAAGGAACTGCCTTGTTGTGCCTATTTGTCAATACTAACAATGTTTCAATGCGGTCTTATTCCATGATGACATGACCTCGTACTGTTGTACGATTCAAACACACCAGACTCAGGAGTGAAATTCTGAAGAAGCATTTTAAATGTTCCGGCTTTCTGAATAGGCAGGTACTATCTGTCTCACCTTTCTCACGTTCAACCTTGTTTTATCCCGTTGTGCTTGTAAAAGCTCATGAACTTAGCTACAAATTCTGACAAGAAGAGGTACTTTGTTAGAGTAAGCCAATTTTATAATTGGAAATGTAAGGTATTAGCATCCAATTTGATGATCTTGCGGGTGATATTGGAAGGAAAGTGAGGGGCCTGCACTCATATCACGTGTGAATTATACGCAGCAACCAAGAAGCTCTCAATTACTCACCTTCTATCCTCACAAACCCGGCAACCCTTGTTCTCATTTGCCCACAAAATAACTCATCTTGGTTTCACATCTTCTTTCTTCCAATACAGAGGTCTTCATTCTGCTTCATGAAGATAGCACATAAATGACAGTGAAATCACTGACATGCACCATACTAAAAAGATTAGCTCAATTACTCGGCTGTCATTCATACATCATCGTTGTATGTCTGGGAAAAGACTCCGATTTGCATTTGAATTCGGTCATCCAAATGCCTCTTTAGTTCTTCCACTAATGTCTGCAAAACAATCAAGAAAATTGCTTGAATTCGAACGCATCTTGATGAGAGTGCCTTACAAAAAAAACAAATTGGGGACACAAATTGTGCTGCAACAGAATTTGAAGCTTTTGTCTGGAAAGAAACAACCTGCATACAGAAGAAAGATCAATGAGTAGAAGCAAGAAGCCAGGTATGCTTCCTTAGTTATATCCTCATCTTCCAAATACATTTTCTCTTCATGAGTATTAACAGAAGGTTCGATTGGACAAATTGGCTTTGACCGAGATTCCCTTCATGTCTCAAAAGTTCTAGTCACTATAGTCTTTGATTTAAATGATCCTATCACTGCAAAAGCTCCTAACCGTTTAGAGCTTTGCTCTTCAATTATACTTGTAGCAATGTCTGCAATTTCTTTGTCCCAGCCAGTCAAAACCAGTTGGTCTTCTTTGAAGGGATAACTGTAACACGCAGGAAATATGTCAAAGCTAGACAGAGTAAGAAAACAAAAGGAGCAAGCATATATTCATTTGTTGACTTGTGTTGTGTTTATAATTAGTTGATTAAGGATAAATGCAGGCAACTGCGGGCTTAGTCTTGCGTACTTCGAATGCCAGGTGGCCTCAAATGAACGAATGGCTTGCTGAAGGCAACGTTTGGACTTCTCTGCTATGCTGTTGGCTAACTGGTCAGGTAATTCAATGTCTTGTTTGTTAGCAATGAAATGCAATACTTCAACAATCTAAAGAACAGAAGGAACAAATCACAGTCCTCGACCGAAAAGAGAAAAGGCAGTGGAACTATCAAATGTTGAAGAATTGAGATTTTATCTCAAGGAAATCTGAAGCAAACATTTACCTGTTCATCTGAAGGTGGAAGGAGTGGAATAACCATGCAGAGGGGACTGAGATCGTGGAGCCTGGAAATATCATAGCAGCAGAAGATGACTTTGCAGTGCCCTCTATAAGTCTGTAGGAAGCTTTTGATTCTGAGTTGGGCAATCCTTAGAGAGACGCTCTGCCTCGTTTACAATAATTGATGTTCTTTACATGAATGTTAATATCGTTTTATTTTTTTTATAGATGAAAACTATAACCAATTGACAGGAATGTTAGAAATTGGCCCGCTTCCACTCTGAGATAACATAATTACGAAATTCAGGGTAGCTGAGGGTGCATTTTGAAGAAACGAGGGGGAAGATTCTTAAAGCTAGAACATTGATGAACCAAGACAGCACATTTATAATTTTTTGATATTGTAGTAACGGTTATTTTTTAAAGTGTTTTTTATTTAGAAATATATTGAAATAATATTTTTTTTATTTTTTAAAAACATTAGAGTATCAAAATGATCAAAACAATCTAAAAATTATAAAAAAATAATTAATCTATAGTAAAAAAATTATGTTTTTAATTTTTTAAGAACATTTTTAAAATAAAAAACCACACGAACAGAAATTAAAACAGAGTTCAACCAACCACATTTAAACCTAGGATTTATAAAATAGATGTAAGAAAATAGCATCTCATAAACGACAAAACTAGAATTGAAGACAACCAAGATGCACATTTAACAGTGCTTACCGGATCGAATTCTCTGATTTCCTCCTTTGTCTGTAAAAAGAAGGTAAGCAACCATTAAAAGGCCTTAAACACCAAGGGAAAATTAATACAAGAACAAGGAAATCACTGAAGTACCTCATTTATATCCATTCCAGCACACTCTCTAAGCATTGCTAGAGCCATCGTTCTCTTTCCTACCCCTGGAGGTCCTTCAAATAAACAATGATTATAATGTCCATTGCATGCCTAAGAATTCACCAAAAAGCCCATTTAGTGTAAAAAAACTATGTACGTTTACAAAGTTGGTCGACGACAGTCATCAAAAAACCCAAATTAACTCCCTAGCAAAAATCACAGTTCCATTATCGCGGAAGCATTATCGTAATAGGAGCAACGGTTGCCTCAGCTGCCTTCTTGCGTATTTCAAAAAGAATTCAAAAAATATATAAAAAATTAATTTAAAATAAAAAACAATTAAAAAAATCATGAAACACGGTTGCACACAGTCGCAAACAGCCTTAAAACATAAAAAAGACAAATTTTCTTTCATGAGAACCCACTTCCGTACTGCAAGGGACCGGACCAAGTAACCTAAATTGAAAATGGCCTTGTGTACTTCTCACCCAAACAAAAAAAAATCATGTAAATGTACATAAGAGCATACCGTACTCCGATTGGATTCAGCCTTCTCCCTGTGACAGATGAAGTCCTTCAAAGCCTTGGGCTGATATTTCTCCGCCCAGCTGAAAGTATGCCCTACTTCAGGCCTCTCTCCTTTAGCAACCGGCAAATGAGTGCTTTCACGTGATGCTCTTACCATTAATGTCTCATAATTAGCTGTCCTCATTCTGTCGCTGTTCTCATCTGATATTCTCTTACATTGAATATCTTTTGTGTCGGAAGGATGATCATGAGAACTGTCTGGTTGCGTGGACATATCTGCGCTGCGACTTTCTTTGGATTTTAACCAAGGAAAACACAAGTTGAAGAACGATGCCGTGGCTGAAGGGTCAAAGTAGAAATAGCTAGCTGTGTTTTTTTTAGTTTTTTTTTTCCAACTTTGGAATTAATTTAACAAATGAGAATTTGGAAGTTGTAATTAGAAAGGTATTTTTCTATTAAAAAAAGGGGAAGATTGAAATAATATTGATTCGAGCATTAATTAGAGAAGAGTAATAAGCATCGACAACAATACCAAGCACTATTCTAAACAAGTAAAGATGTCATGGTTGGGTTTGCTCTCTATGTGGTCTTAGGCTCGAGTCATAAGTTGCTTATATGATGGTCACTGGAGGCTTACCAGGGCCCGTGAGATTAGTCGAGGTACGTGCAAGCTGACCCGGACACCCACGTTAAACTAAAAAAAAAAAAAAAAAAGATGCCATGGTTGAATTCATAGAATGTGTATAGGATCAACAAGTAAAGCACAATTCTAGGTACAGCGTGGTCGTTGTAGTTTGCATTTATACATGAGCAACTTTGTTTTCTAAGAATATCAACAGTGACTGAGTTCGTTGCATGGAAAATGTCAAGAACAGTTTCTGATTTACCAAGGACCAGGAGCCTGTTTCTTTAGTTCTTCGCACCGTTTTGCAGTGTATCTTTTCTGAAACATGGTTAACCATCAATTCCTAAGTCATCAACAAAAGGCTCATTGGATCTTTCCTTATTTACTGTCTATGTTCACTGTCTGTCTAGGTCATTCCATAAAAAAAAAGAGGTTGCCTGTCTAGCTTCACAGTAGCTTCTTGTACTGTCCAGGTTCATGCTTTCTGTGCTTTCTAGTTATGTTGTATTTATATCGTGGTTTATTTGTTTTTATATTTTAAAATTATTTTAAAAAAAATTTAATTTTTTTTTATATTTTATTAATTTTAAATTAATATATTTTTAATATTTTAAAAATTATTTTAATATGTTGATATAAAAATAATTTTTAAAAAATAAAAAATTATTATTCATATATATTTTTAATATAAAAAATTATTTAAAAAACAATCATAACCACACTCTAAAATAAGCTTATAAAGCTTTGAGCAGTTTGGGCTAAGTTTCACTGATTTTTCTTGATACTGTAGAGAATGGACTAAAGACAACAAGAATACTACAGGTAAAGAGGGGCTAAACACTGTCTTCGCTGTAGCATCATTTTCCTTTTACTGTGCACTGTAACTTTACTAAACAGTTAACATTTAGCTCGGTAGATGGGGGTAATAAAGTCTTTTTATTTTATGAACAGTCAAAATATTAAAATGCCTTTATAAAAATATTAAAATGTCTTTTTATTTTATGAACAGTAAAAAAATTTTAAAAATAAAAAATATTATTTCAATATATTTTTAAATAAAAACTAATTTAAAAAATAATTTCTACCGTAGTCACGAAAGTACAATAATTCCAGCTTACTAGAAAATAATTTTTATAACAATAAGCAAAAGATGGCTCATAAACGGGTCCCACTAGAATACATCCCATCTCTGTTTATATATATAAACTTTTTTTTTACTAGGACAAGATATCACGTGCCCGTCTTTGTTATTTAATAACTTAGGTAATTCACGCTAAGTTGTAATTTAGGTCAATTTGTTTTAATAAAAAAATTATTCAAACAATGATAAAGTTTTTTTTAAAATAAAAAAACTATGAGATCTGGATTATTAATTTGAATAAATTTGATTAATTTAATAATAAAGTTATAAAAACAAATTAACAATAAAAAAATAACAATAACTAATAATAAAAATAAATGCTTGCAAATACTATAAATAGATACTTTCTAAATATACTTAAAAAGTCTTAGCAATTTTATTTGATAATAAAAATAAAAATTAAATGAGATTGACATAACCATGTAAAGTGGAGAACTAAAAAATATGACGCTTAATCACTAGCAAATCAAACAGTAAAAAACCTTTTGAAAAAAACAAAAAAAAACCTAACTCGAGTTAGCATGCTAAATTCATGGTCTAGTTGTGAGATCAAGATAAGCCTATACAAAATAATTGAATAAAACAATGATGGTCTACTCTCAAGCAAACTAAATAATGAAAGACAAAATTGAGAAAAAAATCAAATTAAAAAAAACATGAGTAAACTCGGGTTAACTCAATTAATTTACTATCCTAGACACGAGATTATGATAACCTTATACAAAAAAAGGTTGAAATTGGAAAAAAAATTAATTTTAAAAAAACCAAAATCAAATTGGCTAATCTTTGAAACCCGTGACCCAAGTCATGAGACCGAGATTACCTTAAAGAAAGCAAATATGAAAAATTATGAAGAAAAAATCTCAATTATCCAAATATCAAGAGATGAAATTGAGAAAAAAAATCAATAAAAAAAGAATTAAAATACAAAATAAATAGCAATTAAAAGAATGATGATCATATTTGATATAAAAGTTCAATGAATAAAACAACGAGGGATGGAATTGAAGAATAAAATAAATCAAGAAAATGATTTTAAAAAACATAAAATAACAATTAAATGAATGAAAATCAAATTGAATGAAAAAAATTTAAATGAAATTAAATGTTGATGAATGAAGTTAAAAAATAAAATAAACTTTAAAAAACATTAAAAGCAAAACAAATAGTAATAAAAAAATAAAAATAAAAATTAATATAAATACAAATTGATAGAACATATTTAATTTTTAAAAGGGTAGATACGAACCCGAGATGAGAAGAGATAAAAGAGGGGGAAAAGAAAAAAAATTCACCGAAGTTTAATAAATGCTTTGTTGTGTATATATACCTGATCACTTTAAAAAAGATGTTAAGACGCTTCCAATACCATTGCAAAATACAATGTTTAGTTGTCGGAGATGCCTCATGCATCACTTTTGTTTCTTAAATAATATTTTATATTTTTTAAAATATCAATACCATTGCAAAAAACAATGTTTAGTTGTCGGAGATGCCTTATGCATTACTTTTGTTTCTTAAATAATATTTTATATTTGTTAAAATATCAAATTACCCTTTAATCAATTTAATTATAACAAAAAAAAAGGATGAAACTATGAAAAAGCTTTGAATGTTTGTTTAAAAAACTTGACTTTTAAGAGTAATTTAATTATTTTATTATGTTTGAAAAAATAAAAAAAAACAAAAAAAAAACTCATGGTTTCTTGTTAAATAAATTTTGCTTATAAAGATAATTTTATTATTTTATTATATTTTTTTAAAAAAGAAAAAGACTAGTTTATTTTCTATTAATCTAAAAATAACCAAAAAACCATTAAAAAATCATATTATCTTTAATAAATAGTTCATTATTTATTTTAGAAGAGAAAAATAATGTTATATTATTCCAATATACGATGCAATGTTTATTGATCTAAAGGCTGAGCCTATTAATTTTTTTTAAAAAAATTAATTTCTTTAGGGAAAAAAAGGAAGAGAGATGGTACAAGCTGACCAACCCCTATGGAAAAAATATGTAATTTTAACAAACTTCTTTATCTTAATTTCCCTTCCTTTTCTTTCTTTAATTTTAAATCAAGCTTCCTACCATTATCGTCAATGGCGAACAAAATGTCGGAGAGATAAATAGAAAGTTCTGTAAGTTCGTAATTACAGCTCCGTAAATTGAAAACCACATTTTGATAAGATTCCTTAACGAAATCAGCACCCTTAAGGTTGTAATTTGCAACCCATTCGCGCTCTCCTAAAATCCGAAGCCCTCTCGTAAAACACTGCAGATTTGACTTTGCTCTTTCTGAAGCACATCTTATTATTATTAACAAACAACTTGAATTCTCCCAAATCATGGATGGTTCTCTCAATCCCAACAAGCATCTCAAAGAACAGTAACACCTCTCTCTCTCTCTTCTCTATCCCTTTTCTCGTTTTCTCTAATGATATTCAAAATTCACAATTTTCTCAATGATCAGATTCGTAAGCAATTTGAGTGGATCTTCCATGCTCGAAATCGCCGTAATGTCCACTGTTGTCCCTGTATGTAACATACTCTCCCATCATTCACTCCTCTTCTCTCCCTCCCTCCTAATTTCTCTTTTTCTCATCGCAGCTTCTCTTTGTTTTGCGACACTCAATCTTCTCCAGCTACCAGAGCGGTGATCATTTCACTCCTCACATTTGCGATTTATTTATTTATTTATCAAAAACTAATTTCGTTTATCTCTGATGCTACAGTGACACCAACGAAGAAAAACGACCATGACAATGCCGTTTTGGGTTCTAAGAAACTGGGAAATTACATGGCTACTCTGACCGTGGATTTTCTCTTCACTGTTCTTCCTATGCTTTTAATTTTCACTGTAAGTTTTCTCAATCAAGAGATTGCTATATTCGCTTTTAATATTTAGTTTTTATTTTCTTTAAAAAAAAATCAATGAGCTTTATATTGAATCGTAGATTGGTTACTGATGATAGGTTCTAGCAGATTGGGTTTATATATTTGCGATCCCAATGATGGTATTGGTTTTCTCTGTTGTAGCAGCTAAAAGGTAGAACTAGTAAGTCATACACACACACACATTATTATTTTTTTCACTTTTTGTTATGTTCTTTTGTTTTCCGGGGTTATGGAATGCTCGTTTTTAAGTGCTGCATTATTAATCCTCTAATTAGTAACATGTTGACTGTCAATTATTTGAACTTTGATGAAGGGTTGATGCTTCGAATTATTCAGGAGGGTCACTCTCTCTTAGGACAAATGTTTCCTCGTACAGGGTTCTTGTGGTACTAAATCTAACTTTACATTTCCATTGCTTTTATGTAGACACTAATTTTGGATGGACACTTGTTTTGTTTTATTTTTAATTTTGGGACATATGAGATTTTGATTACTGCAGATGACCATAACGTTCTTGTGTATCTTGGCTGTTGACTTCAAAATTTTTCCAAGAAGACATGCCAAGACTGAGACCTACGGTACTGGTTTGGTAAGATTTTCAAGCTGTGTCTGGGTATTTAGTGCTTCTTTTCCTTGCTCTTGTTTTCAGCTGGGTTATGATTGCTATTCTTGGCTTTATTTGTCTTGCTACTTCTGCTCACCGATGTTTGAGAGAGCAATTTATATGTCCTTGTTTCCTTAGCGCGGCAATTAATTAATTAATTAATTATCGATATCCTTGAATCCTATGGTATTTAACTTTGAATTGATTTTTCAACCCACTCTAATTATGTGAAAAGTTATTTCTTAATTGAGTTTTATTCATCATCTATAATTGCTGAGGGTGGAATTCTTAGTTATTATAGCTCAATTGTGGCTTAACCTTGGCATTTAATATTCAATTTTAGCCCCAGTTTATACTGAAACCACTTCATCAGTCTTTGCAATTTTGTCCACATCAAACTGAACCATAACTAACACCACACAAAAAATTTTCATAGCATTCAAGGATGCACTAGTTTTAGACTAAATTGGTTTTACAAATAATGTCCCCTGTCAAATTGTTGTTATGAAGAGTTTCTGGTGTCAAGATTAGCAGCTGTGCTCTGACTTTAGAACTTTTAAGTTGTATTTTTTGTGTTCAGTTGAGATTTAGCTGTATACCAAGAAGCACTATACTCTCTCCTCCCTTTGTAAATTTCATTGCTCTGGTCAGCACCCAAATTTTTATTTCTGTGATTATATCAGATGGATCTCGGGGTGGGCTCCTTTATTCTTGCGAATGCACTAGTTTCACGGCAAGCACGGAGTGTCTCATTAGTGTGAGTCTTTCATTGCTTTGAAGTTCTGTACTTGCTGGCTTTGGCTTAACAATATAAAAGTTTTTTGTATTTTTCCACACTTTAACAATTTGTAAAAAGTGAGTGGTGCTTCTTTCCTCTTATCTATTTTATCTACCTAGTAGCAATCAAGAGACATAATTATAAATTGCTCAAAAAGGAAAGCTTAAAGATCACTTGCAGAGCTAATAGTGGAATTGAAGAATAATTTAGATAAAAAGGATTGATCACTGATCAACCATCAGCAGTTTTTGATGGTTGTCATAGAATAGGAGCAAGGCTCTCTAGGCTGGTAGCATTTTACAGCTACAGATCCTTAATTGCCATTAGTTAGATGGAGACATGCATTTATATAGGTTTATAGTGCGGGAGTTTACTTTATTTAGTTTGCCTGTTAGTTTTAGAGACAAGTTCACCTCAACTTCAAAGATGTCAATATAACAAATTGATAGAGATATACTGAAAGGCCAATGGAAGAGAATATTTAGAGAAAAGAAAATGATAAAAATCAGCTCTCTCAAGTAGGGATTCAATCAGCTGCTTTCAAGTTTTGGAGACTTACTATTTGGTTGTGTTTGGTTTGGGGTTAAAAATTGGTTCTAAATGTTAAAGGGTTAAGTGTTAAGGGTGTAAAAAAATGGTTAAAGGGTAAAGTATTAAGGATGTCTGGTAGGTGTAAGAATTATTTGTAATGGTGGGATCCAATCATTTTCAAATCAAAATTAAAATTAATATAATAAAAAATACTATAAAATGGTGGGACCCATTTGTTAGTTGTGTATAAAAAAGAGATCGGAATTTGAATTTGAAAAAAAAGCACAAACTTAAAAATTCTTTGCCCTCTCCAAAATTTTGTTACCCCACCCTTATTGGTTAACATTTAAACCCTATTTGGAGATTAAAGTCCTGTTTGGCATTGCGGTCCAACCATGCTTTTAAAAAATTTTGAAATACTTTTTTAGCTTCAAATTATTTTTTTTTGTGTTTTTGGATCGTTTTGATGTGGTGATGTAAAAAATGAGTTTTAAAAATGAAAAAACATTATTTTAATATATTTTCAAGCGAAAGCACTTTGAAAAGCAACTTCTACCGTACTCCCAAACAGGTCTTTAAGTGTTAACCCTCCTAAACCTTTCCCCTATCCCCATAAAAACTTTTAAACAAGGTTATAAGGGGATAAATGTTAATCCTTTAACATTTAACCCCCTCTAACTCAAAACCAAACACACCCTTATAATGGTATGCTAATAAGTTTTTAATCGAGTAATTTGTAATGAATTGTGTGTTAGGTCTAGCTGATGGCTTGATCAAATTCATTGGTTCTTGCTGCCCCATCCTAAGTCTTGCTTGAATTTAGAGTGAGCTTGAGTCTCAATGTTTACTCCACCGCAAGGTTTTATGCTTTCAAGGTGGTGAAGAATGAAAAGCATATTAGCTCCTTATGGTGCTCTTGTGTGCCACAATTGAAAGCTTACTATGATTTCTGATGGATCATCTTCAAGGAATAATGCCCTGGAAGTTTTATGTTACGCTAGAGTGTTGTATTCTCTTCTCTCTCATCCCTTTGTTTTCTACTTGTGCCAGGGAGTTACATTATTATCCTAGGTTTCCCTATTTGATTTAAAGCAGTCCAGACATAGATGGATTTATGGCAAGATTGGCATTTCTGTAATTAGTAAATATAACAAATTGCTATTGGCCAGTTTGTGTGATGCGACAAGTTCTTTTTTTATAATCTGTTTATATTTTGAATTCTTTCATTCATTACATTTTTTATGTTGATGATATATTCTTGAACTTGTTTTAAAATCACATCTTTTCTTTCTTGTTCTCTGTCATTCTTATGTACTGTACATTAATAATGGGGGTGACAGTGGTTTATTTTTTGTTTGCTGATGCTATTTAGGAATTGGAAGGCTGCCGTCCAATCCACGAGCCCTCTGCTACTGCTAGGGTTTGCTCGGCTTCTTACTACAAGAAGTGTAGACTATCAGGTGGATTATATTTGCTTATCTTATTGGTCTAGGAATGCTGTTTTCTAACTGCGTGTAAAGATGCTTTCATTTTTTCATATAAGGCATTCTGATTGCTTTTGTTCTTCTATCCTTCACTAAGAAATCATGGCTCAAATGCTTTTATGGTGGCGGACTGGCTCAGGCACACAGCTGCTGCTGATAATGAGAAACACTGTGCATATAATTAACTTCAGCTCTTTGAAACTATAGCTCAAACTGAAAATGAAAAGGTAGCACATTGATTATCAAAACTCTTTCCAAATATCCTTCGACAGAGGTGGAGGGTTGATGAATTAGTTGTTTTTTTTTTTTTTTTTTTGGGGGGGGATGGTCTCCTCACAAGTATTCTATGTGTTGGCCCTGCTTTGGTATGTCTTATCTTTGAAAAAAATGATGAATTGATCTCTACTTGAACAAGCTTACCATGTTACATTTTTAAACCTTTCATATATCAACTAATCCATTGTACAAAAATATGTAATTCCTTCCTGGATCATAGATATATTGGAGATCTAGTGGACTTCTATTTGTACTGGTACAAGTTTCTATGCCCTGACCTTTCCCTTATTCACTAGAAGGGAACAATAGATCAAAGCTAGTTGTTATGTGTGTTTCAATGCTGCTTCAATTCTCATTAGACACTGGTGAAATCAGTGTTGGTAAACCTTTAATTATAGACGTGGGTTCATGTAGAATTTCCTTGCTGAAATACAGAATTTTAGTACAGTTAAGCAGTAACAAAGCTTTGTTCTCTTTTTCACATAATATGTTATTGCATGTCATGCTTTATATTGCTTTTCAAAAGATTCATGTCTTGTCATGTTATTATTGTTATTGTAAGAAATATGTCTTATTTATTTCTTTTTATGCAGGTTCATACAGGGGAATATGGAGTACACTGGAATTTCTTTTTCACTCTAGCAGCTGTATCAATCCTTACATCCATAATTAACATTCCGCCACAATATTCAGGAATTTTTGGTGTAGCAATTCTCATTGGTAAATTTTTTTCCTGGATATGCATTAATTGGGTTCACTGAAGATTTTTTTATTAGCCTTTTTAACTTCGATTCTTCAGGTTTTCAATATTGGTTGAGTCATGGATTAAATGTGTACCTCCTTTCTGATGAAAGGGGTACAGATATCTTGAGCAAAAATAAGGAGGGGATATTTAGTATACTAGGTAAGGATAATATCATCTGAGCTGATCATTTAATGATTTATGGTATTTAAAGTAATGTTTGTAGCAGAGTAATATTCTTTAATTTGTACTTATGCTATCCAGTTCTTCTCTAATGTATAATTTTCTCTATTGAGCTTTATGATGTAGTTAATACCTGTTCATTTTAGGAATGATAAGCTGCATTTATGTCTCCGGTTATGCCTCTTAATTCTTCCATGAGTTTTGATCTTGTCAGCACCAACTCAAATCTTTACTTTTAAACCATTAGAAAATACCCCCCTATATGCATCAAAAAGTCAATTCACGCCCTGTATTTTGATTTTGGTCAACTGCATCCAGAATTGCTTAAATTTGGGTCGGTCCACCCCCCTTACTGATAACATGCCTTTAATTCTAAAATAAATCAACTGATAAATGATGTTAAAAAGAGAGAAAAAACGGTATGGTAAGTTGAATTCACATGTCTTGCATGTGATCTTAAATTGGAATTGTCTTCAATTGGTGTATCTAGGCACATTTTTGAAATTTTGGGTACAATTGACCAAAACTATGATAGGTTGTGGATAGCCTTTTGGATATGAACATAGGGGCTAAAAGAGGAGAGGGAGGGGGGGACTGCTAAGAACTTAGTCTTACCTCTGATCTGTTGATTGTATGATATCCATACTACTCAATTACAATAATTGAAAAAGTTGTTGTATCATCCAAAGACTAAAAGATAGTTTATTATCTACCAATCAGCATATGCTTTTAGTGTAGTTTTCTTGTTGCTATTTCTGACTAGAGTTTTCAAAATGATAATTTGTTATCGTTCTCAGGGTATTGGGGTCTGTACCTTGTTGGTGTCCAATTGGGTTATTATCTATTCTTTGGAAATCGTCCCACTACTGCATTGAGAACCATTAAGTGGGCAAGGGTCCGGGTCTCATTTATTTCCCTGGTGTTTTGGTATGGTCTACTGTGGCAAAATATTTTTTTTATTGTCAGCATACGTTCAAATAAAAATTGATTATTCTAAAGTCTCCAACTTATTTCCCTCTGCTGATTGTATTGCAGGTTAGTAACTGTTCTTTTAGACAGGCATGTTGAAAGAGTTTCACGTAGGATGGTAGGATGTGGTGCTCTGTTTGATTAACTAATGAGTGAAATTGTTTTGGTAACATTGCTGATGAAAACCCATAAAAACTCATTTTGCAGTGCAATCTGGCTTATGTTACTCTGGTATTGGCTCAAAACCTTCAGGTGCTTCCCATATTCTTCCTGTTTTAACCGTATTTGAGATTCAATGCGACACTGATTTCACGTAATTGTTAGTTTAGGTTTCGTGATGCAATTTCAAGCATTGTTTGCAGAAATGATTTTTTTTCCTGGTTAAAAGAGAGATTCATTCGTTTGTTTGTTGTTATTATTTGATGCGGCTCAACAACTTAGTATGCCCCCACCAAGTCCCTCAACCTCCCAATCCATGGGTTCTTACATAATGTCAAATACCGCATGCCACAAAACCCAATTTAGTCTGTACTACAGTGGTGTTGCTCTTTCCTATTCCCTCTTATGCCAGCTGAAAGCTTCTATTATTCTTCAGGTTTTAGCGATACTAATGCTTTCTGATTTCACTGCTGGAAGTAAAATGTCAGCACTTGAAGAAGCGTTGAACCGGAATCTGCTGGGCACATTTCTTCTGGTAAATGAAGGATTCTGAACTGAATTTGATGTTCTGAAAAGCTTTCAATTTAATCCTCCCTCCCAGGCGAGCTTGCATGAATGATTTGCTGAGTTTTCTTTCGTACATTGCAGGCAAACTTGCTTACTGGACTGGTAAACTTGTATGTGGATACTCTGTTTACCCCATCGCTCTCAGCCCTAGTTATCTTGCTTGCTTATGCGTATTGTTTATCAATCATAACTGGTATTGCTGATTTTTATGGTGTCAAATTGAAATTTTGGTAGAGATTTTGGTTTCTGTATAGAAAAAAAAATTTGGTTGAAGGCCATGGGTTGTTGCAGCTAGACCCAATTCTCATCAAAATTGCAATGCATACTGTCAAGCTTTCTCACTATTTCTCTCTCTCTCTCTCTCTCTGGTTTTTTTATTTTATTTTATTTTTTATTGTTTGTGTTTTTTTTATGCTGTAAGTACATTTGCTAGAAGATGCCATTACCAACATCACATATTCCATCAAGATAATGGAAACTGATGATGGAGCTAATGGTGTGTGAGTAACATAAAACTATTTCCCTTCTCCTTCCCATTTTTCTTTTCCTTTTCCAATGAAAAATTGAAAATAGTGTTTACTTGTTGAAAAAGAAGACGTATTTTTCCACTGAAAAGAAAATAAGAAATATGTTAAGATTATAACTAAATTAAACCTTAATTTCGAACAGTTATATTAATATCTTTTATTAGTGTCATTCTAATCATAAAATATTTATTTTATTTTATTTAAATTAAAAATTATCAAGAAAAAGTTATATTGTTGACTAGAAAATTATATTATATTTATAATAAAACCTAAATTTATAACATTAATTAAATATGAAAATATAAAAAAATAATTTTAATTTTCTACATTGCTAAAAGGTTCTTGTATATAAAAGAGAAAAAAATTGTATTGTTTCTTTTTATTTGAAAAAAGAGGAGAATTTTGTAAAAAAAAAAAAAAAAAAAACTTTAGATAATTTTTAAAATGTGTTTTTCAAACTCAATGTAAATATAAATCTAAAAATTAAGAAAATTAGTTTTCAGGTTTTAAATAGAGAAATATTACATTTACATAAATAATATAAATTTTTCGTGTTTTGACTCAATTTTTTTAGAAAAATAAAGTATGATTATATTTCTAAATAGTTTTGACTCCAAAAAAAAGCTGAAAGTTAAATATGGACAATTGCTAGAATACAGCAACTTTGGAAGTTCATGGTCACATGGATTCTCTGCAGAGCCTGTCAGCTTAGACCATGTTACAAGGCCAGACCACCCAAACCCGAGTCCTCATAACTGGGTAAGGCTACATTTCCCACTGCTTGTAATAGATAGATTGCTTTCACATGTATTATTACTATTATTATTTAATTAACATGGGTGTTCGGGTCAGCTTGTGTGTATTTTAACTAATGCCGCGAATCTTGAAGTTAAGGATTATACAAGTCTTCAATAACTATTATATTAATAATTACAGAACTTGAATTTAAAACAAAAAAAAAGCAAATTTTTTTGTCCCAATGTCAATATGTATTATTTACGTAAAAGAAAACAATACCAAAAACATAATAGTACCAAATAAAATTACTACATAAAACTTTTTATTCGAAGTTTTGTGAGAGTATCTCTTCAAGTGTAGCATCTCACTCTAAACGATATATAACTTTTTAAATAAACTAAAAAAATTGATCAAATTATCTTAAAAAACTTGAAATTAAAAGAAGAAACATAACAATAAAAATCCTAAACACATCAGAAAATTAAAAAATTAAAAGAAATAACAAAAATAGGCTGGATAACACCTTCTTGGTTTAATTTGAAGGCCTTTTTAATTAGATCTCAGCCAATTATAGCTAGTCAACCCTTTTATAGAATTGAGGCTTTGGATTCGAGCTCATGATAAATTACTCCGCACAATTGAGACTTTTTTTGGGGTTTAATTTTATTTCATAGATTCATAAATATCCCAATAAAAATATAAAGGTATCCACACTACTGATGATGAGAACCACCTCCATCAATGATATATCTTCTCACTTTGCATGCACATTTTCTACTTGGATCAATATTTGTGCACTATAATTGAGACCGAACAAGTTACATGTGATTGAAGATCTACAACATGTCTGGAACTCTTTAAATTAAATTAATTTTTTTTTTAATAAAATCTCATGTTTAAAATTATTTTGAGTGTCAAGAATTGAATGTTAAGTGAAATTAAATCTTTAAAAATAGTATAAAAATAAATTAAAAGTCAACTCCTCCGTTTTACAACACTAAAGAGGAAAAATTAATGAATCTCCAGAAATTAAGTAGCTCTTACACTCTACTAATAAAGCTAGTTACGAGAAGAGATTTTATTTGATATATACATAGGTAAGGTTAATTAGTAATGTATGTCTTTGGATGCATTCGTGCCTCTGCTGAATATTAATTACTGCATGAAAGAACTGCTACCCAAAGGCTAAATACCAATTATATCTGTTGGATGTTTATTCAAGGGTGCTGCCTGGGAGTGGGCTGACTTTGAATGTGAAGAACTTCCCGCCTTCTAATGACCGTACAGAAGCTAGTACATGCTTTATCGTACACCAAGCATCACCTCGAGATGAGGCCACATCAACAGCCAAAAACATTCTCCATTCTAAGAATGTAGATGGTATTAGGATGATGATGCTCAAATTAAGCTATTGCATAACTGTACCCTCGAAGACTTTAGCAATCACAGTACCCTTGTAACTCCAGATGAGGGGACGAATTGTTTGAAGGCTTTGGGAAATTTGAATGACAAGATGCATGTATGTAGCAACCGAGCTTGCTCAAGTATTGACGATTTAATTACAACAAGCTGTTAATCACCCTGTTGTGTGTTCCGACCATGAAGGTTAGTGCTGTAATAACATTTTAACTGCAGCATCATCAAGGCGTGATATGTTCACACACATATAGCAGCAGTCGTCATTATCACATATCCAGCCACTGGCTAGCCATTGCAATTGATCAGCCGCATGATGAACGGCCCAGATAACAGAGATTATCATTTTGCAGGGTAGAAATAAACGTTGAGTGGAATGTGTATGGTATGCTATGGGTTGTGAAGAGCACAAGCTAAAACGCTTATATTGGGTCTAAAATAGTAATCTCCCCCTTGAGAATCTACTGTACGTGAGCCCAGTCAATATTTACTGCAAAATCCAACTCAGAATTGAACGTGAGGAGTAGGTTTTACACAGCTGCTTGTGTTGTCTGTATGCATATTTCTATATGGATTTGGGTCCCCCCTCCACCTCCTTCCTCTCTTCTCTCTCCTATGCAGAAACTTTGCCAGCAGTGTTGATAGCACCTATGAGCATTGGGAAGGTTACTGGAACAAGGATGAAAAAGAGAGCTCCTCTCCTTGTTTTTTTTTTCCTGCCCATCTCACGTGCACCATATCCTTCTCTTTCTCTATATTACCCTCTCAGCATAAATTCACCTCCAAAAAAATCCAACAATTTACCCCTTCCTCGGTGTACAAAACACATACTATATGCTGCTATATAAAAAAAGCTATAAGAATAAGTGGTGGCTGTCATTGGAACGCAACACTGTGATATTTCTTAAGTTGCATTTAGAGAGGTGAAGGTAGTTAGTTTAGCTAGCAGTTAAAGGGAAATGGCTCTACAAGCACTATCTTCTAATGAGTTCTTGAACTTCATACTCTATGACACTGTCTCTGCTACCCCATGTAGCAGCCATGCCTCGCTAGAGACAACAAGTTTATTGTTAGAGAATTTGAAACCTCAAGACCATGGTGTTTCTGTAAATAGCTCCTCCCTGATGACTGGACAGAGATGCTCGATGGGACGAGAAGCCGTCAATAGGAGGCATAATTTATTAGCTGCGCAAGGAAAGAAGAAAAGAAGGAGAAAGCCAAGAGTTTGTAAGAACAGGGAAGATGCTGAGACACAAAGGATGACACACATTGCTGTGGAGAGGAATAGGAGGAAACTGATGAATGAGCATCTTGCCGTTTTGAGATCTCTCATGCCTGAATCTTATGTTCAAAGGGTTTGTTTCTAATTGTTTCCTGCAACTACCACCCATCTGTTCTCTTGCTCCTTTTCTATAATGGCATGCAGATACATTAATTAATTAGTGATCATTCATGAAGAAGTTGTTCTGAATATTATTGTTTTTGCCAACTTTTTGTTGTAGAAATTTGGTAACTCTCCCTAGACCTTAGTGGACAGTACTAGGCACATGAATATCTATGGATAACTTTGCAGCTTGGGGTCTATGGATATCTCATATTCAAGCATATACATTTTAAGAAAAAACAGTTGCAATTGTTAATTAGGTGAATTTTAGTTTAGACGTCGGTGTTAATTTTAGGAACAATTGGATTTTGTTTTTTGAAAATTTGAGACTAGTCGGATGAAAGAGACCGTAAAGCAGCACTCAGAACCCAGTCACATGTATCTGAAAATACTGGCTCCACCACTGCATTTTGCTCCTTTTTTTCTTACATCAATCTTTTATTTTCACTTGAGAAAAAGCAATATTATAGAAACTCTAGAGCAAGTGTTCATCCGTGGTGCTGCTGGTGATTAATCTGGATTTATTTGATATGCAAGGTTAAAATTTTATCTCTTTTATTTTCCTTGCTACCTGCCTGCATGTACTCATCACGTTTGCTAAAAACTTTCTTAAAGTGCAGGGTGACCAGGCTTCTATAGTGGGTGGTGCCATTGAGTTCGTGAAGGAGTTGGAGCACCTTCTGCAATCCCTTGAAGCTAAGAAGCTCAAACTAAAGCAAGGATTAACAGGACCTAATTACAGCACTGAAAATGCCATTACAACCTCAGAGTTTCCACCGCCACCCTTTTCCCAATTTTTCGTGTGTCCTCAGTACACTTGGTCTCAAATTCCTAGCAAGTTTACGTCAAAGACTGCGGCATCCATAGCCGATATTGAGGCCACTTTGATTGAAACTCATGCAAATCTACGAATTCTCTCAAGAAGAAGCCCTAGACAGCTTTCAAAGTTAGTTTCTGGATTTCACACGCTTTACCTCACTGTCCTCCACATCAATGTGACCACCATGGACCCATTGGTTCTCTACTCAATCAGTGCCAAGGTATGTACAGTCAATATAACTTGTACTATTGTTTGCACAATTTTGCGCATTTAAGTCTTTCTTCACTTTTTTTCTGGGCCCTTGCATAAAGGAATAAGAAAATTCGAATCCTACCAATATATTCCTTTTGTCCCTTTGGGTGCCATCTCTATCAGTATATAGCATTTTTATTCAAAGGAGATTGTATATCATGTTCAGAAAAATGTAGTCACTTCCACCGATTAAATATTATTGAACATGTTACATTGATCAATGATGGGTCGTGTATTTCATTCTGAAAGCATGAACTAGCAAATGACCCCGCAGTAATGAAATTGATGGCGAGGAAATCTGTAGCCATTTCATAAGCTACGGTCTTCAATTATTGTCGTGTGGAGTAGAATGGGCAGGGCGAGGATAGTTTCTAGTATTTTCGGGGTTTCCTAAGTTTAGAAATGCATGTCTCTTTTGCCTGTTCTGCACAAAATGAATCAGTTCTCGACTAAATTTGGAACATTCTTAATGCAGCTCGAAGAAGGATGCCAACTCACATCAGTAGATGACTTAGCAGGAGCAGTCCACCACATGCTTAGAATAATTGAGCAAGAAGCTGCCATATGTTAATCAATTAGTCATCATCTATCCAAAATGCCCATTGATTTAGAACACAACCACCATAATGCCACCCACTTTTCCCTACTGCAATGAAGTTTCTGGTCTTCTTTCTTAGGTCTTTCAAAGTGTTTTTAGTGTAGTTGTGTTTGGTTCCTCCTGGACATAGCTGTTGACCTGTAATTTCTAAGTTGTAATAATGGTGTTTTCAAACAGAAATGAAATGGGACGATGGGGGCTATAATGGGATTTGGGCAGCCTGGCCATGATGGTAAGGATCTGGCATGCGAAGGTATCTGTTTCAAAGAGCACTGAAAATTAAATGTGAATTATATGGATAAGAGTGCATTTTCTTCTCTTAACCTTTTTGGTTCTTTGTACAACTTCTTTCTTTTAACCTGATTCTCTGGATTTGCATGTGAGATCTCGATCTCTACCTGATTGGCCAGGGTACTTCTTCCATTAGATTGCGCTAGATTAACCGAATTTGCATGGCTTTTACCTTTTACCTTTTACCAAGAACAGAAAAACACAAGATTGTTTTGGATGTCCGACAATATCAAGTAATTATGAGGCCTATTTGTGACCTCTCCAACAACACCTTTTAGAAAACCATGCACTACAGGATCGGTTAAGCTAGATATATATAGGTTTCATCTTGCTGCCTTCCTTTTATATCTTCTTATCATGAATTGCCATGATCTTGTGATTCTCATTAATTAATCTTCTACTTATACTTGGGTGATCGAATGATCAGCTTCAATGTTAGCGGGAAAAAGAAAAGATCATGATCCTCTCTCAATGAAACATAACATGATAGCAGAAATTAAGAGCAGCAAAAAAATGTTTAATGGTTAGCTCTCTAGATTACTAATAATTAATATTTATTTATAGGCGTCAATTCCGCCTTACTATGTGAGCAAAATCATGCAAGAGGACGAAAATTGTACGCATTCATGGGGTAACAACGCAACGATAACCCTTTTGTTCAAGAGCAACGGATCTCTTATGCAGTTGCTAGAGATGGAAACTATCAAGCAGGACAGCATAAATTATATAATTACGCTGATATTCATAATGAACTAAATCTTGCAAATGTTGATTCCAGATCAACGTCATCATAGATTTTTTTTTTTATTAAATCCATATATAATTAGTTGCTTCATCATGTAAATAAGCCCTTAATAATTAATTAAGAACGTTATAACCACAAACGCGCTATGGCTTTTTCTTTCTTCGTAAAAAGATAAATGGAAGGTTGACATTGTACAAGGTGGTGGTGGGTCTTGGAAAAGGTGATGAGTTTTTGTAGTTCAGACCTGAGAAGTAAAAAGTTTTTGTGGGATCGATGCATTTTACCTTATTCATTGATTCTTAGCTCCCATTTTTGTTCTTTGTGGAGGATAAATCTGAATTCTAATTAAAACACATGTCTTCTAGTGTAGCAAGACAGAGACATGGCTGACCCTAACGTATGATTCATAGAGAAAAGAGAGAAATGGGATCTTATCACTTAGGTACAGTCACGAACGTGGTCCAATTTTATGCTCTGTGTAATCTTCATGAATCGCAAGACTCTTTACTAGATAGCTGATAAGTTAAGTTGTTGAGATTTATATCAGGAGTTTGCCCTAATATGGATAGCATTTAATTGGTTTTGCTAATTCTTGCATTACCTTGGGCTTTCTAGCAGCTCTAGTTTCAACAAATATTACCCTTGAAGTTGATAGTTTTATTCTGTAAATATACCATCTGAGCAATTTTGTTTTGTTTGTTTTCCTATTCCCTAGCTCGTTAATTATGATATTTATATATATTCTAAATTAATTTACAGAATTACTTGATATTCCAATCAAATCAAACCAATCGCTAACACCATACACGAATACCTACACATGCAAGTTTTTCTAACAATTGAGTATTCGTAGGTTTTTTCCTTCTTTTTTCTTTTTTCTATTGAAGTAGATTGCAGTTGAATAACTCTAATTTCATTAATAGAAAAATAGAAAAGTTACCTTATCAAGTAGTCCTTTGAAAGCAAAAACAAAATGGAGCTATCTTTCTGTATTATCTTGTCAAAAAAAAAAAAAAACTCTATCCAAAATGTTTTTGTTTCGCATGGATTTATTAATTTAATAAGAGAGATTATAGCTTCTAACCTACTTGATTAGAAAATCTTTGATATTATATTAAAAAATTATATTAATTTAAAAATTTTAAGATGTTAGATAGTTTTTATTATTTTTTTGATAAATTTAAATATAATTATCATACTCAAATAAGAGATATAAATTATAAAGAGCTTAAATAAATGGGACATCCACTCATAAGTCAATTCATTTTTTTTTTTAACGAAAAACTATAACAGCGTTATTTTCATATATATAAACAAAGTGTGACCCTATTAAATTTATATGAAATTGTAGGGGTGAGCAAATTCGGTTCGGTTTGGATTTTATCAAAAAAAGTAACTAAACCGAATTTTTTTTTTTTAGAAAAAAAAACCAAAACCGAACCAAAACCGGTTCGAACTGGCCGGTTCGGTTCAGTTTGTTTTTAGAGAAAAAATTCAAATCGGTTTGGCTCATTTTTTTCCGATTTGACTCCGTTTTGTTTTCGATTTTTTTCAGTTCGGTTCGGTTTTTTCAAAATTTAATCAGTTTTTTTTCACAGTTTAGTTACCTCTATAAAATTGGGTTAGATGGGTCAACTGAATTTATCCTTTTAAACTTAACACAGGTGAGGCTGCAAGCCAACTCATTATATGGGCCCGGTTAGATAACACTGATCTAAAAGGGAATGAAAGAATACATGTTCTAACTAATATAAGGTCCACATCGACGGTAAAGCCCTTGAGACAGATTCAGTACAGCCCATTTATATAGGACCGAATGAACCCATTGGGCCCCCAATAACTAAAATAAGCAAGTTGCGGTTTTATTGATAGACATGCCATCTCATTCCCAGTGACCCATTCAGAACCATACCCCAGCCTCGCATGTCTATTTATGAGCATGGTTTCCCCTTTTTTTTCTTTTTTTTTCTTTTTTCTTTTTTTTATCCCACTTGAATTTTAAATTCATGGCACTAAACGTTAAGGAAAAAAAAAAAACCTTTAAACGACACGAGTTTAAATATTAAAATCATGATCCAAGGCTCACAAATTTTTTTGGAGCCTTTTTTTTTATCACAATTATAGTAGAGGGATAACATACTCTAAACCCAAACTCCTCCCAAATCTCACTTCGAAATCTAGTTTCATTGTTCTAATTCTAATTAGGTTTATGCATTAGGCACATGGAACCAAGACCAGAGGGAAAAGAAGGCTGGCGTCCTTTGTTCTAAAGCGTGGCATTTTATTTTTATCCTTTGTCAAAATATTCCACACTGCTAAGATGATTCACTAGTTTCATGTGAAACTGTTCAAGTGTTTTTTGACTTCTGCAGCCACCTTTCGTCAACACTATAATTAAAGGCACCGAGGTAATAATGTCTAGCGGGCCTTGATCCGCTGAGGCCAGCCTCCCATCCCTACCTTCTCTCTTCTTCCACCATCGTTTACCGAACTGGGAGAGAAAAATGCCACGGCATTTTAATTCTTTCTTTCCAGGCTAATAGTAGTTTATCTACATCGAGATCTTACATATAAAGATGGTTAGTGTTTCAGTTAATTTGGCTATGTTGAGAGAACTTGAGAAAATCATCGTGACGATAACTATCTTTCTTCAAGACTTGAGGTGGAGTTCATAGATTTGTGGAAGTACTGATGTTCTGAGCATAAGTTTATAGACAAATTTCTTTTGAATTAATGGATTTAAAGCTTATGCATTATTTCTATTAATTAATCTAAATACAATGATCTAGTTGATACTGCATGCCGATATCTCACTCACCGTTATCCAAACCATACTTTCAATGGCAGATGTAGCATAATTGAGCTTCGAGCAACGAGTTAAAAACAGGAAAAAATGGGAACTGGTTGCATCGTAGCTGTTAGCAAACCAATGAACCATAGAGAACAAACAAGATTTGCAAGACATATAGATATGTCCCTCGTCAATTTTATACATTGGAACACAATTCTCACGCTTACAGAACTTTATCATAACATTGATTAATGGAAAATATAACCATCAATAGGGAAAAAAAAAAAAAAAAAAAAAAAAAACAGAGTTTCTGTTTAAACAAGACTTGTGGTGTCACGCATTCTTCCATGCCCGGTGAAAAAGAATCTTCCACTAGAAAATGATCTCTTCATGGTAACAGGACTGGGTACACAATGAAAGACTCTTCTGCTGCTGCTAGACACGCATTTGCTGATTTCTGCTGAATGTTTCGATGATCCAACATCTCCCGAACAGCCTTCTACTGGAACAACTTCATCCTGATTCATCCGAATAATTTCAGCGATGGAAGTGTGGCTTTGACATGGATGATCCATTGAAAATGATCTCCTAAGGCGTTGATATCTATCAATATCTCGCATCTCAATTATGATATCTCTCTCTTCCAAGTTCCCCGAATCACTAAACACTTGTGACGGAGTCTTTGGAGCCCCTGCAAGATTCTGTGTCGCTTGCTCATCTCTAGCAACCCTTTCTGTGTCTTGTGTAACAGACACATTGTCATTAGCTCGTTGGCTTTCTTGCAAAGATTCATTGCCTTGAGGAGTTTCTGTCACTGGAGGAGGCAATTGAGGCAGGGAAGCACTAAAGAAGACTATGTTGGCACGGCATAGTGGGCAATTCGAGTGAGAGCGAAGCCATGTATCAATGCAAGGGACATGGAAAGCATGGCTACACTTTGGCAAAAGCCTTATGTTCTCATCTTCTTCAAACTCACTTAGACAAACTGAGCAATCTGTCCCTTCAATCAAACCATCACCCTTTTTGTACTTGCATACTGTGATGGACCTTATAAGAGCCTCATCTACGCCAGTTGTTGCTGCATGCCAAGGCTCGTGGAGAGATGAGTTGTGATCGCCCTCAAATTCCTCATTTTGTCCATGATTTTGATCCCTTCTCCTTGCCGAAACATCGTTTCCACAATATTTAGATATGA
This sequence comes from Populus alba, assembly GCF_005239225.2. NCBI lineage: Eukaryota > Viridiplantae > Streptophyta > Magnoliopsida > Malpighiales > Salicaceae > Populus > Populus alba. The sequence goes on along the minus strand of NC_133298.1, from coordinate 2,600,753 downwards.
TGGTGTAGTAACATACTAGAAGGAAAGCACTGGCCAGTATGCCTATAATGGCAATTACAAGAGGAGAAAAAATTGGACTCGAATCGTCATCAGGGAACTCAAAGGGAGGCGGAGGAGGGGAGATGATGTAACACCATTGTGGGCAGTACAAGCTACAGAATCCTTGAGAACAGTCTTTAATGTTCACGTGTGGAATCCAAGTTTGGGGGGCGTCTAGAGATGCCATGGCAAGCTTTACAAACTATATGACCCTAAACTATTAGCATTTCTGACATGATGCATACATTCTAACACCTAGAATTATGCTAGAAATGCGAGAAGAAAATCATTTGGGCCATATTTGTGTTGGACCTTTAAACAGGAGAGCCTGAAAAAAAAAACAAAATCTTCTTCGCAACTTGGTGGAAGAAGAAGAAATAATTTCATAAAACCAATGATATTGATTTGCTGCGAAAAGAAGAAGAAGAAGATGAAAGATAAAAGAGAGATTACCTTATAAGTGTATTTGGAAAGGATGGCTGGAGTGTTTCTTATTAATGATGATGAGATGCATATGAGCAAGATATTATGAACTGATGTTGTATTATCCAGGTTAGGAGAAGACAGAACAGCAAGCACAGAGAGAGTTCAAGTGATTAAAATTTCGGATACCACAGAAGAGTGAGGTTGGAAAAGCAGGGAAAGAGGCTTACATGGAAAGCAAAGACAAGAGTGTTGATGGGAATTCTTTCTTTTTCTCTTCCTTTTCTTGTTCATCGCCTTTTCTTTTCTTTGGTACCATCTTTTTTTTTTTTTTTCTTTTTCTCTGGGAGATAATGGTTTGTTGACTAAGGGGATGGAATTGGTTGGAGAGTTCATTAAAGTAATCAATGCTTTTACTATTGTTCAAAACTGGTGCAGTTGGGGTGAGTACTGTGTAGCATGGGAACTCCTTTCCCCCATCAATCACTTGCATGTATGCCTACGTCTCTCCAAAGTAAATATCAGTAGCCACCACTTCTCCTAGATTTTCCATTACCACCATCGCAAGCGCACTCCGCCGTCATCAAATCTTTTTCCCTCCTGGCAGGCAGGCAGCGACGCCGAATGAGGCCACAAAGAATTTCTCAGAGTGGAGGTTGTGGGATTCTGTGATCACTGTAATCCTCTTGAATTTTCCTCTTATTTATTTTTTCCTATTTTGTTCTAGTGTTGTTGGCAGGCTTTCTAATTTCTATTGCGTGATATGGAAAGGGGCCACAATACAGGAAAGAAAAGAAGAATACTTGCGGGGAGACAGAGACATAATTATTCAACTCACTCTAAGGTTCCATTTTCTACTCTCAGTGCATCGAAGCACCGCTTTGTGGACCCAAGCAAATGGTCTTTAGATTCCACTGGAGATATTGAGCATATATTTTCCCATTTTAATTAAAATTAGCATCGTTTTCTTTTATCGTTCAACGGAGGTGACTAAGGCTTTCAGCGATAGTGGGGCCTAAGATACCAACAAGACAGAATTTAGCTATTGGTTCCTGCTGAGACTTTGAGACATTCATTTAAAAAAAAAAAAAAAAAAAAAGGTCCTAGGTAAATGGTATTAGAGTATATGTAATACAGCTAAACATTTGGTTGTGCGAGATTTATGTAAAAATATATTTATTATCAATAAGTATATTATTTATTTTTAATATTTATTTATGTTTGATAATAAAAAAATTTAAGAATAAAAATATTTTGCAAGTAAGATTATAAATTGATTATGATTATGAAATTTTTATTGCATCAAAATATTGTTCTTAAATATTCTTAATTGATATTCTAATAAAATTAGATATTAATTAGAGTTATTGAGACTAATACATGTTATGTTTTATATTCTTAACGAGGAAAAGATAATAATTACAATGAAAAATTAGTCATGAGAAGATTAAAAAAAATATATAATTTCACAAATTATTTCAAATAAAAATAAATAACAATAAGAAAAATACAGACTAAATATGATAAATAAAAAATTAAATTAAAAAAATGATAAGAAAAGAACAAATAACAATAAAAAGAATAAGGATCAAGGTTTATATAAAAATTAAATTTTAAAGGATTAAATTGAAAAAAAAAACCAAGATATATAGTAATCAAAAGATTAAGAGCCAATTTGAGATAATCAACAAATAACAAGATATTATAAAAATTTTTATAGGAAAGTGTTTTTCGTCTAAAAAAAAAATTCATGAAAATCACTCTAAATCTTTTATTCACTGTGTTTTTTATTAAATAATTTTTCTAATAATAAATAAAAAAAATTTGAAAAAATAAATTTTCATCAACCAAAACAAACAAGCCTGGGTATGTTACTTGAGAGTCGGCGCGAAGATATGTAATTGCATTAGCGCAGTTTTCAGTCAACAGAACAAACTTAAAAAGCGTAATGTGTGTGAGAACCAAGAACTCTGTTTCCTTCTCAAGAAGCAACCACCTCTTAACCTTGTGGACCTTCTCCCTTCTTTTCATTTTCACTTTCTCAAGTGCTCTACTTTCCCTTCTCCAAAGTCACCCATTTCCACACCCTTAGTGACCTTATAATAACCTTACACGTCACGTGTGTGTGTGTGTGTGTGTGTGTCCTAATATTAGATTATTAATCATCATAGCGACTTGCAGGTTTCCATAAAGTCCCAAAAGCACGCATCTCAACTCTCCATGATGCCCATGGCAATTAGAAACAAGCAAGGTATCTCGAAATGAACGGGGCTTCAGCAATCATGTGTTCGATTTTTATTCACAGATCTATGCTATTTGAAAGTGAAGCCACCTCCTTCACTTTCCTCAACGTTTTCCGGGTCATCAAGTAACCAACCAAAAAAACCTGTTGATGCTGACTAGGATCAAGATGGCATTGAACCTCTCTCTAACCAGCAAGAACCACCCGTCTTTTGAGAGAGAGAGAGAGCATATGATCCTTTGGGAAAATCATGTCGTTTTGAATGCCATGTGGTCGTAAGAGTGTATAAAGAATCGGAGGGATTCGACACTATCAGGATAGATATTATGCAACAATAGAAGGAATAATATATAGGATACAATCAACTTAGAGAATCCCATCTAAAAAACATTAACTTACATGTAAGGGCGCATGTCTATTCGATATGATTGCACTAAACTAGGCTAAAACTAGCTAAAAATTATGCATTTATGAGGGTATAGTTCTCGATTATAACTTCCATGTAAGGGCATATGTATATTCGGTTTTTCTTTCATTAAGTTTTTTTTTTTTTTTTTTTTTTTTTTTTAATTATGAGACACAACAGAACGCAACAGTACCCCCTTTTTCTTTCTTCAATCTGCCCTGATCATCAAGTGAAAAACAAAAATTAGCTACCTCTAATGTGTAAACTCCATCTTCAGATGGAGCATGAGATTCCAATCAACTTAACTGAGAAGAAAATAACAACTTAATTTCAAATCATAATATTGAAATCAAAGTATAAGTAGCATCAGAAGGATATAGATGATCGAAATAATAGATCTCAAACCATAAAAAGAATGACTTTAGTATATTGTCAAGCCAAGGAAAAATATAACTGTTTTTTTTTATTAGAAAATAATATAAATTATATCTTGATATCTTTTCTAATAATTTTTATTATTAAGTTGAGATAGTTTTTTAACATGGTATCAGAGTTTTAATGACCAAACAATTATGAATTTAAATTTTATTATCTTTATTTATTTGATAAAAAAATCAAGCATAAAATAATATTCACTCGTGCAAGTTTTAAGTCTAAAAACTTTTATTTAAAAAAAATATTAAAAAATAATATAAATTATAACCAAAAAAATTTATTCGATCAACTAATTAATTGCCGTTTGCAAGTTTTAATGGCGTGCAAATTCAAATGCAAGCACGAGTAGACAAAACACGGTAGTCATAATGACAGTAATCTCAAGTTCCACTTCAGTCAGAATCAATCACAGCAAGTTAGCAGCGAAGAACAGCACAGATTAAAGCAAACGTATGACAACTGCGGGGAACCCACGACAAAACTCCAAGTAGCAAGGAATTATCTGGAAGCCAAAACACTTACTTCATCATCAAGAGTGGATTGTTGAAACAGCTTTTACCAGCCTATCAATTCAATCTATTCTCCTTTTCCTTCTTCTTGTAAGAAAATTAATTTGGGACCTATGCTAATCACACCCCAACCTCTTAAAATTAGATAAAGGGATTGATTAAAATTAGAACATTTATTTTAATAACATATAGAAAATTTATCTTCAACGATTATAGATATTAGAAGATGAAATTCTTTATTGTTCCACTCATTCGGTATTGAAGACAAGACACAAGTCAACATTCCTATGAAACAGGGCGCTTACAGCTCTTTTCTTTCAATTTGTTCCCCAATTATTCTTCATCATTGAAGGGGAGAATTCCCTAATGACATTATACAGCTCTTCTGGATTTTTTTTTTTATTAATGTAAGGTGTTCATGTTAATTTGCAAATATTTCAATTAATTTTCATGAATCTTGAAATTAATAATCAGTTAAGCATCTAATAGTTATTAATATTAATAATCACAAGATTCGAATATAAAACCATAAAAAAAAAAAAAATTCTTGATCTCAAATTTTTATTACTGAACATGGATAGCCTGCTGTAGAGGATGGCTAACCTAATAGAGATGCCTTCATCCATAATTTTCCATCCCTGGGTAAAATTGAGATTTAACCATGAGTTTCTGACAAGGGTTCTGGCATCTTCATACCATGTTTTCCATAGACCCATATTTATGTGGTTAGAGGAGCAATACGCTGGTAGCCCCCTCATAATTTCTTTTCACATACATGCATGAAGAAGCCAATATTGAATTTAAATAATAGCCTTCAAGACCTCAAAACGAAGTTCCAGCTTGCTCAAACAAGCATTCTTCCTCATTTTCTCAAACATGGATAGTTTTAACAGGTAGTTCAATTCTAACAGCTAAGCACCGTTTGACCAACCAATGTCGATGATTCAAAATGAGAGGAAAAAAAAGACGATAAAAGCGGTAGCAGCACCTAAAGTCATGTTCCAGCAAAGAATCTTAGAAAAGCGCTCCATAAAAAAAAAAAGGTGGGAAAGAAACTTCGATTATGTAATCATAAATTTAAAATGTAGTGTGTTTGTACATTTTTAAGGCTGTACAGACAGCAAATTATTATATTATTTTATAGATGATTTCACAAATTATTTCTATATATATTTGATGGGGAGCAGAGATAAACTTCTTGAAATATTAAAACATTATAAGAGCAAAATTAAAAATAATTTAAAAAGAATATAAAGGTAATAAGAAATGATAAATGTGAAAAATACAAAACATTATTTAATAAATTATATATTTAAAATGGTATTATTTATCGAACTATATTTTTTTATTCACTATAATACAATAACATTGCGGAACATAAAAATTAAGCATTAAAAAAATAATGAATACCATCTTGATAAATATGAGATCACCTCTAAATTTATGAGAGAATGCAATTTTAATGGTAATTATATACTTAATAAAGTACCTTATAAAAAATTAGAAAATATATCATATAAATTATACTATAGTATTATTTTAATAAAATATCCAATATCATGAGATCAAGATAAACTCATAAAAAATAAATCAAAACAAAATATAAAACCTAATTTCCAGTTAATTCAATGTTAAATGATGAAATTGAATTAAATAACAAGATAAACTTTAAATCAATCAAATTAACAAGCTAAATTTGTGGTTCAAATCATGAGATTATGATAACTTTACATAAAACAAATCAAAATAAAATATAAATCTAATATTAAAAAAGAAAATTGAAAAACAAAGTAGATTAAACCAAAAAAAAGATTTTTTAAAAAGCAAAGCTCTGTTCTAGGAATCAATTCATAAGTAAGGAGGTAAAAAGTAAAATCACCTCTTCTTTTAATTTTTGTTAATTAATAATTATTCATTATTTGTTCGGTTTCTTTCCTTTCTTCCCTATCTTATCCACGGTATCCCTTTCCGAAAAGTTTAGCATAGCTAAAAAAGAATGTACATTTTAAAAATTATCGAAGCTTGCTTTAGTAGCTTGGATGGATCCAAAGAAAGGAACTAAAAACGGGCGGGCCATATGACTTAAAGCAGATCCTGTAGTCGCTGTTTTTCAACATCCATCACTTGTACTCCACATTTTATTTTGTTCTGATCATTATCTGAGTCCAGGAAGAAACCAAACCCAAAACAAAATCACCACGGAGAATCCTCTCGCACTAAAATGGCACTAAGCAATAATGTTATTGGTGCTATCAACTTTGTCGCCATGCTTCTCTCCATCCCCGTCATCGGTGCTGGGATTTGGCTAGCGACGGAACCAGACAACTCTTGTGTCAAGATCCTACAATGGCCTGTCATTATCTTGGGAATGCTGATCCTGAAAGTAGCTCTTGCAGGCTTTGTAGGAGGTTTCTGGAAAATCCCATGGCTCCTTGTCTTTTATCTCATTGCCATGCTCATCCTTATAATATTGCTTGCATGTCTAACGGTTTTTATCTACATGGTGACTGTTCGGGGCTCAGGCCACCGTGTACCGAGTAGAGCCTACTTGGAATATCGTCTTGATGATTTTTCAGGTTGGCTTCGCCGAAGGGTTCATAGTTCATATAAGTGGAATCGGATAAGAGGTTGCCTTAGCTCCTCTAATACGTGTGCTGAGTTGAACCAGAGTTATCACATGGCTCAAGATTTCTTCAATGCTCATATTAGCCCCTTACAGGTTATTAAAGTTATTTTCTTGCTTAGATTATCTATTTTTTATTATGTACCAAACGATTTAGAAGAAACTAAGACGCCATTCAAACAAGGATCCGATCTTTCTATGTGGTGCAAGTTGCCACTTTCTTAGGGAAATCGAAGAAGAAGAAAAACCCAGTTATAATAAATGGAAATGATCCTTTTTCTTTTTTGTTTTTCTAGATAGTCATTGTTTTTGCTACCAAAACATATTAGGAGATAAAACGTAACATAATTTTATTTATTTATTGGTGAAAACTTAATAATGAAGTTAAGTGTTATACTTTTTTAAAGTGTATTTCTTGTAATTAGCTTTTGTTTCGATCACCCCAACATGGGAATAACTTTTATCTACAGCTAGCGATAATTTCTAACGAAGAAAAGAATAATAAAGTTGATTATATTCTCTCATCGATCATGTGATTATCTTCAACTTTATGCCTTTTTCTTTTTTGTTTTTTTTTTATCCTTTACAGTCAGGATGCTGCAAGCCCCCGACCGAATGTGGGTATACATTTGTGAACCCAACATATTGGATTAGTCCGATAAACATTGCTACAGATATGGACTGCCTGAAATGGAACAATGACCAAAATCAACTTTGCTACAATTGCGATTCATGCAAGGCCGGATTATTGGCAAATTTGAAAAGGGAATGGAGGAGGGCAGACATCATACTGCTCATTACTCTCATTGCCTTAATATGCGTCTACTTGATTGGTTGCTGTGCCTTTAGGAATGCCAAAACAGAAGACTTGTTTCGCAGATACAAACAAGGTTATACATAAAACCTAATTAATCACAGAAACAACGTTGTAATGCTTGCATTGTAAGGGAATATATTGCTCTGTTTCTTTTGCTAATTCTATTTCTATTTATGAGTTTCCTGTAAGAAGATGGTTTTATTTTGAGTTTTTAGTTTTATATATATAGTTTTTAGTTTCTTATGACATATTTCTTTTTACCACAAATTCACTCATAAATTTCTGCCAAAAATTTAAAACATAAATTCATTTCAAAATTTAAAATTTAAATTCCCTCGAAAAAATCTAATTTGTGACTTTAATAGAAAATTCAAATTCCCTAAAAAAATCCAATTTGTGACGGATTCAGTCATGGATTTATCTTTTTGAAAAAAATAATTATGTGATCGAAATTAATCACTAAATGAAATTGTGTCCAATTTTGAGCTTTTCTATGAAAAACAAATTGGTAAAAAAACCAATTATTTTGGCGCTATTCTTCCTTAAAAACTATTGTAAGAGTAGATTAGTGCTTCTTTTTATCATAATAAAATTAGCCTCCTTTATTTAGAAGAATTCAAATCTATTTTAATATAAACAATACTAGGTTGCACAAAATTGAAAAATATGAACAGCAACACTTATGACACATGGTTAAAGTACTTTTGTGTTTCCTTTAAGAAAAAATACTGAAAAATATGAGAGAAGAAAATACTGCATTTGTAATTCTTAGGACACATATTTTTCATAAAAAGTGATTTTCTAATAAAAAAATATTTTTATTTTTATTTTTATTTTGAGTGAAGCATATTTTTTAGAAGTTGTTAAAAACTAAAAAAACAATATCTTTTTATTTTTTTGATTATATATCAAATTGATCCTCAATATTTTTATTGCTATATATTTTATTTTGTATTATTTTTTTATTTTTTTTCAATTCCATCCCTTAGAATTTGATTTAATCTTATTTTTATATCAAATTTAATCATTATTCTGTTGAATATTATTTATTTTTTTCCTATCTTTTTCTTAATTGAATTTATTTTATGTATCGGATTTGGCCTCTATTTTTATTTTTATTTTATTATATATGAAATAATTTATGAAATTGATTTTTTTTTCATTTAATTCTCTTTTAACTTTTTTATCTATCAAGTTTGGTTCTTAATATTTTAATTGTTATTTTTTAAAAATTAATTTATAAAAATTAATTTTTTTTTTATTTTCATCCTACTTTAACTTTTTTATATATCGGATTTGATTTTTTTATGCTACTTTTTTTATTTAAAATAACTTATGAAATCATCTTCCAACTTTTTCTATCTAATAGTTTTGGTTTCAATTTTTTTAATAAATTTTTAAAAAAATAAAATTATTTTCCAGCTTATTTTTTAAAACATAGTAAAAAACTAGAAAATATTTTTTAAATTATTTTTTATAATATTATCAAATATAAAAAAATAATTCTTGCTTATTTTTCATAAAACCTATTTTTGAAAAAAAAATTACTTTCTGACAAGTAAATGGGGTTAGTTTAATATATTGCTAATGAACATATTAATCATTTTTACATAATTTTCTCATTTCAAATTTACAGAACTAATGATTAAAAAGTTGAAGAGGATCCAGTGAAAATTAATGCATATTGTTCGTACTGATAAAAGGAGTCGAGACTGTTGTCCCTTTTTTGTTTTTTTTCAACGGTGACACCAAAAGCCGTGATGAGCCCATCATGGAATATTATTGTTGCAGTTTGGGGAGCAACCGGCCAGCAGTTCATATAAGAAGCAGGAATACAGGAAATCTTACCAAGCTAACAACCTGGAAGGTAATTGCATAGTATTTTCCGAGGTTAATAAAAGGAAGCAATCCATCCAGTTTGGTAACAAAATGACAGATAGATACACATATTCTTCTTCTTTTTTGGTCGAAAAAAGGGTGTACAAATAAGCTGGAAATGGCAGAAACAGATATACAAACATAACGAATCATCCCAAGCATAAAACACCTGCGTTTGATCCATTTTTCTTCTCTCCATCCATGGAAACATTCTGTTCTCCAAACTCAATATTCAAAACCGTCGAGACCGGCTCAATTAACCTTGTTCATCCCTTCGAGCGATCTACATGTTGTCCCGGGCAGCTTGCAAATATGGGTTTTGCGTTCTGGTTGGTTTATCCTGCGTGGTTTTCCTTATCTTCGCCACTTATGAGAACGCAAGACATGGGCCCCATACGGTGCATCTTTCCGTCCACTTGTCTTCCTTAACCTTCAAAGAGTTGAACCTTGGTACCTCTCGAAAATTGGACACCGTATGGAACACCAGCATCGCTGTTTTTGCCAAGAATCCTGAACCCTGGGCTAGCTTTAATCCAACCAGAGGTTCATTTGCTTTCGTTAAATACGGTGGTGTTGGTATTTCATGCGGCGAATTAGTGGAGGATGGGGAGGAATTACCCATGGGTGTTGGAAATGTGTCAACACTGCAATTTAAAAGCAAACCTTGTGATTTCCCAAATCAAATAGATGATGGTGGATTGGGGGCTAGGTTAAGAAGTGATTTAGATCGCAAGGAGGTGAGACTCGGTTTAAGTTTGAAAATACGATCTAGTTTTAAGAGTAGGGCGTGGAGTTGGGTCAGCGTTCTTGTTATTTGTTTTTGTGATAATTTGCTCATTCAATTTGATGCAGCACAACGCCAGTGGTTGTTTAAGGGAAATGGATCTACGGCCTGTATAGTTCAAACCCCACTTGTTATCCAATGATTTTGTTGTTTCGTTTACCTCTGTCCGACAAAGAAAGCTTGTAGCTAGTTAATTAATCGCTTCCCTTTTCTTTTACGTAATTAAATGTCTAATTTTATAGGAATAATCTATGTATATGTATGCATGCCAATATATATATATGGCTCCATTCCCTTGCTAGGGCCGTTTTCTTTTCCTTGTAACTCCATTAATTCTTCTTCTTTTAACGTTTTTGCTCCTCTATGGAATACAGCATCGTGATTTTTCTTTCTTTTCCCAGAAATGTGGTGATGATACGGTAGTGAATAATGAATAATTCGAATATGAAGTGATTTAACATCTTATGCTACGCTAACTTGGCCCCAACAAAAAGAAATTGTAGTCAATGGTCTCTGGAGAATGTATTTGCCGGAGCATATAAACTCTTTTACGTTCCGGTGACTGTGGGTCTTCAGTGAATTCATTCAGGGGAAGATCCAGCAAAAATTAATTGAGCACGCCAGAAAGCAGGCTGCTCTGTTACCTAGAATGGGCCTACTGCATTAATTTGCATGGATCACCGAGCCCTTCAATAGGCTTAAAAGCCCCACAAAGAAACTAAACTCCGGAAACTGGGATTATAATAGTAAAAGCTCTTTTTTAAAATATTTTCATTCAAAATATATTAAAATAAATATTTTTATTTTTAACATTAATATATTAAAACGATTACCATAGTCCGATTACACTTCCAAATGCACTGCTCCCACAAGAGTTTCAACAGCCCAGGAAGGTGGCTTGGTAAGTCCGCAGTACCATAGCCCACCAGAATGCCCATTAATTAGTCCGCAGTACCATAAGCCTTGCCGCATTGAAGGCTCTCACTGTGGTTGGTAATCTGGCCTCGTTAGTGGTGAACTGTCTTGGCTTGCTCGTATACACCTAACCTCGCTTGAGTAACGTGATTGAAATGATTAAAAAAAAATAGATTTTATTTATTTATTTATTAAGCTTGATTTTCGATTCTTAAAATTAATAAAGAGTACTGTTTCGAGGTTAGAAGTGGAGTTATTGAGGATGCTGCAATCACGTTAGCTAATCCCACAAACTGGAGGTCAAATTTCGAGAACCTGCCTTCCCCGTTAGAGACAGACGCAGCCATACAGGCTTTGTATTACAATGCACAGCCTAGGAAATTTCCTCGGAGGCCTTAATGCGTAAAGCAAAGTCCTGAAAGAAGAAAGCAATATTCCGGACCATTTCATTTCGACTTCTTCTCACAATAACAAGTCAACAAATACACGGGACCATAAATGCGAACAGGTAACTTGCAGTTCAAGGCTTTTTAAACAGAGAAGATTCAACTTCTATAATTAGATACAAGCATCAGCTAAAAAAATAAAATAAAATAATAATAAGCTATTTTGGGTCCATATTTGACCATCTTTTGAGGGCTTGAATAATAAATATATCAATTTATATCATAATAAAGATGAGAAATGAAAAGAAAAATTAGTCAACGCTCAAGAGCTCAATTGAGTGCTATTTTTATATGTGGATTTTACCCATTTAAGTTGCTCTCATAATCATAGTAATATAAACATGAAATTAACTGTCAAATTGCTAAATCTACCTTGCCATGTATTATGATAGTTAGTACCGTTTGTTACAAGTTTGCTGAAGGAGAGTTTGGTAACTTTTATTGCTTCACAGGACAAGGTTGATGGTGTTCTTACTAAGATATTATTTATAATAACTCCTAACACGATACAAGCACCCATGTGTGCCCAAGGTGGAGCCCAGCATCCAGGGCACACTGGGGCATGCCGTCCAGTGCCCCGTGCTTATAGACCCAAGCAGCGTGCATTGACTTATATTGGGTGCCCTGGAGCTTAATCACATTAAAAAAGTCTAATCCTCCGAGCTTAATTTTTTAGGATCACATGCGGGTTTCTCATCCTTTTAGATGTAAAAAATAATAATTTAAAAGGTCTTTTATATTTTTATTTCATTAATACTTTTATATAATATATTTATCTCGTTTTAATATTATCAAAATAAAATAATTCAAATAAAATGATAATATTAATGGGGTACAATCCCTTGAACTAACCAAGTACAATTTTTTATTTTGCTATCTATGATTTTTGATGTCTTTGTATTAGTTATAAAAGTGTGTATTTATTTAAGATCCAATAGTAACCCCCTTATAATGGAGACAAATAACACATTAAAGATTGTGAACTTCATGCTACAAAGATACAAATTCAATACGAATTTTACAGCATCATTTTATCTTTTTCATAACTAACATAAGATATTCTTCCACTACATGAATTGATAAACTGATGTGAAGATGTATAAGATCAGATTTAGTTTCCATTAAAGTAGGGAAAAGGAGAGATGTTTAAAACACGGTTTATAGTTGTGTCCTTTCATTGCCAGAACACATGTAATTCATAAGATAAAAGTAAGTATTTTTAATTAATGATCTCTATTTAAGCTAAACATATAGCCAACAAATATCTATCTATAATTGAATTTGCAAACCAATTTAAAAATAATAAATAAATAAATAAATAACCTCAAAAGTTGTAATAAAAAAGTGAACTTACGTGCAAGACGCGGGTCTTCGTCTGGTTATCATTGAAAGTAAAGCACTAAAAAGCCATCAAGTTGACATAAAATATGCACAGATGACTGTTAGTGCACCAATAATATGAAAGCTTGTAATCAATCAAGCTCATTGACCCTTCAAGCTTATGATCCCAAGCGGGTGTGGTCACTCTGCATTGAATTAAAATAAAAACAACTGCTCGTCCTTGTGTTTTCCGATAAAATTTCAGCGTATAGCATCCCGACTAGTTGGAGCAAAACGACGGGGAAGTGGAGGCCGTCTAAACAGTGAACTCGATCGATCCTTGGAGTAGCATTCTTCAAGTCAAAAACAAATATCAAGAAATCAAAAGGAATCTACTCTTGGGAAGGTCCCTCCAACTCGGGTTCCATGATTGATTATCACTTTCTTCCATACTTCAAAAAAAAAAAAAAAAAGGTGACCCCATGTCCAACACCGTGGGGTTGGACTTTGGAGTACATTCAGGGTTTCCATCAAAATATTTAACCAGCTGAGAAGGTACTAAAACGACTTAACATTGGCGCAGTAGCCAATCTCATCACTTTCCTTTCGGTTTCCTTGATTCTAGTAGACCCCATGAAGAAACAGCTGCGTAAATTGCAGAGGAGTTGCGGCATACTTTCCTGTGGAAACATGGATAATGTTGGATGACGAGAGCGATATTCTACCGGATTAGTGCATTAGGATGTCTATCTTCATAAACTAATATTCTACTCATTGTGTTTCTCTCTCCATGGACGTACTCTTGGAGCTTTCTCTAGGCGGATTAGGTCTTGAACATCACATGAAAGATGAAACTCCATCGAGATATTTGATCGATCCCTCTTGGTATTGTCTTATCTAATCGATCGCATAACCAGTACTGCCAACATGAGACTGAGATTTCCGCCAAACTGAATGATTTAGGGTTGGATTTCGGGGTTTTCTTAAATCATATATGCTTTATTGGTGATTCGAATCTCCTTATAAATAACAGAATAGATATAAGACCAAGATTAAGGGTTAGATTTCGGGGCAAAAAAAAAAAAAGATTGTAAAAATTGGTTAGTTTCGAAGGTTCTTTGATTGATTTAGGCTCATAGAGCTCCAAAGTTTTTAGAGGAAAAGGAGTTCATACAGTGTGAGTTTTGTAATAAAACCATAGACACTCGACTTGGACTCGGCTTGGCTTTGGTCCGGGTTAGTAAAATAATTTATTAATATGAAAAGATGTTTGATAGAATGTTGATTAGTAACCTTTATTTACCTAAAGAACCTTTTTTAAGGAGAAAAAATATCTTGTTTTTAAGGCAAATCTTAATTCTGACAGAGCGATCTTATTGAAGAGTTAAAAAAAAAAGGACTAATTAAGAAGATTGTTTAATAGGAAAGAGATTTGAGAGATTAGAGCAAGCACGGTCATCTTTATTGTCATCAACAACCCTTTATCTCCTCCTATTTTACCTTCTGTTTTGTTTGAATAGTTATAAATATATTAAATAATAATTTTTTATTTTTAAAATATTTAAAAAATATTAATTTAAAATTAAAAAAAATTAATTTTTTCAAAAATACTTTTAAAATATAAAAACAAACAAGATCTTAGTACAACTATTTTATTTATATAAATTAGTGTTTACCATTCATGTGGAAAATGTTAAGTAATCATTTTTAAACAAAATCAACTATGATCAATCTACTATAAATAATTAATTAAGCATGACAATAATCAACCATAATATTATGATCAAGATTGATAATAATTGATTACGATAAATCGACCGAGCATGTTCTTATATATATACCAAGTCTAGATATAGAATTAGTATGTGTATTTTTCGTACATCTTTTAACTCTACTATTTAGGAAATACATGCAATCATCGCCAGGTATCTCAATGAATCAAAGTATGTAGAGGATTCCAGTAATGCATTTTTTTAAAAAAAAAATTAACTAAAAGAAATCATGAACACATTGTATCTGAAATGTGAATTCGCATGGTATTTTTATAATACTAGTAAGTATTTTGTATACAACCCATTATTATTATTATTATTATTAATTTAATTTGGTTAATTTATTGTAATTTTATATTTTTATTATCATATAATTAAATAAACATGTATAATTATAAATATATTTACAGTTGGCCTAATATATGCAATCATCTTCACAATTTAGTTTTTATATAGCATCAAGTTTTTTTTTAATATTTATCAACATGTATAATTATAAATATATTTTATTAAATGTAAACATTAAGCTCTAAATTAATGGTTAAGTCTTTTTTTATGCTGAAGAATATGCTATTTTTATAATTAAAAAAACATTTGATTGGACATGCACCTAGGCTCCGTTTGTTTGCAGAAAAGTGGTTTCCTTTTGGAAAGTGAATTCCGGGAAAGTATTTTCTGATATTTGGCAGTGTTATGGAAAATGAACTGAAAAACACTTTTCCAGTGTTTGGTTGTGTTATGGAAAATGAACTGGAAAATAATTTATTAATGAATTAATTTTTTTTTTCAAGTTTATCTAATATATATATAATATTTAATCACTTACAATAAAAAAAATGAAATCTAAAAAGCATTTATAATGATGAATTTTTTTATTATATCTTATATTCATACATAGCTTATTAAAATAATGAAGAACAAATCTTACAAATTAAAAAGTTGAATAAGAATGAAATTGAAAAAAAATATATAATTTCATAAATTATCTCGAATAAAATAAATAATAATCAAAATAATAGAGATCAAATCTAAAAAATGAAAGATGAAGAAATTAAAGAAATAATAATCAACATTTCATAAATTATTTCAAATAAAATAAGTAACAATCAAAAGAATGAGGATCAAATTTGATAGATAAAAAATTTCAATAAAAATATAATAAGGAAAAAGCAAATAGCAATTATAAAAATAAGGACCAAAGTTAATATAAAAATAAAATTTTAAGAGATGAAATTGAAAAATAAATATTCAAAACAAAAATATATATATATATATACACACACACACCAATCAAAAGTTTGAGGATTAAATTTAATATAATCAGCAAATAATGACATTTCTAAATTTTTCACAACTTCTGGAAAGTGTTTTCCGCTCAAATTTTTCAGGAAAACACTTTCCTGAAAACCAAGCCAAATTTTTCTTTTACTGAAAAGTGTTTTTCATTTACTAACTTTTCTACTGGCAAACAAACACAAGAAAGTTTGGAAAATAATTTCTCGGAAACCACTTTCCAGAAAACAAACACAGCTAAAGGAAAAACACTTTCCTGAAAACCAAGTCAAATTTTTTTTTGACTGAAATTGACTGGAAAGTGTTTTTCGTTGACCAGAAAATATTTTTCATTGACTAAAAAGTGTTTTTCGTTGACCAAATTTTCTAATGACAAACAAATATAGAAAAGTTTGGAAAATAATTTCCCAAAAACTACTTTATGGAAATCAAACATCCCTTAAAGTGTGTGGGGGCAATCATCAGGATATTAATTACTACGGAGATGAGTGAGATTTCCAGAACTAGTGGCGGAGAATCTGAGGTTTGCCATATTTTTGAAAGTGACGGTCTGATAAATATATTAAAAAATGAGAAGTCAGAAAACAATGGATTAAAAGTATTAAAATCACGAAAACGGAACTACCGTTTTATATACAAAAATTAGGTAGTGCGGGTGACCAGACGAGAAAGCATCACCAATCAATGTGAACAAGCAAGATGCCAAGTGGCCCACTGTGATGCTCCTCAACAGGGATAGGTGCTTCCTTGCTTTATTTATTAATCAATTACCATCAGTGTGTGTGTGTGTGTTAGTTAACCAATGACATCATGCCTTAGGCCATTTGATTTAGGTACAAGGCCTCACATTCACTTGATGGGAGAACTATTGAGTTTCTTTTTATTATTATTCATTTTTTATTTATTTTTGTTGAATATAAATGGTAAATGACAGGTGCAAATAAATAAAAAACATCAAATCAAATGATAGCAAATTTATTTTCTCCAACGTATATACTACATTAAAAGATTTTAGGTGAAAATACGGTTTATATGAACGGTAAATTAGTTTAATTTCTTTTTTTATTAATATTTTTTATTTTTATCATTTTTAATTAAATCCTTTTGTTTCCTATTGAAAAATTATAAATTATTTTTGTAAAATTTACGCTCTATCAATTAAGAAATGATTTTTGAATTATCAACAACGAAACACCTCAAACTCTTTTTTTTTTCTTTTTTTTTTATTGAGTCATTTTGATTTTTTTTTCTTTGTTGGCTTTGAATAAGGCTTTCATGATATTAAAAAGAAATTTCAATGTTGTTAATGTTTAGTTTGGTAAAATTAAATTAGATTTATTGATTTAAACTAATTAAAACTTTAGGAGACTAGTCTAAAACTAAAACAAATATTCAATATTTATTTATTAGCATATATAATTTTAAATTTATTTTATTGAATACTTGTATAAACTTTTTAATATCATTTTTTTTCACAGTAAAAGAAATTGTTAGCAACCCCATATTTTTTTGTTGCATTAAAAAAAAAATACTCCATTACACAGCGTCGACTAGTGTTAATGAGCATTTGCACGGAGAGAAAGAGCTAATCAACACCAAGCAAAGTAGAAGGTAGAGTGAGATCCACATCCACTAAATTCTGGAGCCTTCGCTTATGGGATCCTACATGGCTACCACCATCCCCACCGAGGAAATTCGATCTGTATGAATCCTTTTTTTTTTTTTTTTTTTCATGTTATCTTTCAGGGAAAAGATACGGATGCATGCTTGGGAAAGCATATCGTTTTGTCATTTGAAGAAAATTCATTATTCTGTTCCTCGCATTATAAAATTTTTATTTTTATAATTTCTATACAACAGAAAGTCCAAATTCTAGTGGCGTATAGTATATGATGCTCCTTATGGTTATCTAAAAAACAATATAAATCATACCTTTAAGTAATAAGCTAATGTTTGCACGCAACAATTTCAATTACTTTTCAATTTGTAATCATTTAAAAAATATGTTCTTGAGTTGGATGATATTTCTTTCTTTCTTTTTCCTATAAAGTAAGGATTGGAACGGATAGTTCAATATCGAAATTTAAGGACGTATATATTAAAAACAAATCACAGAGAAAATGAAAATGAAAATGCAATATCATATTTAGAGCAAGACATGTTTTTCTTCGAGAAAAACTATGCCAACAATTCAATAACAGCTATGCTAACTTGAATTTTTCAATTCAAACCAACATCGTTGAAGAAATTCCCTTGCAGCACCACAAACCCATACAAGGGTTACACAAATCTCGAGAGAGGAAGAAAACCTTACAAAAAGTAAAGAAGAAAAACCCTAGGAGTAAGAAGATAAACTGTAGAATAGAACTAAAGCACATTGCATATATAATAGTATTAGATCCGGGATTATTAAGAAAAATATAAAAATAAAAATAGTGATGCCATTAGTAAAAGAATCACTGCCATGCACTCACAAAGATGATAAAAGGATAATCATTATAAATTTGATTTAAGATTTATATCCTAGTCATTAATTAAGAGAAGAATATATAAACCTCTAAACTAGCACGCTAATCCCTCGAGCTAAAAGCATTCCGAGTTCAAGTACGTATAGATGCAATTGAAGCTATCGAGATTTGCATGTTTTAAATGGAGACAAAAGTAAGAAAAGATTGCAAAGGTGGTCGTCCATTTCATCCATGCTGCTAATCAGTTTCAGATCAGATCTGCCGCCACATGTTTTATGTGCACTAAGGTATTGCATTCCATGTTCTCATTAAATTAACTATATACATATATGTGGGCGGCCGCTCGAATAGAAATTTGCCGGACTCGAGCAAAATACTCAGCACACGAACCTAAGCATATCTTTTTTTGACAAACTCAAATTTAATAGAAAAACAGAAACTATCCTTCTAAAATTTCAAAAAACATTCTTATACACTCGAGCAATTACTCCCAAGCTTATCTACTACTCTGTAAAATATATAGACTCGGGCATAGTAGCTCAGGTCCATGTTTAGTGTACGTCCATGTTATTTCCATACCCGTCTAGGCATATCATGCCTGATTGGTGTTTGGTATGCACCCTAGCACCATCATGGACTTGGGTTACAATACCCAAACCTAATATATCTGGGTCTAGGCAAAACTTCTGGATTTATTTTTTATCTCTAATAGCCGCAAACACATTGTCCAAGTTTAATACTCCATAGTGATTTTTTCCAAGACCTCATGCAAGTCCTTCAATATTTTAAATTAATTCAATACGTATTATTTTAAAAAAAATACAACTCAAAATATCACAAGGATGAAATTGTATTTTTTGCCTCTTCTTTTCGTAAAAAAACAAGATTCATGGGTTATAAATATATCATGAATCCTTCAAATTCAAGATTTCAAACCTATTCACTCTTAATATTTTTAACATATATATTTTTAAAGCCTATATCTCTAAAATATTATTGTATATTTTCTCTACAAAGTTACTAAATCAAACATCTAAAAGTTTCTATATATATATACTTTTACAGATATCAACTATCAATTACTTTGATTTAGATATCACTACCTACCAATTGTTTGAACTTTTAATATTAAACTATCAAATACCTTAGCTAAAACAATATATTTCAAATTACTTTAAAAAAAATAAATTATCAATTATTTATTGTATCAACTTTATTCATAAATATCTTCATTCTTGCGTGTTTTTATAAATGTAACTTCTCTCTCTTTGTTTTTTTTTTTTTTTGTCCTATCCTTCGAGATGGTCAGGCAGAACGAACTTTTTGCCTTCTTGCCTCCCGTGACTACCCATTTTTATTAATGGTGTCTCCTGTTAAATACTTTACTGCACTACCAAAGCCGACCACGCATAAAATATTAAATTAGTAGAAACCACTCTCATGCTCTCGGATTATATAAACATAAAACGAGTGAAATGTAAACGCATGATTGGCTATCTTTTTACCCCTAGTTTAATTTAGCAATGGCGCCATGAACTTGATGGAATGAGGTGGATGTATATTTATTTGTTTTTATTTTACACAATTCAGTTGAATGTTTCTATTAGTGTGAGCTAATTTGTGTCATTTTGTATTGTTTTAATTTAGTTTTTATTTCTACTTTGATTGCATAATATTTTATATTAATTGATTTTTTTCAAATAAATCAAATGTGAAAATATTTTATTTATTTTTCTTGAAACAAACATAGCTCCGGTAACTTTATGCACTGCAAAGAAGAAACGGACTTAATTTAATTCTGTTTTTGTTTTTAAAAAATCCACAATGAAGCATCTCATGGCCAGCAAACTGAGTGGAGCCCACAGTTTTGCATCTACAAGAAAGTTCCACCATTACTAGCCCTACACGTGCGAAAGCTATTTGTGATGCTCTGGACGGTCCGAACAAAACCGGCTGGCATTTTCAATGACACGTGGCATACTCTTGACCACTCAAGAATCAAATGTAAAGGCAAGAGTTAAAAAGAATTTTGATATGTACAGGTTGGTCTTACGTGTCTTTTGTCGGCTTCATCTTTCAAAGTATGGAAAAAAAAAAATCCCAACTGGAGTTATCGCTAAAAGAAAATGGAAAAGGGACGTGAAACGTGTCGTCTCTGTATCTTCAATTGATGGTGCACGTTTCTTTCGTTATTCTGTTTTTTTTATAAAAAATTTATTTAAAAATATATTAAAATAATATTTTTTATTTTTAAAATTAGTATATCAAAATAATCTAAAAACATCAAAAAAAATTAAAAAAAAAAAAAAAAAAACACATTTAAAATACAAAAAAAAACAGAACCCTCGTTTAGTTATTGTTATTAATTGCTAAAAGAAAATTTATATGTATAGTATATATACATATAAAAAATAACTGAGATTAAACTATGCTATTGTTTATGGATCCTGATTGAGTGACCTTAATTATTGATTCCAATTATTGGCACGCGCTAAAATTATTTTTTTTATTTTTTGAGAAATTGTTACGGGCATTCAAGATGTCTTTCTTTCATTCTTTATAATAAATTATTTCTCTATGCCCCTTCAAAATAAAAATACAAAAGTCAAAACTAAAATAACTTAAATGGTGGAGGTAAATTCTGTAGGTATAATGAAAAAGAAAATGTGGCAAGTCACGTGTGCCTAGCTAGCACCAAAGTTTTGCTAATATGACAGACAAACAGACGCGAAGAGGTAAGGTCGGCGTACGATCATATTATAAAATATAATTAAAGAAGGTAGACGGTAAAGAAAATATAAAACAAATAACTTTGTATGTACACTAACCGTCTGGATCCTTGAGAAGACATGGTAGAAGAATGGTTTGGCATGCCGACGTCACCGCGTACGACCCCTTCTTTTTGCCCTCTTACTTAGCCAAGGATGCCTAGGAGAGTACAGTAATGATTCATTTTTAAATATTAAAATAATATTTGTTTTTAATTTTTTAAAATTATTTTTAATTACCTGAAAGAAAGATAAGATGCTGTACCGCCAAAAACACACCTTGCTCAATTAAAAATCCCGAGTGAAAGTCCCCGGAGGGTAGGCGGGTGGGGTGCTAGCTAGCCAAAATGCCACTACATAATTATCTCCTATAAAAAGTTGAAGCACGTTTTTGTCATGTATCAAGAGAAATTACTGTATGCTTCCGCTTTTTCTGTATATATATATAAAAAAAAAATCAAAAGGCTAAAGATATTAGAAGTTTTTCTGCATTTTAGTTGCAACTTGCAAGTGTCATAACCAGCTATTAAAGTAATAAAAAAATATTAAACTAAAATCACTTTATGGAATGGCCTCTAGGTGTACAACCATGCATGCTATAAAAGAGTCGAGAGAGAATAAAGATTATGGAAAGCATTTTGGAAAATCATCTCTAATTGTGTTTGGAATGCAAATATGGACAGATACCTTTGCATGCTAGTTAGTGGATTGGAGTTTTTTTTTTTTTTAAAAAAAAAAAAAAAAAGCCTATTGGATTTTCAATTAAATAAAAAAATTTCCCAAACGCAATTTTTTAACCCCCCGCAAATAGAATATTTTGAGGGACTCCCACAAAATACAAATTGGGAACAACTAAAAGAATCACTCAGACTCAGTCACCTAACCCTTGTCAATGATAATCGTATGGTCAAGAATGAAACACAAAATTGGGTCCACATGAACCGACTTTAACAACCCACTTCCTACGCTGTTAGTTTTTTTTTTTTTTTTGTCCTTATATAATTCTTTTTATTTAAAAATATGTTAAAATAATATTTTAAATTTTTTAAAAAATATTTTTTATACAAACAGCTCAAAACATTAAAAAAAATAATTTATAGATAAAAAATTAATTCTTTAAAAAAACCCCGCATGACTACAAGGCTATAAGAAACTTAGGTGAAAAAAGAAAAAAAAAACATCCAAGGCAGGGGGCGGCTCACCTGCTTTTGCATACCGAGAATCAAGACACTTAGGTTTCCTCAGCACCAATAGAGTACCGACACGCCCGAGCTACCAGTCATGTCGGGCCCCGCAAAAACTGGAAGGACTCTCCACTAGTCTAGTCGAACCAGAGAAAATCAATAATGAATAAGTTTCTAAATAGAGAAAGAAAACAAGGTGCTATCTACGCATACACAGATTAATTAAAAATCTCTTATCTTCATTTTCCTTTTTATATAAACACCATCGTCGTTCCAGACAAGTAGCAGAAACTATTTTCAAACCAGGGAGTACATTGTCTTTTCACTGCCTCTTTCCTAAGCGACCCACCTACCCACCAAAACCCTATTTACATTTTCCTTTTTCTTGAAGCCCAGACTTATGTATATCAACCCCCCACTGTTCTCTCCTTTTCTATCTTCTTTTTCAATATAAATAGCAAAAGCCTTGGCTTCTTATTCTTACCATCCAGTCCTTCACATTCATGTTATTTTCTTCTATTTGCTGTAGCAGTACTACTTCTTCATATATACACACATCCACACTGACTTAGGGCTAAAACCTCCAATACTGGTCCCTCTCTGTCAGAAGAGAGCTGTGCAAGCATGGGGTTGGAGAAGAGGGGCATGTAGATAACAACCTTGTATATATGGGGGTGATCTAATAATCTTTGCTAAAACATTCAGTATTCTAATATTCTATTATTAGCCCTCCCATTGGGGCTCGGTGGGGGATTCCCTTTCTTCGCTTTGCTGCCCGGTGACTAGCAGGTGTTGGTGGTGGTGTAGAGGGGGAGAAGCTCTGCCCTTTGTTGTCATTGTTGTTCTTCTTCGTCTTCATGTACCGCCCATGACTGCTGCTGCTGCTGCTATAAGAGTCCTCCGAATCCGATGCCATGGACATTTGTTGTTTCTTCCTCTTCTGGAAGTTCTTTGATGTACCAACAATCTGCCATACATACCCAACAAACATTAATACATACTACCCCATTTATACATTACTCAACTGAGAAGATGTTCATGTTAATGCAGAAACTAGTAAGGACTAGAAGCAAATTCAAAATACTAGAAATCCAAGATCGGTGAGAAAATTCCGGGAAAGTAAATGGAATTTTCAACGCCCACATTGCCTTCTCATTGCTCCCTCGGTACAACGAGAAAAGTCAACTTCCTGAAGGCTGTAACTACCCAGCACCAGCATAAAATTCAATTAAGCGGAATTTTCAGAATGCTTGCTGACCAAGAAAAATAACATTGTGGGTGGGTGGGTCTGAATCTCATTTCCTTTCCCAAAACTTTCTCCGTCAACGAAAGGGAAAAGATGAAAAATAAAAATTTGGGAAAACGTAATTATACCTTGCACCCAAGAGAGCAGAAGCGGAAGGAATCGAGGAGGCTGCGCTCGCAGACCTCGCAGGTGTTGGTTACACCTTTTCCAGGCCTTGGCTGAGGCCTCTCGTTCAAAAACACAACTCTAGCACTGTTGATAACATAAGTTTGGACACCAGTGATGTCTAGCACCTTCTGTATTTCAGAGACCCTTATCACATCATGGTATGAGGACCTCCTTATCTGTACATTCACAAAGAAACATTAAGAGACAGAGTGTTAGAAGACCATGTGAAGCTCTTGATACTTGTTCCTTTCTTTTTGTAACTGTTCAGAATGAAAAAAATGCAAAGCCAAGTGAGATTTTGCAGGACATGGAAATCCCATTTAAAAAAAAATAGAAGAAAGGATTTCACCAATGGCCAAATTTGTCTATTTGGGTGTTTAGAAAATGTAGGGAAAAAAGGTAAAGTTTTAATTTTGAAAAGGTAAAATCTGCATTCAATTGACTAGATTGAGTTGAGATTTTGAATAACGAATTTAAAGAAAATCATCCTCACTCATCCACTATATATGGAAATAAAAACAAATTTAATATATTGGATTTACAATGTCCAAAAAAAAGTAAGAAAACAGAGGGATTCTTTCAGTTCCAGAATAGGGAAGTGAAAAACAATCCTTGCAAAACAAAACAGAAAGAAGGAAGGAAGGAAGAAAAATCCCGGACCAAAATCAAAACACTGACAAGGAGTAAAAACACAAATACAAAATTGGGAAAACAATTGAATTACCTGAATAGCACGGTGATCCTTGTGGTAGGCAAGGCAGAGAGAGCAAAGAGCTCCGTTCATACAATCCAAACAATACATGTTGCATTCACTCTTGTGTGAATCAGCGTGCATCTTACATTGAACAAAGAATCTCTCGCGCAACAAAGGTTTTAGCCATGGCGGCCACCTGTGGTCCTCATCATCAGGTCCTCCAGCTCCCTACACAATTCAACACAAACAGATTGTTAGCATTAAAAAGAAAAGGGAAAGGAAGAAAAGTAGGAACTTTCAAGCAGACAACAAAGAAGAAACAGCTACAGTTGTACTAAAACTCCATTCACCAAGTGAAGTGAGATGCATTTTCCACAAAATCAATTCCAATGACATTTTAAAAAGCAAATGAAAACAAAAAAACCAGTGTTTCAAATCCGGGAAAAAAAAAAGAAAAGAAAATGAAGAGCTCAAAAGAAAGCAAAGGCATTACCATTATTCTTCTGTTCTTGGGCTTAATAGCGGTTTCTTGGTTTTCGATCGCCAGCTTGAATGACTAAAAAGAAAATGATCAACCTGGTCTTAGAGAGATTGAAGAAAATAATGAAACTTCTTCTTGGTTTGTACTAGGCAGGTTGGGAGAGAGAGAGAGAGAGTTTTTGGGTGTGTATGTATGTGTGTTGAGTTTGTGTCGGGTGCTAAGAAAAGAAGGGAGAAGGCCTTTGGGTCTTTGAGAAATGGAGGCGGCTGGGAGAAATTAAATGGGGGTTCTTGAATGAGAGAGTGGTCGTTCTTATCCTCACACAAAGTCTACAAAAACCAAGCCTAGTTCCGAACCCAAACCTATATTAAAATAAGCCATAAAGATGCGTTGGGTGCAAGGAACCCACCTCGTTTTTTCTTTTCATTTTCATTGCATCTTCCCTTTTCTTTGGTCTTATCGTATATGCCTTCCCTCACTGTTCCTCTCTTTTCTTTTTT
Organism: Populus alba; assembly: GCF_005239225.2. Lineage (NCBI taxonomy): Eukaryota > Viridiplantae > Streptophyta > Magnoliopsida > Malpighiales > Salicaceae > Populus > Populus alba. Next base: position 2,575,342 of record NC_133298.1, on the reverse strand, counting down.
CTACATTATTACCATCACACGTACCAAATATCTAGATTGCCTCTGAAATTCACTGTCCCAGTAAACACAAGCACTGGATAAATTTTCCATTTCAGTCCTCAGCTTTTTTTATTTGCACCCTTTAATGTTCAAATCGATAATCAATTTAAAAAATCACCAAATATACCAAGGTTCTGTTATGCATTGCAATCCAACCGTGCATTTGATAGTTTTTAAAATATTTTTAATTTTAAGTTTATTTTTTTATGTATTTTTTAATCATTTTAATATGTTGATATTAAAAATAAATTTTAAAAAATTAAAAAATTATATTTTGATACATTTCCAGACAACAAATATTTTAAAAAATAATATCTACTACACTTTTAAACTTACCTAAAACACCTAAAGAATTCACTGTAGAAAAAAAAAATTTGTTAGCAAAATTAGGAATCGTAGACCGGCGTGGACAGGAAATGGGACATCTTAAATTGGCCACTTGGGCAAACCTAATTCTTTTGGTATGAAAGATAATAAGAGCAGTACGTAGTTCTCTAAGACCGGTTTATATCAAGGTTTGTCCCCTAATCATGTCATGTTTGGTTATGGTCGGCTAACCCTAATTAAAGAACAAAACCACTTTTATAATTGAGCATTTGGAGGGCAAATGATACTAAGGTTGAATTCTTATTCTACGTACATTGTCAGAACAATTTAATTGGCATTTATTTGGAGTTGTTTTTTTAAGAATATTTCACTTTATATTAAAAATTAAAATAATATTAAAAAAAACATTATTTTTAAAATCATTGTATCAAAACAATTATAAAATATAAAAATTAATTTTAAATATAAAATTTAAATTTACTTGCATTTCTCTTAAAGCATCCAGCATGGGGTTATTAAAGTATTGTTAGAAGGAAAAAAAAAAAAGGCAATCCCAAGGGATTAGTTTAACTGCTACGGAGGTCTAATTTATTTCTTAACTTCTCGAATTTAAATCATAATAGTAAAATCTAGAAAATCATTATATTCATCTAAATGTAGCAAATAAATGCGAATGATCTGCTCTTAAAGAATATTATTGGAGAAGAAACTTAATTTTCTTTTCATTGATGTACGCGCTTGTTCAAAAATATCATTTACAGCTGAGAAGATTAGTTTTTTTTTTTTTAAAAAAAAAAAAAACATTTAACGGCTGTTTTGGCAACCCCACAAATTTGTACTTGAAATCTATTTTAGAACAATAGAAGAAGGGGCCGGTGAGGATCTTAGAAAATTTAGAGAGAAGCTGCTTCCAGTACATAAGAACGTAGATATTAAGAATTTTATCTTCTTACCCCAAACACTCGACGCGAAAAAAAAAAAAAAAAAAAAAAAAAAAAGCTTATAATATCAGCTATTGAGCATGGCACGGAATGTATAATGGTTGTGATAATTTAAAAAAAAATGAAAAATTAAACTCGAGTCTTTTAAAAATATCAGTTATAATACCCTAGTCTTTGTATGGGGTTAATTAGACTATTCTTTTTTATATATTTTATCGGTAAGGTATTATTAATTAAGTTACGAATGAGATTGAATTCCTCATCCAGAAGTACTAGGTACCATCCATTCTCATGTATCTATAATACGGCAAAAAATATCATTTTATTTTATTTTATTAATTTTTCACTTTGAATTATAGTATAACAACATGTATGATATGGTATAAATATATTCCATTTATATTAAAACTAATAGGAATTAATTGACGAGGTTGGAAGAAAATCTCAAAAGATTAAGTAAATTTCAAAGTTGATAATTGACCGAAGAAAATTTCAAAGTTGATAATTGACCGAAAAAATCACGAGCATCTAAACAAAAATCACTTACTAGGCTTTAAAGGACTCTTCTCGCATGCTAAAATTAACAAAGATGTAAGAGAGATGATGCCCTAGAGGTCGTGATGTATGTTTGGGTTTATATTTTTATTTGTAAAAAGTGATAAAGAAAATAAATATTAGAGAATAATATAAATTATATTTTAAAATATTATTTAATAATTTAAGCTATTGATTGATATGATTATTTAACATGGTATCAGAGTTTCTCGATGACCAAACGGTCACGAGTTTAAATTTTATCATCACTATTTATTTGATAAAAATTCAAGCACATAGTAATGTGGGTCCTTGTAAATTTCAAATTCAAAGAGTTTTCACTCGATGGGGTATATTAGAGAATAATATAAATCATATCTTGAAATATCACCTAATAATTTAAGCTATTGGATTGAGATGATTATTTAACATGGTATCACAACCTTGATGACCAAACGGTTACGAATTTGAATTTCATTATCACCATTTATTTGATAAAAAATTAAGCACATAGTAATGTGGATCCTTATAAATTTCAAGTTCAAATAGCTTTCACTCGATGGGATATATTAGAGAATAATATAAATCATATATTGGAACCTAATTTAACAGTTTAAGCTATTGAGTTGAGATGGTTATTTAACAATAAAAATAGAAAATAAATTATGTTCATTTGATTACTTAATTTATGGTTTATAACATTTATTTATCCATGAACCACCATAACTTGTATAAAGATAATGAATGGGAAAAAGACTATTAACACGAGCTACTTTGTGTGGGAAAATTATTGCGCACAAGTCGTGAATTACTGTAAATTTGAACCGTGAATTCATAGCCTTGCCCTTCATAAAAACATAAAAAATTGGCTTTTAGATTATAATAATTTTTTCTTTTAAAAAAATGCTAATAATTAAAAAAAAATAACCAGGAGATGGGAGTTTTCCTCTAGAAATAAGTTTTTTTCACCCCCTCAATTTAAATTATTATATTTTTGTGAATATTTATTTTAAATAAAAAAATACATAAATAAAAAAAAAGAATTTGACTTTAAAAAATACATTTTATCCTTTAGAATTTAAATCTTTCAAACTCTTTCAGATATTTATTTTAGTTACCATATAATTAAAAAAGAATTAACTTTGAAAAATTCTCTAGCATTCGTGTAAGCATAAAATCTAGTATCGCCTATCCTGTCAACCGATTACCATTTTGGATTTAAAATAATGCCAGGTACAATGCTCTTAATTCCACCTCCACTCTTCTTCTTCTTTTTTCTTTTGAATAAAGGTATGGCGATTATGTTTACAAAGGATATTGATATTTATATGAAAATGGTATAGTAACATTTCTAGTATTTTTATAAAAGAAATTGCGCAGATGTGATTAACGGGTATCAAGCAGTATTAATTACTATGGAATTAGATTGCGAATACAAATTTTATTATTTCACAAACGAAATAAAAAGTATTATATATATATATATATATATATATATATATATATATATATAAAAGTATGCTCGACATTTGATACGTTTCCATGATTGATTGATTTTGCCTTTAAAAAACACCATATAGAATTGATTTTGAGTAACGTGCATGGACCGGGCCTTTTGAGAGGTCAAAGTACCACTAAGCCATTTGCCCATTAAAATTTCCATTTCTAAAAAATAATTATACAATGAACGGGCATTTTAGACCGTGTACTTTTTACATTCCGTTGCTTACGTGACTGCTCAGTCATTTTTTCCCCTGATTTTTCACTTAGACTTGGTCATTGAACTTTATTTATTTTTAATTCTATCATTATAAGTTATATTATCATAGTTTTATATAATGAAAGCAATTTCAATTTACATACTCTTGCACATATGATGTCATAAAATATTCAAACATAAAATTAAAAATTAATATTACAAAATAAATTTTAAATTAAATTTTTTTAAAATAACAAAGAATAAGGTTAAAAACTGCACACTTAAAAAAGCATCATCTTTTTATTTTTACTATTTAAAAAACATGGAAAACTTCAACTTCATCCATAAAGTTTTTTATTTTTTTCAATTGGTCCCATAAGTTTATTTTTATTTTGCATATTTACTCTCTATTATTTTAGATTATTATGTTTCATTCATAAACTTTATCTTTTTACCTTTTAATCCTTGGTTATTCATTATTAAGATAAAAGAGAGAAACTTGTTGAAAACAAAAATGAAGAGAGAGAGTATTTGACCATCTAAATCCCAATAAAAAAAATGATTTTGATGTCAATAAATACATCTTACAAAGGTTAGTTTAATGGAGATATGTTTTTCCTTTAACCATGCTAAAGAAAGTAGATCGGAACTCATAAAATACTTTTTTTCTTGTTTGGTTTTATTTTAAAATTTTAGATTGTTTAGGGGTGAAAATGATTTTTTGTTTTAATTCAATCTTTCAAGTTTCAATTCTAATTTAATAAATGTAAGATTTTCAATTCAGTCCTTTTATTTTTTATTCTTGTTTTACCTCCTTTGCTCTTTTATAAAAGTTTTTGTTGTTTTTAATTTATACCTCGTATCTAGTTTTTTATTTTTTGTAATTAGAATAGTAGTAATTTTAATTTGATCCTTTTTCTTTTGATTTTTTTTTTGTCAAAGTTTTTATGGTCTTTAATTTTATCCTTTAAATGAAGTTTATTTTTTTCATCTTAATAATAATAATAGTGAATCATTCTAAATTCTAATTTAGAATAATAAATTATAAGAAATTGTAAATTATATTTTTTTTAATAAATTCTAAATGAATATAAATTTGAATTCTAATAAAATAAAATGAAATATATATATATATATATATATATATAATATATATATATATATATATATATTAGACTAAATCTAAATGTATTAGATGTAGTCAAATACTTAGATATTATAAGCAATTAAATATAAAAGGAATATATTGGATAGGTAATAGGTATTGTTCTGAAAAGAATACTTGGCGCAGCTATCCACATATAGGATTTAGGTAGTATGTGTCAATATCAAAACCAAAAAAATAAATATAATCAAATAGTAAAATTTCTCTTTACCAAGAAGAAGACATGATAATACTGGTGGAGGTGATTATAATAATAAAAAAAATAACTAAAAAGAAAAGAGGTTTCCATGTAACCATATAAAAAATCAACTATTCATTACAATAATCAAGTTACTTCTATGGCCTTCCTAAAAAATCACTTGTTTCGGAGTCAATAATATTTCTGTATTTTCTAACGGTTTATTAATCATTGTAAACTTGGTTGGGAGCATTTTCACTAGTTCAATATTTTTTATTACAATAAAATAACAAAAATACCCTCAAGAATAAATGAATCAACACAACGGGGGTAGGGGTATCTCGATATTTTTTTTTTTATAAATAGTTAATTTATACACGCGTCATTGAATCCAAAAAATACAAGTAATTGGGGTCATAAGTATTAAGATCTTTTAGCTTATTTGTTTTTTTGTTAATTGTAGATTTGATTAAGAGTGATAATGTAATTTAATATTTTTTAAATTTATAAAACTTATGGGATGTTAGGGTCGCCATGCGCTTTGAGCGGTGCGTGTTGCATCTCCTAATGGTAAAAAATATGTTTCTATTATATAATTTTATTTTTTGATGTTTTTTTATTATAAGTAAACTCGTGTATTGTCTAAAAATAAATAACATTATTCTAGCCTTAAATAGTATTGTTTAAATATGACTAATTTTTTTATTTTATTTTAATATCTAAATATTATTTTTATATATATAAAATAATTCAATAAAAGTACTAGCATCAAAACTAGTTAAATATTGTAGCGAACAATAAGATAATGTTTAAGTGCTCATAGATTCCTCTATCTTATGACTATCGTGTGTCTTAGGAGCTGAACTAGTCGATAACTAAAGATTCCTCCCACTCACATTTTTATTTTATTTTATTAACTTTTCATGAAAAACACATATCTTTCTGCGATTTTTTTCGATAAAAGACAAATCGATCTTAAAAGTTTCTAGAAAGGTAAGCCTCTCATGAGTTGTCAATAGCCAGCATACAAGCACAAATTCTAAAGCTGCTGATTAACGATTACTCGAGGATTTTTTTTCTTGTTAAACCATCATTTTAATTTCTCATCGGTATAGAATCTATATTTCTTTTTGAGGTGATACTGTTAAACCATCATTATCTTCTTCTTCTTCTTTTGAATTTTTTTTTATTTTAAATTATATTTTATGTTATTAAATAATAAATTGTAAAAAATAAAAACATATTATTTTAATATAAAACAACTAATATTATAATATTAAATACTATTATAGAGTACACGGGAGTCCGATAGCTTTTGTATTTTCTTTAAATTAAAAAAAAAAAGAAAGTTATCTATTTGGATTCAGTAACCACTATTTGCAGTTGAAATGGGAAGGGAGGATCTTTCTTCATTTCACTTTGCTTATTTTTGCAGGAACTAGATCGGGTGCAAGTACCCGATCGGAAACAAGTCATGATATCAATATACCTGTAATTTATAAAGTGTTGTAATCACACTAATGTGCAAGTAAAAATGGTGTATCAATATACTTGTAGATATAATTTGTTGGAGAGATGGTCTTGATGATGCCCTTATGACACTCACACACGCACATAATTCATTTTTTTTTTCTTTATCATGAACATAATTATTGAAAACATGTAAATTCCATTAAAAAGTTCAAGGCGTTACATGTATACTTTTAAATACTCACGTGCCTGATTGTCTATGTTAAATAAGCCTAGGAAATGAAGAAATGGAAAGTGCTAAAAGTTAGGATAAAACATCTTGGACTAAAAATAACTTGCATACTTTTTATGACATTTATGTCATAGTTATTGGTATAAGAATGAGACCAAATATTCATTTCAATAAAGCTAATTGTAAATTTGTTATGATTATCTTTAAAAATAAAACTAGTCATGCTTTCACTAAACTACAATCAAAGAACAAATGAGATGATTCAAAAAAGGATTGAAGAATTTGAAAAAAATAATTTTTGAAACTATTGTTGCTTAGAATAGTTAACTAAGAACTATATATTTAAGTGATAGGTGGTGGCAAGTAAAAATCCAAGTTAATTATTAAGAACTCTATTGTTTAACCTTTTAATTGTTTGGTTTATATAGTTGAAAATTTGATTAGGTTTCATTAATTATATTCATTTACTTTCATGTAAGAAATCAGAGGAGCAAAAACTTTAAGCATGTTGGCATTGAATCGCCTTTTGTTATAAATTTGATAGAATGTTCAACAATATAATGCTTATTGGACAATATATTTGGACTCCCTCTTCAGAAGTGTTGTTTGACAATGATGATGACGATGACATTCAAAATGCAAATGATGATGATAATGTTAATTTAAAGTAAGAAAGCAATGATTCAGATAAGGATAGCATTCTTAATTTAGCATATGATGTCTGTGACATGGTTGTTAAAGTTAATAAGTCAAACATCAGTACCGTACATAGTAGTGGCAGGAGAAAAAATAGAACATTCTAAGGTGCGAGATGGAAAAAAGAGCAAAAGATCCTTTGAAATTGGAGCTTATTTATTTTTACATTGAGTTCAACTAGTTAATAATGTTTAGATCAAGAGTGATTTCACTACTAGTAGTAGAGAGAAAAACATAGGTGCGGCATTGGCGAGGTGAGCAGAAATAAAGATACATGGACATCAATAAGGGATCTTGGTAAGATGCTTAAATGATTAAAAAAAATATATGAGCAAAGTTTAAAGCCTTAAAACAAGAAGTGCATCTTGCATTCTTTACTTTGATGTTAGTTCTATATAAAAAATTCTTGTTGTGGTATATATGAGATCTTATTTAACATGTTTTTTTTTTTTTGCCATCCACTTAGTCTTGCAGCTAGATATTATGGTTGTGTTGAGGAGGTGCGAGCCTCTTCTATCTATATTTCATGTGAGTGCTATTGCTTAAGGTGAATGGGGTAAGAACATAAAGATTAATGTAGTTGAAAATGATTATACAATATAAAGTCTTGTTTCTAGTTGTCTGGTTTATTGTTTGTCATTGTTAGGATTAACAAATTGTTTATGTGTTTCCTTGGAGATCATTGATGTTGGCTTTTAAATAATATTTAAATTAATAATGAGATGTAATGAATTTCAATTCCTACATGTAAATGAACACTTTGACGTAAAAGTTCCAACTCAAAAGAAAAAACTAGTGAAGAAAATAGATGGGGTGTGTTTAAAAATTTGAATATCATGCATTCAACTAGACAAGAAAATACATTCATAGTAATACATGATAGACTCGTGCACCTTCTTGATTATTGATCAATTACCCAAATTGTTTTGTTTACCTGTGATTTTCTACAATTATCCAATCCCTACAATTATTATTTTGAATAATTGAATGTTATTTTAATTATTATTATAGTTAATATTTATTGGTGAAATTACTTATAAGGTCCTCACTTGTTGTCTTAGAGAAATATTATTTAGTTGATGTTGGATATTTAGATGTTTAAAGATTTTTAGGTCCATATAAAGATGAGATATATCACTTGCTTGATTTTTGACGTTGAGGACAACCAAGAAGTCGTGAAAAAAGTATTCAATCATGTACTCATCACTACATAATGTTATAGAACATTCATTTAGAATATGGAAAAAAAGATTGAGAATTTTGCAAAACATGTTGGCTTATCCGTACAAAAACACAAGTTTAGATTATAATGACATCAATGACATTACATAACTATATTAGATACATGTCGCAACAAGATATGACATTTAAAGAATTTGATCACTATCCTAATTTTGTTCCCGATAATTTTTTAACCGATGTCATTCCACATTCATGAAGCTAAGAATACTAGAGGCTTTCTCAAATGAATTATGTTTTGGGATTGCAACTAGTTTAATGGGACGATAAATGTGGAGCCTTAATGTCATATTGTTGTATTTATAATGTATTAATAATCTAATGCACAATAATGCAATTCGAGATTATAAAATTACCGCATCTTATTTTTTATGATTTTATTATCAAAATCACTTTCAAAAATAATTTTAACCAAACACATTTGAACTTTGTTTTATCTAACAACAATTTCAATCATATTTTTAAACAGACATATATTTTAATCTAGTCAACCACAACTAAAAGTAATTTTCTTGATTTCAAACCATAGCTGTGAAAACTATCATAATACCAAACACATTTTAAACTAAATGTGTATTTGATACTGTGATGTAAGATGTTTTTCAAGTAAAAATGTATTAAAATGATATTTTTATATATTAGTACATCAAAAAACAATGAGAAAATATCAATATAATATTTTTTTAAATGAAAAACAATTTAAAAAATAAATTATAATGCAAAAACAAAATTCACTACCAAACTTGTAAAGAAAAACATGTTGTATACCTCTAAACAATTGCAGTACAAGTATGAATTGTTCATCGCCTTTATTCATAGCTCAATAGGAATTAATCGTCGTTTCATTGTTTGAAGTTTTCAACCAGTTTAGAAAGAGCAATCAAGTTCATCAACCAGCTTTGTCCATTTTACAAGAAAATCAACAGATTATTTACTCTGATTCAATGCCCGCACAACAGTCTACAATTGTTTCGTCCCAACCAAGGTTTGTCAAAATCGTGTTTTACTCGAAAATCTCTAGTACGATTTTACGAGTCAAAACATGCATTACGGGTTGAATCGGCCCGAGTTGAAAATAATAAGTCAAGACTAAAAAATTATTCTTTAGGCAAACATTTTGTACAAGGTAAAGTATTTTCTTCAGCGTGAAAATGTTTTTACGATAACTGGTTTAAGTTGTATGTTGCTAGAGATGGCTGGATGAATGCTATTGGCTAGCACTTGGAGTCTTAAAAGTAAACTTTGAACCCTCGGATCACGACACACCAGCATAAAAAGACCGCGCGGCAGGTTTAAGTTGACTAGAGATGGCTTCTCTTTCTTTTGCTTTCGCTTTGCTTTATGGCGTGCTTAGCGATTCACCATCACACGGAACCCCCTAAAAAGTCCTGTTAACTCCCAAATACTACGGCGTTTCAGTGTTATTGTGGGCTCCACTTATTGCACAGTTGGGTCCCCCTATATATTACAAATTATTGTGGTGGGCCCTTCCTTCCCGCAGCTTCGAGGGGTTTCGATTTGTGGGTCCCTCCCTACTGCTCTAGTGGCCGGCCAAGTGGTCTAAGCTTACACGTCGTTTATTTTTATTGCCTTTGTTACGTTGTTTCACCAATAAGTATCTATTCTTCCACGTAGTTTGTACGTCAGAATTTGAAAATTATATTCTTTTTTTTTTTTCAAAAAAAAAAAAAGGGGAAATAATAAGGGTAAAGATCATATAATTTCCTATAGTTTTCTCACTATTTCACTCCATGCAATTAATCCGATCTTACATTTACAAGGACTTTTTTATTATTTTTATTATAGCTATTGTCGACAGCTATCGTCACAAATATGAATTACATCGCCACCTTATTCGTAGCATAGGAAAATGGATTTAGGGTATTCTAAAAACAAAATAAAAATTGTTATGATTTTGGAACTAAGTTCATTTTTTTTTGCGTGTGTGTTTTACTTTTCAGTTCTCTATCATGTATTTGAAGTGAGTTAAGCTTAATTCTATCTGATTAGACTAGAAAAGAACTGAATTACAAGAAAAAGAAAAAAATTTTGAGATGTTTCACTATTTATATAAGCAATGAAGCATTTAGGGAAAAACCCCAAATATTTTAGTATATATGTAAATTGTTTTGTACCAGTCAAGCTCTTCTTATATTTCTAGTTATTTTTGTCAAAAAATAAGAGATTTTTCTAATATAATTTTTTAAGTTATATATATATATATAAAACTATTATATTGTGTTTTAATAATATAATTTTACCTTTTAAAAAAATATTTGAATTGAATATTTTACATTAATTGATCTTAAATGTTAAATTTATTTTATATTGATTAATTTTTTTTTATAAAATATTTCACAAGAAACAAATATAAAAAAAAACTTAGAAACATATATTTCTGTAAAATATTCTATATCATTCTATCACCTTTCTTAAAATTAATTAAAAAGAGATAAAACCCCTTGAAAAAACACAGCTCAACACTCATTTACACTATTAACTGGAATAGTGTAATGATGCAAAACAAAACTTAATACTAGTTATTAAGGGTATTAAAATCTTTTCACATGACCCATTTGTCATTATCAAATTAACTAGGGAAAAATAAGTATTTTTTTTCTTCTTGATTGTATAGTAAAATGACCAAAATACTCTTGGAAATAAAAAAATAAAACCTGACATCCAGGGGTATTTTTGTATTTTAACAATGGTTTTCTTTTGTTATTATAATTTCAACCGAGGGTCAATTTGATATTTGACTAAGTATAAAAAATAAAAAAAAAATAAAAATGCACAGTGAAACTACAAAAATATCCTTAAAAAAATAATAAACATATAGTCAAAGGGATTTTTAGTCTTTTCACAATGATTCTTTTCATAATTATTAATTCATCTCAAGGACAATGTGGTATTTGACTAAATAAAAAAACAAATATGGACAAGAATGTGTGATGCACTCACAAGCGCATGGGAGGTGTCTGCTCCTTTTAAACGAGGTGTGCGGCACCTCCTAGTATCTAAAAATACCCTTTTGTCATGTTATTAGAAGCGTCGTAGTATCTTTTTGCCTTTAAAGTGGTGCATGTCAGTGTTGGTGATCTGGTTTGTTGCCAATAGGCTTTTTTTTCACTTCATTTCTTTCTCATCCTTGAAAATTATGCTCGGACCTTTTAGTTATTGGTATTTCAACTTCAATCCTTGTAATTTTGGTTATTAATTTTGGTTCTTGACTTTTCTATACAAATTTTATTTATTTTTAATTTTATCATTTTGTTATATATATATATATATATATATATATATTATATTTAACTTAGACCTCATTCTTTTGATTTATTTTAGTTCCTTTCGCTAAATTGACTATTTTTTCCAGTTTCATCCTTGAATCAAATATAAAATTTATTTTGATCTTTGCCATTTTAATTACTATTTTCTTAATCCTTTTGTATAATTGGAATTATTTTTATAATTTCATCCTTTAATTATTAATTTTTCAGATATGGTGCTTCGAGTCAAATGACCCGTTTCACGGGTTAGAAAAATACCTGAACATCATTTCTTATGCAAAAGAAATTAATTTGGCCCCATGGCTAATTGTGGGCATCGAAGCTAGTATATTACTTTTGCTCACATATAAATTCTATAGTGTTTCAGATTGTGGTGCAATGAGTTTTTTCAAAAATAACTTTTCATTTGAAAATGTATTAAAATAAATTTTATTTCTGATTTTTTTTATTAGAACATCAAAACCATCTGAAACCATTAAAAAAAATCAATTTAATGTTTTTTTCAGGCTAGAAATACTTTTGAAAAGCATTTAAAGCATAAGAAGAAGATCTTATTTGTTTTTATGTTTCAAAACGTTTTGAAAAAAAATCAAAATTTTTTTAATTTTTAAATTTGCTTCAAAATATTTTTGGTGTTTTCAAAATCATTTTGATGTGTTAATATGAAAAATAAATTTTTTAAAAATATAAAAATATTATTTTGATATATTCCAAATAAAAAACACTTTAAAAAAAAACCGCTAACACAATACCAAACAGGCTAAAAGTTGTGCCATAGATCTAAGATTTACATTTGTATCATTCATAGTTCAAGAGTTGAGATAAGAATTAGCATTTAAAGTCTCTTATCAACCATAACTTTCAGAACACCAATAAGCCATGATTGAATTTTGATGCAAGTTGAAATTCGCAAAATTTTTAAGAAAAATAAAAATAAAAACATGAACTAAATAACAAACATACTAAAATTGATAGGTGATGTACTGTGACCCCTCTCATATATTTTTTATTCATCGTTAGTGGTGACTTTTTTGTCATTCACATGAAAATTTACTTGTCTTTAAACCATGGGTATTTTTATCTTTTTCATACGGTTCCTTAGGTATTATAGATTTGTTTGAGGGTATTTTGGTTGATTCAATATATTTATGTACATTAAAATAAATAAAATGCCCTTAAGTGTAAGAAAATAAAGGGTTTTGCGTAGAGCTATTTTGATATTTTTGTTTTTTTATACACATTAGAACTATACATGTACTCTTGGATACAAGAAATTTAACTCCTTGGGGTCAAGGGTATTATAGTCTTTTAGCCATGATTTTTTTTTTTTTTGTTAATCGTTAGTTTGATCAAGGGTAGTTACATAATTGATCATTAAAATCATATTTTTAATTTGAAAAAGTTGTTGGTGTGTTGTAGCCACTTGCACACTTTAGCAGCACAACGACGGCTCCATGTGCTACAAGATGAGCTTTCGTTAGTATAATGCTAAATATTAATATAAAAGAAATTTAATATTTACAAATTAAATGTCATTATATTTATTTGAGATTGTGATAATATTATAAAAAAACATAATAAAATAATTTATGAATACAAATTCAAAATTATAAAAATATTAAATTATAAAATTAAAATAAATTGATGAAAACTAAAATAAAAAGAAAAAAAAAGATTGCAAAAATAAAAGCCACATCAGTAGTGAAAGAGATAAGTTGACACCTAACTCATTTAAGTGTGTGTGTGTTTGTGTGCGTGGCGATGGGATTTATTGTTGACCTTAATAAAACTAGCATATAAAATATCAATTATTTAATATATTTAATTAATATCATTGTTTTTTCATTTGAATGATGAATTTTTATCCTTCTTATCAACTTAATCTAATATAAAATGAAGTTTCGCCCAAGAAGTTAGAGTTCAACTAGTATTAGTGTCATTTTTATCTTAAAAGATCTCAAGTCCAAACCTCTTTATATATACATAAAAGCTTTTAAAAATGTATTTAGATTTTCTTTCATTTTCTTAATATTGTTTTCAAATTTGTTGCTACGACTTGCACGATTAGTATTATCCCAAAACTCTATTAAAGGCATGTTTGAAAATTCAAGGCACGCAATCAAGTTAGTGCAGAAAAGGACGGAAGACAAATTTCAACAAAAATGATTATGATGTTACATTAAATAACAATTATAGAAATGGATATTAGAGGTTGATGATTAAGTAAAAATCTAAAAGAAATAGGGTTTTAAGTATAGAGTTCACAACGTCAATGTATATACAAAATACTGTGGATTTATTGTGTATTTTTTAACAATTTTTTTTGTTCTTAAAATTTAATTTTGGATTCTTTAATCCTAGTTGAAGGCCAATTACTTTTAATTTCTTAGTCAATAGTAGAATTAGAAGAACAAATACTAGAATAAAAAAGGCACAAAAACAAGGGTGGCGCGCTCGAAGTTTCGAGAAAGATATACTTTGGTCTTTGCATTTTAAAAATAACACAAATTATATATTTTTAATACCTCAATATTTTTCATATTAAATTTTGGTATAAAAGTTTATTTTTGTTACTTTTTAATTCATGGTTAAGAGAGGAGAGAGATATGTCGTTAGATTCCAGCGATAAAAAAAAAATATGTCGTTAACACCGATTTAGGCCACAAAAACAGTCAATATTTGTGTCAAGTGATTTATTTTGATGAGAAGAGAGGTGTTTTGTTACCTTTAAAATTCATGAAAACATATATATGAGCCGGGGTTGATTTTTGATTTTGGGTTAATTTAGGTTTTTGAAATGGTTTTTTTAGTCTAGGGATAGGTTTATCACGGTCTCTAAAGTATTTTCTAGATGTTTTGGGGTAAAAAATATGTTGAAAATAGGTTTTGGATAAAAACACTTTGAACATTAATTTTCTGGCCACCATAACAGTCGGAATCAAGGAAACCTTGGGCCTTGACAAATGGTTTGGCTTGCCAGGTCCAGTAACGCCTGACTTTTGTTTTCAAAAATTTAATTCTTCTTTTTATATGTTATTTTTCATTTTTTTTATATAATTAGATTAATACTTCTTATCCCTTTTAATTTGTTTAAAGAGCCTCTTTTAATTGATAATTATTTTTTTCTTATGCATTTAATTGTTTAAAAGGTTTTTCTGATTTATCTATAATTTTTTAATATATATTTTGTATAGATGAACTTTATTTTAAGAGGTTTTCTTGGGTTTATCTAATATATATACAGCCTTGCATAATATTTATTTTATTTTATTTTATTCAATCAATTAAATTATGTGTCTATTTCTATTATTGTTTGATTGAATAAAAAAATTAGTAAACACAGCCGGATAAATGTCCCTTATTGTGAGATTATATATTTTGATCTATATTTATCTTTTGATTTTTTCAGTTTTATTTTTTAGTATTGTTTATGGTTTTTTTTTCATTTATTAACACACAAATTTCTCGATTTATTTAATTATATGTATGTATATATCTTTTTATTTTATTTTTTTATTTTTTTTTTAAACTACAATAACAAAAAAGCCTATATATAAAATGATTTTTTGAAAATAAATCTTACATGCGGTGAAGCGTGAGTCAAGTCAAGTATCTAGCTGAGAATGATAATGAGTACCACATATCAAGTTTTATATATATATATATATACACACACACCTTATCCATTATTCATTATTTACAAGATTTAAATATTCATATTTTATCTAGCAAATTTCAAGTATTTATTTGGATATATATTGTACAATTATTATTTATTATTCTCCAAAAAATAAAATAGTAATACAAATATATTTGAGAAGTGTGTGTATATATATATTAAATAATAAAACAATAAAATTACAACACACAAATATATATCTATATTTTATTGGGTTAAAAAAATATAAATGTCTGATATATGTATAGACACACCTATATAATACAAATATATATCTTAAATTAAATTTGAGTCGAATTTAGCAATATCTATATTATATTTATTAACTTCTAGATAATATAATTATCCAAAAAAAAAAAAACTCAATCATTCATGTTCAACAAAAATATTATGATGTTACGTGAAAAAATAAAGATAGAAAATGCTATCATGATGGGAGAGAAAGAAATTGACAACAAGTGTGGCTTGTATACATTGCCACGAGGATCAAGCAAAGTTGTTTCAATCTTATTGGCCTCATTATCTCTTTCCTTTTCAAAATTACGTGTAACTTCAAATTCGGCAAAAAACATTTGTCGCTGCGCTTGAGCTCGGCCGGCCAATTGACAAGATGTTCTTTAACTTTCTGTTTGAAAATAACATTTCTTTTCTTTTTCCTTTCCTTTTATTTCCTTTATATCAATTGCTATACAAATCATAATATTCTGTTTTTAGTGTCATAACATCTCAATTAAAAACTTAAATGGTTAAATAAAATACAATGAATAGTTATATATTATTCTCTGAAATAACATTTGAAATAAAATATCTTGGATCTTGAAACTTGTAATCTACCACTATCTTTATATTTAATTTTGTTTTATTTCATTACAAAGAATGAGGATGGCATATCAATTCAAATAAAAGACTTTGAGTTTAAAACATGTAAAATCCACCAATACTTTATACTTAAAATTTATGAATTTAATTAGATAAAATACAATAGTGAGATTCCAACTCTTAACTTTTTTATTATTAAATCTTTGTTGCCATGTTAAAGAATTATATTAATGTTTTTTTAAAAAATTAATTAGAGAGAATAAGGATTATACATCCCTTCCAATAAAATTATTTTAGACATTAAACCTGTAAAAAACTCACCATTATTTTCTACTTAATTTTATTAATTTAATTAAAAAGATGAGATTTAAACCCTTAATCACTTGATTATTACATCTTTGTTACTATATTAAAAAATTATACTAATTAAAAAATATATATGAACTATGCAAAGAGTGGTTTTCTATTTGTATTTGTGTTTTTGTGTGTGTTAGGGGGGTTTTGTAGGGTTTTATGAAAGGTTAATATCATATATTACAACAATGCTTAATATAGTGTTTACAGCAAGAGTTACAATTATAATAGGAATGAAGAATTATAAACAGAGAAGGAAACAAAAGTCCTGAGGTTACAGAAGCAATTATCCTAAGTATACGGGGATCAGTTGCTGAAGAAGTGCAGAATTATTCTTTGACTCTTATACGCCCCCGCAAGATGGTGCCTCCATCAGAGACACCAATCTTGGACCGAAGAAGAGTAAACCGTTGGCGAGGGAGAGGCTTTGTCAAGGCATCGGCGAGCTGATCGGTGGTGGAAACATGAGAGACCCGAAGTAAACCTTTGTTGACATGATCACGTACGAAGTGGAAGTCAATGGCTATATGTTTCATGCGAGAGTGGAAGACAGGATTGGCACAGAGATAAGTTGCTCCCACATTGTCACAATAAATAGTTGGTGGATCAGGAGGAGAGGCATGCAGCTCAGTTAGGAGATGCTGAACCCAAGATAATTCAGCAGCAGTAGCAGCAACTGCCCGATATTCAGCTTCTGTAGAAGAGCGTGCAACAGATCGCTGTTTGCGAGAGGCCCAGGAGACAACATTACCTCCTAAAAGTACAATGTAGGCAGTGGTGGATGTGCGGTCATCAGGATTGCCTGCCCAGTCGGAGTCAGAGAAAGCAGATAGTGTAGTGGAGGAGCTGCGTGTAAGGGAGAGACCATGATGAATTGTGCCCTTGAGGTAGCGTAACAGACGCTTGACTGCCTGCCAATGAAGTTGAGTAGGTTTGTGCATGAATTGAGATAGCTTATTCACTGTGAATGCTATATCTGGGCGAGTGAGAGAGAGATACTGGAGAGACCCAACAACACTGCGAAACTCACTAGCATCCATGGAGGCAGAACCGTCAGATATAATAAGGCTTGTAGCTGTTGAAAGCGGTGTGGTTGCCTCCTTGGCACCAACCATGTTGGTGCGAACAAGCAGGTCATATATATATTTGTGTTGAGAGAGGATGAAGCCAGTAGAGGTAGGCAGCACTTCAACTCCAAGGAAGTAATGGAGGGAGCCCAAATCTTTGACAGAGAACCGAGAGGATAGTGCAGTAATAAAGGAAGACAAGAACCTGCCATTGTTGCCAGTGACGAGAAGGTCATCAACATAGACCAAGAAGTAAGCAATTATTCCACCTGATTGTAGATGAACAGAGATGTATCAGCTTTAGAGTTTACAAAACTCTGTGAGATGAGAAACGTGGCCACCTCATTATACCAAGCTCTAGGAGCTTGTTTAAGGCCATAGATTGCCTTGCGGAGACGACATACATGGTGTGGCAGCTGATCATCAATGAAGCCCCGGGGTTGAGCCATGTAGACTTCGTCAGTGAGAGAACCCTGAAGGAAGGCGTTGTTAACATCAAGTTGTGTAATAGGCCAGCCATGTTGAAGAGCTATGCAGAGGACAATGCGGATGGTAGTAGGCTTGATAACAGGGCTGAACGTCTCTGTGTAATCGAGACCAGGACGCTGATGGAAGCCTTTAGCTACAAGGCGAGCTTTGTACCTGTCAATGGAGCCGTCTGGTTTTCTCTTGAGCCGAAAGACCCACTTGCAGCCTACCAGATTTTGATGTATAGAAGGGGGGACCAGTTCCCAGGTGCCGTTACTGGTTAAAGCAGTAAACTCAGCTGACATGGCAGCTCTTCATTCTGGGTGTTGAAGGGCTTGAGACACACATGATGGTTCAAGTATAGCAGGTAAGGGATGTTTGGTGGTGAGGTTGAGCTGGCGGGGTTTAAATATATGGTTTTTGGAACGAGTGAGCATGGGGTGATGTGGTAGAAGAGGTGGGGGAGGTGTTGGTATGGGCAGTGGTGATGCTGATGGCAAGGACGGGGAGGCAGGACTTGAAGAGGGATCATCACAGGGGGGCAAAGGCTGGCATGAGTGCACGGTGGCCTGGTGAGGAGATGAGAGACCTGCAGGTGAGGAGACTGGCATGACCGACTGGAGAAGAGGAGAGGTTGAGAAAGAGGGAGGGACTGGAGGCGGGGAAGGAATATCAAATGATAATGCCCAGGTGGGCAGAGAAGGAGGGGGTGGACATGCATGAGGAGATGCAGCAAATGGAAATTGTGTTTCAACAAAGCGGACATGACGGGAGATAAATAATCGTTGATTAGAGGGATCAAAACACTTGTAGGCACTTTGAGTGAGGGAATATCCGAGAAAGACACAAGGACGCGAGCGAGGGTCAAGTTTGTGTTTGGCATATGGACGTAGCCATGGGTAACACAAACACCCAAAGACACGAAGTTTGAGATAATTTGGTGAATGGCCGAAAAGGGATTCAAACGGGGATTTAAGCTGAAGAACGGGAGTGGGCAAGCAATTAATTAGAAATGTAGCAGCTTGAAAGGCATATGTCCAAAAAGAAAGAGGCAGAGAGGCTTGATGGAGCATGGTGAGACCCATATCCACAATGTGCCTATGACGACGTTCTGCAGATCCATTATGTTGAGGAGTGTGGGGAGGAGTGGTAAGATGATTAATGCCATGAGTAGCAGAATAGTTTTTCAGTTTGATGTACTCACCCCTATTATCGGAGTATATGGAAACAATGGATTTTTGAAAATATTTTTCAACAATGACTTTGAATTTGGGAAAAATAAGGGAAACATCAGACTTATGATAAAGAGGGTAGAACCAGATATATTTTGTAAAATGATCAACAAAAATAACATAAAATCGATAACCCTCAGTGGAAGTAATTGGAGCTGGACCCCAAACATCAGTGTAAATTAAGTCTAATGGACCACGACTTTTAAGAGAGGATACATGAAAAGGAAGCCGTTGGCTTTTATGACAGAGACAGGAGTCACAAATAATATTACTAGCGGATGTAGATAAAGGAAGAGTGCAGGAGGTAATGAGGTGATGCAGGATACGAGAGGAGGGGTGGCCAAGCCATCTATGCCAGTCTATCAATGGGGCTTTAACACCAACAAAAGCATGTAATGATGTCAGAGGAGATAAAAGTTCAGGCCACACGTACACATCATTTTTATTCCGGCCTCGAATGAGAGTTGCCCCCGTGCGAAGATCCTTCACCAAAAAATAAGCAGGAAAGAATTCAATTGAGGTGTTATTAGATTTGTAAAATTGAGAAACTGAAACTAAATTTTTTTTAATGGAAGGAACACACAGAACATTAGATAAGGCAAAATTTTTGGATGAAGATTGGAGAGTGGCATGACCAGCATGAGTAATTTGCAAACCTGTGCCGTCATCTATAACAATAGCATCCGAACCTTCATAAGCAGAGGTGAGTGAGAGATTAGTGAGATCATCAGTGACATGATGAGATGCTGCAGAGTCAAGAAGCCAGGTTGGGGACTTTGGAGCTGCAGTAGTGGTGTAATTGGCAGTAGGAGCTGCTGAGGCAGAAGGGCGAACTCGAGGACAACGTTTTGCACTGTGTCCTTGTTGATCACATAATTGACAGAATCCTTTGTAGCCTTGGCCTGGACGTTTTCGTGGAGGCTGATATGCACCTTGGTAGCCATGATTGGAGTTAGAGAATGATTGATAGCCACGATTATTTGAGGGGACTTTGTTATTGTGATAGTGCCTAGGAGTAAAGGTGCTGGATTGGCCAGAGCGTTGAGTGATGTCGCACGTGTGCGGCGTCGCGGCGAAAAAATATATGGTTGTTCCATTTTCTTATCTACAATGTAAATCTATCTATATCTATTTGGTAAATATAGGGAGACAAGAAAACATTGTCTTTGATCGGTGAAAAATGGAATGGGAGTCGCCACCTAGTATTTTGGTCACTAGGAACCCTAACTGGTCTCAGAGATCGGGTACGGGGACTGGTTGTGTAAAGGGAAGGTATCAGCACCCCAAATACGCCTTACCTAAGGTAAGCTGCATTGTTTGATTGTCTGATAAAAACTAAGGTGTTATTGTACTTCTAGTCGTTGGTCTGTCTATGGTTCAAGAAAAATCCTCCTCAGTAAGAAGGTCTTTTATCTTATCGGGTAAAATCCTAACCGTTCAAACGTCTATACCGAAAAAATATTTAGGAATACGTTTTACGTATAAATTCATAATCCCAATTAAAAGGAAAACAAAAGGATTTTTTTAGAATTTTTGAAATATTGGCCTAGTTCTCATGGCTTAAATAAACTGGTTATCAAAGCCAAAATGCATGCTAATACATATATTGTTTTGAAAATTTCCTTTGTTGTGTGAAAATATGAGGTTATAATATTTATATATATATATATATTGGAGAGACTAGGCCGTATTTTAAAACAAAAAAACATTTTTTTTGGAAAATATTATTTTTTATATGTTTTAACAAAAATCGGGTATTTTAATACTGGGTTTGTATTCTTACGGTATAAAAAATACAAACCAATATTATTCCGCCCTAATAACAAAATGCAGGAAAAATCAACAATATTTTTAAGGACTTTTGGAAATTTTTTGAAAGCAAAAACATTTTTTATTTCGAAAATCTTTGATGTTTTGACGAAAACCAGGTATTTTAATACCGGATTTGTATCTTTACAGTATAAAAATACAAACCAGTATTGATCAAAATACAGTAACAAAATTGTGGAAATCACATATTTTTCAAAATAATTTTTTTTTTGAAGAATTTTTATTTTTAATAAAAAAAAGTTTTTAAGTTGGGCCTCGTTCGGCCCATATGGCTGGGCTTGACCCAGCAGGCCTAACCAGGTCACTGGCCCAAGCCAGTGTCCTGGGTGGAAGCTCACGCGTGCATCCTTAATATCATATACAAATGGTATTTTTCAAGTGAATTAAAATTCACTTTGAACAGTAAAAAATGCAAAACGAAAACCACGCACAGTAACATGCAAAAGAAGACACACATAGTAACATATGGTACTGTTCAAGTGAATTATAATTCACTTGAACAGTAACATTTGCATTTCACTGTTCAAGTGAATTATAATTCACTTGCACAGTGAAAATGCTAATTGAAATCACCTTCACAGAGACGCAAAACGCTTACCTAGACGGGGAACCGAAAGGAGCGAAGACGATGCCGAACACTCACAGTGATGCTGGTGGCGGTGGAGAGGAAACCAATGAGGGCTCACGGTGGTTCTGGCAGTGGCTGGTTTGGCGGTGGCGTTGCTGCGGCTCCTCTTCCTCTTCCTTGCTGTTTTGGCGCTGCTTTTTCTCTGTTTCCCTTTCTCCAGCTACTCCCAACTGTGCTGTTGTCAACTACGAAGATAGTGGCAGCTGGGGGTGATGGCTTGGGTGGTGGTCGAACGTCCGTGTTGCTGGTGCTGCAGCGGAGGTTGGTGGCTCCAAACGACGGTGCTCAACGGTCCGGTGACTTCTCGGGTCGTGCTCGGTCTTGGTTTTCTCTAAGCTCTCCCACGGTTTCTGTAATCTTCCCCCCCTGCTGGTTCTGTTTCTTTGAGTTTTGAGTATTTATTCCTTTAGTTCAATGGTTTCTCTCTCCTTCAGTTTCTTTCCCTCTCTTGGTCTCGAGTCTTTTCTTCTTCTTTTTTCTCTCGTGCTTCACATCTTTCCCCTTCTTTTATAGGCGGGCAAAGGAGCGGGGCTGCATGGGCAGCGTGGGGAGCAGAACAAGGTGGGTTGAGCTGGGCAACGTGGGGGGCAGCGCCGGTCGGCTGGTCGGTGAGCGTGGTCGATCATGGCGTGGCCCTCCTGGCTTCGCGTCGTCCGAGGTGCATGGGCTTGGTATGTCAGCGCACGCGAGGAGAGAGGGGCACCGACTGATTAAACAAAGGTTTCGTCCATGCTGCTACACGTTCGGGGAGGAAGAAGAAAGGGGAACAGTGCCGTTCAAAACGGCACCGTTCGGTCTTTTTTTTTTTTTTTTATGTATGAAACGGCGTCGTTTCGAAGAAAACGCGCCGTTTCATTTAAAAATGGCGCCAGAACGCGCCCAATTTCGAATTTAGCCCTCAATCATCTTTTTTCATTTCAATTGAGTCCCTGCCAATTTCGGTCCTCGCCCCCATAGTTGGCCGCGTTTTTCACCTTGGTCCTTGGCCTCTGATTTATGCAATTAAGCCCTCAATTGATCAATAAACTTCCAATTTCTTCAATTACGCCCCTGAATCAATTCAAAACAGCCCCCTATATTTACCCGCTTTTTCCAAATTGGTCCCTGGTTTCGGATTTTCACAATTAAACCCCTAATTGGCCATTAAACTTCAATATTTATGCAATTAAGCCCCTGATTTGACCCAATAAATTCCTAAAAAATATATTTTGGCCCCAGAACTTAAATTTCTTCTAATTAAAGCCCAAATTGACTTAAAAATCGATTTTTCTTGCAATCAAATCCTCTATAAATTCAAATAAAAAATCCAATTAAGTCCATAAACATCCAAATTTGGGCTTTTCTCCTCCAAAAATTCAAATTTTCCTTCTCAACAAGGCTCTCATCCTTCAAGAATATATTGTCAAAAATCCATCTTAGTATTTTTAACCTCCTTGACCGATTTTTCTGACCATTTGCTGAGCGCTTCTGCCTCCTGTTATTTTTCTAACCTCCTTCGGCTATTTATTTTATTTCAATTATGGGGACCCAAAAATGGGTTACAACAAGTGACATGAGCTGTAATTGGAGGAGATACAGAGCGCCCCTCCTCACGCTTGAGAAAGTTTTCATATTCAACAAGTTTATCATGAAGATCTTCAAAACTGATGGGGTTGTCACGTGCACGAATGGCTGCAGCAATTTCTTTGAATGCAGGACCAAGACCATTGAGAACATGAACTACCAAGTCAATATCACTGGGAGGCTCACCAATGATTGATAGTTCATCAGATATGCTTCGCATAGTATTAAGGAATTCACCCATGGAGTTGGAGCCACAGGTGGTAGCAGTGAGTCGTTCCTTAAGACTCATTACACGTGATCTGGAACGATTTGCATAGAGAGTTTTCAGTTTCTCCCATGCCATACGGGAGGTTGTTGCAGATGCAATGAGTGGCATGATTTGTTCTGAAACAGAAGCAATGATGGAGTGCAGCAACAGCTGATCTTGGCAAACCCAGAACATATAAGCAGGATTAGGTGCATCATGCAAAAGTTTGGGTGGTTCTTGACAAGAACCATATACATATCGCAGAAGGTCATAGCCAATGAGAAGGGCATTGAACTGAGCACGCCATGTTAGGTAGTTTATTGGCGTGAGTTTAAAAGGCAATTGTGCTGCAGCATTGATAGCAATCAATGAATTTGGTGTTGTGATAGCAGGGTTGGACACAATAGTGGTTGTGGCTGTATTTTCTTAAGTTTCTGCCATGAAGATAAGTGATGAATGCTCGTTGGAGCGTGGCGGCTCTAATACCATGTAGGGTTTTATGAAAGGTTAATATCATATATTACAGCAATGCTTAATATAGTGTTTACAGCAAGAGTTACAATTATAATAGGAATGAAGAATTATAAACAGAGAAGGAAACAAAAGTCCTGAGGTTACGAAAGCAATTATCCTAAGTATACGGGGATCAGTTGCTGAAGAAGTGCAGAATTATTCTGACTTTTATAGGTTTAACGTAAAAAATAACGGTGAAATAACGGAAAACTATTTAAAATTGTTATTAAGCTTAGTTCAATAAGTCAAACTTGAAACAATTTTTATATAACAATATGTAAAAAAAAAAAAAAAAAAAAAAAACACTCAATATGCTAAATAATTAGGTTCAATAACATAATTTAGTTATAAAAAAAACATGAAAAAAAACACATGCCAAAGCTTTTTTTAGCAATTATAAATTATCTTTTATTACAATATAATATCCCAAAACATTTTTAAAAACTAAAAGGAAAACAACTAAGCAAACGTTGGATAGTAGAGTTCAAACATGCATAAATAGAGTTAATCAAATCTCAAACTTGTCAATTTAACCAATTAGACAGAGAAATTATTGATTCCCTTATGCCCATCTTTACTTTAAACAAGAATATATTTTTTTTAAAAAAAAAAACTTGGATTCCAACTATTACTTAGTAGCTAGAAAATTAGGACAAATTTATTTTACTCAAAAACCCCATTTATCAACCTACTCTCACCTAATAAATACTTTTGTAACATTAAAAAATAAATTATTAACCCAAAACCCTTAAAAACAATCTAAAAACACTAAATCAAACAGGGTTAAAAGTTTTTTAAGACTTTAATTTATTTTTTCATGCAATATTAATGTTTAAAATAGTCATTATCAAACTTTTCTTATCGAATAAACTCATTAACACTAAGATCAATCATTTTAGTGATCGTATTAGGTGAAAGTCTTTCAAACCCAAGGACTGAAGAAAAAACAAAAAGGGAACTTCTGGACCAAAATTAAATTCACAAAAACTACAGGGCATCTAAAGGAAGGAGAAATAAAGTAGGACTAAAATAATCTTTTCCCCTAAATTTTAGATTGGACATTATGTTTCTCTATATGTTATGTTTTGGCCCTCTTTTTATTAATTTGATTAATCCTTAATAAATTTTAACAGATCAGTTTTCAATTTTATCATTGAAAGTTATGATTAAAAAACAAAATTGAAGAACAAAATAAATGTTCGGTGGAGTCACCGTGAAAAACTCTGCCTTTTAGAATGTGTTTATTTTTGTGTTCAGAAGCGTTTTTGAAATATTTTGAATATTTTTTTGCTACAATTTAGTACTTTTATGATTTTGGATCATTTTGATGTCAAAAATAACTTTTTAAAAATAAAAAAAAAATATTATTTTTATATATTTTCAAATAAAAATTACTTTGAAAAGCAATCACTATCATAATGTGAAACACTACCTTAGTATATTTAAAGCAATTTAAGGATCTTAGTTAAAGGGTAGTTTCAAAGTAGGTGTAAAATTTTAGATAACATCGACACCTTAAAAAAGACAATATTAATTTTCTTTTACTATTGGTCTAGGTCACAAATACCTCTTGCATACATGAAATTTGCCATCATCTTGTTTTCCCCTAGATAGTTAAAAAGATACTCAACATCCATTACAATGTCAAACATATAATTGTTGAGTACCCCTATTATTTGAGTGTTGATCTAAAATCTCTGAAACCATGTTATATGTACACCTAAATTTACAATGTCAAACATAATTTTCAATCATTCTTGCTTGAATATCTATTTTCCAAACCGAGATTGCAAGATTCATTACTTCTAAAATATTTATTATTTTTAGATTTGGAATCTCCATTTCATAAACCTCTAAAAGATCTCAATAAAATCAACAATAATAATGAATCTTCAAAGCTCGCATGATCCTCACATCATAAGGTTAAATTTTGATGTTGTGTTGAGTAGCAAGAAAAATAACTCAAATAATTTTAAAACCTTTTCATAAGTTATTTTAAAACCTTTTCATAAGTTTTGGATGATTGAGACAATTATTAAAAATCAAGAGAACTTTTCTATCATTCATTTTCATCCATGCTAATTGTCTGGCATGATACTCAAGTTCACATTGCTCAAGTTCACATTTTTAAAGCATTCTGGTTTAGCATATTTGAACCATAAAGAAATTCCACCATTTTTACAGGGAATAACAATTGTAAATCTTTTTTTTTTTTGTCTTATTTCTTACTTTTAAGTTGTTCTGTTATAAAAAAATAATCTGGTTGTAGCTTATAAAATAATCTTGTTTCATCCGGATTGAAAATATATATGAAAAATCAATCTAGTTTCTCTTTTATAGACAACAAATTTGTTTTTATGAGCTCTATAACAATTAATTTGCTTTCTCCAAAACAACGATGCATCTTTAATGCCATGACTTGATTTGAAGCATTTATGATAAATTTGAGAAAAAAAAAATGGATTTTTGGCGTCTCTACAAGGTACATCATTTTTACATAAGCTCTTTTGCCTTCTCTGTGATTAAATTTTTGGTTATATTCACACATTCTTCATATTGAATAAACCACTTATAGAAAGCCTTCTATAACTTTGAAATTTTTGTGATTTTGTGTCAGTTGGCATCACCTTTTTAATTTTTTTCTGATAGACACTTTGATGACCTTTTGATCTTATTTGACTTTGTTGGTTTGCTCACTAATTTTTTTTTATACTCTTTGTTTTAATTTCTTTTGAGTGCAAGTTGGATTTTCTATGCACTCATGCAATACTTTACACATTTCATTCGTCATTGTGTGCTTTTTTTTATAAATATTTTTGCTTGACTTAATGTTAATGATAATTCATAATACAATAATTATGTAAATAATAAGCTAATTTTTTATTAATTAATCAATAAATTATTTATTTATATATTAATTAATAAATTTCCATGGTCCCAAGGATACTAATCTATAGAGGTTTGACCCTGTGGGTGTGGGTGTTATATATTTAGATTGTTTCCTATGAATCATAAACATGGAATCAAAAGAGTAACATATAAATTTATTTGAATTAATAAGAGTTAATTTCTAGCAGTTATTTTTTTATATAGTTTAAAGAAATTAAAGATAGAATTTAATTTTAAAAAAATGTACAGGAACTAATAAGAAAAAAATGATTAGATGAAACATTAATCCTAATGGACTTTACTTTTAATTTGAACTCAAATATATCTATTAAGCATGTCATAATCAATTTTTTAAACGGGCAAAATTCTCCACAGAATCTGGAAAGGACGGTAAAGTAAATCAGTTCCGTAAAGCAAAGCCTTGTTCAATGTTAGTGCATGGTTGCTCGCAGGGGCGGAGCGAGGTGTGGTTTATAGGGGAGGCCAAAATAAATATAATAATATTTATTATTAAAAAGTTTATTTATTTAAATTAAAAATATTACATAATAGGAAATTTTAAAAAAATTTGCAGGGGCCCGGGCCCCTGCTCGCCACCCCCTGGCTCCGCCCCTGGTTGCTCGTTTGTAAGAATACCCAATGTCATATTCATTAATTTACCTAGAAAAGTATAGATAGAGTTGCAAGTTAATTTTACGATCAAATCTAATTAGCAAGTTAATTTTAGAATAAAAGACACTATTCTTGTG
Organism: Populus alba; assembly: GCF_005239225.2. Lineage (NCBI taxonomy): Eukaryota > Viridiplantae > Streptophyta > Magnoliopsida > Malpighiales > Salicaceae > Populus > Populus alba. Next base: position 2,547,497 of record NC_133298.1, on the reverse strand, counting down.
CTTGGAATTTTCGACAAGTCGGCATAAAGCCCATGTGTATGTGCTTTCCCCCTCTTTCGAGTATTTCGTTGATTGATTAGACTATTTGACTTGTTAAGGATACGTGCTTGTTTGATAATATAATTATAATTGTTTTTTAAAAAATATTTTGTATTAAAATATATATTATTAATATTTTTTAATTTTTAAAAATTATTTTTTATACAAGCATATCAAAATAATTTGAAAATACTAAAAATATATTAATTTAAAATTAATAAAAAAATTTTAATTTTTTTTTTAAATACTTTTAAAATATAAAAATAAACAGTCCAGAAAATAGGGAGTTGAGTTTGCTGTCCAATGTTTCAATCCACATGATAAATTAACCAGTCCAATGATTAATAAAGGAACGTTTCCATGCACGCAACTTCTTGTAACTTGTTGCAGCAAGAAACCATGAAAAAACTCAGAAAAGTCCCTCAAGAAGCAAGTATTTTAGGAGTGCCGGAGAAGATGGTGCTGCCCGGGACCTCAGGGCCCAAACTCAAGTGATATCGAGGCCTCGCTGGTTATATTGTTAATTAGTAAAACGAGCTATATAGCATTGATATCTTCCTCCTTTCAAAGATTTCGAGTTGGAATATTTCTTTTATAACAAAAAAAAATTGTTTTCAGAATCTATTTTTATGTTAAAAACAAAGGTTAATCAGAATTTATCCACTCCATGCTTGAGATTTCTTAAAAAAAAATACAAGAAGCAGAAAATAATAAAAAAACAATTAAAAATAAAAAAACAAACAAACACCAGAGAGAAGGTCGTTAAATGCAATGTGGTAAGTCAGAAATCAAGGTTTAAAAAATAGAAAATCGTTTCTAAAGACTGGGCTGTCATATAGACTTGCAGCTCCGTAGGACTAAAAGATGAAGAAGAGTTTGGCATGTTTTGGTCCATAGGCCTAGGCCCATAGCATTAAGTAAGCTTAATTTCTCAATAGGGGTTATATTTGGATTTGGAATATAAGCATAAGGGCCCCAATACTTCGGCCTGTAAAATCACCAGTAATTAGGCTTTTCATATCCAAACTCCTATTTTCTCTTGAATTGTCATGTATGTTTTCATTGTTGCTTTTCTTGAAATACTTGTACACAGTGGAAAAGATAAATTTAATATTTTTAGAAGTTCTCAAGATCTTGTAAGAAGGATTTATAATTGTTTAGGGTTTATATAAAATTTGCTAAAAAATCATATATTTTTTTTAACATTGAATAATTATTTTAAAGTTAAATTGTTGTAAACAATAAGTTTTCAAAGTGTTTGGTCTTTGACAATAATTCACACCAATCATGAGTAATAAATCTTCTAAACTCATTTAAGAGAGAGGAATAGTTATACCTTGAAATGCTAACTTATTTTATGTTTTTCAAGTGTTCTATAATTTAAATAGTTTTTCTCTCTATATAGAACATAAACATTCTATTTATAGGAAAATCAAAAATTCTATAAATGATAAAATATCAATTTCCTCCTTGAATAATATCACATATATTATTTATGAATAATTTTATAAATTTATCCAATCAAGTCCCTACTTGATTTTTTTTTCCGGGTTTAAAATTGTAATCTCTTATATTAATTACATTCTAATTCTTAATTTTTAAAACTTACTTGCAATTAAGTCACTTGATTAATCATTCCAGTTTAATTTTTAACCAATGATTCTTATGTGTGGCGCTTATTAGGTTTTCTAATAAGTTGACCCAAATGTAAATCACAATCCTAAATAAAACAAGATTAATTACTATCAATTCAATAATTGATTTATTTATATTTAAAAATCAAGTACAATGTCTAATAACGTGTCGTGATCATCTAGATATTAGAAAATTAATAAGTGGTTTGACTTAATATTTAAGTGGTTAGTTTCTCAATTTAATTATTATCCATTTATCAATGATACTCTAATTTAAACATTATAGCATGGAATGTGTCTACTCTGTCAAATAACGTTTGTTCTCAGCACTGTAATTATTAATTCTTTGAATAAGATTTAAATTTTTTTTTCAAATCTCATTTTACTTTGCCTAAAAATTTATAATCAATACTATTTAAAAATATATTAAATAATTTTCTTAATTCACTCAGGATAATAAATTTTCTATTAGTTACTCAAATATCTTCATATAATTCATGTTATATTCAATATATATCAATTTATTACCCTTGATTAAGAAATATAGCAGAATAAAAGCATTTTTTATTTTATTTTTATCAATTTTCCAGTAGCTTGTTGAGTTGGTATTTTTTTTTTAAGATATTCAATCTCGGCATTGCTAGTGAGTATTTCTTTCAAAACCCTCTTTGGCACTAGGTCTCCATTTGCTGTCGTATTGTCAATAAACTGCAGAGCTTTAGCATCTTTTTCGAGAAACATTTGAAGACTTGTCAAGAATTTGATGTCAATCTCTAAAAAAAAAAAACTGACACTAATAACAAAAAAAAAAGATTTAATATTTTAATATTAATCCCAAAAAATAAAACATTCTAAAAATAAAAGATTTCATTAAATTTTTACGTTAATCCTTAAAATTATGAGATTTCAATGATTTTAAAATTTTAAATATTTTTTTATGCTAATCTCTATAATAGAAGATTTCGTTAATTTAGAAAAAAAAAATTGATATTAATCCCTACAAATAGAAAGTTTTGTTGATTTTATAGTTTTATCAAAAACATTTACCCCAAACCCCTAAAAATAGAAGATTTTGATACTTATACCTAAAAAATAGAAACTTTTATCAATTTTGAAATTTTAATCGAAACTTTTAACCCTAAAAATAAAAGATTTTATTGATTAATGAAAATTTTAATGTTAATCAAAATAAAAAACTACATCAATATTAAAAAAGGTCATGCCTGGCCTAAAGAAGAGCCTAGCTGTGCTTGGTCTTGTAATATCAAGCCTGTGCGCCTAATCTTTCTTTAAAAGGGTAGAAATGTGATTTTTTATTTAACTTAAAGGATGAAGTGCCATCACGAAGTGTTATCATCTAGTTCAAATTTCGATCACCTCTAGATAAAACTCTAAATCATCTCATTAGAACTTCATTGTGCAAGAGGAGCTCATTAACATCAATATCAATATTTTTTGTGGATAGAATATGGTAAGTCAACAACTTTTTTTTTTCTTTTCTTTTCTAATAACTTTCTTTCTCTTTTTTCAAAACTTCGGTATTAAAAACATGATAAAAATAAAATTTAAAACCAAAATATAAAATTTAGAAATTGCAAGGACAAAATGTCACAGACTAAAACTTTAGGAATCAAAATAAAGTATTTCTAGCCATTTTAAAAGTGGATTCTAATTATTTATTAATTTTAGTCCTTTGATCTTTTAATTTTTTTAACGCTAACCTTAAATTTTATTTTATAGAATTAATTTTTTATTCTCTTATGATATTTTTCGTATGTGAGTTTATAAAGAAAGAAAAAAGAAGTAAACTCGAGAATATAAAACGATGGCAACGTAAGTTGAGAAGATGAGATTAAAAAACAAAAAAGTTGGGTGAAAGAAAAATAATGTTTATACTGTTTTGTGTCTGATGATACAAAGGCTGCGATGTAAGTATATTATGGAATGTCGGCTATGTTATGTAAAAATATATAAACTTTATGACAAATTTAAAAGATATGCATATCTCGGACACTACAAAAGGGGGGGGGGGATCAAAGCATATGTGCATCAGTTCGTTCACGTGTGAACTTGTTAGAGGAACTAAAATAACGAACATTTGATGGTATTGTTTTGACTATTAGTTATTATTACAAGCCTTGTTGGTCGACAATTCCTGTAAAATACTAATTAGTAAGAAGCACTGCTTAGGGAAAATAATAATAATAAAAAAAAATCTCAAACCAAACACAGTCAACATAATATCCCAGCAATCGCTCTCTAATATTAAAAATAATAGTAAAATAAAACAAATCATTTAGTCAATTGGGTCCCACATCTTTCTGTTCATCTATGACTCGACTAGAGTCCCCTTCCATACACGGACGAGACTACCTGTTCCCCTTACGACAAATACACCCTCACATGTTTTAATTCGTGTGAACTGGCATATCCGTAATTAAATTAAAATATGATGGTGATTTCATCACCTAACACCCCCCCAACCCGACCCCGCGGTGTAGAGTGTAGAGGGCTAGAGGCCACTCCTTATTTATGGCATTCTAGTAAATTACTCTCTTAGTAAAGGACATTTATTATCCTCTCCAAAACGCTCCGTCTGACACTGGCATTCTAATCGGCTCTGTTTAAATGATTGATTAATTATTTAATTAGTTGTACCGTAGTTAAGTTTTGACTCGAGATACTTAATCATGGTCGAGTCATTTTATAAATCCTGAGAGGCAAATCCTGAAACTGAAACAAGAAGCTGCGCAGAGAGAGAAACAAAAGCAAAACAATTTCTTTTGGAGAGGGAGACATAGGGAACTTACACCACAATGGCTCTTTACGTCGATGAAGAAGAGATATGGAAATGTCCAAAGCACCCTTCCAAGCGTCGCCGAACCGGTATCTGCCACGTGTGCCTCCGCGAACGCCTCTCCTCCCTCTGCCCTGACTGCGCTAACGCGCGCCCCTGCGCTTGCTACGCCACCACCGCATCCTCCTCCTCCGGCTACTCTCCATCGTCCTCCTCTTTCCACCGCTTCTCCTCCGCGGCTGGAGTCGGAAGCGTCGGCCGCGTCTCCAATTTAATAGGCAGCGAGCCTTCTTTTCGCCGCTCTCGATCAGTAGCTGTTCCGTTTCTCAGGTCAAAGCCCTCCGCTGACCAGAGCTATAACAGTCACAAGACGTCGTCGTCGTTTTGGTCATTATTCAAGGGAGGACATGGCAACAGGAGCATGACAGAGGAGGTTGATAGACGACAAGTGGTCATTTTAAAGGAAGGGGAGGATGAATCGGCGAGAAAGGTAAATGAAGATGAGGAGAGGAGGAAGATGATGAGGAAGTCAAGATCGGTGGCGGTGACGTCAGATTCAAGAGGGAGTGACGTGATGAGATCGTCGAAGGGAGGGAAGGGATGGTTCGCTAGTCCGATTAAGATTTTTAAGCAATCAATATCGAGAGGAATTTTGGTGCATGAAAGGTCGCCTTTGTACAGGGGTTGATTTTGTTTTCTTGTATAGCAGTAAAAATAAAAATAACTACTAGTCTTAAACTGCCATACAGTAACACACGTGCTGCTTCTTCGGCAGACTTGATGACACTATGTTTTATCGTGTAATTTTTGCAATTTATGCATTGGGAAGAGAGATTATTACTATGTGACCAATCAAATCTCTTAATTTAATCCTCTTTTTCCAGCTTTTGTAATTTTATAGATTCACTATGTGCATGTGGCAGTTATAGTTGGCTGTGTGATCGGGGTGCAATCAGGTGAGAATCTTCGAGCGTTAAGTTAAAAGAAAGCAAATGATTAGTACTTTGGTCCCACTAAACATGTGGTCTCAAGTTAAAACAATTTGGGAGTTACTTTGTGACCATATATTAGTGCATGCCGCAAGGATTTGGTACTTGTTTTTAGGCGATGAATTTCGCTGGTAGAGAAGGAGTCCAGGCTAGGCTGTCCGGCTTGAATGGATGATGCTGTGTTGTAGATTACAAGGACAACACGGCATAAAATAAATTTCAAAACTATTATTTTAATATATTTTTAATTAAAAAATATTTTTACAAAAAACATCCAATAAGCACATGTGACAAAGAAACAGGGCTGGGTTGCAAAAAATGAAGTTTTTTTTTTAAAAAAAAAAAAAGAAAAAAGAAAGGGGATTGGATTTGTTTTCACATTTTTGTCAGTACCGTAATAAAATAATTTAATTATAAAATAAAATAATTTAGTTGCATTAAAGCTTAATTGTTAAATTATTTTCTTTTTTTAATTTAGGCGTGCCTTTAGTTTTAACACTTGGGCTTATTTAAAGATTTTGAGCTGGTTTTACAAGTCTCCCAAACTACAGATATTGATGGTTTTAGCGAGAGGTTTTAAATTACAAGCAATTTTCGACCTCCTTAGGTGGTCAGAGAAGGATTTGCGTGTTTTTTTTTCTTAAAGAAAGATCTTTCTAGCTCAATAGCAGATAGTCCTTGTTTTCATATAAATTCCAAAAGTAGAATTTGTTACTTGTTCCTGGTGTGCATATTGATTTGTTTGGTTTGTTAAGCTAATGGTATAAAGCACAAAACCTTGGAATTTTGTTTATGGTTTATGAGAGAAATCTACAGTGGAATAAAGCTAGATGTTAGGATTTATTGTGATATTATTGTTCGTTGTGTGTTGGGTTAGGTCATGTATAGAAAAGGTATTACCGGATTTTTGTTAGAAATGAATAAATGCACTCAAACAAAAAATATAAACTATTGATTGAGATTTTAAATGTATATTCTTAGTTATATAGTTATATTGCTTCAATGCATAGGAATGGTATAAGGTCAAAACAAAACAATATTGCATTATAAAGCAGTAGTATTTTTTATCCTTCGGTTCATTTAGGTGTCGATTATAAAAAGACACCCGATGTACCATCTAACGACATTGGCTCGTCGACCACCAGATATGGATATGGAATCCCATCTGCTAGGGATTTATATTCTAGTAAGTTAATTGTGGAATGGAAACTGAATTTAAGTATGTAAAAAAAAAATCTTTTAATTTTTTTCAAAAATAAAATAAAATTAATGTTACTATTTTTATATAGCTTGGAGTGAATTTTTTTATTTTCAAGTTCATAAATGTGGAATTTGCGAGAACAACAACATTGATGATAAAAACATCAATGAAGGTGCTTTTTTGTCAATGGAGCCAACTTAAAAGTCATATATAATACAGGCATGTGATTAAGACTTGATGGGGAAAGTTCAAGGTTAATACATAATCAATACTTTAAATGAAAAAAATATGTTTTTAAAATTAGGAAATAATTATTATTTTATGAAAATGATTTTTTAAAAAAATTGGTGAGATGAGACAAACTTAAAGATGGCAAGGCAAGTATAGAAAAATCACATCATTAATAGTTAAGTTTTAATGGGTGATGCATGTTTTTTTTCATATAATAGTAATCTATTTTTGTAAATTGTTTTGACAGATGCTGTGTTTCTAATGTTTATGGAGCTTTGTTGACATACTTTTTTTCTTTTTTTTTAGTTTAATGTGGGTGTCCGGGCCAGCTTGCACACACCTCGACTAATTCTATGGGCCTTGAAGTTAACGACCATGTAAGCCTCCAGTGGTCATCATATGAGCAACCTAGGGCTGAACCTGAGATTACAGAGGGAGCAAACATCTTGGTCTCAAGCTCTTATCACTAGACCACCACCTAAATGGTTTCTTTGTTGACATACTTAAACGGTAAAGTAGTGTTTTGAGACAAAAGATACAGATGCGAGAGAATTAATTAAAAATTAAATATAAAAAAATCAGGCACTGCGAGGTCTCTGACAGATAAAGTTCTCGAGCTTGGCCAAACATGAGTAAGTCCAGATACAATGGCCAATTATTTTTTTCTAAACTAGAATTAATAGGAATCTTATAGGTGTCCCCTCCATATATTTTGAAGTCAAGATTAATAGAAATTTGGATTGGCTATAGATGAAGGGATCTTGGTTGCCCGATAGATTAAACAATAGGGATCCAACTGGTCAAATTGAAACCATAAGAGTCTCTTTCTCAAAAGAATTTTATATTGAAATAAATAAAGAAACAAAAATCATATTAAATTATTGTAATGTCTCATATTTAAATAGTTGTTGTTATTTTTTTTTGTTGATTTAGATAATAAAAATATTATGATAAATTATATGCTTTATGGTCGTTTTAATGTAAATATCATAATAATATATTTATTCACAATTAATGCAATAAATTATAATTTATTACCAAGCAATTTAATTACTCACAACATAGTAGAGGCCAAATAGACTCTAAGTTGAATCACCTCCCACCCCAAAAAAAATAAGTAACGGAGTATTAAAATTCCTTTGTTGATTTTAATTCGCTTTGTTTTAAAGTAAAACAAATAAAACAGCAAGGCACTTTCCTAAGGAGCTAGACCAGGCACAGGCTTTGACTACGAATTAGTCAATCTGTAGAAAATATGCACCTCCACCTAACCCTTAAATACTCTTGACCCTGCATTTTTTTTTTCCTAGTTTCAGATATTTATAAAAAGTGCTTCGGAGAGCGTACAAATTATTTTGTAAAATATTTTTTATTTAAAAATATATTAAAATTATTTTTATTTTTAAAATTTATTTTTAATATGATCTAAAAATATTAAAATAAATTAAAATAAAAAAAATTCAAATTTTAACAAAAATAAATTCAAGCTCACTGCCAAACATCTTAATAAAAAAAATTTGAAAGAATTAGAAGAAAAAAATAGTTAGAATTAAAGAGCCAAAGCTTATATTTCAATTATTGCCCACTTTAGGGTCAATAGAACCCGAGGGCTTAACGTCTTGCCATAAAAATCGGCTTTTGAGAAACCGGGTTTTCACTTTGACCTTTGCAAAAACGCTCGTTTTCCTGTACACGGAATACTTTCTCCTGTGGGTGTTTGATCAGCTAAGGAACTCGTGACTTTTGACCATCAACCATTGGATCAACTCTCTATAGTATTTTTAAGGATTTGCAACGCATATATGATGCGTGCAATCAAATTAAATATTTACAAAACGCATCACTATATTCCGCGTTTACTGAATTCATCACTGTTTTTAAGGATGTTAATTTCTTCGGTATAAACAAATAGTAAGGTAAAAATAAAGAAAGAAATTCCCCCGTGGCTGACACGTTTGGACCCACCTAGGAAGAAAAACTCGTGTGGTGCAATAGCCCACCGTGCACGTGAGGTGGAGTTTTCCGATCACGTAAAAAGAAGCCCCTTTTTAGTTTTTATTAGTTAACAGTTTTTTTCCCTAAAGTCTTCGCCGGTCTTCTTAAAACTCATTTCTGGGACTTGCTAATTAGTACGATTGACCCTCCCAGGTTGCGACAGATTTACGCACACCGATGCCACATTTCTTTTTTACTATTAAAAAAAATACTTTAAAAAAAAAACTAGCACTGTTTTATATATATATATATATATATATATATATATAAATAACATTGTTTGTCAATTTAGTAAATATTATAGGTGAAAACCATGACTTTTAAAAATTTGCTGGTGAGAATAATAATATTTTAAAGAAATAGTTAAAATTAATTAACATAAATTTCAAGATGAGAGAGGGAAAACACACTAAAACTTTAATAATAACAAGTGATTTTTAAAAAGATATTATTAATAATAATGAGATTGTTATTATTGGAATTTTAATATGTTTTCGACATTTTCTTTCTTTCTTTTTCTTCTCTTTTTTTTGAAATATAAGGCAATTTATTTTAACTATTTTTTTTAAAAAAAATCTTTATGGTAAATTTTTTAATTATATTATTTTATTATAATTTATATGGTAAAATAACTCAGCTAAAGGAGAAGTGCTCAACTTGTCCTTAAAGATAGATCCAAGACTTAGTTGAACAACCTTTGATCCGTGTTACTTGTCAAAAAAATTAATTCATGATTGATATGGTTTAACTTCATGGATTCACAAGTCAACCTGAAATTCATTTAAAGTTTAACTTATTTATTAAAAAAAAAAACTAATTTTTAAAACATGACAACCTAGTCAATGTAGACTTTTATTTATAAAAAAATTGTTGACTAAAAAACTCAAATTAAACTACTCAACTTATAATTCAAGCAAGTCAACCATCAAATCAACCCTAAAGTTAGTTTAATATCCAAGAATGAAGGTATCTCTCCATGTTTCTTTCATAAAATGTACAAGGGATAAATTAAGTCATGTATCTATTTTTTTTTTTTTTTCCATTCAAATTAATGCAACAAATATAATTTACCTGAAATACCAGATTATAATAACTTGTGCCTAGGTACTTAAAAAAAGAAGGATTTTCTTGTTTTTCTATGTCTTCAAAAATTGAGAGAACATGCAACTGAAATAAGGGCATTACTTAAACGTCCCCTCTTTTCACTTGATATCAATTTCTTCACTACACGTAAATATGCGAAAATAATAATAATAAATATTCTTATACAATAAAAATGAAGAACATAACGACTAGATAGTTCGTGTTTTTTCCATATAGCATTTAGGGTATTCAGCATCTGTTTTGAGTGACTAGTTATTTAATTAAACAATTGAATGCACGTGGAAGGTTTTTGAGATCAATAAATGTAAATTTGTTTTTTCGTTGGAAAAATTAATATTAAAATATTATCTACACTGCTAAAATATATGGATTTTTTTTATAAAGTTTCACAATAGCTCCCCATGAACCAACCTTTCGTCCTCTTACTTTAGCTGTTTGTAATAATAACTGTTGATTTGGCCTGGATTTCTTTGTCTCACTGTCTGTCCTCCTCTCCCGCTTCATCTGTTTGTGATAACAGTTGTTGATTCCCTCCATCTTTTATTTCTTTCTTTTTTTTGCCACAATAGAGATACTTACAAAACAAATCCCAAGATTTGATCGACCAAAAAAATAAAAACAAAGTGATAGATCTACAAAAACTAGGATAATAGATCAAACACCAAAAAAAGGCCACCATAGATCCAACTCCATTATAATTTGAACAAAAACGAAGACACATATAGTAATTAAAAGCAGCAAAACCCACCAAGAAAAATGAACCTTTCGAAAGTCACGGGGAGCCACACCATGGAGGTAGAAAGAGTATGAAGAGAAGATACGAAGAAGAACGAAGAATAGAGTTGCAGAGATCCAAACACACATCTTCTCCATCTTCATCTCAGGTTATTTTGAAGTTCTTGCTCAAATTCCAGCCAAGATGTTCTAGGTTTACTTCTTTCATTCTGTTTTGGATATTTCTATTATGTGGGTCTTTTTTGTTTATAGCTAAGAATCAACTATACGAATATCCTACAATGTCAAGGAAGTTAAGGGTCATGCTGTAGTTAATTGAAGAGGATGTAAATGCTTTGAAGAAAAACTGAACTTTGCTGCGATGAAAAGATCTAGAGGAACATGTTCTTCATATAGTCGCAGATATACTGAACTTTGCTGCGATGAAAACGTGTTTTATTATCAATCCTCCAGTAAAAGCAACAGTCCATGTTCAAAATATCGATGATTTTAAATGGTAGAATGCCTCTTACTAATCTGTTTTACGTCAACTTAAATATGCCAGGATTAAAGAATACTATTCCATGGAAAATCATCCTTCCTCTCTCTTTCTGGTGCCGAAAGTCTCAAATATAGGAATCTAAAATATTTTTCAATGTTGAATCATCTTTGATTTTATCTTCCTGAAGTTTATCCAAAACTAGACAAGATCCTTTTCTTGGACAATGACATTGGAGTCCAGAAAGATTTAACACCACTTTGGTCTTTGGTTCTTCAAAGGATGGTGAATGGTGCAGTGGAGACATGCAAGGAGAGCTTTCATAGGTTTGACAAGTATCTAAACTTCTTAAATCCTAAGATTTACAACAATTTTATTCCACATTCTTGTATGATAAATCTAAATTTAAACAAATTTAAAAAAAATCTAAAAATTCATTTATAAATTTGGATTATAACACCCCAGCTTAATATGCTACCAAGAGAGAAGGTCCAAGGTTGTTGCATGAGCCAAGGTGTTTGGGATCGAGTGTGGTAGCCCAACCCATGTTGGACATGTTACCTAGCACCCTCTAGACTCGAGTTATCACATTCCAAGCCTAATATGTTTGGATTCAAGGCAGTGCATTTGAGCTCATTTTTCATCCCTAATAAACTTAATTTGCTCGTATAAACCCATCACTTTCTTAGTAATCTTTCAAAACCTCAAAGCAATTTCATCAATAATTTATATTGATCAAATATATATTATTTTGAATGTAATACAACTTTAAAATATCATAATAATAAAATTACTCTTGAACCCCTTATTTTCACCAAAAAAAAAAAAAAAAGATTTATGAGCTATAAACATACCTTATGAATCATTCATGCTCAAGTTTCGCAATCTCTTTATTTAATTCTTCTATATTTTTAACATATATATTTTTAAAATTTATCTCTCTAAAATATCATTGTATTTTTTTTTTATATATATATATATATATATATATATATATATATATATATATATATATATATATTGAGAATCCTGGTATATATCTATTACATCGACTACTTTAGCTTAACATGTAACAAATACCAACTCTTTTGACAATATAAAAAAAATTCAAAAAAAAATTATTTCTAAACTAGCTGTATCTACCTGGACATTTTAGGATACCATCTTAGGTTAGGTATTTGTCATGAATATGTTTGACTTGATCAAGCAGTGAAAGAGGCGGAATATCGCTCGCATACATCATCATTGGAAAGATTTGGTAAAGGCTTCAATCTTCTCTTTCTGCTAAGTTGACACTTTAAGCTCTTTTCTCTTTTGCACGTTATATGTCTATGTCTTTTGGAACTAAAATCTTGAGATATTTATATACTTGTATTATTTTTTGCTAAAATACTCATATACTTGTTATTGAACATAAAGAAACCAGTTTTCAAGGTAGCTGGTTTAATCATGCTTGATTAATATTTTAAATTATATGTGTGACCTCGAAACAGAATGTTGAAATAATCTAGAACAGAAATTTCCTTACAATAAAAAAAAAAAAAAAAAAGGGATATTGCCTGTTGCTTACATGAGATACTTAAAGATCATGAAGCAAAAAATAAAACAAATATAAGATTATCACTTCACTACAGGTAAGCTCCAACAGTAATAGAAAGACTGTCATTTAAAAAAAAAACCAAAATAAAAATTTTGAAAGTTTATTTGAAATAATGAGGAAAGGCATAAGAAATTGAAATTTTAATAAATAAATTGCTTTAATTACTTTAATTAATTTTAAAGTAAAACCATAATTTTACATGTTGTTTAGGTTTATTTTGAATTATCAAATCAATTAAGTTATATCAAGATAATTTTTATATAATTTAATATGAGATTCAGCTAGACAATAAGTTGAGTTAAGATGTCTTAGAATTAATCTAGAAATTATTAATAATATCAAAAAATTATTTACAAACTTATTATTTTATTATATTGTTATTTTATCCAGCTAGTAGTGCAGTGCAAGGGAATAAACTAGTTCATCTAATTAAATAAGTGAATGCAAGAGAATGAGTTTTTTTACATAAAAAAAAATAACATCTTCGTATCAAATAATTTGAGAAACTTAAAGATTAATCTTAAATAAAAACATACTTAATAATAAAGAATTAAAATTGACGAGAATGAATAATTTATTAATTTTAGAGTAACGGATAAATGGAAGTTTACTTGGTAAATAATTAAATTGATATGTTAAATTAAAGATATACACATGATTATAAAATGTATGCAAATTAAATACATGTCTACTCTTTCGAATATTTTTCAATAAAACCATCATGCATGTTACTCTGTAGTATATAAAAAGAAAAAAGAAAACGAAAAGAAAAAAGAGCTTTCGAATAATTTGTGTGAATGAATGTTTATTGTACAAATAATTGTGACTTCTTAATCAAAAGATGTTAAATCATAATAAATGATGTTGTGGGTTATCTTTGATATACATCCATGTGCTCTTTCTTTGTTTGAAAGGTCCCTTTACTATTATTATTCTTTTTAATTTGTCTTAATTAATATCAACCTTGTATATTATATTTTTATCATTGTTAAATCATTTTCTTCATTGTTGTCACTAATGCTCTTAAATAATGACAAGTGTCATATGCTTACAGTATAGGATATTTTGTTGATGTACAACTTAGTCCTAAACTTGTTGATGATTTTATTTTAGCCCTTATGTTTTTCTCTTACAGACAAGTCACTAATTGACAACAATTGTTGGTCCTAGTATTTTATTTCAATACAATTTAATCCTTGAATGAGTTTTTTTTTTTAATTATGTCCCCCATGTAAAATCTTAAATTTTACCAAAATTGTGACAATAGATATATGATATTATAGTAAAAAAAAATTTTTTTTCACTGGGTATATCTAATTAAATCCACTTAACTCTTATTTTTTTGACCAATCCATGTAAATTATTGGGAATAAAATTTTTATGGAGAAATAATATATTTATGAAAATACTAGGAAAAAAACAAAATCAAAGTAAAAACACTTCAATTTGCTAATATTATATATATATATATTAATAAAAATTTTAATTTTTTATAAAATCATATAACTATTATGAATTTTTTTTATTTATTTGATATATATTCTTATATTTTAAAACAATAGATATATGATATCATAAAAAATTAAAAGTTTATCTTTTAAAATAGATATACATATTTAAATTTGAATTGTAATAATGAAAAACTTATTCAATTATTTTCCAAGTTTAAAAAATCCATATACAAATGACACAACCTATAGGATCACATGACCCAGGGGCATATTTGAGGGATTGATGCAACTATAAGGACTGACATAACTTTGGATGCCTTGTGATAGCTTCTTACGAAGGATGTGGATGGAGTCAAGCTACTAGCGCTGAGAGAGAGAGAGAGAGGGAGGGAGGAGGGGGTGACCTTTTGGAGAGACCGGCCATGTGATAGTCAATTTTATCTTGTCAAGAATGTCATTTCCAGGGAAGATTGTAGTCTTTTATGTCGACGGAAAAGTTTCTAATACATCAGATCAGACATTTAGTGGCACAATAATTCCTCCTGGCGTTGAGATTTTCTTTCAAATCTATTCTTTTTTTTTTTAAAGAGAGAGATAGATAGACGCCACTTGTAAAAAGAAAAGGATAGTGGCTTAAGCCCATGGGTCTCTTTCAAGCCCATGCATTTGGGCTTTATTGTAACAGGCACTTTAATTTTAATTTTTTTTATTTCGGTTTTTTACTTTTTTTTACTTTTGAAAAAAAGTTTCAAGTTTAAGTTTATCCTTTAAGGTGAAATTTTATTTTATTTTTTTTATAATTTTATCATTTAATGTGGGATATCTTTTAATATTGGATTGATGAACAAATTAATTTTTTATTTTTAATAATATAATAAAATAAAAAAAATTAATTCTACCTAGTGAATTCTATAATACGAATTGTGATTTGGCAAGTTTAGTATGATTAATTTAACTTGTTTATTTTTATAATTTTTTTTATTTTTGGAATTTATTTTATCAACAAGGTCATGCTTGAAAAAATTATTTCATGATTTAATTTAAAATTCAAGTAAAAATAAAAAATAGGGTTAAGAATTTTAAAATGTGATTTGTTGTGTCAAGTTTAATAATGATGCAAGAAGTTTTCTATCGTCTTGATATTGTTTTCTTAATGTTACAAAAAAATTTGGTCTAACTTGCATCAATAGTATGCGAAATAAAATGGTCTTCTCTATTAAAAAATACGTGATGCTTTATTAAGTTTCATTGTTGATATAAGCATTGAAGCTTTTTTTTTTTTTTTAATTCTAAGCCTTTTTTTTATCATTTCCTCTATTTTTCTTATTTTAATTTTTTTTTTCAATTTCATTCTTAAATTTTTTTTTATATGTAATAGACTAGGTTATTTTTAAATTAACCAAGTTGACTTAATCATACTTGAAATAACTTTTACATAATTTAATTTTAAACCTAAACTAGATAAAATATCGTGTCAAAAAATATTTTTTTTCTTGTCAATTTTATAATTTTTTTTTTCTCAATTTCATCCACTTTAGACCAACCAAGATAGGTTGGTTATATCATAACAATTTTTATATGGTTTAATTTTAAATTTGAGTTAGGTAAAGAGTTGGATCGGAAGATTTTAAGAATAGATTAGTTACGCTAGTATTGAATAACAATATTAAATAATTTTTATAACTTTAATATGTTTGTTTAATTACTTTTTTTTATCTTTTAACTGATTAAATTGTTCCCTACGTGTTTAGTAATTTCGATTAACATGTAAGCCCCGCTCCCCTTTCATTTGGTATGATTTTTCTTGATGGTTTTTTTTCATAATAGCCTAGGTTATGAGGTATGGTGCTTCGTTGGGCAATACGAAAATCATTGGACTTGTTTTTTTTTTTTTCTCTCTCTTTTCATCTAACACTAATTTACACTGTTAATTAATGTAACTGGAAGTGAAATTTTGCAGAGTGATTATGCTAATCACTGGGTTGTGTGTGTGTACTCAATCATTTAAAAAGGGTCAAGATTCGTCTTCTCATTTTCTTAATTTCATAGAAATAGATGCTGCCGGTTTTACACTTCAAGGTGTGCTCTAATTTATATTTATTCTTACTCCGAATCTACACTCTACATAGCAAAACAGTGATAAATTAAATACCCACCCTGCAATTGCAAAAAAAAAAGAAGAAGGTTGATGTTAAACTTATAATTTAAATCCATGCACTTCATTAAATTTAATAATTTTTTTAATTTAATTATATAATAAAAAAAAACGATTGAGACCACCAAATCAGCGGCAATGTTGCTGAATCGAACCAAGCCCAATTGCACAGATAGGTTGATGTTAGTTTCATTATAAAGAAGGCCTTTTTGTTGTATTTCTTGATTTTCTTTTCTTGAACACGCCTCACCATCTTTATGGGCCAGGCAGTGACAAGACATAGCCCACTTGATCCAACATGTCTGCCGACAACGTGTACCCATCTTAACGAGCCCAGCCCATTTCATGAAACTCCCTTGTCTATTTAATTTGTCCTGGCCTCTGTACCTAGTACCACGGCCTGCAAAATTAGTTGTAGATCACTTTGCCCCTCTCCCTCTCCCTCTCTGAGCCTAGCAATGGCTGATGCCAAAAACGTCTCAAATGAAACCAAACAAACTCTGGTCTTCGTATACGGCACCCTGAAAAAAGATTTCCCAAACCACTACCTCTTTCAACATCTGATTTCCCAGAAAGAAGCCTCATACGTAGGCACCTGCATAACCCACCAGCCACAACCTCTCGTTATTGGCCCCTATGGGATTCCATACATGCTGTACCTCCCTGGTAGCGTCGGTCACCGAATCAATGGCGAGCTATACTCCGTGACAACACAAGGACTCGTTTCATTAGATGAGTTGGAGGGCACGGGCGTTGGCCACTATGAGAGGCGTCCAGTTCAGGTAATCATGCGGGAAAAGAGTGATGCGGCGGAGGGTGACAAGGGCAGTGTCGTTTTGGTGGATGCTGAGGCATATTTTGCTCATTGGAGTTTTGGGGAGAGGATGTGGGTTAGGTGTGGGAGAGCTGGGTTAGCTGAGTATAGTTTGGAAAGAGCTGCCCGTGATTATGTGAAGAAAGTGAAGAGGCCTGAAGGCAGGAGTTCTCTTGATGAAATCGAAATGTTCTTGTCCGGTACCGCTTGACAAAAAATCAAATGAATTTGATAGATTCCATTTCTTTTGTGGCTTCAAATCCTGTGTGGGTTCTTTGAAAATATCTATGTTTTTATCATGGAAAAATAATTGTTCTTGATAGTAAAGAAAAATAATAATGTGAGTATTTTGAATAAAATATATGTTGAATTAGGTCCAATATCTACTTGGGTGCCCAAGATTGGAATGAACAATTCACGATGACACATAAAATAAAATTTGGACGAAAGTATACTTTAGGTAGAACAAATTTTATTAATTTTATAAAAAATAAATTCAAATATCTATTGAATTCAATTAAATATTTAAATATTCTAAATTTAAATAAATTTAATAATTCTTAATTTAGTTCGTAGATTTTTTTTTTCTATCTTCAAATTATATAAAATAATTATAATTTCACTGAAATAAAAAATTTAGAACTTAAAAATGAATTGCCATTCAGTATACGGTAGCTAACATCTAGAAGTTACAAAGCCCGTTACATAAACAGAACTTCTAAAACGCTTATCATTTAAAGAAATTGCCAATGTAATTTGTAAGATTAAAAATAGGAACTTGGTGTTGATAAATTAAACATTTTACAAAGTTATTTCACACAATTAAACCTTTTTTTATAGAAATTGAAACAATATTGCTTCTAATTGTTAAAAAAAAATTGCATAATTTTATTATTTATTTTCTTAAAAGGCGAATGGGAGCTTTGTTTTATTACAATTCATGTTAATGGTTTTTTAATTAAGAAAATCAATTAAAATAATTGGAAATTATAAAAATTAAATATACTTAATAAAATATGTTAATAATTGATAAAAATTTTATTAAGTACCAATATTTTGATTACCAACATTTAGTAAATATATATAATCAAACCAAACCCTTGAAAAAATTGAAGCGAAACTAAAACTTGATAATCATTAAATGTCAGAAATTAATATATTTATATATTAATATTACAAAATTGCAATTGTTTCTTCAACTATAATTCCTACTCCTACAACATCTATAAAATATCTTATTTGAACAAGGCCTCTTGCCAATAAAAAAAAATATTTATATAATATGAATATAAAAGGTATATGATATTAATGAAAAATTTATTTTGGGGCTGCCACACCGTGATGGACACCAGTCAGGACTCCTGTAAAATTGATAGGAAAAAAATATATAACGTGAAAATTTCAGTCGTCAACTAATAATTTAAGGAAACTATAAATCCTAAAATATGCATTGATTTCAAATACTTGTATAAAGAATTAGTTATGTTTAAGGAAAGAACGACATAATCCTTATAGTATCATTTTCTTATGAAATACTACATTTATTATGTGTTTTTTTCTACAGTTATCTTTGTTATTGTCATTAATTATCCTGATTATTTTTTAATTTATTTTTATTATTTGAGAAATAATTTAACATTGATCACTAAAAATATAAAACTCATCAATTTGGTTATTTACAAAGAAAATATTGACATCAATCCCTTTTAAAAAGAGATTTGTCGTTTTGGTTACTTACAAAAATTGTCATTAGTCTTTTTTTTAAAAAATTGATTTCCACCAGATTTTGACATTGGTCCAAAAAAAAAATTAACTTGTCATCTGAGTGGTTTTTACAATGAGCATTGAACCCATAAAAAGAAAAAAAAAAATATAATTAGGCTTTGACCCATTTATTTTTGGTTAGTTTTGTTAAACAAAACTTATAGTTATTATTCTTATTTAATGGGTCTTAGTGGGATCAACGTTGACCCAATCTAAATTATTATAATCAATACTCAAAATGTTAAAACAATGATAAAAACATTTTTTTTTATTCTAACCTATTTATTTATTATATTTTTTACGAGAATGTTTATTACTAAAAATAAATTGTGCTTTTATACAAGATAAGAATCAAGTCGCAAATATTATGCAAGAATTCTATAATTGTCCACAAGATTTTCAATGGAGGAGGCTATTATTACTAATAGAGCTTTTTTACCATACTCTTAGCCTATACCTACAGCATTATATCCAAGTATCTGACAATAATGTCTTCAAAGCAGGTAAATCGTAATCAAAGCTTTGTCCTGCCAATTTTGTTATGATCTTTGCTAAATGAATCCGAACAGAAAGAACTTTATAATATACGTGTTCATGTGATTTGTAAATGAATTTAAAAAAAAATGTATATTGAAAAGAAATACTTTATTCTAAATGTTTTTAAATATGAGTTTTTATTGTATAGTAAAATAAATAAAAGCTATAGTGAATAGACTATTTTAATAAAAATTTTAATATAAATATTTATAATATCAAAAAATAACACTTGAAATTTAATATGTTAGTGATGTTAATTAATTAATTTTTTTAAATTAATTTTGATATTTGTGATGATTAAGATAAAACTGAATAGTAATTATTTATTTTAATTTAAAATATAATCATAAAATTATAAAATTTTATTTATAGTAATTCTATATAAATTTATTAAAAAATAGAGAAAAAATATATAAAAATAAATGTATTTGTTTTTATTTGTTTTTTCTTTTTCTTTTTTAAAAGGTTTAGAAAGTTCAATTTTATCATAAAAAAATATTATTTATATCTGAGACAATGAACCTCAAAAACAATATTTTTAGTCTTCTAACTCATTTTTTAATTTTTTTTAACAATGACCCACGTCATTTTCAAAAGCTAAATATATAATAATATACAGCCAGAACCATAACGGTGAAAATTGCTTTATAACAAGAAAGAAAGAAAAAGAGAAAGACGAGCTGGTCTGAAGGACAAGTCGATGTAGGCTGAGAGTCCTTTATTATTCATGTCCTCCTGCAAGAAATTTCACCATCACCATCAGCTCTGCATCACTTGCACCCAATATCTTTGAATTACAAATCCATAATTAACCAAAAGGAAACGTTCTTGATAGTGATCTTCATGTTTCTCTGGTTATTTCTCCTCTAGAACTTGCTACATATTAGTGGAAATCATAGGGAGAGGTTAGAAAAGCGGCCGGTGTTTCCCCTGAAGGTCGGCGGCTGCGTTCTGATAATTACAGGCTCCCCGCTTTCATCTATCATAGCCATGTTACAAGGAACTTTCTCTGCAGAGAATTCCATGTTTCTTCTCCGAACAACTAATTAAATCACTAAAATCTTCAAGGCCCTCGAGGAGAAGTAAAGTAATGACTGTATCTCGTTATTTTTCACCTTTCAAAAACCACCCGTGTTGCATGAAGGCTTGTAAGTTTTTCTACCAATTTCAAGGGATACCCTATCTTCCTTTTGTGTCACAACCTGCATAAATTACATGCGACATAATTAGCAGGAATATCAATATAAATTGAGTGGTGTTGTTACATCAGCCAAAGATTAAATACATCCATACCCCAATTTTTTTGCTGAGGTCAATCATTGCTTGAAGCTTTACATATTTGGAGTAACTCTTCCATCCATCGCCTTGCACTTTTGCCACAGCTAATTCTTCGATCCCACGGCTCAAACATCTTGCCTCGTTTTTTATGATACTAAAAAGCACAGTTGAGCCCCGGGTTATACAATTTCATCAATTACGTACACAATTTGTAACAGCACAAGATATGCGTCCAGATATATATATATATAGACACGCAAACACAACACAAGATTAGATACTGACGAGGAATATTGATCCATGGCATGGCTCCAAGGAGAGTGACCTTAATGCCACCGGATGCTGAAATATTCTCGAGAGCCCACTGAAACGGCTTTATGGTGAACTCCTGGGGTCCGTCCATGACTAGGACCACCTGAGTGGTGGTGCTGGCAATTTCCGGAAACTGGCTGCTTCGCAAAGGCTCCGGCATTCCTGGGTGACTTTCTCCCCTTGCGAATGAATCCGCCATGTCAATTAACTAAACTTGGTGGCCTTTCGTCTGCTTTGCCAACATACCTAATGCTCCTGCTCCTTATGGAAAGGAGGGATTGGTCTGAAGGTTTTCCGATACTTTAATAATTAATTCAGTTCCTGTCTGTAGTGAAAAATCCAAAATTGAGGCCTTAGAATTAAGATGGAAACTATGATCAGCTTTGTATGCTCTTGGCATAAACAAAGAACCTCCGTTATATATATATATTAACGTTTTGACAATTGAGTACAAAATGGATGCGTATTTTTTCAAATCCCTAGCCTTCTCAATCCGAAGTACCCTGACTCTTCAGTCTATTAAACCTCATCAGAAGCTAAAAGCAGTGACAGATACATACAAAAACTGATCGAGCGTCGAATTCTATGCCACATTGATGTGTGCCTCAAAGTTCAAACAGCAGCTAACGGAGGTCATTTCTAAATTCGAAAGCAAGGTTGCAAAAGAGTCAACTTCATTTCATTTTAACATTACATTTCCCAGACCAAAAGGTATACCTAAACCAAGGGACCAGAATACCTGATTTAGCAAACATCACAAGGGAAACTGAGAAGCGGTTCAGAAAGGTAATATGCACTGTGAAGTATAAACTTTGCATTTCAAGTATATTAGTTCTAAGTTGGCCGAAGACCAAGACAGCCAAATGAGACAACCTCCAATGTTCAACGAATAACTGCCACACGAATGGGTTTACGGCGAGAACCAGGAGGGCTGGCCCTTTTACATGGAGATGATCTTGGTCTGGTCTTGTCATTCCTAGGAAGCAAGGCAGCCATAAGTTTCATGCCCCTTGCAGTTGGCATTCTCTTTATGCATCTAAGAGCTTCAGCTGTCTGCGAATCCTTTGTGACCTTTTTAGATGATCTTTTACAATTTACATGGTTCTCCACTTTCAGATGTTCTCGTGGAATACAACGTCTGGCTTCTGAAAAGTTCCATTTATCTCATTTCAGTTATATTGACTTAGGAAAGAAATGTGCAAAGACTTCAATGGAATAGACTCCTTTACCTGGCAGTTCTCCAGAATATATATCTGGAGTGGGTGATCTGGGTGGGGCTGAGGGACGAAGATCACCCTTTCTTCCAATTTTCTCAGCACACTGATTGCTGTAATCTTCTTCAACAGGTGGAAAACATAACATCTCATCATGCAAAACTCCATCGTGACCATCACTTACTCCATGTGGCAGAGAAACATCAACCATGTTGGCACAGGAAATCTGAAAGGAAATTCCCTCAGTTTCACCTCTAGATACAATCTCTTCAAACTCTCTCTCACACGGAATATGAGTTGAAGTTGCCTCAACTGCATCCTTAATTACACTGGTCTCCAAACTATCTTTATCTGCTACACTAATGCATTCACTATTAGCATTATCTAGAACTGACTTGGGTGATGTATTTGAGTTGCTATGATCCAAGCAAAACTCTTGTGGTTTGATCAAACTCGAACACCAGGGTGTACCCTCCCTGGCATAGAATAGAATGTAGGCAGCTTGAGATAGCACAAATTCTTCCCTTTCCTTGCTGACCTGAAAAATATGGCAGTTATTTTGGTTGTCCAATACCATAATTTCAGAATTAGTTGGTAATGCACCAAGCTCAATCAACTGTTGAAAGGTGTTACATGCAGAATTACAGAAAAATATTTCCAGTTTCTTCCATCAAATACACACATGAACACACCCATGCACCCATGCCCAATACACATGATGCTGGCAGATTTGCTCATAAATTAATGATTTATCCAGCAAACAGTAAGCCTAAGGACTTCATTGGTTTGGCACCTCCCAAACAATTGACATTAGAGGGGTTAAATGTTGAAATCTAGGACAAGATGGCTTTTGAAAATCCACAATTAGAAATTCTAGGGATAACAATTGAAAGTGACACAGTTCCACATCAGAACAAACCCGTGTTCAGGAAAAATTAAACTTGACTTAACCAACAGATGTTAGAAATATAACCCCATGATAAAAACAAAATACAACTAATGATAACAATCTCATTCAGCATTTATTATTTATAGGTTTAAAAAGATGCAAAGGGGTACTGTATAAGGAGATTTAGAGCAAAACAACAACAATCAACAGCAACGAGATTGAATCTAGCATTTATTACTTCTGGGTCATCCAACTTATGCCATGTGTCTGGAGAGGATCTTATATAGCAAACATAATGTCCGGAAGTAAGTGAATATCCTTTATGCACCACAACCGCATACAGCTGGTACTTGAAGCCCACCTGTTGTCAAGAAAATGGAAGATTCTAATTAAATGCTCACAAACAATTTATAGGTGACATGAGTCAATTCTTCAATCATTTATTTCCCAAGCAAACATCACATTTGACCTTTGTTGATAAAAAGATCAATTAAATGGACAATAGTCATAGCTTGATTTCATTTTTGAATTTCTATTAGCATGCATGTTTCCACGCTTTTCACCTTCATTGCCATTGAAATATTTCTTAAGTGATCTTACCTTCATTGCCATTGAAATATTTCTTAAGTGATCTTACGGCTTTTTAAATTCATAATGATGCTAGTAATCCATGACTCACATCATTGTAATCATTGTCATTGATGTAGGGCTTCAAGTCCAACTCCAATGGAAACTCAACATGCTTGCCAATCTTCTCAACAGAGGTCCCATCAATCTTGAATCTCTTCAAATGCAGAGCAGCAATTGAAGGAGCCTTGTCCAGCATAAGCTGCTTTTCCCTAGAAACTTCTTCCTTGCAGTTTTCACATGTAAACTTTGTCTCTGAATCTTCAATTTTCTCCACATTGGTGAATGACTCCAGTGCAATTTGAAGTGTGTCCGCATCTTCAATCTCCAAACTCAGGTCAATCAGCGGCTCATACTTATCAGAAATGTGACCACAATTGCAGCATCGCAACTAAAAATTGGAAGTAAAAGAAAATGAATGATTCAAACGTTCTTTTACATCAGCAATATGCAAATTAAAGGAAAATAAATGGGAAAAGTCACTCATTGACTCATACTTTGCTCACAAGACGACCTCCAAATACCCGCTCAACTATGTTCTTATCTTGGGAGGATGAGATGTCATCAGCGAGGCTTGAATCCAAACAGCACCTCTCAAGTCTTTCTAACAAGCATTGGAGGAATTCATGGGCATCTTCCTGCTGATATCGACAAAAAAATGATGAAATACCTAATTATTCATGGGTTAAGAATCACAGTAAGCCCAACTTTTCAAAAAAAAAACTTTCCTCAAAACATCAAATAGGTACTGCAGAAGAAAAACATAGTATCCAAAACACAAGCAATATTATGAAATATTGAGAAAAATCACAATAGTAAAAAATGTCAATTGGGTGTGGTTGACAGCCCCTTGAAACTTAGAATTCAGCTGCACAGAAATATAAATTAAACTGAACAATAATGCACAATAAATATACTGTTTAAAGCACTTCATAATGCACTTGAGATGATAAATCCACTGCCACATTTTGCAGAATAATAAACAGAGTGCAAAGGATACTGTCCAAATTGTTGACAAGTTTCAAAGGCTCGAGGATCTTTCCAGATGAAGCTAAAGAGAGTTCAATGTGATCACGGATAACACAAAGAGCACAGAATCCTTCAGTTCTACCTGAAAATTCCAAATGTCCAGCAGTAAATATTAAATACAACGAAAAAATTCAGTTCCTAAGTAGCTACTGCTAATACTCACAGGGCATTGCATGGTTGCAAGAACGAAGAGCCTGAACAAGAGGCACCGTATGCGTAAAGCATTGCAGGACTGCATTAATATAGCATGTGTTTCCTTTATTAAAAAGCCCAGCACCCTGCAAAACCAGCACCAAAAAACAAAACAAGAAAACATTAATATCACAAAGCATAAACATCCACAAACACATACGCACCAGACAAATTCAAAATGATATCCTCTGATAGACATACCACACCAGTAGGTCCAGTTTCCTGCATAAAACCAGGAGGCCCGTATTCTTGATTCCTTGTCTTCTCTCTGTCATCCCAACGATTCCTCCATTGAGGAACCTGTGATCCACGAAACCTCTTAATCGAAGGAGGAGACAAATCCGGATGATTTTCATGGAATTCAGGATCAAAATGACCCTGATGATGATGATACATTGGGTTATAATTAGGTTCACAACGATAAAGTTGCCTTGGATCCTCTTTCTCACCATCATCACCAAAACCCTCTTCCTCATGCTCAGCATCTCCATGAACAAGCCACGAATTCTCAAGTTCTACTCGCATAGGTGAATCAGGTTCTCTATTATCAACATCAAAAATACCATTGCCAGTATCACAACGAGCGACCAAGCGCTGGTCAGAATCCAATAGAAACCCATCTTCGTTACCATTAGCGACTAAAGACCCAGACCAGTCCTGATTTGACTGGGAAGAAACCGAAATCTGGCTACCTGAGGTTAAGATATGAGGAAGCAAAGTGCCGATTAGGACTTCTTCAGAGCGAGGCATTGAAGTTGAAGTTAGTGGAAACCCATTTGAATTTGATGATAGAGGAACCAGATACTGGCCTCCACAGCGTAACTCGGAATTGGGGGAAATCACAGGGTCTCCGAGTAGCTCGTTATTTAGGGCTTCAATCTGTGACTGGGTAGAAAAGCCATAAGCCTGAATAAAAGATTTGGAATCTAGGGTTTTGGTTTTAGAAGGCACGTCAACGTCTGCTTCAGTTGAAACCTCCATAACGAAAGAGAGGGTTTTGAAGTCGAAAACAATTTGGGGGATATTGTTATGGTTGTTGTAAAAGAGGGAGTTGGAGGGAAAAGGAAAAGTTAAATTCAAGGAGGCGGAGTTGGAGGGAAAATGGAAGCGCCCACTTTTTTTGGTTTTTGTTTCTGTTTTTGTTTGTTGGTAACAGACCAAATGGAAATAAATATTGAAGTCGACCCCTTCGGGTGTGAATGCTATGGTGGCTTCTCGACTCCATTTCAACTTTCTCCTCTTTCGCTGTGGAGAGGAGGTTCGTCATATCCGTACTCTGTCGAGGGTTGGATTTTTTTTTTCAATAAAAAAACTAAACATGCAAGATTTTTAAAAAATTTTAAATAAGAGAATTAAGTCAAAATTAAAAATTTTATATACATAATTAAATAAAATAAAAATTATCTATATCAATAAATAAAAATAAAAGTTATTAACCTAACTAAACAAGTTTCTCAAAAGTTAAGAAAAAACATGAATCAGGATATTTGATTTCATAATACATATTTGATTTTACAACACAAATTATTTATTTAACTGTATTCAAATATTTTATTTATTCAAGTTATTTTTTTATTCAATCAAATGATAATATATATATATAATTAAATAAAATTAAAGAAAAAAATATCTAACAAAGTGTACTTGTTAGAAATATTAACCAAAAATAAATATTTTTTAAGTAAATTTTAATTGTATAAAATATATATATATATATAAAATATAGATGAATTGAAATAATATTTTTAAAAATTAAATACATACAGGGTAATTAAAAAAAAACTGTTGAAAAAAATCAGACAAAATAGTATTAATTTAAATATAATTAATAAATATTTTAAAAATATATATATGATTTTTAAAATAATATATATAAAAAATCACGTGTCGCTAGACCTAACCTCTTTAAAAAAGCCCGTGCAAGGTCCTTACTTAAAAAAATTGAAATTGGGGCCCATTATTTTTTAAAAAAATTTCAACCGACATGTATCCTAGTTTTCCAAGGATTTTAGCCGCTGTGATGATAAAAAAAAAAATATGTATTTTTTTGACCTAAGAATCCATTTGTGTTTTTTTATAAAAAAGCATTTGGAAAAAAGCTTAAACAAGTTAACAAACTCATAATGGTCTTAAAAAATACACAAGCAAAGGTAATTTAAAGATAAAAAAAATACATAAATATAAAATTGACTATTTTGGTGGTTTAGATTAATATCAACATTATTTTTTTTGTCACTAGGACCCGACAATTTCTCTTTCATTTCTACAATATTATTTCATGAATGTCTATACCAAATTTAATTTTTTTTAATTTTAAAGAAATTGTATGGATTATATTATTTTTAAGGATGGGGATCTAAATGTATTTTTTATCAAAAATTTAGAATATCATCCATTTTTCATGTCTCTTTTATTATGGCCTCTCTTCTTCCATTTTTATCACTGCTCAAGAAGCCAAAACCAGTTAAGATCAAATTACAAAAAATTAAACTTTAAGAACAAAAATGATTTAATAAAAAATGAACAGTGAGTTTACAATTACCTGTCAATCATTTGAGGAAATTAACTTTTTTTTCTCCCCCGCGGGGGGGGGGCTCCAGAAAACAAAATTAGGATTTTCCTTAATTAAAACGGTGAAATTAGACTTCTTTTATGCCCCGTGAATAAAATCTTTAACTGTAGAATTCAAATCGATAGCATAGAAAAAGGACTCTGGATTAAATATTTTGACTTCTTTCAACTTAAAAAAATGAAAATGACCTCTTTCATATGTGGTTTTTTATGTATATAAATAAAATCTTAATTTTAAATTTAAGAGTTTAAACATGTATTTAATCAAATAAAATATATATATATATATATATATATATATATATATATATATATAACGAAACAAATCAAGAAACACACTAAGTTAATCAGTCAATGTTAATCAGTCAATCTCATGACCTGAGTTTAATTGAGTTTAATAATTTTTTTAATAATTATTTATTTTAAAAAAAATACATTCACAAGATTAACCAGCTAAATCCATGCTAGGTCATGAAATTAATCGAGTTTTTTTTTTAATTTTTTATTTAATTATATTACAAGAAATGTAAGAGAAGCTACACCGCAAGTTAATTATTCAAAAACCCCAAGCCTTTTAATTTATTTTATAATAAATAAATATTACTATTATCAAGTATTAATATCGAATATCATTAGAGTTAAAAAACCCTTTATCTTAAATAAAAGGTTTTATAGTGTTAAATAAACATAAGAGGGGGTTAGTATAATGAGTGTTTAGAATATACTATTTACTTTAAATTAATTTTTTTTAAAAAATTCAAATAATTTAAAATATTAATATATATACAAAATTAAAAATAATAAAAATATGATTTTAATACATTTCCAAACACAATAAAAACTTTATCAAATAACCAATACTATATTCCAAAAACGACACCACTTAAAATGCCCACCATCCACATGAAATGCTTGGGACATTGATTATTGTTTCCTTGCAACGGCATGTAATGTGCAGCTCTGCTCCGTACATTAGAAACAGAACAAACTGTCCATATTTTCAATCCCTCCGTATCTTTCTTCAGTACATTGCAAGAAACTAAAACATAAAGGATCCCAGAACCTGGACTACAGAATAACAAATCTGTCAAAGACCTGAAAAGTCTTAAATTTTACTTTTCTTCAAAAAGAATTTTATATGGACTCATTTTACATTACACTACACAAATATTGATGGGTAATGTAGCAAACTTGAAAATTCTCAAACACAGAACCCATCAATTTCAGAGGATCCTGTCCTGAAGATCAGTCATGAAGGTTGATGCGAAGGAGCTGAGCTTCTTCCCAGTCTCTCCTGCAATATTCTTCAGAGAAGAGATGTCTTGTTGAGCCTGAGAGGTTACACATGAGAAGAAAACCTTCGATGAATGCAGGACAGTCAAAGTCAAAAAAAAACAAAGAACCCTAAGAGTGAAACCAAAAGTATCCTATTTAACGGAAGTTTGTTCGAGTATTTAAGCACCAAAACATGCAAATCATACCTGGAATGAGATCCGATTGATGAGGTCACTCGCAGCAAGATCAATAGTCTGATCATCGCTGTGACCAAAAAGATCAGCACTTGATATAGCAGAGGAGCCCTGAAATAGTAAACTGACAATCCTTAGCCCCAATTTTTTATTTTTTATTTAAAAAAAAAAAAAAAAAAAACAAGGAAAGCAAGGATTTTGTGTTTAGTCGTGGGCCTTTCTTAGAAATTAGTTGGCTGATGCCTATTAGAGTTAAAGCAGCTAGGATGTGCACAACAGGATGCGGAAGTCGCCTAGCTAGATAAGAATGATATATATCGCATGGAAGACTAACTATTGGTGATTCCTCTCCACATTGCCCATGTGGTTCTCAGTCAAAAAGCACCTTTATATGACTTACATCATTTTGGCATTTTCCCTGCATGCTAAAAAACTAAGTTTGGAATGAGGTGGGGGCTCATCGGAATTCTCACTCACATGTCATCCAAGAACCACAGTTTTTTCTTCCTACACAAGGCTAGACATTAGCAGGGGAAAAAAGAAGGACCCCAGGGCTGAGTAAAGTAACTTCTGGTTGGAACAAGAAAATAATGGATAATTTCAATCTAGTGACAGACAGACAGAGCAGACGAGGATGAACTAACAATAGAAAAAAGAGAGAAAAATGAAACACCAAGAATTCTCGAAACCTGTCACTCTATACAAAATAAAATTTATTATATTTAGATAGTAGTAGCAAGAGTGCGTACAGAAAATTTCTGCAATGAAACTTGAGCATCAGTATCAGCTTTGTTCTGATCACCAAAATATTGGGCTGATGAGATTGATTTTGCATTCGAGAACTTTTTTCTTGCTTCATCTGTTTCCTGAATCTGATAATAACAGCATGTAAGGACAGAACAAGTACAGAGCAAAACAAGATAATTCATAGCTAACTAAATCACAAGTCATCGAACAAATTCCAAAAACAAAGGGCAAAATGTCTCCAATGTCACAAGCAATTCCCACAAAATAAGCAAAGTGATTGATGATAATAATATAAATAAATAATGAAAAACACACCATACCAAGAATGATGTTGACTGTGACAAAAACCACTGATATTAAGATCCTTTTTAAATGTCGCTAGAGACACAATGACATAGGAATACTCAAAGCAGAAGTATCACAACTGACAAACAGAAGGTTTCAGCAGAAACACCACCTATTCCGTGATATGTGTCTTCATAGTTCTTAGACATGAGCTCTCACACAAAATCAACCATGTTTTGATTCTTCTGATTGAAAAGGGAGGACGTACAGGTAAACTCAGAACAAAATATAAACACCCGTTTGATAATGCGAATACAATTTAATGTGCCTGTTATTCAGTAAAGGATAATCATACTAACAAGAATAACATTTATGTAATAAGGGTAAGCACCACGAGACTTGCACATGCAGAATTAGGAAACCTATCAGCTCATGAATTTTTTTTATAATATCAACTCAGAAATCTAACCAAACCTTGTGGAATCAAATGAATGACATTAAAATACAAAATAAAATAAACTTGAAAAAACTCCAGTGTATAGTTACAGGTAAAAACACCAAGCTGTCATTCTATTGCTTTTCCCTTAAATATTCCATGAGAACTGACTTCTCTTATTTCTTTTACTGGATAAACATAATTACATCTAGGCTTGCATGCTGAAAAATCAAAAACAGATCTCCATTTTTAATAGCATACGAGACAATTTAAACCAGTAAGGATAAGTCACTCCAAGCTAAATGTCATTGATGCCTCTTTGTTTTTGCTGAAAATCAGTCGCTCAAAGTGACATGTACAATTTGACAGACCAACTTGTAAATACATAATGGAAGAGCATGGATGCTTCTCGTGTTCCTCACAAATTTTACGAACTCAAGATTTGTGCTACTTACATAAATGTATTTATTTCCCTTTGCAACTCTGCATAGGCACATAAATAAAATATGCAAAAATTTGTTTAAGCACTAAATTGTGGCGTGGGGAAAAAAAAAAAGCTGATTGGAAGCAACTTACCACGAATTTAAACCAGATTTGGGAAGAGAAATAAAACCTAACAGCTAATTAATTAAAAATCTAAAATTCAGTTGGCAGATGAAACCAAAATTTCAGTATCTTTTTGACATCCAATTAAAAGGTTGTACTATTAAGAAGATGGCTCGGTAACAATTAGGTGATTTTGCATTATCTGGCGGACTATTTGCTGGCAGTTTAATTATTACCTGGTTTTCAACATTAACTATAAGCAGATAATACACATTAAAGAGCTTACTTGAACTTTTGAGGAGTTTGAGCTTCCCTTCTTAGGAAAACCACTATCCATCCCGAACTCTGCAAAAAAGCTTGATGACTTTGGTGGAGATACATGACTAATCACTTGTGGGCCACCAGAAATCAGCTCAGCAGGTTGGACATTATCTACATACTCAAAACGAGATGCAAAAGATGTGCCAGATTTTGTGGTGGTGGTGTTGTTAGTTGTGGAAGGCACAGGAAGTGCTGGTTCCTCAGGCTTCTGGTCATAGAGATTTTCACTAGGCTGCAGTTTAAAAGACTATTAGGAAAAAGAAGGCTTGGTAACAAATGTCAAACTGACATATGCTTCGAAGATAACTGATGATAATTCTAAAAGTAAAGAGGCAAAAGCCAACCTTTACAGTAAGCTTTCTAGCACCAAGTCCCGCTGTTTTCCCAGTTCTCTTTGCACCAAGAGGCTTCTTCACAGAACTAGCAATAACTGTGTGAGAAGCTTTTGGGGAACGAACTATATCAGGTGTTTCTTGTTTTCCTACTGAGCTTTCTTTAGGAGTGTCATTAATCTTGACATCAGGAAGTCCATTTGCTGCTTGGGCTGCCTGAGAAGCAACAGGTGAAGATGGCAAGCCAGCATCTTCAGTCATGCTTTTAGCAACTTCTTTTGAAAGTAATTGCCTATATAACTCCGCAGCTCTAGATGTATACTTGGCCTCAGTTTTCCCCCCATCAGTCCATCCATGCTGCTTAAAGAAAATCTGAGCACGATTATTTCCCCCGAAGCTCATTGTTCTCAGTTGCTCTGGACTCCATGAATCTAAGTTCGTAGACCTAAATGAATACGGAAATAACATTGCATCAGTGTCATTCCAGAAAAGAAACGCTAGAAGAAAGGAGGATAAAGAGAATAGAGATGCCCCCCGGAACAACACTAAGGTAAAAAGCCTCTAATTCTAAAAAAAAAATACACATCCATGGAATGCTCTGCGCCACCGATAATTCTACACAGAAAATTGTAAGGGAAACTCAAGTAGTTTTCCAGCTTCTATGAATTACCGGTAAATGCATCCACCAGAAAATAACAAGAAATTCTTGTGGGGAGAGACACAAAATGTTATGCACAGATGTGGAAAATCTCTACCATCAGGGCATGCTTTCCTAACATAAGAAAGACTTGGAAGTATTGAAATACATGCTCGCCTGCTACAGGCCCTATTGGTTGCATAGAACGAGAGCAAAGATCTCACCAGAACTTGGTTAAGATTCAGAACTCAATCCTCCAGTCTAACAAACATATACAGTACAAAGTTTGACGAGATGTAGGTGGTTTTAGAGAGGAAGCATTCCTCTGATATATTATGATACTTAGATTGCTCTCTGCTGAGTTTCCAAAGCAATGATGACACATCATCTCTCCGCAAAAAAAATTGATTAATCTCCAGATCTAATTCCTACCATTCTCATCATCCCACATTATCCGATCCAGAAATAAAATACAAAATATCGGATAATTAAACAGAAAAAAATAAATATATACCTAACAAAGCTGATGTGTACACCGAGACTACGGTGAAAAGCAGAGCAATCGATGCAAAGGAAGATCCCGTACGTTACAGAAGCCCAGGTAGGATTTTTGGCATTACAATCAAAACACATCTAACAACAAACACACCAAATCATAAATTCCAGATCCAAATATATAACACAATTTCCAGATCCACAGCAAATACACAAACCTTGTTCTCCGATTTCGCTTTCAGTTTTCTGAACACCACGTTCTTGTCGGTGAAATTTTCCGACGCCATGGTTGTACTTTTTAGCTTGTTAATTTAGAGAGAGGCAAGCACACGAAGAGTGATTCCGAAGAGGAGACGTGAATTGCTGCAACACCACCACCACCTCCTCCTCCGCGAGAAAACAGAACGGAAATAAAGGAAGACAGAGGGCGAGAGCTAAATATAAAGCTAAACAAAACTGCAATATTTGAGTGTGCGCGTTTATTTGCTTTGCTTTGCTTTTAATAGTAATAATTAAAAATAAACAGGGTAATATGTATTTCCGACAATGCCCCTGGATTTATTTGCTTGATGAGGGAGCATGGTTCGGTGATTTGTTGATGTCTGCGAGCGGCTCTGCCTTTTAAATATATTTATTATTGACAAAACAAATAAATAACCCGTACCTATGAGCCAAGCTGCCAAGGTCACGAGTTCAAGCTACATAGTGAACAATATTAATTTTTATGTGATAAATGATTTATCGTCTGTATATATATTTTAAAAAATAATAATAATAAGTCATCTGATTCTTATAAAAAAATATTAACTTAAACACATGGGCCTGGGCTTTGATCAAGGATGCTTCCCATTAATAATGATGAATTGGGCTGCAACAAGAGTTTGGTAAAAACGCATCATAGAACTGCCATCAATTCTGCTTTCTCAACCATCATTCTTGATACGTAGCTTTTTTTTTTTTTCAAGTGCGTAAGTTAGTAACTCTTTTTTTTAAGCAAATATACAAACCTCATCAGAGCATCTCCAACAAAGAAGATAAAAGAAGAGCCAAATAAAAATCTTGTACTTTTAACTATTGTATTTGGTTATGTCAGCTCCAACCAGGGAGCTAAACTCACATCTAAAATAGCTGTTGAATACGGTAAAAGTCATTCATATCCTCTTCTGTAGCAAAAGGCAAATATAGCAAAAGATAAATAAAGACGTTGACGGCTGTTTTTATTCTCTGTCAATTGTATCCGTTGGCCAACGTTAATATTTTTCATTTAAAAGGAGAACCAACCGAAAGAAGAAGACAACATTAAGCAAAATAGACAGAAAAAAAAAAAAAAAAAAAAACTTACCTGCAAATTTCACCATTTTCTTTTATTTAGAAAAAAAAATTAATTGTTCTCTAGGTAATTAATAATATTGATTGTGTTAATTAGCTGAAATCAAAAAGTATGTTTGCTTAAAGACTTTTTTTTTTTTATTATTTTTTGCATCTCTTGATTTTTATTTGCTATCTGTAATGATTTTTATTTCTTTGTTATTTTATGTTTTTTATCGGGGTTAAGGAAGATAATTTTTATTTATATTGTTATCTTTGATAAAATTGAAAGGAAGTAGTGATGGTAGCTGATATTGATAAAAACATGGAGTGACATATCTTAAATTTATTTTTTATTTGAGGTCAATTATATTTTGTCTTGTTAAAAATGCAACTAAACCAAGTGATTAGATTAATTGTTGATTAGATTAATGTTAGAACAAGTAGAAGGCCAATTCTTATTATTAATTCACATGTATGGAAACTGTAAAATTGCTAGACATCGAATGTGAGTTTCCTTTACACCCTTTTATAAAGGTTTTAACTTGAGTTTATTTTTTTTTAATGTAGATGGATTTTTCCAAGCGCTTTTACTGACTTTCTTATGAGTGATTCAAAAGATATTCTCTCTCAACCAAGTGATTCTAATCAATTAACTGATGATTTAACATACTCGAATTTAAATCATTCATAAAAAAATAAAAGAAGGTTTACTTGTCTTATGGCTAAATACAAGCAATGATCCAATTGAAAATTACGTGCATGCTTAAGAATGGAGGAAACTTGATAATTGTTCAAAAAGCATCTCAAGTAGATGACATAATAGAGAAGTTCTTGACATTTCTTGCATCGACAAGGGTAATTTTAATATTTATTTTTATGTTAAATTATTTAATACACATTTTAACATTATTTAATTAATTAATTTTTTTACCAGATTAATGATGCTCGGCAAATATATACTTCTTACGTTGGCAAACAATTTCAACTAAAACATTGTTAGGTTATCTTAAGAAAAGAACCCAAATGACAATTTGAGCGTGCTGGTCAACATCAAAGGTCAACACAAGAAACAAAAAGGTCATGTCAATGCAAGTTCGGCTTCATCAACTCCATCTACCCCTGATTTTGTTAATTTAGGAAAAGATAGTGAACTATTGATTTATCAAGATAAACATACTTTATTTTTTATGGTTATAAAATCATATGACTCGATTTAGTACCTAAGTCATAGGTTGAAACGTTTAGGCTAACTAGGGTCAATAATAAACAATATTGGTTTAAGATTATTTTTATTGGATATTTGAGTTTTTCCCCCTTTGTTTTTTTTTCTTTTTCCATTTCATTTTTTAATGTTAAACTTTTATTAAATTTTATCTTTATTGTAAATCTATTTTTGTGTTTTTTACCGTATAATAAAATAAAATAATTCACTTTATATTTCATAACTTGAGAGGCAAGTTTAACTAATTGAAATCTATTTTATTTATAATACAAAATGTTGAACTATATAATATAATATTTATTAATAATTTTCAAGGTTTAAAAAATTAATACTTCATGTTAACCCCATCTGAATGACAAAACATTAAGAGGGGTGATTTTTGCAAGTGAATGAGACAAGTAATCAAGCAAAAAAAAGTGGTTAGTATTATTAACTTGCCAAATATAGTGCGAAGAGACATTTCATGTGTGTTGGCATTGTAATAACTTTTATGGTTGTAATTAAAAAAAATGTTTAAGAAAAACATTATTAGTTACAATTTTAAAAAGACAGGTTTAAAAAAATATATATGGTTAAAACTATTGCGATGTAGATTTTTATGTGTAAAATAAATAAAAAAAAACAAATTATTTTAGATTCCACAAAACCAAGGTTTGTAAGCAATTATGTGCAAAGCTTGATGTAAAAAGTATAAACTATTTGACCAACCAAATGATTTTTTCTATGTAGTTAGGTAAATAAGAGAAGTTACTTAAATTGTAAGCCACCAATCAAAAAATTTATAAATCAATATTAATAATAAAATTTTTAACTTAAAAATATCAAACAAAATAAGGTGATAATTCGACGCACAAAATATTAGCTTAATAATGAATCATGTAAATTTCTCAGTAAGATAAATTAATGTAAGACCATGAATGAATTAAAGTATAAAACTGCATATAAAAATATTAATGATTGAGGTGAACCCGAGTTTAATAGTATAATCATTAACCAAAAAAATAAAAAATAAAAACAAGAGAAATTTTATTATGATCGGCGACCAAAGTTTTTGATAGGAAAATCTAGAAAAAAATGGACATCGATTTGCCAATAAATAAATAAATATATATATTCACAATTTTAAAGAAAAAACCCCTCCTCTTCCTTGATAAAAAACCGCCAGCTATGAAATGAAATGAAGCTTGGAGATTTTGATTTTTATCCTTCATTCTCTCTAAATTCTCTCCATTTATGTAGCATAGGATTGTGATTAAGCGTTTTCTATAGTCAATCTAGTGAATCACAGAGAGAGAGAGAGAGAGAGAGAGAGAGAGAGAGAGAGAGAGAGAGAGAGCTGAGGGATTGGAAAATATAGAGAGAGAAAGTAACGAATTAATTGGAGGAAGAGAATTTAGGGGCAAATTGCGTGGGAACTTTCTAGATTGTGTTCCTGTATTACGGGTAAGATTATTTTTATGGTAATTGTCTTTGTTTTGTTGATTTTATGTTTAGAGGATGAAAAAAATCCAAAATTCAATTCTATGGTTTATGAAAATATCCAGGGGAATGTTTATTTTGATAAATTATCAGCTGTTTGGTATTAATTGGAATAATATGAATGATAATAAATTTAAGTTGAAATTGAATTAAAAACCATGAATTTCAGACTTGTTAATGGTTGATCATGTGTATTAAATTTAGCTCTAAATAGAACTCATAAGTTTCTAATTAAATAATTTATTTGCGAATTCATGGAAGAATGGGCCCGAAATATAGCTTATATGGCTTGGGCTATTGCTTTCCGAATCCTGAAAGGGCCACAATGTCAAAGGCTTTCCCTAGCCTCTCTGGGCCTTCGCTAGCTTCTGAAGTTTTATCTTTATTTATCTTTAAGTTGTTTGATAGTTTAAAACATAAATTTGAATCACCTTTTAATATTTAATAGCTTGGACAAAAACTCTTAGAGATAACAACCATTAAAAAATTTGCATCAACTTATCTGTAATTACACTAAAAAATAAATTGAAATAATTATGCGATGCGAGTAATTTTCATTATCGTTCATCTTCTAACAAACACATCCTAAATGATTATGCGAGAAATCGAAGTCAAATTGAGCAGGTCTTAAGATATCATAACATGTACTGAATAAGAGAAGCCATTTTCGTGATCATAAATGGAGGAGATGCACTTGCAATTCCGACTAGTCTTTAATTTTATTAATTGCTTTATTGCCTAACCTATCTTGTAGTGTCAATGCCATTATCGCTCATGGTGGAAATCTAATAATAATTATTTTTTATAGTAATTTTTATTTTAAAAATATATTAAAATAATATTTTTTATTTTAAAAAATTATTTTTAATATTATCATATTAAAATAATTCAAGAATATATATATATATATATATATATATTTAAAAAAATTGTATTTTTATGACAAAAAACAATTCTAAATATAGCATGAAACACATGCCACTCTATTATTCATGTATGCCATAGAAAGTTAGATTCTTGTTATTTTTTTTATTAAATTATGCGTGCTTCAACTAATATCACATATCTTAAAATTAATGATTATGTAAGTTTCTAGTAGTCTTAAAAAAAAAACTTGTTATTATTGAAAAATAAACTCAAATTCTGACCAGTTAAACTGTTTATTATGTTTTTTTTTTTTTTCTTATAATTATTAAAAAATAAACTTGAGGTTTGTCCAATTAAACTGACTCTCAAGTTTATTATTATTTTTTGTATTATTACTTGTTGTTTTCTTTTGTTTATAGCAATACAATCAGAAATCTACTGTTAGAGTAACTATAAGTCCTACGAGCAATAAAACTAACCTACTTTTGGGCAGGGAAGTCGGACCGCTATAATTATTATCAAGTTAAATGCATTTCATGTACCCAAGATGTGACTGCATCACGACACTGAAGAGAAATCTTTAGTATGCCTTCTATGTAATTTTATCATGACAATATATCATGCTGTTTAAAAATTGGATCAATTAATACAAAATATAATAATTTTCACATAATTTTATTTATATATATTCTATATTTATCAATAAATTAAAAAAAAAATTGACAGTAAACGATACACTGAATACACGCATTTAAATTACAGTGGAAAGTTACAAAAATCATTGAGTGGCCATGGCCATATGTGCATTTCAACCATACTCTGGTGTCCCCGCCCTGCACGTAGACAATCTCTGTGTTTGGAATAAAAAAACCTCAACAGTCCAAAGATGCTCCTATTTCAAATTTTCAGGCGCGGTTTTGGCTTCGGGCCGGGCAGGAATTCTTGCCGGCCATGCTATTACTATCGGATTCTGTCTTTGGAAGCTCTACCGTTGCTACCTACCCGCCATGAATCACAAGATATCTTGACCACAGATTTTATGAGGCTACAAAAGCATAAACCATTTATCCGGGGGAGGGGAAGATGAGATTCAACCCCGTAATTAACCTCTTAGAAGGTTAGATTACAAATCAATCTGTGATCTTTGGACAATAATTTATAAAGTAGATAACCCTTTAAAAGCAAAAGGGAGGATGAAAAGGAAGAAAAGTCGACCTAGACGACGAAGAAATATCACACTTAAAGAAGATGATAACTTTTAAAAAATAAGCTGACTAGACCCTTCAAATAATCAAGAGCCATTCATCTGAAAGGAATATAAGTATATTTATAAATAAAAAATATTTTAAAAACTAACAACCACCCCAATAACAGCAACTAATACTGTTGAGTGTTGAGGCCTGACTGTAAAAAGAGGAATAAAGGCATTTGACTCATTTGACCTGGATATGTTGAATCTGGCTGCGTGTGGAGGCGGGGGGGTCCAGCTCCAATGATGCCAGACATCCATACAGCAAGACATTAAAAAGCGAAGAGGTAGCCTGTGATACAAAACGACATAGGCGAGAAGTGTGTGAACCATGTGCGAGTTACCTGTCCGGATACAGACAACAAGTAAAAACACAGTCGGTGCCTTCCTCACAAACTTAGCTTTCACGTCTACTGCTCGCTCTCTCGTTCATGTATCATTTTTTGTATTTCCCTTCTCTTTTATTTTATTTTTCTGCTCATATGCTGGTGGGTGCAGTGTACAACAAGCAGCAATCACCTTCGTGCTCATCTTTTCAAGACCCTCAGGCGAAATTAGTTTGATGCCTTGTGCTCTTAATTTGTACTCTTTTGGGTCCAATTGTAACTAAATCTTGAGATGTTACAGTGTACGCTGTCTGTAAGTGGCAGGGGACGTACAGATATGGAGATAGGCTTGTCGATTTGGGTCGTACAGATCTTATGATTCAGGGAAGCTGTATGAACAGATGCCTTTTCTTTGATTAAATTAATTGTATAATCTTGCACTGCAATTCGGACATTCTGAGTTTTTCGCTTATTCATTTTACTAAAGGATAAGTTAATCAGTTGTTTTCCGCATGCGATACTTTAGTTTATTTGACTGTATAAACAAAGATTTTGGAACGTTATCTAGCCGGACAAGCCAAACTCCGGCTAAATTGCGTTGTACGTATCTTTTTCATGCTAAATTGCACTCGAGAATATTCATATTTCTAGTTCTTTTATTTTTTTTTTATTTTTCACCGATATTTATTTATTTATTTTCATTTTAACTATCACCGGTCTCCACTTGCTAAACAGTACTCCACCAGCTAGTTTTTTTTATTAGAAAAACTTTTTCCATCCTTAGTTCAATTATAATGATAGAACGAGTAAATTGAGAAATCTAGAAGTAAATCCTTGACCTCAAATTCCGACTCATGGCCGCGTTGCTCAAAGAGAATATGAAATTTATCAATAGAATACATAAAATATTATACTCTCAGTTAACATAGAGAGGAATGAAAACAAAAGAAGGGGGCAAGAAAGATTAAAATACCAATAAAAAAGTATCTTTAAAAAATAAAAATTTCACCCAAAAGAGAACGTCTTAAAAGAATTGTGCCTAGCTCCATATATATATCTACTTGCATAATTTTGCCGAAAACCACGTTTTTCTCTCCAATTTCTCCCTCTCCCTCTCCCTCTCGCTCTCTGAACCCAACATACAAACACTAGATCTTAAGCTAAATATTCGATCTCTGCTCGTGCGACTTTATTGACCTAGAAAACTCTGTTGGTTTTTGTTTATTCAATCTTCTCGTCGGGAATAGGGAAAAAATTGCATGTAAGTTGTTTACTAAAATTGAGATATTGAATGGCATGTTTGTGCATTTATTTTACGTTAAATGGTGTTGAATGGTTAAAATAATATATGTTTATATTATTTTTTTTAAAAAAAATTAATAATTTTTAATTGATTCAAACCGAAGCTCTAAAAACCCTAAAAAATAGTTTCTAACTTGATGACTCACAATATTAAGTGTTTTACATATGTTTTAGCTATTTTCTTTACTATATATATATATATATATATATATATATGATAGTTTCATGTATGTTTTGGGTTATTGTTAGTTACATTAAAGAATGTTTTTGAAAATGATGAAGAATTGTTGTCGAAAAATTTAAGAATTGTTGCTGCAAATTTGTTGAATTGTTCCTATAAATTTGTGTAACCAGGGATCTCAAAGTTTGTTGGTTTTGCTAGGTTGAAATGGTGAAATTAAAAACTTGGAGATCTTTTCTAGAATCTATAATTTTTCTGGGTTGAAATGGTGAGGAAATGTGTAGAATCTTGTGTAACAAAAACTCTATAATTTATTGTTTTTGTTGAGTTGAAATGATGAAAAACTTTGGAGAAATCTATTCTTGAATTTGATCCTTTTTGTTTGGTTAAAATAGCGAGGAATTGTTGTTTAATGTTATAAACATGAACTTAGTGTTATTGTTTTAAAAGAAAATATTCAGCTATCGTGGCAGTGGCAATGATTAATTTTAAAAATAATAGCCAACGGTTAAATTATGATATTTTTGTTATTTTGAATCACAAGAAACATTTAAATTATTAAATTAAATATAATGATAAATTTATAAACAATACTAGATTTTTTTATTGGTTATCTTTTAACACCAAAATAAAGAACATGAAATATTATTGAGTTATTAAAATTGACGAGGAAACTGAATTTTTCAAACTAATAAGAAAAGGCAAAAAAATAAACCACAGTATACAAAAGGTTAGAGTAATTATCAAAAACAAGTCAGCAACAACCAATCACCAGTTGCCACGTTTTAAGGTGATGAAAAATTTGCTTGCCGCCAATATGAAAGGCTGCACTCCTGTAGTAAACAGTATGGGAGGCTTCTCCTCATCCGGAAGGTGACGAAGGCGGCTTTAGGGACTAAAAGCGTCCCGACACGTAGGCGCGTGGCAAAAGCTGACAACACGCTTGAGGAAAAAGGAGAGAAAAAAACTGTGGATCACGTTAGATTAAATGTATAAATTTGTAGGGCCTACCACTGTCGCTGCTTGTTCTTCGAGGTTTCCCATTGATTCACGTTTATCTCCTGCAGCTGTTACAAATATAATTTTGACATTGACAGCTGTGTCGTTACGAGTATTCTAGACTAGACTTCCAGCTACTGCTCCGTAATATTTATAGTTTTGGGCTCCTAGGGAAAAAGAAAAAAAAAAACCCATAGACTTTTCACGTATAATTCCCCCGCGTTACACTGCGTGTTTGTATTTTTTTTTTTAAATATAATATTTAGTTGTTATAAATATATTTTAAAAAATAACAACAAGAGATATAACACTGATTAATATTAATAAGTTGTTTTTATTTTAATTAAATAAAAAAAAATGATATCAATCAAACAAATATTTTTTAAAAAATTACGATACCTTGAAAAACAATGAGAGCACAAAATTATATAAATTTTTTTAAAAAAAATTAGGATGATTCAACAAAATGCTAAGAACATAAAAGGGAAAAGTTAACTATACAAAAAGATCTGAAATAAAAAATTAAAATTAAAATTAAAATAACAAGAATGAAAATCAAAATAAAAAATAAATTAAAGGGCAACCATTATAGTCTTAAAAGCAAATTTAAAATAAAAAGTTCAAGATTTTGTATATGGCTGAAGAAAAAATATTTTTAGAAATGATAAAGTTATATAAAAAAATGTATTCAAACTTTTAAAGAAAAACAAATTATATGTCAATTAAATATCCATGACTTTTTTTTTCATATTAGACACATGTTGACTCAAAAAAACAATAAAGCTAAAATTTCCATAAAACATATAATATTATTTGTGAAAGATAATGAAATTTAATAATAATTTTTTTAGTACATTTAAATCTAAATTTATAAAAAAACAAAAATAATCAAGCGTGTGGATCTAGCATAAGCAGCTCAATGTGTCTATGCCTCTAAAACACAAATGTTAGGTGTGTGGATCTCAAATCCTAGGTCTATGCGATTGGGCCTTGCTTTCCTTTTTTTTTTTTTTTGTTCTTTTTATAAAGGACATGTAACTAGTCATTTGCTCCTTTTATTTATTTTAAAAAAAATAAATAAATGACATGTCATGTGTTGCAATAAATGATTTGTCATATATTCCCTGGAATTCAACCACCATAAAATTGGTTGAAAAATCATGAGAGGTGATGTTTAGACCTCAAAAGTCATTTTACAACTAATTCCAATCCAAAAACACCTTAAAGACTTATATGAACTTATTTATAACATCACCTAACCCAAAAATAAATTAAAAAAAACAAAAATCAACACGAATTGCTAAAACTTATCAAGCCCTAATGTAACATTCTAGGTAAAGTGAAGGACGAAGAACAAGTAGTTCATCTATTATCAAATAGAATCCTTTAACACTAAAATAAATTTTTTTATTATGATTGAAGTTGGTGTCAACTAACTATTCTCTCTCCTCATTATTTTCTAATGAGTTTCTCTCTCCTTTCTCCAGCCTGAAGATTGGAAAATAAAGAAAATAAACTTTTAGACTAGAATAAGAATCATCATTACTATGGGGTAAGCCATATAGTTTCTTCATGTCTTATATTGTAGTTTGTTATCTTTAAATTTTGTGTTTTTACCATAATTTAAAGCCTTTTTTCTTCTAATTATGCTATACAAGGGTTTGATTGAATTAAAACAAAAGGTTAGAAAATGAAAAAAAATAAAGTTAGATGGGATGCTATTGACCGGCTATGTGTGTTTTTAGTTGTTGTTCTAATAAACCTAGAAGTCACGAGAGAAAATAAATCAAGGTAAAAATAAGGATAAGTAACATGAAAAAAATGAGAATCAAATTTAACATAAAAATAAAATGTAACAAGATATCGAGGTATGAAATTGAAAAAAAAATCAGTTAAGAAAAGAATAAAAATAAATATTAATAAAAAAATAAGGATCAAACTTGATATGAAAACCAAATTAAACCAAATGCTATGAGCCGAAAGTGAAAAACAAAATCAATAAAAAAATAAATCGAAAGAAAATAAATAACATGACAAAAATAATGATTAAAATTGATACAGTGAACAAATAAAAGGACAACTTTTAAATTTTAAAGGCCAACATGATTTTCAAGAAGATGATAGAGAAAAAAGGAAGGAGAAGCAAAAAAACCTAATTAAAGCCCAACTTTCGCATCTTCATTGACATGCATTGCACTATTGAGAAGAGCATAGGGTAACACAATAATGAAATGCCTGATGCGACGCCCAAAGATTGCAGAACTCTTGCACTCGCTAGCGTATGTGTTGTAGGCACCAACCTATTTTCCTTGTCCGCTAACCCCAATCCCTGTACTTGTTTTGGTTTTAATCTTCTTCCCTTAACATGTTTTTTTAAATTAGCTAAATTCTATTTTAATTTACAAAATCAAGCATCAATCGAGCATAAAACATTTCGTTTGATATTGCATGAGCCTATATCAAGATAGCCAAAACAAACTATCAAGTCAAATCTCAAATAAAAGCCAATATAATAGGATCAAACTGAAGGAAAAAAAAAGCTGAGGGACAAAACAAAAAGGTGCATGAACTTGTCCCTTGACCGTGAAAATTAGTCCTTGATTTTGATAAAAAAAAGGTGATCAAATATTTTTTTTAATCTTTAAATTCGATCACTAAAATTGAATTTTATTTCATAAAATCAAGACTTAACCGAGCGACGTAACACTTCCTTGGCGCCTTGAGATCCCCGTATGCATGCATGGAAAACAAATTTCCAAGACCAGTCACAAATGAAAACAATTTTGAAAGATCAAATTGTAAGACAAAGAAACTAAAAGACAAAAGTGTAAAAATTTTCAGCGACTGAAAAAAGAAGGAAATGTACTGTGTTGAATGAATGAACAATGCATCTCTTCACTGGTGAAAGTGTTTAACCGACGTCTCTTGGTTTTGTTTGTAATTATAATTATAATATGGTCACCAATAAAGCAACGGTTCCAATATATACGCGGCCCGCACGTGTAGTCACGAATTTGGTTTTTTTAAGGCAACATTGTCAATTCCAGGATGTTACTCAGTTACTCGTGGATTTTTGGT
This sequence comes from Populus alba, assembly GCF_005239225.2. Classification (NCBI taxonomy): domain Eukaryota; kingdom Viridiplantae; phylum Streptophyta; class Magnoliopsida; order Malpighiales; family Salicaceae; genus Populus; species Populus alba. The sequence goes on along the minus strand of NC_133298.1, from coordinate 2,502,579 downwards.
CAAATTTGTCCATGCACTCATCAATTCAATAACAATAACAAAAGGAAATGATTTATTATTTATTTTTTAAAAATAAAAATCATCCCTGGGAAATCATTCATAAATTGGAATTAGTATAGTGATAGAGCAAATGAAGGTGTATGTGTACGTGGTCGCGCTAATGTATCTCTACTGTGGTTGGAACTTTTGGACAGGATGAATAATACCTGTCAATTAGACTGCGGAATCTAATAGATGGACTCTGGATTATTTTTTTTAGTTTAACGTGGGTGTCCGAGCCAGTTTGTGCGTACCTCGACTAATCCTACAGGCCCTGAAGTTAACGACCATATAAACCTCTAATGGCCATCATATGAGCAACTCAGAGCTCGAACCTGAGACCACAGAGGGAGCAAACCTCTTGGTCTCAAGCTCTTATCACTGGGTCACCACCTAGATGGTTGACTCTAGATTATTTATTGCTAACTACGTGACCCTATTGTGTTACAAGCCTGATTATGTTTTAATAATAATAATAAATATATATATATATATATATATATAAGTTTTTTTAATGTATTTTTTAATATAAAAAATATATTATAAATTAAAATGTTTATATATGTTCTAATCAAATAAATTGATACTTGAGCTAGACATAACTAAGGCAGTATTTGGTATTGTGTTCAGAATATTTTTAAAAAAAATAATGAATTTTTTTTATGTTTTCAGATCATTTTGATATGTCGGTATCTAAAAATAATTTTTAAAAAATAAAAAATATTATTTTTATATATTTTAAAAAAATAAACATTTTAAAAAAATAATAATTATCATATTCTTAAATACTCTCTAAAAATAAAATATTTAATCGTATTATATAAGTTACACACCCAGTTGTGTCTTATAATACGAAAAAACAAATTTTCAGTTAAGCAATTATTGGTAGTAATAAAAGATAATTATAATTATAATTATAGTATAATAATTTTTTCACAACTTTACCAAAATGATGTTCATTACGAGCGGTCAGAACATAATTTGATTGATGCTCGTTACCAATGATGGATCTGTGAGAACATCGACCAGTTACCAGTCAAATTTGGTCACCTTTATTCTCTATGAAATTCAATTTGATTGAAATCAGTTATGCAAAACTAGGCACACGGATATAAATTCATGTCGCCGATTGGTACATATTTTTTATTTAAAAATATATTAAAATAATAATTTTTATTTTTTAAGATTTATTTTTAACATTAATATATTAAAATAATTTAAAAACACTAAAGAATTAATAATTTGAAACAAGAATTTAAAAAAAAATTATAAAAAAATTCACTTAAAATCTATTAAGATAATATATTTTTTTAAAAAAATTATTTTTAACAAACAATATAAAAATTAATTTAAATTTTAAAAAAAATTAATTTAAAAATATAGTTAAACCACATTATTACCTCATTTCAAAATGAATTTCAACTTTTTTTTGTGAGTTTGTGTAAAAAAAAACAGTTGGAAACTTAAAACTCAATATAGTCAGGTATGCATTTAATTAACTCCGGCCCCAATCCATGGAAAGCACGAGAAAAGTGTGCCGTTTCGTAACGAATTTCAACCTGGTTTTTTTTTTCCTTGAGAGAAAGGAAAGTTAAATTCAATACGAAACATGCTCAAACCTGACTCTGGCCCCAATCCATGGAAAGCACAAGAGAAGTGCTTTAATCAATCAAAGTTGTTCTCTATGATTGATTGACTTGTATGATTGATATGATTGATCGACTTTCTCAACAATTCCGTTGAAAACTGATTCCAAAAAATAATATAAGAAAGTGAAAGGATAAGAAAGAGAAGGGATGTATGGTGTAATGTCGGCCAATCTAGTTCTTTACAACTATAAATTTTAAAATCATTAAAAATTTATATAATTATTAATTTTAAAATCAATTAAATTAGTTAAAATATTCACAAACTAACCTAAACATCTATATTAATTTTAAAAAAACCACAAATAATAATTAATCCATCCCGGTCAAAAGCCAATTATTGTATTAAATTGAAGAATAAGAGACAATCCCTTCAAGAGATTAAAAATTATAACTAAAGAATCTTTTTAACATTAATAAAGTTTGTCAAAAGTTAAAAATTCTTTTCTCTAAAGGATTCAGAGATAACATAAAAAATAACCAAGAATTTCCTATAAAAAAAATTACAATTTAGATATTGTTTGGGAATACAATCCTTCAAATTTTAATTTTTTTGTTAAAAAATAAATTTTTTATGTGTTTTTGATTGTTTTAATGTGCTGATTTTAAAAATAATTTTTAAAAATAAAAAAAATTATTTTGATACATTTCGCACATGGTTTGTGGAGTTTCAACATAGGATAGTGACAAGTTTTCAAGCCTTAAAAATTACGATACCAATACTAATACATAGAGAAAAAAGTCAGGGTTCTCGAATATAAGGTTACAACTCTTAATTATACAAAAAATTAGGTAGAAAACTAATATGTTATATTGTGAAATATCTTTATTTAATAAATCCTAATGAAAACATCAACTGTTTATTAGCGATACAATCAAATCTAGCAAAACAATCCAAAATTAAGAAGAAAAACTAATTAAAAGTCAAAGTTAATGAGAAATAATTTTTTAATTTTTTTTGCTTTAAATTATTTTTTTATGATTGAGATAATTTTAATATACTAATAATGTCAAAAATAAATTTTAAAAAATATATTAATTTAATATATTTTTAAATAAAAAATATTTTAATAAATAACTGATATCACAATTCCACAAACTGCTTCCATCCTCCCCTGTCCCTCTTTACAAACACTGTGTTGTTTCTCTTCTTTGTGCGTATGAATTCTTTTCCCCGTGAGGTCACATTACGCGTAAAGTTGAAAGGGACGGGAATGTTATTTTTCCTCAAACTATGGGCCTCCTTGTAAATAGACATCAATGACGAGCATAAAACACAAAAAACATAAAATTGAGACTTTAGAGGGATCATTTACAAATTTACTCCGAGCTAAAAGCATTCGGCCCACACATAAAGTAAATAGATAAATAAAATTAAAAGAAAGAAAATAAGTGAATATAAATAGTCCTAGAAAAGGGTGATGGGAAATTTATCACATGGGAAGAGGTATCTACACGTGCCAATTAAAATAAAAAATAAAGAAAATTGTATTTACGTCCCTTGTAAAACACTTCCCAAACAAATCAAAATATGACTCAATTAACTTAAAGATGAATAGTTTAAGTGATTAATTTTAAATTTATTTTTAAAAAATAATCGGTTTGAATTTTATAAATTTCAGGTTATTAAAGACTTATATAATTATTAATTTCAAGATCCTTAAAATTATTTGAGGTACGCATAAGTTAACCTAAACATTCATATTAATAAAAAAACATGACTTAATTAATATTGGATGTAGCTCAATTGAACAAATTCTAATTTTATTTTTTAAAAATTACTAACTTGAGTCTCACAAATCTCAAAATTATTAAAGATTTACATAATTATTAATTTCATTACTCATAAAATTAGTTAAAATAAACATAAATTGACCCAAATATTTATCATAATAATAATAAAAAAAATCAATAATTTATAACATTTACGACACAACAAATTTTTAATAACCCGTAGAATATTTCCATTTTTATGACATAACCCGACAAAAAAAGAAAAGAAAGACGACCCCATCAAGGGCCATGATCATCTTTCGTGACCCCAAGGTCCCCAACGCGTTCGTGGCATTGTATTTATCAACGATTCATGTTACGTCATGTACAAAAAGATCAGTGAAGGGTGAAGTGTTCTAGCGATTATTTGGAAATTTGCTGCCGAGTTCCCGAGTCCCTTGTTACTCGTGGCTGGCGGCTATTTCACGGAGCCCGCAACGGAATTAAAAGGTCGTCGTTGTGAGGATGAGGTGAGAAGAACCGCAAGAGAGACTCGTAAACAGCAGCCGGCTCTCCTCCTTGTCGGGATATCATCGATACTTTTTTTTTTTTTTTAATTTGATTGGACTACATTGGAATTACAAAATATATTGCTTTTGATTATTTCGATGCTGTTTAAAAATGATTTTTATTTAAAAATATATAATAATATTTTTTATTTAAATTTATTTTTACATTATCGCACCAAAACACTTTAAAATTATTACAAAAATTAAATTTTTTCAAAAAAAAAAGAAAAGAAGCAGGGGTAAAGTGCACGCAAACGAACTGTTTGAAACACGTTGAGCAGGAGTGTTTGTGAAGAAAAAAATCGCAAAATTGATCCATCATGGCTATGTTACATTGATTATCAAACTATTTCTCCCAATAATGGTTTTTAATCCTTGATAGTGTACGGCCAGTAAATCCACAAGAAATCCACCACCAAGCTATCATGGAAACTGATTAAAGTTTTTATCGAGGAGATGAACCTACACCAACTCGGTTAGCATGAGTTTTTATTCTCTTGATGAAGATAAAATCTTTATTATATAAGAAATAAAACTTCCCATATCATTGTTAATTGAAGCCAATTTTAAATATTATATTCATGAACTGAGAATGATAAAGAATAATATAGGATTTAATGTCATAAATGAATACCCAAAAGAGTATTTTACGAAGAAGCTGGGAAACAAAGCCAAATTTTGAAGGAAAAAAAAAGTATTTTCCACTAATAACTACATTACAAGAGCAGAGGACCGATACGGCATGTATTTTACCCACAACAGTCCACTGATAATATTACTATCTTGAAATCTTTTGATTATTAATTTTACATCAATCACCAAATCTTTTATGCAAATTTGTTTATTTTTATGTTTTAAAAATATTTTTTTAAAAAATATATTTTTTTAATTTTTTTTTATTTCAAATTAATATTTTTTTTAATACTTTTAGATCATTTTGATATGTTGATATTAAAAATAATTTTTTAAAAAATAAAAAAAATATTTTAATATATTTATAAATAAAAAATACTTTAAAAAATAACTGGAACCACATTCTCTAGCAAACAAGCATAAAACCTTACAAGAGATAATAAAATTAGATAAATTGTAAAATAAAACTAAAATACATGAAATATATAATACTATTTACTAGACCCGGAATTATTAAAGAAAAAACAAAAAATAATGCTGTTGCCGGTTAAAAATCACCAATGACAAAAAAACTATTTATATAAAAGAGTAAGCACAACAATCTCAGCTAGCATCGTTTGCCTTTTTATTTTATTTTTCTTTGGTTGTTTATTAACGTGATCCATAATCTTCTTGGTACTTTCTTAGAGGTAACAAGATGTGAATATAGCGTCTACTTCTAAAAAATCAAAATAAGAATAAAATCTAAATCCCAAATCATTTTTAACCTAAAACTAAATTGTCGAAACTCTAAATCATCAGCAATGACGATGGGTTATTGTTATTCTCAACTCGTTTTATTTCAATGATATTAGCTAATTTATAACAAGAAAAAGTGATGTTACATAACAATAAAAGTTTTCAGAATGAGCAAAATTTAATAATGAAAAATCATTTCACGCAATAAATATAAAAAAATAACATAGTTTAGATATGTTACAGCTCTAAAACATGACATAAAAAAATTAGGATTGAGAAATAAGATATAAATTAAAAATTATATTTTAGAATCGTGATATCAATTAAATGTTAAAATATTTTAGCAGCCATCTCCCCAGTTAGCCAACCAAAGTTCAGTAGTTAAATCCCCCTACATTCTATATATTTTGAATGGTTCTTGTGAGATTTCATCATTAAATTGCATAACAACTCTAATTCTAACAGTTATTTAATTTGCTAATCTTACATTTAGTTTGGTCAATCATAGGTAATCTTAAGCTTACCACTCAAAACACAAACTTCAATTATTTTCACCTATCATATTTATGAACAATTTATATATGAAAATGTTTTCATGAGATGAATGCAAACAAACAAATAAATATACATGAGAACTATAAAATGCTTAAACAATGCAATATTTTATTAATTGAAATTTTAAAATATATCAACATAAACCATTTATTTTTCTATGTTTATGTCATGATGATCCAGGTTCATCAATAGCATAATTGCTTCCTAATCTTACTCTTGCATGAGTGACTTTTAATTTGGTTTCTTTTATTGGAAATAACCTAAAACCAATCTCATTTAATATGGGAGGAATCGAAGAAAAAGAAGAAGAATTAGAGCAAACAAATAGGCTTAATTCACAATTCACGTGAAGATGACAACAAATAGATATTCTTGATTAAATTTAATTTAATAAGAGAAAAAGTGGTTTGATAAAAAGAATTAAAATTGAGTTTTAATTAGACATGACGCGAAAATCAATTGAAAAAGGAGATGAGAGGGAAATGTGAACAAACCTACATGGGAAGGAGTGAGAATCATACAAAGTATAAATGTGAACCTTTTTTCACATACTATATGGTGCATTTGATTATTTATTATTTAATCTTAAATACCTTTTGGTCCAACTCCTCATGGAGTTGTAGCAATCATTTCAGTCCAAAGAGGAGTCACCGAGTCCAATATTAGGTAAGCTTCCATAAATACCCCCCACCAGCTGATTTCCAACTTCCTTCTCTACGAGTCACCTCGGTCCAAACCAGCGGAACTATTCCACGTGATCCCCACGTGCTCCTTTAGCCAGCCCTAAACCCAGCCTTGCATCCCCTCCAGTCCACGTTCACGCCGCCCTTCAAAATATCGTGAATTAATCGGCGACCCTTTCCTTCCTAGAAACTGGCACCCTCACTTTCTTTCCAATCCTCTAAATTAACTCTTTAAAAAATAATAATATGAAATTAGAAAAATTAAGCTCAAATTCACTCCAAATAAATTCCAAACCCAAACGCACCACAGATTACTCCCCTCCCGCCCCTCCCCTCCACCACAACCACCACCACCACCACACGCTCTCTCTCTGAACCAAATCCCCATCAAAACCACCGCTTTCTCTCTCCAAACTAAACTTTCATTTCACCCCTTCCTCACTCGAAAACAAAAGTAAGGATCTCCCTTTATTAAAAAAGAAACAACATATATTTACTTTTTGAGATGACTGATTACCGTCTACCACCGACAATGAATCTATGGACGGACGACAACGGGTCTGTAATGGAAGCGTTTATGAACTCCTCCGATCTCTCTTCTCTTTGGGCACCGCCTCCTCAAACCTCCGCCTCCTTTTCAACGCCAGCAGCAGCGGCAGCAGGAGCAGCAGCAGCAGCGCAGCCATCTGATAAAACTATGTTGAACCAAGAAACACTCCAGCAACGCCTCCAAGCATTAATTGAGGGCGCGCGCGAGAGCTGGACTTATGCGATTTTCTGGCAATCCTCTTATGATTATTCAGGCGCTTCCGTCTTAGGATGGGGCGACGGATATTATAAAGGGGAAGAAGATAAAGGCAAAGGTAGGATGAAAAATTCGGCATCATCAGCTGCTGAACAGGAGCACCGTAAAAAGGTGCTCCGTGAGCTGAATTCGTTGATTGCCGGGCCTAGTTCTGTTACTGATGATGCTGTTGATGAAGAGGTTACAGATACTGAGTGGTTTTTTCTTGTTAGTATGACTCAATCTTTTGTTAATGGAATTGGGTTACCTGGTCAAGCTCTTTTCAATGGGAGTCCGGTATGGGTTGCTGGGTCGGAGAGGTTGGGGACTTCGCCGTGTGAAAGAGCAAGGCAGGGTCAGGTTTTTGGTTTGCAGACTTTGGTTTGTATACCGTCTGAAAATGGTGTTGTTGAATTGGGTTCCACTGAATTGATTTTTCAAAGCTCGGATCTGATGAATAAGGTTAAGGTTTTGTTTAATTTTAATAGTTTGGAAGTGGGTTCATGGCCGATTGGAACAACAAATACCGATCAGGGTGAGAATGACCCGTCTTCGCTTTGGCTTACTGATCCAGAAACTAAAGATGGAAATGCTGGGATTCCGTCAACTACTCCGGCTCACCAGACTGGGAACAATAACAATCATCATAGTTCGAGCAGTTTGACTGACCATTCAGGCGGAATTCATCATGTTCAGAATCATCACAGCCATCAACAGCAGCAGCAGCAGATGCATACTCAGAGTCTTTTCACTCGAGAGTTGAATTTTGGGGAGCACAGCACGTATGATGGGAGTACTGTTAGGAATGGGAATTCCCATTTGATGAAGCCAGAATCTGGAGAGATATTGAATTTTGGGGAGAGTAAGAGGAGTACTTCCAGCGCAAATGGGAATTTCTATTCGGGTTTGGTGACGGAGGAGAGTAATAAGAAGAAAAAATCACCTGCTTCTAGAGGTGGTAATGAAGAAGGGATGCTTTCGTTTACTTCTGGTGTGAAATTATCTTCTTCTGGTATGGTGAAATCGAGTGGTGGTACAGGCGGGGATTCAGATCACTCTGACCTCGAGGCCTCGGTTGTAAAAGAGGCTGATAGCAGCAGGGTTGTGGAACCCGAAAAGAGGCCACGAAAACGAGGGAGAAAACCTGCGAATGGAAGAGAAGAGCCTTTGAATCATGTTGAAGCAGAGAGGCAAAGAAGAGAGAAACTTAATCAGAGGTTTTATGCACTACGAGCTGTGGTTCCTAATGTATCAAAGATGGACAAAGCTTCCCTTCTTGGCGATGCAATATCGTATATCAATGAGCTTAAAACGAAGCTGCAATCTGCTGAGTCCAGTAAGGAGGAGTTGGAGAATCAAGTAGAGTCAATGAAGATGGAGTTAGTAAGTAAGGATTCAAGCCCTCCTCCCAATCAGGAGCTTAAGATGTCAAATGACCATGGAGGTAGACTGATAGACATGGATATTGATGTGAAGATTAGTGGATGGGATGCAATGATACGAATCCAATGTTGCAAAATGAACCACCCTGCTGCTAGGCTAATGTCGGCTTTGAAAGATTTGGACCTTGATGTTCAGTATGCGAATGTGACTGTGATGAATGATTTGATGATCCAGCAAGCTACAGTGAAGATGGGGAATCGCTATTACACCCAAGAAGAGCTAAAGGTAGCCATATCTACAAAAGTTGGTGATGCCCGATAGGCATTGAACAGAGCCACAGATGCGATTAGCAGTTGGGATAGGTCTTGGTAAAGATTATAGGTCCCGAGTTTCTTTATTGATGTTCTAGGATTTTGGGACGTTTTAAGGCTCCCCTGGTAGCACAAGGTCTGTACAATAGCATTATTTCTTGGTTTCTTCGTAGCTGTTTGAGTAAAATTCTGAGTTGGGGCACTTTAATTTGCGGGGCTGAACTGACGAGCTATGTAGATTTATGAGTCTCCAATCAAGTGAAAATAGCTATTTTTGTGTTTATTTTCTGTCTGGCATTGATGTATATATTGAAATTCAAACCTGATCAATTTTCTGGGTTAAACTCACATGTATCGTTTTATTTTTCTGTCGAACTTCAACGACGGAGAAGGCGAATGGAATTCCAGTAATTTGTTCTATTAAATCGGTAGTAGATTGCCCCTTCGTCATGGAAGTTATTCATGTGTATCCTATAAAAACAGGCTTGAGTTCTGGATTTTGCCCTCTCCTGTCCAGTAATCCTTTTCTCTTGATGCAGAAACTAAAAGTCTGGGATTGGTAGTGCAGCTGCAGTTTCTTCATCTGTGCTCTTGTTTGTCAAGCAATAGACTGCGTCTGGGACTCTTGCCAATTCATATTTCCTGGTTTATTATTTCAAGGTGACATCAAATCTCCTCTCTGTGCCGCGCCGAAGGGTATCTACCTTGCTGACGTGATTTGTTTAAAGGAAAATTTGTGCTGTTGTATGATTCGGAAGCTTTATTTTATTATCGTTTTGAAGCAAATCTAATTTTGGTTTTTTTTTCTCTCTCCGACATTCCTGGTTTGGAAATAGCACCTGGTATGCTATGGGTTCTGATGACTAATACCACGTGCAGTTCTGGAGTGTGGTTGGGCAAACACAACGAAGAGGTCGGACTGATCCGATCACAAGACAGCATTTCTGCTATCAAATTCCACACATGTCCCCTCAGGTCCCATAATAGCATGCTTACATGCAGCAGCAGCAGCAGCAGCTGTTAAGAGTTAAAACCATAACACGGTAAGTGACCTCAACCATGGAAAAATGCTCGAGGTGTTTGGTGTCCTTTTCAGCCCTGGGAGTCATTACTTCTTCTACCTAATCCATGGGCCTCTCTCTCGAAGGTTAATTTTAAGGATCTCCTTGCCTTGTCTTGCAAAGAATGTACAAGGGCAATGAGGTTATTTGATTACACGTGGGGTAAGCAGACCAATGTTTAACACATGCTTAATGTCTCGTAATAATCATCATGTAATAGATACGGCATTAGAAATGTCAACAATCAGATTATTATCGGAAACGTAACATGGGACATGGCTGGCGTGGGTTCCTTGAATGTAAGATTAGAAGACGTCACGGTGGCTGCAAAACAGTCAATAATTTCCACCTGTTAAAAGACAAAAAAAAAAAAGCAGTTCTTGAGAGAAGAATGCTTTGTGGATATGGATGGCTGGTGAACTCACGACATTAGGGTTCCGATTCGAGTTCCTCAATTCAGGGTGAGAGAAGAATGCTTTGTCGGCGTTACTGCTAATTTCCAACCAAAAAACACAGAATGGCATTTGACATCCATGAAGGTGTGTATACATGAGAGTTTCCTGCGCTAAAGAGAATTTATTTTGGACACTCGACCGGGCAAGCCCGGGCCAAATGTTGCAAGGGCATAATACTCAAGGCGGCGATCAAATTAAAGTAGAAAGCGAGGAAATAAAACGAGATTTCAGGAATCGAATGCAATATTAAAGCGAGATTGGAATCTTGTTTAACTACCTAAAAAGTAAAGAGCAATGGATTTTTTCTCAAGAAACTTAATCATATATGGGGTCACAATCACCACCACCACCACCGAAATGAGTATAATCAAGAGATAATTATTATTACAGCAAGCGCATCATAATCCCTCAACCTTTCCTCTCATAAAGTGCATGCCATCTTTGCTAGCTGAATTTGGCTTTTTGTTACAAAAGCATCATAATATTATTGTCCGGAATCTTTGAGTTATTTGCATTTGGACTCACAAGAAGTTAATTATATGGAATATTAAATAGTCTTCTCAAGCTTGCACATAGTTTTCACATGCCTTCATGTATTTATACACATGCATGCATCAAGGATTCATCAATGATTAATGAACCTCAAAGTCTCACTTCATTTTTGCAAGTTGCATGGAGGAGGAGCCTGGAAGTGTCGAGATTCAGTGTTCTTGTCTGAAACCTGAGCTCAGTCGCTTCAAAAGGTAAAAAATATCAGCAAAATAATTCCATGGCTCAATGATTCCATTGTTAGGTTGCGCAATGATTAATATGGTGAAAGGAATCCCGTACGAGTGGCTCCATTAATTAAATAATTTTGTTCGGGAGAGATAAACTGAGTAATTCCTTTTCGACAAATGTCCAGATTAAATGCCTCTAATATACCTTGAGGGTGACATTTTAAGAAGTGGAGGCGTGTGAATTTTTTTTTTACTTTCTTTTCTTTTCTTTTCTTAGGAGGAAGGGTCAAATATACAAGTGGATCACATGAGATGTCAGCGTGAACTTCGTTAAAGTCTTATTTATTTATTTATTATTATTATTATTACCGACATAAACTAAAAGAAATAAGTAAAAATACTGTAATATTTTCTTTGCAGCCGTACGTGTTGTTCACACACATCTACACACCGCATTTTATTATTTATAGCATTTTTTTTAACCTATTTTAGCCTTGATTTTCTTTTTTTACATTTACTGAAAATTAGTTCTTTGTAAATTCATCTTAGAAGGTGATTTTTTATATTGATATTTGTTTTTATTTAATTTCATACTTTATTTTTTTATAATTTCATCCTTAAAATTTATATTAGCTTGATTTTATATATTGAGATTTTGTTTTTATTTTACATGATTATGTGTATATGAAGTGTTAGGAAATAGTCCAATATTAAATTAAAAATCAATTTTACAAAATAAAATTTAAGGTTAAAATAAATTAAAAAAATAAAAACCGAAACTAACTCAACCAGAAATAAATAGAGTATTTTTAATTATTTAGAAGTCATTGAAATTTTATTTGTTTCTTGAAGTTTTAATTTATGTTTTATTTAATTCTTATTATTTTAATATTTAATATTTTTATTTTTATTTTTATTTTTTTCACATTTTTATTTTAAATGTTAAGAAAAAACTTATTCTATCCACGTCGTAGCATAGCGTGTATTAGCATCTATTGTATTTCTTGCAAATATCGTCAAGTCAGAGGCGGATCAATAGTCATGAACATTCAAAGTCGTACGGCTCAAATCTTCTGGCATGCCTGTCTTTCCGGGCATCGCGAATGACCATGGCTGTTAAATCTCTAATTAAAAAAGAAAAAGAAAAAAGAAAAGAAGGTTTCAGGAAGTAGCCATTTTAAACTTTTCCCTTCCTATCCATCACCTTCCCTGCATCCCATCGATCCCCGCCTTCCCGTTTCAATATCTCAAACCAGCTTCTTGATCCATCTCCCTGCAGCCACCGAATAAACTAAACCTAAAAAGGTTCAACTTTCTTGTAAAAGGGTATACATACGCATCTAACCATGAGCCTCAATTGTCTTACCTGCCAAGACCTGCAAAGGAGTGATTCTGAGAGGGAGAATTTGCAAGGTAAAACGCATAAAAATAATAAACTATGTTGCATTAAGGTGGAAAGAAGCTGGTCAGGAAAATTGAGCCCGCCATCTTATGGGCAACTGGGGAGAAATTCTAATGTGTTTTCTGCAAGAAGGGTGATCAAGAAGGAGCCTCGCCGCTTAAACATCGCAGGAGGCGTTACATTCAAGGGATGTGACGAGCCAAAGCTGGCGAGGAGCTCTGGAATGCGAAGGGATTGGAGCTTTGAGGATTTAAGAAAAGCATGCGACGGAAATTATTAACATATATGCGTTCTAATTATCAACCCCAGCCACATACATTTTTTCAATTTTTTTTTTTAATTTTGTTTCCCTATTCCCCTCTTCTTAATTAATACTTATTGTATTGATTTTCTTAATGAATGTAGTAGGCACCTGCCATGTTCACACCTTCATGCTCATAACTATTTGATTTGCATTTGCATTGCGCGGCATCGTGATTTATGAGGATTTTCCCAGCAAGGATTTCTCCATGTACGAATATTTGTAAGAGTTAACTCAGATTTTGCATCAAGAGGGTGGGAGCTTGAAGGATTGTTATTTGCAGACGAAGAACTGATGAAATAAGGTGATGAGAATCCTTTTAATATTTGCTTACCAGCTATCATCTCAGGTGATGTCCTGCCTTAAGACCATGTAAGCATTAGTACTATTTTTGCTGAAAAAACAAAAAGAAGTTGCTATCAGAACCTTTTGTAAGGAGGTAAGGGATGAAGGTTGCGTGGCGGATACAAGATGAACCCAGCTTTCCCCTGGTGGAATATTAAGACAATGATATGCTGCTCTAGCTATTGTCAGTCTTCAACTAGGTTTTCTATCGACACTGTGCATAAGTTGGTTCAAATCACCGTCTGTCCTGATCCAGAATCCCAGACAATAAATTTATAGCTTGGATCGTGGAGATCAAAACGTCCGTCCACTGATCTGCTATGTGATCTGATATGCGGGGATATCATTTTAAAACTCATATTTTTTATTTCATAGATAAGCATTTGATTGGATATTGGGCTTGTAATTTATTTATTTATTTTGCTTTATATATAATATTTTTTATGTATTTAAAAATTACCTTGGCCATCTCGTTTTTTTTTTTTTTTGAAGTTATGAAAAAATAACCTCGCCACAGCACAGCACAAGTAAAAAAAAGCTATTCTTTTATAAAACTATACATGTAAATAAAATCTCTTGAATTAATTTGAGTCCAATCCTCAAACTAGTTTTTATGCGCACCCAAGCGCATTTTTTAATTTTTTTTCCATTACAATGCTATATGATTCATAATAACTTCTGCAAAATGGTCCACGTCAAAGCGCACTACCACCTCATTTCTGCATTCCTTATGATGGCCTTGGCCTCCGCAAAAATGGACTGTCTATTGCATGCCCTATTCAGGAACAATAGTCGCTGAATCTTTACAAGCCATCTGCATGCTATTTTCGAAACTTTCATGTCGCTGCTTCACAGCTGCTTGCGGTGAACATGGCACAAGCTTCCGGTTCTGGTTGAAACAATTGGCAGTCCAAACTTATAATTAATCCTGGAAAGCACTGCTTTCAGGCATTGCAGAAGCGTGAGCCCTCATCAAAGTTCTGTACGGAGGACTGACTACCGCAGCCACCACTTGCAATATAACCACCTTGATCATTAAAACAAAAAAAGTTGAAATAAATGGAGTTTAAAGGAAGCATTTGAGTTTCAAATTAGCATGTACGGACAGAGCTAGAAGATAAAAAGCATCACAAAGGATAAAACTATATGAAAAATCTGTTCTCTATATGGATACTATCACCTTAGGCCCATCTAGAAACAGACTACACATATAGACCACACAATTGCATAAGCAATTCTCTGTAGGATAATGTGCCACGAAAAAAAAAAAGGGAGTGGGGGAGAGGGGGGGGTCTGGAGAAGAAGATCAGCCCCACATTTGATATAAAAATCAAATTAATGGAATGAGAGGTTGATGACCATGAACTCTTTTACGAGCAACAAAACACTGAAGTTTCTTGAATCATAAGCGAATACAATTTTCAAGAGTTTTAACACTATTATTACTCAAGAAAACAATGATTTTGGACAAAATTCATCTTCCTATTCCATACATAAAGGCATGAAGAAGCAGAAGTATTGCCTTGACATGAGTCAAGTTTCATATTTCATGTTCCATTGTGGTGCGTATATAACAATCCTCTGTCTTGTATGCACAATGATATTACACTTCACAGTAGAGTCACCATATATTGCAATCATTCCTGGACACTGACCTAACCTTAAAATAAAGGCAAAATTCACGGCTAAGCTTCTGGTATTTGATATTCTTCCTGCAACAAAAATTGATGGTAAGCAATTGTTAACTTGCTGGCTATATTTTTTTGACGCTCTCCCATCCTATCTGTAATCGCAGAAGCTGCAAAAGTAACAAAAACAGAAAAAGACAGTAAAATTTCCTAATCCATGTCTAGACAATCTGCACTTCAACACAAAGTATAGATTAGTGGGGCCATCAGAACTCACTATTCCCCACAATCATTACCTGCTGATCAAAATGTCTCTGCAAATTCATTAAGCCCAACAACACATTTCTTTATTTATTTTACTTGCCTCTTGCCTTCCAATCTCTTCGACCCAGCTTGGTATTATATGTTTCGCCACAACACAAGCTAACAGAATTCTCCGAATGAATTTTCCTCTCTAGTGGTGCCCCTGTCATTCTCGCAGTGGCCAAGCATACTGTCTGACTTTCAATATTTAAGGGCAATGCAGAAATAGCAGAAGCATTACGTGTTTCTTCCATATGCCTGAATGCCCTACTTCATATCTGCTTCAAGGCGTTTCAAGGCCCTGTATCTATGTTGCCATTCACGGTTCTTTAGACAATTAGTAATAGTGTCATCATGGATTTTGGAGGGCTCTTCTTCATCATGAGTCTTCATCATAAAACCATCTTGTATTACAGAAGAGTTCATAATTCGCCCATTCTCCATTTTGTATAACAATTATCAACTGCATAAAAAATTCATAAAATAAATAAATTAGAAGGAAATCAAGCTGTGGCTTTGTTCATAATTTTTTATAAGCAATTCATGTTACTGACCTGCAATTTAGCTTATTGTTCCATTATCTATTTGGTCATGCAAATGAAATGCCCTTGGAGATCTTAGACACAAGATACAAAGTCAATCTCAAGACCCCATGCACACGATGGATGCCCATCATACAGCGACTTTTCAATTGTGAAAACATGAAGATGTACATCATAAACAAAAGCATTCAAACAAAATTATTAGCAGTTTACTTTACAGCATGACATTAGATGCCTCAGAGACGTAAGATGAACATCACGCTAAAACCACACATAATAGACATTAATCGCATTAAAATTTTTGGATTACAAAAGCACAAGGATATATGCGTTACAGATAAGCAGTCAAGCATAGAAGCGAATGATTCAGCTTTACAACAGAGACTCATCAGTTGCTTCTTATAAGCTGATGTACTAAATGTCATGTATACTCAATGGTAGCGCATCAAGTAACATTATAAAAACATCATTGGTAGAGACAATTTATTCATTCACCTTATATATATCTCTAATTGAAAGCGTGTTATGGACCATGTGGAAGAGCAACAGATGGATTCCAGCTACAATTCATCTCAAGTTTTACCCCATTTTCATTGAATCAGAAGAGATCCCTCGCATCCAAGCACGTTGCATAATTTTAGACATCCAACCTCATTTACACTTGCAGTATCTCAATTTCGGATCAGTCACTTATACGGTAAGTCAGCGACTTAAGCACTAATCAAACACACTCACATAAAGACTTCCTCAACAAAACTTGAAAAGCTATAATGGGTTTCATTTTATCCGCACAAAAATGACTTACGTCTTGCAAACAAAAGCAGGCAAGCCCTGGAGAAACATATATATATAAGCAGTAAACCAGCTGTGGCAAGTTTGAGACCAAAAAAAAAAAAACGAAGAGAAGCCGAAGCAAACATTTTTTCATTCAAGGACAAGAAAAGAAGGGTTTTTTTAAAACAAAATAGAAAAAAAAAAATAAAAGATGCTTTGATTAATAGCAAGGGGTCGCTGTTCAGAGCTCAAGAAATGAAAAAATTGGGTGAAAGAGAGAAATTAAAAGGTACCTCTTCAAAATGCAGCAGTTGGCTAAGATAGAGTTTGTGGAAATTCTGTCTTTGTGAATTGTGATTTGATAGAGACATGCGCTGAGTTTATTTTTACGTGCTGTGTGTTAGCGGGAACTGAGAAAACGGTGACTGCCCGTCCGATTTCGGAAGGAAACAAGGTCAGGGGCTTGTGTTTAAGGTGATTTAGGACTCAGTTGTTCGATGCTATGAACATTAAATTTTATAGTACTTATATTATATATTAATTGGCATTATCAAAAGGGGTGGTGGCGCAGTTGGCTAGCGCGTAGGTCTCATAGCTTAGAGTTATCCTGAGGTCGAGAGTTCGAGCCTCTCTCACCCCATTCTTTTTAGTAACCTTCCCGAGAAAGAGTGAGGCTGTCACTCTTCCGTTTAGAGTCTTCAAACTGCGTTTTTTAAATATTTTATTTTATTAAAATTTAGATAATTTTTTAATATTTTGAATTTTAAAAATAATTTTTTTAAAAATAAAAAATATTATTTTAATATATTTTTTACATAAAAAATACTTTAAATTATAATCGCTACCAAGCTTTTAGTATGAAACAACTATTAATTTCATCATCTACGCCTTTCTTGTTTTTCTTTTATATAATAGGAATCAACATGTTAATTTCGTCGTCTATGCCTTTTTTTTCTCTTCCGCTTTATGATTTATGCAATATACATGTAAATTTTAGTGAAATTTTATTAGTTATTTTTTATATTTATTTGAAGAAAAAAAATATAAGTATGAGAGATAAATCATAAGTGAAAATATTCTTATCATTTTTTGTTGGTCATGAATTTTATTATTTTTTCTCCTTGTGCTTGTTATGTTTTTTTTTTTAATGAGTTTCAGGGAGTAATTATTAGGATATCACCAGTTATTTCTTATTAAATCAATAAGTATAACAATCAAGTTTTGAGGTGTGAAAGTCATTATTTTTAAGATATTAATTGCCCCTGCCATGTTTTATATATAGCAACTTCTATATGCTTTTTAAAAATTTCTGATTTGGTTTTTTTATAAATGTAAATAGGGAGTTTATTGAGAGAAAAATAAGGCGGGAAAAAAATATTATTTTCTAATTGATTTTTGCTGGTATCAAACTAATATTTAGAAATAAAATAACACCATTTCAAATTGATATTTAGAAGGGAAATAATATCATTTCAAACCAATGTATTTATAAAATTTAAAGATATACCTCTTTAAACCAATATTTTTATTGAATTTAAAAAGTAACCCATCAAATAAATTAATTGAATAACTTAGCAAGAGATGACCATGAAGTGTTACTTGTAAAAAAATACTTTATTTTGTTTTTAAATGATTAAAGTTTTTAACATGCCTTTTTATTTTAATTTTTTCTGCCTTTTATTCAAAAAAGTGTTACTTGTAAAAAAACATGCCATTGTTTTTTAAAATATTAGGCTTTCTCATGATACATTATCGATTTTGTTTATCAATAATTATGTTTTATTTTTATATGTAGTTTTTTAAAATAATTTTATCATTAATATTGAATAAGAATACAATATTTTTTTAATATTTCTATTGTAAACTTCTTATATTTGTTTTTTAATTTATTGTTCTCATATATTGTTTTTCATATAAGTTTGCAAGATTTCTAATTGAAACTTACTTTCATAATAAGTTTTTGCTTAATAAATAATATATTTTTGTCAAAATAAAAAAGAAATGTGTGAATAAGGTTTTTGATTAAAAACACGTGTTTTTTTTTTAGTTCAAATTGTTATAGTTTTTTCTGAATATTTTTTTGATATTGCTTTTTATTAAATGAACTATGCTACTAGTAAAAAAACTATTTTGTTGTCAAAACGAATAGAAATTAAATAAATTTGAAAATACAATTTTGACATAAAAATATACTTCTCATCCATGAACTTTATTTGTTTTATTTCCCATAAATATCTATTTTTATTATCATATAATTAAATAAAAAAAATTAAAAAAAAAGTTACTAAAACTTGTTAGGCCCATGATTTGAGTCATGATATGGGCTCAACCTTGGTTGACCCGAGTCAATTCAAAATATTATTTTATTATTATTTTTAAATAACAATAATTTTAAATTAATATTATATTGAATTTTTTAAGTCAAACTAAGTTTTGATGAGATAATGAATATACCTATAAATTTGATTGAATTTGTAAATAATTTCAGATAAAAAATTATAAATTTAATAATATTTTTTAAAAAAAAATCTTCGCAACATTGCATTGGACGACTAACTAATGTTTGATATTATAATATAAGATAATTTTAAAAAATATTTTTTAATTAAAAATATATTAAAATAGTATTTTTTTATTTTTAAAATTAACACATAAAAATAATAAAAAATATAAAATTATCAATTTGATATTTTTTTTAAATAAAAAACAATTTTAAAAACACATTAAAATCTAAATTAAACGAAAAAAACAAACCCTCGTTTCCCACCTAACCCACAACGAGGTTTCACACCAAGCCGGTGTATGCATAGCAGACCAGCCCAGAAAAGAAAGAAGAAAAAGTCACAGCAGCAAAGTCCAATTGTAATGGACTGTAATAACGTGTTAGCTGTTATGTCTAAAAGGGCCCCACACCCACCTCTCTCTCCATCCCATTTCCACCTACAGCATTCAATTCCTTTGTTTTCAATTATACCCACCATTGAATTTGACTGGCTGGTCTCTGTGATCGTTAGGGTATCTTTCTTACGCTCTCTCTTTGCTTGCTTTCTTTCTGGAAATATTTCCGGATTCTTCTCTGCAGTTTTCAAGCCAAGCCTGCCGTCCCGTCCCTCGTAATTTTTCTTCTCCTGCGTTTACCTTTTTTAACTTCTTCTCCTTTCTTCCTTGTAGAAAAACAAGGTGGGGTTTACTTTAAATTTTTGGGTTTAGAGTTGCTACTTCTTTCATTTTTGGACTTCATATATATTTGGCTTTTGATCTCTTCTGCTGGGCTTTGCTCTTTTGGGTTAAGTTTTTCTTTTCTTTGTTTTGGAGAGATTTGGATTCTGTAGCTTGGGTTTCTTATGCAAGGAATTGGATTTTGAGGTGACTAGCTTTCCAGTTGATTCTATCCAATTTGGGATTTTAGTTTTGGAGAGACTAGACTAAAAGGGTATGCTCTCTTTGCCTCTTGAATATCAGCTTTATATCTTCCATTTTTTTTTTTTGCTCTTTTGGCATTGAGCTATTAGGGTTTTGACGAGCTTCATTTTGGAGTTATGGGTGTTGCCCTTGAAGCTTTTCTAATGTTTTGACTTTGTGGATATATTCAGAATAATAGAATCTAGCATATTCAAGCTTAAAGTTTGGAGTTCTGGGTATTGTTTTGAAGCCTTTAATTGTTTGACTTTCTGGTTAAATCATAATATTGGTATTGAGTTGCTAGGAACAAGCCCCTTTTTTTTTTTTTTTAAAAAAAAACAATGGATAACTCGAAAAACAGGCAGAGTGATCACTTGGGTGTGAATAAGATAGGCAAGAATATAAAGAAGAGTCCTTTGCACCAACCCAATTTTGCAAACAATCCCAATAGGCAACAGCCTCAACCTCAGGTCTACAACATAAGCAAGAATGACTTTAGAAACATTGTTCAGCAACTAACTGGCTCCCCTTCACAAGAACCTTTGCCTAGACCTCCCCAGAATCCCCCTAAGCCTCAAAGTATGCGGCTACAGAAGATTAGACCGCCTCCTTTGACGCCTATCAATCGACCTCATATCCCCCCACCAGTCCCAGCTCCAGCAGTGGCACCTCCAGTTCCTTACCATAATGCATTCGTTAGGCCAGGGATGCCACACCTACCTGGCCAATTTGGGCTACCATCTCCAACAATGACGCCGCCTTTCACACCTGGGGACTCGGGTTGGGCAAGTACAGCAGAGTCTCCTATTTCGGCGTATATGCGCTACCTTCAGAATACAATTATAGACACTGGTCCCAGGGGAAACCAAGCTCAATCTCCGCTACAACCCTATCCACCACTACCACAGGGTCGAGGGCAAATTCAGCCTCAACACCAACCGCCTTCTGGTGGTTTGAATCCACTTCTGGCTCCAGTACCCACGCCCGGAGTGAATGGTCCTGCCCCACCTATGCCCAATCTCCCTTCCCCATGGATGAATGGTCCTCCTTGTTTACCCTCACCAACATCTCAATTCCTTTTGCCCTCTCCTACTGGCTACATGAATCTGTTGTCTCCGAGGTCACCTTACCCACTGCTTTCTCCTGGGGTTCAGTTTCCTCCACTGACACCAAATTTTGCATTTTCACCAATGGCTCAGTCAGGGATTTTGGGTCCAGGGCCTCAACCTCCACCTTCTCCGGGCTTTTTTCCATTATCACCTTCAGGTTTTTTCCCTGTCTCAAGTCCAAGATGGAGGGATCAATAGTCCATGAGATAACATTGTTGTTTGCGGAGCTCTGTGTTTGATGAGAAGCCGGTGCATTCTTTGAGGAGGCTTATCTGTGATTCACAGGAACTTCAGTTGTGAAAATGATCAAGTACACTGCTTGTGCAAGAGGTCTAACAAGTTGTAGTCTTCTTGTTTATTCAACTTTCTTTGTTTTTGTTATCATTTTGTTTTGTTGATAGTCATTACTAGTTGTGCAGCTTGTACTGAGATTAGAATCTTTAACAACTGCAATTATTTTAATTTCTTGGATAAATGTTACTTGGGTGATGTAGTGAAGTTCAGACCCAAGTTGACTGGACACCTGAACAAAATCTGTAACATGTAAGACTGCTGTATCATGAAAGGAGGTAGGTTTACAGACACCAAAATTAGCATGTAGGTTGTTTAGGAGAGAATTCTTATTTACTTGTGTACTGTTGTGGATTAAATCTCAGTTGCTTTGAAGTTCAATTCTTCTCGGGAAGGAATTCTAATGCATTTCTTTTATTGTTTCATGTGTTATACAATGAAAGAAAGAGTCATGGTATTTAACTGTTTCAATTTTAGATCATGATGTTTGGTTATTACCAACTGCTGGTTGTATTATGTTATCAGCTATCCTGTTGTTGTAATTAATCGTGAATGTTCTGTTTGTGCTTTATTGTCATACCTGCTATCCAGGAAGGTAAATAGAAAACTAGATATGATTTGTTCTTCTGATTATTCCTGTGTTAAGGAAACATGTGCTATATTTTTTGAAAGATCTTGGAACTTAGAAGAGCATCTTCCAAGGTTTGTTTGCAATCCACGTACATCTCCAATTTGTCCAATGCTGTTTAGTCTCATCAGCTTGAATTCATTATTTCCTTGTATTAATGTCTTCATCTAACTTGCTCACAAAAACATTTCAACCTTAAGCATGGTAAAATATAGGTTTTAGTTTTCATCCTTCAATAAGCTGTTTTCCCCATAGAGTTCGTTTTGTAATGCTTGGACAGCATTTCTGAGTCGACCATTGTTTGCTGTTGACTGTATTCCCTGCACAGCTCTATTATTATACCACATGATTGTGATTGAACATTGACCAGTCGCTCTTGTGCTTTCTAGACCTAATTGCTTTTGAAGTACAGAGAGTGTTTGACATGGTGTTTGTTTTAAAATAAGGGAGGTGAGGTTTAACAAAATAATAGCATCTCATTGTTATGATCAGTTAATGGGAATTACACAACCAGGTGTATTTAGAGAAAGTAACAACTAAAGCATGACACAGGCATGCGCCTGATGAGTGAAGGTGGAAAGAAGGGCAAGGGTGCCTAGACTTTAAATCTTAAGCACAAGCCATTGCCTAGATAGGTCAGCACAGTAGCATGTCATTTGGTTGTACTGGGTGAAGGTTTGAGCTGACGAGTTCTAGTTAAGTGATGGATTGATGGGGTGGAGCTATTTTCTGGAATCAAAGACCCTGTTGCTATTAGGATCAGTTTCAAAGAGTGTGCTTTGTATTTAGAGTGGTTTTTCTCTTTTACTTGTACTATTCTTGCCCTGTTTTTGTTCTCTTGTCTTGTCTGGTCTGCATCGATGTAGAAGTTCCTTTAACTTTTGGAGAATGTACACCATACGGTATCACAATTATTTGCGGCACAAGGTCCGACAATTCTTTGGGGACACAATTTCAAATTTTAATTTTATATATGTGGTTATTGTAGGGTCAGGTTAGACTGGAATTGCAAAGTATATTTGTTGGTGGGGCTAAATGGTGTTATCTACAGCTTATGAATGTCTACAAGAAAGTCTTAACCTTTATTCACATCTCCAGTAGCTTTGATCACTGCCTCTTCTTGTTCTTGTTCATATAAATCCCTCTCAATCCTTGCAGTTGTCTTCTAGTAACATTTTTGCTTACACAGCTTTTTGTCGATTAATTTCTGATGCCAAAACTCATTGATGGGAAATCAAATTTCTAGAAATGTTACATACGCTGGTTTTTTTCACTGCAGGTTCTGATTTTTTGCCTTGTACATTCAGTTGGTTTTGCAATAGTGGTATTATTATGCTCTATTTGATAGTACTCTTTTTTTTAGCATTGCTCTCTTAGATACTTGGATCGTGTGCTTTCTTTCATATAATACTAAATCCAGCTATAACACTTTGAACAACTACAAGTTTCTTTCATATGATCCAGTAAATCAAGTGGAAAGTTTTGGTTGATGCGTGGTCGACATGAGCAAACTTGTATTGATGTTGGTCTATGTTGTCGAGATATATGCATCTGATAGTTTCTAACGGCTCGTGATGCATTCACTTATTTAGATGCTTTGCTTAGTTTTAGTCCTATGGTGTTTGAGAAAATTGCTACCTTGAGGCGCGTCTTGAAATTTCCCTGTTGGAACTTGGAATTGGTCTCGCGGACTTTAATGGATTTTGCGTAAAACGAATTTGTTTAGCTGCCGTCAAAGTTTGCAAGTCAAAGAGTGGAATTGCTTGGCTGGAAACATGATGAAAAACTGAAATGTAAAACGTGGTTGACTTTAGAGGAGAGTGCCTGTTTTCCCCTTCAATGGTTTCTACATTCTTTAGACGTCACATTTCATTGGAGTCATAACTGGATGATGATCTCTTATATATTCTTTTTGTCCCATTTTATTCCCTTATAAATTGAGCAATATTGATGTGTGCAGCAGTCGAAGAATGATGACTTTTTTTGGCATGTTTAGCTAAAGAAGTTCTTGATCTTCTCCATTTGGTTGTGTTGGCTTTAGTTTGAAGGTGAAAGGTTTGTGCATAGGGCGATTTGGTCCTATTCAAATACTGAATGTTTTGGTTCGAGCCGACATGAGGCAATCGGTCATGGAACTGAGCCAGCAACGGTCTCTAACTGAGCCGACATGACATCATTACAGTCATGGGTTTTATATTTTTCCTCTGACCTAATTGAGCTAATCTTGAGTCATGGGGTCTCCTAATTGGAAGTTGTTAACCATATGTTTGAGAGTGATGCATGCACTCTTTCAAATCTTTAGTCATGCTCTTATTGTCACTGATCAAGGACATTATAGTCTATTCCTAGTTCTTAAATTGATACCCAAAATCATATGTTAAAATGAAAGGGAAAATGGAAGTGATAATTAAAAATAGTCCTACCCTGACTTGTCCTCTCAATTGTCTCCGTCATCAGCACATAATGATCGCCACCATCAGTGAAAAAATAATTAATATCCAACACCACTACTAAGATTCTCTGCGATATTATTGTGAAACTCGCAATGTTGATAATATGATAATTCAATAAAAATCAAAACAAGAAAAATAATAAAGATTAATTTTAAAAAGAACCATATTATTTATTTTAAAAAGAACAAAAATTCAAAGGATGGAACCAAAAAATAATTACAATTTCTTCAAAGGAAGCGACCTCATAAAAAGGGTCAAGCCAGCTCGGATTAACTCGATAGAAAAAAAAACGAAGAAAATTACAAAATCTATTTAAAAGAAAAGATTTCAATTCTTCAATAAATCCAAGTCACATTAGAAACACTTATAACTCAAGCCCATGCACAAGTATAGGGCTTAAATAAGACTCATTTTATCTTTTTTTTTGTTGTCCAAAATTAACCCGTTATAGGTTTGGATTTATAGGGCTGAAAAGGACCAAGAAAAAAATACTTTATTGATGAATTTATCAAAACAGTAACAACAAGTTTGACTAATTTAAATAATATGTTTATAAACTTCAATTGATCTAAAATTTTAGCACAATATAATTTAATGTGTCTATTATTTCCCTGTAAAATTTTAACTCGATTTGATGTACGAGATATATCCAATCTCGCAATATTAGTAAACAAATATTTTAAGACAAAATTAATATATATCTTAGTTCATATCACTTTTTAATTTTAAAATATATTTTTTATTTATTAAAATACCATATTACACTCAGTGAATTTGATTATATCCGATTTAATGTTTTTTTTTTTTTTTTGGAAGAGCAAGACTGTTATTATATTGATTTAGTAAACAGTAACTCCTTTTACAGCGAAACATACATTTCACAGGGGAGTTAACTTTTATTAATTATCTGTACATTTATGTGTGCACGAATAACGAACAAAAGCAGGAGGAATAAATTGGAAAAAGTATAAATATATATATACCAATAATCCTCACTTTGCACCATCCACTGAAGTACCTATCCACAAAAAGGAAATAGAAGCTACAAACCTTCTTTTCACCAATTAAACTAGGGGTATAGTGGGGTTAAATCGACGGGGTCCTTTGGAGATAGACATAATGCATCAACAAATCAAACCTAGGGATGATATCCTATTTTTGCTAGCCTTTTTGTCCATTACTTTACTCGTTCATTGACTTTAAGGCCCCTGCTTCCTTTTTGAAGTTAATTATAACTTATTCTTTATAATTTAATAGCATTAATTAATTAATCCTCATTTTTTGAAAAACTATATATTTAATTTTTTTATTTTATCACTTTCAATTTCAATAATACAATACAAAGGAATTGTTATTCATTTAGATATTTAGGTGTTCTTTGAGAACACGGTCCAAACTATGTTTCAAACAAATTTAAAAATTTATTTTTGTTTAATTATTTTTTATTCATATAGTTTTAATATGATAATGTAAAAAATAAATTTTAAAAAATAAAAAATATTATTTTAATATATTTTTAAGCAAAAAATACTTTTAAAAATTACCGCTACCATAGTATTATACTACCTCAACTTGCGTGACAAATTAGATAACATGTAGTTGATAATTGTATCCCTGTAAACCTAAAGAAACAACAAGTTATTTTCCAAAGCAGTTCATGACAAATTACAATTTGTTTTTGGAGACCCAAATTGAATCCCAAGAAATCGAAGGGTTGGGTACAAATTTGTGTGATCCTCTCAAATAAAGCCTACACGTCTACAATGTCTCTAGAAGACATTTTATCAAACAATTGAATCACATGATCCAAACAAGTACATTGCTACACAAATCCATTAATACATTTGCATCAAAAACAAGTTTTTCATAAGGTAATAAGACAATTCTAACCACTAAATACTACTAAATATGATTATAATTTGTTAGGGGTTTGTTTAGAGTTAATTAAGATTTTATTTGGTGTTCTTTCACGATGTAGTTAGAATTGTTTCGCTGAGATTTTTTTAACGATCTCGAATATCTCAAAAATAGAATCCTGGTATGTTTTTAGTGACTGATTCCTCTCTCTCTCTCACAAACACTACATTACTTTATTTCCTCTTTCTTTCTTGACCATTGGATATACAATCCCACCTTTTAGTTATTGGATCTTTATAAAATATTTGATTGATTTTTATTGAGACTAATTAATTTGCAAAAGAAAGATATTTCGAAATATTCATTAAACAACCACTATTTCAAATAATAGTTATGTAAAAAAATATATTTTAAAACACGATTGCTATTTCAAATAACGATCGTGTATAAAAATGTTATTCTAAAATATTGTAGTATTTAAACTATGTTATTTTTTAAATATTTTTTTAGCCCATATTATTTTCACAAAACTTCTAGTAAACTATGCTATTTTTTTTTTTTTTTTTTTAAAAAAAACCCACTAGTTTTCTCACAAAAAAGAACGGTGAATAACTAAAGAAAAGACCTAAACTGAGGCAAAGATATTCTCCGGTGAGCCCCACCCGGGCACCCCCACCTAACAATTCCTTCTCTAGAAATGGGCTTTATAGCTCCCACGGTTATCTAAATTTGTTTTTTCTTTGTTTCTTTATTAGCCAAGTTGGCAACTTGCAACCTCACTAAACTCGCCTCTCCCCAACCATGAAGAGGCGCCGGCCGCTTTCTCAAGACTTTCCTGTCATCAGGGTAGTGCTCTTCACGTCACCACCAATTAGTGAGTCACCTTCGAGTTATCACATCCTTTCAAATACTGATATATTCACACATACATACCCACATTATAGGAAAAATGAGGGTGATGATGTATTTGCTTACTGTTTCTTACGTCCGCTGACCTTTTTCTGGGAAAAATAACCATCCAAGAAAGATCATGACGTTGCAACCAGCTTTTTAAAATTCAATCAATCACTTCACAATTCCATCTCTACTGCAAGAAAACATGGATCTTGTTCTTGGAAAAACCTGACTATTGATTCTGAAAACCTCCTGGTAGCAGGCCGAATTGCGATGTTATCACTTCTCAACCTCATCATTATGATTGTTTTGTGGATCCTCCAATTTTTCTTCTTCTTTTTTGTTTGTGCTACTTGGGTGCGTCAAAAATCGAGCTAGTGGAAATTAAATCTTGGTGTCTTAGACAAAAACAAAGAGAAACGTTTACACGGACATGTGCAATCAGTATCATGCATACAAATTCCTCGCAGAAATAATGGAAGTTCTTGTCCATACCATATGGGCTGATAGAGTCTGTTGGTGCATGTGACAATATACTGGTACACATGCGTTATACACAGACACTGCCATTAGTCTCTGTTGGTGTTAGGATAATAAACTTTTATAGAAGAAATATTATCTATATATAATGTTTAGTGCATGATGTAATCAGATCAATGCATGAATTTATTCTCTTTAAAAAAAAAAAAATGATTCAAGCATTTTTTTTATTGTAAATTTTATATCAACGGGAGTAATAGACTCTTTTTAATGACCCGTCCCTTTTAATATACAATAATGCAATAATTGGCATGTCATTTGACTTAAACGCAACCTTACATAAAACAATAAAAAAAATGTTGTTTAAGTGAAGATAATATATATATATATTTTAAATGAGTAGTAAGTACTATTACAGAAATTAAAAAAAAATGAATTTAACTTCACCTTTAATTGATTTTTTTTAAAAACTTTTTCTTTCATATTTTAGTTTTAATTTATAAAAAAATGCTAAAAGAATTTTATGATGCAAAATTGTTTCTTAGATTGCTAATTTTAGGTTAAGAAAATTTACAACTTAACCTAACAAGAACTCTACTTTTAAGAACCAAAATTAAAATGTAATTAATCACTTCCATCCTTCACTTATATCGAGATGAGAATGAAAAATATAAATTATAACAAAGTTGATTAATTCTTCAAAAAGCTTGCAAATTCAATCAATAACTTAGAATGAAAATCACTTAATTACACAAAAATATAAATAAACATATAATATACGACAACTTGTAAATAAAATTCATCAACTAAATAAAAATCCTCACATAAAAGTATTTATATGTAAACCCAAAACTAATAGGTTAGACATGCACCCAATTTAAATAGAGCCCAAACTATATAAAATAAGGTTTAAAATAATAAAAATAAATAAAACAATAATCTAAGATTATTTTTTACCCTTTGTTGCAAATGATAGTGAAAATATCCAAAAACGATATTTGATGAATAATCTTTCCTTAACAAAAACTTGATGACTTGTAAAATAAAAATTAATTTTTGACTATTTAACTCTTCTTGTTTGAAATAAAATTTTTGTAAAATAAATAATTTAAAAGCTACTACATAAGTTTCTAATAGCATTATGGATTTTTTATAGTGAATGAAATTCATAAATCAGAAGGAAACAATGTTTTTTTTTTTATTAAACCTGTCCGAAGCAGGGGCAGGGGCCTTTGATCCATCACAACTCCACACAGCATCTATGCCTTTTTTCAAAGTAACCTCATTTTCTAATTCCATTGCAGACCTGCTATCAGGCCTCATGAAGCCATCTGAGGCTTTTAATCTCTGCTGACTGAGTGAGAACAGCTTCATCTCCGCGCTTCCTGACAATGGAGTTTTGCCCGCCTCTAAATGAAATTAACAGGTTAAAAAAGGATGTGTTTCTGTCTCTTAACAGGCACCAATTAACTCTTTTTTCTTCTTTTTTTGCCTCCATAACGACTAAAGCTTCATGGTTACAGACCATAGGTTGGAATTGGCTTGCCGATAGGGATCCGATTCGTCTGGAGTAATTTGGATTCCCTAATTACATCATGTTCATTAGTTATTTACAGCTGAGTATTTAGGTTCCTGAGAATACTTGAACATTTTAACCACTCTGAATCCTTCAGGTTCCATACTACAACAAATTACCCTCATATTCTACAAAATCTGGTGAAAGTTAAAGCGAAACCACCAGCCGAAACCGAGATGGTTTTTTCCCCAAGAATACATGATATTGCACCAAAATAA
The DNA here is from genome assembly GCF_005239225.2 of Populus alba. NCBI lineage: Eukaryota > Viridiplantae > Streptophyta > Magnoliopsida > Malpighiales > Salicaceae > Populus > Populus alba. The sequence goes on along the minus strand of NC_133298.1, from coordinate 2,473,087 downwards.
TAGGGCAATGGTGAGATAACCCTATCATCTAATGTGAAGTGAAAAGTATCAGCCATTCAGGACTGCCATATTTTTTAATATATTCTGCTCATCGAATCGAAGCAGCAACTGAGACCCAGCGCCCAGCTTGTATTCTCTTTCAAGGGAAAATTACCTTTGTTGAGGTGTCAAACTAAAAGTGTATTGTTTGTTTAATAGGTGCACCTCATAAATAAACACTCTCACACCTCCTAAAAAAATATGTTTCTCTCCATGTTTGTTGGTAAAGGAGTTTTGCTTCAATTAATATCATAGCTCGATAATTTTTAGTTGGAGGTTGTAAAGAATGTGTGTTAGAGCTCAATAATTCTTAATGATTTAATGTCATGTGTCATTAAATAACCATGGTTAGAAGATGTCGCAGAACATGATGTACTCATGTATAAAGACACGATGAGGTTCCTCTCAAGAAAAAGATGTTTTGTAACTAGCGTGTTGTTGACGTCTATATCAATTGTTGTCATTCAAAAATTCAGATAGTGAGACCCATAACAGGTGGCCTACACCAAGATTTTGTATTAGAAATCTACACAAAGCAGCAACCTACATAAATATTTTTTGTTAGGAATCCACGATGGGGTGAATAATATACATAAAAAAATTAGTGGTGGATGATAGTTTTGACTAGGGTTCAAACTCGAGGACAAATTCCTTCTAACCTAGAAAGAATTATACTGGTGATTTTTAAGGAAATAAATATTTTTTTTTAGTTAATTTTTTTTTTTTTTTATATTTATTTTTCTTTATGATGTCTTTTCTAGTTTTAACTCTAAACATGATCAAGGAACTTAAATTGAATCAACTTCGTATGTTGCTTTACTGGAGCTAGCTATGCTTATCTGTACTTTAAACTTTAATACACAGAATTATTGAACATTATTGCCAAGTTCTAACGCAGGTCCTTTTGTTTCTTCCGGTGAAGGCATGCATTATCTAAATATGAGAACAAATATTCTCAACTACTTTGAGAGAGATGGAATTTGTTTATTATACTCATTACTGATATATATATATATATATAGGACCTAATTCATGCAAGCAGTGTGGTCAATTATGTAGTGGTAAATTGATCTAGTAATTCACTAGTGATGCATACAGGAGCAAAAAATAACATGTTATATATATATATATATATATATATATATATATATATATATATATATATATTACAAATTTCAATGACCAAAAACATCATAATTATAGGAAGATATTAAAAAAAACTCAAAAAGAAAAGAAGATTGTTAATGATAATTTTCCCAAAAAGAAATGGAACTAGCTATATCGTACGTAGCTAAATAAATAGACATAAATATAACCCCATCATGATTTTTTAGAGTAAAAATATGCCTTCATCATGTGTAAATATGTTGCGATCTTCAAGATTAGCCTTAGTATAATATTGCATATGATTTACAATAATATTATAAGAAACTCCAAGGTTTAATTACAATAGAGAATTGCTCTCGAGCCTCTTACATTACATCGCGAACTTATTGTTTAAGTTTTTATATTTTGATTCTCAATTTTAAAATGATTGCACCCATTAATTTGAGGTAAATTAAAAGATAATTAATTCAAAATTTTTGACAAAGGAAAAGATTAGAAGGAGGACAAGCGTGGAAAAAAAAAAAAAACAGCCAAAAAGTTCATTTTGATCTTCCTTCTACTTAAATATTTTCTTATTTTTTTTATTTTCTAATTTGAGATAGGAGAGAGATATTAAATAGATTTTAGTGGTAGAATTAACAAATTTCAAATGACACTAATTATGGCCATGAAAAAATTTTATTTTGGATAATGAGTTTCATTTGATGAAAAAAGTTTATTATATGTGTTTTTTTCATTTAAATTTATATATGAGATGATAGATCTAAGTTCAAGAAGTTTTTTTTAGTTGATTTTGAGGTTTGAAATGAGTTTTTGGGTTGTTTAAGACCTCATTTGGGTTTTATTAAGATTTTTAGAGTGTTTTATAGATGTTTTAGATAAAAATATTAGTTAGGAAATGATGTTTTAGGTCTAAAAGTCATTAACCTTGATTTTCCTGCTACACCAGCTACCATAGTGGCTGGAATTTGAGGGGTGAGGGGAGGGGAGAATGACCCGTGTCGTCTACATCGATAAGAGATGTGCCACTTGTTTTTTTTTTTTTTTTTTAAAATTAAGGACAAACAACAAGTCATTTGCCTTTAATAAGAATAAAAATAAAAAACTTAGTTAAGGTGCGCACACACCCTTGGCTTTTTTTTTTCATTTGTTTTTTTTGGTATTTTTTATTTTCTTCTACCAACTTCATTCTTTATTGACTTTTTTTTTTTAATTTAATTAATTTTTTAACAATTTCATAAGATAATTAATTCAAAATTTTTGACAAAGGAAAAGATTAGAAGGAGGACAAGAGTGGAAAAAAAAACAGTCAAAAAGTTCATTTTGATCTTCCTTCTACTTAAATATTTTTTTTTATTTTTTTATTCCTGATTTGAGATAGGAGAGAGATATTAAATAGATTTTAGTGGTAGAATTGACAAATTTCAAATGACACTAATTATGGCCATGAAAAAAGTTTATTTTGGAGCTAATGAGTTTCATTCGATGAAAAAAGTTTATTATAAGTGTTTTTTTCATTTAAATTTATACGGGATGATAGATCTAAGTTCATGAAGTTTTTTTAGTTGATTTTGAGGTTTGAAATGAGTTTTTGGGTTGTTTAAGACCTCATTTGGGTTTATTAAGATTTTTAGAGTGTTTTATAGATGTTTTAGATAAAAATACTAGTTAGAAAATGGTGTTTTAGGTCAAAAAGTCATTAACCTTGATTTTCCTGCTACCCCAACTACCATAGTGGCTGGAATTTAAGGGGTGAGGGGAGGGGGGGAATGACTCGTGTCGTCTACATCAATAAGAGATGTGCCACTTGTTTTTTTTTTTTTTTTTAAAAAAATTAAGGACAAACAACAAGTCATTTGCCTTTAATAAGAATAAAAATAAAAAACTTAGTTAAGGTGCGCACACACCCTTGGCTTTTTTTTTCATTTGTTTTTTTGGTATTTTTATTTTCTTCTACCAACTTCATTCTTTATTGGCTGGTTTTTTTTTAATTTAATTAATTTTTTTAACAATTTCATAAGATAATTAATTCAAAATTTTTGACAAAGAAAAGATTAGAAGGAGGACAAGAGTGAAAAAAAAAAAGCCAAAAAGTTTATTTTGATCTTCCTTCTACTTAAATATTTTTCTTATTTTTTTATCCCTGATTTGAGATAGGAGAGAGATATTAAATAGATTTTAGTGGTAGAATTAACAAATTTCAAATGACACTAATTATGGCCATGAAAAAAGTTTATTTTGGAGCTAATGAGTTTCATTTGATGAAAAAAGTTTATTATAGGTGTTTTTTTCATTTAAATTTATACGAGATGATAGATCTAAGTTTAGGAAGTTTTTTTAGTTGATTTTGAGGTTTGAAATGAGTTTTTGGGTTGTTTAAGACCTCATTTGGGTTTATTAAGATTTTTAGAATGTTTTATAAGTGTTTTAGATAAAAATATTAGTTAGAAAATGGTGTTTTAGGTCAAAAAGTCATTAACCTTGATTTTCCTGCTACCCCAGCTACCATATTGGCTGGAATTTGAGGGGTTGGGGGGGGGGGATGACCCGTGTCCTCTACATCAATAAAAGATGTGTCACTTGTTTTTTTTTTTTTTAAAATAAAAATTAAGGACAAACAACAAGTCATTTGCCTTTAATAAGAATAACAATAAAAAACTTAGTTAAGGTGCACACACACTCTTGGTTTTTTTTTTTTTTTTTTTTTCAGTTGGTTTTTTGGTATTTTTATTTTCTTCTAGCAACTTCATTCTTTATTGGCTGTTTTTTTTTTTTTTAATTTAATTAATTTTTTTAACAATTTCATAAGATGTTTTTTGATAGAATATGATTTAGTTTTAACTCATTTTATAGATAAGATTTTTTTTAATGTTATGGGCATTCTTTTTGTATAGCTTTACTTAATTCCCCCCCTTTATTTATATTCATTCTTTTTTTTTTGTGTGTTTTTTTTATTATAATTTTATTAAATAAAAAAATTCATTCTAAGAAATAATGTTATTAAATACTATCAAGTCTATGCTTTGTGTTTCGAGATTAAATATATATACAACATATATCTTTTAATTTTTTAATTTAGTCTTTGGTTAAATATAATTTATTTTTACTTGGTTTTTTCATATAAAGTTATAACATTTTTTTTTTAAATATGTGTAGTGTTGCATAATATTTTTTTTTTTCTCTTTGATTTTACTCAATTGCTTTTATGTGTGTGTTTTTTTTCTATTATTATTTAATTAAATAAAAAATTTATTCTTAGAAACAATGTTATTAGAAACAGCTGGGTACATAACTTGTATTGTGAAATCAAATATCTTAATTTATATTTATCTCTTAATTTTTCAACTTTAGTTTTTAGTGATCATAGCAAAAAAAAAATTTAATGTTTTATTTGGCATAGATAATTGTTTGATTTAATAACGAATTTATTCAATGGAACAAAGTTATTAGACAAAATGGGGTATATGACATGTATTATGAGATCAAATATCTTAATCTAAATTTATTTTTTGATTTTTTTTCAATTTAATATTTACTTATCATTAATTATTGTTTTTGTTTTATATTTATCAACACAAATAATTATTGATTTATTTAATTATATTGTTTTTCATTTTAAAAATAAAAATTATTCAATCCGTGACGAATCGTAAGTTAAATATATGGTCATCATTATACATTGCTGATAATACCTTAGATATGTTCTTTTAATTGATACTTGTAATCCACGGTCACAAACTAAAAGCACAACAACCTAACATGGAAGATTAGAGAAGATGACATAACAATGAAAGAACATATCTAAGGTATTATCTTTTTTAGGAACAGATGCAACATAGCAAACTATATATAATTACTTTAAAAATGATTTAATGATATTATTTTAATTTTTAAAATGATTTAATGGTCATATCAAAATATTGTTAAAACATATATATATATATATATATAAAATCAAACAATATAATTATTTGTTTACAGCTAAGGTCAAAAAATTTATGAACATCGACCAAGGGTATACTTGTCCTTTTGCTTATTTAAATATATTAAAAACATATTTTTACCGTTAAAAAGACAAAAAATAAGGCATGCATCTAACATGTCTTTTTGTCCTTTCACCTAGGTTTTTGTAATTTCCAAAAATATGAAGGGCATTTTAGTATTTTTAATTTGGGTGGTTAATTTTTTATTTTAAAAAGCTGTTGTCCCATGCTTATTACACTATCAACGTGTGGGTGGCATTCGTGCTTTTTGATCGTTGCATGCGACACCACCCAATAGCCAAACTTGCATTTTCATTGCGTCGTTGAAAACGCTACCATGTTTTTTTTTGTGTTGGTAAGATGTGTGCGGTGGATAATAAACAGTTTATCGCCGGTAATCATTACTTTTTTTTCCCCTCTCCCCTTGTCTTTTCTTTTTCTTCCAAAGAAAGTATATGTGTTTATATATATTTCAATTTTAGTCCATATGTTTTTTACTTTTTCCCTTGACTCTTTTATAAAAGTTTTTTATGTTTTCAATTTAGTCCCTAAATTACAATTTATCATATATTATTTTTTACAATTATGTCCTTATTCTTTTGAATTGTGATTTGTTTCCTTAGCTCTTTTTGTTAAAATTTTACTGGTTTCTAATTTTACACTTCAATCAAAATTTATGTTATTTTATTTTTTATTTTTAATTTAGCCACCATTCTTTTGATTTATTTTTCTTTTCAATTTAACTCTTTAATTGAAACTTTTTGAAAGCCCTCTAATTTATTTTTTATTTTTATTTTTACCCTCATTCTTTTACTTATATTTTTTTTTTGTTTTGGATCTTTTTGTATATGACGTAGCGGAAGCTTGATAAAATTGAAAAGGATCACCGTCCCCTTCTGTAGTTGCTCGTGTCCACGAGCAGAAAAACAAAGCACTCGAATCCACGAGTAAAAGCTAAGGTTTCTGAATGAAATTATTATTCAATCAAATCAAAAGGTGAGTTTCAATAAGAAGGGCAGCTTATATTTATAGGCTGCAAATCCGACTCCTACTAGGAAAGTAAAATAGCAAAACAATTAAAGTCCTACTTAAATACGTACTGCAAATCCGACTCCTACTAGGAAAGTAAAATAGCAAAACAATTAAAGTCCTACTTAAATACGTAATTCAAAGTTCTGATTTTTAAACAAATAATATTAGTTTGCAGTGACTCTTCAATCGAGGGAATCCTCATGAAAGAAGGAATGAGCAACAGGGGAGAACACGCTGCCTGCTCCTGTGTTATATTTCCTTGCTGAATTAGGATTCCAGTTGGCATGTACTTTATTCATTAAGCTGTCCTACATCAGTCTCCCTTGCTTGAAATGAACTCGCCCTCGAGTTGATCAGGTGAGAAGGACATTCATCAGGAGGATGGTATTCAGATATGTCAGCAACATTGAAGGTGGGGGATATTGTCATGTCTGCAGGGAGGTCCACCACATATGCATTATCGTTAATCTTCTGCAGAATTTGGAAAGGGCCATATTTCTTATCGTTCAGCTTGTTATACGTCCCTGCTGGCACTCGTTCTTTGCGTAGATACACCATCACGAGATCTCCTACCTGAAAAATTTTAGTTCGTCGTTTGCGGTCTGCTGCGGCCTTGTACCTAGCATTAGATTCTTCTAGGTTTGTCCGCACCTCCTCCTGAATAGCTTTGATCCGGTCGGCCATATGCTCTGCTGTGATGCTCATACCAGGGAGTTTGGGCAGTGGAGCCAAGTCTAGTGCATGCCGTGGAGCCTGGCAGTAGACAATTTGAAAGGGGGTTTTACCAGTGGACCTTTTTAGCATGCTGTTATAGGCAAACTCAGCCTGTGCCAACGTTAGATCCCATTGTTTAGGCTTCTCACCAGACAAACAACGAATTAAATTTCCAAGAGTTCAGTTAACCACTTCCGTTTGGCCATCACTTTGCGGGTGGCTAGTGCTGCTGAAGTTCAGGGATGTGTTAAATCATCGCCATAAGGTTCGCCAGAAGTGACTTAAAAATTTTGTGTCCCGATCAGAAGTGATTGATTTAGGGACTCCGTGTAGACGAATGATCTCTTTGAAGAACAAGTTAGCGACATGCACGACATCAAAAGTTTTTTTGCATGTGATAAAGTGGGCCATTTTAGAGTATTTATCCACTACTACAAAAACAGAATCAACACCACGTTGGGTTTGTGGGAGTCCCAGGATGAAGTCCATTGATAGATCTTCCCAAGGGGCTGCTGGAATAGGTAGTGGCATGTATATACCCGTATTCTGTGATTGCCCTTTGGCCGCTTGGCATGGAGGACAATGTTTGACATGGTTTCCAATGTCCCACTTCAGTTGGGGCCAATAATATCTCTCTTCTGCCAGGGCCACGGTTTTATCACGCCCCAAGTGACCACCTAAATCGCCACCATGTAATTCGTATATCACTTGGTCTCGTAATGAACTCCTGGGAATACACATTTGGTTGCCTTTGAATAAATACCCTTCTTGAATATGCATTCCGTTATGAGGGAACCCCTGCAGACACTGTGCCCAGATATTTCCGAAGTCTTCATCTTCGGTATACAGTTCTTTAAGATATTCAAATTCCAATGATTTCAGCCCGCATGGTTAGAAGTAATGCTACTCTTCTGCTCAGAGCATCAGCTACCTTATTAAGTTGCCTGGCCTTATGTTTCAAAGCAAAAGTGAACCGTTGTATGAAGGACACCCAGTGTGCATGCATTCGATTCACATTATGCTGGCTATTGATGAACTGTAGTGCATGATGATTGGAGAAGAGGATGAATTCTCTCTGCACGAGGTAGTGTTCCCACACCTTTAGAGCCTGGAATATAGCATATAGCTCAAGTTCATACGGGGACCATTTCTGGTGAGTTGCATTGAGTTTTTCGCTATAGAATGCAATGGGTCTGCCTTCCTATGATAGGACAACACCAATGCCCATAATAGATGCGTCACACTCCACTTCAAATAATTTGTCAAAATCTGGCAGAGCTAAAACTGGAGCAGAGGACAATTTTTCTTTAATCAGCGTGAAGCTTTGTTCTGCATCGTTTCCCCAATGGAATTTTCCCTTTTTCATGCATTCAGTGATTGGTGCAACGATCCAGCTAAATTTTCTGACAAACCGCCGGTAAAACGTTGCAAGTCCGTGGAAGCTACGTACTTCACTAACATTTTTTGGAGTGGGCCAATCCCGGATGGCTCGAATCTTTTCTTCGTCGACCTTAATTCCATCAGCACTTACAACAAAACCCAAGAATACCAAGCTGTTGGTCATGAATTTGCACTTTATCAAGTTAACATACAATTTATTTTGCTGCAATACTGTTAGGACGTTTCTCAAGTGTTCAAAGTGTTCAGACTCACTTTGGTTGTAAATCAATATATCATCAAAGTACACCACCACAAATTTGCCAGTGAATGGTTTCAATACCTGATTCATTAGTCGTATGAAGGTACTCAGGGCGTTGGTTAGTCCAAAGGGCATTACTAACCATTCATATAAACCCTCCTTTGTTTTAAAAGCAATTTTCCACTCATTCCCGGGTCGGATTTGAATCTGATTATACCCACTCCGTAAGTCAATCTTCGAGAAAATTTTGGACCTTGACAGCATATCTAGCATATCCTCCAGGCGAGGAATGGGAAATCGATACTTAACTGTGATTTTGTTGATGGCGCGACTGTCTATGCACATGCGCCAACTGCCATCTTTCTTCGGTACTAATAAGGTTGGCACTGCACAAAAGGCTCATACTTTCCTGAACCAACCCTTTTCTGATCAAATTTTCCACTTGTTTCTGTAGTATCTGATTCTTTTTTGGACTCATCCGATAGTGTGGACGATTTGGTAGACTAGCCCCTGGTGTTAAATCGATTTGGTGTTGAATATCGCACATGGGAGGTAATCCTGCCGGGAGTTCTGACGATATGATTTCCTGAAATTCTGCTAGTAAGGGCTGCACTACATGTGGAATGTTGGGAGGTTCGACCCCAATTCCCCCGCCAATTACGACTGCAAAAATCTCTCTTGACTCCTTGGCCTCCTATATAAATTTGTATCCATTTACTAACAACACTGGCCTTTCTTTAATCTTTGGTTTTTCTACAGTGAATCCCTCCCGTATGGAGCCCAAAACAACTTTCTATCCTCCTTTCATGAAGACATACACATTATCACGTCCTTTATACGTGGCATCCACGTCAAACTGACATGGCCTGCCTAGAATCACATGGCAGGCATCCATCTCAACTACATCACAGGTAATCTAGTCTATATAATTTTTCCCGATGGAAAACTGGATGTGGAAGATTTCAGTAACTTTTGCTTCTGCTCCCTGCCTGATCCAACCGATTTTATATGGAGATGGATGTTTTTCTGTTTTTAATCCCAGCTTGGTTACCATGCTTTTAGATACTATGTTCTCACTGCTGCCACTATCAATAATAACATCACATACCTTTCGGTTGACAGTACATCTGGTGCGAAATATGCTGCGGCGTTGTGATTGATCTGTTTGTTTAGGTGCCAGCAAAAGCCTGCGCACTACTAGAGAACGTGATAGTAATTCTCCCTCATCTCCTTTGATAATCTCATTCTCTTCATAGTTATAAGCTGTTTCATCCTCTTCTTCTTCTGCAGTGAGGTCTATTTCTTCTCCTGGTCCAATTATATTTATTGTGCTGCGCCTTGGACATTGATTGGACCTATGCCCTGGTTGCCCGCATCGGTAGCACTTGTCCAAACTTGGTCGAGCATATGGATTCCTTGGTGCTTCTAGGGGCATTATCCCTGTATTCTTTGCTGGTGCTCCGTTGTTACCTGACCCTTTAATGGTACTAGATGGTGAGGGATGATTCATGGGTGACTTTCCTTTGTCTGCTGCAGTATGGATGGGATTAAAAGAGTTTCTCATCACTATATTTGCCCTTGACCTGTCTAGCTGTGCCTCTGCTTTTGTAGCCAGATTAATGGCTTCATTTAAGGAATAAATGGTTTGCATGGAGACATGATCTTGTATGGTTAAATGTAGCCCACCAACAAACCTGCTAATTTGTTGCTCATCTGTTTCTGACAAGTTATTGCGTGAGGATAACTTGTGGAATTGTTCAATATATGCCTGCACCGTCCTGTTTCCTTGTCTACAATCATGGTACTGCTGAGACAGTATTTGTTCATAGTCGGGTGGCAAGTACCTGGCTCGCAGAAGTCACCTCATTTTTTCCCATGTTTGCACCATTTCTTTTCTCTGTCGCACCCGCGTGAGTTGCAGCTGCTCCCACCAGGCAGAGGCTCCTCCCATTAGTCGGTAAGCAACTAACTTTACTTTTTTGTCTTCAGGAATTTCCATGTAATCGAAGAACCTCTCCACTACTGCTAGCCAATCGAGAAACCCCTCAATTTGCAGCTGGCCATTAAAACTGGGTAAGTCCATTTTCATGCGGAATGTTTGTGGTTCTCGCTCTCCCACATTACATTGTCCCTGTCGATTGTGTCGAAACATGTGTTCAACATATGCCTTATCATCACTTAGTTCATCCTCGTAGGCTGACTGCCTACGTGGAATCGGATGGCGCTCACGCATCCTTTCTCTGTAATTCTCGCGACTTGCCTCACCTTCCCGCTGCAGGTTGTTTCCTGTTGTCAACCTAGCAAGAGTCGTTTGAATTGCCTGTAAAGCTTGTTGGGTTTCTTGCTGGAAAACCCTGAATTCAACTTGTGTGATCATGCCCTCCTTTTGTTTGCCATCTGAACAGGTTAACCTGCTCTGATACCAACTGACATAGCGGAAGCCTGATAAAATTAAAAAGGATCACCGTCCCCTTCTGTAGTTGCTCGAGTCCACGAGCAGAAAAACAAAGCACTCGAATCCACGAGTAAAAGCTAAGGTTTTTGAATGAAATTATTATTCAATCAAATCAAAAGGTGAGTTTCAATGAGAAGGGCAGCTTATATTTATAGGCTGCAAATCCGACTCCTACTAGGAAAGTAAAATAGCAAAACAATTAAAGTCCTACTTAAATACGTACTGCAAATCCGACTCTTACTAGGAAAGTAAAATAGCAAAACAATTAAAGTCCAACTTAAATACGTAATTCAAAGTTCTGATTTCTAAACAAATAATATTAGTCTGCAGTGACTCTTCAATCGGGGGAATCCTCATGAAAGAAGGAATGAGCAACAGGGGAGAACACACTGCCTGCTCCTGTGTTATATTTCCTTGCTGAATTAGGATTCCAGTTGGCATGTGCTTTATTCATTAAGCTATCCTACTGATGTATAATTGATTTTTTTTTGTCCAGTTTTATCATTTAGCATTTAATTTATTGGGGATTGAACTTCATAATTTTTCTATATGTGGTGCTTTTGATACAATGACATGGTTCGCGAGTTTGAAAAATTATTAAGTTTTGAAGATTTTTTTTTTGGCTCATTTTCTTTTATGATTTTATTATTCTACATTATTTTTTTTAAAAAAAGATTTTTTTTGTGATTATCATCCATATTTTTTTTTATCAATTTATTTCAATCTCATAACCAAGACCATGAGTTTTGCAGGCCTTTTAAAATATATATTTTTTTTAAAAAAATTGTTTTTTTTAGTTTTTTAATTTTTTATATAGATGAATTTTATTTTTATTAAAAAATATTTATTTTAAAATAAGATTCCATTCTTACTAAGCAAGTTTCTAGGATACAGTAAATATTCTATATATCTCAACGGAAGAGAGAGAGAGAGAGAGAGAGAGAGAGCATCCTCTGCGAACCATGTATATCATAATCATATACGATTTGGGTGGAAATACGTATCGAAAAGCTTAGGGAGTGATAAATTAAGACATTCATCTCTCGAGAGAAATTTAAAAGAAGGGTATCATTTCTAATATACTGTGAATATGTTGAAAGGTGAGAGAAAAAGGCTCCCACTTTCACAACTCGGATTCTCATACTGAAACGACAGGTCAAAAGCATTAGATTCTATCAAGACTCCACGAAGAAAAATGAATCCATACGGTCCCAAGGTGACGCGACGTTCAGTGTAGCAGTGTGCTTTGCTTTTCCGTTCCCTCTGTTCAAATTCATAGGTTACTTTTAACTCATGCACATCAATTCATATTCTAATTTATTTTTCTGTTCTGTTAGGAAAGGCTGATATATCTTGTTTCTGTTTTAAAAATAGATGGTACAATTATTGTATCAATAATAATATTTTAATTTGATTGTTGGATCATGAAAAAATTTATGAGAATTTTCTTGATATTTTCTTTTTTATTCTAGGTTAAATTTTTTAGGGCAATTAAAGTTTAGAAACACCTTACAAGAATGCTATCGCTTAAACAAAAATATAAAAAATAAAATATGAACTCATTAATGATACTTTTGTAATTTTGTTCATAAATATCATTTTATTGAGTTATTTTTTTAGATTTTTTTTTAAATTTCATTATTCAATAATATATATATATTAAGAATTAAATTTTATAATTTATTTTAATTTGTTTTATTTAAGATTATCAAGATCTCATTATAAATTTGAAAAGTTAACACAAATTAACCTGAATTGTTTTAATATATTATCTTCTTAATATATATATATATATATTTAAATATATATTTTTATATTTTTTATCAAATTATATTTTTACTAATTATTAAAGTTATCTTTGAATTTATTAAGTATTATATCAGTTTTAAATTGAAAAAGAGAGAGAGAATACAGTTTGGAAACGCTAAAATATTCTAAAATTAAAATATATCGTTTCAAATGAAAAACCAAAACACCTAACGGAATGAACCTGATTCGCCCTTCTTATCTTTCATTTCATGGTATATTTGATCCTTCTCATTAATTCTTATGGAGTCCAAATTTAATTTAACCAAAATGTACGACAGCCGAAACTAGCAAGAATTACAGTAAAGGACAGAACTAAAGAACGACAAACAGACCAGGAAAACACAAATTCCTTAATTTTCACAAAATTTCGAAGCTCCCAAAACTGAAAATCTCTGTACAAATGCATTAACTCTAATGCCCTTACCTTCATCTTCGACGAAATCCAACAAAGCGTGATCATCGCATTGGTAAAATGAAAACCCAAAACAGCATAATCCCAATGGAAAATTCAATAGTCAATCCTTTCCAACAAAATGGCATTTTCATTTTTCCCCTAATACACCAACAGCCCAAAATAAGAAAGGAGAGATAACATAGTACTTACAATACTTGAAATATATATATACATATATATATATATTAAAGGGCTTCTTTTGTTTGGTGAAGCTTTGCCTCTTTGGGTTTTATTTGTTTTTTCTTTCGGGTTACTTATTTACCGTCACCGTCTCGAACCAAGCTTTCAGCAACAGACGCAAGTTTTTGGAGATTCAGCTTGACAACAGTATCAGCGAGCAGCCGTGCGTCTTCCTCGGTATTCCCTTCAGGTACGTCAACGACATAGGATTCCAAAACAACGGTCCAGATCTTCCCTTCACGTTCGAACCCATGCACTGTCGTCACCGACCTGTAGTTCCTCAACCTATGTTCTCCCCCAATAATACTAAACCCCGTGACCTGCTGTTCATCATCCAATATATCAAGCCTCTCCGTGCTTGTTGCTGCAGGCAAGCCAGAAATCACGTTCACGTCTCGTGTGGATCCGACAGTCATTGTGAATCCTGGACCCACGCTGCAGCTCTTGATGAAGTGCTTGTAGGTCTGTGGCTTGTCAAAACGGCGGACAATAGACCAGACAGTGTCGTTAGGAGCGCTTATGAGTTGGGCTAGAAGAGAGGAGCATTGACCTGGGCTGATTCTGTAGGTGTGGAACTCGGTTATGAGAGGGGCTAACTCTTCGGATTCGGACTGAGTTAAACCTGATGGGACGGTGAGGTGGTGGGTAGTGGAGGCTATTGATTCTTGTTGTTCTGGGTCTGTCATGTCTTTTGATTTTTGAGACATAAGAGTTCGAGTCCTTGAAAGAATAAGAAGGAAAGATGGTAAGCGTGATATATATATATATATATATATATATATATATATGTTTGTTCGTTTGTTTTAGAGATACAAGGGAGGGGATGGAACTAAAAGGGTTTCGTGTTAGTTGCTTGACACATCAACCTGGCTAAGCCCCAAAGCCGACCTACTTATTATTTTTTTATGCTGATTTTTGCTGCATTATTCTGGTTTCTTTGTGATGGATCTGTAGGATTTCGTTTTGTTAATTTTAGTTTTGGATTTCGGCTTAATTATTATGCAAAAAATAAATACTGTTCACTGTGATAGTAAAATCACGCTTTTATTCTTTGAAGAAAATTTCATTTGCCCTGGTTTTGAGGGTGACTTGATATTTTTCAAAAGGTCCGTCAATAAAGATTTGTAAGGGGTTATTTTTATTTTTTTCATGAATAATAAAAATACTTACCCCCAGTAAAAAACAATTGAGCAATTTGCTTAGATTCATATAAAAAAGCAAGAGTTCAAGGGTGACTTTATCTTTTTATATAGGTTTGTTTTTGCTATTACCAAAAATATAGAGGGTATTTTGGATTTTTTGTTCATAATAATAATATTTTAATAAAAAAATAAAGGAATGTGGATATCACGTGTTGGTGTGTGAGAGGAGCCATATTTTTTGTGTGGCACGTACGACGTGTTTTGATAGCCAGATTTGTTTTTCACGAATAATAATAGTTAAATAATTTCTCTTTTTATCTCTTGCCAGAAAAGTTCACCATATCCTTTTTTTTTTTATTTATCATGTTTCGTTCCTTATGTTTCTAATTGTTTATTTTAGTCATTGGCTCTTTTAGAAAAGTTTTTTGATGTTTTTAATTTAGTTTTTAAATTGCAATTTGGCATATATTATTTTTTCAAATTCAGTTCTTATTTTTTTGATTTCTAATTTTTTTTCTTGATTTTTTTGTTAGGTTTTGTAGTTTTCAATTTTATCTTTCAATCAAAGTTTATGTTTTTTTTTTCATTTTCAGTTTAGCCTTCATTCTTTAATTTCTTTTATTAAATTTCTTTTATTTTAAATTTAATCCTTTGATTTTTTTTTATTTTCACGCTCATTCTTTTAATTATATTTTTTTGTATGATAGATTTTCCCTTCGGTTTCATTCTTTGATGTTTAATTTGTTGGGGATTGAGTTTCATGGTTACCCTTAAAAGGATTAATTAATACTAGAATTTTGAAAATTTTCATAAATAAAAACTTTCAGAAATACCTAGCATTGGATTTTCATTTTAAAAAATTCATATATAAAACAGATAATAAATTCCAAAAAATTTCTATTCATTTAAATTATTTTTCTGAAAAAATAATTAATAGCCAAGCCTTTCCACTTGTTTATCTGATAAGAATGTTTTTTTTATAAGAAATAATTTTTTTTCTTAAAAATTTTGATTTTTGAAAATTCCTGAATTTTTTTAATTTATTTATAATGCAAATTTTTTATTTTTTTGAAATATTCTCAGAAATGTTAATAGATGAGCACTTGAATTGTTTCTCATCTTGAACGGGTTATCTCTTAAAAAGAAATTAATATTTTTAAATTATTTTTTCTTTTAAAATTTATATTAAGAAATTATAATTTTAATATCTTGATAAAAAAAATTAAAATTAAGAGAAAATTCCTAAACATTTAGAAATTTTGTTTATTTCTTAAGCATTTTTAATAATGTTTAATGCTTGAGAATTTTTTAAAAACATTATATTTCTTAAAAATTGGTTTTTTTATCTATTAATAATTTTGATGATTTCATTTAATTTCAAAGATATATATATATATATATATATATATATATATATATATATATATATTTCTTACAATTTTTTTCATAATTTCACTGAATGAATATTATTAGAAAAGATTTTCTTAAAATTTTGGAAACATTTCCTTTTTTTAAAAAAATATTTAATATTTTATAGCTTGAAATTTTTCTGAATTTTCTAATTATTGATGTTTTTATTTATTAAAAACATTAATTAATATTCAGCTTACAATTTAATATAATTTAGTCTAATTGAATGACATTGACCAAATATTTTACTCCATATCTTAATTATTAATTTCCTGAGTTGATACAAACACAAAAATGATTTTGGAGGATTTTCGTATATATAAGTAATATATAATTCTTTATTTGCAATACCAAATTTTAATCTTTATCGATTTAATTATTTGTAAAGAACATGCTATTGTACTCACAAATATGTTAATATCTATCGAAAAATCTCATCTCTCACTTTTACTATAAAGCTATTGAGTATTTGAGTTAATGCATATTATTGATTATATATTTAGGATTGCAATAAAGTTTCATGAAAGTGAGGTGTGCATCCTCGTTCTTTTTAAAACTTTTTAATAAATGGAAGGAATTGCATGTATAGAGATTAAAAAAATGAAGAGATGTGATTCAGGTTATAATCTATTAAGAGTTTCCAAAATTTTTAAGGGAAGGTAAATATAAAAAGATCAAAGAATAATAGATAAATATACAAAAAAGATCTTAATTATAAAGTTTATTTAATTATAGTACATTACACGCTAGATCCAGTTTCAGAGCAGGTAAAAACTCTAGGTCCAAATTCATGAATTGCATCTATCAAGAATTAAATAACGTTAATAAATAAGTATAGGGAGAGCTTAACTAGTCATGTATTAGATTTGTTTTTTAATGATTACAAGTTTAAGTCTTTTTTAAAGCTATTATAAATTTACATGGTTATTAATTTTAGACTTAATAAAATTAATTGAAGTACATGTAAGTTAACTTAAATACAATAACATTAATAATAATAATAATAAAAAAAAACGCTTCTCATGTACATGAAGAGAGAGCTCAGCCAAAGACAAGGGAGTAGGCAAAAAGTGAAATTGTATTTGGGAATTATTGTTGATTGTGTCTTTGTAACACGAAAACTCGCTATTTGAAATTGTTATTTTCCTTCGTTATAAAGTAGTTGCTATTGGGTTTAAAATTATTACACTTTCAAAACTAATACAACACCAAGAGTCTTGTGTGAAAAGGAAAACTCTTCTACCAATACTTTGATGACTTTTTTTTTTTTTTTAATGCAAAAGAGAGAAAAAAACTTCTTCCAAAACAACCACAACACTTTTATCTGAGTGACCAAAACTTCCGTTTTACAAAGTGTAATGAATTGTTCAAAATCATCATTTTTTGATGAAAGAGCATGAAGAACGAGTCTTACGTGTGGGATGAGCCAAATCCTCATGAAATTGTATTTTCCCATTAGAGGGGCCTCGTACGTATATGTTCTGCAGCACCTTTTGTAAATACTCCACCGGTATGAAATGTTCTTAATGGTAGTTAAGTGCCCTGCTATTTAATGGATTGACCTGCATTAATATTAATGATTTTTTTCAATTTAACTAAGTCGCCGTGAGTAGAACTCCGGTCATAAAATAATTGACAGATTCAAGATGTATTCTTAAAAATACAAAATTGATATTAGTTGCGTTAAAAGGTTATGAATGATTGAGAAATTTAATTTTAATTTTTTTTTTATTATTACCGTGAGTGTTCGGACCAACTTACATATATTTTGATTAATTTTTCAAAGTCTTGAAGTGACCAGGTAAGTATTTGGTGGCTCTGAGATTTATAGCACTCGAATTGATAATTTTTAGAGAGCAACTCTAAAATCTAACCAGTTGAATTATATCGTTTAGAATTTCCAATACTAATATCTTAATTTAACGAGTCAATGCATTGTACACCCATATATTGTCTGTCCGTTAATACACAACCAATGAATGTTTAGATCCAAATTCTCAAAAAATGCAGCTCTATGAATAGATTTTTGGAAAATAGCAATTCAGTGAATCCGAAAGCCTAGCAGCCTTGCCTTGACCGACTGTGCGGGAGCCAACTTTAGAATCGAACATCCGGTCGAGGCTTTCACTGCACATTACAAAAAAAACAGTTCACGACTCAACCTTATGTCCATTTAAAATTCTTCTTTTACAACATACGGTTAGCTAGCATGTCCAACATGCGTCCGAATATTCGGTCCAATCTTTATTGTGTTGACTTTTCAGGACTTGAACTAAATCCATGATATCATTAAGCTTTAAACCATGAATTATTATTATCAAAATAAGAAAAGATACACGCATAAAAACTACGTTGTTTCATGTTATTTAAGCCTCGTGCTTCCTCCTAGTTTTGATCAGTGTTTACAAAAGCTATCTGTATTTTTGTTTGAAACAACATAACACCCATACAAATGAAGTTAATCTTTAGTACAATTCTGCCATAGCACTACAGAAACATTTTCTTTACTAAATACTAAAACTTCATTAAGAACAATAGATTCAACCTCTCATATGATCACTCATTACTAGAAAATCAGAAAAACAATGAAATTTACCGATAAATTTTTTTGACAAAAATAATTTTTTTTGTCGATAATGCATTAGTATATACCGACGGAAATATTGTCGACGGATTATATAGATTTTTAAAAAATTGCAATGATGTGATGATGTTTGAATTTTTTCAGATGACTTTATCGATGACAGAATGATTGAGGTAAAAGTTTTACTGAACAATTGTGTAACTTACATTGACAAAATGAATCTATTGATAAAACTGTTTAATAGTATAGTGACTAGCAGACACTAAGCTAGTTTATATGTTGTCGTGTTAACATCAAATATATTAATAATTTGTTTCGCTATCAAACCTTTTAAGAAAAGATTGAGTTTTCACTCTCAATGATTCTTTTAATTTTATATTTTTTAATGATAGTCCAGTAATTACTTATCGCATTGCGAGTTTCATCACATTTTAATCTACCAAAAACCTTTCACACAAATGGACAACTAAATATCCCATTATCCATAAAATATATATTTAGTTCAAGCATATGAAGACCCTTTTACAACACATAAACAACTAAACAATATCCCATTATCCATAAAATATATATTTAATTCAAGCATATGAGTCTTTATTTAAACATTATTGGTTTTTAGGCATAGCACAATCAGATAGTTTACAACATTTATGCACGATCTCATATTTAATAGTAAATGTTTAAACCATTCTATAAGAATTTGTGTGTTCATGCTGCTTCACTAGTGTAATCTCAGTCACCTTTGAACACTATATGTTTATCTAATTGTATTTAAATCCTTGATATGACTTTCAAGCTAGCTTAACATTCCATAAACTAGACACACATGCCCTTTCTTTTACATTATCTTTTCATTAAATATCTTAATTATAGCTTATGCATATTTTAATTATATAATTCATTTTTATGTTAAAAATAAATTTTAAAAATAAAAAAATATAGTATTTTAATATATTTTTAAATAAAAAAATATTTTAAAAAATAAATATTACGACAATATCAAGGAAATATAATATATATAGTGGTTAGCAACTGCCGATGCTACTATAGATATATCATCAGAAGTGCAATTTGATACCACTACCAGCCATGGAGAGCATGGCAGCGTCCAATTCTTGAGGAGTGTTAATTCTGGCACCAAACCATAGTTTTCCAACTAATCACTTTCTGTATTAGCATTTAGTTAGTGTTTTTTAAGAATATTTTAAGAATACTATTTTTTTATGTTTTTTATATTGATATATCAAAACTATAAAAAAATATCTAAAACATAATATTTTTAAAATAAAAAAAAATAATTTAAAAATAGACTGAAGAAAAAGAAACTCACTTGTTGGGCTGTAGTTATCCACCAGCAGGCGTTGTCACGTCAACCAAATGTACATTCCGCCCTTTCCGTGCATTATAAAAATGTACGTACGATTATAAATAATTTTTCTCCTTGAAATTTTCTTCCAAAGACTTTACGAACCTTATCAGAAAGACCCTTCACCTGCCGACCGAACTTGATCAACAAATTTATAAAACGGTCGAATACCATCAACCATGAATAAAAAATTTCCTTTTCTTAAATTCTTGCTATAATTATGTTTCTAGGTTCTACCCCCTTGGTCCTTGGATTGCTCATAAAATATTATTTTTCCTTTCATAAAATATAGTTTCTTGCATTAAGAGCTTTTTTTATTCCTTTCCATTGAAACATGGCGATGACTAGACTTTCTTAACATTAATTAATATTTTTTAAAGAATTTAATGATATTTAAACTTTTAAAATAAAAAAATATTAATTTAATGTATTTCTAAACTAAAAACACTCCATTAATACATTTCCAAACACATCCTAAATTGCGTTACGTTCCAAACAGTCCTAAATTCAATTTTTTTTTTTGTTGCTACAATTGAGTTTGGTTTGTACTTTTTGGATCGTTTTGATGTGCTAATGTTAAAAATGAATTTTAAAAAATAAAAAAACATCGTTGGCATGTATTTCGGCACGAAAAGCTATTTGAAAAGCAACCGTTACCACACTACCAAACACGCTATAAATCAAATTGATTTTCAGTTCAGGCAGCAAATTAATTTCCATAATGGTGTGGCTTTAGAAGATTCTGCCAGCACAAGGTAATAGTTTCTAGCTATTGAAATTAAATTCTTAAACTTGAACATTTTTTTTTTAATAAATGAATTGAAGTTCTTAATTTTTCATGTCAAAGCAAAACCTCAACACAAGATACAAACGCTAATGACAGCATAACATTCTGAATCGATGCGTTATAGTGTAAAAAGGCCATGTACGCAGCAGGGATTGGTCCTCCTTAAATCTTGCCTTGACATCAATACATTCACCTCAAAAAATGTTGTCTGAAAGAAACAAAACAGGTAACTTGTAGGAGAAGAAGGCAGTCGTCACTAATTAAGATTAATTAACACCCTAAGAGTTTCAAGCGAGGCCATTTGGGAGGCGCTTTCTTCTTCCCACTTTTGCATTTCTTATCATCTCTGTTAGGTCTATTCTTCCCAAGTTCTTGCTTCGTAGGTTTCGAATGCTTCCTCTCTTGTTCTTGTATCTGAGACTTCTCCCGAGCCTAAAACAAATACAATAATCATCATATTATCAGGGAAAAAAAACTCTGAGGCTGTGATAAATAAAACGTGGCAATGTTTTGAAACAACATTAATTCTAGGACAATGATATTTTTAGATCCGCCTCGTTGCGCTACAGTTCTGGTTCAGTAAATTCCCACTGTCATTGAGGTTTCACTTTAGTATACGTGTTTCTAACCGAGGGAAAAACGAGATTTTACAGGATGAACTGGAGGGAGTCATCAAGGCAGTAAATTATATGCATGCAGTTCTAAAACTCAACAGTTCGTGTACTATACCTGAAGTTCAACCATGTTAGCATGGTCTAGGGACTCCTCTTTGTGTCCTGGATTTGGATTATTGAAAGTTGCCAGCGAGAAAGTTGGCAGTCCTTGCCCAGAAGATGCATACCCAGATGCCCGTGATGAAGTGGCTGATGTGCTGCTGGAATCCAACTCTAAGCAAAGCTGGAACACAAGAAAAATCCCAATTGCGCAAGCAATTTTTAG
This sequence comes from Populus alba, assembly GCF_005239225.2. Lineage (NCBI taxonomy): Eukaryota > Viridiplantae > Streptophyta > Magnoliopsida > Malpighiales > Salicaceae > Populus > Populus alba. Next base: position 2,451,447 of record NC_133298.1, on the reverse strand, counting down.
CTTTCTTTAGAGGAATTAGGCTACAATTCTCCAATGAGTCACCGAGTTCTAAAACACATCAGAGATAGATATGCTTGATTACAAGTTTTTTTCTTTAGAAATAAAACATTGTTGTATTACATTATAATGTTGGCGGACCTCTTCAAATTAATAAATAAGAAATTAATGTCCAGAAATCAAATTAAGCAGTTGGACATATGAACTGAATTGAGAAAAAGCAATGGAAGAAAAAACTTGTAGTCAACTTGAACTGTAGTATTTGTTGTTCAAAAGAAAAATACTTGAATGTTTGTACTGCTACATTTCACCTGAAAAAGCCTTTGTTCAAGACATGCCACTCGATCCATCAGTGACCCTTTAAGGCAAGCCTCCTTCACTGCCAAATCCATCGGTATGGATTGCCTCCCAGCACCTCCAACCGAACAATTTCCTCGCCATTTTGGTAAATGTCGTTTTCCTTCTAAATATTTCATCTTAATTTGTTCACAAGGAAAAAAAACACCCACACTCGTTAAAAAGGCACCACACAGTGCAAGTGAAGAAATTGACTGATAGACAGTATTTATGAGACCGTAGATGCTTTGGGAAAGACAAACTTACAACGAAATCCAAATGATCCAATCTGGGAACAAGAGACATTGAGGAATGAGAATGTCTTGCAGCTTCCATTTTGTTGTCACTCTAATGCTTAACTTTGATGAACCTTTGTAAAGCTTCAGTATTGTCTGTCATATAGCTTCCAAGTCTGCAACGGTTACAGATTCCCGCCTTTTAAGTTTACTGATTTCTAGTCCTCCTCACTAGTCACGCGCGAGTTTGTTATTTCAAGCAGCTTACTCTAACCCCAATGGAGTGCGCTAACTAGTCAAACGCTGGTTTGTTAGATTATGTGGCATCCATTCTAATGTCGTCGATGTCTGAGCCAAATGTCACCAGTAAGCAGTGGCAAAACGGAAGCTTTGGTAACGAAACTGTAACTAGCTAGGCATTGCCTCCATGTCCACGATGAGAATAATAATTATGAACCCGTCTTCTGTATTTAGTTCGTTTCAAACTTGAATGAATCAAACATGGAAATCAACCGTTTAAGAGACAATAAATTCGCAGAAAAATCGCAACAAGTTTGGATGGAATGGAAAGAAACAGCTGTTACATGCTTGCAACCTGGAACTTCAGACCTCGCATAAGAAAAGGCTGATTGCCGTTCTGTGAAAAGACATTAGGCGCATTTTTTGTCCTTGTAACCAAGGGTGACTCCACCTTAAACACAAAAGGAATCGATGAATTTTGGTTTGCATCTGGGTGAAGCTTGGTTTTTTATCCCAATCGATGAATTTTGGTTTGCATCTGGGTGAAGCTTGGTTTTTTATCCCATCATTCCTGATTTATTGTTTGCGGCTTTGTCCTGCCTTTCACTAGTCGCACGAGAGTCAGAACCTAAATTTTCAGGAAAAAAAAAATGCAACTATTGCATGTTAAATTGTTGGTGACTGGCGAGTGTTTCTTCCAGCACCCGAGCTCATTAATTTTGAAGGATGAATAGCATGTTCTTTTGACATAACCTGTTATCATATTACTAAACAATTACTTGCAAAAGCTTTTTGAGAGCAGCAATATGATAACAATGGTGAAGAATAATCCAGTTATTTGTCCCGAAAGAACTGCAGCCAATCACCCCATGCTTGACCTTGTCACCTCATATGCCAAGAAGCATGCTGCATTTGCAGGGACACTTCTAGCCATGGCAGGGCCAAAACCTTTGTAAAGGCCTTTGATACCTTCAGAAGCCAGGATCTTCCTAAAAGCATCAATAGACCCAGAGAACTTGGGGTTTTTGTAATCATCTACTTGAATGACGCTTTTAACAACATCGGTGGGGTAGACAGATAACCAAAAGAAAGCGCCAGCTAAGCCACCAGCCACCATCAAAGAGCCCCCTCCCAACTGAGAAGTATCCTCACCTCCTGCAAAGGACTGCTTCAGCAATTCATAGACACCAAACAAAGCAGCATTTCCAGGAATTTCACGTGCCATAGTAGGAACCAAGCCCTTGAAGAGACCCCTCACACCACCTTCTGATTTGAGAACATGCCTGGTCACATCCATTGGCCCCCCATACTTCACAGCCACCACTGCTGAGTCTGAACTTGCCAATGCACTTTGTGCTTGCAACCTGTTTCCACCAGGAAACCCCAACTGATTAGGAGGTGGATTTCAAAGATCTACCAGGTTATGTAAAACAAAAACAAGAAGGAAACAGAAATGGCAAGTGAAGTTAAAACTATTTGTTGCCAGGAATGTTTCATAACTAGAAAAATACTGGCATAACCACCACTTTGTTGTTGGAGAAACGAGAGAAAGAAAGGATTGTATTCCAGTTGTTTTAAGACTTTAAGAAACAATCTCGTTTGGCAATATGATTTTTCCCCTTGCCTGATAATTTCCAGGACTATTCATAGACTTAAAATGTCAGGGTGAACCAGAAAAGACACGACAGTACCTCAAGGGTGAAGGAAAACCAGGCACATTTTTGTTTTGCAATTTAGAAGAATTCAGGACATGACAGGTAGGACAGAAACTGCCCAAAACCATCAAGTTGTCAAGATACACAGCCCAGTCAAAAAATGAAAGCTTTGCAAAATAATGAGCATTCAAAAATTAAGAAAAATCAGGAAAAAAGGTCAGGAAAGGTTGTGACGGTAAGGGGAGATGGCACTGACCTGCATTTGATCAATTCAGTGGGACAAGCAAGAAAAGAAACAGCAACTCCAGCACCGGCACCAGCAACAACTTGCTGGTTAACTGTAAGTGGGGCACCAGGTTGAGACCTTAACAATCCCTCCATTTGTCCCCTCACTGTGAAAAGAACAGCATTGAAGGCTGCCACAGTAGCAAGTGGAGCTCCCATACCTTTGTATAACCCCCTTGGGCCTTCAGCAGATAAAGTCTGCTTGACAGCATCCACTGCACCAGCATACTTGGGAGCTTGGCCAGGGAGTGGAACAGGCTGGCTTTGGAGCTTGACCTTGATGGTGTCAAAGGGGTGCCCGACTATCAATTGTGCTGCACCACCGACTGTCCCAGCAGTCAAGTCCTTCGCTACGTCCCCCATCTGCAAGATAGTTTGGAAAAATGAATTTGAGTTATTCAAGGGATAAAAGGGAAAGACTTGAATTACTTTCATAATGTTTGATTTGAAGCCAAGGGAAACAACAGCAATGGAAGTATTGTTTGCTTATTAAATTTCCACATAAATATTCAGGCAAGATATAGCTCAAGTGCCAAACAGATGCCATGCTACATCCTTCATTGTTTCTTTGCAGGTTAACAGACAAAATTTTCACACAATGCAGAAGAGAAATACAAGTTGTCAGACAAAATGTGGGGGGTGGACTATTCCAGGTTCGTAGAGCAAATAGCATTGTGAAAACATGAACTAGTAAAAAATATCCTCACCAACTACTGATGTTTCTAACTACATTCAGGTGCTAGTGCACGTGTTCTAAATCCAGGACAACGAAAGAGGACACAAGTATGAGCTCGCACAACTCTCTTCTTTCAATTTTCATTTCAAGCGCCCCTGAAAATGAGTCCTTTATCTTCTACTTGGTAGAGACAATTTGCAATCCGAGCCAACCAGTGGATTCTCTTACCAAGTCCATATACAATTTTGAACAATGTAATTCAATAGTAAAAGATACGATCAAATACTCATAGTAGCACTGCAACACATCAAATATGACGAATGCGATTTACCATTAAATATATGTATTTGCTTCTCAATATTTCATTCCCCGGTCATTTCCGACCACAAATCAACGTTAACTTGAGCTCAATGATTGAATCAGTTCTAAGAAATAGAGTGAAGAAGAAAACAAAAACCCAAATGCAGTTTCTTCACAATCCATAAATAAGGGAGGTGATGGGTAAGCATTAGCATCAAAGTGAAAAACGAAAGTATGCCATCTATTATTATAAATGCAACGAATGAATTTGTCAATTCTACAAATGATTCAGTTACGCTCCGAAAACCGAATAATATTAAGAATCATACCAAACTTGATTTGATGAGAAAAGGATGCGAATAAAGATCAAAGCTTAATCAAAAGTCCTGAACTTTAACCTCACCCCAGATGACAATCTGGAAAAAAAAAAAGTGTTAACAAAAAAGGGGTTGTGTAACATCAATCATAAATCAATGAAGGAGATTATCGGATTATCGGATTACCAGAAACAGTGGTTAATAGAACTTTGCCATGAAAATAAACTGTGTTGTCATTGCCCACTTGCTGGGGGGAGGGGGTGTAAAAATAGAAGGGGGTTGGTGAGATTTAAGAATTTTGGTGATTTGAGAATTCTTGTAATTTTAGGCAGTAGGAATCTTGAAATTAAATTTCTTTTTCCTTAAATATACACAACTTGAGAAATGTAGGTCTTGCGTGCGTGTCTTACATAGCAAAAAAAAAAAAAATTTAGCTTATTTCTTCATTTATTCCATATTTAGTTAACTATAATTTCATAATTACAAGTTCATTTGTTATTTTTTAAAAAATAAAAATTACTATTTATTCTCAAATGAAATTGCTAAGAAAATAGCTATTTTTTGCCCAACTTAAATAAAAATAAGTTTAATCGAATGATCATAATAATAAAACTAAAATTAACCAAAGATAAGAACGAACAGGTTGGCACAATAACTAGTTAGAAAAGAGAAAATGAAAAAAAAATAAATAAAAAAAGCTAGAATATCTCTTTGACCTTTGAAAAGTTATCAATAAAATAAATTTATAAACAGAAAGCCACCTTTAAAGATTATAATGAATAACATGAGATTCCTAAAAGTGATGATATGCTCACCTACTATCTCGTGTAATGCATGTATCGGCAATAAAAATTTCACCTCTAAGCAAGTGGAACACATGTATTAGGAATTAAAAAATATAATCTTGTTAGCGCGTGTAGCACAAACACCAAACAAAAACAATTTTACTCCTAGCAGATTACATTGCCACATCTATATATCTAGATGGTCGTATATTATGCTAGTTTAATACTTATTTTATTTTTTTAGTTTAACGTGGATGTTCCGGCCAACTTGTGCGCACCTCGACTAATTCCACGGGCCCTGAATTAACGATCATGTAAGCTCCAATGACCATCATATTGGTAACCTAGACTCGAACCTGAGACCACAGAGAAAGAGCAAACCTCTTGATTTTTTTTAGTCTTATTTACCATTATTATAGGGGGGGTCATTAAACAACATAGGGTAAAAAAAAAAAGTATGCTAGGACCCTACCAATATAACCATGGGATTGTTTGTTGTCCATTGAAATTAAAAAAGAAAAAGAAAAAAAAAAAAAGAGAGAGAATCTTGGAAGATTTGAGAGCCACATGAAAGTGGTAGCTAAGGACTTGGATTTGGACAAAAATATTTCCAATCACGGCTTGTAAAACGTGGATTTCAAGCCAAGAAACAGAGAGAGACGTGGCTGCGATGGCTCTCTTGTGCAATAAAATCCAGTCTTCTTGGGGTCTCTGTTCATTTCCACCATGTGATTTCGGGTGAGTTTTGAGTAGTAGAGACTATGGAAGCGTTGGAGTGATGGAAATTTATGTGAGCAAACCTCAAATAACTCTCTCGAACTTAATACCAACTCTTAATCGAGACTCCGAAAATCTTTTTAACCTAATTTGGTTTCTCAAAAGCAAAAATAATTCAAGAGATTTTCAATTGAGTCCTCCATTCATATCCATTGTTGAATTCCGTAATTTCTTTATAAGAAAAAATCATTTATAGAAAGCGTGATGGTTTTTTTGTTGAAATTGGTGAAGGGCTTGGAAAAAAATTCAATAGAAAACTTATTGAAAAATCTAGATACCTAATTGCGTGATTTATAGTTTTTTATTTGCATAATCTTTTCTACCTAATAAATCAGGTTTCATACAGTACATAACAATTAGATTCAATGCTCTCATCCAGGATACTATCTCATCAAATAAAAAGAGTGATAGTTATTTCCATTTCCACTCCCCATATAAATCATTTCCCATTTTTTGTTATAGAATGAAATAATTAATCTTTATAGCATTTATATACCTTCAATTACGTTTAAAATTTCGATGATTCACAAACAAACATTATAACTTCATGATAATTAATTAGCAACGTATGTTGTGCATATTCTTAACCAAAATTTTGGTTAGTGAAGCTCGATATGAAACTCGTTCTCTCATTACAATAAGTTCAAGTTCCTCTATAATTAATTATCACATATTTTAATGTTCTTAAATGGTATACGATGGATCAATATATTTCAAAAAATTAATTTTTATCCTAAGTCTTTCTTTAAAAGGTTCAAATGCACAGAGATAAACCAATAATAAATGAGTAAGGTTTACATCCATACCCAACATACCAAGGTCGGACATAATGTTAAGTCCAAATGGCTTATAGGTCCAATGTCTTTGGATGTGGTTTAGAACAGAGCCCAGGTGAGTAGAGGTTTGACAAGTTATCAGATTCAATATTCTTGAGTTCAACTAGACACTGAGCCCAAACAAACATGGATCTAACAAGCTATCATACCTAATATTCTTGGATTCATTTACCCGCTAAACTCAAAAAAACATAGGTCTGACGAGCTGCCAAACCTAACATTGCTGGATTCAACTACACACTAAGCCCCCAACTGACATGGATCTAGCGATGTGTCAAAACCAACATCCTTGGGTTCAACTAGACACTGAGTCCAAACGAACATGGGTCTAGCAAGCTGTTAGACCCGATATCTCTAGATTCAGTTATATACAAAACCCTAGACCGTCTAGCGAGCTACCAGACTCGATGTTCTTGGATCAATTATACACTGAGCTCAAGCGAACATGAGTTTGACAAGCTATTAGACTCACCGCTCATGAGCTTAGCAGCTTAGCATTATGCCAAGCCGAAGTGGGTATGGGCTGGTGATTAATTTGACAAAATTATTAAATCACCCTCATATATATTACATATATATTAAATTTAAAAATTAATTCGAAATTGATCTTTTCTCTCTTAGAGTGAGAATTCTCTCTCTTTCTAAACCTAAATTACCAAATTGAACATAAAATCTATTGTTTTAAATTGATTTCTTACACAATTTCTTCCCAAGAGCACTGAAGGGTTCGCTGATTGTCACCATGAAAATCTAGGATTTTGGTGGCGGCTAATTCTCTCTAATACAAAGGAGCTGGTTTTAGGGTTTTCATTTAATTGATCATTTTTGGAGTAATACAGCAGGATATCTATTATTCATTTAACTAAATATTGGTGAGGGAGGATACGGCAAAGTTTTTGAAGCGATTCTAGCCGATGACACCAATCAAAAGCTAGGTTTTGGCAATTGGCAGTATTCACTATGTGAACTTTGTAAGAATTCTTGATTTTTGTTCTAACAAGTCATTTGATGAGAACGTCAGTTTTGTATGAGAATGGCTCAACTAGCAAAAATCAAACTATATGTTTCAAATCCATGGACAATTTACCAAATGCTCCTTCTGCAATCTCAATACGAAAACGCAATGATTCAATAATAGCTTTTGGAAAAGATTTTTGTGGGCATAAGAACATTTTTCAATTCTATGGCATTTGTGTTGATGAAAATCGTGAAATTGAGGATGATTTTGCATTATAGACAAACTATTTGATGAAGTAACAAGTTTTATTTCTTTTATAACTATTGACAAAGTTATAATATTAATATTGCAAGAGCTTTTTAATCATTAAATGAAAAATAACAATATTGTAAATAATTTTTTTTGTCCCAGGGAAAGAATGTAAAGTGTTATGGGCACATAAAAGTTCAAGATATAAATTATAATTTTTCAAAGTATAGCATGTAAGTGAAAAAAATATCAAATTACAGGATGGTTAAGATAATTTTTTTATTAATTTTTTCTTCAATCATTACTAATATTGTAACTATTTTTCTCTTTTCAACTAAAAAATTACCTTTGAATTTATGAACACTTTAAACATCTTTAAAAACTAACTTCTATACTTTTAAAAATTATTATCATAATAATTATTCCTATAATATTTTTTTATTATTTTTAACCCATATTAAACGCCACATTTTTTCATGAAATGATAATTGAGGCAATTTACAACACCATACAAATACTAACTAGTATTTGTTGAATAACATGTCTTGGCTTTTCTTCCTGGTTAGTGCATGGGTAACACAAATCAATAGATAAATTAGAAAAAATTACCCCAAGTTCAAATTACATTTTGCCTGTATTATTTTATAAAGAACACATCCTCGATCAACAAAAAATTTTCAAATCACATCAAATAATTAAATTAACATTATATATATTACATCAATAAACCCGCAAACAATAAACACAAACCCATTCTCTTTGTGCTTGTGAGTTTTTTACACAAAAGCTCCCCACTAAATTCTATAAACTCTCAGCTTGTTGAACATTTAAATCTATAAAATCAAAGTTCGGGTGCTTCATAGTCAATTGTCTTTGTATTCTAGTATTTGTTCACGTCTCAGTTATGAAATGTATCTCATGTATTGCTATCGTTCTCCGCAAATCAAGGTATGTCATCTCTCTTGTTTTCTTGAATCTAGATTTCAATAATCAAGTTAGTGGGTTTAATGATTGTTTAATTATTTTTATTTCCTTAGAATATTGTTTGGTTTACTTGATTAAAATTAGGTGAAATCCGTAGTTCTTTAAGTAACCGTGGAACCCGTAAATCCCTTAGTTATTTCTTGTTCATTCTTTGATGTTCAGAAACTTGATTGGGTTTAGGAAAGTGGGAAAATGATTTGGATTGTTTCTTTAGAACCTAAAAAATCCTCAATTTAAAAATCAAGGTTATTGTTAATATGGTGATTCATTTTTTGTTTTTTCACTGTAACGTATTTAATTGGTGTTTAATTGTGCAGGAAATGAAAAGTCAAGCATTATTTTACACCATGAAATTACTTCACACATTATGAGAAACTTCTTCTGTGAGTATATGTCTTACATAAACCTATTATTTATTTGCAAGCAAGTTTATTATGTTGACATGCATGGGTTTAGCATAAAAGGATAACAGAGGTAATAAAATAGTTGGTAATACCTTGATAATGTGAAAAAATTATCTCAATTTAATAGCTTAAACTGTTAGGTAAGGTTTCAATATATGATTTATATTATTATCTAACACATATTTTCAAGTGAAAGTATTTTGGGTTTGAAACTTGCACAGGTTCATATAACTTTGTGCTTAATTTTTATCAAATAAATAGGTATAGTGAGATTCGAACTCGTGACTGCTTGGTCATTAAAGCTCTGATACCATGTCAAAGAATCATCTCAACCCAATAGTTTAAGTTGTTGGGTAATGTTCCAATATATAATTTATATTATTCTCTAACAGACAATATAAATATTAAATATGCATAAAGTTGAAGAAAAGGAAAAAATGCACATTTATGTTGATGCCGATCTTAATGTTACTCCACTATAAATGAAAATGCTTTAGTGTTATTACATACAATTTTTTTATAGAATTATCACGGTCTTATGACTTTACATGTGGATTATCAAGTTAATCTAGATTGACCCGAAACGATTCAATATGTTTTTATTTTAATATTTTTTAAAAATAACATTTTAAACAATTATTTTGAGTCAAATCATGTTTTTACTGGTTGTTTAATTTGTTCTTGAACTCATTAAGTTGATCAAATTATATTAAATTAATCCACATATTTTTTTTTTTAAATTATTCTAAAAAAACATTAGCAATAAAAATATATTTTTTCATTATAAAAAAAAACTTTATTCAACCCAATAATATAGTGTGGAACAATTATCTAGTGAATAGACTAATATAAGAAGCACATATACAGCCAAGAATATATCGAGTCACAGCAGATATCGGTGCCACCGCCAAGGCAATGTAAGGTCAATACTTAATAGAGTACATACAGCTAACTTGAATTTAAGTATTCGATAGCTGTTGTGCACAGATTGGGTAGTCCGTTTGAAGGAAGCTAATCAAGTGGCCGACTGATTACCAAACGACGCCTTTGATCTGGATGTTAGCACCCATTATCTTCCACAACCACCAGCTGATTGTCCTTTGACTGGGTGGTTCAACTTATTTTATGTATCTGGCTGGTGGATCCCGCTAGAGGATATTGGTGGGGTTTCTTTTTCCCCGTTATTGCTTAGTTTCATTTTGTTTTTTAGCTTTTCCTCTTAATAAAAAAACAAACAAACACAGTTAATTCCTTTTATTCTAATATATCTTGCGAGACCATGCCAAGATTTAAGTTAGATTCCAACAATGTTTGACGATCATATCTATTTTAAATCATGAAAGTTCATGAAAGATGTTCATTTTTTTTTGTTAATTATTACAAGTTTTCCTTTTCTTATTTTGATGATATTCTAAAATTCAAGATACTTAAAAATATAATTTTTTAATGATTAAATAATGAAATGATCAAGCATTCATGTTGATACATCCATTCTCCGTAGCAAAAATAAAAAAAGTACTAGCTAGGTGTAAGAATCTTAATACCTTTTAAAACAATCCCTTCAAGGTGAAGGCCCTGGTATGCTTAAATCAATATTTTTATAGAGAAAAGGTATAAGAAATATGTAAATGAATATTAAATTTTAAAAATAATGTTGTTTATTCTTGTTTTTATAAGAAAATAAGTGTTATACGAAAATGATATGTGTATATTGAGAATGAAAAATGTAAACCCTTTACTTGAGTGATTTAAAAGATATTTATACCTCATAAATTTTATTTTTTTGTTTGAATGGAGATGGAGAGTCATTCTATCTTTATATTATTAATGAAGGATAAACATCTATTATACAAATATTAATTAAGGATAAATATCCCTAACTCATATGCTAACGGGGGATAAATATCTCTAACATGTTATAGGAGACTCTTTTGTACATCTGGAGAAGTAGATTGAGAAGGATCTAGGCTAGAAATCTTAGGTTAGATAAAAAATAAAAAATAAATAAAAAAAATAAAAAAATAAAAAAACCAATTGGACTTAGTGTTGGATCCAAGCCATATGGCAAGCTTAAGAGGCAATAGATATGCATTCAGCCTAGATGCATGGCCTAGACCCAAAAGGTGCCAAGCACGCACCTGACATTTAGGCTTAGGCATGATGCTTGAGCCCACGAGTGCAAGCCTAACACTTAGGCCGAGGTGTAATGCTTGGGCCTACATGTGTCAAGCAACATGCCTAGCATTTGGGCCCAATCTCATAACCAAGGCTCAATTCTATTTTAAATGAACCTCCAAAGCTTGGTCCATCATTAAAACGTGTTTGAGCCGACAAAAAATCATTTAAGAAATGTTCATATATCCTAGTCCATCAATAATTCCTTGAGTTTTTGTGGTAAAAATATATAAAAACTTAAAGATAGATCTGATTTTTTTGGCGGAGTTCTCAATTTTTCTCTGTATAAAAAGATGGATGGATATCTCTAGGCACATAGTCAAAGTATTTGCATGAAAAGGTTTCACGAATAAAAGAATGCTTCTTTTAAATAAATAAATAAATAAAAACAAGTTAAACACATTGTGACGATGTTGGCTTTAACTTTAGGGATCTGCCAAAGGCAATGACATGTGTCATTGATCTGGCAGGGCATGAGGGAGGCCTTCCACTGTATAAGGACTTCCTCACATTCCATTTCATTTCACACTAGAAGTTCCGCTCTCTAAATTTCTCTACGCCATCTTGCCAAGTAGTTCTAAGGTGTGAATTGTGTACCTAGTGGGAAGTAATTATATGGAATGTATGGGATTTGCATGGTGTGTGGTACATGAAGACTTGTTTGAGGTAACCATTCATACTTAGTGTGTTAAATGATTGTGAAAATGGATTTTGTCACACTGTTATGTCGGCTAAGACTCTAAAATAAAAAAGAAAATAAATCGTGTACAATTAAGAGTCATCATTTAGTAATTAAAGAAAATTAGGGATCCTAAAATATACATTGGTTCCAATGATTCAAGTAAGGGGTTAATTATGCTTAATGGAACGATATCACCTTTACAACATACTTTCTTACAAAAGTTATCTTTATAATGTGTTTTCTCCTAAATTTATTTTTGTGATTGCTATTAATTATCTTGATTGTTTTTAGCTTTTTTTATGTATTTAATTTCTAATTATTTTATTAAAAAATTGATGTCAATCTTTAAACATGTTAGAAAATGACATCAGTCTCTAAAAATAAAAGACTTATAAAAAGCTTTGGTATTTATCCCTAAAAATAAATATTACGTTTAAATCGTTAAAAATAGACAACTTGTTTGTTGCTTAATTTGAAGGTTGACATTAGTCTTTAAACATGTCGTAAAATGACATAAATCTCTAAAAATAGAAGAGTCATAATTTTTTTTTGACATTTATCCCTAAAAACGGGAGTTTACATCAAAATTGTTAAAAATAAATATCAAACTATATGAATGATGAGAAATAGCTTCGGACCTACAAGAGTGGTAAAATGGGCTTTAGCTTTTTTGTTCAAAAAATCTTGTAAACTGAGAATTTTATCATTATTTATTTATTAAAAAATATAGTTTTTTGGTTTTTTTTTATTCTGGCGTAAAGGACCATTTTATTTAGGTCAAGTTTTTAATGAACTTGATATACTTGTTATCAAGCTTAAAAACGCTTGCGACAAAAAAAAAATTTTTTTGTACAAATGCCAAAAACATGTTTTTATTTTTATTTTTTCTTTTTATGTTAAAATGGTATTTAAGAAAAAAAAAGAAACTATATTTATTATGCTTTTTCTAAGCTTGGCTATATTGAAAATTAAAAACAAATGTTTAATTTTTTTTATAGTGCTATCTTTTTAATTTGTTCTAACAGAAAATAAAATCATGAACCATACCCATACATTCTCTTTCAGTAATTAACAAACACACACACACTATAATCACACACATTTATACGTAATCAAATACAATAAATCAATCAAAGGTTGCAATAAAAAAATTTTTATTGTTCGTATTTTAATTTTAATTTTAATTATTTTGATTTTTAATTTTTATTCTTGATCCTTTTGTTGAATTTTTATTTTTTTTAATTTTATTATTTCATCCCAATTTATAAATATTATATTTTTCAATTTAATTCTTATTCTTTTGATTTTTAATTTTCATTTTTGACTCTCTTGTAAAAATTTTATTTGTTTTAAATTTCATCATTTAATCCAAATTGATGGTATTATGTTTTTGACTTGGTCCTCATCATTTTGATTTCTAATTTTTTTTTCTAGGCCCTTTCAGAAAAAAATATATATTATTCTTTTCAACTTCATCATTGAATCATAAATTTTTTTTATGTCAATCTTAATCCTTATTCTTTTATTTTTCTTAATCCTTTTGCTAAATTGATTTTTCTTTTTAATTTCACAATTTAATCAAATTTAAAATTTATTTGATATTTGAATTTTGATCCCCATTCTTTTAACTGTTATTCTTTTAATTCTTTTTGCTAAATTGATTTTTATTTTTAATTTCATCATTGAATATCTGATTGATTGAGAATTAGATTTCATGTTTTTTTAAAATATGGTATTTTGGGTCTAATAACCTGGGTCATGAGTTTGAAAAGTTAACATTGTTTTTTTTTTTTTTTAAAGACTTTATAATTCTCTTTATTTTTTTATTGAGTTATTCAAATCTCATGATCTGGACTGCGGGTTTAGTGGGATATCCTGAGTTAACTCAACCTTGATTATCGGGGTTATAGGTTTGTCATGCTAACTCGGGTTAATCAAGATTATTTTTTTTAATGTTGTTTTTTACCCCATTTTGTTCTTTCATATTTAATGGACTGAGATTTGATATACATCGTTTGTTCCATTTTGAAAAGAATATTTTTTTCTGTAGTTATCATAATTACTTTTTTTTTTAAATTGATCCATCAACTATTGTTTTTTATTTTTATTTTGTCTAATTAAATTAAAAATCATCTTATTTAATCTAATTTGATATATGATCCAACTTATATATATTTTTTTAAAATATATTCATGACAGTTGAATATTATTTTTTTTTATATATATATATATATAGTTTAGTCCCGCGCGAAACGCGGTAGCGAGAGAGCTAATCAGCAGCCAAGTTTCTATCAGCTTTGAATTTTAAGTTAATTAACGCGGGACAATTGAAGTGGAGTCCTTGTCATAACTCAAGTCGGCAGTCCAGGTCGACTTCTAGTTCCTACTTCCAGGAGATTCTATTCCACCCCGGTCTAACAGCTGTTTTTATTGCCAGCAAATCCTATTATACTTATATATCAATATATGTGTTAACAACTACACAAAATTATTACATATTATAGATTCAAAATAGATATGTGACCCGTGACTGAAGGTCGAATATTTTTATTTTTTATAAAAATTTATATATACATGTTTTTTAATGTATTTCTGTAATTTAAAAAATCTAAATTTAAATAATTTTTTTTAATAGATTCAAAATAGATATATGACCCGTGACTTATGCACATATTATAAATATTATTTGAAAATAATTTTTTTTATTTTTTTAAAAAATTTCATCCATTAAAAAGATTAAAAAAAAATTATAGATGAATAAAAAAAAACTCTCAAATTTAAATGATAACTAAAAAAATAACAGTCATTTAAAAGAGGTTCTCCAAATAAAATGAAAGAAAAGAATTCTAATTTAAATATAAATAAAAAAAATAGAGAAAAATCTATTAAAAAATCATTAATTTAGAAAAAAGAGAGTAAAGGTCAGGTGTTTGCTTTCCATGAACCGGGTCACGAGTATAAAGAAAAAAACACTTTAAGTGAACTCCGCAGCTAACCCGGGTAAACAAATGAAACACTTGACCTAAGACATGAAATTAAGATGATCATATAAATAGTAAAACAAAAAAAAAACACCTACAAAAAAAAAAATTTGCAAAAAAAATGCTTTAAAAAAATACCAAGTCGACCAAGGTTAATTTTTCAGATCTATAAACTAGGTCATGAAATTAGGGTGACCCTCTTAAAGTCAAACTTGAAAAAATAAAGATCTTAACCAAATAAATATTGAGGGATGCAATTGAGGGAAAAAAATCAATCAAAAAACAATGTGAAACATAACAAATATTAATTAAAAGAATTAGAACTAAATTCAACATAAAAACCAGCTGAAATTAAATATTTAGAGAAAATCTATATGAAATTAAATATTTAGGGATGTAATTGAAAAAACAAATCAATTAAGAAAATGATTAAAAAATAACAATTAAAAGAATTGACACTAAACTTGACATAAAAATCAACGAAAGAAATGTTCAAGATGGAATTAAAGAAAAAAAATAAAACAAGAAAATAATTGAAAAAAAATAACAATTAAAATAATGACAATCAAATTTGATAAAAAAAAAAAACTAACAAGATCAAATAACTAGGAATGAAATTGAAATAAAATCCATTTAAAAAACAATCAATGTAAATAAAACAATTGCAGTTAAAAGAAGAAAATTTGGATCAAAAGAAAAGGAAAATTGAAGGGCTGATATAATTTTATGCATAACCAGCTTGTAATTCAAAAAAGAAAGAAAAGGAAAAGAAAGAAAAAAGTAAAGCCAATTGACACTAAACTAGACATCACTAATATACATATGCCATCCAGGGAGGAAAAGGACGTCGAGATGCATTAAATGAGGTGACGGAAACTTAATTTCAACCACCATCATCAACAACCTTTTTTTATGTGCAAAAAAACTGAAAATACCCATATGTCTAAACAACAATAATATATATAAAAAAAAACTCTTATGAAATTACAACCAAGCCCTTAAAGCTAAGGCCAAACAAGTCAAATATAATAGATTGATAATGTGTAAAGACCTTTCTATCTATCAAGTAAAATTTTAAAAATTAAAAAATAAAGGGTAAAATAATAATTTTATTGTGGCTCTAGATATATTTTTATTGTGGATAGATTAAAAAAAAAAACCAAGAAGTTTAGTATTTTACTTAATGCTTAATACACCCTTTTCTTTGCTTACAAATACACTTCTCTTGCTGATAACAATTTTCTCTGTCTAGCCGGTGGTAAGACTATGCAGCCTTGATCCTTTCAACCTTTTTCTCACCTATCTCCAATCCTTTGCTTTCACTTCCCTTCACATTATACGAGCTATGCACACGCAAGCTAATCTTGTATATAAATATCAGCCAAACACAATCATTCTAACATTGTATCCACTTGGTCTCACATTAGTCCTGTACAAAAAACCCAGTCTCTAACGGCAATGGATTGCTTGGTCTTGCCTGTAACAATGTTGAGAAAGTGCTACTCGAAGTCACGACTAGGCTATCGGCCATTAACTGAAGATGGGTTCGGCGATTTGGACAGTCCGGTGACCGTGGTGGTGGGAAAAGAGAGGAAAGAGTTCTTGGTTGATCCGTTTGTATTAGAAGAGAGCCCCTTTCGGGTTTTGATTGAAACAGTAAGAAAGGACAGAGTTTTTGATGATACGAGTAGATCAAGGGAGGAGAAGAGAGTGATTTTTGTGGATGTGGATGCCATTTTGTTCGAGCACATGTTGTGGTTGATGTACAATGATTGTTCTTCTTTATTTCAGCTTAATCTCAAGGAGATTATTGACTTCTATGCTCAAGATTGTTAGATACAAGTGAATAAAACAAAGGAAAGGTATACCAGGCACACTAGCTAATTTCATTTTATATAAATCTCTATATAGTTCCATCGATCATGCAAATTTCTTTAAAGCCACTAATAAATAATTCTAATTATTCTCATTTCTTTACCTGCTGCTCTCTTCTTCTTTGTTATTCGTGTTCTTCATATCAATGTTTCTGTGTTGATCAATAACATTGATTTGGATAATATATGCCCTGTGAAAAGCATGACCTCTTGGAGCAATGGAGATTTTCTGGATCAGTTTTAGATAATATTAGGCTCCTCAAAATGGCGGCCAATTGTGTTCATCGTCTTCCATTTTCGGTTTCCAAGTCTTGTTTGTGCTAATGTCCAAAATAGTTATTTCTTGTTAGAGGCAAGCAAGAATGTTTACCAAATCTTTCCACACGGCAGGATTTTTCTTGCTAAATAATATACGTAGTTCACTTTTATTCTACGTTGTTGAGAGCTTTCTTTGTTGTTTCGTAACAACAAGAGTGTTTTCTCGCCTCTGCTCGCTTCGAAAGAGTCAAATATGACATTAGATTACTGGAAATAAAAACAAATTAATATGCACTTAGCTGTAAATTGTTCAGATTAATGGACAACCTAACAGATTACTTGTAGCTAGATCCAGAATAACAAGCTTTATGAAGTTTTGATCTGTTAATACAATTAGATCGATTCCAATCCACCTCTAACCAGATGAAGCAAGCTAACGTCATGAACTTTAATATGCATTCCATTTAGCATATTCTTTTCCTTTTCTTTTGTCGCCCACTTAGCATATCCTACGAAGTTCTCTAGTCAATTAGAGACTAACAGAGAATCATCAACGCATGCATTGACGGTGAAGAATGCAAAATCAAAGACTAACAGCACAAGTTTTCCGTTGAGGTCACGAAAGAGCGGTTTGGAGTCGTTAAAGCTATCAATATCAATTAATATTCCAATTTTGCTTTTGTTGCGATGTTGTTTTCTGAAGAAACTGTTCAGTTTATATAAATTTATGTGGCCTTTTTCAAGTGGGTTGCACTTGAAAACGATTGACAAGAAAAATTGTTAATCCCTGATGGTTTCTTGCTGACAAACATTCCAAGATTCAAAAAATAGGCATTGCAGGTGGACTCAAATTTCAGCCATTCTGTTGTTTTGGGCTTAGGGAGTTCCTACTTTTCATAAGGGCCTCCACCGAATTAATAATTAATAGTCAATATTAAACCTCTATTAGAGAATTTTATCTCATCATTCAAAAGTTGACTCAAGACCCCCAAAAGGGGGAAAAAGAAGAAGCATGGTAATGGATATTCTTGAATAGCTCAGTAAAAAAGTTCTCCGACAGCCAAATTTTGCCCTATATTGAAGCCAGTCTTTTGAAATCTCGCCTGATCTGATGGATCAACTTGGAATCCTGTTAATTTAGGGTTAAAACCAAGCTGAATTGAAAAAAATAAAAAGGAAAGAAAAACCTGATATGACCCAGTTGATCCAATAAAACCAAGCCTTAAACCTGTTGATTTTTTTTTTTTTACTGAAATGATATTATTTTAATTTTTTTTTTTTTAAAAAAAATCCAACTAACCTAATGACCGATCAAAATTTAAAACTTGAATCTTTAACTAGGCTGGTCTTGAAACTATGATTACTTCTATTTGCTACGTTTTGAAATCTGTACAATTACTTCCTCTGACTTGACGGAACTGGAAACAGAAAATAACAACATAAAAGAGTTTTTATAACCTTGCTTTCAGAATTTGCTCGTCAAAATAAAATAAATAAATATATATATATATATAATATATATATATATATATATATATATATATATATATATATATATATATATCAGCGACAAGTAGGGTACAGTTACACTCCATTCGTTACATTCTCGCAGGCTAATTTTCGATCCCACTAACATGTGATTATTTAGAGGCACTTAGTTTTTTTCTTAAGAGAGGGAATTTCTAAAAAAGAAATAGAAAGTGAGGGAATTCGGCTTGGGCTAGAGCAAGATCAATCATGGGCCGTGTCATAATCGACAATGGGCAGAGTATATGCTCCACCACCGTGCTGGTAAAGCTAACATTGGTTCTTACGGGAGCAAACGTCTCGTCCAGCCCAGGATTACATCGATGGAAAATGGCTTTGGTTTTCCAAGTTGCAATCTTAGAATATATGGATTTGATTTGATCTGTTTAAAAAGAGATCCTCCTGGTCCTGGTACTGGCTGCTTAAATTAATCATGTCCTTTAATTTATTAAAATTCAATAATATTCTCGTCTAAAACCTCAAAAACTGGAGCTCATTTCTTTTAGATGCATGCCAGAGAGTTTTTTTTTTTTTTTTTTTTTTTTTCTTACAAGTCGACATTCACTGTCTAATGATAAAGACATCCATTGTCACAATCATCGGATGCATAATTCCATGCGAAAAACACCAATTCTCAAGACCAATAACGTAGATATATGCCTCGTATCACTAAAGTAGAAATTCTCCTCTGCAAGAGAGGGCCGTTAATTAATACATTCGTTAAGCACTCAATAAATTCGTGGTCTGTAGTTCTGCTTGCTTGAATCAGCTAATTTGTCCACATATTCCTTCATTGATTCATCTATATGGTTTATTTATTACCATAATATGCTTTTTAGTCTGTCTTAATCCTTACAGATTTTAGATCTTACAAGCACTGTTTTTATAAGATCTCTCCACAACATTATTAATTTCTTTACACATGTATCTCAAAATCGTTTTCATGTCGTGATCATGACACAGGCGCGGCTATCATGGTTAAAATCTATCTACTATTGCTTCTTGTGTTTTTTTTCCCCTATAATTTTATTGAATTTGGATTACATTGATTAACAAGAACTCTAAATTGTCTAGTCAAAATACTGTGCAGCCAAACTAAATTTACTATTCAATGTTGCAGTGTAAAGACTTTTTTTTCCCTACTAAGAAAAAAAACAAAGGCCTATAAGTAAAGGGTAGTCTAGTCTTTTTTAATCATTCCAGATTTGTTATATAAATTTTTTCTTTATTTTGTTAGGAACTATAAAATGACTAATCTAACTTCCAAGTAAAAAAAAAAAATAATGATGTTAACTAAGAGTTTTTAAATCTATTTGTTTTTTTCTTAAATAAAGTAAAAAAAACATCTTTGTCATTGGAATCAATAGAAGCAAGCCATTAGTAGGGTACATTTATCTTTTCACACAAGTTTTTTGTCATTTGCAAAAACTTAGAGAGAGATTTTGTCCTTTCTATGATATTTAATTAATATTTTAGTTTAAAAAATTATAGACGACTTGTGTATTGGAGGTACTGTACCTTTCTTGTGGCCAGAGCTACAATTCCATGATTTCGTTGAAATCGTTGCTGCATTTTTTTTCTTGTGGTAAGGTGTATGTTGGCTTTTCTTTTTATGTTTTTACTGGTGAATTTTTTTTTTAATTTATTTTATTTGATTTTTTTAGAATTGGTCTTCGTGCTTTTTTTTTTTTTTTACTTTTAATTATTTGAGGTTATCCAAGTTTTATACATATAATCACGAGGTTAGCAGATTAACTCAAATTAACTTTTTTTTTTTTTTAATTTACCTTCTATGTGGTCATTGTCAACTTAATAACAACAATCATGAGTGTAGAAGTTCACAAAGTTCACTTTGGTTTTTTTTTTTAAAAAAAAAAAATTCAATTTTATCTTCAATATTTTTTTTTTAAGAATGTATCTTTGTGTTTTTTTTTCTTTTTTTTTATATTTTAATTTTTATAAGGTCAAACATCTTAATCCTAATTATCTAATTATTAAATATTAATTTATTTAATTAGATATGTGTATAAATTATTCATTCTTTTACTAAACAATACATCATCTAACCATGACGCTGACATAGCTAGTAAAAGGCTAAGATATTGTGATTACTGTGTGCACATTTTAAAAATGTGGAGATCTCGACTAGGAACGATCAAAGAATCAACCATGATTTTCAAAAGCATCCAGTCATTTGACAAAACGAAACCCTAAAGAAAGTGGAGAAAAGGAAGAGGAAGTGAGAAACTCCATGCTACAATGTCATCATCATCGTCGGTGTCGCCTTTATCATGATCACAGCACACCAACCCTAAACAATTGTTGTTAATTATCCTATCTGGCCATTGTTTATACATTAACATCTATTATTAAAAAAATGTTTTCTTGTGGCCTTATGAAATTCAACTGCTCTTAATTAAGTATATAAATGACAGCTTAGAATCAAATATAATTTCATATCATGCTGAGGGAGCTTAAGATCCGGTCAGCTCATGTGCAATCAAGGTGTTTTGTTCATGATTTAACCACCGCACACTTGCCTTATTTTATTAAGTATGTTAGGTAAGCATAGAGCTTCATTAATTTTCTAACAACCTCTTAAATCCTCGAATAATCTTTTCCCCTATTTATTGCTTTTAATTTTCACTACCATGAGATCATCTACAGCAATAAAAGCAATAAATAAAATAGAAAAACCTAGTAAGTTCACTGCTGTAACTGGGAAGAAAAGTAAGCTCATTCTCCCATAATGAGTGGCCCAAGGCTTGAAGTCTTGTCAATTATGGCCACAACCTTAAACATGTTGTAATAATTAGTTAGGCTTCTTCTTCGTGTGTTGTTTCTTATATTTTACAACCTATGATATACATCATCATCTTTTGTGACTTGTAAGATTTTTTTTTATCTACTTGATTTGTTTTATCTTTTTTTATGAAAATTGATCTTTATTTTATCTTATCTTGTTTTTTTTTATTACATGCTTAATTTTATTTGATGCAAATTGAGACTATCCTTGCAGGTTCTCCAAGCTTCAAATCAAGCCATACCTTTTAGTTCTTGCAAGTTCTTTGAGTGCAAGAAATCCACATTGCTCTTCCATGCCACCTCTGATGTAACTCTTAGTTGAGACTGCTTTTAGATTGTCAAGATTCCAAATTAAGTAGCAGCGAGAAATCCCAACCAAATACAGATTGCATGTGTCATGAATTAAGAAAGATAATATGATGTATAAATCTATCATCTATTATATAATAGATAGGAGAGGAGCAAGTGTTTTGAAAAAAAGACAGAAGCAAACATCAAAGCACCCTAATAAATTCCTACCATGTGCCGAGCAGCAGAAAATGGTGGTTTACAAAGCTGAATTATTAAATATCCCACCAGCTTTTCAAGTATTATACAAGTCCTCGTACACATAAACAAGTCATATAATATAATCTTTTGAATATTTAAAATTCATCCTTAGCTCACCATCATCATTGCCTCGTAAAATCGAACATGAGGTGAAATATTTTAAACTAAACCACTTTAATGAATCAAATGCCCATAAATAAGCACTACGAGAATTCGTTTCATCAATGTTCAATATGGATTTTATTGGATATGGCAAGCACTTTCCTCATCCGCCATGGAACTTAAGCACAAAGATTTGAAATGGAGAACAAAGCCTTCTAACATCACATCTATGTATATACAATATTAAAGTCAATTTCCTAAATCAAACCCAACTGATGAAGAAAATGTTGAAGGTTGATCTCATTCATTTAATTTAGAAGAGTTGGGATCTGTCTTTTTCAAGAGGCTACATTAATGGTAATGCATTTTGCGTCTTTATATATAATTACTTTGAGTTATTACCAATTTATCTATTTTTTTTTAACTTCAATATTCCGTTTATAATTAATTATTCAGTGGAAGAGCTTAAAAAACAAATTCTTGTAACCAAAGAATCCACCGAATCTGAAACTTTTATGCAAGATAGATGTGTATGTCTAATTAAATTTCTTAGCTAGATCCTTCATGATTTGAGAGAGAAATTGTAGCATGCATGGTTTAGGTAACATCCAAACAAAGTAGGCTGGAGTTTTTTTAATTATTAGGTTTATTTGTGATTTTTTATGTAATAAACTAGACAAAATGGGATTCACTTTCCCTCTAGAATAAACTTAAAATCATTTTTTGGTTTATATTATATGATTTTATTAATTTTAGTATCCTAAGTAGATTCTATTGTTAATTTTGTGAGCTTAAATATACAATTCTTGGCAACCAACAAGCCATTCATTTTGAAATTTTTTTCACAACGATATATATATTTTTCTTTTATGTTAATTTCTTAGCCAAATCCATCATAACTGGGGACAAATGATAGTTTTATTCAAGTAACGTCCAAACTGAAGCTTTTTTTTTTTTTGTTTATCACAGTTTATATATAAATATATAAAATTCGCTTCTACCTTTTCCATATATAAAGCAGTGAACCAAGATGGGTTTCTCATTATCTTTTGAATCACGCTAATACCAATTTTGGTTAATTATATATAATTGTTTTAGGACAAGAGTCCTAATGACTCTGCTCCATTAAGGAACCCTGGAAAGGGGCAGTCTCATTCATACAAGGTACAAGAAGCACTAATTAGAAATGGTTGAAAGCAAGAACGAGAATTGACCCTGGATCTAGACCACAATTCTTAGAGCGTTTTCTAGAAGAGTGAACTCCAGAGTATTTGTCTATGATCCTTTCAGGGCCTCTGCTTTGTCGAACTACAACACTAGCTTGCTGCCTTCAACGAAAACCACGGGCTATGAGCTCTTTCACCTTTTCAAAAGAAGGGATTGCGAATACAACAATCTGAATCCTCATTGATATCGGAGTCAATGGTTATTTTGGTTTGACTGATCTGCTAGTTCTAACAACTCTCATTCTTTACATTTCTTCTCAGCTGCTTGGCCTGAGCAGGTATCTGCTTGACCTGTAGCAGCAGGTATCTGCTTGGCTTTTAGTAGGTATCTGGTTCGATCACTGCTTTAAGTATTAGCAATATTATTTTCAATATAAATGGTTTTAATTTCAAACAATAGTCAAGGTTGTGTAATTAATACCTGGATTGATACTATTAATTGTGCTAACTTTAATATACAAGTTATGCATGAACGTAATGCTCATAATTTTTCCTCTAGACCTAGCTGCTGTTAAAGTTCCATCTACATGACGGGAAGGGCTTCTGAGTGGTAATCCGAGATGAGCTAAATCCTTCTTTGCTAGCTGATAGCCTAAACTACTTTCCTTGGCGATTGGGTCCGTGATAAAATAAGGTAACATTCTATTTCACCAGTATAGCCATTTCTGGTTTCGTTGACAGGACTGCCGAGTCGGGCTTGCAAGCTTCCACGAACATCCAATAAACCATAAAATACACTGGTGTATCAGCTTTAATTCTGGAAAACCTAACCATATTGTTATTCTGAGCATATTTTGTACATGAACATGTGAGCTAAAAAAACCATTCTTGACATCCAAGAAACCATTCAATCTACAACTTTTATGAGGTAGACGATGCGGATATCTATTCTCAGCCATCCAAACTTCATATCTAGATCCCTCATAATTTGGTAGAATGGCTGTTTAGTAAGTTCTTATGATTGCTAGTTTTTTTTTCCCTTGTGAATCAAATTGTTTCTGCTCTTTTTTCTTTCTTTTATATGATAAACTAGATGTGTGGGGCTTTAGTGTTTCTTGGAATTACACTAGAACATTTTTGCTGAACTTTGTACACACATACACTTGAGACTCAATTTTTTATTAAGTTAAAATTGGAATTAATTTTCCATTTAAATTTCATGCGATCGATTACTAGAGCAATGGTCATATTTTTCTCTTTATTGCTGATATAAAGTTAACCAACAGCAAATAAATTGTTTTGCAATATCCAAAACAAAAATAAAAAAAACTTCTCTATTAAAACAAAAATCCTGAACAAAATATTCGGAAATGACAAACATTACAGCGCATATATTCAGGATTTGCAACTAGTTTAGAAGTAAAATGGAGGATAAAGTAACCTATTACTCAATGTAGATATAAAGGGAGCAGGAGGAGGGTAAGGACCTGCTAATTAAATATTTGAACATATTCTTGCAGCGCAAATAATAATAATCTCGAGTACGAGCGGTTTTAATTTTTACAGACACTGAGTCCATGGATATGATGACCATAATTGATTTCATTACCAAAGACAAATCTTCTTTTGATTATTTGCTAGCTCTTTGTATGTTTACCAAGTGTGAGGGGTTAAAAACAATGCAGAACCTTCAATTTTTAAAAGCAATAATCCTACTTCCCAATCGGATTTCTAAAATTGTCTGTAAAGAAGAGCTATAATGAATTACTTTGTCTTAAAAAAATATAAACCCTTGTTGGCAGAAGAACATATAAAGTATGATTAATAATAATTAATAAATTACTAATCCCTGGGGAGTGGTTTTAGTACTAGCAACATGCTAATGAACAAGCTCTTGGTTTTTCTGTCATTTCATTCTTTATGCCAGAGGTTTTGAAGACAGGAAAGTTATATTTATTACAGAAAACTAGTTATGTAGTTCATTCCCAAGAGATCTAACTAGCTCAAGAAAGTCGGCTAGAAAATTAATACAACTCTTGGTGGTTAACAAAAAAAAGTACATCAAATGAAAGGAATCCATGTTTTTATTGAAAACCTCGGTTCCTTACTACCATATTTATTCCCTCCGAAAAACAATGCAAAAGACACAATCCCATGTTACCAAATCCCACAAGATTTACCTCAAAGTGGTTAAGAAAAAAAAAAAAAAAATGCCCCATATTGTATATGTTAACATATCACCAACAAAAAGAACCTGGTTGTGATCCAAGATGAAGTTTAAATAAAGAGAGAAAAACCAAAAGAAACCCTAGTTGATGTATCAGCATCACTGAAATTAAGTAAGTTGCAGTTTTCAATTAAGATAGTCAAGACATCATCAAACCATTTCTCATAAAGTAGAAGATAGTTTCACAATGAACAAGGAGGCTATTTTCAAGGAGCCATCAGCATCTAAAAAATAAAAAGAAAAGGAGAATAAATGACTGGGAAAACAAGAAGTTATACCCTAAATTAAAACATCACCATAAGATCAAGAAGGAGAAGGAGAAGAAGTAACATGATCATGATCTTGAGGATAGATAATCCATGAATTTTGCTGACCTTTTATTATTCAACAAGCCCAACAAAGCCAACCAAAGAACGCTGCTCCAATCCAGCAAAGCCACAATTGGCTTCCATATTACGACACATCACAAAATCACCAGCAACCTATTTGATTTTTTTCTCTCAAAACGGAGCCCTACCTCCTGAGTTACCTGCCCATCCATTCACCGGCAACTGCACGTTAGATGGCATATTAAGCGGCAAATTAAAGAACGGAAGCCCTCCGGAAGCCGCTCCCGCTTCATTAAAAGGACCATTATTCCCAACCCCAATCCCACCACCAGCACCCCCTCCACCACTCTGCATCAGCAATTGGTCATCCTCATCCAAAGGCAGCCTCTCATATGCCACGTTTGTGAACGATGCTGCAATCACTATAACTGGACCTGCTGCGGTAAGCTCTCCCACCACGCTTCCTCCCACCACCTGGCCTTGTCCCCCAGCAAGGAATATTGTGAGGCTCGTCGCGCCTGGAGGGGCTGGAGGCGGCAAGAAAGATCCAGACAGAGATAAGATCTCAAATCTGCCATGGAGAGTCACTATAGATCCTGCTGCAGCTGGTTGCCTGATGCTAACATTTGTTACTGTTCCTGCTCCGCTCAGTATGCAAATCCCACGCTGCCGTCTACGCGCGTAGTTACCCACGCACTCGAATACATCGCATCCATTTCCTACCTCAAGAATGTGGGCACGCAGTGTGTTTGCACTCTCGCGAGTGATGATAATCGGAGGCTTCTCTTTATTTTTGGAACCAGGTGGACGGCCTCGAGGCCTACGGGCCATTATGTCTCCTGGCCCGGAGTTGGCCGCTGTAGCAACCAGGTCAAGGCCTTGATGCAGGCCATCGTCGAGGTTGTGGTCAGTAGAAAAGCGACCAACACTTCCAAGACCGTCTCCAGCCCTATTGGGATCCTCGTCTTCAGGATCAGGCTGGTGCTGGAGCTGAAGGTCAGGTCTGTGGTGAAGCTGGTGAACGTAGCGAGAAGTAGTGCCTAAATCTAAACCAGCCATGCCAGCATCAAAAGGAAACAAAAAACAGGAAATGATTTTTTTAGAAAAATAAATATTTTAGATGATTAAAAACTGTTTTGGGTTTTGTTTAATGTTGAAACAGGGTACAGGAGAGTGAAATTATAAAGAAAATAGAAAGGGAAAGGGGAACACCGGGACTCGACGAAAAAGATATGAATATATAGAGAGAGGTTACATGTATATTTTGGAGAGAAAAAAACAAGAAAAACAAGGACACAGAGAGAGAGAGAGAGAGAGAGAGAGAGAGAGAGAGAGAGAGAGCGATGAAGTGCAGAGAAAGGGAAAAGGGAAGGGAAGGAGGAGGAAGGAGAGGGAACAAAGACTTGAAACGCAGTCATTTCTCTCACACCCTAAAGTTTAATATATGCATAGAATAATGGTTTGTGGACGAGTTTCTTATGTTTCTTCTAATTTTTGAGAAATGTGTACAAGAAGGTGGATGCAAGTCTCACTCTCCTTCAAACGGGTGGATTTAACGCAATAGCATTCCTGAGGATGGAATGATGTTTATTATGTTCCAACAAATATAAAAGCAATTCTCCCACCTATTACGAAATATGGAAAAAGACCAACAGAACACCTTTATTTTACAAGTATAACATGTTCACGTTCTTTTCCTCCAAATATTAAGGTGTTTAGGTTTAAATGATTTTTCTAACATCATTTATCTTAAAAAATGATTGCTATTTTGACACAAATATAGAAAATGTAACATAAGGAAGCAGAGGTTGAAGGGGTTTTGGTCGGTTCTCAATCACATGTTACTTGATGGAGTACCTAGTGGTTTGGCATAAGTACGCACGGTTTAGATGAAAGTCCACAGGTAATTAAGATTGACAGAGAGTTTTCACAAGTCCAGAATCATTTATCCATTTTCCTTTTTCATCAAACTTGTTACTTCAAACGGAGGCCTACCTGATCACTGTCCTTTGTTCCTTGGTTCCGATATGAGCCAATAAGTCATTTCACCGGCCGGAAGTCTTGATCTCTAGTGTAGCCTTATGGTTTCAAAGGGATTAAAAAGTTTTAAGTTTGAGAAAGGGAAGTCAAAGGAATTAAATCATTTTATCTTCCTTCATGTTGAGGTGTGGATGACGCGGTGGCTTTTTATATGAAAGATAGAAAGGTAGATTTTGATCATAAGTTATAAAATTACCACTAAACTATAGAAAACTCTGATGTGATAAATGTTTAAAATCAACAACAACAACAATAATCTATTTTGAAAGTAATATATGAATTGCTTAAATAGTTGCTAAAACTGACATGGTTAGTGAAATTTAAACAAAATAAAAATTTTGAAATCTAATTAAGAAAATAATAAAAAATAACTAGAAAAAAAATCTTAAACAACATCTTTTAAGTCTATTTTGGACATCTTCTAAGCTAATTTCATGGGGAACTGGATCTATAAAATGCGCTTATAAAATTTAAATTTGATCCAACAATCATATTAAATATTCTATTTTTTTCCTTCTTGAATATCGTTTGATGAATCTAGAATTCTTCTTGCACTTAGACTTGTCCATTTGGTTCATGAATGATCCACGTCAATTGTTATATGTCCTACTTCATTCAAGAATCAACAAAGCATCTTCTTCTACATTATAAGATGGTTTGGTTGTATTAATTAATCAAGTATTTCTAGATCAATTAAACTACTTGTTCTTTATTTTTTTTCTTTGAATGAGAAAAACTTTATCCATGAACTAAATTATGAGCGGAGGCAGTTGTAACCTCGTAAAATCAAATAAAATATGAGTGTTTTAATACTTTAAACATTAGGATAATATGTATATGTCCTAAGATGCACCACTCAAGAAGATGAATAGGTAAAAAGAAACAAAGAATTGAAAGCAATGAGATAAATGAAGGTTGTAAATATTGAAAGAAGATATTTTGAAAGAATTGATGGAGTAAATTTACATACTTGGAGTTGGCCAAATTTTTCATGTACTAAATTTCCTATTTATATTGATATAGTGTTTGAATTCCATCTAAACAAGTAACCTATATCAAAAGGCATTTTAAATCCTAATACAAACTAAAATTTTCTTTTACTAATACTTACATCAATCCTAACTAATCTAAACCACTTAGTCAAATTAACCCATCAAGGACTTCCATTCTAAGTAGGATTGACCCCTCATATCATTCATGTGAACAATCTTTTTTTTTTTTGTATCAATCATGACTTCTGATCATCTAGTCAATTGTTCTCTAGTTTTCTTGCTCGATTAGGAATTTTCAAACCTAGTTGATTATTGTTCATGATGTTTTCAACCTTATTTTCTCTGTTTAGATATAGATAATTACTATTCATACTTGCTTAACTTCGAACACCATTGATGAGTCATATCAAGAATAGGGCTTTTTTATTCGGTGTAAAAAAATAAAAATGGCTTTGTGGATGGTGTAGCTAACCAAGAATGCTTGGATTTTCAATGAAGTGGTTATGGTTGGGATAATTTTTACTACTTGATTTTTTTCAGATGGTTGTTATCATATGTAAGTCTCTAGATACTCATTTTTGTTATACTGGTACAAATTTGGTGAGGAGTTCTAATGAGAAAAGCTCAACAGGGCCAATAATATTCCAACCAAGTCCAAGAAATGAAATGAGAGAAGAAGATAAAAAGAGTTGGGAAGAACAAAAAAAATAAGGAAAAACAGATAGACCCAATTAAGCCTATGCTTGTTTGATCAATGTAAAAAAAAAAAAACAGAAAGAGAGGGGGAAGTGAAAAAAAAGATAAAATAGGGTTGAACCTAACTAAGGCTAGAGAAGAGAAGGAAAAAAAGAAGGAAATGATGGAAGAAAAAGAAAAAAGGCAAGCCCAGTTGAACCCATGCTAGCCCAACTGAGGCCAAATAAAAGGGAATGATATAAGAAGAGAAGGAAAGGAAAAGGAAACATGGTAGGCCTAACTAGACCCATAATATCCCAATCGAGGTTAAAGAAGAAAAGGAGAGAGAACATGCATGTCTAAATTACAGGCTTATTCTAGTGCATCCGATGTTAAAGAAAGGAGGAGAGAAGAAGGAAACAAGGTAGGCCTGGCCAAACTTATAATATCCCATCCAAGGTCAAATAAGAAAAAAGATGAGAAAAGGCATACTTAATCAAGCTTATGCTAACACATCTAGGGTTGAAGAAGTGAGAATGAGGGGAAAAAAAGGAGGAAATAAGAGGGAAACATAGCAAGCCTATACAACTCAAACAAATCTAAATGGAAAGTGAGAAAAGAATGAGAAAATGGAAGAAAAAAAAGGAAAGAAAGAAGGCCAAACCCGCACTTTTCAACCCAAAACTTTGACAAAGTTTATATATCATTTTGTAAAAATCACATCATGAAAAGCCACCACTAGTATCTTTTATATGCATACATGAATTCTCGTTATAAAAAGTGATATATCAGATGCCGCCTTATTCTCCATTGTGAATATTATACAAATCCTCTTTACAGAATAAGCACATATAGTTAACAATATGAGCATCCATTTCCATAATTCATATTACAATATAATCACATGGTGATAAACAATAAAGTAACAGTTTAACATGATTACTTTATGGAGAGTATGGAACCCTATTTCATGTGATAGGTTTGTAACCCTACTCTTTTTCATTGATATAGGATCCAAAGCGCATGGCCCATTAAAAATATAAGACTAGGCGTATGGGCTTGCCAAACTAGACCCAAGTGCTTGAGCCTTTGTTTTTCCATTTTTAAGGGTTTTTTATTTTTGCAAATGAAAACACTCTAAACAACACGTCATCTACTTATTAAGATTCTAACAATTAGAAAGGTGGCTGGGAAATCAAGCTGGGGTTTTTTAGATAAAAAATCTATTTTTAACCTAATTTCACGTAAAAACACATAATAAACATTAATAATACTTTCATAAACTAATAGATCAATTCAGAACACCTTAAAATATGTCTAAAATTACAAAATTATATTGAAAAAATTACTTCTTCTAGAAAGATGAAGGGCTAAAACCCCTTAATGGAACTTTTCTCGTTGAATGAAACTCATTGACACGAAGAACTAACTACCTTCCTCATGGTCAAAAAATGGCTAACAATTTACTTTCTCTCTCTTTTATCATTTTTCAATGATTTTCTCTACTTTCTAAAACCAAATATTGAAAAATTAAAAAAAACAATGTTTTACATCAAAACTAAAATTGCAAAAAATAAAGGGATTGGAAAGGAATTCAGAGAAAATTAGGTGGATTGAAGAGAACTTCTCACACTAATTTTTAAAAACCATTTGGTACCGTGTTTTATACTTTGGCTCTTTGTCTTTTAATTTGGCATT
Source organism: Populus alba (assembly GCF_005239225.2). NCBI lineage: Eukaryota > Viridiplantae > Streptophyta > Magnoliopsida > Malpighiales > Salicaceae > Populus > Populus alba. The sequence continues at coordinate 2,420,332 of NC_133298.1, read as the reverse complement.
ATATAACAATTTTTATGTAGTTGGTCATTAATCTGGACAAAAAAAGATGTAATCATAAAAAAAAAAAAAAAAAAAGAGTCTTATCATCAAATTAAAGAGAAATGGCACAACTTTAATCCACATTGATATATGTAAGAAAATAAATAGTGTCAGAGTAAAGTGAGTCCTGTTTTAGTTTTTGTTTGTAATTATAATGAATTACTACTGCACCCACTCTGTATAATACAAAAACTAAACAGGAATAATAAAACACTTTAATAATTTTTTAAAAAGGAAGATGGTATATGTATGTTCAGCGAGAAAGCACGATAATTGGATCGTGTGTTCACGCGAAATGAGAAGAATCCTCGGATGACATGCAAGTTAGTTTGCGTGTGATCTACTGATGTGAACATTTGAGCAGATGAACCCTAGATGGAGGAGAGTGTGTGGGTAGGGTTGGCTGGTCATGGAGGTTTAGAATTTGACGGTGAAGCTAATTAACTATGGTTAACGCACAAAGTTGACCAGGTGTGGGTCAGTTGAGAAACAGCCAAATAGCTTTGTTTTAAAAAGAAAAATATACACGAAAACAAGAGGGGGGGGGGGGGGGATGGCAAAAGGGAGACTTTGCTGCGGCTCGTAGGTCCCACTCTTGTCCTCTCCTCGCAACCTGGACGCCCCTCCTACCTCCCTGCCTGCGGCCTACTTGCTTGACTGGTTCAATTGCGCTTAGGGAGACCGTATCTATCATGTTTGTCTACGTGTAATTTGAGGTTTTTTTTTTCCTTCAATGGTTAAAGTATCTATATTGCTTTTTATTCATTATTATTAAATCGCTTTCCTTACTGGAATAGTCGGCTTTTTTTTACCGGGTCAGTTAATGCCATTAATTTATAAAATAGTTAACTAACTAAAATGTAAAATTGTGAATTATAAACCAATTTACGATAACAAATTGCTAAAAGGAGAAAACTAAACTGACAGCCAATTGTTCAATTAATAGTATTAATTACTAAAATACTGTATACAACTAAAATAATGTTTTCAATATGATTATTTTTGGATATTTACATTACCTTAATAAACCTTCGCTGTCAAAATATATGATAAGATATCTTTCACAATTAATGTATAATTTTTAGCTAATTAAAATTGGTAATAATGAGAATTAATTCTTTAACTTTTTTTATTCTAAGATTCATTATAAAAAAAAATTGAAAAAAAATGAATCGTCTCTTAATTATTTTTTTTTTATTTACGTGGATGTCCGAGCCAGCTTGCGCGCACCACGACTAATCCCACGACTTACTGAACATCCTGCAAACCCAGTGAGCATGTAAGGCACCGCGGGGTTAACAGGCGTGCACGGTGAAATTTGAATCCAGGATGCAGAGGAAGGGAACAAGTCCCTTCAACCGCTGAGCTAAGACCTCAAGTGCTTATTTATAACTAGCAAACATAATCATGCTTCATTACAGGATAATATATGAATGTGATACTATCTTTGTTAAAACAATATTGTAAAGTGGAATGTTTTTTTTTTTTTATGTAATTTGTAAAACATAAATTTAATAAAGCAAGAAGTTTTTGAATGAATATATTAATTTAATAGACACAAAATAAATTAAAATCACTTATTTTAAATTTATTATATTAATTTCTGAATAGCTTAATATTGATGAAAAAAGAGTTAATTAAGGTAAATTAATTATTTCAAATTGTATATATGGATGGGCATTGATTTTATAATTTATTTGATGTATATTATAATAATGTTATGAATCATGTTATTGAATATGTTTTCTATAATGATGGCGGTAACAATAATGATGGTGGTTATGATAACAATACAAATGATGACGACAATGAAAACAATGTTGATGAGAAAGGTGAGTCATTTTGATTGAGAGAGTATGATCATCATGAATTATTACTATAGACAACCAAAGCTGGCGCTATGTATTATAATAATTATATTTATAAAGAACCACATATGGTTTCTTATAACATAGGAATGCGATGGTTCATGGTTGAATGAAATTTTGCATGGACATTGGATATGTTGTATTAATATTTTTAGAATGGGTGCAAAGACATTTCAAAGTCTTTATTTTGATTTAGAAACCCAATATAAATTAAAATCATCAAGAAGGATAAGTGTTACTTGGAAGATCAACATGTCTCTTTGTTTATTAGCATTGGGTGCCTCAAATATGGAAGTTTAAGAGAGATCTCAATATTTCAGTGAAATTATTAGTAGATAGTTAATGAAATTCTAAGATCTATGTGTTTGCTAACAATGAAAATCATCAAACCACAAGACCTAAAATTTTCAAGCACAACACAAGAAATCACAATGAAACCACAATATATACACCTCATTTCAAGGTAACCTTAATGTAGTTTTATGTATGAATAATGTTGACTATTTTTTTATATAAATCTCAACTTGTTACAAATGAAATGATTTTTATTGCTTCATGTTGTCATAAACTATTTTTGGGTTATTCCTCAAAAATTTTACATTTTTTCTTTTCAAAATAAAAAAATAAAATAAAATAGTAATAGTAAGAAGACTGACATATTGGCAAAAACAAGCTGGGAGGATTTCAAATGTAGAAAAAATCAAGCTATAATTTTGGATGGAATTGAAAGCACAATTGTACCTCATTATACCCAAAATTGAATAGATAATATAGATCCAAGATCAAATTAAATCATTATTGAACAAATCGGCATAACAATTAAGCTTAAGGATATAATTAGATTTTTAATAGGCCAATTTGATTAAATCATAGGCCAAATTAAAGTTTAATTATGTTTAATAATTAATTTGGGTCCAATTAAAGGATTTAATTAGATGCAAGGACTTAATTATACTTTAAATTGATTAAATTAATTTTGTTAGGAGCTTAATTGGTGAAAATTAAGTTTGGAGGCTCAATTTGGGCTTAATTGAGAATATTAGAGTTTTAGGAGACCAAACATAATTTTTACAAAGTCAATTGGTTCAAATCATGGGTAAAATTACAAGAAAATCAATGTTGTGGGTCAATTAAGGGTTAAATTAAAAAAATTTGCAGTAAATAATTATTTTGCAAAAGACATCGAACTATAGGGACCCAATTGACTGAATTAGGGTTGAAATTGAAGAGATTTGAAAGTTTAATAATCATTTATGGGATAAATTGAAGAAATCCAAGACCAAGTACCAAACTAAAAATAAACATTGAAATCTAAGACTGAAATTGAAGTTTGTCAGGAGTAAAATTGCATAAAATTAAAAGTTTGAATTCAATTAAGGGTGTAGTTAAGAGAAATCACAAATTAAAAGACTAAATTGAACTTTATCAAAATAGAGTCGTTTTTGTTATTATTTATCTTTTTTTTTTCTTTGAAAAGACTGTTTAAAGGGCTATTTTTCATAGGTATATAATGTTTTATCTCTCTATATATTAAATTTGACAAAACTTGTACAAAAATGATTGCCTGACATCTAACAACACCCTAGTATTGTCCTTTCTGACTGATTGATAGCATAATGATCATGGCATCGGTCTAAAAAGAACAGCCGAGGTTGCCTTTAATTATCAAATTTGATAGTTTATGATGTCCATTTTTAGCCAACAACTGGGATCCTTTGGGGTTTAATCGAGGGCTAAGATTTGGCATCATTAAAGACAATATATCCCTCTTTCACCTTTTATAAATAGAGGTGAATTTTATGGTCTGAGTATGAAAAAAATCAAGTTTAAAATTGACAAAAAATCAGTCTCCCTTCCTAGTTTTTTTCTATTTGCCTTCAGTTATATCTCTCTCTCTCTCTCCATCGTAACTCCAACCTCACCTATGTCGTGACCAACAGTGGCTCAACGTCCTCCACAAACTCATCTTTTAACTAGTAATAGTAATTGATGCCACCTTCATCTATTTCTTTCTTTCCACTGTAGGCCTCTACTTCCTTTCATAGCTAACGCCGACCACCATTTTTTCTACCAATGCCTCTTAAACAACTAGCCATACCTTTCTATTATGGCAACGACCCCATGGCAGGCAACTTTCTTCTTCTCTCCCTTCTCTCTATTCTTTTTCTTCCCTTGTTGCATGTAAACATGAAGTACATGAATTTAAAAAATTAACTATTTTGTTTTTTAATCAAAATAGATTACCCGTTTTAACTAGCATCAATGCTAAAAGCACTATAGTCAATTATCAACAGTTGTTAAATCAGGGATTGGAGGTGTTTTGAGAGACATCACAGCTTGGTTTCTATGTATCTTCTCGTATCCTACAGGTGTAGCAAGAAAGCTTTGGAGCTTAGGTCATCATCTTCCTATGTGGATTAAGTGGACTGGTTCTTTGAATCCGCCTCAACCAACGACTTAATTGTAGCTCAAAATATAAGGCCATGGATATTAGTGCAATATGTTTTTATTATTTCAATAGGTGTTCTCATAGGTACTGTCGCACCCCAAAAAAAAAAAAATATCAGGCGCGCGGCATCGGCTGGCGATTTTTCTCGTTGTAGCGTTTGCTTTGAATTCGTTCGTGGGAGTCGCCACCTAGTAATTTATTGAGGGCTACTAGGAAACCTGATGTACTGGTCTTGTCAGAGATCATGGGTAAGGGACTGGTTGTGGTTAGGGAAGGTATTAGCACCCCTAACACACCCTACCTGAGATAAGCTGCTTCGTGTTCTGATGTGATTTGAAAATTTAAAATATTAATTAAATTCTTAGGCTTGAATAAATCAGTTATTAAATCCCCGAATATATGTAGAAACTTGTCCTCATATTTTCATGGAAAATACAACTTGATTTTATTTGTCCTTGAGATATTTAACCATATTTAAATTAACAAATAATTCTTTTTGTCCTTTTTTTAATTTTTATAATTCAATAACATATAATAAAAAATACAACCACACACATTCATATTTTCACTATTTTATTTTTTTTGTTTCTTTTCTTTTCTTTTTTCTTTTCTTGTCTTTTCTTTCCATAATACAAATACAAATACAAATTCAAAACTAAATAAGAAATTACATCAAACAAAAATTACATTAAAATTACAATAACAGCCCTAAAACAATATGGAATTCACAGGAACACCTTTTGCACCACTGAAACAGTGCTGGGAGCATTTTCAGGGCAACTGAACGCTGGTGGCGCGTCTTCCCACGCGCCACAGTCACTGGCGGCGCGTGGGTTCACGCGCCGCCATGAAATCTGGGCAGCGTGAGGGGCTGTAATGGCTACCTCTCCTCTTCCTTTCTCTCGCCGGCGGTGACCTGCAATAACAGAAAATGCACAACACAGTCGATTTTAGTTTTTTTTTCTTCCTTGTTTTCGGATCTGGTCTCGGGTTCTTTTGGATCTGCTTCGCTGCAGATCGGTCACCTTCTTCTTCTCCTCCGTTTCAGGTGGCTAGCAGTGAAGAGGAACGACCGAGAAGGGAGCGTCGCTGCTGGGGCTGTTCGGTGTTGGAGGGGGCGCCGCTGCTGGGGCTGTGGGTCGCTGCTGAGTTGATCAAAGAAGAAGATGCTGCCGAGAGAGGTGCTTCAGTGCTGATGGGTCCGGCGGGATGGAGACGAAGGGGCTGTCTTGGGTTTTTTATGGCTAAAGAGGGTGAGGGAAAAAATGGCCGAGAGGGAGAGAGGGGGGTTGTGAGCGGGGGCTGTTCGGTTCCTTTTTGTTGGAGGAGAAAGGAGGCCGTGAGGTTGATTTGTAAGGGGAAAATGAGATTGATTGGGGGGCTGAGAGAGCAAATCAAAAACCAGGGGGGAGGAGTTTGGTGGCTTCGGCTGTGCAGCTGAGGGAGAATGGGGAAGAAAAATATTGGCCGGTGGCTGGAAAAAATTAAAACCAGAGAGGGGGGGTCGGCTGCAAAGAAAATGAAAATGGCCAAGGGGAGATGACGGGAAAAAATGGGGGAAAAGGCTGTGGCTTTCCTCCTTTGTAAAGGTTGGGGTCGCCCCCTTCAAGAGTGGCTGGTCTGAGGGAGATCAAAAAAAATTTGTGGCTGAGACTTTCGGTTTTCAGAGGGAGAGCGACAGATGAAGGAGAGGGGACAGTGTATGGGTCTCCGGCTGAAAGAAGAAGAAAATGGAAAATCCCCCTCTCCCCTTCGGGTGCAGGGGAGAAGAAGAAAATCCCAAAGGGATTGGGGACCGTGGCTGCTGCCCACTACTGCCGGGACCCTCTAAAATGGCTCCAATCCCCCTCTTTTTGCAAAGCTGGGATGAGATGAAATAGAAATTTTCAGTGTGAGGAGGGGCCTCCATTGTCGGCGGGAAACCAGGAAAAGAAGACCATGGGTGGGGGCTAAGTAATTAATTTTTAGCCGAAAGAGAGGGATTAAATAATAGTATTGGGCCAGGGGCAACGGCTAATTTCGGGTGAAGAGAAAAAAAAATTCTTAGGTTGCCCCTCCTTCCAAAATTCAAAATTCCCTTAGGCCAAAAATATTGTTTCGGCCTCAAAATTGGTCCTTAATTTTCTTTTTTCTTTTTTTTTGTAAAATTTGATTTTTCTTGTTTTTTTTGTATTTTTTGAAAACGAGCAATATCAACGTCGACTCGATGAGGAAAATCAATGATTTTAAAAACGACGCGTGAAAAGTCGAACGCGTTTGAAAATCCTTTGAAAAATTAAATTCTTTTTAGACGACGTTGAAAATGCTAAAATGACGAAAATATATTAAAAAACATATTTTTTGGATTTTCTTTGTTTTTCTCTATTTTTGGATTTTTTGAAAATATATAAAAAACATGGGTCAAAAATTGGGTAGCAACAGATGCCCCCTCTTTACAATGCTTACGAAGCGAAAATCCTCAAAATTTTGCATAGTAAGCTTTGTAAAGAAAACAAAAGGAAAATGATTTCATTATCTTGGGCGACCTGCCCACACATACTCACCCTAGTCTATTTTCACGGGCGACCGACCCACACTCTCCCAATAGTCTATTTTCACGGGCGACCTGCCCACACATTGGGTTTACCTGAGATCCCATCTGGCGACCTCATTCAACTGGAACGAAAATATTGCGTAACTCGGTTAACCTGAAATCCCATCTGGCGATTCCCTTTAACCAAAGCTACATGAGATCCCATCTGGCGACCTCATTCAACTGGAACTAAACTGTGTAACTCGGTTAACCTGAAATCCCATCTGGCGATTCCCTTTAACCAAAGTTACATGAGATCCCATCTGGCGACCTCATTTAACCAAAAAAAGAATGTGTAAAAAATGGTCTCATTGTACGGGTGACTAACCCTAGGAAAAAAGTTGGTCTCATTGTACGGGTGACGAACCCTAGTGCTGTTGGTCTCATTGTACGGGTGACGAACCCTAGTGCTGTGCTGGTCTCATTGTACGGGTGACGAACCCTAGAAAAATGGTGGTCTCATTGTACGGGTGACGAACCCTAGAAAGATGCTGGTCTCATTGTACGGGTGACGAACCCTAGAAAAATGGTGGTCTCATTGTACGGGTGACGAACCCTAGAAGGATGCTGGTCTCATTGTACGGGTGACGAACCCTAGAAAAATGGTGGTCTTATTGTACGGGTGACGAACCCTAGAAAAATGCTGTGAAGTGCGGTCTCATTGTAATGGGTGACCTACCCACGTGGAAAAAATATGAAGTGTGGTCTCATTGTAATGGGTGACCTACCCAGATAGAAAGAATGTGAAGTGTGGTCTCATTGTAATGGGCGACCTACCCAAAAAAAATGGAAAAAATATGAAGTGTGGTCTCATTGTAATGGGTGACCTACCCAGATGGAAAAAATATGATGAAGTGGTCTCGTTGTGATGGGCGACCTACCCAAATAGAAAGAATATGAAATGCGGTCTCATTGTAATGGGTAACCTACCCAGATGGAAAAAATGTGGAAAACTGCGGTCTCATTGTCATGGGTGACCTGCCCGGATGGAAAAATGTGGAAAACTGCGGTCTCATTGTCATGGGTGACCTGCCGGATGGAAAAATATGATGAACGGTCCTATTATGATGGGCGACCTACCCAGATGGAAAAAATGTGATATGACAAGTGTGAAAAATAGGACTTACCTGGCGAAGTCCTGAGGGGATGACAGAAGAAGGGCTGGAAAACTTGGTGCTTCCTGATAAGTCCCGATCATAGGATTTGAAAACTCGGTGTTTCCTGACTGCAAGGGTTGAAAACTCGAGGCTTCCCGATTGCAAGGTCGATCTTTTCATTTCTTTGGGATTTTCCTAATGGTAGGGTTCATCCCATCGTCCTTTTATTCCATGATCAAAACCGATTCTTTATTATCATCACCACCATGCTTCTTTCTTTTTCCACCATATCTTGCTGGACCTCCTTAAGGATTTTCCTGTAACAATTCAAAAATATGTGCAAAATTTTTTTTTTTTTTTTTTTTTTTTAGGTTAGATGACATGCATGCATCCTTACCTGTTTTGAAATATAGGTCCCCCCCTCTTTGATGCTCCATCGTCATAGGGTGCCTTTGTTTTCATTCCAAAGCTTTCCTTACTCTTCCGATGCATTGGCTCATTCATGTGCTAAGCCATCCACTCAGCTTGTAAATTTAGTGCCCAACCCGAGCTGTCTTCGACAATTATTGCTTGCATCGTTCATCAAGCTTGACCCTGCCCCCAAGTGTGGTACTGCTTGATTCATCATGAAGGATTTTCTCTCCTGGCTTCTTCTGAGAATTATCCTCTGATTGATTGTGTGCATCATGCCAACACCCATCAAATTGTTAATCAGTCATGAACTTGCCTCTATTTTGAAACAGTACTCTTCAAGTACATGTTATCATCAGCCTTCTTGGAACTCATTCAGTCATCCAATCATGCATCTCATAGCTTGCAGTACAAAGGCTCATGGTTGTATGCTCAGTGCTCTTCTCATGGACTCCTTTCAACTCTTCTAATCAGATTGTGAAAAGAAATGTCTCGGCCTCATCAATGATGCTACTTCTATCACCCATACTCATGCGGTGAAGTGCTCATCTGGCTTAAAACAAATTGTCCCACACAGTCAGTCTTCGGGGTGGGTGCCTTTCTGACATTCATTCAATGCAGTTGCGTGGTAACGTCTGTCGATAACCATGTTTCAAAGGATGACAATATGAGATTGTCCTTCAAGTGCAGCATTGTTCCACAGTCAGTCTTGGTGGTGTGCATATGTTCGATGTTCATTCAAATGCACTCACCTGATAACATCTGTCAGGAGTCATAGCCATGTTTCAGAGGGTTACCCAAGATGAAGATATGAAAATATCCTTCAAGTGCAGTGTTGCTCATCAATTGTTGCTGAAGTTCACTAAATCATGGATTGTCTTTGAACAACATTGCCCCTAGTTGATCTGAACATGCTCATTCTTCTGTTTACAACCAAATGGCTTTTGTGAATGCCAGGAATGACTTTGATGGACTTTGATGACTCATCATGTGATTCTTTCTTTGCCCCCAGTTGATCTGGATACTGTTTGTTTTCCTTCTTAAGGTCCACTGTATTGCCCCCAGCTGCTCAACTTTTCAAGGAGTGTCGAGGACTTCAATGTCATTTCTATCAACGATTTTGCATACTCAATCAATGTTCTTCTGTGTTTGATAATCTTCCTTGTTCTGGAATCAACTCTCATATTTCAAAGATCATGTCTATTCAAAGTCTAGTTTGTTGAAATGAAATCAGAGATGTCCTTTTTTGGAAATCTTTTGATGGTCTGTGATCAAAGACCTTTTTGAGTGAATTTCAAAAGCAAGGCACCCAAGTCAACACTTAGGCTTTATCAGGAAAGGTTATTTCTTTTCTTAGCACTTGTTTTATCAGCATGCATAATAACTAGTAGCTTAATTCATGAAGTCACGACCTTTATGGAAAAGCTCTTTAAGTTTTGAGAGCGCCATTTATCGGTTCAAATTTCTTGCTTGATTAAAAAGGGCTTTTAAAAGCACGTAATGCAGGCTATGGTTCATGGCTATGAAAGAAAGGAATTTCACAGGCTCAAAAGGTGTTTGAGGGTTTCAAAGACCTAGGATCAACATCAACTATTCATCAACTCTTTTCTATTGTTGTCTTTGTAGAGGAAACGACATATAACCTTGTTAACCTCAAAGTTCAGACTTTTCTTAACATAAGTCATAATGCAAATCCACATTTCCTTGATGAATAACCAACCTTAATCATCTGATAACATCAGAGGCTTTATAATGGATACCAAAAGTCAACGTTTATAACTTAATCTTTTTTTTTTTTTGGTATTGACTTTTGTTGTGCCTTTCCTTGATTGAAATTTCTTTTGCTCTTCATAGACTTGATAGGCGTTCTCCTTCCTTTATCTTTAACTTGTATTTAAGTGAAGGTAATTTCAACTTCCCTTTTTTTTTTCGTTCTCTTTTTTTTTCATCATAGCCTTCCTCAAAACTTTCTTATATGCCCCCAGTCTATGTGTCTTCTTATAGCTCTCTTTCAATCATTGGACTTTTGTTTAAGCCTTCCTCTTTATCCATTAATTATATCAATGTCTCCAACATATCTCTCATCTGCCCCCAGTATGGGGTGTGATCCTAGTCAGGGTTTTCATGAAAAGAATATTCTATTCAGCTCAAAATGGGACTACAAGGGATATAACCTTTAGAAAGTGAAGGGATATCAAAGATGGCCTTTTCTCATTTCAAGCAAGGTCGGTTAGAACCGATAAATTTTGACCTCATCCGGTGTAATGATTTGGACTTGTAAGAGTCATGATTCACGAGTCCATAACTATTGAATCCACTACATGTCATTATGCATACTGTTAAAACTTAGCTAATGATGTGTGGTTCAGTTTCAAGAGGTATGAGTTCAAAATTGTTTGGTCACCTCATGTCATTTCAACAAGCATCGAGTCATTTCTGTAATCAAAACACTCTTAATCTTCCAGATTGATTAACCTTTATCGAATGTTGGAGTTTGATCAAAATATTTTGTCAGAATAAAATGCTAAACATCTGTTGATTTCAAAACAACAAAGAGACAAAAGCAAGGCATGTTTCGTTGAAGGATGAGATGTGATCCCAAAACAAAAATGCAGAATTCCAAAACAATATGATTGACTGTTCATCACCATTCTTGAATCAGCTTTTCTGGCAATATCTGTGTTTTGCCTAAGCACTTTCGATCACATGTCATTTTGATGATGTTCGGGGGACAATATAGCCAATGACACCCTCCTTTGCAAGCTCCACTTGTCCCTTGCTCACCAACTTTCAGACTCAATTCTTGCAATTCTTGAAACTGTTCACTTGAAATGGTTGAGGACCCCACCATGACATCACATCTCTTTTCTGGATTATACCAACTAGAAATTGGTGGTTGCATGGGATTTGTCGGAGTCAAGCAAAATTCTGGAATCTGGCAGATGCTGGTCGACAAACTTAAACGGCAGAGGAATGTCCCATCTTGGCAAATACATTTGAGCAATTGATGCTACCGTGAGACCTGGCTATACCCCATAATTAAGGGTTCACACCGTCGAAGTCATCTCTTGATTCACCTCTCATCATTGTTCTAGAATCCTTGACAGAACCATCAATCTTTTCTCTCTTCATAGCTTGTTCAATTCTTCGGCAAATCCTCACAACATCATTTCAATCTTCCAATGTTGTTGTGGTTGGTTGCGGATTGTTAGAAAACTTTCCAACAGCTTGGTAACCTTGGCAGCGCCCAGAAACTTGTATTATCGCCACTACCGACGTGTGGAATCACTCATTGTCACTATTGGAAGAGCACCTGATGAATCTGAATCTCCATTATTTCTTCTTTGATTTCTCTCGAACGGTGCAGCAAACAAACACCTATAGAGGAAGTCCTGCTCTGTTGAAGTTTCAGTATTCTTCATGTTTTTCAGTCTAGGCATGTCTCCTCTCTACTTTTGCGTTTTAGTATTGACACTGTTTAGAGGAAAATCATAGATGATCTGAGACTACTGTGTTCTTTCTTGGATTTCCCACTTGCGGATCCACAAACAGAGTCCTGCCGAGAGAGCTCTGCTACGATGAAGTTTGATGTCTGCTCATATATTTCGGACAAGGTCTGGCTCTTCAACCTACTAAGAGGTTTTCGTGCTGAAACTGATGAGAGAAATATTTGTAGCAATGCTTATAAATCCCCTTTTGCATTCCCAATTTGCACAGCTATAAATGGATTTTTGTAGAGAGAGCTCTGCCTCATTAAAGTTTAGTGTTTAATCATGGTTTATCAGACCAACATCTTGTGCTGCTGAAATGGAATTGAGCTCATAATCAGGGGTAACTTCAAAGCAGGCTAATGCACCATGTACAGGAGGCTAGTAGTCGTTTGGTTCCATTAGATGACAGGAATCAAAGTTGTCATTAGTTGATGACTGAAGGCATTGTTGTTGTTGTTCATGACTGAAAAGGAGAGATACATCTTCAATGAACGTGGACAGCAGTGTTCCCATAGAAGACTGTACAGTCATTCTCTTTCCATTTGATGCTCAACACTTGTTCAAGCAAATCTGAGTCTAGCTACTTCATCTTTGATGCTCCCAACCTCAATCTGGTAATGAGCCTCTATCTGACATCTTTCTTTTGCTCCCATCATCTTTTTTTAATCACGTGCAGCACAGCTTGTGCGGAGGACCTACCTTTCAACCCGGTACATGCATGATAAATGTATGAATATGTAATCTATATGATGAACTCGCCCTTTCGAGGGGTGACAATATGATCGTAACTCTTGTATGATGGAACAAGAATCATGATTTTTGCCCAAACTCTCCAATGAAAATTTTCAGAGTGACGGCCAATGCTTCAAGAAGGGTTTGCTCGGATGCAAAACAAATATTTATGGAGCATACAATCCTACAGGCAGGTTCTATTCATTTTACGTGAGACAGGGTAGGTTTGCTACTTGGTCTCTACAAGGGGTCTCTTGTTGTCCCAGTGATTGCCCTCGTAAAGGCAATATAGGGGCCCAGCAGGTAATTGGTTGGCACGTGTCCAACTATTACCAGTCTAAGCACTCAACGAAGAGTTGGGGTTTACACAAACTTCAACCTTGACTCAAGTCATAAGGTAAGCTGCTAGTCCCCCACCTAACTTAAAGCAGGTGTGATGCATGAGAGAATTATATACAATGCATGAATAAAACACAAATAAAATAAAACAAAGTACAAAAAAAAAAAAAAACTTAAACACATCAAAACACAAAGCTTAGTCCGATAAAGTTGAAAACAATACCTTCCCCAGTGGAGTCGCCATCCTGTCGCACCCCAAAAAAAAATCCTGGCGCGCGGCATCGGCTGGCGATTTTTCTCGTTGTAGCGTTTGCTTTGAATTTGTTTGTGGGAGTCGCCACCTAGTAATTTATTGAGGGCTACTAGGAAACCTGATGTACTGGTCTTGTCAGAGATCATGGGTAAGGGACTGATTGTGGTTAGGGAAGGTATTAGCACCCCTAACACACCCTACCTGAGATAAGCTGCTTCGTGTTCTGATGTGATTTGAAAATTTAAAATATTAATTAAATTCTTAGGCTTGAATAAATCAGTTATTAAATCCCCGAATATATGTAGAAACTTGTCCTCATATTTTCATGGAAAATACAACTTGATTTTATTTGTCCTTGAGATATTTAACCATATTTAAATTAACAAATAATTCTTTTTGTCCTTTTTTAATTTTTATAATTCAATAACATATAATAAAAAATACAAACACACACATTCATATTTCACTATTTTATTTTTTTTTGTTTTCTTTCCTTTTCTTTTTCTTTTCTTGTCTTTTCTTTCCATAATACAAATACAAATACAAATTCAAAACTAAATAAGAAATTACATCAAACAAAAATTACATTAAAATTACAATAACAGCCCTAAAACAAATATGGAATTCACAGGAACACCTTTTGCACCACTGAAACAGTGCTGGGAGCATTTTCAGGGCAACTGAACGCTGGTGGCGCGTCTTCCCACGCGCCACCGTCACTGGCGGCGCGTGGGTTCACGCGCCGCCATGAAATCTGGGCAGCGTGAGGGGCTGTAATGGCTTCCTCTCCTCTTCCTTTCTCTCGCCGGCGGTGACCTGCAATAACAGAAAATGCACAACACAGTCGATTTTAGTTTTTTAGATCTGTTCAAGTTCTCTTCAGATCTGTCCCGTGCGGGTCTTTTGAATCTGCCTCGCTGCAGATCGGTCATCTCCTTCCTCTCCTCCGTTTCAGGTGGCCAGCAGTGAAGAGGGAAACGACTGAGAAGGGGGCGCTGCCGCTGGGACTGTTCGGCCGCTGCTGTGGTCGTCGCTGGGTTCTTCAGTTGCGGGGAGATCGGGTGCTGCTGTGGAGGAGCTGCTGCTGTTGGAGGATGGCGTTGATGGTCCGGAGGAGGAGGTGACGCTGCTGAGAGGGGGGAGGGTCTGGTGCTGGTCGGCCGAAGAAGGGCTGCTGCTAACCGGTTGAAGGAGAAACGGCTGAGAGGAGAGGATTTGTGGGAATCGGGAAGGTCCTCTGATTTTCAAATGAAAATAGAGGCGTGGCCGAGAGAGGGGTGAGGGAGACAGTGAGGGAAGGGGGTGGTCCGGTGCTGATGAGAGGAAGATCGGCGTTGTGGGTGGTGCTGGTTTGGGGAAGAAAAGAAAAATGAAAATGGTGAGGGGGCTGTGCGGTTTTGGAGGAGAAGGGAGCTATGGCTGTGGGGGTTTTCTGAAAAATGGAGGTCCAGTGGGGGAGAAGGAGAAAAAATCTCAAAAGGAGCTGGGGATCGTGGGTCTCTGCCCACTGCTCTCGGGACCCGACGAAAATGGCTTCCCCCCCCCCCTCTTGCAAAGCTGGGAATGAGAAGAAATATGGGTTTTTTTTTTTTCAATTATGAGGAGGGCCAACATGTCGGCGGAAAACAAGGAAAAGAAGACCATGGGTGGGGGGCTAAGTAATTAATTTTTAGCCGAAAGAGAGGGATTAAATAATAGTATTGGGCCAGGGGCAACGGCTAATTTCGGGTGAAGAGAAAAAAAATTCTTAGGTTGCCCCTCCTTCCAAAATTCAAAATTCCCTTAGGCAAAAATATTGTTTCGGCCTCAAAATTGGTCCCTTAATTTTCTTTTTTCTTTTTTTTGTAAAATTTGATTTTTCTTGTTTTTTTGTATTTTTTGAAAACGAGCAATATCGACGTCGACTCAAATACGGAAAATCAATTATTTTAAAAATGACGCGTGAAAAGTCGAACGCGTTTGAAAAATTAAATTCTTTTTAGACGACGTTGAAAATGCTAAAATGACGAAAATATATTAAAAAACATATTTTTTGGATTTTCTTTGTTTTTCTCTATTTTTGGATTTTTTTGAAAATATATAAAAAACATGGGTCAAAAATTGGGTAGCAACAAAGTCAATCATCCAATCCATCCAAGAAAATATATACTCTTTCCTCCTGTATCAGAGAGTTATATTTTTGAATGTCTGTTGCACATTCCATGGGATTGGGGCGTCGAAAGTCTATCTCCCTCCATATCCCTTGTAAATCATTGTAATATTTTTCAATGGATCCTCCTTTCTGCCGCATTCGAGTTACCCTGCGTCGAAGTTCATAATCCTGTGATGTGTCTGTTCCATCAAAATATGTAGTTGCAATGGCGTCCCACACCTGTTTTGCTGTTGGGAAGCGGATGAAGTTTGCAACCAATGATTGGTCCATTGAATTAATCAACCATCCTTTCACCATAGAGTTTTCAGTACACCATTTACGGAATGTTGGGTCTACTATCAACCCCTGCATTAGTTGCAATTGTTTTTGTAGGTGCAAGAAGTGCCTGTAATGCATCATTGGTATGTGTTGTTAAACTTATTGAAATCAAACACAAAAAGGAGGCTACAATTCTGAATAATATGTTTATTATGAATGCATAGTCTTAACCTAAATACAAATAAAGTATATATAGGTTAAACTGAAAGTACTATTCTACCCTTAATAAATAAGACTACATAAATATTATTTAACATCTCCCCTCAAACTCACGATGCGGCAGCTACAAGCATCGAGAGTTTGCCAACCAGAAAACAAAAACGAGAGATGGAATGCGCCTTGGTAAAGAAATCTGCAATCTGCAAGGAAGAAGGAAAAAAAGGCAAAGTAATGGTGTCATGCTTGAGATGATGACGAGTAAGATGACAATCGATCTCAATGTGCTTAGTTCACTCATGAAAAATCGAGTTGTGAGCAATCTGAATAGAACTCTGGTTGTCACAATACATAGGAGTAGGATGAGAAAAGGAAACTCTCATATCAGCAAGTAACCAACATAACCAAACAATCTCTTTGGTGGTAGATGCCATGGCACGATATTCTGCTTCAGTGGATGATTGAGAAACAATAGATTGTTTCTTGCTCTTCCAAGAAATAAGAGAATCACCTAAAAAGATACAAAACCCGGTAACAGACTTGCGATCTGTGGGATCACTACCATGATCAGCATCAGAGTATGCATGCAACTCCAAGGAAGAGGTGGATGAGAGTAAAAGACTTTGAAAAATTGTACCTCGAAGATATCGCAAAATACGTAGAACAACTGCCCAGCGAACAGTAGTAGGAGAAGCAACAAACTAACTAACAACATGAACAACATATGCAATATCTGGACGAGTAATGGTGAGATATACCAAACTCCCAACAATAGTATGATATAAAGTAGGATCTATCAAAGGTAAACCATCAGAAGAAGAGTACCTTGCATTAACCTCAATAGGAGTATCAACAGTCTTGTTATCAGTAAGTCTAGCCAGCTCAAGAATATCTGCAACATATTTCGACTGAGAAAGAAGGTAACCTCTAGGTGAATATGCTACCTCAATACCCAGGAAATATCGAAGATGACCCAAATCCTTTGTTGCTACCCAATTTTTGACCCATGTTTTGATAAATTTTCAGAAAAAAAAATTCAAAAATAGAGAAAAACAAAGAAAATCCAAAAAAATATGTTTTTTAAATATATTTTTGTCATTTTAGCATTTTTCAACGTCGTCTAAAAAAGAATTTAAATTTTTAAGGGTCTTTCGAACGCGTTCGAGTTTTCACGCGTCTTTTTTAAAATCATTGATTTTCCTCATCGAGTCAACGTTGATATTGCTCGTTTTCAAAAAATACAAAAAAATTTAGAAAAAATCAAATTTACAAAAAGAAAGAAATTGAGGGACCAATTTGAAAACCTAGCAATATTTCCACATATAAATACTGGTTTCCTCAACACATTCGAAGGGGGGGGGGCAATTTTGAAATTTAAGGGGAGAGACAACACAAAAAAAAAACCCTAAACCTAAAAGATTTTCCCCCCCTGCAGCCGCTCACCCAAACCAGCCGGACTTAAGCCGGTAGCTACCCACCGTTTGCTTTTTTTTTTCTCGACACCATAGCCCCAACCTTCTTCTCCCTCGGCCCCCGCAGCCTTTGGGGGAAATTCCCTGGCATCTCATTTTCTCTTCCAGTCGCCACCCTCCAACCTTCAGCACCGAAACCTTCCCCTCACCAGAGCTTCCTCTCCATTTATCAACATAGCCCTGCCAAACGCCCATCACCCAGAAAACATAACCCACCTAAACTAGCACCCCCACTTCAGATCGCCTCCCCATTTCCCGATCTTCTCCATCATATCCTCCTCCAGCAGCGGCTGCCTTTGGACCACAACAACCTCTTTTCACTCTCGGTCGCAGGAGCAAGGGATGAACCGAGCGGAGGCCCAGCTCTCTCCTCACTTCGCCTCAACAGCAACGTCTCCTCATCCCATCAGTTTCTTCCACTCCATCAACCACAGCAGCACCGTCTTCAACTGGCCACAGATCCCCCGTCGCCTTCTGCAGACTGCAGATCTGCCCTTCAGCGGCAGTCCCCACACGGCGACGCCCACCGATCCAGTGTTATTTCCAACCGAAACCAACGATCAGCCAACACCTTTTCCTCCTCCAGCTCCACCGGCCAGACACGATAGGAGCACAACCACCAGTAGCTTCCCAGTCGCCGGTGGCCACCTAAAACAGAGCAAGGGAAACCAAAAGAAGAAGGACATAAACAAAGAGAGCAGAAATAAAAACGGATCTGAAAAGGGGAAGAACCGAGACTTGCTTGCATTTTTTTTTCCTTCTTTGCAGGTGACATTACTCCTCACTGGCGGCGCAGAAGGGAAGAGGAGACGGAGTAGAGCCAGACCCAACTGTTGTGCGGGTCTATTTTCAGTGGCGGTGGCGCGTGGACCAGACGCGCCGGCACTGTTCCGGCATGTAGAAGGTGTTCCCTGTAAATTCCAGATATTTTTGGGGCTGTTATTGTAATTTTAATGTATTTTTTGTTTATTTTTTTTTGAATCATTTATACTTTGTAAATGTGGATGTAAAAGAAAAGAAAAGAAAAGAAAAGAGAAAAGAAAAGAAAAAAAACAAAAATAGTTAAAGTGTATGTTTGTATTTGTTTTATGAATGTTTTTTTTTATGATGATAATATTGCAAAGATTAAAGAAGAATTTAATATTTTGATTGGATCACGGTTAAGAATTATTAACTTATACGTAAGTTATATTTCTAATTTTTGATGAAAAGACAATTATTAAAACTTCTTTAACACATCAAATTCGCAAAGCAGCTTACCTCAGGTAGGGTGCGTTAGGGGTGCTAATACCTTCCCTAACCACAACTAGTCCCTTACCCGCGAATCTCTGACAAGACCAGTACATCCAGTTTCTTAGTAGCCTTCAATGAAATACTAGGTGGCGACTCCCAACGAACCGATTCAAGCAAACGCAACACAACAATGAGAAAAATCGCCAGCCGATGCCGCGCGGGATTTTAAGACGTGCGACATCCTTCATTTCAAACCGTCTAGCCAACTCTGTCTTCAAAACTGAAATAACATCAATGTCATCACCGGTAATAATCATGTCATCAACATATAAAGACAGAATGATACGACCTACATCAGTGCACTTGATAAAAAGAGTAGAATCATGACTACTAGAAACAAAGCCAAGAGACGAGATCACAATAGAGAATTTCTCAAACCAAGCACGGGGTGCTTGTTTGAGACCATATAATGCTTTCTTAAGCTTAAAAACATATCCAGAGTCATGTGAAATACCAGGAGGGGGTGCCATATAAACTTCTTCTTGAAGATCTCCATTCAAGAAGGCATTTTTAACATCAAGCTGAGAAATATGCCATTGACGAATCGAAGCTACAACAATAAGAGTACAAATAGTAGTCATTTTTGCAACCGGGGCAAATGTCTTCTCATAGTCCATACCATACTGTTGAGAGTATCCTTTTGCAACCAGCCTAGCTTTATATCGCTCAATAGACCCATCATAATTGGTCTTGATCTTATATACCCAACGACAACCAACAACACTCTTACCAAGAGGTAGAGGAACCAGGTCCCAAGTATCTGTCTTATGCAAAGCAGAAAGTTCCTCATCCATAGCTTGCTGCCAAAGCGGATTAAGAATTGCCTCTTTATAGGAAGAGGGCTCAAAGAGACAATGAATAGAAGCTAAAAAGGAAGTAAATGATGAAGAATAACAAGAATAAGCAAAATCTGGTAGTTTTGTAGACTTACGAATACAGATGGACTGATGTGGAGGTGGATCCACAATCTCAGATGAAGCTTGAGGGGCTGTAGATGAGAATGGAGCTTCAGGTGTGCCAGAGAGTAAAGTACCAGTACCTGCAGAGTTATGAGTACCAATTGATCGAACATGGGGAGAGATATCATTATCAGAATTCTTAGAAAACGGATCTATACTAATAACATCTGATTTAGTCAGGTTATGAGTAGTGGATGGAATAGAAAAGAAAGGTATATGCTCAAGGAAGACAATATGACGAGACACATAAAGTTTCTGAGTTATTGGATCAAAACAACGATAACCCTTTTTACCTTCACCATAGCCTAGAAAAACACAAATAGCGGATCGAGAGGATAACTTACTTCGTTCTACATGAGGACGAAGAACAAAACAAGTACAACCAAAGACTCTAAATGAGGAATAATCAGGAACATACCCATATAACTTTTCAAAAGAAGATAGACCCGAACTATGAGAAGATGGAATTGTATTAATTAAACTTACAGCAGTAAGAACAGCTTCTCCCCAAAACTCACTAGGAACAAAGGCAGACAACAAGAGAGAACGAGCAGTTTCAATAATGTGCCTATGTTTTCTTTCAGCAACACCATTTTGCTCAGGAGTATCTGTACAAGAAGTTTGGTGGATGGTTCCATCTAAGGCAAGCAATTGGCAAAATTTAGTAGAGGTGTATTCCCCACCCAAATCACACCTAAAACATTTAATCACAGCAGAATATTGAGTTTTGATAAGAGCTCGAAAAGCTGCATATATCTCAAAGAATTTAGAACGATGTTTCATTAAATAAACCCAACAATAATGAGTATGATCATCAATAAAAGAGACATAATATCGAGACCCTCCTTTTGTGGCAACAGGAGAAGGTCCCCATACATCAGAATGAATCAAATCAAATGGTGAATAAGAAACATAAATACTTTGATTAAAAGGTAAGGCGGAAAATTTTGCCAATTTACATCCACTACAATCAGAAATGTCACAAGTTTTCAAATTTCCTAAAGCTCCTGTGGATGCCAAAAATCTCAAACAAGAAGATGAAACATGACCTAGACAGGAATGCCATAAATAAAAACTAGAAGATGAAAGACTCAAACGAAAGGAAGACAAATCAACGGTAGTAGTAGCAGCGGTAGCAGCAGCAACTGACACTTTTAACTCATCCAAAATATATAGTCCATTCTCTCTACGGCCTGTCCCAATCAGCTTCTGAGACTGCAGATCCTGTTTACAACAAAACGAACCAGAAAACATGACTAAATAATCACTAGAATCACATATTTGACCAACAGACACAAGATTTAATTTTAGTTTTGGAATAAGATAAACATTAGGGAGAGACAAGTGAGGTGTGACAATAGAACCAACACCTGCTAAGGGCATAGGAGTGCCATCAGCAGTCATAACAGGAATGGAGGACAAATGGGACACAGAGGTAAAAGATGAGGAATCTAGAGACATATGATGAGAAGCACCAAAATCCAAGACCCATTTAGAGTGTAGTGTGACATACCTGAGGAACTATGAGGCAACTGACCTATGGAAGAAGAAGTGGACTTTGCTTATGGCTGCAAGGAGAGGAACTTTTGAAATTGCTCAGCCAAAATATTAGGATCGGTAATAGAGCTTGAGGAAGCTACTGCTGCAGTATTGTGGTGTGGTGGTTTATAACCCTGAGGTGGTCTATGAGCATTAGATTGTGACTGATTGCCAGACTTCCAAGCTTGATTCTACTGTCTCAACTTAGGACACTAAGCTTTCCAATGACCTTTCTGCTTACAGAAACTGCACTCATCAAAGCCAACCCTTGTGTAAGGCTTATTCTGATGATTAGAGAATGGCTTAGAAGGCACTGCTAATACTGAAGGATTTGAAGCAGAAAGAATTCCCTTTTCAGAATAAGACTGAAAGAACGTATTTTCCTCAGCCAATAACTCACTAACAACAGAGTCAACACAAGGCAGTGGAGAACGATACAAAATTGAACCTCTAAGTCCTTCGAAATCACTGCGAAGTGTTGTTAAAAAATGTACCAATCGTTGCTGCTCTCTACGCTCAATATAGGCACCACATGCCTTTAATTCTGCCGATTCTGTAAGAGCTAATTGATCCCAAAGATTTGTCATAGCAGAATAAAACTCTTGAATACTCATATTCTTTTGATGAAGAGCTCGTATGTCATTCTCTAATTGATACTGTTTTGCAAAATTTGATTGTGTGAATAACCTTTGCAGATGATCCCAAACCTCTTTTGTTGTCTCATACTTCGCCAATTGCATACCTATCGAATGCTCAACAGAATTGTTGATCCAAGTAATAATCTTTGCATTATTTGCTTCCCATGTATCTATCAAAACAACATCCCCCTCTTCAATATTCTTAGGTATTATATAAGTTCCACTAACATACCCCCACATCTTCTTACCCTTAAGGAAATTTTGCATTACATAACTCCAATACGAATAGTTCTTCCCATCCAACCTCACACTCACAGACTGAAGCGAATCATCTCTTTCAGTAGCCATAATCAACAGTCACAAAGAACTAGAATGCAAAAGCAACGGAAAACTAAATACCAATTTGCAGAAACTGAAAAGAGATTGCAGAAAACTAAAAAAATATCTTCTCGAAATTATACGATTACTCCAAAACACAAAATAAATTTGCAAAAATTGAACGCAAATACCAAATTGCAGAAGCTGAAGGGAAGACGAAATACCAAAATAATTGCAGAAACTATCGAAATACCAAAATAATTGCAGAAACTGTCGAAATACCCAATTTTGCAGAAGCGGAAGACAAAATATCACTCCAAAAAAAAATTAGGATTAAGCGTCGTTACATAAAACCAGCTCAGATACCATGTTAAACTTATTGAGATCAAACACAAAAAGGAGGCTACAATTCTGAATAATCTGTTTATTATGAATGCATAGTCTTAACCTAAATACAAATAAAGTATATATAGGTTAAACTGAAAGTACTATTCTACCCTTAATAAATAAGACTAAATAAATATTATTTAACATGTGCTATGACACGACTAAAAGTTTGATGTCTTTTCCCAAGTGCAGGAGTGTCGAAGTAATAAATAACCCGGCAAGACCGGGGTCGAACCACAGAGAGGTTAATTGTATAAATTATAAATAACAATACAACAACAACAACAACAATAAAAATAACAATAATTATAATTATAATACTCAGTACATGGCGTTGTTATACCTGAGAATGATCTAAAAGATCGGGTCACAGGTTTCCAGCCTATATACTGAGTTTATGAAAAGATCAAAGATATATATTATATAATATAAACAGAATGTAAATAATAATAATAATAATAATAATAATAAAAGCAAAAGATGAAGAAATTAATGAGAACTTTGAGATGAAAGATTAACGTAAGGATTAAAACAATGATTAAAAAACAAAATGTCAAGGTTAGAGGATCCACTAATGGTACTTCAAACAAGTATAGTATAAACTCTTATTACTCAACTGGAAACCACACATAAAGGAGGTTCCAATCAGATTATAAATTGTTAACATGATTACATTAGTTATCTTATTCGAATAAAGCTAATACTTGTAAATGTTGGCAGGCATTCATGATTATAACTTATGTTAACAACAAATCAAGTTCCTTTCATAGCTCAGGTGTCGGTTATACCATACAGTATGGGTTATGAAAGTGCCAAGTATTTGTTGTACCAAGTGTTATACAACATAAATCTAGATTAACCATTTAACAAGCAAAGTATTAAAAATGAACAAGATAACAAATATAAAACATGTTAGTATCCAACATTAAGGTCCATGTTAAGTTTATATTATACTTATTCTTACACCATTAGTGTACCCTTTTCACCTTGACGTAATTAACTTAGCTAAACATAATGAAAGAAAGAAACATAAATGAACAAGATAAGAACATAAATGAGAAAAAAGTTAACTAAGTAAAGGAAAGGAAATGAAGTGCATAAACTTGATATTATTGAAAGCAAAACATAAGCAATACAAAGAGAGAAAGCAAGAGCATGATCTTGATCTGGAAACCAAGATGCCTCAATACATGGTAAGTGCCTCCTTTTATAGGCCAAAATTTGGAACTATTGATTTATTGACTACATGATGAGTGGGTGGCCACATCTTGACTTGGTGACAATCTTTATCTTCTTGTCTGAACAACACGTCATTGCTAACATCATAATTTGCCCAGAATCCTCAGGAATGTTCTAGGAAATTGTCTCATCTTTCCAACAAAAAAAAGATGAGGTCATTTGGACTTCTAGAACTCAAGATATGGGTTGAACACTAAATAGTGTCTGGGCTGCAGGACAGCTTCGGACTCCTTCTCTGTTCCTTCAATTTGGACTTCAAAACGACCTTTTCAAATCTTGGGCTCCCATGAAAGTTGTAGGCCTTTGTCTTACCTTTCCATCCATATAAAATGGACCTAAATCCGAGATCTAGAGCTCCAGATATGATCCAATTAACCGAGCAATGTTTCCGGTTTGGACTGCGTCAGCATCTCTTTCTAAGTTTGGCCATCTCTTTGTCCTTTCACTTTCAATACTTAAACTCATCAATCAATCTTTTCATTTATGTGATAGACCTGCATTTAAGATGAGCATTTACCATAAATTAAGGTATCTTATAGTATCAAACTTGTTATTATAAAACATGCTTTAGTTAAGGAGTTATTGATACTTCAAGTGCAAAATGATGATATAAAACCTTGATAAACATGCACTTTTAAGTACTAATCACACCCCCCAACCAGCTTATTACTAGTCCTAGTAATCTAAAGCGTTAAAAATAGAGAAACAATTTTGCAAGTTTCACAAAGCAAGGCATTCATCATCATTCAACTTCCATTAATCTATCCAGATAAACAAACTCTCATTAAATTTATATATTCCTGCTTCATACAATTCTTAAACAAGATATTAATAAACCTTCTTTTTATGTGCTCAATATATGAAAACATAGATGATGGGGCTTTTGTTGGAAGAAAACAATATTATGTTCAAATGTTTAAGGTGAACTTCCTTGGGTTGAGATTATTATTATTATTACTTTTTTTTCTTCTTCTTCTTTTTTTTTTATATATATATATACACATACAACTTAAAACACAATGTATCTTTAACCCATGTAACGAGTTTTAGGCTAATGACTCCAAGACCAGTTGGTCTTAGGGCATTAGGTGTTGAGACACCCCTACGAGCTTAACAACTCGAGTTGCAGATACTGATACGTAGATAGTGCAATGTTTGATTCCCTTAAGCTTTTCTCCTTAACTCATGTAACAAGCTTTGGGCCAATAGCTCCCAAGTCAGTTGACTTTAGGGTATTAGGTGTTAAAACACCCCTTCGGGCTTAATTGTTTAGGTTAGGGAGGCTACGAAACCAAACTTATCTACGTTTTTATTATCATCAATATTATCATTTTTTTTTTGTGCAAATTATATACTATCCCTTTCCCTTAGTTGTTACCTTCAACAAAAGAACATAAATAATGTAATAATCTAATGTGCAACCCACAATCATATGTTGAAGTGTGTGTGTGAAAATGAAGGTTTAATAATACTTGTTAAATGAGTATAGGAGCAGAATCAAGTGATAGCAATGCGAGAGTTTGTAAACCTGAATATTTCAAGAAGTATTCTAATAGGCCTTGTTATGAATATTGCAAATAACCATTAGAAAATTTTTACTAAGATGCGTCTCAAGAATAATTCCTCTTTACTCTGCCATCCTAGTAATAATAGTTTTGCCAAATGGTTTTTTTAAAAACAAAAACAGTTAGTTCGTTAGGTTTTTTTTTAAACTACTACCCTCTCCCCCCAACCAAAACGAGACATTGTCCTCAATGTTCTAAGGTAGAAAGATAGAGTATAGAAGACATCACCTGAAACAGCGAACAATGACAAACCTGAAACATACTTAAACAAATATAAGAAGTAATAAAACAAAATAATATGCTATTAATAAAACCACAAGACACAAGGTTTCAAAGATGAAGGCTCAAATCTAATCTAAGCTTTTTACGGCTTTCCTTAGTTGACCAATCTAGGCGACTCATGCAGGGATCAATGACAGGAATGAAAGATTGTAGTTGGTCAATCAATTGTTCAGCAGTAGCAGCAGAGATTATGATTTGTCGTGCCAAAGATGTTAGAAATTCATGTTCCACAGCTTGATCAAGGAAAGACAGCAACTTATCATAAAAACCATTGACATTTAACAAACCTATAGGTTTATGGTGAATGTGCAGTTGGGCCCAAGATGAAATATGAAAGATCTCTTCCAATGTGCCCAGACCACCTGGTAAGGCAATTAAGGCATCAACATGGCTAAACATGGCGTTCAGTCAGTCAGACATTGTGAAGACCTGTAGTTCCTCTCCAATTGTTTTTCCAATGATGTCTCCATTTGCTAAAGCTTTGGGGACAACACCCAAAACTTGACTGCCTCCTAAAAATGCAGCCATTGACACTATGAAAACCCTAGAAATCTATAATTTAAATATGTAGATATGTAAACCCTCATGTAAACGTAAGACTGAAAGTGGTAATATTTCAATGAGTGATGAAAACCAAGATTAGAAATAATAGATAAATAATGATATATAATGGAAGAGATGACCTCTATAAAATGGAAGAGATGACCTCTATAAAATGAATTTTGGTTTAGAATTCATAAGGACAGAGAAATTGGTAACGTGTTTTGATGGATAAAATAATGAGAAAAATAACAAAATATTTTTAGGAAGTAAGTGAGGTAATAAAGAATGCATTATAATAAATGATAGTGCAATGAAAAAGGGTAGGACTGAAGGTGCAAGCACCGATTAAACTCAGTGACGTTATTTTGAAACGGTAATAAGCCCGATAAATAAATAAAGGTGGAAATCCTAAAATTAATACATTTCAAAATAATAAAATGATCGTAAAGGTTTAGAAGGATAATTGATATGATTTTTGTTTGTGAAGATTGAACAAGAAAAATCTAGATTGTTTATAAAAAGTCATGAATTGAACAAGTTTATATTAGGAAGCAGAATTCTCAATCCAATCGTAGGATCGAGAAGAAATTTTGCATGAAGTCTATTAACATGTTTTCCTACCTTGGTTAAATATCTCATCCCAATCGGAGTTTGGTAAAGACTAACGATTTAAGCAGAAATAAACTAGATAGTTTACATGAAAAATAAAATAAAATACATAAAGGCATGAACGAGGGACAAAATTGTAATTATGGAAAAAGGTGCCTATAAAAATGCAAAGGCCACCAGATTAAAAAAAAAATAAAAGAAGAGAAAAGCGGACAGAGAGAGCTGCAGATTTTGGAGTAAAACCAATAATACTCCGGTGGCCATATCTCAGGACTCAACCGTTGGAGCATGCTACGTTTTGGATATATTGTTCTTATTACACTTATCTACTAACTGACCGGAGGGATTGGAAGGAACACACTCCATTGGACATAAATCATCATCGGCAATTTCATGAAAAACAAAAAGGAAATGCACCTGCAGGGCAGTTTGGTCGCCGGCCTATTTCTCTCTCTTCCACCGTTGGATCATGCTCATTCTTGGATATGTGGTGCGACTAGATGTGTCCTTCATTCTGGACGGTGGAGATCGGAAAATATTTCTCCGGCAAGGTTTCATGCATGTTGAACAGTATCTCGCCCATTTTCAGGTAAGCTCGGTTTTCTTCAGATCTAGGGCGATTTAACTGTTGGATCATTATGAGTTTTAGATATATTATGCACAACGCTATGATATGTAGTCTGACCGTTGGGTTTGAAACAATAATTAGAGGTTGATGAATTATTACCTTTTGAATCTATTGCTAGTTTTGACAAAATGTAGTAAGCTTGATTAAATGCATGTTTTGATGAAATTAGAATTGTGTGGGTGTAGGTTTTATGGAAGATGTAATGGTAAAATATGTTCTTGTTATTGGGATTATTATAGATTAATTGTGTATTCTTTATATGAGGGGAAGTATAATTATTGTGTAAGAATAGTAAGGAACATTGCTATATGAACATGTTGATTGAATACAAAGCTAACTTGTTGGTTGTGTGGATGTAAATGGGGTGGAACCATAAAGAAATTGAAATGAAAGAAATATGGAAAATAAAGCATATTTAAAGCTAGGCATAAGTATTTTTGTCAAATTGATTAGTTAATGAAGATTGTCATGGATTCCAACTAGTGGGGTGAAATTGTTGTGGTGATAATGATCTAAGAATATTAATTGTTAAGGTTTGCCGCATATGTTTAATCGCACGAGGAGAGAGCGAAAGAAAATGAATAGTTCATCATTTTGTTGTATTAATAATAATATTAGGAGAAATCCCAAAAGGAATGAGTTTCCTTATTTTTGGTCTAATCTTTGCTATATTGTAGAGGTAGGGAAATTGTTTGAATGTTTTGCTTTAGAATTGGGTTGAATTTGTGATTTAATTATGCCAAATGACCTTGGATGATGTTGTTTTTGCAATGAAAATAAGTTGGAAGTTGAAAAGGATTTCCAAGGAATGAAAATCCTCGTTGTCCAAAATTTTAGCTATAAAGGAGGGGCTATTATGATTGTTGATTGTGAGCCTTAAAACAAAATAATTTGGAGTTGGTTTCTTCATAAAAGTTGTATCTCTATGTTTAGCCTTTCATAGAGATAAATCACTCCCAAAACTGAGTTTTACAACTTTAGATATGATTCAGACACTAGATAGTGTTCTGGGTTGGTTAAGCTTAATTGATCGAAATTAGACGATTTTTAATCATTGCTTGGAATTGCTGTTGAGTGATGGTTTTGATAACAAAATTATAAGAATGAATATAAACATTAAAATGAGTAAGTGTATGAGATCTTAAAGAAAATTCCTTGTGATTAGTTTGAGAATACTAGTTGAATGAGAATTAAATGAAGATGTGATGTTGGTTGTATTGTTGATAAAAATTGAATCCCTGGTGGTACAGGGAAAGCTGTGGGGACCGGAAAATTGCATGGAGTGGCAGCACGTGCACCTATTTTAGGTAGGTGATTCATCATCTTATTTTGTAATTATCAGTTTTTCTTAAATATCTGTGTTGTGTGTTTAATTGATGTTAAAAGAATGAAACAAATGAATAAGTTGAGTGATTATTACAAATAAGAACTATTGGTAAGTTAAGAGAAAGTGCTGAAATTATTTGGCTAACAAAAGAGGTTAGCCGGGTGCTGGGTAATTCGAATGGAATTACTAGATTGATTTTGGCAACCAGGATGGGTTAGCCAGATTTCTTGGGTAATTAAAAGAGTTACCGGGTTTATTGGTTGACGAGGAAGTTAACTGAATATGAGGTAATTCGTATGGAATTACCGGATTGATTGGCTAACAAAAGAGGTTAGCCGGATGCTAGGTAATTCGTATGGAATTACCGGATTGATTTTGCCAACCAGGATGGGTTAGCCAGATTTCTTGGGTAATTAAGAGAATTACCGGGTTTATTGGTTAACGAGGAAGTTAATCGAATATAGGGTAATTCGTATGGAATTACCGGATTGATTGGCTAACAAAAGAGGTTAGCTGGAGGCTGGGTAATTCGTATGAAATTACTAGATTTATTGGTAATCGAGGAAGGTTAACCAAATGTGTGGGTAATTATATGAAATTACCAGAATTATTGGCAATCGGGATGAGTAGCCGGATAGTTAAGTTTTGAAGAGATTATGTGAATTAAATTATTGAAGTTAGAAGTAGTAAATTCTAAATGTTACGAGTAAAATAATTAATATATGACTAAGATATTGAGTAAATTAATTAATGTGGTTATTGGATAGACACAATGACTTGGAGATTGGAGGGGAATTGATAGATAATTGGTTACCATAGTGTTGATGGCTAAGGATGCTTAGTGACCGTAGTGTCGATAACTAAGATTGTGTGCGAATGATACTTGGCAACCGTGGTTACAATGCATATGATGTTAATAAAAAAATAATAATGAAAGGGGTTCGGCACGAATGGAAGAATCAAATGTCATTGATTAACCATTCCGGGTCGAGAATAGTTAATGATATCAATAGGTCACATTGGTATCGACAACCATTTCTGGTGTGATTAGCTACTCCAGGTAAGGAGGCTAATGATGTCAAGGGTTCTTGACATCGATAAGTTTGATGGTAAACCAGATATGAATAAGATTTGATTAACCATTCTAAGGTAGGAATAGTTAATGATAATGATCGGTTGTATTGATATTGACATGTGAATGTAATTGATTAGTCTAGCTCGATATTAGAAGACTAATGATACTAATGACATTTATTAGTTTCAGTGATTACCTTTTAGCAATAGATTCAGAAAGGGAATATATGGATTAGTTATTCCAAAAGAATGAGATAAGCTAATGATACCAAGAGAGGAATATCTTGGTATTAAGTGAGAATTGATTTATAAGAAGATGGTGTCCGCAAACCGTTAAGTTGTGTTGAGATTTCCAAAATGGAATTGTTTTTGGCAAATGAGATAGGATATTAGATGGATATTGGTAATAGATGGAAAATATATGTTGTAAAAGAGGTTTATGCCTAACTTTATATATCAAAAGAAATTCCGTAGAGATTATTGTTTGCCATTGTTATTGCTTGTTACTATTTTCTTATAATTACGTGTACATGTTAATTTCTATTTTTAGGTCCATCAGGGTCGTGTCAAGAGTGATACTAGATTAGTTGTCTTTTGCTTTTGACCATGTAAATAAATTGTAAATTAAAAGACTTATCTCCTAAAACTTGAGATGTAATATAAATCTGTAAATTTGAATGTATGTCTTTAATCTAATGGTTGAAACTCTTAGTACCTTTTTGACCATGCATGTTTATAATTGAAATTGAATCTTTTATTTGAACTACATTATATGATGTTATTGAATAAGATGTGTTATGTTGATGAGAATGAGTTGGGTTGAGACCCAGGATGATTGGGTCGTAATTGAGTTATGAGGAGATGTGAGATATTAGAAGTGTAAACAGGGTATATATCGATAACTTGGGACCTCCCAGTATAGGGGAGACTCTGCCGAAATTTTGGTGGAACCTGTATATCAAAAAAAAAATTACCTAAAAATTTCCAATGTATCGCGAAAAAGAATATAGAAAATCGGGGTTGTTACAGACACACCTCCCATTAACCCAAGGTTGCCTCCCCCATATACTAAATGAATCTTTCTCTCAGCTAGTACCCGACCAAGATGATTTGCTGATTCTAAAAACTCTTTTTCTTTCCCAAGACTGGATCCACCGAAAACACAAATATTTCTTATGTGATGACTTGAGAAACCTGCCATTTCTACACACTTCTATATTTGATGAATGTATGGGATGAGTAGAAATGAAGGGAAGGAAGAGAAGAATTTATAGATGAAAAATTGAAAATGCAATCATACCACCTATATGTAGGCTAGCTGTAGTCTCACAAACTCTCTCTCTCTCTCTCTCTCTCTCTCTCTCTCTATTTATTAATTATTTATTTTAAAAAAGCATGTATGTACAGGTAGTTGTGATTGTGGCTCACATCTTCCCTTGGTTTTACGTCCAAGAACGGCTTAAACGCCCTTTATGGGTCGGGGATAGGCTTCCCATCCAGTTTTCTTAAAAACTAGCAAACAGGGTCTTTTTTAGTCAGATTTCCAAGACTAAGTCGATCATGTTCTTTATGGAATTGTGGCCATAAATCATGAATTACATGATGCACATCTCCACTGGGATGCGTCTCAAGGGTCAACAAAAGATTATCTAAAGACCCCTTACTCAGGCCATCCTTAATGAATTGTATTTTATCTTCATGGTTTCAGATACCATTCCTAAAGAATGACACGTCGCATTACAAGTCCATCTGGCACATCTGTGATAGACTTTCAGTCGTTTTGCACGACGTTTCTTTGCAAAAGTGCTTTTACTTGTTCCAGGCATGTGTGAAATGAAAGAATTGGAGGACTCACCTGATAAGCGGACCTTTGCTTCAATTAGCCAGCGAATATCTTCAGGAATTTCATGATTCATTAACGACCTCAATCTTGCACACCTAGCACGGTAAATTTTATTAATCGCATTTAGAGGCAAAGCGGGAAAATACCTTTTCAACTTTTCAAGAGTGGTGTCCATTTTCAAAAAAGAATTAGAGAAGAGATTCAAAGAAGGGAGAAAGAGCTAAAAATTGTACAAATATATACAGATATCAGTTATTTGGGAAACTGAAAGAACCGACTTAAGTCACGGAGTACCGTTATCCACCATTTGACCGAGGTGAAAGAGAGACTAGCAAAACAAAAGTCACACCAAAAAGAGAAAAAATGTGAGAAAAACAAAATAACCAACCTTTATCAATAAGATCATTCAAACCAATGGATTCATTTTCACTAGGAAACTCATCAAAGTAAGCTTTCAAACAATGTCCATTTACCTTCAAAACATTGTCATTCTTTGGATTGTCAATATCAAGGGCCCCATAAGGATACACATGTTTCAAAATAAATGGACCGCTCCATCTTGATCTTAGTTTTTCAGGAAATAAATGGAGTCAAGAATTATAAAGCAAAACTTTTTGATCAGTATCAACTTTTTGACAATTTTCACAAGTTTTTACAGAATGCATGTGTGTCCTTGAACATGGTGGGGCCAATAAAAATCCATTTTGTAAGATTTTTGCAGTCGTCTTTCTTAATGAGAAATGACTCCCACATGCTTTAGAATGACAAACTTTAATGACATTACTTACCTCATTGTCAGGAATGCATCTTTGAAATTTTTTATCAGGACAATATTTGAATAAGTTAAGGTCATCCCAATAAAAGTTCTTCACTTTGTTCAAAAACTTTCCTTTGTATTCAATACTCCAGTGAGCTGGCAAATCTCCTAAAGGAAGAAAATTGATATTTTTAGCAAACCAAGGCATTGAACTAAGAGAAAGTAAGGATTCGTCAGGAGAGTAATCATCGATTGGTGGGATGTCAGATGTCAAATCTGTTGTCACTCTTGGTCACACCCCAAAAAATCTGGCGCGTCATCGTGCTGGCGATTTTTCTCTCGTTGTGTTGCGTTTTGCTTTGAATTCGTTTGTTGGAGTCGCCACCTAGTAATTCATTGAGGGCTACTAGGGAACCTGATGTACTGGTCTTGTCAGAGATCGCGAGTAAGGGACTGGTTGTGGTTAGGGAAGGTATTAGCACCCCTAACGCACCCTACATGAGGTAAGCTGCTTTGTGTTCTGATGTGATTTGAAAATTTAAAATATTAATTAAATTCTAAGGCTTGAATAAATCAGTTATTAAATCCCCGAATAGATGTAGAAACTTGTTCCTACATTTTCATGGAAAATACAACTTGATTTTATTTGTCCTTGAGATATTTAACCATATTTAAATTAACAATTAATTCTTTATGTCCTTTTTTTTATAATCCAATAACATAAAAAAAAAAAAAAACAAACACACACACAACTTTCTTTTTATTATTTATTATTTATTATTTCTTTTCTTTTCTTTTTTTTCTTTTACATCCACAATACAAATACAAATTCAAAACAAAATAAATAAAAATTACATTAATTAATTTAAAATTTACAAAATAGTCCTTAAAAACTCCAGAATATGCAGGGAAGGACTTCTAGGCCTGCATGAACAGTGGCGGCGCGTCTTCCCACGCGCCACCGCCACTGGTAGCGCGTGGGTTCACGCGCCGCCGCAAGAAAAACCCAACAACAGGGGGGGCTGGATCGACTCCCTTTTCTCAGTCTCCCAAACCGCCGGCAACCTGCAGAGCAAAAAAAGAAACGCACACCAGTCGATTTTATCTTGTTATTTTTATATCTGCTCAAAAACTTGTGTCCTTGGCTCCTCCCGACTTGTTTTTTTGCTTCTGCCAATGGCAGATCTAGCGGTGGTCACGGGGGGTTGTCCGGTGGTGGCCGGCTTCATTTGTTGGGTGGAGAAGGTAGATTGGGTGGCTGATGGCCGATCTATGGAGCTGCTTCTCCGTTGCTGTTGGTAGCCGGCCGAGGGGGTGTGGACGGCGCTGCTAGCTCTTCGGGTTTTGTTCGGTCTGCAACTGTCGATGGCTGGTGGATCTGCTGGTTGAAGGAACCGCCGAAGAAGAGGCTGCTGAGGGAGGGGGTTCGGCATTGATGGGTTTGTGGCCGTTGGTCTTTTTCAGGTGAGAGAGGGCAGATTTGTGGCTTGGGGAAATGGAGTGGCTACTCCGGTTCGGTTTTGAAAGAGAGGGGGGCTGTCGGTTTGTTGTCGGCTGAGAAAAAATCAAAGGCCAGGGGTGGCTTTGTTTCTCTGGTTTCGGCTGGAGAAGGAGCGGTTGCTTTGGTTGGCGAAGAGAGGAGATCGGGGAGGAGAGGGAGAGTGTAGGTGGCGGCTGGTTTGTTTGGCAGAGGGCGAGGGAGAGTGGGAGGAGATGGTGAGGCGGCTGTGGCTGTTCCGGTTAGAGGGGTCTGTGTGGGGGATCAAAAAAAAATTCAAGGTAGGGGAGGGAGAGTGCAGGTGGCGGCTGGCTTGGTAGAGATAGATTTTAGGGTTTTGTTTTTGTGTTGTCTTTTCCCTCAAAATATCAAAATTGCCCCCGTTTGCAAGTGTTGGAAACCAGTATTTATAGGCAAAAAATATTGCCAAGTTTTCAAAATTGGTCCCTTAACTTCTTTTTTTTTGTAAAATTTGATTTTTCTTGTTTTTTTGTATTTTTTTGAAAACGAGCAATATCAACGTCGACTCGATGAGGAAAATCAATGATTTTAAAAACGACGCGTGAAAAGTCGAACGCGTTTGAAAATCTTTTGAAAAATTAAATTCTTTTTAGACGACGCTGAAAATGCTAAAATGACGAGAATATATTAAAAAAACATATTTTTTGGATTTTCATTGTTTTTCTCTATTTTTTGGATTTTTTTAAAATATATCAAAAACATGGGTCCAAAATTGGGTAGCAACAGATGCCCCCTCTTTACAATGCTTACGAAGCAAAAATCCTCGATGTTTTGCATAGTAAGCTTTGTAAAGAAAAACTTGTCTTTCTATTTGCTCAATATCCACTTCATCTAAAAACCTTACTCTGTTCTTTTTTTCTTTTTTTGTCTCTCTCTTTCTCTTTTTTTTTTTTTTTTTTTTTATTATCTTGAGATCCCATCTGGTGACCTCCTTTAACCAAAACCAAAGAATGTGTGTAACTCGGTCAACCTGAAATCCCATATGGAGATTCCCTTTAACCAAAGCTACATGAGATCCCATCTGGCGACCTCATTCAACTAGAACAAAAGAATGTGTAAAAAGTGGTCTCACTATAATGGGTGACCTACCCAAGTGGAAAGGAGGAAGAGTGGTCTCATTCTTATGGGTGACCTACCCAGGGGGAATAATGGTCTCATTCTTATGGGTGACCTACCCAGGTAAAAAAAATGGAGAATGGTCTCATTCTAATGGGTGACCTACCCAGAAAAAATGATGGTCTCATTGTGATGGGTGACCTACCCAAGTGGAAAGGGGGAAGAGTTGTCTCATTCTTTGGGTGACCTACCCAGGGGGAAGAATGGCCTCATTGTAATGGGTGACCTACCCAGGTAAAAAAAGATGGAGAATGGTCTCATTCTAATGGGTGACCTACCCAGAAAAAATGGTGGTCTCATTGTGATGGGTGACCTACCCAAGTGGAAAGGGGAAAGAGTGGTCTCATTCTTATGGGTGACCTACCCAAGGGGAAGAATGGCCTCATTCTTATGGGTGACCGACCCAAATAAACAAAAGATGGAGAATGGTCTCATTCTAATGGGTGACCTACCCAGAAAAAATGGTGGTCTCATTGTGATGGGTGACCTACCCAAGTGGAAAGGGGAAAGAGTGGTCTCATTCTTATGGGTGACCTACCCAGGGGAAAGAATGGTCTCATTGTAATGGGTGACCTACCCAAGTAAAAAAACATGGAGAAGTGGTCGTGTTGTAATGGGTGACTTACCCAGAAAAAATGGTGGTCTCATTGTGATGGGTGACCTACCCAAGTGGAAAAGAGGAAGAGTGGTCTCATTCTTATGGGTGACCTACCCAGGGGAAAGAATGGTCTCATTGTAATGGGTGACCTACCCAAGTAAAAAAACATGGAGAAGTGGTCGTGTTGTAATGGGTGACTTACCCAGAAAAAATGTTGGTCTCATTGTAATGGGTGACCTACCCAGGTGGAAAAATGGGAAAACGGTCTTATTATGATGGGTGACCTACCCAGATGGAAAGAATGTGAAATGCGGTCTCATTGTGATGGGTGACCTACCCAAATGGAAAAAATGTGAAGTGCGGTCTCATTGTAATGGGTGACCTACCCAAAATGAAAAAAAAATGTGAAGTGTGGTCTCATTGTAATGGGTGACCTACCCATGTGGAAAGAATATGAAAAAGTGGTCTCGTTGTGATAGGCGACCTACCCAAATAGAAAGAATGTGAAGTGCGGTTTCATTGTAATGGGTGACCTACCCAGGGGAAAAAAATGATGAAAAACGGTCTTATTATGATGGGCGACCTACCCAGATGGAAAAAATGTGATATGACAAGTGTGAAAAATAGGACATACCTGGCGAAGTCCTGAGGGGATGACAGAAGAAGGGCTGGAAAACCTGGTGCTTCCTGATAATTCCTGATCATAGGGTTTGAAAACTCGGTGTTTCCGGACTGCAAGGGTTGAAAACTCGAGGCTTCCTGATTGCAAGGTTGATCTTTTCATTTCTTTGGGATTTTCCTAATGGTAAGGTTCATCCTATTTTCTTTTTATTCCATGATCAAAACCGATTCTTTATTATTATCACCAAAATGCTTCCTTCTTTTTCCACCATCTTGTTGGACCTCATCAAGGTTTTTCCAGTAATAATTCAAAAATATGTGCAAATGGTTTTTTTTTTTTTTTTTTTGAGGTTAGATTATATGCATGCATCCTTACCTGATTCAAAATATAGGTCCCCCCCCTCCTTGATGCTCCATCGTCATAGGGTTCCCTTGTTTGTATCCCAAAGCTTTCTTTGTTCTTCCGATGCATTGGCTCATTCATGTGTTAGCCATCCACTCAGCTATAAATGCAGTGCCCATCCCTGGCTGTCTTCGACAATTACTACTTGCATTGTTCATCAAGCTTGACCCTGCCCCCAAGTGTGGTATTGCTTGATTCATCATGAAGGATTTTCTCTCTGGCTTCTTCTGAGAATTATCCTCTGATTGATTGTGTGCATCATGCCAACACCCATCAAGATTGTTAATCAGTCATGAACTTGCCTTCGGTTGAAACACCATTCAAGTATGTATGGTCACCAGCCTTCATGGAACTGCCAAGTCATCCAGACATGAATCTCATGCTTTGCAGTAAACAGCTCATCATTGTAAGCGCGATGTATTTCTCTATGGATTCCTCTTAGCTTGTCAAATCAGATCGTGAAAATAACTACTTTGGCATCATCAATGATATTCATGTTATCACCCATATTCATGCGGTGAAGTGCACATTTGAGCTTCAGAATAGATGGTCCCATAGTCAATCTTAGTGGTATGCATATGTTCGATGTTCATTCAAATGCACTCACCCGATAACATATGTCAGGAGTCATAGCCATGTTTTACAGGGTAACCCAAGATGAAGATATGAAAATATCCTTCAAGTGCAGCGTTGCTCATCAATTGCTGCTGAAGTGCACTAGATCATGGATTGTCTTTGAACAACATTGCCCCAGTAATGATATGAATGCTCGTTCATCAGTTTATACTCAATGATGTTTTCCTTTGTCATTGTCAGATGCTAAACATAACTTTCCGGGACTTTGATGACTCATCATCTGATTCTTTCTTTGCCCCCAGTTGATCTGGCTACTGTCTGTTTTCCTTCTTAGGGTCCACTGTATTGCCCTCAGGTGGTCAACGTTTCAAGGAGTGTCGAGAAATGTTGATGTCATTTCATGGCAAGGATTCCGCAAACTCAATAAATGTTCTTCTTAGTTTGACAATCTTTATTGTTCTAAAATCAAATCTCATACTTCAAAGGTCATGTCTACTCAAGTCTAATTGTTGAAATGAAATCATAGATATATCAGTTTTTGAAAAGTTGTTTTTTTTTTTAAATTCAAGCTTCTTTGGTTAAAGACCCAACACACGTCATTCAATGTAGTCCTTCAATTGTCTTGTATTTTGAAAACAGAAATCGACCCGTTGTAAGATTAAAATGGTTTTTCCCATGGTTCTTTCTATCCACTTTAAACTCTGATTTTGGGTATATCTTTTGATGGTTTGTGATGAGGTGGCATTTTTATGAATTTCAAAAACAAGATGCTCAAGCTTTATCAAGAAAGGTTGTTTCTTTTCTTAGCATTTATTTTATCAACATGCATAATGACTAGTAGCTTAATTCATGAAGTCCCGACCCTTATAGAAAAGCTCTTCTAGTTTCGAGCGCGCCATTTATCGGTTCAAGTTGCTTGCTTGATTAAAAAGGGCTTTTAAAAGCACATAATGTAGGCTATGGTTCATGGCTATAAAAGAAAGGAATTTCAGAGGCTCAAAAGGTGTTTGAGGGTTTCAACGACCTAAGACCAACATTAATTATTCATCGATTCTCTTTCTCTTGTTGTCATTGTAGAGAAAGTGACATATAACCTTGTTAATCTTAAATTTCAGAATTCTCTTAACATAGGTCATAATGCAAATCCAACTTTTTCTTTAATGAATAACTAATCTAATTTTTTTGAAGACATTAGAGGCTCTATCCAAGACACACCAAAAGATATGAAGCATCGATTTTTCTAGTGTTGACTTTTGGCATTTGCTGTCTTTTCTCAATTGAAAACTGCCTTGCCTCTCTTAGAATTGATAGGCATTCTTTTTCCATTTCTTTTTAACTTGTCTTTAAGTGAAGGCAAATTCAACTCATAGCCTTCCTCAAAATTTTCTTATATGCCCCTAGTCTATGTGTTTTCTTTTAGCCCTCTCTCAATCATTTGACTTTTGTTCTAAGCCTTCCCCTTTATCTATTAATTACATCAATGTCTTCAAAATATCTCCCATTTGCCCCTAGTGTGGGGTGTGATCCTAGTCAGGGTTTTTTATGAAAAGAAAATTCTATCCAGCTCAAAATGGGACTACAAGGGATATAATCTTTAGAAAGTGAAGGGATATCAAAGATGGCCTTTTCTCATTTCAAGCAAGGTCAGTTAGAACCGATAAATTTTGACCTCATCCAGTGTAATGATTTGGACTTGTAAGAATCATGATTCACGAGTCCATAACTACCAAATCCACTACATGCCATTATGCATACTGCTAAAACTTAGCTATATGATGTGTGGTTCAATTTTATGTGTGAGCTCAAAATTTGTTCGGTCACCTCATGTCATTTCAACAAGAATCAAGTCATTTCTGCAATCAAAACACTTTTAATCTTCAGGATTGATTAACCTTTATCGCATGTTGGAGTTTGATCAAAATATTTTGTCAAAATACCCTTTGAAAGAAGTATCTCTTGATTTCAAAACAACAAGAAGACAAAGAAAGACATGTTTCGTTCAAGGATGAGATGTGATCCCAAAACAAAATGCAAAATGGCAAAAATCCATAACAAAAATGCTTGACAGTTTAACTCCTTCTTGGATTAGCTTCTCTGGCAATATCTATGTTCTGCCAAGCAATTCCGATCATTTGTCATTCTGAAAATGATTGATGACATCATCTTTCGCAAATTGAGCTCGACTCTTGAAACTCTTGCATCTGTTTAACTAAAATGGTCGAGGACCCCCACCATGACAACACATCTCTTGTCCAGGTTGAACCACCTGGAAAATAGTGGTTACATGGGATTTGTCGGAGTCAAGAAAAATTCTAGAATCTGGCAGATGCTGGTCGACAAACTTAAGTGGCAGAGGAATGTCAATCTTGGTAAAGACATTTGAGCAATTGATGCTACCGTGAGACCTGGCTAGACCACATAATTAAGGTTTCCCACCGTCAGAGTCATCTTCTAATTCATTTCTCATCATTGTTCTGGAATCCATGGCAGATCCTTCAATCTTTCCTCTCTTCATAGCTTGTTCAATTCTTCGGCAAATCCTCACAACATCATTTCAATCTTCCAATGTTGTTGTGGTTGGTTGAGGGTTATTGGAAAACTTCCACAAGCTAGGTAATCTTGGTAGCGCACAACACCACCGCTAACGACACGTGGAATCATGCCTTATCTCTTATATGGGAGAAAATGATGGACATGAATCTCCTCTATTTCTTCTTCGATTCCTCTCGAACGGTGCAGCAAACAAGCACCAATAGAGGGAGTTCTGCTCTGTGGAAGTTTCAGTCTTCTTCATGTTTTTCAGTCTAGGCATGTCTCTTCTCTCTACTTTTGCGCTTTAATACTGACACTGTTGGAGGAAAATCATAGATGATCTGAAACTACTGTATTCCTTCTTGGATTTCCCACTTGCGGATCCACAAACAGATTCCTGCCGAGAGAGCTCTGCTACGTTGAAGTTTGATGTCTGCTCATATTTTTCAGACCAGGTCTGGCTCTTCAACCTACTAAGAGGTCTTTGTGCTGAAACTGATGAGAGAAATATTTGTAGCATATGCAACTTATAAATCCCCTCTTGCATTCCCAATTTGCAGAGCCATAAATGGATTTTTGTAGAGAGAGCTCTGCCACATTGAAGTTCAGTGTTTAATCATGGTTTTTCAGACCATCTTATGCTGCTGAACTGGAATTGAGCTCATAATCGGGGTAACTTCAAAGCAGACTAATGCACCATGTACAGGAGGCTAGTAGTCGTTTGGTTCCATTAGATGATGTGGAGGTGATGAACACTTAACAATGCAACTAGACAAGAATCAAAGTTGTCATTAGTTGATGACTGAAGGCGTTGTTGTTGTTGTTGTTGTTCATGACTGAAAAGGAGAGGTACAGCTTCAATTGGACGTGAACAAGTAGTGTTCCCACAAAAAACTATGCAGACATTCTCCTTCCATTTGATGCTCAACACTTGTTCGAGCAGATCTGAGTCCAGCTACTTCACCTTTGATGCTCTCAACCTTAATCTGATAATGAGCCTCTATCTGACACATTTCTTCACTTCCATCATCTTTCTTCAATCACGCGCAGCACAGCTTGTGTGGGGGACCTACCTTTCAACCCGGTACATGTATGTAATCTATATGACGAACTCACCCTTCGAGGGGTGACAATATGGTCGTAACTCTTGCATGATGGAACAAGAATCGTGATTTTTGTCCAAACTCTATAATGAAAATTTTCTGAGTGACGGCCATTGTGTCACCCATAAGTCTTGAGTTCAAGATGCTTCAAGAAGGGTTTGCTCGAATGCAAAACAATAGCACATACATCCTAAAGACAGGCTCTATTCATTTTACGTGAGACAAAGGGTAGGTTTGCTACTTGGTCTCTAAAAGGGGTCTCTTGTTGTCCTAGTGATTGCCCTCGTAAAGGCAATATAGGGGCCCGGTAGGTAATGGGTTGGCACGTGTACCAATCATTACCAGTCTAAGCACTCAACAAAGAGTTGGGGTTTACACAAACTTAAACCTCGACTCAAGTCATAAGGTAAGCTGCTAGTCCCCCACCTAACTTAAAGTTTAATGTGTGTGTTCTCAAAAATAAATACAGGTGATGCATGAGACAATTCTATAAAATGCATGGAAATAAATATTAACAAAGAGATAAAAATACAAAAACTTAAACACATCAAATACACAAAGCTTAGTCCAATAATGTCAGAAACAGTACCGTCCCCAGTGGAGTCGCCATTCTGTCGCACCCCAAAAAATCCGACGCGTCATCGTGCTGGCGATTTTTCTCTCGTTGTGTTGCGTTTTGCTTTGAATTCGTTCGTTGGAGTCGCCACCTAGTAATTCATTGAGGGCTACTAGGGAACCTGATGTACTGGTCTTGTCAGAGATCGCGAGTAAGGGACTGGTTGTGGTTAGGGAAGGTATTAGCACCCCTAACGCACCCTACATGAGGTAAGCTGCTTTGTGTTCTGATGTGATTTGAAAATTTAAAATATTAATTAAATTCTAAGGCTTGAATAAATCAGTTATTAAATCCCCGAATAGATGTAGAAACTTGTTCCTACATTTTCATGGAAAATACAACTTGATTTTATTTGTCCTTGAGATATTTAACCATATTTAAATTAACAATTAATTCTTTTTGTCCTTTTTTTATAATCCAATAACATAAATAAAAAAAACAAACACGCACACAACTTTCTTTTTATTATTTATTTTTTCTTTTCTTTTCTTTTCTTTTTTTTCTTTTACATCCACAATACAAATACAAATACAAATTCAAAACAAAATAAATAAAAATTACATTAATTAATTTAAAATTTACAAAATAGTCCTTAAAAACTCCAGAAATTGCAGGGAAGGACTTCTGGGCCTGCATGAACAGTGGCGACGCGTCTTCCCACGTGCCACCGCCACTGGCGGCGCGTGGGTTCACGCGCCGCCGCAAGAAAAACCCAACAACAGGGGGGGCTGGATCGACTCCCTCTTCTCAATCTCCCAAACCGCCGGTGACCTGCAGAGCAAAAAAAGAAACACACACCAGTCGATTTTATCTTGTTATTTTTAGATCTGCTCAAAAACTTGTGTCCTCGGCTCCTCCCGGCTTGTTTTTTTGCTTCTGCCAATGGCAGATCTAGCGGTGGTCATGGGGGGTTGTCCGGTGGTGGCCGGCTTCATTTGTTGGGTGGAGAAGGTAGATCGGGCGGCTGATGGCCGATCTGTGGAGCTGCTTCTCCGTTGATGTTGGTAGCCAGCCAAGGGGGTGTGGACGACACTGCTGGCTCTTCGGGTTTTGTCCTATCTGCAACTGTCGGTGGCCGGTGGATCGGCTGGTTGAAGGAACCGTCGAAGAAGAGGCTGCTGAGGGAGGGGGCTGTCGGTTTGTTGCCGGCTGAGAAAAAATCAAAGGCCAGGGGTGGCTTTGTTTCTCTGGTTTCGGCTGGAGAAGGAGCGGTTGCTTTGGTTGGCGAAGAGAGGAGATCGGGGAGGAGAGGGAGAGTGTAGGTGGTGGCTGGTTTGTTTGGCAGAGGGCGAGGGAGAGTGGGAGGAGATGGTGAGGCGGCTGTGGCTGTTCCGGTTAGAGGGGTCTGTGTGGGGGATCAAAAAAAAATTCAAGGCAGGGGAGGGAGAGTGCAGGTGGCGGCTGGCTTGGTAGAGATAGATTTTAGGGTTTTGTTTTTGTGTTGTCTTTTCCCTCAAAATATCAAAATTGCCCCCGTTTGCAAGTGTTGGAAACCAGTATTTATAGGCAAAAAATATTGCCAAGTTTTCAAAATTGGTCCCTTAACTTTTTTTTTTTGTAAAATTTGATTTTTCTTGTTTTTTTGTATTTTTTTGAAAACGAGCAATATCAACGTCGACTCGATGAGGAAAATCAATGATTTTAAAAACGACGCATGAAAAGTCGAACGCGTTTGAAAATCTTTTTGAAAAATTAAAATTCTTTTTAGACGACGCTGAAAAATGCTAAAATGACGAGAATATATTAAAAAAACATATTTTTTTGATTTTCATTGTTTTTCTCTATTTTTTGGATTTTTTG
The DNA here is from genome assembly GCF_005239225.2 of Populus alba. Taxonomy (NCBI): domain Eukaryota; kingdom Viridiplantae; phylum Streptophyta; class Magnoliopsida; order Malpighiales; family Salicaceae; genus Populus; species Populus alba. The sequence goes on along the minus strand of NC_133298.1, from coordinate 2,377,098 downwards.
AAAATATATCAAAAACATGGGTCAAAAATTGGGTAGCAACACTCTTGACAAAAGATCGGCATTAATATTTTTTGTCCCTTTTTCATCCGTGATTTCTTCCTAAGAATAAATCATTTGCAAACCTTCATATTTATCCAACTCAATTTTACTAAAAGTAGATTCAAGTTGATCATGAACTAATTCTTCAATATGACCTACTTCTTGTAAATCATTATCATCTCCAGGTTGCTTGTAAATGTTGAAAATATTCATCTCCAATGTCATGTTTCCAAAAGATAACTTCATGAGTCCATTCCTACAATTAATCAATGCATTAGAAGTTGCAAGAAACGGACGTCCTAAAATAATAGGAAATGAATTACATGCTTCAACAGGTTGCGTGTCCAAGACAATAAAATCCACAGGATAAATGAATTTATCGACTTGTACTAACACATCTTCAATTATTCCTCTAGGCACTTTTACAGATGTATCGGCAAGTAAAAGAGTTACAGAAGTTGGTTTTAACTCACCTAGATTGAGACTCTGAAAAACTGAATATGGAAGTAAATTCACACTAGCTCCAAGATCAAGTAAGGCTCTTTCAATTTTATGTTCTCCAACAAAGCAAGAAATTGTAGGACAACCAGGGTCTTTATATTTCAAAGCATTATTGTTTTGAAGAATGGCACTTACTTGTTTGGCTAAAAAGGCTTTCTTTTTCACATTCAGTTTTCTCTTCATAGTGCACAGATCTTTCAAAAATTTAGCATAGGAAGGAACTTGTTTAATAGCATTCAACAAAGGTATATTGATCCTTACCTGTTTGAAAGTTTCAAAGATTTCAGAGTTGTGATTGACTTTCCTTTGTTTGGTCATGGCATGAGGAAATGGGAGTGCTGGCGGGGAATCAGCCTTCTCTTTGCAATGTTCAGGTTCAACCCCTTCCTTACCCTCAGAGATAGACTCATCATCTTTCTCAAAAAGGTTCAAGAATGGGTTTTTCAATAACCTTACCACTACGAAGAGTGATGACTGATTTGACTTGATCCATGTATTGGCTTCCAGAACTACTCGCATTTGCATTGTATTGCCCCTTTGGATTTTGTTGTGGTTGAGATGGAAACTTACCTTTCTCTTGGAAACTGAGAGCAAATGTTAACTTTGCAAGAGTATCTTTAAAATCTGGCATGCCTTGAGCAAGTTGAGTGCTGATTGCCTCTTGCTTTTCAATGAATGCATGCAATGTTTCCTCAAGATTTCTTCTAGGAGGTGGAGCATAAGGAGGTGCATATCCATGAGAATTTTGAAAATTATGGTGTGCTTGAAACGGTGGCTGTGAAGTTTGTGCATTGTTGCTATCACTCTTCCAACTAAAATTTGGGTGATTTCTCCAACCAGGGTTATATGTTTGTGAGTATGGGTTATGATTTGGCCTTTGGAAATTGTTTAAAGCATGAGCTTGTTCATGGAGGCATTCCCTAAAAGAAGGCAAAGTTGGACAATAATTTGTTGAGTGTTCATTGGTTTCACAAATTTGACACACAATGTCTTAAACAAATTTTAATTGACCACTCTTTTTCAATTCAAGTGCTTTGACTTTTCTAGCTAAAGATGCAAACTTGGCTTGGAGGTCATGATCTTCCCTAAGGTTGTGCATACCTCCACTAGATGTATGAGGTTGAGTTTTACTTGGTGCCTCATAAGTACCTGTGGTGTCCCAATTTTGAGCATTTTCGGCTAGCAAGTCTAGGTACTCCATTGCTTCATTAGGGTCTTTATCTTCGAAAGTTCCATTGCACATCAATTCAACCATTTGCCTATCTCTAGGTGTTAAACCTTCATAAAAATGTGAAACCAATCTCCATGTTTCAAAACCATGATGAGGGCAAGTATTAAGCAAATCTCGATACCTATCCCAACATTGGTAAAATGTTTCTCCTGGCTTTTGAGTGAAAGTGATGATTTATCTTTTGAAAGAGTTCGTTCTGTGAGACGGAAAAAACTTCTTTAAAAATTGTTGTTGCATTTCATCCCAAGCACGAATAGATCCTGGTCTCAAATTTTGTAGCCATGTTTTAGCTTTATCTTTTAATGAAAAAGGAAAAAGCTTTAATTGAATGGTGTTCATGCTACAATTTGAGTCATTATAGGTATTACAGACCTCCTCAAATTCCCTTAAATGCAAGTATGGATTTTCTAGGTCTAAGCCATGAAAAGAAGGTAAAAGTTGAATAATGCCTGGCTTAAAATTAAAATGAGATGCATCAGGAGGGAAAATTATGCATGAGGGTGCACTTGTTCTTGTGGGATTCATGTGGTCTCTAAGTGTTCTCATACAGTTATTCTCATTATTCTCATTATAAAGCGATTGGTTATCTTCTTCAGCCATATTTTCTGAAAATGATGAGGATACCCTACAAAGTCGACCACTTAATGTACGTGACCAAACTCTCATGCACGTGTAAGAAGAGAAGAAAAAGGAAGAAAAGAAAAGAAACAAGAGTTAGAAAAAATGAAAAGTGAAAAGAGAAAATAAAATAAATATTATAATTTATACAACAATTTACCTCCTCGGCAACGGCGCCAAAAACTTGACACGACCAAAAGCTTGATGTCTTTTCTCAAGTGCAGGAGTGTCGAAGTAATAAATAACCCGGCAAGACCGGGGGTCGAACCACAAAGAGGTTAATTGTATAAATTATAAATAACAATACAACAACAACAACAACAACAACAACAACAACAATAACAATAACAATAATAATTATTATTATAATACTCAGTATGTGGCGTTGTTATACCTGAGAATGATCTAAAAGATCGGGTCACAGGTTTCCAGCCTATATACTGAGTTTATGAAAAGATCAAAGATATATATTATATAATATAAACAGAATGTAAATAATAATAATAATAATAATAATAATAATAATAATAAAAGCAGAAGATGAAGAAATTAATGAGAACTTTGAGATGAAAGATTAACGTAAGGATTAAACAATGATAAAAACAAATGTCAAGGTTAGAGGATCCACTAATGGTACTTCAAACAAGTATAGTATAAACTCTTATTACTCAATTGAAAACCACACATAAAGGAGGTTCCAATCAAATTATAAATTGTTAACATGATTACATTAGTTATCTTATTCGAATAAAGCTAATACTTGTAAATGTTGGCAGACATTCATGATTATAACTTATGTTAACAACAAATCAAGTTCCTTTTGTTGTAACCCATTTTCGGGTCCCCACAAAAATAAAAATAAAATAAATAGCCAAAAGAGGTTAGAAAAATAACAGAAGGCAGAAGCGCTCAGAAAATGGTCAGAAAATTGGTCAAGGAGTATAAAAATGCAAAGGCGGATTTTTTGACAGTATATTCTTGAATGATGAGAGCCTTTTTGAGAAGGAAAATTTGAATTTTGAGGAGAAAAACCCAAATTTGGATGTTTATGGACTTAATTGGATTTTTATTTGAATTTATAAAGGATTTGATTGCAAGAAAAATTGATTTTTAAGTCAATTTGGGCTTTAATTAGAAGAAATTTAAGTTCTGGGGCCAAAATATATTTCTTAGGAGTTTATTGGGTCAAATCGGGGGCTTAATTGCATAAATATTGAAGTTTAATGGCCAATTAGGGACTTAATTGTGAAAATCCGAAACCAGGGACCAATTTGGAAAAGGCGCAAAGATAGAGGGGGCTGTTTGGAATTGATTCAGGGGCTTAATTGAAGAAATTGAAAGTTTATTGATCAATTAGGGGCTTAATTGTGAAAATCAGAGGCCAAGGACCAAAGTGAAAAACGCAGCCAACTATAGGGGCAGGGACCGAATTTGGCAAGGACGCAATTGAATTTTATTCTTAAAATCAGGACTCGATTGAGGACTTAATAGAACAAATGATAAATTAAGGATTGATTCAAAAACAAATGTTCTGGCGCCTTTTTTTAAATGAAACGACGTGTTTTCTCCATAACGACGTCGTTTCATGCATATATAAAAAAAAAAAGAGAAGACCGAACGGTGCCGTTTTGAACGGCACTGTTCACCTTTCTTCTTCCCCCGAACATACAGCGGGGAAGAAGGAAAAAAAATGCATTGTTAAAGTTCGCCGGTCCCTCTAGCCCACCGACCAGCCGAGGCCCCACGTCATTGGGCCACCGACAAAAGACAATGGCCAACCACCCGCCACACTGCCGAAACCAAGGGAGGCCCGCCTGGACAGCCGCTCCCCGACCAGCCGCTCCTCGACCCGCTCCTTGGCTCCACGGTGAAGCCACGCCCACTGGCTCTATAAATAGAGAACAGAATAAAAGAAAAGGGGAGAGAACAAAAAAAAAGAAGAGGAACCCGAACCAAAACTTAAAAAAAAAACAACAAAGAGAGAGAGGAAGAGAGAGAAACACCATAACAGAGGAGAGAGTCACCGAAAAACCCAAGAAAACCGAGAGCAAAGGGAAGGTTTGAAGCCGGGAGGGAATTTAGGAAACCAAAACCAAGCCAACGAGCCGAGAGGACGTCGCTGGGCCATTTGGAATTCGCCATGAGGAGTCACCGTCCGTGACCTAGGACATTGCCACCACCTCCACAGCAGCCCCGCCAGCAAACCACCGTCTCCGCCGCGCCAGGTATGCTCTCTCCCCTGCATATTTTTTTTACTTGTAAGTTTCGTCTCTTGCATGCAGAATCGTTCTGCATGCAGGGGATGGGGGGGGAAATAATTCCCCCTGTTCTGTCTTCTCTTCTGGGCCAGACGTGTTCTGGCCCAGAAACATGTATATGGGCCAGAAGGATTCTGGCCCAACCCGGTGGTCTGGGCCGGGTCCGGCCCAGACCAAGTTAGGACTTTTCTTGGGCCGAAATCGGCCCAGTCCCTTTTGGGCCGCGTCCGGCCCAACAACTTGTGGGGCTGAGTCCGATCCAGTTAGTTGAGCCGACCCAGCCCCCTTAACATATTAATATATTATAATTATATTATATTATTATATTATATTATGTGTGTGTGTATATATATATATATATTTTAAAAAAAAATCTGAAAAAATCTAAAAAATGTTGTTGTTTTCTTTTCATATATATATATTTTTTTTGTTTTATAGGGGTTTGAATTTTTTATACTGTGGAAATACAAATTCAGTATTTAAAATACCCGATTTTCGTCAAGACATCCAAGATTTTCAAAGATAAATTTTTTTTTTTGCTTTCAAAAAAATTTCTAAAATTCCTTAAAAATATTGTTGATTTTTTCCCGCACATTTTTTTAAAAAAAATGACTTAATATTAGTTGGTATTTTTATACTGTGGAGATACAAATTCAGTATTAAAATACCCGATTTCGTCAAAAAAAAAAAGTGTTTACAAAAAAAATGCTTTCTTGCGTGTTGCATACGGCCAATACTCTAACATGTTTTGAATGTTCTTTTTATAAAAAAAAAATATTGGAAGCTTTGAAAGTGTGTTTTCGTATAGATTTCTTAAACACAAACTATTTTCTTGCATTTCTGGATTTTACAACATGTTTGTAAAACTCCAAAGGGTATTGGCCAATATTCCAAAAACTATAAAAAATTTTATTTTTGGGGGGAATTCATCTATTATTCACCGCTAATGTTTGGATAAAGAAATCCTTAAAGGACGAATATCCAAAATATTAGTGGGAGTAATAAATCCGCACACATCTTTGAAAGAAGCCTTGATTATAATCGAGGACATTTCAAAATTTCAAATTTTTTTCTTCACGGTTTACAAGCCGTGAATGTATGAAATACTAAGGCAAGATTATTTTTTAAAACGTTTGTGAATTTTCTTAGATTTCTAATTTGTTCCTTGTGATTTACGAGTCGCAAAACTTTTGAAATACTAAGGGGAAAATGAGCTTTTCAAAAGCACATGGAATCTCCTTAGATTTCTACCCAAAATCAATTGACGGGACTAGAAAACACCAACACCATAGATTATAAGAGCAAACCAAACACCAAGCAGCTTACCTTAGGTAGGGCATATTAGGGGTGCTAATACCTTTCATTTATGCAACCAGTCCCTTGCTTTAGAATCTCTGAAAGACCAGTTAGGGTTCCTAGCGACCAAAATACTAGGTGGCGACTCCAAAGAAACAAATCAGTAAAACAAAACGAAAGTCGCCAGTCGAATGTCGCAAAACAAATTTTTCTTTTTTTTAGGGTGCGACACCTTTCATAGCTCAGGTGTCGGTTATACCATACAGTATGGGTTATGAAAGTGCCAAGTATTTGTTGTACCAAGTGTTATACAACATAAATCTAGATTAACCATTTAACAAGCAGAGTATTAAAAGTGAACAAGATAACAAATATAAAACATGTTAGTATCCAACATTAAGGTCCATGTTAAGTTTATATTATACTTATTCTTACACCATTAGTGTACCCTTTTCACCTTGACGTAATTAACTTAGCTAAACATAATGAAAGAAAGAAACATAAATGAACAAGATAAGAACATAAATGAGAAAAAAGTTAACTAAGTAAAGGAAAGGAAATGAAGTGCATAAACTTGATATTATTGAAAGCAAAACATAAGCAATACAAAGAGAGAAAGCAAGAGCATGATCTTGATCTGGAAACCAAGATGCCTCAATACATGGTAAGTGCCTCCTTTTATAGGCCAAAATTTGGAACTATTGATTTATTGACTAAATGATGAGTGGGTGGCCACATCTTGACTTGGTGACAATCCTTATCTTCTTGTATGAACAACACGTCATTGCTAACATCATAATTTGCCCAGAATCCTCAGGAATGTTCTAGGAAATTGTCTCATCTTTCCACCAAAAAAAAGATGAGGTCATTTGGACTTCTAGAACTCAAGATATGGGCTGAACACTAAATAGTGTCTGGGCTGCAGGACAGCTTCGGACTCCTTCTCTGTTCCTTCAATTTGGACTTCAAAATGACCTTTTCAAATCTTGGGCTCCACAAGAAAGTTGTAGGCCTTTTTCTTACCTTTCCATCCATATAAAATGGACCTAAATCTGAGATCTAGAGCTCCATATATGATCCAATTACCGAGCAATGTTCCGGTTTGGACTGCGCCAGCATCTCTTTTCTAAGTTTGGCCATCTCTTTGTCCTTTCACTTTCAATACTTAAACTCATCAATCAATCTTTTCATTTATGTGATAAACCTGCATTTAAGATGAGCATTTACCATAAATTAAGGTATCTTATTGTATCAAACTTGTTATTATAAAACATGCTTTAGTTAAGGAGTTATTGATACTTCAAGTGCAAAATGATGATATAAAACCTTGATAAACATGCACTTTTAAGTACTAATCACACCCCCCAACCAGCTTATTACTAGTCCCTAGTAATCTAAAGCGTTAAAATAGAGAAACAATTTGCAAGTTTCACAAAGCAAGGCATTCATCATTCAACTTCCATTAATCTATCCAGATAAACAAACTCTCAATAAATTTATATTTCTGCTTCATACTTCTTAAACAAGATATTAATAAACCTTCTTTTTATGTGCTCAATATATGAAAACATAGATGATGGGGCTTTTGTTGGAAGAAAACAATATTATGTTCAAATGTTTAAGGTGAACTTCCTTGGGTTGAGATTATTATTATTATTACTTTTTTTTTTCTTCTTCTTCTTCTTTTTTAATATATATATACACATACAACTTAAAACACAATGTATCCTTAACCCATGTAACGAGTTTTAGACTAATGACTCCCAGACCAGTTGGTTTTAGGGCATTAGGTGTTAAGACACCCCTACGAGCTTAACAACTCGAGTTGCAGATACTGATACGTAGATAGTGCAATGTTTGATTCACTTAAGCTTTTCTCCTTAACCCATGTAACAAGCTTTGGGTCAATAGCTCCCAAGTCAGTTGACTTTAGGGTATTAGGTGTTAAAACACCCCTTCGGGCTTAATTGCTTAGGTTAGGGAGGCTACGAAACCAAACTTATCTACGTTTTCATTATCATCAATATTATCATTTTTTTTTTTGCAAATTATATACTATCCCTTTCCCTTAGTTGTTACCTTCAACAAAAGAACATAAATAATGTAATAATCCAATCTGCAACCCACAATCATATGTTGAAGTGTGTGTGTGAAAATGAAGGTTTAATAATACTTGTTAAATGAGTATAGGAGCAGAATCAAGTGATAACAAGGCGAGAGTTTGTAAACCTGAATATTTCAAAACGTATTATAATAGGCCTTGTTATGAATATTGCAAATAACCATTAGAAAATTTTTACTAAGATGCGTCTCAAGAATAATTCCTCTTTACTCTGCAATCCTAGTAATAACAGTTTTGCCAAATGGTTTTTTAAAAAACAAAAACAGTTAGTTGGTTAGGTTTTTTTTTTTTTTAAACTACTACCCTCTCCCCCCAACCAAAACGAGACATTGTCCTCAATGTTCTAAGATAAAAAGATAGAGTATAGAAGACATCACCTGAAACAACGAATAATGACAAACCTGAAACACACTTAAACAAATATAAGAAGTAATAAAACAAAATAATATGCTATTAATAAAACCACAAGACACAAGGTTTCAAAGATGAAGGCTCAAATCTAATCTAAGCTTTTTACGACTTTCCTTAGTTGACCAATCTAGGCGACTCATGCAGGGACCTATCTTTCCTTGATAAACATGCACTTTTAAGTACTAATCATGTTACTACATGGGAGAAGAAATTTCCCTTTATAGTCATTTAGAAACCACTACTTGTAGGGTTTCTCCATGCTACACCCTGCATTTATAACCATTTCACAAGGATGTCCAACTTTATCACTAATTATGAAAGGAACCTTTGTCCGTTTTACAAGTCTTGTGCAATAATCTGCTTTAGCACAAACGCTGCATGGTAACTCATTCACAAACGCTGCTTATTTCTATTTGAGACGCAACATTCACCAATCCAAATAAAGAAATGAGCATAAAAGGCACATCTCACAAAAGAAAAGAAAGTCACCTTAGATCAAATCCTAGTGAGGCGAAAGTGTGAAGAAAATAACTTTTGAAAAAAGAAAGGAACCGAGAACAGACCTTTGCAACAATATCAGTGTCACATGTGTGCGGCATCGCGACGATCGCCCACCACCACCCCTTTCATCATTGGGTGTGGTATGTCTATCTATTATGGAAAATATGGTGAGACAAGGAATTCTTTGTCTCTTAGCGGTGAAAAATGGAATGGGAGTCGCCACCTAGTATTTTGGTCACTAGGAACCCTAACTGGTCTCAAAGATCGGGTACGGAGACTGATTGCGTAAAGGGAAGGTATTAGCACCCCAAATACGCCCTACCTAAGGTAAGCTGCATTATTTTATTGTCTAAAAAATTTTCTAAGGGTTCAAGAAAAACCCTCCTTAGTCAGGAAGTTCTTATCTTATAGGGGAAAAATATACCCGATCTAATGTCTATACCAAAACATTATTAATAATATTAGGAATACGTTTTACGAATAAATTCGTAATCCCAAATACTAAAAGAAAACAAAAAGATTTTTTTAGAATTTTTGAAATATTGGCCTAGTTCTCATGGCTTGAATAAACTGGTTATTAAAGCCAAAATGCATGATAATACATATATTGTTTTGAAATTACCTTTGTTGTGTGAAAACATGATGTTATAATATATATATATATATATATATATATATATATATATATTGGAGAGACTAGGCCGTATTTTAAAACAAAAACATTTTTTATTTTGAAAATCTTTGATGTTTTGACGAAAACCAGGTATTTTTTTAATACTGAATTTGTATCTCTACGGTATAGAAATACAAACCATTATTAAGCCATTTTGATAAAAAAAAAACTATGCGGGAAAATCAACAATATTTTTCAAAGATTTTTCAAAATATTTTTTTTATATATACACACAATATATACACACATATATATTATAATATATTATAATTTAATATATATATATATATATAATATATATTAAGTGGGCGGGCCGACCCAAATAAATGGGCCGGACTCAGCCCCAGCAAAAAAAGTTGGGCCGACCTCGGCCCAAAAGGAAATTGGGCCGATCTCGACCCAACTAAAAATCACTCCTTAATCTGGGCCCGACCCGACCCAGATCGCAGGGTTGGGCCAGAACCATTCTGGCCCACCCCGAAAATATTTCTGGGCCAGAACCCGTCTGGCCCAGAGAAGAAAAAAAACAACGCTGGGCCAACATCAGCCTGGCACAACAAACTGAACGGGGGGGAAATTATTTTCCCTCCCCGCCTCCTGCATGCAGAAACGATTATGCATGCAGGAGGAAATCTCGTGCAGCGAAGAAAAAAAATGCAGGGGGAAGAATGCGTACCTGGCGAGGAGGAGGCAGTAGCGAGTGGAGGCTGGTGGCGATGTCGTGGCTCACGGACGGCGGCTTCAAGCGGTGATTTCCAAACGGTCCGGCGACATCCTCTCGGTTTGTTTGCTTGGTTTTCGTTTTCTAAGTTCCCTCCCGGCTTCAAACTTTCCCTTTTCTCTCGGTTTTTTTGGGTTTTCGGTGGCTCTCTCCTCTGTTCGGTTGTTTCTCTCTCCTCCTCTCTCTCTTCAGTTTATGTTTTCTTCGGGTTCTCCTCTCTTCCTTTTTTTTTTCTCCCCTTCTTTTGCAGTTTTAGGTGCTATTTATAGAGAAGTGAGTGTGGCTTTTTTACTGTGGCGCATGGGGAGCGGGTTTCGCGGTGGCTGGTCAGCCATTGGGCGCGGCTGCCAAGGCGCGGCCCCTCTTGGTTTCGGCATGGCGAGTGGCCAGTGGTCGGCTAGTGACTTCGGTCGGTGGTCCAACGGTGTGGGGCTTCGGGTTGGTGGGCTCGAGGAGAGAGAGACGGGAAGATTTTAAGGAAGAAAACCATTTTTCTTTCTTCCCCTGCAACGGGTGCATGGAGGAAGAAGAAAGAGGAACAGTGCCGTTCAAAACGGCACCGTTCGGTCCTTCCCCCCCTTTCCTTTTTTTTTTCTTTTTATGTATGAAACGGCGTCGTTTTGGATAAAACATGTCGTTTCGTTTAAGAAAAATGGCGCCAGAAAATGTTTTCCAAATCAATCCTTAATTTATCCTTTGTTCTATTAAGTCCTTAACTCTGACGCAGCAGTAAACAGTGAAGGAATACGACCAACGTCAATATTCCGTAAAATTGTCTAAAACGAGAGAAACTCTCAGAAAACTCAAATTTTTTTATTCAATAATAATTAAGTGAATTTCGGCCAGAGGCTTTACAATGGTATTTAAAGCAAAACCCGAACCTAAACTCATGACGGATAAGGAAACGACATAAAACATTAAATTTACCATAAATGGAAAATTTGAGATAAATGCAGAATATGAAAGGCCTATAAATCCTGAGCAAGCAGGAATTGACGAAAATCAATTCGGACTTGGAAATCAAAAGTTATGGCTAAAACAAAACTTTCCTAAAATGGCAAAAATGACGATTTCGGGGCCGAAACGATGGAATTTGGCCAAAAATGGGTGGACATCAGGGGCATAGCGGCTGACTTCTTCTCTAAACGGCGAATCGCATTGACCCGGTGAGTTTCGCGGCATTCCGACTTTAGACTCCCCGGCTGCCGAAATTCAGTTGCCTTTGAATTTCGGGTGATCCCTCTTGAGTATGTATGCTTCCGCTACTTGTTCTACATCAGACTCCTCCACTTGAAAAGAACTCGACCTCGAGTTAGGTTCCAGATCGGGATCAGGATACAAGTGTTCATCTGCATAATACTGAAACAAATCTGCAACGTTGAAAGTCTTGGAAATGGCCATGGTTTCGGGAAGATCAATCACATAGGCATTATCGTTGATCTTCTTCAAAACCTGATACGGACCATATTTCTTGGGCTTCAGCTTGTTGTAAGTGCCCACGAGAAACCTTTCTTTGCGCAAGAAAACCATCACGAAATCTCCCTCTTCAAACACCTTGCGACGTCGGTGCTTATCTGCCGCAGCCTTGTACTTTGCATTTGTTGCTTCCAACCTCTGCCTCACTTCCTCCTGCACGGTCTGGCCTTGTGTCGCCATGTTCTCAGTGGCCATACTAAATCCTGGACCTCCCTTGGATAGATGAACTAAGTCCAATGTGTGTCTCGGTGGTGTCACATATATCATAGCAAAAGGAGTCTTCCCCGTTGCGCTATGAACAGCACTATTGTAAGCAAACTCAGCCTGTGGCAACGCATGATCCCAATGTTTTGGTTTAACCCCACAAATGCTATGAACCAGATTTCCCAAAGTTCGGTTTGTCACCTCTATCTGCCCATCAGTTTGCGGGTGCGCGGGTGCGCGGTTGTGCTTCGGTTCAGCGAAGTCTGAAACATCTTCCATAAAGTTACCCAAAAGTGACTAAGGAATTTCGTGTCGCGATCAGAAGTAATAGACTGCGGCACTCCATAAAGTCGGAGCACTTCCCTGAAAAACAATCGGGCTATATGTGAAGCATCTGAGGTCTTTCGGCAAGGGATGAAGTGAGCCATCTTTGAAAACCTGTCAACCACCACAAAAACAGAATCCACCCCTCGCTGGGTGCGAGGCAATCCCAGCACAAAGTCCATAGATAAATCCTCCCAAATATTGTTAGGAATAGGTAAAGGTGTATAAAGACCAGTATTCTGCGACTGACCTTTAGATACCTGACATATATAGCACCTCTTTACAAAATTGCCGACGTCTCTCTTCAGTTGCGGCCAAAAATATCGTTCCTCTAAGCTAGCTACTGTTTTGTCCCGGCCTAAGTGCCCACTCAATCCACCCCCATGAAGGTCATGGATCAATTTCTCTCGCAGCGACATCCGGGGTATACACAAACGATTTCCGCGAAACAGAAAACCTTTGCTCTCATGAAAATCGCTGACGGGGTGGTTCTCAATGCACTTCGCCCAGATTTCTTTGAAGTCCTCATCCTCCTGATACAACTCTTTTAGGCACTCAAACCCCACTATCTCATGAGCCAACGTCACCAGTAGATTGGCACGACGGCTCAACGCATCGGCAACCCAATTCAAAGCACCAGACTTGTGTCGGATAGCAAAAGGGAACTTCTGAAGGAAAGTTGCCCATCTGACATGCATATCCAAGTGCTTCTGGCTATTACTAAATTTCAAAGCTTGGTGATCAATGTACAAAACGAACTCCCGCTGCACTAGATAGTGTTCCCAATGCTTCAAGGCTCGGACCACCGCGTAAAACTCTTGGTTATACGTACTCCACTTTTGGCAAGCCTCACTCAACTTCTCACTAAAGAAAGCTACTGGTCGTTTCTCCTAGGACAGCACAGCCCCAATTCCCACGCCACTCGCATCACATTCAACTTCGAAAATCTTCTCAAAACTGGGCAGGGCCAATACTGGCGCGGTGCACAGCTTCTCTTTTATCAACGCAAAGCTCGTTTCTGCCTCTTCCCCCCACTGAAATTTACCTTTCTTCATGCACTCGGTTATCAATGCGATGACAGTATTGAAATTCCGAATAAATCGGTGGTAGAAAGTGGCTAATCCGTGGAAGCTCCGAACTTCACCCACGGTCTTTGGTGTAGGCCATTCTCTAATTGCTCGGACCTTCTCTTCATCCACATGAATCCCCTCTGAACTGACAACATAACCCAGAAACAACAAGCTTTCTGTCATAAAGTTGCACTTTTTCAGATTAAGGAATAGCTGGTTCTCTTGTAGCACTGCCAACACATCCCGTAACTGCTCCACATGCTCATCCGCGGTCTTACTATAGATAAGGATATCGTCGAAATAAATGACAACAAATTTCCCCACAAAAGGCCTCAATACCTGATTCATCACGCGCATAAAAGTGTTGGGCGCGTTTGATAACCCAAACAGCATAACCAGCCACTCATATAACCCGTCTTTGCTTTTGAATGTTGTCTTCCACTCGTCTCCTGGTCTGAACCGAATCTGGTGATATCCACTGCGAAGGTCAATTTTCGAGAATAACTTCGAACCCTCAAGCTGATCCAACATGTCATCTAGGCGGGGAATTGGGAAGCGATACTTGACAGTTATCTTGTTGATAGCTCGGTTGTCCACACACATACGTCAACTCCCATCTTTCTTTGGTGTTAACAACACAGGAACCGCGCACGGACTCATGCTTTCACGGATAAAACCCTTCTACAACAACTCTTCAATTTTCTCCCTCAAGACCTCGGTCTCTTTCGGACTCATCCGATAATGAGACAGATTTGGCAAGCTGGCCCCCAGTATGAGGTCTATATGGTGCTGGACATCTCTCAAGGGCGGTAGATTATTCGGCAATTCTTCCGAAGTGATATCCCTGAACTGATCTATCAATGGTTTCAGCCTGTCAGGGACTGTCACCGAAGCCTCAACTTCCCCTTCCACCATGAGGGCCTTCACTACAAGCGCATAGAACTCTGGCACACCCTTGTTGTCTGTCACAAACTCTGTTTCCGAATTGGACACTGTCAAAAACGATTGCTTCTCCACTTCAGAAGCCCTTCCAGACAGTGCCTTCCTTTTGTAAGGAGCCATAGCAATTTTATGTGACCCCCACGTGAACAAATAAGTATTATCTCGACCCTTGTAGGTAATATCAACATCATATTGCCACGGTCGACCCAACAACACATGACTAGCATCCATATCAATCACATCGCAAACTACATCATCTTTATATATTTTTCCGATGGAAAAAGGAATGCGACAGATTTCAGTTACCTTCACCGTGGGTCCTTTCTTAATGCAGCCGATAGTGTATGGAGTCGGGTGCTTCTCGGTTGGTAGCTTTAGGTGTTCAACTAGGCCTCTTGCAATAAAGTTCTCGCAAATTCCGCTATCCACAATTAAGTCGCACACCTTCTGGCTCACGGTGCAGTATGAGCGGAAGATGTTATTCCGCTGCCCTGCGTCCTCTTGCCTTGGAGTGTATAATATTCGCTGCACTACACAATTGATTCGTTCCCCTGCATCCTCTCCAGTAGCCTCCGGATCCCCTCCTTCTCCTTCAATCCAGTTGACAGGTCTGCGACGATCTAGGCAAGTGTTTGAAAGATGCCCAGGTTTCCGACAGCAATAACAGACTCCAGGTGCAGGTCTGGCGTAAGGGTTAGGATTCAAGTTCGTGTTCGTGTTCTGGTTTGGATTTCTAGGTATATTCATGTTGCCTTGGGCTGCTTGGCTGCTGCTATTGCTATCTCCTTCTTTGTTCTGACTCAACACGCCTGCTTGGCTGTTGTTGCCACCCTTGTCTCTGGTATTAAACAAAGACTCTGGATTGTTTCGGCGAAACCTTGAGACTCCTCCTCTTCGCTCCATCAGTTCAACCTTCAATGCCAGATTATGAGCTTCCTCTACAGTCCAAACCACCTGTAACCCAATCTTATCTCGTAGTGACGGTTTCAATCCATTCATATACCTGGCTACGCGCTGCCCCTCTGTCTCGTTAAGATTGTTTCACTCCAAGAGCCTAGAGAACTCCGCAGTATAGTCAAACACAGATCTGGATCCTTGTGAGCAGTCTTGAAGTACTTGAAACAGATATTGTTCATAATCTGGTGGCAGGAACCTCCCTATCATCAGTTGCTTCATCCTACACCAAGTCCTTACAAGCGCCTTTCCTTGTCGCTGCCGATTCTTCTGTAATTGATCCCACCATACTGCAGCCCCTCCCTTCAATCGGAAGGCTACAAACCTCACCATCTTTTCTTCTGGTATCTCCATCATCTTAAAGAATCGCTCCACTTCAGTAACCCAATCAAGAAAATCTTCAATTCACAAATTCCCATTGAAACTGGGCAGATCTGCTTTCAAGCGATAATCATCTTGCTCCCTCGGACGTCTCGCAGGTGGAGGTAAACCGTATCCCATGTCATCTTCTTCATCTGAATCATCCTCGCTGTCAGGTTGGATGCGAGGTGCTGGGTTGTGTCTTCTATCAACAGGTTGGCCTCTAGCAATTCCTTCGGCGCGAGCCCTGTTAGCTGGTGGCCTATTATTGGCATTGAGGTTAACCCCGGCAGCAAGCATCTCGCGGATCTGCGCTACTTGTTGTCACGTCTCCTCCACTGCCGCCCACAAGGCCTCTACTCCATGGTCTTCACCAATAGAGTTTTCGTCTCCTGCTTCGTTATTCGCCATCGAGTTCGGCAAATCTGTGCTCTGATACCAATTGACGCAGCAGTAAACAGTGAAGGAATACGACCAACGTCAATATTCCGTAAAATTGTCTAAAACGAGAGAAACTCTCAGAAAACTCAAAGGTTTTTATTCAATAATGATTAAGTGAATTTCGGTCAGAGGCTTTACAATGGTATTTAAAGCAAAACCCTAACCTAAACTCATGACGGATAAGGAAACGACATAAAACATTAAATTTACCATAAATGGCAAATTTGAGATAAATGCAGAATATGAAAGGCCTATAAATCCTAAGCAAGCAGGAATTGACGAAAGTCAATTCGGACTTGGAAATCAAAAGTTATGGCTAAAACAAAACTTTCCTAAAATGGCAAAAATGATGATTTCAGGGCCGAAACGATGGAATTTGGCCAAAAATGGGTGGACATCAGGGGCATAGCAGCTGACTTCTTCTCCAAACGGCAAAACGCATTGACCCGGTGAGTTTCGCGGCATTCCGACTTTCGACGTCCCGGCTGCCGAAATTCAGTTGCCTTTGAATTTCGGGTGATCCCTCTTGAGCATGTATGCTTCCGCTACTTGTTCTTCATCAAACTCTAATCCTGATTTGAAGAATAAAAATCAATTGTATCCCTGCCAATTTCGGTCCCCGCCCCTATAGTCGGTCGCGTGTTTCACTTCGGTCCTTGGCCTTTGATTTATGCAATTTAGCCCTCAATTGATCAATAAACTTCCAAATTCTTCAATGAGACCCCTGAATCAATTAATTACAGCCCCCTATATTTACGCGCCCCTTCCAATTTGGTCCTTGGTTTCGGATTTTCTCAATTAAGTCCCTAATTGGCCATTAAACTTCAATATTTATGCAATTAAACCCCTGATTTGACCTAATAAATTCCTAAAAATTATATTTTGGCCCCAGAACTTAAATTTCTTCTAATTAAAGCCCAAATTGACATAAAAATCAATTTTTCTTGCACTCAAATCCTCTATAAATTCAATTAAAAATCCAATTAAGTCCATAAACCTCCAAATTTGGACTTTTCTCCTCAAAAATCAAATTTTCTTATCCACCAGTGCTCTCATCATTCAAGAATATACTGTTAAAAATTCCATCTTTGTATTTTTAACCTCTTTGATCAATTTTTCTGACCATTTTCTGAGCGCTTCTGCCTCTTATTATTATTTTTATTTTGGCTATTTATTTATATTTATTTATTTTTGTGGGGGCCCGAAATGGATTACAATAGATGCCCCTCTTTATAAAGCTTACGGAGCAGGGTTTTGCGCAGTAAGATTTATAAAGATAAACCAAAACTGAACTCCCGAAACTGATCTGGTTGGAGCTTGATCGCTCTGAAACTTGTCTTTACAACAATCCTCCTCAACCCAAAAGCTATGATCAAAATTTAGTCATCTCGAGATCCCTTCTGGCGATCTCCTTTAACCAAAAACTTGGAATCCCATCTGGCGATTCCTTTTAACCAAGGCTGAAATATGAGGTCCCATCTGACGACCTCCTTTGACCAATATCGAAATACGTGATCCCTTCTGGCGATCTCCATCAACTTGAAAGCCCATCTGGCGATTCCTTTTAACCAAAACTAAACTCTTATATCCTTAGCAGTAATTCTTCACACTTATAGCCAGATTTTTTCAAGATGCCCATCTATTTTTCTGAAATATATTGTATACAAGTTTAGCAATTCTTTCTGAGAGCTTGATCACAAACCTTGATTACAGCCACACCACCAGATAATTTAGCAATTCTCTCTGAGAGCTTTCTTTGAAAGGGCAGCATTATCTGTTTTCAGCAAGGTCTTTTTTATCTGAAGAATTCTTTCCTGAATTTCAGCTTTGGTAGCTGAGTCAGCAACTATGGTTGTTGAATTACTTGTTATGGTAACTTTTCGTGCAATGCCAAGTTGATCCGAGGTTACACTTCCGAGTGTCAGCCCAAAATCACCAGAGAGAAAATCAGCACCTGATGGTTTTGGTATGGCATGAATTACACAGCATATCAGATGCAATGACCTTCCTATGATAGTCATATGAGAACAGAATACAATCTTGCGCAAGCATCCAAGTAAAGAATTTATTATTTGTAGTGCATAAAAAGTAATTATAATTTTTTTAATTGAGGCCTCGGTAATCATCAAAGGATTTTACAATCTTAACAAAGCATCCACGTAAAACATTTATTGTTTCTAGTGCATGAAAGAGAGTAATAGTTCTTATAATTGAGGAGAGTAACGATTCTTATATCTGAGACCTAGGTAATTATCAAAGGATATCTTAATTAACATGATATACTCAAAAGTTTATGCACCTGCAAGGGTCATACACAAACATATAAGAACATCCAATGCACACATAGGAAGGCTCGCATATGTAACACAAACCCAACTCACGAGGAAGATAAATAATTCATTAACTGATATGTCAATATATTTCAATATAGCACAACTTAGAATAACCAATTTAAGTTGGAAAGAAAGATGCAAGTTCACCTGTCATAAGAGCAATGTCTTGCAACAATGCTTTCTTTCGATATCCAAATCCAGGGCATTTGACAACAGCAACATTGAGCAAACCTTTCATTTTGTTCAACACTAGTGTTTCCAAAACCGGCTTCGAGATATCCTCAGCAATGATTAACAATGGGACACTGAGTTGGGTAGTCTTCTCCAACACAGGAACTATTTCTTGGACATTTGCAATCTTCTGATCCGTTACAAGGACTTTGGCCTTGTCAAACTCCACCAAAGATTTTTCCTGGTTTTCTGTGATGAAATTGGGGTGACATAATAACCCTTTGTCAAACTGCAGAGAAAGAACACCAAACTTAACTGGAAATGAAAACATACATACTTCATAAACAGAGAAAAAGTTTGAAAAATTTATCCACTCATAGGAGGCAGAGTGTTTACAAAGTATTTTGCTACCCTGTTACTGAAAAAACAAAATAGTTAACCTGGAAAGTACAAAGATCAGAAGCTCAACCAACCTATATATTTACAGATAATGGATGGTTTAAACCATTCAGACTATGACTAATGATATACATAAAATCATAAACTTCTAACATAAACTTTGATGTAATGCCAATTTTCCAGTGATTTATCTGACAGGATTTTTCAAACCATAATGAGAACTAGCAGCTTAATCACCTTCATTCCTTCTTCTATTATCACAAATGTATCAGAGGTTGAAGATGATTCAAGAGAGATACTCCATCAGAAGCCAATCTTCTCTTCATAGTTTCAGCAATTAGGTTCCCAACAAATTCATCATTTCCAGCAGAAATTGAAGCGACCGGCTGCAAGGAGAAGAAATTCTAGATTGTTGTTTCCAAGTAAATGATGGTTTTGAACAAAGTTTAAATAAAGATGGCAAATAGAGACCTTTTTATATCATCCTTCCTTCTTACTGGAAAACTATTCTTCTTTCAACACTTTGACAGCCATATCCATTCTTTCTTTACAAAAAACAGGGTTAGCCCCAAAAGTGACTGCCATCATCCCTGTTTTGATCATTTCACGAGCCAAATAATAGCCAGTAGTAGTGCCATCTCCAGCCATATCATTCATTTTACTTAGCAACCTGCAATAAGTCACTTCAATATCACATTTATCATCGATCAACATCAAATAACACATCAACAAAACATTAAGGAAGAGGATAAGTAGCAACCATGAATGACCTCTTGGATTAAATTGCTCCAATATTCTCCATTGAATCCGGAAGCTCTATTGCACGAGCTATTGTAACACCATCATTTACTACTTTTAGCGTCTTTGAATCCGAAAGAACAACATTACGACCTGCATAGTTTCACATCTTACTGACTTAACACCGTCACCATCAATAAAGACTGACAATTTACTATACAATAAAACAAAAATGATATTTTTCTCTCAGAATTAGTCCCTCTTATGGTTGCACAAGGAATTATTTAAGTAGTAGTTTTATTATTTGAACAATAACAATTACAAATGTGTCGTCTTGTAAAACTTAAGCTTGAAGGACCAAAATTTAAAAAACAAAGAAAAATATCCATACAAAACATGGAAAAGAAGCAGAACTCAGTTTACCTTTAGGCCCTAAAGTGAGAGAAACAGCATCAGCAAGCTTATCAATTCCTGCCTGCAAGGCTTCTCTACAATCTTTACCAAAAGACATCTTCTTTCGACCTGCTCTTACCACTAATTTATTCACTACTTGATGGTTTCTCCATATCCCACTTGCCCTTTTGTTTCCACCAAGACTCTGCAACAATATTCCATGTTTACGCATCAAAATCAAAACACTCAGACACCCACATATCCGCGAACACAGACACAAATACAGACATAGAGATAGATGGTGAGAGCGAGATGCTTACAGTCTACAGAGAATAGGGGTTGTTGAGGGAAGGCAAGAGGTTTGGAGATAAAGAAGGAGAAGGACATTTTTCTGCTCGTTTGTTGATTGAGCACGTTGTTGGCTTTGAGAATTTAGAGGGGCTTTAGAGCGCATCGGGACGACTGGCTCTGTTCGGACATGTGGATTTAGGAGACATGTCACGGTGCCTCCTAAATATTATATTTATTCCAAATTATATTTTCAAATAATAATATATCCAAAAAAACTTGAGCTCGAGCTTCTTTTCATATATAATTAATGTTTTTAGTTGAATTTTTTTTTCTTATTCTTTCCTGTTATAATAGTTTCCAACTTGTTTTGAAATCCAAGATAAACTAATTTCTGGATTTAATTTTAATAAATCCATCCATAGATGTATTCACAAAATTACTCATGGCAAATCCCAACACAAAGATTATAATTCTTTTTGGCATGGTTTTTATAAATTGATTTAATTTATTTTTTTAACTTTTGAGTCAAAAGTAAAGTTATAAATATTGTTAGTTAGAAACAATTTTATGGCTTCAATCAAAACGTTATCACTAAAGGAGTCGAGTTTTAATTTAATAAAAAGTCAACTTCTAAAGTATATACACTTCTAATTGATTTGAGCGAATTATTACCAAACACACTTCTAATTTATTTCCTGTTAGAATCCGATGATGCCGCTTTTTCCCAACTCTTTGAATCATAGACGAGTTAATTATAAAAAATAATTTTAGGATTACGACTATTTTTCGCGGATCATGTTAAACAGAGGCTAGTTAATAGATAGAGATGAATTCTACAAACAAAATAAAATCAGTTCGAAGAAGTGCCAAGAACGCTCCTAATCTCCTTAATTTCTAACCATCAGCAAACGACATGAATTTCATGTGAAACTAAATCCTGCTCAAGACCAAAGTATAAATGTATGCAGGGAACGTAATTGAAAAAATGTAAAGCTTCTTTTTGACCATCCAATAATAATAGTCATAACATGAGAAGAAAACTATTTTTTTTCTTGAGACATGAAAACTAGAAAACCCTAATAATAATAAATAAAATAAATAAATCTTTATATTTGTTATTAATCAGAACCTTCAAAAATAAAAAAATCATAACTATGTGGAGACACATAATTAAGATGTTTAAATTTTATTTATGAAGTTTTGTTTTTATTAAAAGATTGTTACTATAAAAAAAATAGAAAACTTTAATAATACCGAAAAAAGTATTAGCCATGGTTTTGCACTTTAGCATTGCCCCCTAATTGCACCTTTATGGTTTTAAATTATAGAAAACTTCGATATAAATGTCATTCCAATATTGTTTCTATTAAAAAATAACAAAAGCATAACAGACCAAAGAAAGGAAGAATTAGGATATAACAAAAGCATTAACCACGTGAATGTTGTTCCACATGTTGAATATACTCAGCCAAGCACACGTCTGCAGCAGTGATACAATGAAGATGCTGCACTGGGAAGAACTGCAGCAGTGATACAATGAAGATGTTGCACTGGGAAGAAACTACTCATGCTCACGCTACTGCACTGACAAGCAAGAACACGTTGAAGCTGATATGCTCAGCATGGCAGGCAGTTATATTCAGTTATATTCAGTTGTATTCAGTTATATTCTGTTACAAAAGGTTGTTATTTACAACTAATTCTGTTATTTACACTGAAGCTACACTATAAATATTGTATCAAATTATTCAATGAATACGAAGAATTCAGTTTATAATTCCATTTTCAATATGGTATCAGAGCAAACTCTCTGATTTTTTTTTCCGCGCTCTCAAATTTCTTCATCTTCTTCATCCCCTTTTCTGCATTCTTTCTCTTTCATTTTCTGGCAATGGCTGGAACTACCTTAGAAATAGATCCTTCCAATCCTTTCTTTCTGCATCATGGTGACAGTCCTGGAGCCATGATCGTTTCAAAGCAGCTCAATGGTGAAAATTACAACTCATGGAAGAGGGCAATGATGATGGCTTTATCAGCCAAGAACAAACTCCATTTCGTCAATGATACTCTGCCTAAACCATCCAATCTGTCTGATACTCAAGGATTGGCATGGACTCGCTGCAACAACATGGTTCTCTCATGGTTGTTGAACTCTGTTTCAACAGAGATTGCCAACAGCATTATCTACATAGATGATGCATCTGACATTTGGAGCGATCTTCAGGAAAGATTCTCTCAGCACAATGGACCACGCATTTTTCAACTTCGAAAATCCATTTCATGTCTGTCACAGGACAATCATTCTGTAAGTGCATATTTTACTGCTATGAAAGGTTTATGGGATGAATTGGGAAATCATCAACCAATTCCTACATGCACATGTGGAGCATTGAAGACTATTCTATCATATCATCATCAGCAACATGTTTATCAATTTCTCATGGGATTGAACGAGAATTTTTCACATATTCGAGGACAAATTTTGCTGATTGATCCACTGCCATCCATCAACAAAGTTTTTTCACTTATTGTTCAAGAGGAGAGGCAACGAATGATTTCATCTTCTAGCACTTCTTTCAATCCAAACACCACTGCTTTACTTACTAGGTCAATACCTCCAACTCGTTTTGCTGGAAACCGACCTTCTTATCCCGCAAAGATCGATCTTATATGCTCTCACTGTGGGTGTTTCTGGCCATACTGTCGAAAAGTGCTACAGACTTCATGGATTTTCCACCTGGTTACAAGTTAGCAACCAAAGGAAAGAATGCACCTCACAATGTCAATCAAGTTTCTGAAACCACTGCCCCTCAGCTACCTATTACCTATGCACAATGTCAGCAACTCATGGAGATGCTCAAACCATCCATCTTAGAAGTTGAATCTTCTGTCAATCAAGTTTCATCATCTGCCAGTCCAGAATCAGACATCCTTACTCAAGGTGATACTTCACTCACTATGAAACGTGCAGGTACTCCTTCCCCTATACCTCAACTATGTACTCTAACTCCAACACATTCTGTTTTTGCATCTGCCTTGTCAATCACTCAATCAACTCCTCTCACAAATTCCATTAAAGCTCCTTGGATAATTGATACTGGAGCTACAGATCATATGATCTGTTTCACATCCTTTTACACACAAATCACTTCTGTTGTTTCTAAAACAGTAAGATTGCCTAATGGAGAACATGCTTCAGTTACTCACATCGGTACCATTAAAATTTCAGACTCCTTTATCTTAACAGACGTGCTTTGTATTCCTTCTTTTTCTTTCAATTTAATATCAATCAGCAAGCTGATTAACACCTTACAGTGCTGTGTCATTTTCTTACCCCAATTCTGTTTTGTCCAGACCATTACAAGTTGGAGAACGATTGGTGTGGGTAAAGAAGCTGGAGGTTTATATCATTTGCAACAAATTCCAGTTTCTGCTTTATCTAGAACTTCTATGTTTTTCAATCCTGTTTCACCCATGTTTCAGCCTCCACTCACTAATCTAGCCCCTGTTAGTTTCTTTGTTCATTCTGTAAACAATAGTCTATGGCATTACAGATTAGGCCACCCTTCTGATTTTCCCTTGAAATTACTCTCTCATGTAATCCCTCAAGTGTTACATGAATCTAATACAACTTGCAGCATTTGCCCATTGGCTAAACAGCACCGTTTATCTTTTCCTCACAGCCTTACGACTTCAGCAAAACCATTTGATCTCATTCACTGTGATCTTTGGGGTCCCTTTTCTACTAAGTCCATTAGTGGTTCTTCATATTTCCTAACTATTGTCGATGATCACAGCATATTCACCTGGATCCATCTTTTAGACAATAAGTCTCAAACCAGCACTCATATTCAATCCTTTTTTTTCTATGGTTGAGACACAATTCAATACCACAATCAAGTCCCTCCGATCAGATAATGGTGTTGAATTTCATATGAGCCAATTCTATGCATCAAAGGGTGTCATTCATCAACTAAGCTGTGTTGAGACACCTCAGCAAAACTCCACTGTTGAACGCAAACATCAATACATTTTGAACGTTGCTAGATCACTTCGATTTCAATATCATTTATCCTTACCATTCCGGGGAGATTGTGTGCTTACTGCAGTACATCTAATCAACCGCATTCCCACTCCAGTCTTACACAACAAATCACCTTATGAAGCTTTGTTCCATTCTCGTCCATCATCTTCTCATTTGAAGGTGTTTGGTTGCCTCTGCTATGCCACTACCTTACTTAGACATAGACACAAATTCGATCCTAGAGCTAAACCATGTATATTTCTTGGATATCCTTCTCACATCAAGGGATACAAACTCTATGATTTACATCAACATACTGTTTTTGTCTCCCGCAATGTCATATTCCATGAAACCATCTTTCCTTTTGCACTCACACACCCTTCTTCTTCTACTGATTCTGTTCTTCCCTTACCTTTCCCCCTGCCTGAATCAGTTGCTCCTTTCACTGATCCAATGCCTTCCAATTCTTCTATTTGCCAATCTGTTCCTCCCTCTTCCTCCAATTCTGACTTAGCACCACTTATACCATCCCCTTCTGAGCTCATTTCTCAGCCGGGCAGGAGATCTTCTAGGATAAAACACAAACCTGGATATTTGCATGACTATCATTGTCATGTTGCCACCCTCTTTGCACCTGCACCTTCCTCTTCAGCTTCAGGTATTCCTTACACTCTTTCATCCGTACTTTCATATTCTCATCTTTCTCCTGCTCAGAAATATTTTCAGCCTTTCTGTCTTCTGCTCTTACTGAGCCTACTTCCTATATACTCAAGCTATCCGTAGTTAGGAATGGTGTGAGGCTATGGATACTGAAATCAAAGCTCTTGAATTGAATAACACCTGGACTGTTGTTGATCTTCCTGCATCTAAACACACTATTGGCTGCAAATGGGTTTATAAAGTCAAGTTGAAATCTGATGGCACTTTGGAGAGGTATAAAGCTAGACTTGTTGCAAAGGGGTATAATCAATGTGAAGGATTGGACTATTATGATACTTTCTCTCCTGTGGCTAAGCTCACCACTGTCAGAACCCTTTTAGCCGTTGCTGCTGTCAAACAATGTCATCTTCATCAATTGGACATGAACAATGCTTTCCTTCATGGTGATTTAGATGAAGAAGTATACATGACATTGCCACCTGGTTTTGCTAAAATGGGGGGGGTCCAAGGTTTGCAGATTACATAAATCACTTTATGGTTTAAAACAATCTTCACGACAATGGTTTGCTAAATTTTCTTCTGCCTTGATTGAATTTGGTTTTGTGCAGTCCAAGGCTGATTACACTTTGTTCACTCGATCTTTGACAGATTCATTTATTGCTATATTAGTTTATGTTGATGATATAGTTGTGGCCAGTGATAATTCAGCTGTTGTTTCCATATTCATTCACATGCTTAACGACAGGTTTAAGCTTAAAGACCTTGGTCAGTTGAAGTATTTTCTGGGGTTAGAAATAGCTCGCAGTGAGCTTGGGATTTCTGTTTGTCAACGCAAATATGCCTTGGACATACTTGAGACTATTGGCTTGTTGGCTTCCAAACCGGCCAAAGTTCCTATGGATCCTAATGTGAAATTCTCTAAAGACTCTGGCCAACTATTAGCCGATCCTACTCCCTACAGACGCCTTATTGGAAGATTGCTCTATCTCACTCTCAGTAGACCTGATCTTTCTTTTGCTGTTCAGGTCTTAAGTCAATATATGGACAAGCCATGAGCTCCTCATCTGGATGCAGCCACTTAGGTTCTAAGATATATTAAAACCTCTCCAGCTCAGGGCATGTTCTTTCCAGTTGCTTCTAACCTACAATTGAAAGCATTTTGTGATTCAGACTGGGCTGGTTGCTTGGATTCTCGCCGCTCAGTCACAGGCTATTGTGTATTTTTGGACAATTCTTTGATTTCGTGGAAATCCAAGAAACAAACCACAGTCTCTCGTTCTTCTGCTGAAGCCGAGTACAGGGCCATGGCTTCCACTTGCTGTGAACTTGTATGGCTTCGAAATCTTCTCACTGACCTACACGTCCCACTCCAGCCTACTCTTCTCTATTGTGATAGTAAAGCTGCTCTTCACATTGCTGCCAATCCTGTTTTCCATGAGCGTACCAAACACATTGACATTGATTGTCATATGGTTCGTGAGAAAATTCAATCTGGTGTTCTTCACACTTTTCATGTATCTTCTCAAAACCAGTTGGCTGACATTTTTACAAAAGCTCTTGGTCCCTCTCTGTTTCATCCCTTACTATCCAAGCTGAGTGTTCATAACATTTATTCTCCCTGACATGTTCATGACTCTCATCTTGAGGGGGTGTGTTGAATATACTCAGCCAAGCACATGTCTGCAGCAGTGATACAATGAAGATACTACACTGGGAAGAACTGCAGCAGTGATACAATGAAGATGCTGCACTGGGAAGAAACTACTCATGCTCACGCTACTGCACTGACAAGCAAGAACACGTTGAAGCTGATATGCTCAGCATGGCAGGCAGTTATATTCAGTTGTATTCAGTTATATTCTGTTACAAAAGGTTGTTATTTACAGCTAATTCTGTTATTTACACTGAAGCTACACTATAAATATTGTATCAAATTATTCAATGAATACGAAGAATTCAGTTTATAATTCCATTTTCAATACCACACTCGAAATTTCATGGGAAACATCACCGTAGGTCCATAGCTGAAGCCCGAAGACATCCAATTAAGACGCAGCTGTCTATCTTCTTAAGAAATCTTCGATCATGACCAAGACAAATGAATTCCTGCATATATATATACGTAAGCAGGGCTAATCAATTTATACATCCTCCTTAAGAAAGTAAACCACCAAGTCCATGGCTTCCCAAATCTTTCTCTTATGCACACCTTTCTTGTTTTTTTCCTTACTTGCTTATGCTTCCTTCTTTGCTTCTTTTGCTTACTCGGCTAGTACTGGAGCTGCTGAAGTAGCAAATGGAAGGAAGGAAGCGGAAGCTCTTCTAGAATGGAAAGTCAGTCTTGACAACCAAAGCCAGTCTCTCCTGTCTTCTTGGGCTGGAGACAGCCCTTGCAACTGGTTCGGAATCAGTTGCGACAAGTCTGGTAGTGTTACCAACATAAGCCTAAATAGTCTCATATTCTCTTCCTTTCCTAACTTGATTGAGCTTATCCTTCGCAACAACTCGCTCTATGGGTCCATTCCTTCACATATAGGTAACCTTATCAGACTTGACTTGTCTTTAAATAGCATTTCTGGCAGCATACCACCAGAGGTTGGAAAATTGGTATCTCTTTATATGCTTGATTTGTCAAATAACAACCTTAGTGGTGCTCTTCCTACGTCCATAGGAAACTTAAGCAACTTGTCGTATCTTTACCTTTACGGCAACGAACTCTCTGGTTTCATACCTAGGGAAGTAGGAATGCTTGAACATCTATCTGCCCTTCAGTTGCTCTATAATAATTTTGAAGGTCCAATCCCTGCTTCCATAGGAAATCTGAGATCTCTCACCAGTTTACTTTTGTCATTTAATAATCTAACTGGTACAATACCAGCATCTCTAGGCAATTTAAGAAGCTTATCTGTACTTGACCTTGCGAATAACAATCTTTTTGGTCCCATTCCTCCAGAAATGAACCTTACACATTTGTATTCGTTACAAATATTTTCTAATAGATTGTCTGGTAATCTACCACAAGATGTGTGCCTTGGTGGATTACTTTCACGGTTTGCTGCGGCGAACAATTATTTCATGGGACCTATCCCAAAAAGCTTGAAAAATTGCAGCAGCTTGGTGAGACTCAGACTTGAGAGAAACCAACTTAGTGGAAACATATCTGAAGCTTTTGGCAAACATCCCAATTTGAACTACATGGAGTTGAGTGATAATGAATTACATGGTGAACTTTCATGGAAATGGGAGCAGTTTAACAATCTGGCAGCCTTCAGAATTTTTGGAAACAAAATATCTGGAGAAATACCAGCTGCTCTTGGAAAGGCAACTCATCTACAAGCTCTTGACCTCTCGTCAAATCAACTAGCTGGGAGAATTCCAAAGGAATTGGGGAATTTAAAGTTCATTGAACTTGCACTCAACGATAACAAGCTTTCAGGTGATATTCCTTTCGATGTCGCATCGCTATCTGATCTCAAAAGGCTTGGCCTGGCCGCGAACAATTTTAGCGGAACAATTCTTAAACAGCTTGGCAAGTGCTCAAAACTGATATTCTTGAATATCAGTAAGAATAGATTGACAGTCTCTTCAAAGTCTTGATCTCAGTTGGAATTCCCTCATGGGAGGTATAGCACCGGAGCTTGGACAGATGCAGCAGCTAGTGGTATTAAACCTCTCCCATAATAT
Source organism: Populus alba (assembly GCF_005239225.2). Taxonomy (NCBI): domain Eukaryota; kingdom Viridiplantae; phylum Streptophyta; class Magnoliopsida; order Malpighiales; family Salicaceae; genus Populus; species Populus alba. Next base: position 2,348,263 of record NC_133298.1, on the reverse strand, counting down.
GTTGTCTGGTCTAATTCCAACCAGTTTTAGTAGACTGCAAGGCCTCACTAAAGTGGATGTATCCTATAACAAGCTAGAGGGCCCCATTCCTGACATCAAAGCCTTTCGCGAGGCACCATTTGAAGCAATTCGCAACAACACCAACCTGTGTGGCAATGCAACTGGTTTGGAGGCTTGTTCTGCTCTAATGGAAAACAAAGCTGTGCACAAGAAGGGCCCCAAAGTTATCTTTTTGACAGTATTTTCTCTGCTGGGTAGTTTGTTGGGCCTGATTGTAGGTTTTCTTATCTTTTTCCAAAGCAGAAGAAAGAAAAGGTTAGTGGAAACACCACGAAGAGATGTTACCGCGAGATGGTGCCCTGGTGGGGATCTGCGCTACGAGGACATCATTGAGGCTACTGAGGAATTCGACTCCAAATATTGCATTGGTACTGGAGGGTATGGAGTTGTATACAAAGCTGTACTTCCATCAGAACAAGTCCTTGCCGTGAAGAAATTCCACCAAACACCAGAAGTTGAGATGAGCAGCTTGAAAGCTTTTAGAAGCGAGATTGATGTCTTAATGGGTATACGGCATCGGAACATTGTGAAGCTGTATGGTTTCTGCTCGCATGCCAAACACTCATTTTTGGTATATGAATTTGTGGAAAGGGGAAGTTTAAGAAAGGTACTGAACGACGAGGAACAAACAGGAAAGATGGATTGGGATAAAAGGATGAATCTTATCAAAGGCGTAGCCAATGCTTTATCCTACATGCACCATGACTGCTCCCCTCCGATTATTCATAGAGACATTTCCAGCAACAATGTTCTTTTGGATTCAGAATATGAGGCTCATGTCTCTGACTTCGGCACAGCCAGGCTCTTAATGCCTGACTCGTCCAATTGGACATCATTTGCTGGCACCTTTGGGTACACAGCTCCAGGTATGTAGTTAAGTTTCAATATCACCTTCTACAGTAGGTTAGTTTACAAAATCACTTGAAAACAAAATAGGTGCAGTAAATTATTTTGGCAAAATATAGCATGACCAGCCCCTTTTGCAGAGTTGGCATACACAATGAAAGTGGATGAGAAGTGTGATGGGAAAGCATCCTGGCGATTTGGAGTATTAACATTGGAAGTAGTGATGGGAAAGCATCCTGGCGATTTCATCTCATCTCTGATGTTTTCTGCCTCCACCTCCTCATCATCACCAACCGGTCACAATACACTCTTGAAGGATGTTTTAGACCAGCGCCTCCCACCTCCTGAAAACGACCTTGCGGACGGCGTGGCACATGTTGCAAAACTAGCGTTTGCTTGCTTGCAGACCGATCCCCAGTATCGGCCAACAATGCGACAAGTTTCTACAGAGCTTACAACTCGTTGGCCACCATTGCCAAAGCTATTCTCCACGATAGAATTGGAAGATGAACTGGTTCACCGAAATGTTATTGGCTGAATTTTTAAAGTATACTTTCCTGTCAAGGAGCCAGTAGCTCAGCTGGTAATAGAGTCCCCCTCCTCTCAAGAGGTGTTATTGTCAGTCTTGGATATTCAGTCCAAAGTCTTACATTTCGTCTATTTCTTCGCCTACTGCTTGTGTATATTAAATGCAAGAAACAGAGAGTTTTCTCATTTCGAACTTAAATTCGCCAGATGAAATATTTCGCATATTTTTAGTTTTCGTGAGCAACAATGGAAGAAATCAACATATTTTCTCCTTTGTTTTTTTTTGTTTTCCAATAAACGAAAATGAATTATAATAAGCTATTGGTTATATTTATTTTTAATTGGTAATGATAATAAGCTTCTTTCAATATAGCCATATTTAGTAATATAACTAAAAATCTTGACGATTTAATAAAAACCACTCCCATTAATTTCCACAATCAAACAAAACTTGTTCTAAAAGAAGTGGCTAATGCTTTCTATTTTTTTAAATAATTGACAAATTTTCCAAATTTGAGATTTCATAGCGAATGTCACCATTGATAGGTGAAGCCCAAAGACAAGGATTTTTTATTTTTTTTTTTCTCAAAGGAAACTTCCCTTCAAGAATGGCAAACTTCGTACAGTTGTCGTGTCATTACTATTCAAAAGGAAATTCTGGACTGAAAAAGACAACCAGAACCATAGCATCATTACCTAAGAAACTTGTCCCTGCTAATCAGATTCTTCTCGCAAGCAGGTGGCAAAACTAAATTTAATTATCTACTATTCATAAATAATAAATAATTTAATTATATTTATCATATATTTTAAAATATTGTAATATCTATTATAACTATATTTATTTATATCATCTTTATTATTTTTAAACAGAAATAGTGATATCTTTTACACATTAAAAATACCTAACTCAAATTCTATAAATTTTAATAGCTTTTTCAACTTTATAACCGGAGCTTAAGATTTTTTTATTGATTAAAATTTAAAATTGTTTATTATAAAACTAAAATAAAAAAAAGTAATAAAAAATAAATACTGTATTTATTATCCAGAATTTGAGACCATTGACTGTGACATTAGTAACCTTTGTTCTTGCATTGGTGATGGGCTTGAGGGTGAATGTGACATTAATAATTGATTAAATTGGAAAAAAAAGGACTGTTTTGTAAATGGTGCCGAAATTCAAGGGTTCAATTGCAATTTGATCCAGGGGTAAAATTAAAAAAAGGGGGATTTTCCATGATTAGGGGCCTAATTGCTAAATTTCAGAATATCAGGGGTCAAATTGAAAATAACCATTTTGGACTAAACGACGCCGTTTCGTGTCCACTATTCATCACCTTCTTCGTGGATTAATTCAGCAGAAAGGAAACTGCCTCAAACCGGTTGCAATCATGTACCACGTCTCCTACACGATGCATCTCCAAATATGCCTCACCCCCATGATCATTGTCTGGGCAGAAAGAGAGGACATTCAGAGAAAAGACCACAAAAAAGGGGGCGCCGAGCTTTCTGGACGGGGGAGAGACGGTAGAAAAAAACGAAAAAACCAGAGGAGGAGAGAACGAACAGGGGGGGTTTCGGAAGCTGAGAAAAATCACAGAAAACAGAGAGAACACAAACAGAGGAGGAAAAAAACCAGAGAACAGGGATGTAAACAGAGGACAGACGAAAACAAAAGAAAGGGAATAAAGGCCAGAGAGAAAGACCAGAACAGGTGTGACGATTCAACAGGATTAAGAACAACTGAATTTTATTCCAAGTGAATACTGTCACTTTTACAAAAGCTTTAAGTGCCAAAAAGAGTAATACAAGGTATATTTGATGATCAAATTAGTTTCAATGACTGAAAATAAATTGAAATTAAACTTGACTAGGATGAGAGCAAATTCACCCGAATTTCTCTCTTTTCACACACACAAAGTGTATTGTTCTTCTTCTCTAGTTTTTCATTCGGTTACAGTGCATTATATGCATGCAAGGTGCTCGTCCGTAATTGCAATAAAAGACTTTACAAGTTTCTTACACGTGTCTATTGACACGTTACTAATTGAAAAATGAAACGGCGCGTTTGTGAATTGAACTCTTTTCTCGCTATGGCTCTGTTCAAATCTATTCCCCTGTTTCTTCAAGATTCATCGTTAGAAGAGTTACTGTTGGCAGCATGTAACAACAGGAGGACACAACTCGAGGGGACGAACAGCACAGGGGAGACCTGGAAACGCAAACAGAGGCGATCGAACAGAAACAAACCAGGAAATAAAGAACAAAGAAAGCAAAAGAAAAGCAAGAAGAGGGGAGGGTAACAGAAGCAGAAGGGAGGGTAACATCAGCTAGAAAGAACAAGCCTCCATCAGTGGAGGGTAATAGAAACTGTGAACAAGGAATTTGAAAATTGGACTGCAAATCAGTAGCGGTCCGGAGACTCTATTTCGGGTATGGTTTTTTCTCATATCTTTTTAAACATGAAAATCTACTTTTGGAATTGTTTTTGTTTGGGTATGCTAGCTAAACGTCAAGCTATTAAAAAGATGCTTATTCACCATGAGATTGATGTTTGTTTTCTACTTGAGACTAAGCGGGCAGCCTGCACAGATAAATTTTGTCAACTTTCTGTGGAATGAACAGAATATTAGATGGACTTCTATAGATGCTTTTGGGAAATCCGGTGGTGTTTTCGTCTTATGGAATGATAAGAACTTCAGAGTTAACTCCATAGAATATGGGGGACAGTGGATTGCTATCTTTGGTGTTCATTCTTCTTCAGATTTTGCTTGTGCCGTAGTGGGAGTCTATGCAGCTAGTTCAGTTTTTGAACGACGAACTTCCTAGAATGAGCTTACCATGCTAAAATCAGCCTTTGAAGTGCCCATGTTCTTAGTAGGGGACTTTAATGAGACCTTACACCCAAGTGAAAGGAGTAGTGGGTTCTTAAATGTTACTGGTTCAAAGGCCTTCGAGTCTTTTCTCTCTAATTGCGACTTCATTGAGTATCCTCTTGCTGGGCATCGTTATACATGGTTTTGGGGCAGATCAATGAGCAGAATAGACAGAAGTCTTGCATCTCCATCTTGTCTCTTGCAATTTCCTTTACTGTCTTTGACTATATACCCCTAGAGGACTGTCCGGTCCTGTCATTTAGTTCTTGGCCAGATTCGTGAGAATTGGGGGTGGAGGCCGTTTTGTTTTTATGAATTGTTGGACTGTCTTGCCACGATTCATGAAAGATCTGGAGACTTTCTGGAGAGAATGCGAGCTAAAACATCCTGGAAATTTCGCACTGGTTAAGAAATTGAGTTTGTTGGCACATAAATTTCGAACCTGGAACCATGATGTCTTTGGTAATCAGGATAGCAGGCTTCGGGAATTGCAGGATAAAATACATAAGTTGGAAGAAGAAATGGAGGTCCGTGACCTATCAGAAACTGAGAGGATCGAATTATATGCCTTAACAAACAAACAACAATGGGATGTTAGCAAACATGTTGAAGCTATTTGGAGGCAAAAATAAAGACAGAACTGGTGTAAATTAGGGGACAGGAATACAAAGTTCTTCCATCTAGCTGCAAAAGTGAGGACATCTCGAGATTATATTACGAAGATAACTCACGATGGGATCACCCATAACACACCGCAAGGAATTAAAAATGCTGTTGTTTCATTCTTTTCTATGTTATTCTCTAAACCCAAGACAGCAAGTGTTTCAATGGGAGCCATGGGTTAAAGACACTATCTATAGAGCAATCCATGTGGCTTGAGAAGGATGCAACTACAGAGGAAGTAAAGCAAGCTGTTTGGGACTATGATTGGTCAAAGGTTTCAGATGGATTTACTTTTACTTTCTCATGTAACTATCTAGAAAAATAAATTTTTCAGATGGTGAATATTGAATTCTTCAGGCATGCTAAGCTTCCAATGGATGTCAACACTTCTTATATTGCTCTTTTACCGAAACCCAAGCTACCTACCGGATTTTCACAGTATAGACCAATTAGTCTGTGCATGTTTTATACAAAATTATATACACATGCAGGGCAAATCATTTTTTATATATCCTCCATAAGAAATTAAACCACCAAGGCCATGGCTTCCCAAATCTTGCTCTCATCCATACCTTTTGCTTACCCACGTTAATTCAAAAAAAAAAAAAAAAAAAGAGTTTTCCCATTTCGAACTTAAATTCGCCAGATGAAATATTTCACAATGGAAGAAATCAACATATTTTCTCCTTTTTTCTGTTTTCCAATAAACGAAAATGAATTATAATAAGCTCTTGATTTTATTTATTTTTAATTGGTAATGATAATAAGCTTCTTTCAATATTGCCATATTAGTACAACAACTAAAAATCTTGCTCTCATCCATGCCTTTGTTGTTTATTTCTTTACTTGCTTATGCTTCCTTCCTTACTTCTTTTGCTTACTCAGCTACTGGAGCTGAAGTAGCAAATGGAAGGACACAAGCAGAAGCTCTTCTAAGATATTAAAACGGGAAAATCTATTAAATAATAAATTTTTGTTTCTTATTCGAAACAAGAATGCCTTGTTTTTTTTTTTGGAAAAAATATTTTTTTCAAAAACATGAAGAAAAATAAACACGCGATTCACATACAAGTCAAGGACCGACAGTATACAAATAGTCTTCATCTCTTAATAATCAGGAGTCAAGGACCGACAGTATGCAAATAGTCTTCATCTCTTAATAATCAGGAGTCATGGAATGGTGGGGTACAAGCTAGCTATTATTAATTGTAAAGTTCGGATTTGCACATCGTAGATAAAACCTAAAATAATTCGGGTAATTAAGGGAGAGAGATAGAGTTAGATTTGTTGTTTAACACAAGCAATGAAAAACTAGGAGAAAAAACAAGAAAAATATATAAAAATGCTTGAAGGATGATCACCCAATGCAGGGTTTAGTATTTTTTTTTTTAATCATGGAATATAATCATCTTATTATAAAAGCACATAATGGTGCAAAATAATATATCTCTTTTTATGCAACTTCGTCCAATAATCATTTAATTTGACCTTCGAATTTGCATTTTTTCTATTCTTAGGCATAATGGGATACAATTAGGCCTTGAAATTCCTCCAAAAATTACAGCTTGATTTTTGTCTATTTTTGCAGTTCTTTTTTATCACCTTTCTCCACATTGCTAGCCTTTATTTTATTTTTTTGATTTTTATTTTGAAAAAAAAAAGTGAATTTTGGGGAATAATCCAAAATTGGGTTATGACAGCTTCCATTGTCAAAGCCATTTTCCATGGCAGAATTGAAAGATGTGATGATTCACTCCCTTCAGTAATATTTGAAGACTGTTTATATAGCAGATATACTAATATTTGAAGACTGTTTATATAGCAGATATACTAACAGAAAAACCTCAAGTAAAATCTTCAACAAGTCACTTGACAAGTTGAGTGTTGAAAATCAATGAAAATGAATATACACACAAAGGAAAATCGATGAAAAGTATTGCATCGTTACTCACTGATCCTTACGCAAAGCTGAATATGAAACTTATTAATTTTGCAGAATAATTATCATATGATGTTCAGCAGCATGTCTAAGAAAATTGCCCTAATGTAAAAAAAATAAAAAGAAGAAGAAAGAAATAATAATAAAATAAAAAGAAGAAGAAAGAAATAATAATAAAATACATTGATTCCTCTATTTTTTTGGACAAATTGAACCCAATACACCTAATAAAATTCTATTGTTGGGTCAACAAGTCAACTGATTGACCAAGCTTAAGTCTAAAGATAGCTGAATCCTTTGATATTTTAATAGGAAAGTCACGGTGAGAGAAGAAAAGGAGAAAAGAGAGACAACAATGTTCCGACAACCTTTTCTTTAAATACCTAGATTAATTTGGTTGGATTTGAGCTAAATTTTTGCCTTGGATCTGATGGGACAAAACATGGGTCTCACAATTATGGTAATTACATGTGAATGCGAATGAAGCTGAAAATGTGAAACACGAGAAAGCTGTAGATTCCAGAATTCGTGAAAAACATACATTGGTTGACTTAACGTTATGAGCTTTTGAGATTTCACATGAATGGAAGACCATAGTTAGGGAACTTAATTGAAAAAAAGTAAAGCTTCTTTTTGACCATCCAATATTTTTTGAGACATGAAAACTAGAAAAGCCTAATAATAATAAATAAAATAAATGAATCTTTCTTTACTTGCTTATGCTCTCATCCATACCTTTGTTGTTTATTTCTTTACTTGCTTAAGCTTCCTTCTTTACTTCTTTTGCCTACTCAGCTACTGGAGCTGAAGTAGCAAATGGAAGGAAACAGGCAAAAGCTCTTCTAAGATATTAAAACGGAAAAATCTATTAAATAATAAATTCTTGTTTCTTATTCGAAACAAGAATGCCTTTTTTTTTTTCAAAAACATGAAGAAAAATAAACATGCTATTCACACCCAAGTCAAGGACCGACAGTATACAAATAATCTTCATATCTTAATAATCAGGAGTCATGGAATTGGGGGGGGGGGGGGTACAAGCTAGCTATTATTAATTGTAAAGTTCGGATTTCACATCATAGATAAAACCTAAAATAATTCGAGTAATTAAGGGAGAGAGATAGAGTTAGATTTGTTGTTTAACAAAAGCAATGAAAAACTAGGAGAAAAAACAAGAAAAAAATATAAAAATGCTTGAAGGATGATCACCCAATGCAGGGTTTAGTATTTTTTTAATCATGGAATATAATAATCTTATTATATAAGCACATAATGGTGAAAAATAATATATCTCTTGTATTTCATTAAAAAAAAAAAATCAACCGAGAATTAATGGATCCATAGCTAGCTGAAACCCCAACATAAATATTCTAATAATTAATTATGACAAATACACGTGCTCCTCCTATCACGCAATTATTGAATGGAAGACCATAATATTCTACACCTCTTCAGACGCATTGTTTTTATTAAAAGATTATTACTATAAAAAACATAGAAAAGTAACCTGCATTGTTTCTATAAAAAAAAAAAAATAACAAAAGCATAACAGACCAAAGAATGTTGTTCCACACTTGAAAGCTTAAGTTTCGATTCATTTGATTGATATAACAAAAGCATTAACCACGTGAATGTTGGTACACTCGAAATTTCATGGGAAACATCACCGTAGGTCCATAGCTGAAGCCCGAAGACATCCAATCAAGAATGGAAGACTTACTTAATTTCAAGACCTGTAAAATTAGTCGAGATACGCGCAAGTTAGTCTGGATACCACGTTAATCTAAAAAAAAAAAAAAAAAAAATGGAAGACGTCCAATTAAGACGCAGCTGTCTATCTTCTTAAGAAATCTTCGATCATGACCGAGACAAATGAATTCCTGCATATATATACGCATGCAGGGCAAATCATTTTATACATCCTTCTTAAGAAAGTAATCCACCAAGGCCATGGCTTCCCACATCTTTCTCTTTTCCACACCTTTTTTGGTTTTTTCCTTACTTGCTTATGCTTCCTTCTTTGCTTCTTTTGCTTACTCGGCTAGTACTGGAGCTGCTGAAGTTGCAAATGGAAGGAAGGAAGCGGAAGCTCTTCTAGAATGGAAAGTCACTCTTGACAACCGAAGCCAGTCTCTCCTGTCTTCTTGGGCTGGAGACAGCCCTTGCAACTGGTTCGGAATCAGCTGCAACAAGTCTGGTAGTGTCAGCAACATAAGTCTGCCCAATTCTAGTTTGAGAGGTACGCTTAATAGTCTCAGATTCTCTTCCTTTCCTAACTTGATTGAGCTTATCCTTCGCAACAACTCGCTCTATGGGTCCATTCCTTCACATATAGGTAACCTTTCTAACCTCTCCATCCTTGACTTGTCTTTCAATAGCATTTCTGGCAACATTCCACCAGAAATTGGAAATTTAGAATCTCTCACTATTTTAGCTTTGTTATTTAATAAACTAAGTGGTACAATACCGATATCTTTAGAAAATTTAAAAAAGTTTATCTCAACTTTACCTTAATCATAATAATCTTTCTGGTCCGATTACTTTTATTGGAAACCTGACGAGATCTCTCACTCATTTAATTTTCTCATCTAATAAACTAACCGGTACAATACCAGCATCTTTAGAAAATTTAAGAAACTTATCTGAACTTTACCTTTATAATAATAGTCTTTCTGGTTCCATTACTTGTATCGGAAACCTAACAGGACCTCTCACTATTTTAGAGTTGTCATATAATAAACTAACCGGTACAATACCGTCATCTTTAACAAATTTAAAAAGCTTATTTGCACTTTTCCTTGCGGGTAATAAACTAACTGGTACAATACCAAGGTCTTTAGGAAATTTAACAAGCTTAAGCATCCTTTCCCTTGCCGATAACAATCTTTGTGGTCCGATTCCTCCAGAAATGAACAACCTTACACATTTGTATGGGTTACAAATAATTTCTAATAGATTGTCTGGTAATCTACCACGAGATGTGTGCCTTGGTGGATTACTTTCATATTTTGGTGCGTTTGACAATTATTTCACGGGACCTATCCCGAAAAGCTTGAAAAATTGCAGCAGCTTGGTGAGACTCAGACTTGAGAGAAACCAACTTAGTGGAAACATATCTGAAGCTTTTGGCACTCATCCTCATTTGAACTACATGGATTTGAGTGATAATGAATTGCATGGTGAACTTTCATTGAAATGGGAGCAGTTTAACAATCTGACAGCCTTCAAAATTTCTGGTAACAAGATTTCTGGAGAGATACCAGCAGCTCTTGGAAAGGCAACTCATCTACAAGTTCTTGACCTGTCGTCAAATCAACTAGTTGGGAGAATTCCCAAAGAATTGGGAAATTTGAAGTTGATAGAACTTGCACTCAGCGATAACATACTTTCAGGTGATATTCCTTTTGATGTCGCATCGCTATCTTATCTCGAAAGGCTTGGCCTGGCTGCGAACAATTTTAGTGCAACAATTCTTAAGCAGCTTGGTACCTGTTCAAAACTGATATTTTTGAATATCAGCAAGAATAGATTGACAGGGAGTATTCCAGCTGAGATGGGGTCTTTACAGTCTCTTGAAAGTCTTGATCTCAGTTGGAATTCCCTGATGGGAGGTATAGCACCGGAGCTTGGACAGCTGCAGCGGCTAGAGGTATTAAACCTCTCCCATAATATGTTGTCTGGTCTAATTCCAACCAGTTTTAGTAGACTGCAAGGCCTCACTAAGGTGGATGTATCCTATAACAAGCTAGAGGGCCCCATTCCTGACATCAAAGCCTTTCGCGAGGCACCATTTGAAGCAATTCGCAACAACACCAACCTGTGTGGCAATGCAACTGGTTTGGAGGCTTGTTCTGCTCTCATGAAAAACAAAACTGTGCACAAGAAGGGCCCCAAAGTTGTCTTTTTGACTGTATTTTCTCTGCTGGGTAGTTTGTTGGGCCTGATTGTAGGCTTTCTTATCTTTTTCCAAAGCAGAAGAAAGAAAAGGTTAGTGGAAACACCACAAAGAGATGTTACCGCGAGATGGTGCCCTGGTGGGGATCTGCGCTACGAGGACATCATTGAGGCTACTGAGGAATTCGACTCCAAATATTGCATTGGTACTGGAGGGTATGGAGTTGTATACAAAGCTGTACTTCCATCAGAACAAGTCCTTGCCGTGAAGAAATTCCACCAAACACCAGAAGTTGAGATGAGCAGCTTGAAAGCTTTTAGAAGCGAGATTGATGTCTTAATGGGTATACGGCATCGGAACATTGTGAAGCTGTATGGTTTCTGCTCGCATGCCAAACACTCATTTTTGGTATATGAATTTGTGGAAAGGGGAAGTTTAAGAAAGGTACTGAACGACGAGGAACAAGCAGGAAAGATGGATTGGGATAAAAGGATGAATCTTATCAAAGGCGTAGCCAATGCTTTATCCTACATGCACCATGACTGCTCCCCTCCGATTATTCATAGAGACATTTCCAGCAACAATGTTCTTTTGGATTCAGAATATGAGGCTCATGTCTCTGACTTCGGCACAGCCAGGCTTCTCATGCCTGACTCGTCCAATTGGACGTCATTTGCTGGCACCTTTGGGTACACAGCTCCAGGTATGTAGTTAAGTTTCAATATCACCTTCTACAGTAGGTTAGCTTACAAAATCACTTGAAAACAAATATATAGCATGACCAGCCTCTTTAATTTGCAGAGTTGGCATACACAATGAAAGTGGATGAAAAATGTGATGTGTATAGCTTTGGAGTATTAACATTGGAAGTAATGATGGGAAAGCATCCTGGCGATTTCATCTCATCTCTGATGTTTTCTGCCTCCACCTCCTCATCATCACCAATCGGTCACAATACACTCTTGAAGGATGTCTTAGACCAGCGCCTCCCACCTCCTGAAAACGAGCTTGCGGACGGTGTGGCACATGTTGCAAAACTGGCGTTTGCTTGCTTGCAGACCGATCCCCACTATCGGCCAACAATGCGACAAGTTTCTACAGAGCTTACAACTCGTTGGCCTCCATTGCCAAAGCTATTCTCCACGATGGAATTGGAAGATATACTGGTTCACAAAAATGTTATTGGCTGAATTTTTATGGTATACTTGGGCGTGTTGTGAAAAACAACTTGTTTGCCAAAATGTAATATTCAATAATCAAGTCATCGCCAATAAACCCGTGGCTCAGGTAGCAATAGCGTCCCCCTCCCTTCAAGAGGTGTTATTGTCTGTGTTAGATATTCCGTCCAAAGAGTCATGTAATTTATTGCCTTCATTTGCATCAATTGCCTTCCTACTACATATTTTTTTTGGAGAGTAATAAACAATCCAAATGCCAACACAAAGACCGTACAATATTGATGAACAAAATTTCCACAATCAAACCAAACCCGTCCTGGAAAATCAAATAACGTCATTTGTCCCGTGAAATTCCATATTTATTCCTCTTAGAAAGAAACAAATAAGTAAGACAAGCTCCTCAAGTACAGCTTTCAAACTTGCTTTTGAAATATTGCACAAATCTTTAAATCACACGTTGCAAAAACATGTCAGGTCTTCACCTACATATTCTTGCAAAGCACCCAATCTCTTACTCATGAAGATTCAAGTCTTCAAGTATTATTTTGTAAAGCATTTACGATGTACCCACACACAATTTCAATAAAAACAAATATTTTCCAGCCCAGGATTTGAATCTATAAACTTCGTTTTAGATGAACTTGGTGAATGTCATGAATCATGTAATTTATTGCCTTCATTTGTATCAATTGCCTTCCTACTACATATTTGTTTTGGAGAGTAATAAACAATCCAAATGCCAACACAAAGACCGTATAATATTGTTGAACAAAATTTCCACAATCAAACCAAACCCGTCCTGGAAAATCAAATAACGTCATTTGTCATGTTGAAATTCCATATTTATTTTGCAAATAAGTAATACTCATGAACATGTCAGGTCTTCACCTACATGTTCTTGCAAAGCACCAAATCTCTTACTCATGAAGATTCAAGTCTTCAAGTATTATTTTGTAAACAATTTACGATGTACCCACACATAATTTTAATAAAAACAAATATTTTCCACACTTCTATCTTATTATTTTTCAGGCTAACTTGGTTGTATAATAAATATGCTAGATGTTCATTGAGATTTAATCCATATAATAGGAGATAGCCATCCTCTAATCTCAAATCTCTACCCCCTCGACCTTTTCCAGGATTTGAATCTAAAAAACCTCGTATTAAAAATTCAAAACTATCCGTGGTGTACTTCCCAGCCCTGTGATAAGGAATGTTGCTTCTGCTCAAACACTCTGTTGTAGAATTGTAGACATAATTTTCTCTCAAGGTTCAGGTTAATTTTGTACCTGGAAGGCCAACGGGCCTTGGCATCAAAACATTTTATAATTTTCAAAAGTTTTCAAGGGTTTACGCGATTATGCTGAATTATAAGTGGGATTTCCTGAATTGAGACAAGACCAAACCTACAGTAAAAAAAAGTCTATGTTTATCAAACAAAAACAGAGCGTCTCTGTATCTTTCCCTCTGGGCTTCAAAAAATCTAATAGATCATGCCTCATGGTTGCCTGCTTCAGTTCCTTACGAAACTTTCATTATTGGGTTAGCCATACACTTTACATATTTCTAGTAATTCACATGACATCATCAAATGATACAAGTCTTGGATAAGAATCTACAACACTCTAGAACACCCTTGTTGCCGATCCCTGCTTCTTTGAGAAAATCCGTTAGTATCTTTCCAAGATCAAGAAACTCCAAAAAAAAGAACATCCAAAACCCTTCGCAATAACTAAAGAAAGATGTTCTCGTATACCTTACCTTAGCCCTCAGGCAAACTCCAACAGAACCCTAATCGAATATAACAGCTGAAAACATCCCAGTGAAGTGGGGATTCAAAAACTGAAGTCCAATAATAATGGACTACTTGAAGCAAAGCAGAAGTTACGAGACCCTCATGATGCGTCTGTTGTGGATAAAACGGCTGTTCCCGTAGAAAGCAATTTTCAAGACGAATAGGAACGTTGTGGCAGTTGATTTGAAACATAGGAATTGGTATTCATTGATTTAATTCGAGAGATTATTATTATTATTATTATTATTATTATTATTATTATTATTATTATTATTATTATTATTTGATTTGTTTCTGCTTTTACTTGTAGTTTAAGGGATAATTTTAGGTTGAATGGTTGTTTAAATTGATGTTAGAGTTTAAATTTTTAAATTGAATAATTATTTTACAATAAACTAAAATTTTTTTATTATGATATACAAAGCCAAATACTAACACAATATGATTATGTTTATATTGAAGAATAAAATTTCTGGAAATAGAACAAACTGTGGTAGTTCAGAGTATAACGACCACTAGACCTCAAAACCTCATCCACTGGATCTACAAGTTGAATTTATATGTTCCCAGAAACAGCCGCAGGATGCGTACACTATGGGTGACATACAGGAACTGAATGTTTTTGCTGAATCGATCTGGGAAACTGTGAACAAGGAATTTGAAAAAAGTGAACAAGGAAATTGAAACTGCTTAATTAACATGAACATATACTTTTGGAAAAACCTCAAGTAAAATCTTCAACAAGTCACTTGACAAGTTGAGTATTGAGAATACCTCCACACCGATTTATCAGTTATAGATCTCCCATGCAAGATGGAAATGAATATACACACAAAGGAAAACCGATGAAAAGTATTGCATCTTTACTCTCGTTTTTTTTTTTCTTTTTTTTCTTTTTTTCATTTTGAGCATACGAATGTTATTTTTAAGTCACCTCAATTTGTGGGGTTAGGTTCATATCCTACAAACTGTTCCGGAAACATAATTGTCAGAGATTCTAAGAAAATTGCCCTAATGTAAAAAAAGAAGAAGAAGAAGAAAGAAATAATAATAAAATTAAAAGAAGAAGAAAAGGGCGCCAGAGCAGTCTATTTTCTGCCTGATTGTTTCCACCAATGGCTGTAGAATGGCAGCCAGACTAATAGTCACAAATCAATCTCTGAGCTGTAAGTTTTTTGGATTGTTCTGCTTTGCTTTGCCTTTTCTTTTGCCAACAGAACCAGATCTTGACTTCATCTGCCTAGTATCATTTATGACGTACTTGATTTCCTTTTTTCTTTAAGAGCTGTTTCTTTGCCTTTTCTTTTGCCAACAAAATCAATGGTGTTCAACATCGTGAGTTGAATCGTAAAATTATACCATCAATATATATTTAATTGCCAACAGAACCTTTATTGGTTTCAATTATTGGCCCTATCCTAAAGTCTTGTAGTGGGATGACTTGTGATTGACTTGAATATCTACAGCTCACTGGTGGCCAATGCTCCTAATTTTCTTTCTACAAGTTCTCATCCATGGCTCTCGTCTGAAGGCTCAGCATGCATGTAAATATTGTCATTCCAATTTTTTTTGGTTATATGTAAATTTTTTCAAGGGAAATACTGGTGAAATTAAGTGAATTTTGTTTTTCTGGCTCATATTTTCTGTATGTAAAACTACCGGTTTTTTTTACCAACATAATTAGCGATAAATGATGAAACTATCAACGAATATTATTTCAACGGATGGATTCCATCGGTAAATTAGTTAGTAAAATTTTCACGGATAGAATCGTAATCTCACACCGACAAAAAAATTCCGCCGATAAAATTATTAAATATTGTAGTGATTGTGACAATGATTATTTTTAAAGTATTTTTTTTGTTTTAAAATACTTTAAAATAATATTATTTTATATTTTAAAATTTATTTTTGATATCAACACATCAAATCAATTTAAAAAATATAAATAATAATAATATTTAAAAAAAAAACACTTTTAAAATATAAAAATAATAACAATATTAACATCCAAGTCAAGGATTGGGAGGATAAAAATACTCTTCATCTCTTAATAATCAGGAGTCATGGAACGGTGGGGTACAAGCTAGCTATTATTAATTGAAAAACTAGGAGAAAAACCCTCTTAACATCCAAGTCAATGATTGGCATTATACAAATAGTCTTCATCTCTTACCAATCAGCTAGCTATTATTAATTGTAAATTTCGCATTTCACATCATAGATAAAACCTAAAATAATTAGGGTAATTAAGGGAGATAAAGATTAAAGAGAGTTAGATTTGTTGTTTAACACAAGCAATGAAAAACTAGGAGAAACAACAAGAAAATAATATAAAAAATCCTTGAAGGATGATCACCCAATGCACAGTCTCGTATTTTTTTTAATCATGGAATATAATAATTTTATTAAGCACATAATGGTGCAAAATAATATATTTCTTATATTTCATAAACAAAAATAATCAGAGAATGGGTCCGTAGTTGAAACCCCAACACAAGTATTCTAGAACGACAATTTAAATTAGTCTACACGTACTCCTTCTGTGACGCAATTGAATATTCCATCTTGATTAATGTTGATTGTCACACAAAATGTTCACGAAATGAAAATGAATAATTATACAATAATCCCCGTATTAGTCTACACATACTGCTGATAATTTTAAAAATAATTTTAGAATTACGACTATTTTCCGCGGATCATGTTAAACAGAGGCTAGGCTGAGAGAGCTAGAGAGATGAATTTCTACAAACAAAATAAAATCAGTTCAAAGAAGTGCCAAGAACGCTCCTAATCTCCTTTCGAACCAACAGCAAATTAACGACATGAATTTCATGGGAAACATCACCATAGCTGAAACCCAAAGAAATCCAGTCATGAATGGAAGACCATAGTATTCTACACCTCTTCAGACGCAACTGTCTATCTTATTTTGCTGTGATCAGGACCTCTTTGATGTGATCAATCAACTTTTCTATTGGATGGCCAGCCTAAGTTTAATTAGATCTTGACCACCAAGCACCATCTGCAGAATCCATGCATGTCCATGCTGCCATACCATCAAATCTCCTTCTTTACGCGCGATGCACAGGGAGCTCTGCATTGTCCAAGGCTCGTAAATTTGTTTCTGTCAGTTCTTACAATATCCTGGTCTGCAGGAGAAATTAATCATCCCCTGGAGTATTGTTGTTTTCTTCTGAACTGAAATCATGAGGTTTTTGGCAAGGCATGACCTTTGAATCTTGGTTGACCTGTGCCATGCGTGTATAAAATTACATGTTGAGTTTTTTCTTCCATCGCTATTATTTTTCTCTCTCTCAAGATTCTTGGTGGATGAAGGATACGATTAAAAAACTCCATGGATGGACAGGTGGGAATAATATTATCGTGTTGGGTAATTTGCATTACAAGTGCAGGGACCATATTCCAAAATAATTGTTTAAGTGATTGTGTTAAAATAAGTAAAGAAAAGGCACAGAAAGATCACAGCAATGCATTCTTTGATTGCATCCGTGTTGTCCACGTAGGATCATGATTGCCAAAACTTTTGTCTTCTATCAAACCAGAAGACTGCAGGAGTATTCTCCCAGTCTCTGTTTGGTGGAGGAATAATGGCAATTGCTATTGAAAGAGAATAGATTTCTCCTATGGCATATTTTGAGATAGTGTCTGCAAGGTAGCGTTTGATTTTATAGTGTTGGTTGCTTTTTTAAAATATATTAAAATAATTTTATCATCACCAATTGGAAGTAATGATGGGAAAGCATCCTGGCGATTTCATCTCATCTCTGATGTTATCTGCGTCCACCTCCTCATCACCACCAATTGGTCACAATACAGTCTTGAAGGATGTCTTAGAAGAACTTGCTGACGGTGTGGCACATGTTGCAAAACTGGCGTTTGCTTGCTTGCAGACCGATCCCCATTATCGGCCAACAATGCGACAAGTTTCTACAGAGCTTACAACTTGATGGCCAAAGCTATTCTCCACGATGGAATTGGAAGATATAATGGTTCACAGAAATGTTATTGGCTGAATTTTTACAGTATACTTGGGCGTTTGTGAAAAGCAACTTGTTTGGCAAAATGTAATAATCAACATCATTTTAGATGAACTTGGTGAATGTCATGAATCATGTAATTTATTGCCTTCATTTGTATCAATTTCCTTTCTACTACATATTTTTTTTGGAGAGTAATAAACAATCCAAATTCCAACACAAAGACCGTACAATAATAATTATAATATTATGTGGAAACTTCTTAAAGATCTTTTTTCTGTAAAAAAAGTAAGATGTGAAAAATTTGTTCTTTTAAAAAATTATTTAAATTTTTAAAGTTGGTCGCGATCCCACTAGGTGGGCAGCTTGCACCGAAAAATTTGTCAACTTTCTTTAGAAATAACAGGATATTAGATGGACTTCTATAGATGCTGTTGGGAAATCCGGTGGTGTTTTAGTCTTATGGAATGATAACAACTTCAAAGTTGACTCCATAGAATATGGGGGACAGTGGATTGCTATCTTTGGTGTTCATTCTTCTTCAGATTCTTCTCCCACCAGAATATTTAGAGTTTTTGAAAGATTGTGGTAGTGATTGTATTTTAAATTATTTTTTATTTAGAAATATATTGAAAAAAAATTTTATTTTTTAAAATTTATTTTTAACATTAATACATCAAAATAAACAAAAAAATAATAATTAATTAATACAACTAAGCTCTTGATAAAATTAATTAATACAACATAAACAATTTTTTTTTTGTTTTCTGATAAACAAAAATAAATTATAATAAGCTCTTGATGTGTTTTTATTGGTAAGGATAATAAACTTCTTTCAGTATTATTGACAAATTAGTAATACAACTAGGAATCTTGACGATGTAATAAAAACCGAACTTATCCTAAAAGAAGTGGCCAATATTGCTTTCTATATATTTTCTTAAATAATTGACAAAATTTTCAAATTTAAAATTTCATAGCGAATGTCACCATTGATAAAAAGATAAGGTTTTTGTTTTTTTAAAAAAGAAATTTCTCTTCAAGAAGGGCAAACTACAGTACAAAACTCTAGCTACATGCAATTGAATATTCCTTCTTTTCTGTATCTATTCAAAAGGAAATCTTACACACACACACACAGTAATATCTTTAATACTCATTAAAAATAATTAACTTCAAACATCAATACATTATTTTTAAAAATTTTCTTATAACTAACATGGCCAAATAATAAAAGCAATTATTTTATTTTCCATGAAAAATAATTTATTTTTCAATAATCCTTTTTTTATGAAAATATTTTAAAACCCAGCAAATGACATGCCTAAATTAAAAACTTTTTATCAGGATAAACAAAGCTAGCCAGATAACAACAACACACAATATCAGTGCCTCAAACCTTAGAAAGAGTGGTTTATATTGAAGAATAAAACTTCTGGAAACAAAACAAACTGATCAGCCACTGTTATCTAATATTCCATATTATCAGCTAGCTGAATTAATTTGATTTATCTAAATGAACCAACAAAATAAGTGAAAAGGAAATTTTAGACAACATATCACGTAACAATAGTACCTGTCCAAAATTATAGGACACCTCTCAAGACGCCATTGAATATTCAATCTTCTTACATACTGAGTGGACCATGTAACACAACATGGAATGTCAAGCAGCTTCGTTCTTCCAACATGAGTGGATCTGTTTTTTGCCATTGAGAAATCCGAATGATGCATGCCGAGATTGTACTTTTGCAATCATTTTTAAAGTGGAACTGTCAATCTGTAGTCAGGCCCACTTTTATGACATAGACAGAGAAAGCCCGCAGGACCATTTTGGGCTACCTTCACCTATTACATCTACTTGTCATTTTATAATTATAATAATTATTTCTTTTTTGTATATATTTACTTGGACCCACATTGATCTCCTTACATATAATTTAAGCCTTATTTCATTCAACTCTTCTATCATATTTTAAAATTATAATAATAATAATTTTTAATTATATATTTATTTAGGTTATCTCATATTAATTTTTTCAATCAATAACTTGAGCTATATCTCCATCAATTCTCAAATTAAAATTTAAAATTATAATAACAATTTTTATAATATAATTTTAGAACTCAATATATATTTATCATACAAAATCACGGTAAAAAAAATAATAAATGATAAAAGGATACTTCATTTCCAACGAAGATGCTGGGTGGCTGGGTGGCTTTCTCTGCCTCCAGCTCTCTACCTTTAATTGATCTATCTTCCTCGATAGATGGCACAAGTTTTTCCATACGATAAATTAACTTTTTTGTAACATAAAATATAAAATATTATAAGTGTATATATAAAATTTTCATGGGATTTTTAATAGTACAAGATTTGCAAAAATAAAGTTATGGGATGAAAATAACTTTGATGTAATTAGTTTACTTTTTTCTTTTTTCTTTTTTAATTCTTGGCAGCTATTTTTCATAAAAAAGTTGACTTTTAAAAAAAATTTATTTATAGAATTCATTTTTTCCACATGTCAATGCATCTTGATCATGCCAATATTTTTTAATCTCAATCCTCAAGAAAATAAAAATAAAAAATAATTTAAACACTTAAATAAATAAAATACAAGTTTAGACAGTTTTTTGCAATATTCCATCTTCTTTGTAATAGTAAAGAAGCAAATATTTATAAAATTTCTAGCCAAGATGTTAAAAGAAACCCCACCAAATTTAGTCTCCATTAAGTATTTTGGTAGTAGTTGTTTTTAAAATTATTTTTACTTGAAAATACATTGAAATATTTTTTTTTATTTTTTAAAATTTATTTTTAACATAATACATCAAAATAATCTAAAAACATACAAAAATTTAATTAATACAACTAAGCTCTTGATTTTTTTTTTGGTAATAAAATTAATTAATACAACATAAACAATTTTTTTTTTTCTGATAAACAAAAATGAATTATAATAAGCTCTTGATTTTTGTTTTATTGGTAATGATAATAAACTTCTATCAGTATTGACAAATTAGTAATACAACTAAGAATCTTGATGATGTAATAAAAACCACTCAAACCAAACTTATCCTAAAAGAAGTGGCCAATATTGCTTTCTATTTTATTAAATAAATGACAAAATTTTCAAATTTGAAATTTCATAGCGAATGTCACCATTGATAGGTGAAGCCCAAATACAAGGTTTGTTTTTTTGTTTTTTTTTTTTTCCTCAACATGCAATTGAATATTCCTTTCTTCTCTGTATTTATTCAAAAGGAAATCTTACACACACAAACACATACACATATACGCTCTCTTGTGGACTGAAAAGTTTTTTAAATATTGTAACGATGTTTATTTATATTATCTTTATTAGTTTTAAGCAGAAATAGCAATATCTTTTATACTCATTAAAAATAATTAACTTCAAACATTAATAAATTATTTTAAAAAAATTTCTTATAACATGGCCAAATAATAAAAACAATTATTTTATTTTCCATGAAATATATTTATTTTTCAATAATCCTTCTTTTATGAAAATATTTTAAAAACCAGCAAATAAATCCTAAATTAAAAAACATTTTATGAGGATAAACAAAGCCAGATAACAACAACACACAGTATCACTGTATCAGTGGCTCGAATCTTAGAAAGAGTGGTTTAGATTGAAGAATAAAACTTGTGAAAATAAAACAAACTGATCGACCACTGTTATTTAATCTTTTATTATCAGCTAGCTAAATTGATTTGATTTATCGAAATTAACCGACAAAAGAAGTGAAAAGGGAAATTTTAGACAACATATCACGTAGCAATAGTACTATTCCATTGAATATTCAATCTTCTTACAAATGGTCTTCATCTCTTAATAATCAGGAGTCATGGAATGGTGGGGTACAAGCTAGCTATTATTAATTGTAATGTTTGGATTTCACATCATAGATAAAACCTAAAATAATTAGGGTAATTAAGCCTAAAATAGCTATTATTTATCTTTACCTGGACGGCAGATAATATGCCCTCGCGAAGACGGCACCCTGACTTGGTTGCATTGCATGTTAAGAGATCGTTTGATTACTTCTGTATATTACCGCCAAATTGGAATTGCATTTTCTGTGAGATATTTGCTTGTTTTACCTTCTGGGCCTCACAGTTGTTTTACAAAAATATTTGTGTTTTTAGGTACTAGTAAGCTATATAATCCTTGCAATAGGGGTTTGAAATTGCTTTCCAAACAGTATTTTTAAATAATTTAAAAAACAAATTTGCTTATTTTTTTAATATTTTTTAATCGTTTAAAAGTGTTGATATCAAAAAATAATTTTTTAAAAATAAAAATATATATTATTTTAATACATTTTCAAGTAAAAAATATTTTATAAAACAATCATTATGACACTTTCAAACATCTCCTAATAGTCAAGAAAAGAAATATAATAAGATTTGTTGCAAGTTAAAATATTAAAAAGAACAAGAATACTTAGAAGATATAAAAAATATTTAGTTTTTATTTATATATGTTAAAAACTTATTACAACCCTTTAT
This sequence comes from Populus alba, assembly GCF_005239225.2. Classification (NCBI taxonomy): domain Eukaryota; kingdom Viridiplantae; phylum Streptophyta; class Magnoliopsida; order Malpighiales; family Salicaceae; genus Populus; species Populus alba. The sequence continues at coordinate 2,325,933 of NC_133298.1, read as the reverse complement.
ATAGAAAAAATTAAAAAAAATATATTATTACTAAAAAGAAAGAAAAAAAACTATTTTTTTTAAATAGAAAAATTATAAGAGCCTAATAATATTGAATAAAAAACTAAAAAAAATCTAAATTAGAAAAGAAATTTTTTTTTAAAAAAAGTTATTTGATGTCAACTAGTGCATTAATGTTTGATTATTTTTTTAAGAAGTTTTTATATTGATACATCAAACCATCAAAAAAAATATTAAAAAATATTAATTTAATATTTTTTCAAATCATCAAACATATTTTTAAAAATTCACCTAAATATAATTTCAAATGCAAAAATAAATAATGTCAGCATAACACATGAGCGTGATAAATGGAATCGCATTAATGACTAGTATTAAAATTGAAAATAAAAACTGTTTAATATATTGACGTCATAACCATTTCTGTACATAGCTATTAGAAGAAAATTGTTTTATTTTTTTAGTTGGGATTTAGAAGTTTTGAGTTTTGAGGAGGCTATATATACTACTACTGAACTCAGAATGTATAGAAGGTTTATTTCCTTGGTTTGTGTTAAGGATCCTCTGCCCTGATCTACTGCCTTCCAAGTGTGCACTCTTTGATCCTCAATTATAGAAGCAATTTTCATAATTTGTTTTAAAAATTAGTCCTAAGATTTAAACTCTAAGGATAAAAAAGAAAAGGGAATAAACATCATTAGTCACCAGATCTTCTACCGTGATTCAGGGATTAAAGGATGTCCTTGTTTTACTATCCCCATCAATTTTTTGTTGAATTGATTGATCGAAATGAACCGATAAAAGAAGTAAGTTTATGACAATATTTTTAAAACGACTATTCAATCTTCTTACTTTGACCTGTCCAAAAGGAACTTACCACTCGATACGAACTTCCCATATTCTATAGTCACGATTTTACGATCTTACAACAATTCCAAATTCTTATTTTTCTCAAGTCTAAAAGCTCTGGGAAAGACAATAAGTAAAATGTCAAATGATAAAAAAATAAAAAAAATTAACTATATAAAAAAATAAAAAAATAACAATTAAAAAAATAAAAAATGTAATTTTAAAAAAAAAATTAAGATGGCAACTTAAAATTTAATTATAGGCAAATTTAAAAAGAAAAGTCAAAATTAACAAAAGAATCCAAAAAAAAAGAGATTGATGATCAAATTTAAAAAAAAATTAAAAATTAAAATTAAGATCCAAAGATAAAATTAAAAATAAATTAAAATTAAAAATCAAAACATTAAAAACTAAACCTTAAATATCATCAAACTTTAAAAATCTACCCAACACCAAGTTTTTAACTTGTGGAAATTTTTAATGAAGACTTCATTTCCGGTCAAGATTGAATTTATAATCTATCATTTCTTTCCCTTATATATACGTATGAGGGGCATATCATTTTATACATCCTTTTTAAGAAAGTAAACCACCAAGGCCATGGCTTCCCACATCTTTCTCTTTTCCACACCTTTTTTGGTTTTTTCCTTACTTGCTTATGCTTCCTTCTTTGCTTCTTTTGCTTACTCGGCTAGTACTGGAGCTGCTGAAGTTGCAAATGGAAGGAAGGAAGCGGAAGCTCTTCTAGAATGGAAAGTCACTCTTGACAACCAAAGCCAGTCTCTCCTGTCTTCTTGGGCTGGAGACAGCCCTTGCAACTGGTTCGGAATCAGTTGCGACAAGTCTGGTAGTGTCAGCAACATAAGTCTGTCCAATTCTAGTTTGAGAGGTACGCTTAATAGTCTCCGATTCTCTTCCTTTCCTAACTTGATTGAGCTTACCCTAAGCTACAACTCTCTTTATGGTTCTGTACCTTCACATATAGGTAACCTTTCTAACCTCTCCTTCCTTGACTTGTCTTTCAATAACCTTTCTGGCAACATTCCACCAGAAATTGGAAATTTAAAATCTCTCACTATTTTAGGTTTGTCATGTAATAAACTAACCGGAACAATACCGACATTAGAAAATTTAAAAAGTTTATCTATGCTTGTGCTTTGGAATAACAGTCTTTCTGGTCCAATTATTTTTATTGGAAACTTGATGAAAACTCTCACTGTTTTAGATTTGTCATCTAATAAATTAACTGGTACAATACCGCCATCTTTAGGAAATTTAAAAAGCTTATCATTACTTGACCTTGCGGATAACAATCTTTTTGGTCTCATACCTCCAGAAATGAACAACCTTACACATTTGTATATGTTTCTAATATATTATAATCGATTGTCTGGAAATCTACCACAAGATGTGTGCCTTGGTGGATTACTTCAATATTTTGCTGCGATGGACAACTATTTCACGGGACCTATCCCCAAAAGCTTGAGAAATTGCAGCAGCTTGTTGAGACTCAGACTTGAGAGAAACCAACTTAGTGGAAACATATCTGAAGCTTTTGGCACACATCCTCATTTGAACTACATGGGTTTGAGTGATAATGAATTGCATGGTGAACTTTCATTGAAATGGGAGCAGTTTAACAAGTTGACAACCTTCAGAATTTCTGGTAACAAGATTTCTGGAGAAATACCAGCAGCTCTTGGAAAGGCAACTCATCTACAAGCTCTTGACCTCTCATCAAATCAACTTGTTGGGAGAATTCCAAAAGAATTGGGAAATTTAAAGTTGATTGAACTTGAACTCAACGATAACAAACTATCAGGTGATATTCCTTTTGATGTTGCAGCGATATCTGATCTGGAAAGGCTTGGCCTGGCCGCGAATAATTTTAGTGCAACAATTCTTAAACAGCTTGGCAACTGTTCAAAATTGATATTCTTGAATATCAACAAGAATAGAATGACAGGGACTATTCCTGCTGAGATGGGGTCTTTACAATCTCTTGAAAGTCTTGATCTCAGTTTGGAATTCCCTCATGGCCTCATGGGAGATATAGCGCCAGAGCTTGGACAGCTGCAGCGGCTAGAGGTAGTAAACCTCTCCTATAATATGTTGTCTGGTCTAATTCCAACCAGTTTTAGTAGACTGCAAGGCCTCACTAAAGTGGATGTATCCTATAACAAGTTAGAGGGTCCCATTCCTGACATCAAAGCCTTTCGCGAGGCACCATTTGAAGCAATTCGCAACAACACCAACCTGTGTGGCAATGCAACTGGTTTGGAAGCTTGTTCTGCTCTCATAAAAAACAAAGTTGTGCACAAGAAGGGCCCCAAAGTTGTCTTTATGGCTGTATTTTCTCTGCTGGGTAGTTTGTTGGGCCTGATTGTAGGTTTTCTTATCTTTTTCCAAAGCAGAAGAAAGAAAAGGCTAGTGGAAACACCACAAAGAGATGTTACCGCGAGATGGTGCCCTGGTGGGGATCTGCGCTACGAGGACATCGTTGAGGCTACTGAGGAATTCGACTCCAAATATTGCATTGGTACTGGAGGGTATGGAGTTGTATACAAAGTTGTACTTCCATCAGAACAAGTCCTTGCCGTGAAGAAATTCCACCAAACACCAGAAGTTGAGATGAGCAGCTTGAAAGCTTTTAGAAGCGAGATTGATGTCTTAATGGGTATACGGCATCGAAATATTGTGAAGCTGTATGGTTTCTGCTCGTATGCCAAACACTCATTTTTGGTATATGAATTTGTGGAAAGGGGAAGCTTAAGAAAGGTACTGAACGACGAGGAACAAGCAGGAAAGATGGATTGGGATAAAAGGATGAATCTTATCAAAGGCGTAGCCAATGCTTTATCCTACATGCACCATGACTGCTCCCCTTCGATTATTCATAGAGACATTTCCAACAACAATGTTCTTTTGGATTCAGAATATAAGGCTCATGTCTCTGACTTCGGCACAGCGAGGCTCTTAATGCCTGACTCCTCCAATTGGACATCATTTGCTGGCACCTTTGGGTACACAGCTCCAGGTATGTAGTAATTAAGTTTCAATATCACCTTCTACATTAGGTTAGTTTACAAAATCACTTGAAAACAAAATAGGTGCAGTAAATTATTTTGGCAAAATATAACACCAACCTTTTTTGCAGAGTTGGCATACACAATGAAAGTGGATGAAAAATGTGATGTTTATAGCTTTGGAGTATTAACATTGGAAGTAATGATGGGAAAGCATCCTAGCGATTTCATCTCATCTCTGATGTTTTCTGCTTCCACCTCCTCATCATCACCAATCGGTCACAATACACTCTTGAAGGATGTTTTAGACCAGCGCCTCCCACCTCCTGAAAACGAACCTGCGGACGGTGTGGCTCATGTTGCAAAACTAGCGTTTGCTTGCTTGCAGACCGATCCTCACTATCGGCCAACAATGCGACAGGTTTCTACAGAGCTTACAACTCGATGGCCTCCGTTGCCAAAGCTATTCTCCACGATGGAATTGGAAGATATACTGGTTCATAGAAATGTTATTGGCTGAATTTTTACAGTATACTCGGGCGTTTGTGAAAAGCAACTTGTTTGGCAAAATGTAATATTCAATAATCAAGTCTATGTTAGATATTCCGTCCAAAGCATCATTTTAGATGAACTTGGTGAATGTCATGAATCATGTAATTTATTGCCTTCCTACTACATTTTCTCTTTGGAGAGTAATAAACAGTCCAAATTCCAACACAAAGACCGTCCAATAACGATGAACAAAATTTCCACAATCAAACCAAACTCGTCCTGAAAGATCAAATAACGTCATTTGTCACGTTGAAATTCCATACTTATTCCTCCAGGTCTAAAGAGGGCTTCCCTCTTAGAAAGAAACAAATAAGTAATACCTAACACAAATCTTTAAATCACACGTTGCAAAAACCTCGTTTTAAAAATAGGACAAAGCCATATCCTCTAATCTCAAATCTCTACCCCCTCGAACTTTTCCAGGATTTGAATCTAAAAAACCTCGTATTAAAAATTCAAAACTGCAAGGTCTTAACTCTTGAATGGATCGTCCCCCTATTCTTCCCAGCCCTGTGATAGGAATGCTGCTTCTGTTCAAAAACTCTGTTGTAGAAGGCATAATTTTATTTCAAGGTTCAGGTTACTTTTGTACCTGGAAGGCCAACGTGCCTTGGCATCAAAACATTTTGTAATTTTCAAAAGTTTTCAAGGGTTTACGCGATTATGCTGAATTATAAGTGGGATTTCCTGAATTGAGACAAGACCAAACCTACTGTTTATCAAACAAAAACAGAGCGTCTCTGTATCTTTCCCTCTGGGCTTCAAAAAATCTAATAGATCTTGCCTCATGGTTGCCTGCTTCAGTTCCTTACGAAAACTTTCATTATTGGGTAGCCATACACTTTTACATATTTCTAGTAATTCACATGACATCATCAAATGATACAAGTCTTGGATAAGAATCTACAACACTCTAGAACACCCTTGTTGCCGATCCCTGCTTCTCTGAGAAAATCCGTTAGTATCTTTCCAAGATCAAGAAACTCCAAAAAAAAGAACATCCAATACCCTCGCAACAACTAAAGAAAGATGTTCTCGTATACCTTACCTTAGCCCTCAGGCAAACTCCAACTGAACCCTAATCGAATATAACAGCTGAAAATATCCCAGTGAAGTGGGGATTCAAAAACTGAAGTCTAATAATAATGGACTACTTGAAGCAAAGCAGAAGTTACGAGACCCTCATGATGCGTCTGTTGTGGATAAAAAGGCTGTTCCCGTAGAAAGCAATTTTCAAGACGAATAGGAACGTTGTGGCAGTTGATTTGAAACATAGGAATTGGTATTAATTGATTTAATTCGAGAGATTATTATTATTATTATTTTTTGATTTGTTTCTGCTTTTACTTGTAGTTTAAGGGATATTTTTAGGTTGAATGGTTGTTTAAATTATTGTGATTTTATTTATAGTTTAAGAGAATACCTCCACACCGATTTATCAGTTATAGATCTCCTATGCAAGATGGAGATGAATATACACACAAAGGAAAACCGATGAAAAGTATTGCATCTTTACTCTCGTTTTTCTTTTTATTTTTTTATTTTTTGATTTTGAGCATACGAATGTTATTTTTAAGTCACCTCAATTTGTGGGGTTAGCTTCATATCCTACAAACTGTTCCGGAAACATAATTGTCAGAGATTCTAAGAAAATTGCCCTAATGTAAAAAAAGAAGAAGAAGAAAGAAATAATAATAAAAATTAAAAGAAGAAGAAAGGGCGCCAGAGCAGTCTTATTTTCTGCCTGATTGTTTCAAACCAGTGGCTGTAGAATGGCAGCCAGACTAATAGTCACAAATCACTCTCTGAGCTGTAAGTTTTTTGGATTGTTCTGCTTTGCTTTGCCAACAGAACCAGATCTTGACTTCATCTGCCTAGTATCATTTATGACGTACTTGATTTCCTTTTTTCTTTAAGAGCTGTTTCTTTGCCTTTTCTTTTTCCAACAAAATCAATGGTGTTCAACATCGTGAGTTGAATCGTAAAATTATACCATCAATATATATTTAATTGCCAACAGAACCTTTATTGGTTTCAATTATTGGCCCTATCCTAAAGTCTTGTAGTGGGATGACTTGTGATTGACTTGAATATCTACAGCTCACTGGTGGCCAATGCTCCTAATTTTCTTTCTACAAGTTCTCATCCATGGCTCTCATCTGAAGGCTAACCATGCATGTAAATATTGTCATTCCAATTTTTTTTGGTTATATGTAAATTTTTTCAAGGGAAATACTGGCGAAATTAAGCGAATTTTGTTTTTCTAGCTCGTATTTTCTGTATGTAAAACTATAGGTTTTTTTACCAACAGAATTAACGATAAATGATGAAACTATCAACGAATATTATTTCAACGGATGGATTTAATCGGTAAATTAGTTAGTAAAAATTTTCACCGACGGAATCATAATCTCACACCAACAAAAAAATTCCGCCGATAAAATTATTAAATGTTGTTGTGATTGTGACAATGATTATTTTTAAAAAAAAAAAAATTTATTTTTGAAATACTTTAAAATAATATTATTTTATATTTTAAAATTTATTTTTGATATCAATATATCAAATCAATCTAAAAATATAAATAATAATAATATTTTTTTTAAAAATACTTTTAAAATATAAAAAGTAATAACGCTATTAACATTGGGAGGATACAAATAGTCTTCATCTCTTAATAATCAGGAGTCATGGAACGGTGGGGTACAAGCTAGATATTATTAATTGAAAAACTAGGAGAAAAACCCTCTTAACATCCAAGTCAATGATTGGCATTATACAAATAGTCTTCATCTCTTACCAATCAGGAGTCATGGAATGGTGGGGTACAAGCTAGCTATTATTAATTGTAAATTTCGCATTTCACATCATAGATAAAACCTAAAATAATTAGGGTAATTAAGGGAGATAAAGATTAAAGAGAGTTAGATTTGTTGTTTAACACAAGCAATGAAAAACTAGGAGAAACAACAAGAAAATACTATAAAAAATCCTTAAAGGATGATCACCCAATGCACAGTCTCGTATTTTTTTAATCATGGAATATAATAATTTTATTAAGCACATAATGGTGCAAAATAATATATTTCTTATATTTCATAAACAAAAATAATCAGAGAATGGGTCCGTAGTTGAAACCCCAACACAAGTATTCTAGAATGACAATTTAAATTAGTCTACACGTACTCCTTCTGTGACGCAATTGAATAATCCATCTTGAATAATGTTGATTGTCACACAAAATGTTCACGAAATGAAAATGAAAAATTGTACAATAATCCCCGTATTAGTCTACACATACAGCTGCTGATAATTTTAAAAATAATTTTAGAATTACGACTATTTTCCGCGGATCATGTTAAACAGAGGCTAGGCTGTGAGAGCTAGAGAGATGAATTTCTACAAACAAAATAAAATCAGTTCAAAGAAGTGCCAAGAACGCTCCTAATCTCCTTTCGAACCAACAGCAAATTAACGACATGAATTTCATGGGAAACATCACCATAGCTGAAACCCAAAGAAATCCAGTCATGAATGGAAGACCATAGTATTCTACACCTCTTCAGACGCAACTGTCTATCTTATTTTGCTGTGATCAGGACCTCTTTGATGTGATCAATCAACTTTTCTATTGGATGGCCAGCCTAAGTTTAATTAGATCTTGACCACCAAGCACCATCTGCAGAATCCATGCATGTCCATGCTGCCATACCATCAAATCTCCTTCTTTACGCGCGATGCACAGGGAGCTCTGCATTGTCAAAGACTCGTAAATTTGTTTCTGTCAGTTCCTACAAGATCCTGGTCTGCAGGAGAAATTAATCATCCCCTGGAGTATTGTTGTTTTCTTCTGAACTGAAATCATGAGGTTTTTGGCAAGGCATGACCTTTGAATCTTGGTTGACCTGTGCCATGCGTGTATAAAATTACATGTTGAGTTTTTTCTTCCATCGCTATTATTTTTCTCTCTCTCAAGATTCTTGGTGGATGAAGGATACGATTAAAAAACTCCATGGATGGACAGGTGGGAATAATATTATCGTGTTGGGTAATTTGCATTACAAGTGCAGGGACCATATTCCAAAATAATTGTTTAAGTGATTGTGTTAAAATAAGTAAAGAAAAGGCACAGAAAGATCACAGCAATACATTCTTTGATTGCATCCGTGTTGTCCACGTAGGATCATGATTGCCAAAACTTCTGTCTTCTATCAAACCAGAAGACTGCAGGAGTATCCTCCCAGTCTCTGTTTGGTGGAGGAATAATGGCATTTGCTATTGAAAGAGAATAGATTTCTCCTATGGCATATTTTGAGACACTGTCTGCAAGGTAGCGTTTGATTTTATAGTGTTAGTTGCTTTTTAAAAATATATTAAAATAATTTTATCATCACCAATTGGAAGGAATGATGGGAAAGCATCCAGGCGATTTCATCTCATCTCTGATGTTATCTGCTTCCACCTCCTCATCATCACCAATGTAGGGAATTCCGACCGGTGATGTACTGATATTTGCTCTCGGGAGGGCAAGCACACTGACACAATATTTAACGTGGTTCGGCAAACCGCCTACATCCACGGGAGAAGTCATTTGATTATATAGGGAGAGAACAAGATTTACAACAATAGAGGAGGAGGAATCATCTCCTCTTTGGCAACTCTCAACCTCACTCTATTTCTCTCTACTCAGTGCTGCAATGGCAGCTACTGCTGGCTGCCTTGGCAGCCCACTCTCTCCTACATTTCTCACATCTTTCTTTCTCTCAACTCTCTCTCATTTAGCTCTCTTTGTATGGTGCCTATATATAGCATGATGATGCCACCAACTCCAACCTTATTTTCAGCAAAGGTGGATGGTCAAAGTCAATGTTAGGCACATTAAATGGCAACACACCTAACAATCACCCCCTTTGACATTTATATGGGCAATTGTCCTCTTGCTTCTTCAGCACAATCTTGCATCCTGCAGCTCTTCCAAGCTTACCATTCCGAGAGCGTCTCCGGCCAAGTTTACAGGTACTCGTCAAACCTTTCAATCACCAGAGTCACCAAAGCACACCCTTGCTTACACCAAAGGATCACTTCAACCAGATGGTCTCACACATCACATCTGAAGAGTGTTAACGCTTGTCTCTGGGAACATTCCCCTTCTAGCGTATCAATCATGCTCGGTCCGGAATGATTTATCAAGCCTTACATCAAGGCTTACAACACCCCCTCAAACTGATATTCCCAAGTGCGACAGTCATTGAGTATTTTAATGTGATCACGAGCTCACCACTCTTCCAAGAGTCTACTCATCCAGGAGTTGCGTCTGCCCTCTGTTCCACCTTAGGAACCACGCCTTACTTCTCCATGAGTCTCTCACTCTTAGTCTCAAGAGTCCGGGTAGCTATCCACTTTTACTTATGGGGGCAGCCCATTAAAGGTTGATCCATATCAATCTTCATACTCTGAGTATTACAATGCCATTACCGAGCTCACCACCTTGACAAGAGTCAACTCGTTCCGGAACCTGCGCATGCCCTCTGCTCCTTCATAGCAGCCGCGTCTTAATGCTCCACAAGTCACACACTTATTGTCCAAGGCAAATGTCTTCTAGCTCATTGATCTTTAGCATGGGGGCAATATCCATGAAAGTCAATCATGCATTTGTCTTCATACTCATCATAGCCACTTCATTGGCTATCCATCTGTCCACTTATATCTAGCCATCACATCGGCTCTAGGGGCGTTCTGAATCGGGGCTCATATTGCGGCCCTCACACCTTCTCCTGAGGTGTCTCCGCTCGTCGTCATGCAACGGTCTAAATCTGGGCTCCTATCATGGCCCCCACACCTTCTTCTGAGGTGTCTCCGCTCGTCGTCATGCGGCGGTTTGAATTTGGGCTCACATCGTGGCCCACACCTTCCTCTGAGGTGTCTCCGCCCGTTGTCATGCGGCGGTCTGAAATAGGCTCACATTATGGCCCTCACACCATCCATCCGAGGTGTTTCTGCTCGTCATCATGCAGCGGTCTGTAATGGACACATATCATGGTCGGTCTGTAATGGACACATATCATGGTCCTCACACCTTCTGTCTGAGGTGTCTCCATCTGTCGTCATGAGACGGTCTGAATATGGACTCATATCATGGTCCTCACACCTTTTATCTGAGGTGTCTCCACCTGTCATCATGAGACAACCTGAACATGGACTCATATCATGGTCCTCACACCTTCCGTCTGAGGTATCTCCGTCTGTCGTCATGAGACGACTTGAACATGGACTCATATCAAGGTCCTCACACCTTTCGTCTGAGGTGTCTCCGCCTATCGTCATGAGACGACCTGAACATGGACTCATATCAAGGTCCTCACACCTTTCGTCTGAGGTGTCTCCGCCTGTCGTCATGAGACGGCCTGAACATGGACTCATATCATGGTCCTCACACCTTCTATCTGAGGTGTCTCTGCCTGTCGTCATGGGGCGGTCTGAACCAAGTCTCTAATCTTGGCCCACACACCTTTCAGCTGAGGTGTCTATACTCGTCATTATGAGACGGCCACATCCTCCTTCATAGGGGATGTCTCTAGTGGCTCCAAGATTCTCTACCACCATGTGGACTTGGGAGAGATCACTACCACTGATCACATAGAAAAAGAAAGTTGTGGTGCACTCTTCACAGTCTTCCATCTCATTTTCTATGTTTGGAGCTTCTATGCCTTTCTGTTTGATAGCTCCACCCACACCAACTCTCTTTGGTGTCTTCGCCTTTCATCATAGGCGATCGCCTTTTGTCACAGGCGTTTGCACCCCCTCAATTAGGTGCCTTTGCAACAGCTCATCTTTCCATCTTTGCATGCATTGGAAAGGTCCTCGCTTGTTGCCTTTATCAAGAGCACAAGAGACTTCCTGTTGTACAACTTTTTCTCATAGTCTCTGCTCTGAGCTTCATCTGGGAACTCTTCTTCTCCTTGCACCTGTTGTCTCATTACAGTACCTCGTTGGATCCTACGGGTACTCTTGCACAATCTCCGTGTGCCCTCATGCAGTTTCTGTTCTCCAGATTTCTCCCTATTCCTTGCTTATGTTTGACAGCAGCTCATCCTGTCACAACATTTATCCAAGTCAAAATAGGGTGCCAATCTTTATCCCCTTGTTGTATTTCTCTTCCATTATCAGGGTCTTCATCAATTCTCCCTTCAAGAAATCACAGTCACCAAATCTAACTTCTTTGGCGAAATCACCACTCCATCAGATCCTTGATCATACAGAACCCAACTGTTCCCCTTGTGCCGTCATCCTGCTAGTCTTCAACAGTTTCATAACAAACTGTCACATATACAAAAATAGTACTGTGTGGATGATCCTTCAACTAAGCAAGTTCCCAGGAAAGATTTGGAGGGGTCACACTGGTCCCGCTTAAAACCCAATCTCCTAGACAGAACTTCTTAGAACGTATCTATCCACCGTACTGCCTTTTTGTATATACAACCATTTGCTAGCTTTGTTGCGGCTTTCCTTTACAAGTGATCTGGGATATACAGGTTTAATACATGATTTCTCAACATCTAGCGAGACTACTAGTGTTTAGATTCGTCAAGATTGGTCTTCGTTAATTTTCACTCTCCACCTCTAATTGTCCACATAACCGGGTGTCCAGAGTGTCCCAATTTTGCCTACCATCAAGGCAATAAATTTCCCCATTTACTAGTTCAGCACATGTAATTGGGTAAACATGTGCACCTTCTTCTTCTTCATCTCCATCGACCACCATGATGACCTTCAGATGCCTCCTGATCGGGCAATCTCTCTTTAATAATTCACCACCGCCATTTTTGGTCTCGAATCTCAATGATCGGACCATACCATTGCATCCGGAATGATCAAATTAGCTGGAAACATGTCTTGAATCGTCCAAATCGCACATCAGACGGCTACGATTTGATCAAAACAATTCTGGCCTGATTAACGACTCAGATTCAATCTCAGATCCGGTTGCACGTAGGATCAGCTACACCGGATCCTATCCTTCGGCTCGCGGCTCGGCTCGACTCCTCTCGGCGCGGCTCAACCTAGCTCGGCTCGAGGCTGATGACATGGGCGGTGGGTCCCACTATGCTGACATGTCTGTTGACTAGTCAATGTCTTGCTGACTGTGTATGCTGATGTCATCCTTGCATCATGCTGATGTCATCCTTTGACACTGTTCATGATACCGTCACTGTTCATGATACCGTCACTGTTCACATGGGTCGGGTCAACTGGTATTCGGGTCGGGTCAGCCCATCCGGGCGAAGAAGACGCGTGGGGCGCGTCTGCGCGCGTGGCCCGCCACCTCACCGGAGAGTGATGGAGAGTGCGGCCATGTCCGACGTCCGATTTTGACGCCGTTTTCACCAGTGGCTTCGTATCGTCCTCCTCTACACGGTGGTATGGTCAAAACATAAGTTTGACAACTTTCATTTTTGAGCAAAAATCAAACACCACTTCAAACCATAAGCTCTGATACCAATTGTAGGGAATTCCGACCGGTGATGTACTGATATTTGCTCTCGGGAGGGCAAGCACACTGACACAATATTTAACGTGGTTCGGCAAACCGCCTACATCCACGGGAGAAGTCATTTGATTATATAGGGAGAGAACAAGATTTACAACAATAGAGGAGGAGGAATCATCTCCTCTTTGGCAACTCTCAACCTCACTCTATTTCTCTCTACTCAGTGCTGCAATGGCAGCTACTGCTGGCTGCCTTGGCAGCCCACTCTCTCCTACATTTCTCACATCTTTCTTTCTCTCAACTCTCTCTCATTTAGCTCTCTTTGTATGGTGCCTATATATAGCATGATGATGCCACCAACTCCAACCTTATTTTCAGCAAAGGTGGATGGTCAAAGTCAATGTTAGGCACATTAAATGGCAACACACCTAACAACCAATTGGTCACAATACAGTCTTGAAGGATGTCTTAGACCAGCGCCTCCCACCTCCTAAAAACGAACTTGCTGACCGATCCCCATTATCGGCCAACAATGCGACAAGTTTCTACAGAGCTTACAACTTGATGGCCAAAGCTATTCTCCACGATGGAATTGGAAGATATATTGGTTCACAGAAATGTTATTGGCTGAATTTTTACAGTATACTTTGGCATTTGTGAAAAGCAACTTGTTTGGCAAAATGTAATAATCAAGTCTATGTTAGATATTCCGTCCAAAGCATCATTTTAGATGAACTTGGTGAATGTCATGAATCATATAATTTATTGCCTTCATTTGTATCAATTTCCTTTCTACTACATATTTTTTTTGGAGAGTAATAAACAATCCAAATTCCAACACAAAGACCATACAATAATGATGAACAAAATTTCCACAATCAAACCAAACTCGTCCTGAAAGATCAAATAACATCATTTGTCACGTTGAAATTCCATACTTATCCCTCCGGGTCTAAAGAAAGAAATAATAAATAGTACCTAACACAAATCTTCATATTTTTCTTACTTTATATAAAATAATAAAAATGATGATGAAAAAAATGAAAATAGAATAAATTGAAATTTGAGTTAAGATGATAAATTGAAAGTTTGAAAATTTAATTAAATTTTAGATTAGTTTAATTTGTGAAATTAAAAGTTTAATTGATGAATTAATCAGTATTGGGATTTATTAGAGTTAAATTTTGATATAGCAGTGGAAGGATTGTCAGTATCGTTTCAAAGAGCTTGCACATCGGGCTATTTAGCTTCTTTTTATGAAAATTCGATTATTGCCAAAAAAAACAAGAAGAAGAAAAAGAAGTTCAACCCCGCTTAGTACGCAATTGAATATTCAATCTTCGTTGATAGTACTGTTCAACCGCTCTTAGGACGCAATTGAATATTCAATCTTCTTACTTGTACCTGTCCAAAAGAAACTTGCCACTTGGTACAAACTTTTATGCAAGAGTAACACCCATACCCCTAGTCGACACCTCTCAGAACGAAATTAATTTTTTTGCTTTTTTTTTTTTATAAATGTTTATTTTGAAATAGCACGGTTAGTAAAAATAATTAGCAAGAAAATAATATAAAAATGCATTGAAGGATGATCACCCAATGCAGAGTCTCATACATTTTTTTTAATCATGGAATATAATAATTTTTTGAAGCACTTAATGGTGCTAAATAATATATCTATGTACTTCATTAAAAAAAAAAGTTGTCAGAATGAGTCCGTATTCAAATAATCGTGACAAATACTTCATTTTTCTTTTAGAATGGCAATTTAAATTAGTTTATACATGCTCCTCCTAAAACGCAATTGAATATTCCATCTTGATTAATGACCAAGTCAAGGATTGGGAGTATACAATAGTCTTCATCTCTTAATAATATTCAGATTTCGTATTTTTTTTTTAATCATAGAATATAATAATCTTATTAAGCAGCAAAATAATACATCTCTTATATTTCATAAAAAAATCATCCGAGAATGGATCCATAGCTAAAAACCCTGATGAACCACTAGAAGAGTCTGTTACATGATTTATTATTACTAATTTATTATAGCTGCCTAGCTCTAGAATCTGTTCACAGCTGATTTCCTCTTTTTCTGTAACCGTTTTCTAGAAACAATATATATATATATATATATATATATATATATATATATATATATATATATATATATATATGATTTACTCACCTTAGAGATAAAGTGAACATATATTCTAATTCCAACATAAATATTCTAATAATCGTGACAAATACTTCATTTACCTTCTAGCCTACACATGCTCCTGCTATCACGCAATTAAATATTCCATCAACATAAATATTGTTGGAATAACAATTTAAATTAGTCTACACATGCTCCTGCTATCACGCAATTAATTATTCCATCTTGAGTCAAAGTAAAGTTATAAATATTTTTAGTTGGAAACAATTTTATGGCTTCAATCAAAACGTTATCACTAAAGGAGTCGAGTTCTAAATTATACTAACTTATTATAATACTTTCATCATCAAAACAAATTGATTTGAGTGGATTATTACCAAACACACTTCTAATTTTTTTCCTGTTAGCTTCCGATCGATGATGCCGCTTCTTCCCAACCCTTTGAATCATAGACGAGTCCAGTCAGTCCCTAATCTTCTCTGGTGGCCTGACTTTGAATCATACAAGTTAATTATAAAAAATAATTTTAGATAGAAATGAATTTCTACAAACAAAATAAAATCAATTCAAAGAAGTCATCAGAATGGGTCCATAGTGGAAACCGCAACACAAATATTCTAATAATCGTGATAAATACTTCATTTCCCTTCTAGAGTGGCAATTTAAATAAGTCCACACGCACTCATCTTGAGATTTAATTGAATATTCCATCTTGATTTATAACGACTTGATTTCTGGATCTATAATCAGTATATAGACAAGATCTTTTTTTCAAATATTCTAATAATCGTGACAAATACTTCATTTCCCTTCTAGAGTGGCAATTTAAATTAGTCCACACGTACTCATCCTAAGATGCAATTGAATATTCCATCTTGATTTATAATGACCTGATTTTTGGATCTATGATCAGCACATAAACAAGATATTTTTTCATGGTTTTATATTTATACGATTCAAAATTTATATACGAACTTATCCTTTAAATAACTCAATTAGAGTTATTCGTAATACTAATAACAAAATTAACTTCATAATATTATTTTATTGTCTTAATACAAGATCCTATAATTATAGAGCACTAACTAGATATAAAAGAAAAGTATTAATTACAACAGAAGCAGGTTCTGAGGGTCCAACAAAAATAATCTGCTAACAAACTATAAACCAAAAAAATATAAATAATAAGAGGGTGAGTTCGACAACTCTATAAGTAGATAAAGTTCAATATACATATATGAGATAATACAACAATGAAAAATTTATATATAATTATGACTCTAGATTATTATAAAAAGATTTTTTAAATAGACCATAACAGAATAGATGACCCATAGCCCAACACAAGTATTCTAATAATAGTGAAAAATACTGCATTTCCCTTCTAGAATAGCAATTTAAATTAGTCTACGTGTATAACTATTTGCTTGGATGGAATACCTGAAACCCCAACACAAATATTCTAATAATAGTGAAAAATACTGCTTTTCCCTTCTATAATGGCAATTTAAATTAGTCTACATGTATAACTATTTGCTTTGATGGAATCGAAGTTCAAGTTGTCTGGATGCATATACATATTCTTTTCCACATGGTACCATTTTCTTTATTCCAATAACCTATACCGTCCAAAATGAATTATTTCTTTGCCATTCTTTTCTTTTTTTTTATGGAAAAAAAAAAAAAAGATTCTGTCTCGGGCACCGAAACCTGCATTTAGCAAAGATCCGGCTTTTTTTACTTTGTTCCCTTTACCTGAATGCTTACAGAAATATTTATCTTTACCTGGACGGAAAATAATATGCCCTCGCGAAGACGGCACCCTGACTTGGTTTCATTGCATGTTAAGAGATCGTTTGATTACTTCTGTATATTACCGCCAAATTGATATTGCATTTTCTGTGAGATATTTGCTTGTTTTACAAAAAATATTTGTGTTTTTAGGTACTAGTAAGCTATATAATCCAAAATAACTATTCGTTGCCTTGCACTAGGGGTTTGAAATTGCATCCCAAACGGCATTTCTAAATAATTTGAAAAACAATTTTGCTTTATATATATATATATATATATATATATATATATATATATCATTTAAAAGTTCTATACCAAAAATAATTTGTTAAAAATAAAAAATATATATTATTCTGATACATTTTCGAGTAAAAAACACTTTATAAACAACTGCTACGATACTTTCAAACACCCCCTAATAATCAAAAAAAGAAATATAATAAGATTTGTTACAAGTTAAAATATTCAAAGAAAAAGAATAATTAGAAGATATAAAAAATATTTAGTTTTTATTTATATATGTCAAAAACTTATATTAAAATTGTTTAATATATTGATTTCATAACCATTTCTGTACATAGCTATTAGAAGAAAATTGTTTTATTTTTTTAGTTGGGATTTAGAAGTTTTGTGTTTTTGAGTAGGCTAGCTATATATACTCATGAACTCAGAATATATAGAAGGTTTATTTCCTTGGTTTGTGTTGAGGATCCTCTGCCCTGATCCTCTACCCCATTGTAAAAACAATTGTCATACAAAAATCCCAAATATCTAACTCTTAATCCATTAACTAATTTGTCTTTTTCAATATATATAAAAATTATTTTAAGGTTTTAAAAATATCAAAAAATTTTACTTAATAAGCTTATATGTCAATAATATTATATTTAAAATATTTATATTATATGTATAGTTACATTTTATAAAACTAATGTTCTATATATATATATATATATATATATATATATATATATATATATATATATTAGATAAACTTGAAAAAAATAAATATTAATATTTTTTATGATATAGAAAAAACAATAAAAAAGTGGTTTTTTAATTTATTTTTCTAAAATGTAGGTTTCAATAAAATCACTTTTAAAACCAGGTAATGAGGTCTAAATCAATTTTTTTTATTAGGATATACAGAACCAAATACCAACACACAACACCAGGGTCTCACATTTTTAGAATGAGTGGTTTATATTGAAGAATAAAATTTCAGGAAATAAAACAAATTACAGATCGGTCTAAATTAGAAATTTCCGGCTTGTCTCCTCGGTTGCTTTCATTTGAAGTCATCAAAAGGATACTTCATTTCTAACGAAGATGCTGATTGGCTGGGTGGCTTCCTCTGCCTCCAGCCCTCCACCTTTAATTGATCTATGATCTATCTTTCTCGATAGGTGGCACGATTTTCTTCACATGGTGAATTGATTTTTTTGTAACATATAAAAAAATGATGTTAAAACACTGTCAATATATTTTTAATAAAGAAAATTCATGACTTAACATCATAGAAAGAAAATAAAAAATTTGGTTGATTTGGTTAATTTATTAACTATTTTTTTATATTTTTATTTTTTAAAATGATTGCATTTTAACCTTTTTTTATAAAATAAAAAATATTTGATTGACTTGAGTTAACTCAAGTTAACCCACTTGACTTGTGACTCGGTACTTGCCCCGAATCGACTCCCGAGCCAAGTCTAAAAGCTTTGAGAAACATCAATAAGACCAGCTCCCTAATTAATAAATAAAATGTTGACTGGTGAAATAAATAAATTAAATAATTTTTAAAAGAAAAAAAATAGCAATTAAAAAAATAAGAACCTAATTTGAAAAAAAATAAGATGACAATCTAAAATTTGTAATTAAGGGGTAAAATTAAAAATAAAAATCAAATTAATAAAAGAATCCACAAAAAAAAAAAAAAAGAGATTGAGTACCAAATTTGAAAAAAAAAAATCAAGATTAGGATCCAAAGATAAAAATTAAAAACAAATTAAGATTTGATAAAAAAAAAATCAAAATTAATATCGTCAAATTTTTCAAAATCAAAATCCATCTCCACCGAATCTTACTCGAAAATCTATCATTTCTTTCCCATATATATACGTATGCGGGGCAAATCATTTTATACATCCTTTTTAAGAAAGTAAACCACCAAGGCCATGGCTTCCCACATCTTTCTCTTTTCCACACCTTTTTTGGGTTTTTCCTTACTTGCTTATGCTTCCTTCGTTGCTTCTTTTGCTTACTCGGCTAGTACTGGAGCTGCTGAAGTAGCAAATGGAAGGAAGGAAGCGGAAGCTCTTCTAGAATGGAAAGTCACTCTTGACAACCAAAGCCAGTCTCTCCTGACTTCTTGGGCTGGAGACAGCCCTTGCAACTGGTTCGGAATCAGTTGCGACAAGTCTGGTAGTGTCAGCAACATAAGTCTGTCCAATTCTAGTTTGAGAGGTACGCTTAATAGTCTCCGATTCTCTGCCTTTCCTAACTTGATTGAGCTTAACCTTAGCTACAACTCCCTTTATGATTCTGTTCCTTCACATATAGGTAACCTGATGGGGACACCGAACCGGAAACATTATTTATGCACGCGTACGATCATAGACGATGGAGGATAGTCCAAACCATTGAGAAATTGGGCTTTAACTTATGTTTTTGGGTTTAATTTATATGGACTTTTAGTTGAGTTTTATTAATTTGGCTTTATTTGTTGGGCTTGATTTAATTAATGTTGGATATTTTATTTAATGGGCCATAAGCCCAATTGCTTATTCAAGTTAGGGTTTTAGTATAAATACCCTACTTCTCTAAATGTTAAGGGACTTTTGATGATTAATGAAAAAATGCAGATTTGCATATCTCCAACCCCTCTCCTCCTCTTCTTCTTAGCTTCTTTCTTTCTCTAAAGCTTCTTTCTTTTCTTGCTTTAATTCTTTTTACATGTTGTCCCGCGTCAAATTTGGTATCAGAGCATGGCTTTTAATTGTTCTTACAATTAATCGATCTATGTGTTATAACTAATCTGAAAAAAAAAAAAGAGGTACTGTTCATCCGCCGGAAAAAAGCCCCTGTTCAGAAACCCACGGTTCACTGTTCAAAATCGCTGTTCACTACCGAAGCTCTGTGCATCACCGCCGATTGGAAACTCTGCCTCAACGCCGGTCAAACCAAGACCCACGGCGGCAGACTCTCCTACAAAAGGCCACTCTCCACGCCTTTGACAGATCGCACCAAATCATCTTCAACGGCACCTCCACAAGACCACAACAGACCTGCGGCTTCAACAGTACTCAACCATTAGCAACCGACAGAGCAGTAGAACCAGCAGGCGCACAAAACCCATCACAACCAACGTCGACTCGGGGTTTACAGCAGCACCAGCCACGCCTTCTCTCAACAACCACCAAGATCCACGCAGCAACAGATCTGCCATCAGTGGATCTCCGGCTTCAGCAGCACAAAACCACCGACAACAACCCATCTTCGGTTCCAAACCATCAGCCGCAACCACCGGTATACCTGCACATCAATCCCACAGATCGATCGGCCATTCAACATCAGCGCCGGTCACAGCCAACGATCAAAGGGACACGCCAGTTCACTGCCTTAACAACCCGCGGCGCCGCTCCCACAGCAGTTCCCTGTCTTCAGTTCCAAACTAGCAGCCGCAACCACCACAGGCACCACCACCTCTTCCCTTGCACCGCCAGACCCATCAGAACCAGCAGGCTTCGTGCGCCGCCGCCGACAACAACGACAACAGGTCACAGAAGCCAGCAGCAACAAATCGCAGCAGCCAAGGAAGAAAGAAACATACGCTGAATTTTAATTAACCTAGACACGTCAGCTGCCACGTCATCAGGCTAACCACGTCAGCATCCTGGAGCCACATCATCCACCACGTCATCAATCCGGAACCACATCAGCAGTTCAGGCATCTACACCACTGTTCGCCACGTCAGCAGAATCGCCATGTCATCAATTATTACCACATCAGTTGCTGCATAATCTACGGTCCATCCGCGATAAATTCCACAACTAAATCTTGGTCGGTAAATTACTCTACTCTTTGGTTTGTTGATTTTTACTTCTTTGGTATTGCACTTAGTATTCGAAATTATCATTAATATTTCTTTTTGTGCCAAAAAAAAAAAAATCCCCCAAAAAAAAAAAAAAAAAAAAATCCTCATCAATATTTTTATTTGTTAATTATGTTCATCAACCTCTTTCATTAGTGATAGCTAATATCTTGTTCTATTTGATAATTATAAGTTCTCGCTTGTGACATCGTGTTTGTTTAATCATTTACAAAAAAAAAAAAAAAATCTAGTATTACATGCTTACAATTTTATTAGTGTAATTTGTTCTTGATTAATCTCCACATTAAAAAAAAAAAGATAAAAAAAAAAAAAACAAATTAGCTTTATTTTTGTATTGTGATTTTACATGTAAGAACCATTTGTGATCTCAATTCCATTTATAAGTTAGTATTGCATGCATTTGTGTCACGATCATCTAGTGTCTAAGCTCAAGTTTACACTTACCGTAGACTCAACCTTTAGTGATACCCTGATGATCATTTCAAAGGAACTGCAAACTTAGGTGATCAACATGTTTAGAAGAATTGAGCCCCAAGAGAGTTTTCGAATAAGGTACTCAAAGACCAATAAATATCACAAGAATAATCATTATGGACAAGATCACTCTGAGCGACACCAATATGACCATCATTTAGGTTACTCTAAACATGATGACTTTGAGGAGCGAGTCTTGAGTCCTAACAAAATAGAAGCCCCCACTTTTGACGGTCGTCATGACCCTTGGATATTTGATATGTGGATTCGTGATATGGATCAATTCTTTGAGTGGCATAATTTGTCTGATAATAAAAGAGTTAGATTTGCTAAGATGAAACTCATTGATAAAGCCAAAATTTATTGGAGAGACGTTGAGGATTGTTTAGAGATGAGAGGTAAACCTCCTATAACTGATTGGATCAAAATGAAACAAAAACTTCAGGAAAAGTACCTACCCCAGTCTTATAGGAATAAACTCTTAGACCAATGGAACAATCTAAAACAAGAGAATAAGTCTATCAATGAGTACATCAGGCAGTTTAATGATTACATGATTAGATGTGCCATAAGAGAGAGTGAAGCCATGACTTTGCGTAGATTTTGTAGAGGCTTAAATGATGATCTTAGAAGAGAAGTTGTATTTCAAGGTGTATCTACCCTTGACCAAGCTTATACCTTAACTAAAGACTACAAGTTGGTCACAAAGGATCAGTGGAAAAATCGTCAGGACTCTTATAGTATCCCTATTAGGTCCCAATTCAGAAGTAGTGATTCTTTGTTAGTTGCTCCACCCCACAGGCCTAATCCTAGTAACTCACAATCTTACAAGAAAGATAAAGGCAAACGAGTTGTTAATGAGGTGTCTAAAGTGAGTTTGATGGTTAAGTGTACTAATTGTCTAGGTTTTGGTCATATCTCTTTAAATTGTACCTCTAAACCTTTAGTCATCCAAAAATTTAGGGATATAGGTAAAGAGGAATATTGTAGTGTTGAAGTGTATGAGCCTAATCTTGAGGATTTTAGTGACCTAGATGACGAGGATGTGCAAGAAGAGGGACCCAACACAATGAGTCCCAATGAGCTTGAGAATGAGGCTAAGAAAGAGTCTGATATGTCTGCTTTAATGGTAGAGGAAGTTTTAGGAAACTCTTCAGTGGAATCACCTATAGAGATAAGTATGGTCTTAGAAAAGTCTCATGATATTAGTTCTCCTGAATTATCTGATTCCTCACCCCATATGCTTGGTGTCCAGCACATCATAAGTTTAGAGCAACATGTTGAACTTCTTGACTTCTTACCACATGCACGTGATGAGGAAGATGAAGATAATCCTAGGTTACTTGATTGTGTCCATACCATATCTACACAGGTTTCAGACAATGCTTGTCTCATTCCACACCCTCAATCATTTAGTGTTCATAGTTACAAACCTGAGGAACTGATGGAACACCTTCTCATATCCCCTCACAATAGGATCTCTAAGTCTGCTGAGTCATTACCATGTAGGGTTCATAATTTGCATATTGAGATCATGAAACAAATTCAAGCAAGTAATGAACAATACAAATTTCGAGCTGATTTACTTAAGTATCATGATGCACTTAATGTTGGAGATTATTTCATGATACAGATTAGACCTGAACGGTGTCCTTTGGAAACCGATCATAAATTGCAAGTAAGTAATGCTAGACCATTCAAAGTGTTGCAAATGATTAAATCAAATAATTATGTCATTAAATTGCCATTAAACTTTGATATTAGCTCTACTTTGAACATGAAAGACCTCAGTATTTATAAAATACAGCCTACCCCTGATGCTCCTTTTGATACCCCTACCTCATTATCCATATTTTTGGCACAAAAGGAACATATTAATGCTACTTTGAATGCACAAGTTGTTTTTACCAGGGATGGTGAACTTCAGCAAATCCCAGTATATGGACTCGACAACCAGATTCAGACTATACTTGGATTATCAGAAGAACATCACAACAGCTTGATCCTTGTCATTGAGAGCATTATCGGAGCTGTCTTGACCTATACTCGACGGGGTCGAGTTCTTCCAACCCCGGGAGAATTGATGGGGACACCGAACCGGAAACATTATTTATGCACGCGTACGATCATAGACGATGGAGGATAGTCCAAACCATTGAGAAATTGGGCTTTAACTTATGTTTTTGGGTTTAATTTATATGGACTTTTAGTTGAGTTTTATTAATTTGGCTTTATTTGTTGGGCTTGATTTAATTAATGTTGGATATTTTATTTAATGGGCCATAAGCCCAATTGCTTATTCAAGTTAGGGTTTTAGTATAAATACCCTACTTCTCTAAATGTTAAGGGACTTTTGATGATTAATGAAAAAATGCAGATTTGCATATCTCCAACCCCTCTCCTCCTCTTCTTCTTAGCTTCTTTCTTTCTCTAAAGCTTCTTTCTTTTCTTGCTTTAATTCTTTTTACATGTTGTCCCGCGTCATAACCTTTCTAACCTCTCCATCCTTGACTTGTCTTTCAATAACCATTCTGGCAACATACCACCAGAAGTTGGAAATTTAGTATCTCTCAATTTTTTAATTTTGTCATCTAATAAATTAACTGGTACAATACCAGTATCTTTAGGAAACTTGACGAGATCTCTCACTATTTTAGATTTATCAATTAATAAACTAACTGGTACAATACCAGCATTTCTAGGCAATTTAAAAAGCTTATCTCAACTTTCCCTTGGAAACAACAATCTTTTCGGTCTCATTATTTTTATCAAAAACTTGACGAGATCTCTCTTTCTTTTAGAGGTATCATTTAATAAACTAACCGGTACAATACCAGCATCTCTAGGCAATTTAAAAGGCTTATCTCAACTTTATCTTGAAAATAACAAACTTTCTGGTCCAATTCCTCCAGAAATGAACAATCTTACACATTTGTATTCGTTACAAATATATTCTAATAGATTGTCTGGTAATCTACCACGAGATGTGTGCCTTGGTGGATTACTTTCATATTTTGCTGCGGCGAACAATTATTTCACGAGACCTATCCCAAAAAGCTTTGAGAAATTGCAGCAGCTTGTTGAGACTCAGACTTGAGAGAAACCAACTTAGTGGAAACATATCTGAAGCTTTTGGCACACATCCTCATTTGAACTACATGGATTTGAGTGATAATAAATTGCATGGTGAACTTTCATTGAAATGGGAGCAGTTTAACAATCTGACCGCCTTCAGAATTTCTGGAAACAAAATATCTGGAGAGATACCAGCTGCTCTTGGAAAGGCAACTCATCTACAAGTTCTTGACCTCTCTTCAAATCAACTAGTTGGGAGAATTCCAAAGGAATTGGGAAATTTGAAGTTCATTGAACTAGCACTCAACGATAACAAGCTTTCAGGTGATATTCCTTTCGATGTCGCATCGCTATCTGATCTGGAAAAGCTTGGCCTGGCCGCGAACAATTTTAGCGCAACAATTCTTAAACAGCTTGGCAAGTGCTCAAAACTGATATTCTTAAATATGAGCAAGAATAGATTCACAGGGATTATTCCTGCCGAGATGGGGTCTTTACAGTCTCTTCAAAGTCTTGATCTCAGTTGGAATTCCCTGATGGGAGGTATAGCACCGGAGCTTGGACAGCTGCAGCGGCTAGAGTTTCTGAACCTCTCCCATAATATGCTGTCTGGTGTCATTCCAACCAGTTTTAGTAGACTGCAAGGCCTCACTAAAGTGGATGTATCCTATAACAAGCTAGAGGGCCCCATTCCTGACATCAAAGCCTTTCGCGAGGCACCATTTGAAGCAATTCGCAACAACACCAACCTGTGTGGCAAAGCAACTGGTTTGGAGGCTTGTTCTGCTCTCTTGAAAAACAAAACTGTGCACAAGAAGGGCCCCAAAGTTGTCTTTTTGACAGTATTTTCTCTGCTGGGTAGTTTGATGGGCCTGATTGTAGGTTTTCTTATCTTTTTCCAAAGCAGAAGAAAGAAAAGGTTAGTGGAAACACCACAAAGAGATGTTACCGCGAGATGGTGCCCTGGTGGGGATCTGCGATACGAGGACATCATTGAGGCAACTGAGGAATTCGACTCCAAATATTGCATTGGTACTGGAGGGTATGGAGTTGTATACAAAGCCGTGAAGAAATTCCACCAAACACCAGAAGTTGAGATGAGCAGCTTGAAAGCTTTTAGAAGCGAGATTGATGTCTTAATGGGTATACGGCATCGGAACATTGTGAAGCTGTATGGTTTCTGCTCGCATGCCAAACACTCATTTTTGGTATATGAATTTGTGGAAAGGGGAAGTTTAAGAAAGTTACTGAACGACGAGGAACAAGCAGGAAAGATGGATTGGGATAAAAGGATGAATCTTATCGAAGGCGTAGCCAATGCTTTATCCTACATGCACCATGACTGCTCCCCTCCGATTATTCATATAGACATTTCCAGCAACAATGTTCTTTTGGATTCAGAATATGAGGCTCATGTCTCTGACTTCGGCACAGCCAGGCTCTTAATGCCTGACTCGTCCAATTGGACATCATTCGCTGGCACCTTTGGGTACACAGCTCCAGGTATGTACAAAATCACTAGGTTAAGTTTCAATATCACCTTCTACATTAGGTTAGTTTACAAAATCACTTGAAAACAAAATAGGTGCAATAAATTAGGTTGGCAAAACATAGCATGACCAGCCTCTTTTGCAGAGTTGGCATACACAATGAAAGTGGATGAAAAAAGTGATGTGTATAGCTTTGGAGTATTAACATTGGAAGTAATGATGGGAAAGCATCCTGGCGATTTCATCTCATCTCTGATGTTATCTGCCTCCACCTCCTCATCATCACCAATTGGTCACAATACAGTCTTGAAGGATGTCTTAGACCAGCGCCTCCCACCTCCTGAAAACGAGCTTGCGGACGGTGTGGCACATGTTGCAAAACTGGCGTTTGCTTGCTTGCAGACCGATCCTCACTATCGGCCAACAATGCGACAGGTTTCTACAGAGCTTACAACTCGATGGCCTCCATTTCCAAAGCTATTCTCCACGATGGAATTGGAAGATATAATGGTTCACAGAAATGTTATTGGCTGAATTTTTACAGTATACTTGGGCGTTTGTGAGAAGCAACTTGTTTGGCAAAATGTAATATTCAATAATCAAGTCTATGTTAGATATTCCGTCCAAAGCATCATTTTAGATGAACTTGGTGAATGTCATGAATCATGTAATTTATTGCCTTCATTTGTATCAATTGCCTTCCTACTACATATTTTGGTTTAGGTTAATTTTGTACCTGGAAGGCCAACGGCCTTGGCATCAAAACATTTTGTAATTTTGTAATTTCTCTCAAGGGTTTACCCGATTATGCTGAATTATAAGTGGGATTTCCTGAATTGAGACAAGACCAAACCTACAGCCAGAAAAAGTCTTTATTTACCAAACAAAAACAGAGCGTCTCTGTAT
Organism: Populus alba; assembly: GCF_005239225.2. Classification (NCBI taxonomy): domain Eukaryota; kingdom Viridiplantae; phylum Streptophyta; class Magnoliopsida; order Malpighiales; family Salicaceae; genus Populus; species Populus alba. Next base: position 2,299,006 of record NC_133298.1, on the reverse strand, counting down.
CTTTCCTTTGGGCTTCAAAAAATCTAATAGATCTTGTCTTATGGTAGGCTGCTTCAGTTCCCTTACAAAACTTTTATTATTGAGCTAGCCATATACTTTATATATTTTCTAGCAATTTGTGAAACCAACCAATGTGAAACCAACCACCTAAGTCAACAATGGTGGGAGTCAACAATGGTGGTGAAGCCATCCTTCCTTAGTCACAAATTGTAGGCACCAAACTTGTGCCAAACTTGTGCAACTTGCCTACCCCTTGTATTTGCATGGATGTTTGCCTATAAATAGGCAATGCATCCAAGCATTGTAAACACACCATAAGAGAGAAACAAGAGAGGAAGAGGAGAGTGAAGAGGGAAAATAATCCCACAAATTTGTGAGGTATTTGTGAGAGAGTAAGTGAGGTGTTTTCTCCTAGTAATAGAGAGATTCTTAGTTGTTCTCCTATTATTTGAGAGAGGTTGTAATTCCCACATTACTTAGTAAAATCCTTCTATACTTGCCCGTGGACGTAGCCTAATTGGGTGAACCACGTAAATTCTTGTGTGTCTCATTTCTCATTTTAGCCTTTTGTCTTGTCGGGTTTGCATGCCAGTATCCTAACAGTGGTATCAGAGCCTTCTTGGTTGGTGTTGTTAACACACAAAAGTTAGTCGTGTATACGGTTACTATTCACGTCTACGGCACTATTCACCTATACGGCACTATTCATCCATACGGTACTGTTCACTTACGTTACTGTTGGCGTATATAGAAAGTCAGTGCGGTGATTAAATACAGTCTAGGAAGTTCTGTCTAAGGAGATTGGGTTTTTAAGCGGGACCGTTTTGTGACCCCCTCCAATCTTTCCTGGGAACTTACTTAGTGAAGTATTATTCACACGATATTATTTCTATATACGTTACAGATCTGTGAAACGGTGATAGCTGAATAGATCTCGGTGAAATACAATGGCAGCAAAGTACGAGATTGAGAGGTTCAAGGGGAGTAATTTCTCACTGTGGAAAATGAGAATCAAGGCAATCTTGAGGAAAGACAATTGCTTGGCAGCAATTGGGGATCGACCCGCGGAGATCACTGATAATGCAAAATGGAATGAGATGGATGGCAATGCTATTGCTAACATACATTTAGCATTAGCTGATGAAGTATTATCAAGTGTGGCGGAGAAGAAAACAGCTAAGGAGATATGGGAGACTCTAACAAAGCTATACGAGTCTAAGTCTTTGCACACTAAGATTTTCTTAAAGCGGAGACTTTATACCCTTCGAATGGCAGAAACCACGTCGGTGACTGACCACAATCAACACAATCAGAACTCTATTTTCACAACTCACTACATTGGGTCAGCAAATAGAGGAAAATGAACGTGCAGAGCTTCTACTTCAAAGTCTTCCTGATTCGTATGATCAGCTCATTATCAACTTGACCAATAATATCCTCTCAGACTATTTAGTCTTCGATGATGTTGCAGCCGCTATCTTGGAAGAAGAAAATAGGCGCAAAAACAAAGGAGACAGAAACAGTTCAAACCAAGCAGAGGCATTATTGGTGTCAAGAGGAAGATCAACGGAGCGTGGCTCCAGTGGGAGTCAAAGGCAGGAGAGGTCCAAATCAAGAAGTAAGAAGATTGGTGAAATGCTACAACTGTGGCAGAAAAGGGCACTTCAAAAAGGATTGTTGGTTTAAAAAGGGTATAGAGAATACTGCAGAGTCATCAAGACCTCAAGGATGTGTTGCAAGCACCTCAGAAGATGGAGAGATTTTATATAGTGAAGCAGCAACAAGCTCTACAGATAGAGAAGAGCTCACTGAGGTCTGGATTATGGATTCAGGAGCAACATGGCATATGACCCCTAGACGAGATTGGTTCCATACATATGAACCTATCTCTGGAGGTACAGTGTTCATGGGTGATAATCATGCTGTAGAGATTTCTGGCATTGGCACCATCAAATTGAAGATGTATGATGGCTTAATTTCGTACTATTTCAGGAGTGCGACATGTGAAAGACTTAAAGAAGAATCTTTTGTCCGTAGGACAATTTGATAGTCTTGGCTGTAAGATCCGAACAGACAATGGAATCATGAAAATTGTCAAAGGCGCGCTGGTGGTTTTAAAGGCAAGAAAGACAGTTGCTAACATGTTTGTATTAATGGGAGAAAACGCATCATGGGCAGAAGCATCAATCGCATCAGCTAGTCCTGCAGAAGAGAAGACGATGATGTGGCATCAAAAACTAGGCCACATGTCAGAGAAAGGTTTAAAGGTTCTCTCTGATCAGAAGTTACTCCCTGGGCTTACAAAGGTTACTTTACCCTTTTGTGAGCACTGTGTTACAAGCAAACAACATAGGTTGAAGTTTGGCACGTCAACAACTAAGAGCAAATGCATCTTAGACCTGATTCACTCTGATGTTTGGCAAGCACCGGTTGTATCCTTGGGAGGAGCAAGATACTTTGTATCATTCATAGATGACTTCTCCAGGAGATGTTGGGTGTATCCGATTAGAAGGAAGGCAGATGTGTTCGTAGTTTTTAAAACCTTCAAAGCGCGGGTAGAACTTGAATCTGAAAAGAAGATCAAGTGTTTGAGGACTGACAATGGAGGAGAATATACCAGTGATGAATTTTGATAACTTCTGTCAACATGAAGGTATCAAAAGGCAGTTCACAACGGCATACACTCCACAACAAAATGGAGTGGCAGAGCGGATGAACAGAACTCTATTGGAAAGAACAAGAGCAATGTTGAAGGCTGCAGGTCTAGAAAAGTCATTCTGGGCAGAAGCAGTCAATACCGCCTGTTATGTAATAAAATCGATCTCCGTCTACTGCAATTGAGTTGAAGACACCGATGGAGATGTGGACTGGAAAGCCAGCTGATTATTCTCGATTGCATATATTTGGAAGTCCTGTGTACGTGATGTACAATACTCAAGAGGTCAGTAAGCTGGATTCAAAATCCAGAAAATGTGTATTCTTGGGGTATGCTGATGGAGTGAAGGGGTATCGCTTGTGGGATCCCACTGCCCACAAGGTAGTCATCAGTAGAGATGTCATATTTGCAGAAGATAAAATGCAAATGGAAGAAAATAATAGCATTTTAAAGGAGACTACAGAAGTCCAGATGGAAAATACTCAGAATCATACTTCTTCTGAAGCTGTACCAGAGCATGAAGAACAAGAACAAATAGAGTCTGAAACTCCTGAAGTTCGACGGTCAACTCGTGAAAGAAGACCACCGGCTTGGCACTCAGAATATGTTACTGAGAGCAACATTGCATACTGTCTTCTAACAGAGGATGGAGAGCCATTCAACTTTCCATGAGGCTATCAAAAGCACAGATGTATCTATGTGGATGACAGCAATGCAAGAGGAGATTGAAGCTCTGCACAAGAATAACACTTGGGATCTTGTTCCGCTACCACAAGGAGAGAAAGGCCATTGGCAACAAATGGGTTTACAAGATAAAGCGTGATGGCAATGATCAAGTGGAGCGGTATCGTGCAAGATTGGTGGTGAAAGCATATGCTCAGAAAGAAGGAATAGACTTCAATGAGATATTTTCTCCGGTGGTACGACTTACTACAATCAGAGTAGTCTTGGCAATGTGTGCTATATTTGATCTTCACTTAGAGCAGTTAGATGTGAAAACTGCATTTCTTCATGGAGAACTTGAAGAAGAAATTTATATGCTCCAACCAGAGGGTTTTGCTGAAACAGGCAAGGAGAACTTGGTTTGCAGGTTGAACAAATCTCTATACGGTCTCAAAACAGGCGCCGAGGTGTTGGTACAAGAGATTTGATTCCTTCATAATTAGCCTTGGGTACAACAGACTCAGTTCAGACCATTGTACGTATTACAAGAGGTTTGAAGAAAATGATGTTTTCATCATTCTGTTGTTGTACGTGGATGACATGTTGGTAATAGGCCCCAACAAAGATCGAGTCCAAGAATTGAAGGCACAGTTGGCTAGGGAGTTTGATATGAAGGACTTGGGACCAGCAAACAAGATTCTAGGGATGCAAATTCACCGAGATAGAAGTAAGAGGAAGATTTGGCTTTCTCAGAAGAATTATTTAAAAGAAGATCTTGCGACGCTTCAACATGCAAGATTGTAAGCCAATTTCCACCCCACTTCCTGTTAACTTCAAATTATCCTCAAGTATGTCTCCTAGCAATGAAGCAGAGAGGATGGGAGATGTCTCGAGTACCGTATGCATCAGCAGTGGGAAGTTTAATGTTTGCCATGATATGTACAAGACCAGACATTGCACAAGCAGTGGGAGCAACTAGTCGATACATGGCAAATCCTGGTAGAGAGCATTGGAATACTATTAAGAGGATCTTGAGATACATCAAGGGTACCTCAGATGCCGCATTATGTTATGGAGGATCAGAATTTACTATCAGAGGTTATGTTGACTCAGATTTTGCTGGTGACCTTGAGAAAAGAAAATCCACTACAGGCTATGTGTTCATAATTGCAGGAGGAGCTGTGAGCTGGGTCTCTAAACTTCAGACTGTTGTAGCGTTATCCACAACAGAAGCTGAGTATATGGCAGCTACACAAGCTTGTAAGGAAGCAATATGGATGAAGAAACTTATGGAGGAGCTCCGGGCACAAACAAGAGAAGATTCTTTTGTATTGTGATAGTCAGAGTGCCTTGCATATTGCAAGGAATCCAGCGTTTCATTCAAGAACAAAACATATAGATGTTCAGTATCACTTTGTTCGCGAAGTGGTGGAAGATGGAAGTGTGGATTTTCAGAAGGTTCACACAAAGGAAAACCCAGCAGATGCTTTAACCAAACCAGTCAACACTGATAAGTATATATGGTGCAGATCCTCTTGTGGCCTAGCAGAAACGTAAGCAGCATGAAGATGGCAAGTATTGAAAGGATAGAAGAATCACAAATGATGAAGTGTGAAGACTTGATTCAATCATCAAAGTCTTCAAGTGGGAGAATGTGAAACCAACCAATGTGAAACCAACCACCTAAGTCAACAATGGTGGGAGTCAACAATGGTGGTGAAGCCATCCTTCCTTAGTCACAAATTGTAGGCACCAAACTTGTGCCAAACTTGTGCAACTTGCCTACCCCTTGTATTTGCATGGATGTTTGCCTATAAATAGGCAATGCATCCAAGCATTGTAAACACACCATAAGAGAGAAACAAGAGAGGAAGAGGAGAGTGAAGAGGGAAAATAATCCCACAAATTTGTGAGGTATTTGTGAGAGAGTAAGTGAGGTGTTTTCTCCTAGTAATAGAGAGATTCTTAGTTGTTCTCCTATTATTTGAGAGAGGTTGTAATTCCCACATTACTTAGTAAAATCCTTCTATACTTGCCCGTGGACGTAGCCTAATTGGGTGAACCACGTAAATTCTTGTGTGTCTCATTTCTCATTTTAGCCTTTTGTCTTGTCGGGTTTGCATGCCAGTATCCTAACACAATTCACATGACATCATCAAATGATACAAGTCTTGGATAAGAATCTACAACAACACTAGAACATCCTCGTTGACAATCCGTGCTTCTCTGCAAAAATCCATTAGTATCTTTCCAAGATCATGAAACTCCAAAACAAAGAACATCCAAAACCCTTTGCAAACTCCAACAGAACCCTAATTGAATATAACAGCTGAAAACATCCCAGTGAAGTGCTTGCGATTCAAAAAATGAAGTCTAATAATGGACTACTTGAAGCAAAGCAGAAGTTATGAGACACTTATGATGCGTCTGTTGTGGATAAAAAGACTGATTGGGAGGGGAACTTTGAAATAGTTAAACGGAATGAGGAAAAGGAGGCAGAGGAAGATGAGAAAAGAAATGAAAGTAAGAAAGATGGGAAGTGTGTCAAAGGGAAGAGGAAGAGGAAGATGAGAAAAGAGATGAAAGTAAGAAAGATGGGTAGTGTGTCAAAAGGAAGAGCGTTCATGAGTACTAGTAATATTCATGAGCTTATATTAGAAGGTGCATTGGGTACGACTGAGGAGAAAGGAGAGGAAGAAGAAAATGATTTTCATATTTAGAGTAGGGAAATCTGTTCTCTATACTATCTTGACATCATTGATAATAATCTACGCAGCCACATAAGCACATGCCCAAACTGAAATATGTCTTTTAGTTTTCGAGCACCGGGGCGAAGTCCATTTCCATGAAAATGATAGAGGATGTACGTGTGCGCTTCTAATTCAAAACAAAAAGAAAATATGTTGAAAAATCAAACATTTGAAAACTCACAAAAGATGCTTCTCAAACAGCAGAACATGTTTTATAACACTATAAGGCAATCATCCAATAGCAAACAAAAATCAATTAAATTTGATGGCAATAGACCAAAACCTCGTTCAAATAAAATTGACAGATGAATCATATAGCAGTCATGGGAAAATATAATTGTTAAAATAAAGGTGATTTTCTGCTTGAATTGTGTCAGTGACTAACTTCAGTTGAAGATTTTAAAGAGGGCATCTGGATATGGGGATTACTCTTCCTATATGGCTACTTGCTGAGTTACTGGAATAGTAGTGAGTTTCTTGACAGGAAACCAGCCAGAAAATCAAATGTAACAGAGACCAAACACAAAATTTAGGGGAGTAGTCGTCGATGTATCCAGCAGGGAGAACCAAAAGCATTTCCAGACAAATGCAAAGTCCTTTCATTATGGCATTTGATGCTTTTGTGGTCTCAAGCATGATCCACCTGGTGATCCCAGAAGTTGTAAAGGCTTGTTGAAGAGACTTGCTTCACCTTCAAGTTTCATTCTGACCAGCCAATCAAAACTGTTGATGTGAGCCATCAGAGCAATAAAATTTCTTCAGCTTCTTTCTACAATTTTAACAGCTCTTTTCCATTTTTTCTCAAGGTGTAATTCCAGGAACATAAGGGACAGCGGGCTTGGGCTTCTTTATTTTTTTCAACCAGCCAAACAGCTTGAGTTAGTTAGAACTATCCCAGCAATTGAGACAGCACTTTGAAGTGCACACCTAGAAACTCTACAAGGATCTACCACCCCTGCATTGAGAAGATCTTCATATCTACCAGTCATTGCATTGTAACCAGTTCTCCAGTCACAAGATCGAATATTCTCCACCACAAACTGCTCCATCACCCCTGCATTAGTTGCAATTGTTTTTGCAGGTGCGAGAAGTGCCTGTAATGCATCATTGGTATGTGTTACTACATGGGAGAAGAAATTTCCCTTTGTAGTCATTTAGAAACCACTACTTGTAGGGTTTCTCCCATGCTACGCCCTGCATTTATAAACCATTTCACAGGGTATGTCCAACTTTATCACTAATTATGAAAGGAACTTGGTCCGTTTTACAAGTCTTGTGCAATAATCTGCTTTTAGCACAAACGCTGCATGGGTAACTCATTCACAAACGCTGCTTTTATTCTATTTGAAGACGCCACATTCACCAATCCAAATAAAGAACATGAGCATAAAAGGCACATCTCACAAAAGAAAAGAAAATCACCTTAGATCAAATCCTAGTGAGGCGAAAGTGTGAAGAAAATAACTTTTGAAAAAAGAAAGGAACGAGAACAGATTTGCAACATATCAGCACCAATCTTCTCATATTTTCATCTTTCATGGAATTTTTTATTGAGGAGATCTGCTCCGAGAGATGTACATATGTTGCACCACCACCAGGTACTATCCCTTCATCCATGGCAGCAAATGTAGCATTCTTTGCATCTTCAATTCTGAGTTTCCTGTCTTCAAGTTCTGTCTCCGTGTGTGCTCCTACCTAAATTTGCATGCTAAACAAGTTAAATCTAAAGATAACTTTAAAATAAAACATCACCAAACAAAATATTAGAGTCCTGTCGTTTGTCTTTGTATTTCTTAAGGAAAACAGGGCAGAAAATTCATCCCTGCTACAGAACTAATGCCACTCAAGGAGCCTATGTCCTTGGCAGTAATTCTTCACACTTATAGCCAGATTTGTCAAGATGCCCATCTATTTTTCCAAAATATATTTTATACAAGTTTAGCAGTTCTTTCTGAGAGCTTGATCACAAACCTTGATTACAGCCACACCACCAGATAATTTAGAATTCTCTTCTTGAGAGCTTTCTTGAATGGGCAGCATTATCTGTTTCAGCGAGGTCCTTTTTTATCTGAAGAATTCTTGCCTGAATTTCAGCTTTGGTAGCTGAGTCAGCAACTATGGTTGTTGAATTACTTGTTATGGTAACTTTTCGTGCAATGCCAAGTTGATCCAAGGAAATGTTCATGGTTGAATTTTTACTGTATACTTTCCTGCCAAGGAGCCAGTAGCTCAGCTGGGAAAAGAGTCCCCCTCCTCTCAAGAGGTGTTATTGTCTGTCTTAGATATTCAGTCCAAAGTCTTACATTTCGTCTATTTCTTCGCCTGCTGCTTGTGTATATTAAATGCAGAAACAAGAAACAGAGTTTTCCCATTTCGAACTTAAATTCGCCAGATGAAATATTTCACATATTTTTAGTTTTCGTGAGCAACAATGGAAGAAATCAACATATTTTCTCCTTTTTTTTGTTTTCCAATAAACGAAAATGAATTATAATAAGCTCTTGATTTTATTTATTTTTAATCGGCAGTGATAATAAGCTTCTTTCAATATTTGCCATATTAGTAATACAACTACAATCTTGATGATATAATAAAAACATAACCTATCCTAAAAGAAGTGGCCAATGCTTTCTATTTTTCTTAAATAATTGACAAAATTTCCAAATTTGAGATTTCATAGCGAATGTTACCATTGATAAGTGAAGACAAAAGACAAGGTTTTTTTTTTTTTTTCTCAAAAGAAACTTTACTTCACTACTGTAGTCTAGCTTTTTAACCAGAAATAATAATATCTTTTACACATTCAAAATACCTAACTCAAATTTTAGAAATTTTAATAGCTTTTCAACTTGATACCCGGTGCTTAAGATTTTTTATTGATTAAAATTGAATCTAAAATTTTTTATTATAAAAATAAAAAAGTAATAAAAAAATAAATACTGTATTTATTTTTCTCGTTATATATTGAATTTAAATTCTTAATTATTATTTATTTTTGAAAAAAAATACTATTTTATCACTTAATTTTATTAAAAGAATATTTGCTTAAAATTAATAAGGGTGCAAATAATACATATTTAACTTCTATAATATCATAATGTTTTGACAATTTGAAGTATCTTGATATTTTTAGGTTGAATGGCTGTTTAAATTGATGTTAGAGTTTAAATTTTTAGATTAAATAATTATTTTACAATAAATTTAAAACTTTTTATTAGGATATACAAAGCCAAATACCAACAAAACAATATTCATAATGTTTATTTTGAAGAATAAATTTCTGGAAATAAAACAAACTGATTGGAAACTCTTCCCCTAGCTGAATTGATTTGATTGATCCAAATGAACTGACAAAAGAAGTGAAAAGGATATAACTGAGCCCGAAACCCAAAGACAAGTTTTCTTATAATAACAATGACAAATGCTTGCTTCCATTTTCCATGATAGACTTGCCTATGAAGGATGGTCCTATAGACAGACTAGAAAAGTTTCCCGAACTTGCCTGGAGCATCAAAAAAATCATGTTGAGGTTCGGAAGGGTCATTGGTTTTGATAAACTTAGTCTGCACTTTAGCACTTTAAACACTTTGAAATTCCTTATTGCAACTCAGCACACAAAGCACATTGATGAAGATAACTGTTTATGTTTGGATAGTAGAGACTATGTTCAAAATGCAGGAGATATTCAAAATACAGGAGATAGACCCGCTGCATTATCCAGAATTTGAGATGATGTGTAACGACCACCAGACCTCAAAACCTCATCTACTGGATCTACAAGTTGAATTTATGTTCCCAGAAATCAAAGATACCTTCACATGCTATCAGACAATTTCTCCATTGACGTTAATAGCATCAGTTCAGAGTGTAATGTATGGGAAACAAATTGTGCAGCAAGGATTTTGGATCTACCAGTGGAGTTGTTGTTTCCAGAAATCAAATATGGTCTTCTCACGTCAGCAGACAGCACATCCATTGGTAACAGCATCAGTGCAGCGTGTAATGCATTGGAAAAGAATTGTGAAGCACAAAATTTTGACATAACAGGGGCATCAATTGATGAGACAAATCCTACTCACCACATGGTACTTAGACGGAGTAGAAGAAAAGTCAAACTTCAATCCCAAACCGGTAGCATTCAAGAAACAGTGGAGCACTAGGAAGATAGCTCTTCAGAATCAATGGAATCAGGTATTAAACAGAGCAATCCCAGATTTACTATGGATAGAGATGTTTTTCCTCATATCTTGTTTAACATGAAAATCTACTTTTGGAATTGTTGTGGTTTGGGTATGCAAACTAAACGTCAAGCTATTAAAAAGATGCTTATTCACCATGTGATTGATGTTTGTTTTTCTGCTTAATATCTAATTTTTTAATTTTAAAAAAATTAAGTAATAAAATAAAAAATAAATAACAAAAAAATGAATGAATAAAAATAATTTGAGAATTGGATTAAGACAACAGAAATTAAAATTATAATTGGATTAATATGGATGAAATTATAATTTGGGATTAAATTTGGTCAAAAATTGAAGGAATTAATAAGTTTGGGATTTAATTAAACTTTGATTTTATTAATTAATGCAATCAAGGGCTTAATTGAAGAAATAATAAAGTTTAGGGCTGATTTTGGTTGCAATTGAAAGAAATTAAAGTCTAAGGACTAAAGTGAAATGACGGGGATACTATAGCGGAGTTTAATTGATGTTTCTAGGGGTAAATTATGAAAGAATCAAAAGCTGAAGAGTCAATTTAAGGACTTAATTGATTAAATTGCAAACCAAGGATTGTTGTGTAAATAGCTCTGAAATACAAGGGTTCAATTGTAATTTGATCCAGGGGTAAAATTAAAAAAAGGGGATTTTCCATGATTAGGGGCCTAATTACTAAATGTCAGAATATCAGGGGTCGAATTGGAAATAACCATTTCTGGAGAAAACGACGCCGTTGCGTTTCTATTATTCATCACCTTCTTCATGGATTAATTCAGCATAAAGGAAACTGCCTCAAACCGGTTGCAATCGTATTCAACGTCTCCTACACGATGCATCTCCAAATATGTCTCACCCCCATGATAATTGTCTGGGGAGAAAGAGAGGACATTCAGAGAAAAGACCACAAAAGGGGGGGAACGAGCGCACTGGACGGGGGAGAGACGGGAGAAAAAAACGAAAAAACCAGAGGAGGAGAGAACGAACCAGGGGGGGGGATTTCGGAAGCTGAGAAAAATCACAGAAAACAGAGAGAACACAAACAGAGGAGGAAAAAAAACCAAAGAACTGGGGATGTATACGGAGGACAGACGAAAACAAAAGAAAGGGAATAAAGGCCAGAGAGAAAGACCAGAACACGAGGGCACAACTCGAGGGAACGAACAACACAGGAGAGACCTGGAAACGCAAACAGAGGCGAATGAACAGAAGCAAACCAGGAAATAAAGAACAAAGAAAGCAAAAGAAAAGCAAGAAGAGGGGAGACTAACATTAGCCAGAAAGAACAAGCCTCCTTCTTCAGCAGCCCCCTGAAACAGGTAAGCTTCCTTTTCCTTTGCAAAATTCAAATAAGTTCGGTACTATGCGAAGGTAATCACGGCACACAGCATGCGTTAATAGTTCATGCATGTCTGACTCAGCCAGCCGGGTCAGGCCGGCTTGATCCAGCCCGGCCTGTATAAAAAGAAAAAAGTTGAGGCTCGGATGGGCCTAGTCCCCCGGCCCAACCAGCCCAATCTGTTTTGAGTCAAGGGCATATTTGGTAGAACACACTTCTATATCTTACCTTTTTTTTCCATCCCTTTTTATTTTGTTATTTAGTCAAATAGGCCTTTTCGGATATTAAAAAATTATGAAAACGTTTGTGTTTCTTCTTGAATTTATTTGTGGGTCCTTGTATTTTTTAGATATTTTTACTCTAAAATTGATTTGTGGATTTTTACTATGAAATGCAAATCTAGTATATAATATATTTTTTCTTTTTAAAAAAAATATATACGCATTAATTTAAATTCATTTTACTGGTTTATTCATTAATGCGAGAGTCAGGAATACCATTTTTTTTGCACATAATATTTACCAACATCAAAGTTAAAAATATTTGTAATTGAAAATTCACTAACGCCAAAGTTATGAATATTACAAGTAAACCATCATAACATCAACCAACAAACTTTTAGTAATTTAAAACAAAACAAATAATGCAAATTACCTTAGGTAGGATGCTTAAAGAATGATAATATCTTCTCTTTTACGTAATCAGTTTCGTACTATAAAATTTTTATTGACCAGTTAGGATTTTTAGTAACCATAATATTAGTGGGCGACTTCTTAAACAAGATTTTTTTCTATCAAAAAAATAAAATATCAAAAATCTATTCTTTTAAAAATGATGGGACAATACTAGGCGGGCAGCTTGCACAGCAAAAATTGTCAACTTTCTTTAGAAATAACAGGATATTAGATGGGCTTCTATAGATGATTTCCCAGAATCATCATCAGCTACGTCCTCAATATCTGAGCAAATTTGGAAAAGGGAGGTTTACAGCGTGCCCACTGGGAGGCTGCTTTCTTTTCAGCTACAAACAGACCTCCGGGCTTGATTCAAATTGTCGTCTAAATCTAGAGAAAATATGGAACTAGAACCGGGCAGGACCACAAAATTTTGACGTGGACTCTCCCACTTGGGGATACACACGACCCTTTGCCTCTTCACCTGTTTATCCAACGTGGGATGATATTGTTTGAGCAAACTGGCAACAACCTTCCTATTGATCTTGTTTCAGCATATGCTATTATCATGACTAAGTCATGGAATAATTCATTAATTAGAGATTGAAACTGTTTCTGTCCTGATAAAATTCATGACAAAAGCTATTAGAGGAATAGGAATAGGCCTTCCACTGGTGCAAACCCCAAAAAGGTTATCAACCTAGAAACCAATTATCTCTCGGATCATATCAAGGTTGGCAAATTGGAAAGGCAAGCTTTTGAGTATAGCAGGGCGTATATGTTCGTTGAAAAGTGTGTTGAATTCTCTCAATCTTTACTACTTCTCCATATTCCTAATGCCTATAGGGGTGATTGTAGCCATTACCTCAATTCGGAGAAGATTTTTATGGTGTGGGTTTATTGAGGCCAGAAAGATTAGCACGTTGTAGTACGAGATAAGAAAAGAGGCCGTCTAGGAGTGGGTTCCATTGAGGGAAAAAACAAAGCTCTTCCTTTCAAATGGTTATGGAGGCTGAGTGACCAACACAATTGAGGATGTTATTAACAGGAAGTATTAGACTAGTTTTGAAAATGGTCTCCTTTATTTTTCTCAGTACTCTCTTCCAGGCATGGTTGTTAAAAATGCGTTTTAACTCGTAAAATCATCCAATTTTACAAGTTAAAATACATAAAACATATAAAATTAGGGTTAAAATTCGAAAACCAGTAAAATCAGTCAAACCCGGTCAAACTCGCTCAAAGGTCAACTCGTAAAAAAACATTAAAAACGGAACGTTTTCACGATTTAAGCAAAACTTTTAACAAATGCATATTTTTGAAAGACTCAGCAGTGCAATAAAGTGAAGTCTTCTGCTGCCTGATCACATCACGTGATGGAAGGAGGGAGAGAGAAGAAATAAAGTGAAGAGGTGTGACGTGAATTTGTGCTTTTCAAATTGCACTCTTAGAATTAATTATAAAAAAGTATTATTTTAGCTACTTTTCAGCCATCTAAACCACAGTTCAAAACTTGAAAGAAAAGGTGTGTAGAAATGGTGTGATCTAGAGAAAGCTTGCATTGAATTAGATCTCCTATAGGGAGAAAATTGTGGCACACCAGGCGGAGAAATGGTTGATGGCTGATGGGTCATGCCTAGTCATGGTCAGGAGTTCTGGACTGTGAAGCCTTAATATTTTACATCATTTTTCCTTGTTTTGTTTCTGTTTTTTCTCCTTTTAATTTTTTTTTGCTTTCTATTTTTTTATTAGCATTTAGAAAAATTATATTAAGTTATAATTAATTATTTCAGTTCTTTTTTCTTAATTAATTCTTTTTACTATGCTTCGATCAAGTTAAAAAACATCAAAGCTGGAAATGGAAAAGAGGGAGGACTTATACAGCCTCTGTTTTTTTTATTCAATATATGCATTTACGCTTAATATAGAATAAAATACAGTGCTAATTCAAATTATACTTAATACAAATTGTGAATCTTCTATCATGTTAAGTGTCATATTTATGATACAGCTTCTGAGAATTTAAAATTTTAATATATGAGGTCAGGAGTTTATTTTGTGTTGTTCTTTGCCACTATATGCTTTCAATAAAAGATGGCTGGCAACAGTTGGAAGAGATGGTGAATTTTCTACTCTTGTATTGTGACTAAGTATTTTGAAATCCTGGTTGTATTATGAATATTTGTCAACATTTTGTTGATGTTTACCTAAAATTTATCACTAGTTTCACCAGTTTAAGAATATTTTTTGCTTGAACATTTTATACCATAGGGTATTTGTATTTTAAGATGTTTAGATATTTGTATTGTTTATTTTACTTTTATTTGAATTATAGATTTTAAGATATTTGGATATTTGTATTGTTTATTTTTATTGTATTTGAATTATGTATTTTAAGATGTTTGGATGTTTATTTTGCGATTTTATGATTTCAGTTAAAATATTTTACTTGCAATTTTATGATTTTTAGTTAAAAAATTTTATTTTTGATTTTACGATTTTATGATTCGAGTTTACAAGTCGAGTTTATATTGTATGTTCTGTGTCGTGTCAAAAAAGCGTTTTTGACAACCTTGCTTCCAGGTATATGGTCTGGTATATATTCCATTATACATGATGAAGGTGACATTTCAGCATGATTGAAAAATTGTTGTCATTTTTCAGCTGGAAACGGAATGAGGACGCATTTTTGGATAGATTCATGGCTAGATCATGGACCTCTAAAGCTTCAATATCCGCGATTGTTTGCCTTCTCTACATCACCACAAGCTATGATTTCAGATATGGCCGGTGATTATTTTAATGAAGGTTGGCATTGGAAATTACTTTGGAAGAGAGGCTTGAGGCATACAGAGATGGGCCAACTGCGCTGCCTTCTAGACCAAATTAAAGGTACTCATTTGAAACAAAATGTCACGGATTCTAAACGGTGGAAGCAAGAAAGAACTGGTGTTTGTTCTGTCTTGGTATGTGTAGCTACTCCTTCTAATCTATGTAACCTTTTTGTGATGAAGCTATAAAAACTGTGGATCATCTTTTCATGAAATATTATTACTTACATGGTTTTCACTTGTTAAAGGGAAATTTCAGAGCAATGCAATAATAATGCTATTAAGCCTTTGGCATAGTATGGGAAATTTGGAATTAGGGGTGTAATTGAAAAAATACCAAAGTTTGGGGCTGATTCAAGGAAAAATTGCTAGAAAATTAAAGTCCAAGGACAAAATTGAATAGTCCAAAAACCCAGGACTGTTGTGTAAATGGCACTATAAATCAAGGATTCAATTGACTTAATCCAAGGGTACAATTAGAAATTGATTATTAATGATTAAGATCTCAATTGTGAAGTTCAAAACATCCAGGGACCAAAGTGAAAAATTCCTCAAAACACACAAACGGCGCCGTTTGCAATAATACTGCTCGTCATCCCTTCCATTTCGCCAGGGCAGCCGATTCAACAGGAAAATCAATGCATCCGATTCAACAGGCCATGATCCCGGTCGTGAAGGAGACGGTTTTTGAAGATCTAGCCTTATAAAAGAGGAAACCAACACCAAAGGAAAAAAAAAAAACCGATACAAAAACCCAGAAAAAAATTGCCAGAACAACGCAAGCACAACGAGGAAATAAACCCAGAAACACGGGGAAGGGGACACCAGGGGGAACAAAGGAAAATAAACCCAGAAAAGGAAAAACAAACTCAGGGGGGTGAAACAGAACCAGGAAGGGGATTTTTGACGAGCAGGCCAGCAACAGAGGAGGAAGGGCCGAAGATCAGAGGAGAGAACTGGGGCCGGAAATCAGAAAAAAAAAAAAAAAAAAAAAAAAAAACACACAGAACCAGGGGGACGAAGAAGGAGAATCAGAGAAAGGCCTCAGCAGTTGGGAAGAAAAAACCCAAAACAAAAACAAGGGACCAAGAACCGCAACAAAAAAAAACACAGAGGAAAACAAGAAGAAGCAGAGGAGAGAGTGCCCGTTCGACCATCAACATCACGTCTTCATCGCCATCGTCTTCGTCTCCAACAGTTATAGAGTCAGGAATAAAAAACGAAAGGAGGAACAACACGCCCTCAGCTCCATCCTGCTCCCAGCGCCAGCCTCCAAAACCAGAGGAAGAAGCTAGGAAAACGAAAGGAGTGACAGCACGCCCTCGCCTCCATCCAGCTCCCAGGTAAGTAGCTCTAGTTTTTACAAAATAATTCCCCAGCACTGTGCAGTTGATATTTAATTCACGGTGAATGTAGTCAGCGTGCGTGAACAATTCACGCACGCTGAGGGGCAAAAGACGCCTGGTCACTGGCTTGGGCCAGTGACCAGGCTGGGCCTAGCCCAGCCCATTTTGGGGCTGAGCCGGGCCCAGCCCCCACCAAAAATTATGCTGGGCTGGGCCGGGCCCAGCCCAGTCCAAAAAATAAAATAAAAAACAGAAAAATAAAAATAAAAAATGTGTATGCATGAAAAATAATAATAATATAAATTTATTAGTTTATTCACTGACGCTAGAGTCAGGAATAAAAATACCGGTTTAAATTTATATTATTCATTGTATTTTATTTTTATTTAGCAAGAAAAAAATAATATAAATTTATTGGTTTATTCACTGACGCCAGAGTCGGGAATAAAAATACCAGTTTAAATTTATATTATTCATTGTATTTTATTTTTTATTTATCAAGAAAAAATAATATAAATTTATTGGTTTATTCACTGACGCCAGAGTCAGGAATAAAAATACCGGTTTAAATTTATATTTATTCATTGTATTTTATTTTTATTAGCAAGAAAAAAAAATAATATAAATTTATTGGTTTATTCACTGACGTCAGAGTCAGGAATAAAAATACCGGTTTAAATTTATATTATTCATTGTATTTTTTTTTATTTAGCAAGAAAAAAAATAATATAAATTTATTGGTTTATTCACTGATGTCAGAGTCAGGAATAAAAAATACCGGTTTAAATTTATATTATTCATTGTATTTTATTTTTATTTAACAAGAAAAAATAAAAAATGTGCATGCACAAAAATAAATTTATTTTTTTTTGTATAAAAAAATACTGATTTAAATTTATTTTATTTTTTATAGCTACGTGATATTTATTAACGCCAGAGTTGGAAGTATCCGTAGTTGAATATTCACTGGCGCCAGAATCAGGAATATTATAAGCAAATCATCATAGCGTAAACTAATAAACATTTAGCAATTTAAGATGAAACCAGCAATGCAGCCTGCCTTAGGCAGAACATTTAAGGGGTGATAATATCTTCTCTTCTACGTAACCAGTCCCGAACCATAGAATTTATGTTGGCCAGTTAGGGTTCCTAGTGACCATAATACTAGGTGGTGACTCCTTAAACAAGATATTTTCCCCTAAAAGAATAAGATGCCAGATATCTATTTTTTTTTCATAATTTGAGAATTAATTTTTAAGGTCGCTACGATGTCCAAGTGTGACAATAATGATGTAAATATCGACACCTAAAATAATATTTAAGACATATTATATTATACTTTAAAATACATGGGAAAGACACTTTCATATGTGTTGTGGCTTGTGGTCGTGGCTTGGTGTGATCTTATGGGTTACTGTAGATGGAGCCTGTTAAAAAGGTTGGCTCTTATATATTTTGTTGCTTCTTTTAATTATTTTTTTACACTACAAATTTAAATCTTAATCAAACTAGTCTCTAATTCAATTATAAGATTTTATCAAGCACCTTGAAGTCTCAATAATACACAAAGAAAAGGAAATATCAACACATAAAATATTACAAGCATATAAATAAAAAATTTCCTTAGATTTTTAATAGTACAAGATTTGCAAAATTAAAGTCATGGGATCAACAAAAATTTATACACTTATTTTTAAATTTATTTTACGGGATTCATTTTTTCACAAGCCAATGCGTCTTGATCACGTCAATATTTTTCAATCTCAATCCTTAAGAAAATAAAAATCAAAAATCAAAAATTTATACACTTGAATAAATAGAATAAAAAGATTAGACTGTTTTCTGCAATATTTTGTCTTCTTCGTAATTGTACAAAAGCAAATGTGTACAAAATTTATAGTCAAGATGCTAAAAGAAGCCCCACCAGATTTAGAGTTCTTTGTATTATGTGGGAATGGTTGCATTTTTAATTATTTTTTGTTTGAAAATATATTAAAATATTTTTTAATTTTTTTAAAATTTATTATTTTTAACATCAATAAATCAAAATAATTTAAAAATATAAAAAATATTAATTTATTTTTAAATTTATTTACAGGATTCATTTTTTCCACATGTCAATGCATCTTGATCGTGTCAATATTTTTCAATCTCAATTCTTAGGAAAATAAAAATCAAAAATCAAAATTTATACACTTGAATAAATAGAATAAAAGATTAGACAGTTTTCTGCAATATTCCATCTTCTTCGTAACTGTACAAAAGCAAATGTGTACAAAATTTATAGGCAAGATGCTAAAAGAAGCCCCACCAGATTTAGAGTTCATTACATAATGGGGCAGTGATTGCATTTTAAATTATTTTTTATTTAAAAATATATTAAAATATTTTTTAAAATTTATTTTTGAAATCAATACATCAAAATAATTTAAAAATATAAAAACCATCAATTTATTTTTAAATTTATTTACTGGATTTATTTTTTCCACATGTCAATGTATCTTGATCACGTAAATATTTTTCAATCTTAATCCTCAAAAAAATAAAAATCAAAAATCAAAATTTATACACTTAAATAAATAGAATAAAAGATTAGATAGTTTTCTGCAATATTCCATCTTCTTCGTAATTGTACAAAAGCAAATGTGTACAAAATTTTATAGTCAAGATGCTAAAAGAAGCCCCACCAGATTTAGATTTCATTACATCATGTGATAGTGATTGTATTTTAAATTATTTTTTTATTTAGAAATATATTAAAATATTTTTTTAATTTTTTAAAATTTATTTTTATTATTAATACATCAAAATAATTTAAAAACATAAAAAATAACAATTTATTTTTAAATTTATTTACGGGATGTCAATGCATCTTGATCACGTCAATATTTTTCAATCTCAATCCTCAAGAAAATAAAAATCAAAATGTATACACTTGAATAAATAGAATAAAAAATTAGACAGTTTTCTGCAATATTCCATCTTCTTGTAATTGTACAAAAGCAAATGTGTACAGAATTTATAGTCAAGATGCTAAAAGAAGCCCCACCAGATTCAGAGTTCATTACATGTTGCGGTAGTGATTGCATTACACACATATAAGCTCTCTTGTCGACTGAAAAGTTTTTTAAATATTGTAACTAATGTTTATTTATATTATCTTTATTAGTTTTAAGCAGTACTCATTAAAAATAAATAACTTCAAACATCAAATAAATTATTTTTAAAAATTTTTCTTATAAACATGGCCAAATAAATTTTTAACTTTTATTTATTTTATCCTGAATCATGATATCAGTGGTTGTTATAATCTAATTTTTAACTTTTTTTTTTTATTTTATCTTAATTCTATTATATTATACTTTAAAAAATCATGGGAAAAACATTTTACATATTTTGGTTCTTCTTTTAATTGTTTTTTACACTATAAAATTTAAATTTTATCAATTATAAGATTTTATCAAGTACCTTGAAGTCTCAAGAATATACAAAGAAAAAGGAAATATCAACACATAAAATAATACAAGCATATAAATAAAACTTTTCATAGGATTTTAATAGTACAAGATTTTCAAAAATAAAGTCATGGTAATCCACAAAACTTTGGTGTGATTAGTTTACTTTTTCTTTTTTCTTTTTTTTAATTCTTGAAAAGGTATTTTTTTATTAAAAAAATTGATTTTTAAAAAAAAAATTATTTAAAAAGATTCATTTTTTTTCCATATGTCAATGCATCTTGATCACATCAATATTTTGCAATCTCAATCCTCAAGAAAATAAAATAAAAATAAAAAAATTAGACACTTAAATAAATAGAAATAAAAAGGTTTAGACAGATATATGCAATATTCTTTCTTCTTTTGTAATTGTACAAAAGCAAATATTTACAAATTTTATGGTCAAGATGCTAAAGGAAACCCTACCATTTAGAGTTCATTGGGTATTATGGTAGTGATTATATTTTAAATTATTTTTTATTTGAAAATATATTGAAATATTTTTTTATTTTTTTAAAAATTTATTTTTAATATCAGTACATTAAATTAACTAAAAATAAAATAACTATTACAACTAAGCTCTTGATAAAATTAATTAATACAACATAAAAAAAAATTATTTTTTTTTAGTTTTCTGATAAACAAAAATGAATTATAATAATAATCTCTTGATTTTGTTTTATTGGTAATGATAATAAACTTTTTTCAGTATTGACAAATTAGTAATACAACTAAGAATCTTGATGATGTAATAAAAACCACTCCCATTAATTTCCACAATTAATCAAACCAAACTTATCCTAAAAAGAAGTGGCCAATATTGCTTTCTATATATTTTTCTTAAATAATTGACAAAATTTCCAAATTTGAAATTTCATAGCAAATAAAGAAATTTCACTTCAAGAATGGCAAAACTACAGTACCGTACTCTAGCTACAATGCAATTGAATATTCCTTCTTCTCTGTATCTATTCGAAAGGAAATCTTACACACACACACGCTCTCTTATGGACTGAAAAGTTTTTTAAATAGTATAACCATGTTTATTTTATATTATCTTTTATTAGTTTTAATCAGAAATAGTAATATTTTTTATACTCATTAAAATTAATTAACTTCAAATATTAATAAATTATTTTTAAAATTTTTTCTTATAATTAACATGGCCAAATAATAAAAACAATTATTTTATTTTTCAATAATCTTTTTTTTATAGAAATATTTTAAAAACCAACAAACACGACCTAAATTAAAAGCTTTTTATTACAATAAACAAAGCTAGATGACAACAACACACAATATCAGTGTCTCAAATCTTAGAAAGAGTGGTTTATATTGAAGAATAAAACTTCTAGAAATAAAACAAACTGATTGATTACTATTACCTAATCTTATACTATCAGCAAGCTGAATTGATTTGATTTATGGAAATAAACCGACAAAAGAAGTGAAAAGGATTTAGCAAGAGTACTGGGACACGTCATAAAAGGAGTTTTTCTTAAGATGTGGTCCTATTCAATTTTAAGATGATGTGCTTTTGATATTTAATGAGTTGTGTTGTTCTAATCCTTGTCATAAAAAGAGTTTTTCTTCCATGACTTCAAGTTACCATGACTGTGGTCAAAATTAATTTATTTTCTGTAAAATGAGTGTCTTTTTTTCTACCAAGTTAGGATTTGTTTAGGTTTGCAGCAAAAATTATTTTTTATTTTAAAAATAAAAAAAAATATTTTTAAACTTTTAACATCTTTAATATATCAAAGCTATAAAAAAATATTGATTTATTAAAAAAAAATTTCAAATCGATTATATTTTTAAAATATATCTAAACATAATTTTAAATATAAAAACAAACAATATTTAAAACCTGCTCAAAAAATTCCATGAAACATAATTTTAAGTATTTTAAAGCAAGCAGAAGATTGATGTGAGGAAACATGATCCTGCTTTAGTTTTATGCTTGATCATGTAACACAACCTGGAATATCAAACAGCTTCGTTCTTAAACATGAGTGAATCTGTTTTTGCCATTGAAGAAATTCGAATGATGCATGCCAAGAGTGTACCTTTGCAATCATTTTTAATGTGTGTTTGTTTTGGAGTTAGGTATATTTTTTAAAAGGTATAATTATTTAAATATAAATCACAATTCATAATTTAGAGATTACTAGTTTTTACTCTTACAAATCTAGAATTATTGGAGGTTTATATAGTTATTAAACTTCAGGGCCTATAGAATTAATCGAAGTATATACAAGTTGACCCGAACACTTATATTAATAAAAAAAACTACATATTTTATATGTGATCCAAAAAAAAAAAATTACACCTCCAAACCAAAACACCCTTAAAGTGAACTGTCAATTCATAGAGCCCGTTTGGCATTGCGGCCAAACCGGCTTTTCACCAAAATTCAAATTTTTTTTTTTTGCTAAAATTGAGAGTGCGGTTTGTACTTTTTGGATCGTTTTGATGTGCTGATATCAAAAATAATTTTTAAAAAATAAAAAAACATTATTGACATGCTTTTCGGCACGAAAAAGCTATTTGAAAAAGCAACCGCTACCACACATTCCCAAACACCCTCATAGTAAGGGCCACTTTTATGACATGGACAAAAAAGCCCACACAACGCAGATAATTTAGGGCGACTTTGACCTATTACATTAAATTGTTATTTTTAAATTTAAATTTAAAATTATAATAATTATTATTTTTATATATATTGACCTAGACCCGTGTTGATCCTTCTCATATATGATTTGGGTTTTATTCTAGTTAATCTTTGAATTGAGTTTTAAAACTATGATAATAACTACTTTTATTTATATGTTGACTTGAGTCACCTTGTGTTGACCTTCCCGATCAGTAACTTGAGTCGTGTTCCAGTCAACTCTCAAGTCAGGTTTTAAAATTATAATAATAACATCTTTTATGATATGATTTTCCAAATCAATATATATTTATC
This sequence comes from Populus alba, assembly GCF_005239225.2. NCBI lineage: Eukaryota > Viridiplantae > Streptophyta > Magnoliopsida > Malpighiales > Salicaceae > Populus > Populus alba. The sequence goes on along the minus strand of NC_133298.1, from coordinate 2,276,071 downwards.
ATGCAAAATCATGTAAAAAAATAATAAAATAAGATTGAAATGTGTAAATCAATAACATAAAAAAAATTATGATTTTACGATCTTACAATAATTTTAAATTTTTAAATTTTTTATTGTATATTTTTATGTTTACTCGCTAATGCACCAGCCCCACAAGCACTTATATCAATGAATTTTTTTTTAATTAATAGTGTAAGGATGAAGAAAATATGGCCTTGCTTAGACCCTTTTTAATAAATAAAAATACAGGAGATAGACCCGCTGCATTATCCAGAATTTAAGACCATTGACTATGACATTAATATCCTTTTTTCTTACAATGGTGATAGACCAGTATTAATTTCCCATGTACTGGTAGCTGTGCTGCGTTGATTTTTGCTAAAGATTGTCTCCTTAAGCACAAGTTTATCCGCTAACGATAGTGATTTATGTACACAGATATCTGTCTACTCTGCGTGTATGTTAACAATGGGCTAAGCTTGCGCAACAACAAACTGGGTTGTTCAGTCAATGCTTCTTATTTCCTTTTTTTCTTTTTCTTAATTTATGTCTTTTTATTTTTTAATTTCATTCTTCAAAATAATTAGGGTAATTAAGGGGGAGAGAGAGAGTTAAGATTTGTTGTTTAACACAAGAAATGAATAGCTAGGAGAAAAAACAAGAAAAATAATATAAAAATGCTTGAAGGATGATCACCCAATGCAGAGTGTCGCATTTTTTTTAATCATGGAAGTATAATAATTTTTTTGAAAAATAATATATCTCTCGTATTTCATTAAAAAAAAAGTTATCATAATGGGTCCTTACCTGAAATCTCAACATAAGTATTCTAATAATGGTGACAAATACTAGTACTGAACTCAGAATATATAGAAGGTTTATTTCCTTGGTTTGTGTTGAGGATCCTCTGCCCTGATCCACGGCCTTCCATATGTGCACTCTTTGATCCTCAGTTATAGAAGCTTATTTAGCTAATTCCTTTTATTTCTCTTGTAATTAACATTTATGTGTAGTTTTTACACATTTCTGTGAGAAATTAAACATGGTAATATTTAATAAACTGTCAAAGCGTAGAGCGATTTTATCACATTCCAAAAGAAAAAGGCAATTTTAATAATTTGTTTTAAGCTCAAAGGATAAAAAAGAAAAGGGAATAAACGTCATTAATCACCAGATCTTCCACCGTGATTCAGGGATTAAAGGATGTCCTTGTTTTACGTGGACAAACCACAAATTATCCCCATCAATTTTTTTGTTGAATTGATTTGATTGATCGAAATGAACCGACAAAAAAAGTGAAAAAGATTAAGTTTATGAAAATATTTTAAAACCCAGCAAACGACAAGGTTTAAATTAAAAAAAATTTATTAGGATAAACAAAGCCAGATAACAACACACAGTATCAGTAGCTCGAATCTTAGAAAGAGTGGTTTATATTGAAGAATAAAACTTCTGGAAATAAAACAAACTGATCGGCAATTGTTACCTAATCTTCCATTATCAGCTAGCTGGATTGATTAGATTTATCGAAATGAACCGACAAAAGAAATGAAAAGGAAATTTTAGACAACATATCACGTAAGAATAGTACCTGTCCAAAATTATATTACACCCCTCAAGACGCCATTGAATATTCAATCTTCTTACATACTGGGTAGATCATGTAACAGAACATGGAATATCAAGCAGCTTCGTTCTTCCAACATGATGGGGTGTTTAGGAGTGTGATAGCGATTACTTTTTAAATAGCTTTTCGTGTTGAAAAGCATGCCAATAATATTTTTTTCATTTTTAAAAAATTATTTTTTTTATATCAACACATTAAAACAATTTAAAAAATACAAACCGCATTCAATTTTAACAAAAATAAAAATTTAAAATTTTTTAAAAGATAGGTTTAACAGCAGTGCCAAACGGGTGTATCCGATTTTGCCATTGAGAAATCCGAATGATGCATGCCAAGATTGTACTTTAAAAGTGGAACTGTCAATCCATAGTCAGGCCCACTTTTATGACATAGACAGAGAAAGCCCGCAGGACAATTTTGGGTTTACCTTCACCTGTTACATCTACTTATCATTTTAAAATTATAATAATAATTATTTTTTTATATATATTTATTTGGACCAACATTGATCTCCTACATATAATCTAAGTTTTATTATAATGAATTCTCAAATTAAATTTTAAAATTATAATAATTATTATTTTTAATTATATATTGACTAGGATTATCTCGATCTTTTCTTTAAGTAACTTGAGCTATTCCTCAATCAATTCTCAAATTAAATTTTAAAATTATAATAATAATTTTTATAATATAATTTATCATACAAAATGACATAAAAAAATAAATGATAAAAGGATACTTCATTTTTAACGAAGATGGCTAGTTGGGTGGCTTCCTTTGCCTCCAGCCCTCCACCTTTAATTGATCTATTTTTTTCTCGATAGATGGCACGAGTTTCTCCACACAGTGAATTGATTTTTTTGGTAAAAATAAAAAATAAAATATTAAAAAGTTCATAAATAAAATTTTTCATGGGATTTTTAAAATAGTACGAGATTTGCAAAAAAATAAAGTCATGCGATCAACATAACTTTGGTGTGATTAGTTTAACTTTTTTCTTTTTCTTTTTCTTTTTCTTGTTTTCAGTTCTTGGCAGCTATTTTTTATAAAAGAGTTGATTTTTAAAAAAAAATTATTTATAAAATTCATTTTTTTTCACATGTCAATGCATCTTCATCAGGCGAACATATTTCGATCTCAATCCTCAAGAAAATAAAAACAAATCAAAATTTTAAACTCTTAAATAAATAGAATAAAAAGTTTAGACAGTTTTTTTTGCAATATTCCATCTTCTTTGTAATTGTAAAAAAGCAAATATTTACAAAATTTCTAGCCAAGATGTTAAAAGAAACCCCACCAAATTTAGTGTCCATTAGGTATTATGGTATTAGTTGCTTTTAAATTAGTTTTTTGCTTGAAAATACATTGAAATATTTTTTTTGATTTTTTAAAATTTATTTTTAACATCAATATATCAAATAATCTAAAAACATAAAAAACAAATTAATTAATACAACTAAGCTTTAGATTATTTTTTTTGGTAATAAATTAATTAATATAACATAAACAAATTTTTTTTTTTGTTTTCTGATAAACAAAAATGAATTATAATAAGCTATTGATTTTTTTTTTATTGGTAATGATAATAAACTTCTTTCAGTATTGACAAATTAGTGATACAACTAAGAATCTTGATGAAGTAATAAAAACCATTCCCATTAATTTCCACAGTGAACCAAACCAAACTTGTCCTAAAAGAAGTGGCCAATGCTTTCTATTTTCTTAAATAAATGACAGAATTTTCAAATTTGAAATTTCATAGCGAATGTCACCATTGATAGGTGAAGCCCAAAGACAAGGTTTTTTTTTTTTTTTTTTTCAAACATATAATTGAATATTCCTTCTTTTCTTATCTATTAGAAAGGAAATCTTACACCCACACATATACGCTCTCTTGTGGACTGAAAAGTTTTTTAAATATTATAGTTACGTTTATTTATATTATCTTATTAGTTTTAAGCAGAAATAGTAATATCTTTAATACTCATTAAAAATAATCAACTTCAAACATTAATAAATTATTTTAAAAATATTTTCTTATAACATGGCCAAATGATAAAATTAATTATTTTATTTTCCATGAAAAATAATTTATTTTTTAATAATTCTTTTTTTATGAAAATATTTTAAAAACCAGCAAACGAGTCCTAAATTAAAAACATTTTATTAGAATATACAAAGCCAGATACCAACAACACACAATATCACTGCCTCAAATCTTAGAAAGAGTGGTTTATATTGAAGAATAAAACTTGTGGAAATAAAACAAACTGATCGGCCACTGTTACCTAATCTTTCATTATCAGCTAGCTGGATTGATTTGATTTATCGAAATGAACCGACAAAAGAAGTGAAAAGGAAATTTTAGGCAACATATCACGTAACCATTGAATAATCTTCTTACTTTGACCTGTACAAACTATAGTCTTCACCTCGCAAGACGTAATTAAGTTTTCTGCGTTTTGTTTGGGTTTTTATTTTGAAAGAGCACACTTTGTGAAAATAATAGCAAAGGAGCGCACATGGAGAGAAAAATGGGCAAACTTAAGATGTGGTCCTATTCAATTTTAAGATGTTGTGCTTTTGATGTTGCGTTGTTCTAATTGACGTAACCTCGTTTGTCAGGGCCACTTTTATGATATGGATAGAGGAAGCCTGCATAACACGGATAATTTTGGGCCACCTTCACCTGTTATATCAATGTGTCATTTTTAAATTAAATTTTAAAATTATAATAATAATAATTTTTTTTATGTATATTGACTTGTGATGATCTTCCTTGCGAATGATTTGGGCCTTCCTTCCATTGATTTCTTAGTTAAATTTTAAAACTATGATATTAATCATTTTTAATTTATATATTAACTCGGGTCATCTCGTATTAACCCTCCCGATCAGTGACTTGAATCGTGCCCCGGTCAACTCTCGAGTCGGGTTTTAAAATTATAATAATAATAACTTTTATGATATGATTTTACAAGTCAATAAATATTTATCATGCAAAATCACGTAAAAAATAAATAAAAAATTGATAAATAGGACTGAAATCGTGTAAAATCAATAACATCAGAAAAGTCACACTTTTACGATCTTACAATAATTCCAAATTCTTATCTTTCTCATTGCATGTACTTGTGTTTACTCGCTAATGCACGAGCCCACAAGCACTTATATCAATGGATTCTTTCTTTAATTAATAGTACAAGGATGAAGGAAATATGATCTTACTTAAACCCTTTTTTAATAAATAAAAAATTGTCTATTATGAGACAAGACTTTGAATATTCTTATTCTATAAGGATATTTTTATAGATAAGAGTAACAAGTCATACTCTAAAGTCTGATCTACCATATACTTATGCTGAAATACCATAGTTTGTTTTAACAAGTTTACATCATTATGACTTCTCTATAGAAAATCTCATAACTTTCTAATATATGATCTAACAAGCAACCAAACTTCAAGATTTTAAAAAATATATATGTCTAACTTTGAATTATTTGATTCTTTCATTTTAGTTCATACAAAGCATAAAACTCCTTATTGACCTACTTGTTGAGATTTATGGTGTAATAACAAATAATATCTGAAACTTATAAAAATTTAACAATATCTAAAAGAAAGCATAATGTGTTTTTGTTTTTACTGTCTTCATCTTTTTTGTTATACAACAATAATCAAACACTATCTTTTTATTGTTAAATTACGTTTTATTAGGATAAGAAAATCTATGTTTGTTATTTTAACAAGTATATTTATGTTTGTTATTTGGTGAATATACTTATATTTCTTAATTTGAATTATTATGTAGGGGTATGTCATTAAAATTTAATATTTATGCATGAATATGTTTGATGTAAAGTGTTTATATTTATTTTCTAATGCATAAAGGGATATAAAAGGATAATTGCCTAAACCCCATTGTAAAAATAATTGTCATACAAAAAATCCCAAATATCTAACTCTTAAATCCATTAACTAATTTGTCTTTTCCAACATATATAAAAAAATTATTTTAATGTTTTTTTAAAAATATTAATAAATTTTACTTAATAAGCTATAATGTCAATAATATTATATTTAAAATATTTTATATTATATGTATAGTTACATTTTATAAAACTAATGTTCTATATATATTAGATAAACTTGAAAAAAAAATATTAATATTTTTTATGATATAGAAAAAACAAGAAAAAATTGTTTTAATTTATTTTTCTAAAATGTAGGTTTCAATAAAATCACTTTTAAAATCAGTTAATGAGGCCTAAATCAATTTTTTTTTTTTAGGATATACAGAACCAAATACCAAACACACAACACCAGGGTCTCACATCATAGATTTTTTAGATTGAGTGGTTTCTATTGAAGAATAAAATTTTCAGGAAATATAACAAATTACAGATCGGTCTAATTAAAATTAGAAATTTCCTGCTTGTCTCCTCTATTGCTTTCATTTGAAGTCATGAATACTCTGATTTTTTAGGATTACTTCTCAATATCTTACTTACCTTACATGCCTACCCAATATGTCCTTCGGCAATTTAATTCATATTCTAGCAAAAGGATAGTTCATTTCTAACGAAGATGCTGACTGGCTGGGTGGCTTCCTCTGCCTCCAGCCCTCCACCTTTAATTGATCTATCTCTCGATAGGTGGCACGCTTTTTTCCACAAGGTGAACTGAATTTTTTGTAACATAAAATAATGATGTTCACGCAATGTAAATGTATTTAAAAAAAAATCATGACTTGATATTATAGAATGAAAATAAAAAAAAAATTAATAATTCCCCTACAAGAATCTAAATGTAAAAAAATGAAATTAAAAAAAATAAGAAACTTGCAAATCCAAGTGAGGTTGCGAAAACCTGCAAACTAATCATGCAAACAGGATAATCTAATATAAGATAAAATAAAAGAAAAGATGAAATTTAATTTAAAAAAAAATTAAATTTTGAAGGACGAAATTAAAAAAAATATAAAAAAACAGCAACCTTAAAAAATACATGTTCACTTGGCCAAATCTATTATCTAAATTATGAGATGATGATAACCTGAATGAAAAGAAAACAAAAACAAATAAACAAAGTTTCATTTTTAAATGAACAACTTCTAAGTACGTAATTGGGGTGGGGGGGGGGGGGTGATGTCAACTTTTCAAAATAATGATACTAATTAGTGACTAAACTGAAAGCATCTCATCTAGAAAACAACCATTTTAAAACTTGATTTGACCCGGTGGGTTGATCTGGGTTTTAGGTCAAGCTGGGTTTCAAAAGGAATTTAGGAAGAATTGACCTAGTGTGAAACGGTCAAAAACTGGAGTAGACCTGTGACTCGATTATCCTGAGGCAAACCCTGTCAAAATTAGGTCAAAACTCGTTGATTATTTTTTTCAAAATGATTGCATTTTACATTTTTTTATATAAAATAAAAATATTTGGTTGACTTGGGTTAACTTAGGTTAACCCACCTGACTTGTGACTCGGTACTTGTCCCCGATCGACTCCTAGGTCAGGTCTAAAAGCTTTGGGAAACATCATTAAGACCAGATTCTAATAAGTGAAATGTCAACTGATGAAATAAATAAAAAAAATTCAATTATACAAAATGATAAAAAAAAATAACAATTAAAAGAATAAGGATCTAATTTGAAAAAAAATAACATGGCAACCTAAATTTTTTAATTAAGGGGTAAAATTAAAAAAAAAATCAAATTAACAAAAAATATCCAAAACAAAAAAAAAAATCAGAGATTGAGGATCAAATTTGAAAGAAACTAGTCCTGGCTAATCAAATTCTTCTTGCAAGCAGGTGGAAAAAACAAAATTTAATTATCAACAATTCATATATAATAAATTATTTAATAATTTAATTATATTTTTCATATTTTTAAAATATTGTAATATTTATTATAACTATATTTATTTATATTATCTTTAAAATACTGTATTTATTTTCTCAGTATATATTGAATTTAAATTCTTAAATCATGCATTTATAATGAAGACTTCATTTCCGGTCAAGATTGAATGTTCTGATCACTAATCTTACCCTGTCCTGCACCTTTCTTTCAATCTTACTCATGAATTTATAATCAAACAAAATCCATCATTTATTTCCCATATATATACGTATGCTTCGGCTTCATTCTATACATCCTTTATAAGAAATTAAACTACCAAGGCCATGGCTTCCCAAATCTTGCTCTTATCCATATCTTCGTTGTTTTTTTACTTACTTGCTTATGCTTCCTTCTTTACTTCTTTTGCTTACTCGGCTACTGGAGCTGAAGTAGCAAATGGAAGGAAGGAAGCAGAAGCTCTTCTAGAATGGAAAGTCAGTCTTGACAACCAAAGCCGATCTCTCCTGTCTTCATGGGCTGGAGACAGCCCTTGCAACTGGTTCGGAATCAGTTGCGACAAGTCTGGTAGTGTCATCAACATAAGTCTGTCCAATTCTAGTTTGAGAGGTACGCTTATTAGTCTCAGATTCTCTTCCTTTCCAAACTTGGTTGAGCTTATCCTTCGGAACAACTTGCTCTATGGGTCCATTCCCTCACATATAGGTAACCTTATCAAACTTGACTTGTCTTTAAATAGCATTTCTGGCAACATACCACCAGAGGTTGGAAAATTGGGATCTCTTGATTTGTCAAATAACAACCTTAGTGGTGCTCTTCCTACGTCCATAGGAAACATGAGATCTCTTACCAGTTTAGATTTATCATCTAATAATTTAACTGGTACAATACCAATATTTTTAGAAAACTTAGAAAACCTAACTTATTTAGATTTGTCATCTAATCATCTAACTGGTGCAATACCAACATCTTTAGGATCTTTAAGAAACTTGAAAAACCTGACTTATTTAAATTTATCATCTAATCATCTAACTGGTGCAATACCAACATCTTTAGGAAATTTAGAAAACCTAATTTATTTAGATTTGTTATTTAATAATCTAACTGGTACAATACCAGAATTTTTAGGATACCTAGAAAACCTGACATATTTAGATTTGTCATATAATCATCTAACTGGTGCAACACCAGCATCTTTAGGAAACTTAGGATACCTGGATACTTTAGATTTGTCATCTAATCATTTAACTGGTGCAATACCAGTATCTTTAGGAAACTTAGGAAACCTGACTTATTTAGATTTGTCATATAATCATCTAACTGGTGCAACACCAGCATCTTTAGGAAACTTAGGATACCTGGATACTTTAGATTTGTCATCTAATCATTTAACTGGTGCAATACCAGTATCTTTAGGAAACTTAGGAAACCTGACTTATTTAGATTTGTCATATAATCATCTAACTGGTGCAACACCAGCATCTTTAGGAAACTTAGGATACCTAGATACTTTAGATTTGTCATCTAATCATTTAACTGGTGCAATACCAGTATCTTTAGAAAACTTAGGAAACCTGACTTATTTAGATTTGTCATATAATCATCTAACTGGTGCAACACCAGCATCTTTAGGAAACTTAGGATATCTAGATACTTTAGATTTGTCATCTAATCATTTAACTGGTGCAATACCAGTATCTTTAGGAAACTTAGGAAACCTGACTTATTTAGATTTGTCATATAATCATTTAACTGGTGCAACACCAACATCTTTAGGAAACTTAGGATACCTGGATATTTTAGATTTGTCATCTAATCATTTAACTGGTGCAATACCAGTATCTTTAGGAAACTTAGGAAACCTAACTTATTTAGATTTGTCATATAATCATCTAACTGGTGCAACACCATCATCTTTAGGAAACTTAGGATACCTGATTATTTTAGATTTGTCATTTAATAATCTAACTGGTGCAATACCAGCATCTCTAGGCAATTTAAGAAGTTTATCTAAACTTTACCTTGGAAATAACAATCTTTTTGGTCCCATTCCTCCAGAAATGAACAACCTTACACATTTGTATTCGTTACAAATATATTATAATAGATTGTCTGGTAATCTACCACAAGATGTGTGCCTTGGTGGATTACTTTCACATTTTTCTGCACGTGAAAATTATTTCATGGGACCTATCCCAAAAAGCTTGAGAAATTGCAGCAGCTTGTTGAGACTCAGACTTGAGAGAAACCAACTTAGTGGAAACATATCTGAAGCTTTTGGCACACATCCTCATTTGTACTACATGGATTTGAGTGATAATGAATTGCATGGTGAACTTTCATTGAAATGGGAGCAGTTTAACAATCTGACAACCTTCAAGATTTCTGGAAACAAGATTTCTGGAGAAATACCAGCAGCTCTTGGAAAGGCAACTCATCTACAAGCTCTTGACCTGTCGTCAAATCAACTAGTTGGGAGAATTCCCGAAGAATTGGGAAATTTGAAGTTGATTGAACTTGCACTCAGCGATAACAGACTTTCAGGTGATATTCCTTTCGATGTCGCATCGCTATCTGATCTCCAAAGGCTTGGCCTGGCCGCGAACAATTTTAGAGGAACAATTCTTAAACAGCTTGGCAAGTGCTCAAAACTGATATTCTTGAATATCAGCAAGAATAGATTGGTAGGGAGTATTCCTGCTGAGATGGGGTCTTTACAGTCTCTTGAAAGTCTTGATCTCAGTTGGAATTCCCTGATGGGAGGTATAGCACCGGAGCTTGGACAGCTGCAGCGGCTAGAGTTTCTGAACCTCTCCCATAATATGCTGTCTGGTCTCATTCCAGCCAGTTTTGGTAGACTGCAAGGCCTCACTAAAGTGGATGTATCCTACAACAAGTTAGAGGGTCCCATTCCTGACATCAAAGCCTTTCGCGAGGCACCATTTGAAGCAATTCGCAACAACACCAACCTGTGTGGCGATGCTACTGGTTTGGAGGCTTGTGCTGCTCTCATGAAAAACAAAACTGTGCCCAAAGCTGTCATTTTGACTGTATTTTCTCTGTTGGGTAGTTTGTTGGTCTTGATTGTAGGTTTTTTTATCTTCTGCCAAAGCACAAGAAAGAAAAGGTTAGTGGAAGCACAACAAATATTGCATTGTAAAGCGGATGTTTCAGCGAGATGGTGCCCTGATCGGGAACTGCAGTACGCGGACATTATTAAGGCTACTGAGGAATTCGACTCGAAATATTGCATTGGTGCAGGAGGGTATGGAGTTGTTTACAAAGCTGTGCTTCCATCAGGACTAGCCCTAGCTGTGAAGAAAATTCACCGAACTCCAGAAGTTGAGATGACCAGCTTGAAAGCTTTTAGAATCGAGATTGATGTCTTAATGGGTATACGGCATCGGAACATTGTGAAGCTGTATGGTTTCTGCTCGCATGCCAAACATTCATTTTTGGTATATGAATTTGTGGAAAGGGGAAGTTTAAGAAAGGTACTGAACGACGAGGAACAAGCAGGAAAGATGGATTGGGATAAAAGGATGAATCTTATCAAAGGCGTAGCCAATGCTTTATCCTACATGCACCATGACTGCTCCCCTCCGATTATTCATAGAGACATTTCCAGCCACAATGTTCTTTTGGATTCAGAATATGAGACTCGTGTCTCTGACTTCGGCACAGCCAGGCTCTTAATGCCTGACTCATCCAATTGGACATCATTTGCTGGCACCTTTGGGTACACAGCTCCAGGTATGTAGTTAAGTTTCAATATCACCTTCTACATTAGGTTAGTTTACAAAATCACTTGAAAACAAAATAGGTGCAGTAAATTATTTTGGCAAAACATAGCATGACCAGCCTCTTTTGCAGAGTTGGCATACACAATGAAAGTGGATGAGAAGTGTGATGTGTATAGCTTTGGAGTATTAACATTGGAAGTAATGATGGGAAAGCATCCTGGCGATTTCATCTCATCTCTGATGTTTTCTGCCTCCACCTCCTCATCATCACCAATCGGTCACAATACACTCTTGAAGGATGTCTTAGACCAGCGCCTCCCACCTCCTGAAAACGAGCTTGCGGACGGTGTGGCACATGTTGCAAAACTGGCGTTTGCTTGCTTGCAGACCGATCCCCACTATCGGCCAACAATGCGACAAGTTTCTACAGAGCTTACAACTCGTTGGCCTCCATTGCCAAAGCTATTCTCCACGATGGAATTGGAAGATATACTGGTTCACAAAAATGTTATTGGCTGAATTTTTATGGTATACTTGGGCGTGTTGTGAAAAACAACTTGTTTGCCAAAATGTAATATTCAATAATCAAGTCATCGCCAATAAACCCGTGGCTCAGGTAGCAATAGCGTCCCCCTCCCTTCAAGAGGTGTTATTGTCTGTGTTAGATATTCCGTCCAAAGAGTCATGTAATTTATTGCCTTCATTTGCATCAATTGCCTTCCTACTACATATTTGTTTTGGAGAGTAATAAACAATCCAAATGCCAACACAAAGACCGTACAATATTGATGAACAAAATTTCCACAATCAAACCAAACCCGTCCTGGAAAATCAAATAACGTCATTTGTCATGTTGAAATTCCATATTTATTTTGCAAATAAGTAATACTCATGAACATATCAGGTCTTCACCTACATGTTCTTGCAAATCACCAAATCTCTTACTCATGAAGATTCAAGTCTTCAAGTATTATTTTGTAAACAATTTACGATGTACCCACACATAATTTTAATAAAAACAAATATTTTCCACACTTTTATCTTAATATTTTTCAGGCTAACTTGGTTGTATAATAAATATGCTAGATGTTCAATGAGATTTAATCCATATAATAGGAGATGGCCATCCTCTAATCTCAAATCTCTACCCCCTCGACCTTTTCCAGGATTTGAATCTAAAAAACCTCGTATTAAAAATTCAAAACTATCCGTGGTGTACTTCCCAGCCCTGTGATAAGGAATGTTGCTTCTGTTCAAACACTCTGTTGTAGAATTGTAGACATAATTTTCTCTCAAGGTTCAGGCTAATTTTGTACCTGGAAGGCCAACGGGCCTTGGCATCAAAACATTTTGTAATTTTCAACAGTTTTCAAGGGTTCATGCGATTATGCTGAATTATAAGTGGGATTTCCTGAATTGAGAGAAGACCAAACCTACAGCCAGAAAAAGTCTATGTTTATCAAACAAAAACAGAGCGTTTCTGTATCTTTCCCTCTAGGTTTCAAAAAATCTAATAGATCTTGCCTTATGGTAGCCTGCTTCAGTTCCTTACAAAACTTTTATTATCGGGTTAGCCATACACTTTACATATTTCAAGCAATTAACATGAGCAATCAATGGTGTTGTGGAGATTCCCAGGAAGTGGACAGGGTTGCAGCCTCTAATTTCCACTTAAAATTAGTGGATTCAATGCGCAGCTGATTTTTCAAGCAAAGACTGATTGGAAGGGTAACTTTCAAATAGTTAAACGAAATGAGGAAAAGGAGGCAGAGGAAGAGGAAGATGAGAAAAGAAATGAAAGTAAGAAAGATGGGAAGTGTGTCAAATAGAAGAGCTAATATTAGAAGGTGCATTGGGTACGCCTGAGGAGAGACAACAATGAAGCAGACAGCAGAGAGCAAATTAAACATAAAAAGAGGAAAAAGGGGGATGGTCATGACATGGATATCGAGAAAGAAGAGAAAATAAGCAAGAAGAAGAAAATGATTTTCATATTTAGAGGAGGGATTGAGAAGGGAAATCTGTTCTCTGTACTCTTGACATCATTGATAATAATCTACATGAGATTTACTCCTGCACTTCAACGCAGCCACATAAGCACATGCCCAAACTGAAACATTTCATTTAGTTTTCGAGCACCGAGGCGAAGTCCATTTCCATGAAAATGATAGAGGATGTACGTGTGCGCTTCTAATTCAAAACAAAAGGAAAATATGTTGAAAAATCAAACATTTGAAAACTCACAAAAGATGGAGCAGGCTGCTTCTCAAAGCAGAACGTGTTTTATAACACTACAAGGCAATCATCCAATAGCAAACAAAAATCAATTAAAGATGGCAATAGACCAAAACCTCGTTCAAATAAAATTGACAGATGAATCATATAGCAGTCAAGGGAAAATATAATTGATAAAATATAGGTGATTCTCTGCTTCAATTGTGTCAGTGACCAACTTCAGTTGAAGGTTTTAAAGAGGGCATCTGGATATGGGGATTACTCTTCCTATATGGCTACTTGCTGAGTTACTGGAATAGTGGTGAGTTTCTTGACAGGAAACCACCCAGGAAATCAAATATAACAGAGACCAAACACAAAATTTAGGGCAATAGTATGTATCAGCAGGGAGAACCAAGCATTTCCAGACAAATGCAAAGTCTTTCGTTATGGCATTTGATGCTTTTGTGGTCTCAAGCATGATCCACCTGGTGATCCCAGAAGTTGTAAAGGCTTGTTGAAGAGACTTGCTTCACCTTCAAGTTTCATTCTGACCAGCCAACTCAAAACTGTTGATGTGAGCCATCAGAGCAATAAAATTTCTTCAGCTTCTTTCTACAGTTTTAACAGCTCTTTTCCATTTTTCTCAAGGTGTAATTCCAGGAACATAAGGGACAGCGGGCTTGGGCTTCTTTATTTTTTCAACCAGCACAGCTTGAGTTGTTAGAACTATCCCAGCAATTGAGACAGCACTTTGAAGTGCACACCGAGAAACTCTACAAGGATCTACCACCCCTGCATTGAGAAGATCTTCATATCTACCAGTCATTGCATTGTAACCAGTTCTCCAGTCACAAGATCGAATATTCTCCACCACAACTGCTCCATCAACCCCTGCATTAGTTGCAATTGTTTTTGCGGGTGCGAGAAGTGCCTGTAATGCATCATTGGTATGTGTTACTACATGGGAGAAGAAATTTCCCTTTATAGTCATTTAGAAACCACTACTTGTAGGGTTTCTCCATGCTACGCCCTGCATTTATAACCATTTCACAGGGATGTCCAACTTTATCACTAATTATGAAAGGAACCTTGGTCCGTTTTACAAGTCTTGTGCAATAATCTGCTTTAGCACAAACGCTGCATGGTAACTCATTCACAAACGCTGCTTATTTCTATTTGAGACGCAACATTCACCAATCCAAATAAAGAAATGAGCATAAAAGGCACATCTCACAAAAGAAAAGAAAATCACCTTAGATCAAATCCTAGTGAGGTGAAAGTGTGAAGAAAATAACTTTTGAAAAAAGAAAGGAACTGAGAACAGACCTTTGCAACAATATCAGCACCAATCTTCTCATTTTCATCTTTCATGGAATTTTTTATTGAGGAGATCTGCTCTGAGAGATGTACATATGCTGCACCACCACCAGGTACTATCCCTTCATCCATGGCAGCAAATGTAGCATTCTTTGCATCTTCAATTCTGAGTTTCCTATCTACAAGTTCTGTCTCCGTGTGTGCTCCTACCTAAATTTGCATGCTAAACAAGTTAAATCTAAAGATAACTTTAAAATAAAACACCACCAAACAAAATATTAGAGTCCTGTCGTTTGTCTTTGTATTTCTTAAGGAAAACAGGGCAGAAAATTCATCCCTGCTACTGAACTAATGCCACTCAAGGAGCCTATGTCCTTGGCAGTAATTCTTCACACTTATAGCCAGATTTGTCAAGATGCCCATCTATTTTTCCAAAATATATTGTATACAAGTTTAGCAGTTCTTTCTGAGAGCTTGATCACAAACCTTGATTACAGCCACACCACCAGATAATTTAGCAATTCTCTCTGAGAGCTTTCTTGAAAGGGCAGCATTATCTGTTTCAGCAAGGTCCTTTTTTATCTGCAGAATTCTTGCCTGAATTTCAGCTTTGGTAGCTGAGTCAGCAACTATGGTTGTTGAATTACTTGTTATGGTAACTTTTCGTGCAATGCCAAGTTGATCCGAGGTTACACTTCCGAGTGTCAGCCCAAAATCACCAGAGAGAAAATCAGCACCTGATGGTTTTGGTATGGCATGAATTACGCAGCATATCAGATGCAATGACCTTCCTTATGAGAACAGAATACAATCTTGCGCAAGCATCCAAGTAAAGAATTTATTATTTGTAGTGCATAAAAAGTAGTTATAATTTTTTAATTGAGGCCTTGGTAATCATCAAAGGATTTTACAATCTTAACAAAGCATCCAAGTAAAACATTTATTGTTTCTAGTGCATGAAAGAGAGTAATAGTTCTTATAATTGAGAAGAGTAACAATTCTTATAATTGAGACCTAGGTAATTATCAAAGGATATCTTAATTAACATGATATACTCAAAAGTTTATGCACCTGCAAGGGTCATACACAAACATAGAAGAACATCCAGTGCACACATAGGAAGGCTCGCATGTGTAACACGAACCCAACTCACGAGGAAGATAAATAATTCATTAACTGATATGTCAATATATTTCAATATAACACAACTTAGAATAACCAATTTAAGTTGGAAAGAAAGATGCAAGTTCACCTGTCATAAGAGCAATGTCTTGCAACAATGCTTTCTTTCGATCTCCAAATCCAGGGCATTTGACAACAGCAACATTGAGCAAACCTTTCATTTTGTTCACCACTAGTGTTTCCAAAACCGGCTTTGAGATATCCTCAGCAATGATTAACAATGGGACACTGAGTTGGGTAGTCTTCTCCAACACAGGAACTATTTCTTGGACATTTGCAATCTTCTGATCCGTTACAAGGACTTTGGCCTTGTCAAACTCCACCAAAGATTTTTCCTGGTTTGTGATGAATTGGGGTGACATATAACCCTTGTCAAACTGCAGAGAAAGAACACCAAACTTAACTGGCAATGAAAAAATACATACTTCATCAACAGAGAAAAAGTTGAACAATTTATCCACTCATAGGAGGCAGGGTGTTTACACAAGCATTGCTACCCTGTTACTGAAAAAACAAGATAGTTAACCTAGAAAGTGCGAAGAGCAGAAGGTCAACCAACCTAAATATTTACAGATAATGAATGGTTTAACCATTCAGACTATGACTAATGATAACATAGAATCATAAACTTCTAACATAAACTTTGATGTAATGCCAATTTTCCAGTGATTTATCTGACAAGATTTTTCAAACCATATTGAGAACTAGAATCAGCTTAATCACCTTCATTCCTTCTTCTATTATCACAAATGTATCAGAGGTTGAAGATGATTCAAGAGAGATTACTCCATCAGAGCCAATCTTCTCTATAGTTTCAGCAATTAAGTTCCCAACAAATTCATCATTTCCAGCAGAAATTGAAGCGACCGCTGCAAGGAGAAGAAATTCTAGATTGTAATTTCCAAGTCAAAATGATGGTTTTAAACAAAGTTTAAATAAAGATGACATGGAGACCTTTTATATCATCCTTCCCTTTTACAGGAAAACTATTCTTCTTCAACACTTTGACCAACTCTTTGACAGCCATATCCATTCCTTTCTTTACAAAAACAGGGTTAGCCCCAAAAGTGACTGCCAACATCCCTGTTTTGATCATTTCACGAGCCAAAATAATAGCAGTAGTAGTGCCATCTCCAGCCATATCATTCATTTTACTAGCAACCTGCAATAAGTCACTTCAATATCACATTTATCATCGATCAACATCAAATAACACATCAACAAGATATTAAGGAGAGGATAATGTAGCAACCATGAATGACCTCTTGGATTAAAATTGCTCCAATATTCTCCATTGAATCCGGAAGCTCTATAGCACGAGCTATTGTAACACCATCATTTACTACTTTTAGCGTCTTTGAATCCGAAAGAACAACATTACGCCCTGCATAGTTTCACATCTTACTGACTCAACACCGTCACCATCAATAAAGACCGACAATTTACTATACAATAAAACAAAAATGATCTTTTTCTCTCAGAATTAGTCCCTCTTATGGTTGCACAAGGAATTATTTAAGTAGTAGTTTTATTATTTGAACAACAACAATTACAAATGTGTCGTCTTGTAAAACTTAAGCTTGAAGAACCAAAATTTAAAAAACAAAGAAAAATATCCATACAAAACATGGAAAAGAAGCAGAACTCAGTTTACCTTTAGGTCCTAAAGTGAGAGAAACAGCATCAGCAAGCTTATCAATTCCTGCCTGCAAGGCTTCTCTACAATCTTTACCAAAAGATATCTTCTTTGGACCTGCTCTTACCACTAACTTATTCACTACTTGATGGTTTCTCCATATCCCACTTGCCCTTTTGTTCCCACCTAGACTCTGCAACAATATTCCATGTTTACGCATCAAAATCAAAACACTCAGACAAACACATGTCCACGAACACAGACACAAATACAGACATAGAGATAGATGGTGAGAGCGAGATACTTACAGAGAATAGGGGTTGTTGAGGAAAGGCAAGCGGTTCGGAGATAGAGAAGGAGAAGGACATTTTTCTGCTCGTTTATTGATTGGGCACGCTTTGAGAATTTAGAGGGGCTTTAGAGCGCATCGGGCCGACCGGCTCTGTTCGGACACGTGGATTTAGGAGACATGTCACGGCGACCCTTCAGACTACTAGTCGTTTATATATATCTAACGTTTTTTCTTTCGTGTTATAAAATTTTCTAACAAATTTTAAAAGCCAATACAAAATGCTTTCTGAAATTAATGTTAAGAAACCCGTCAATATTCAAATAGATGTATTCATGCATGTGGAAGTTAATACTACAGCAATAATATAAAAAACACATAAATTTTAATGAATATAAAGGATAGCACATGTGAATTCAAATTTGTAATTTTATTTTTTAAAATTTAAGTACATGGTAGTTGTGTTCTCAAGAGATTAATAATATTTTTAGAAAATAATATTATAGAGAAAATAATCTATAGTACAAAACATTAAGGAAATTAATACAAAATTAAAAATAAAAATAATAAATTCAAAGAAATAATAGAAAAATAACAAAATAGACTCGAAAAGTAACTTTGAATCTAATTTTAAAAGATATAATAATCGATAGCAATAGAATAACATTTTTTTATAAAAAAAATTTTATAAAATCATTTGAAAAAAAATTTTGAATTTAATTCAATACTTAAATCTTTTTGTTATTTTAATTTTAAGATGCTAATTTAGTTTGATGTGAACAGATTTATGCTCTTGAAATCTGAATATATTTTTATCATAAAAACATATATTTAGATTATTCAAATAAAAACTCTATTTTAAAATAAATTTAAAACAAATCAAGGATTTTAAATAAAATTACTATATAGCCCACTAACAAATATAACTTTAAAACTCACGATAAAAACTTTTTTTATTTTTAATTTTCAATCGGAATTAAAAGCATGTTGGAGTGTCATGAAATTTTACTGGCACTCACAATTCTTATAGTGAGTGATTTTTTGGGATTCTATTCGAGAGGAAGTTTTAGAATTTTTAAGTTAAAGCTTGCTCTTACACAAGAAAAAGTACAATCTATTTATTTTTGTATTTCAAAAATATTTTCAAAATCACATCTATATCCTTTTAAAAAAATAAGTTAACTTCTTTGAATGAAATTTAATAAGTTCAAGCTCTTAAATGTTTACATAAATATTATATTTATTCCAAATTAGTTTTTCAAATAATAATATATCCAAAAAAAAACTTGAGCTCGAGTTTCTTGTTTTTAGCTTAATTTCATGTTATATATAATCAATTTTTTTAGCTGAATTCATTTTTTTATTCTTTCCTGTTATAATATTTTCCAACTAGTTTTAAAATCCAAGATAAACTACTTTCTGGATTTAATTTTAAGAAATCCATCCATTAGAATTTAGATGTATTCATAAAAAAAAAATCTATTTTTAGATTTAATTTAAAACAATCGATGCAATTAAAAGCTATTTACATTAATTTTGAAATTTCATGAATTTTTAGTATTCCTTAGGCCCACTTGGAGTTTCACAAGGGTAAAGCCAAGACAGGGAAGGCCCACTTTAGAAAAAAAGGAAATCTTAGGCCGAGGAGCTTAGCCATTTTCAAAACCAGGCCTCCAAAACGGAACCCTTTGCTTCTTTCAGACTTTGCAATAGCATGTTCTTCAGCCCATAACCTAGTCTAGATTTTATAAGAAAAAACAAATTTAACATAAACCGTAAAAAACCTGTTAATTTTTTTTAAAAAAAGTAAAAACTTTAAGATAATATTGTTTTTTTTTTAAAAAATTTTTTTTAAGCCAAGTTAAGTTAACAAGTTTAATATATTAACTCGCTCTCCATTGATTTTTGAATTTAATAAATATGTGTTTATTTGGAATTAGTTTATCGATTAATAATATATTATGAAATTAGGTTCATTCTATTAATAATTAAATCTAAAAACGGATAGATATTTTATATATATTAAAAAAAATAGCATTATTAACTATGTTTATTTGGTACTCAAACGTTAGTGGCTCATGTGTTCCTGTTCACTAATAGTTTGTTTGTTTTTTTTTTTTCCGTCTTGAGCATGTACATAATGTGTACAAACCCAGCAAATATAATTACATAAGCTATAAATTAATGCAAGAATGTACAAATTCTATGCACCAAACGGAAGAATCAGATGGCAAATACAATCATCACAGATCATCTTGTAGCACGGTCGGCTAGAAGCCTCAAACCATACATACTAGTATATTACACCGTGTTCGGGTGTTGGTCCTCCACGGTTGGCCTCTCAGCTCCATGTTGACCTTGTCTAAAGCACCATTCTTATCTTTGTAGTTTCCTTCTGATTTTCTGTGCATTTTCCACACGTGTTGCTCTCTTCTTTATACATTAACAAAACAATTTCTATGTGTTAGCCCTAAACCACCATACATACAATGTGGACATGCTCTAATTCTTTTTCTTAAAAGAATTATAGTGGTTGGAGAAAAGGCATGTCGTGTAGATCAACATAAATAAATACTGATTCAGATGAGATTATCTTCTTTAATTACTTGTTGAGTTTTATTAATTAATTTGGATTCAAACTTAAGAAAATATCATGTGAAAACATTTCAATCAAGCAAGCATGATTGAAAACCCAATCGAATTTGTACAGTTTAGATGCAAGCAAGCTTAGTTTTGTGTAGTAATTATTCGAATCAAAATCCTTTATAAAAACGTTAAAAAAAAAAAAAAAAAAAAAAATAAATGGAGTATTAGAAAGTATGGTAACTTTTGTTTTTTAAGTGTATTTTAAAAATATGCTTTATTTGAAAAATTATTAAATCTATATTTTTAGTATATTTTGATGATTTTAATATCCTAGTGTATAAAAAAAAAAATTATTTTCAAGTGAAATATTTTTTTAAAAAAAAAACACATTATACACCATAATATCAAATACAAATATATTCATAGGATGGTTAGTCATAAACTTGATTATCTAATTTAAATCCTATATAAAAAAAAAATTTCTCTTAAGTGCATTAAATTAGATATAATTAACACAAATATTAAAACCTGATTAGAAATAAATTTAACTTCTAAAGAGCAAAAATTTGTACCCAATATCTTATTTGAGACATCAGTCTTGTGATTACGTGTTCTAAGAGAGAGGGAAGAAATTGCAGTAATTATGTTGGTGGGACACACTCCAAATTAATTAACAAATAGAAACTTAGCTTTGAGATTATTCTCCTTTATCCGAAAGTGACACATCTACCAAACCAATTTCAAGTTTCAACTATTAAAATCATACCATGCTCCGTTTAAAAACACAACACACAAACATAATATTTAACTAACTTAATGATTAAAACCCTAAACACATAATTATAAAACCATTCTGTTGTCGGATGGTGAAAAAACACCAAGAGAATGTCAAACCGTAAATCACGATTAATAAATAATCAAACACGTCATTAACATTAATCATCATAAACTATGAGCTTGTTGTTTTATTGACCCCCACAGCACTAGCAATGTCTCTCTTCCAAGTTTCCTTGTACATTTTTTAATAATAGTGGTCCGAAAATGATCTGATATTAACCAATATAAAAAATCACGACTAAAATTCTGTGTTTCAAGAGTACGGCCTGAATCACTGGTCAAAAATAATTTTTTAAAAATAAAAAAACATCATTAGCATGCATTTTGTTAATTAAAAAGTAACTACAACCACACTACTAAACAAGCTCTAAATTATTAAGGGCTGAATTGATTTTTTATTGTTAAGAAAATAAAATAATATTATTTTTTTAAAAAAATAATTTTTTTAAATGAATCTTGAGCTGATATTGATTGATGTGCATTTTAGAAGGAAAAAAAAAAGGTGCACGGGATTCTTCGAGGTCGACCTGCTGAGCAAGAGGAGTTTAATATAATAATGATTCTAATATGTTCTGTTAACCTTCCTTTCTTCACCGGCCACTTAATTTAGCGGTGTCCCTACTTTGCCCAACACTCTCTGGCGACAAATATCAGCTGATGATTCGTCTGAGCAATATTTTTTGGGGGCTGTTAAATCTTGGAACATGAACATTGGCGTCGGTGATCTACGAGGAAATGGCAAGGAAAGTGAGAGTTTTGTTTTGCTTCTAAAATCGGCGACTTGCTGTAATCTTGTTGACAAGAGAATATATAATTTTGGGACCCAAAAGGAGAGAAGCTCGTGCGAGAGGATATATAATTGAAAATGAAAATGAAAATGAACAAGGGATGATTTGATCGCCATGGGAGGACCAGCTAGCTAGCCATGAATTGTGGGCTTCAATTATAAAGTAAGGATTTGACACTATTTCACATCACTGGAGAATGAGAGTGCAACCACTGCATAATTTTAGATTACAGGAGGTTGAGAGGGTTGATTGTTTATTTTAAGTTTGACTTAATTGCTTCCATTATCTCTTAGCTTATGATCAATAATAATGTTTTTGTAGTGTTTGTTAGCATGAGGGCTTTAGTGATTTCTAACATCATCGTTTGACAAATTAGTCATACAAAGAAACAAATATCTTTGTTGCAATCACTCAATATGTTCCTTCGAGCTTTCAGCAGGTTTTTTTTTCTTATTAATTTTGATTTGAAAAAAATTATAATAAAATTGAAATGGCTAGTTATCAGGTTATGATTTCTTATTAAAGGAGTGATATATCGATATAATAGAATTTTGAGATAAATACATAGGTTTATCAAACTCGATTTAATTCAAAACTTTATCATGATTCTAAAATCTAAAAGTAATATCATCATCATCTCCGATTGGTTTTTTAAACTAGATACACATATCAAAACTTATTTTATATTAAATCATGCAATAAACTTACCTTTAATCTAACATAACTTAAAATCATGAAAAATCAGTCTCAAATCTTGTAATCACATTAAAATTTTTTTGAGAGCTCCTCCATCCCATGGAAGTAATACCTAAAACTTCTATAGCAAGAGGACATTTGAAAACAAGAAAACAACATCTTTATCCTTGATGTTTGAATACCAATAAAGATGATAAAATCTCCACATCAATAATTAGTGAACAGTCAGTCAGTCTCGCTAAATTTTTTTCAACAGCTCCTCAATCTCGTCATCAAGACAGAACCCTATAAAACATCTATACTTAAAAGGAAATTAACAAAATTTTCTATAAAGATACATAATTAATCTCTTTAACTTCTCGTTCAATCCCAACAAAGATGATAGGATCATCTCCTCATGGTCAACTAATCTACACTTAAATAGAACCTCTTCTATCTAAAATGATTAGTGATTTGTAATCATGCACGAGAGTGGTGGAAGTCAAGTGAAGGGAAAAGTATTCCCTCAATCATGATAAGTGGAGTAAAAAACAGCCAATTTGCTTTAGGAAAACAGCTAGAAAATTTTAAGAAAAAGGCATTCAACATTCTAAGTTAGTTGATAGCTACAGTCACATTTTAACATGTAACTTTACGTCTTCTCTACTCGATTACTACTGGATTATACAAAAGTGACCTGCATTGTTCTAACATAAATTTTGGACGACGACAAAAGGTCATGCATGCTTCTCAGGGCCGGCCGGGGACCTCAAAAAACTCATGCTTCTAAAGGGATATGGAAAACTTTCAGTCACACTTTCATTCTTTTACTTGCAAAGTTGTTATCAGCCTTCACGGATTTCTGAACAAATTAAAGAGGAAAACAAAGAATTGAATTCAAATTCAAAAACAAATGGACTCACTGACTGCCTTCTTTAGCTTCGTGCCTGTTTGGCATTGCGGCCAAACCGGCTTTTCACCAAAATTCAAAATATTTTTTTTTGTTAAAATTGAGTGCGGTTTGTACTTTTTGGATCGTTTTGATGTGCTGAGTCAAAAATAATTTTTTAAAAATAAAAAAATATTATTGCATGCTTTTCGGCACGAAAATATTTGAAAAGTAACCGCTATCACACTTCGAATTCATCTTAAAGAGGAAAACAAAGAATTGAATTCAAATTCAAAAACAAATGGACTCACTGACTGCCTTCTTTAGCTTCATCATCACGTGTGCTTGAACTTTCCTCTGTGAATCTTCTTTTAGGCTATGTCTGTGTAGTGTCCGAAGGTGCAGTAGTTTTTTTGTATTTTGGTGCATTTTAAAAAATATATTTCACTTGAAAAATATTAAATTAATATTTTTTTTAGTGCATGTTAATGCTTTTAACATGTTAATGTCAAGAAATAAAAAATTATTTTAATATATTAAGTTTATAATTTTTCTTAAATTTATTTTTTCAAGTTTGAACAATAAAAGCTAATTTGCAATCCATCAATGTCAAAAATATTTAAGAATATGGTAGCGGTTGTTTTTTAAAGTGTTTTTTTTTTCTTAGAAATTTATCAAAATATTATTTTTTTATTAAAATCATTTTTAATATAAGCACTTTCAAAAATATAAAAAAAATAAAAAAATTAATTTTTTTAAAAAAAAACAGGTAAAAAAATCTATTCGGTACGGAGCCACGGACAACTGTATTTGATAACATCGAAACTATGGCTATTTAAATATGTGATGTCTAGATGTGCAAAAATCTGAAGAAAAAACAAAAGATAGCAACATTTATGGCACTCAGTTGGAGTGTGACTAATGGCATATCTTGTTCTCACTACCGAAGAGGAAAAAAGTAGTGTATGCAGTTGACCTTTTTATGAACACATCTGTGAATCTACCGAAGAGGAAATAAAATCTTTTTTCCTCAATGGATCAGCTCCTTAAAACCAAATGGAATTGTTTTCATCTTCAAATTAAGTTAGAAAGTTGTTCTTTTTGAGCTTTTCTTTATTTTCAGTTACTGTTATTTTTAAATCTCTTTTTTAATTATGTTTTTTAGATTAATCTTATTTGATTTAGATTTCAATAATTAAACGAAAGAAAAAATTTTGATATTTAAAAAAGATTGCACAATCAACTTTGATTACACGATTAACTTGTGATTTTCAAAACAAGAAAAAAACAAACTTACAAAATCATAGAATTAAGTACAAGAATAATTAAAATATAATTTACTCAAACATAAATAGATTAATTATAACTTATGAATGAGTTGACTCTTCTCGTTACTACTTCAAATTTGTTTTCTAAAAGAGATTACAAACAATAATTGTCGCTGACATAAAATCCGAGCATGTATGCAACTTATTTAAGACTGGATTAAGAAAGAATTAAGCTCGAATTACCAAAACCATTAATTTTGAAAATTCCTTTAACAATCAAAATGAAGTACTAATAGAAGTAATAAAAGAGAGAGAGAGAGTCATAAATAAGAAGATATTTGGCAACAATTGTCGGTTGTAATGATGTCCCTCTCAAGAAATATTTTTTGAGAAGTGAAGAAAGGGTTTCGAGTCCTTGGTACAAACAACCACCACATCTTCTGAGGCCCTACTCGGATTTTCTCGCTTACTATCACAGGTACACAACTTTTATGTTGGTATCAAGTCATTCAAGAGAAAGATCTTTTTTATTTTTTATAGATTTATGTGGATGTTTGTATGAGTTTATATGTATTTCAATTAATTTTATAGGTCTTGAAGTTAATGATTATGCAAGCATTCAGTGACTCTGAAATTTATAAGACTCGAATTATTAATATCTGAAAAGCAAAACTAATCAATGGCTGACCTATTAAGCTATATCTTTTAAGGTTAGAAAAATCTCTTTATTTTTTGTTTGGTATATTGAATTTGATTTAATTTTTTTTTTTTAGGGGGGCGAAATTATAATACTTTTATAAAAAAAAATTTATTAATAATTTGATAGATTTTAGTGAATTTTTATAAATATAATGATTAATGATGTTTTTTGTTCTGGATACGGATACTGCTATTTCCACTCTCATTTTTGTTAAATGCTCTCCCACTTTTTTTTAAGTTTCAAGCTTACAATGTTGCCCCCTTTATATGAAATGTCAACATTATTCTTGGAAAAATAATCCAATATTTGATATCGACTTTGAGACTCTCATCTTAACCTTTAAAAACAATAATATCAAGCATTCCATCACCATAACATAAGCCTTTTGTTGATCTTAATGCCTCATTTATTTATTTAATCCAATATATATCCTTGGAACAATTTACTACGTACAAATTCCTTGGTTTATATATATTCAACAAAATAAACCCGTTCCTAAAATAAAGTGAATTATATTGATTTCCATAATGGGTTGCATGGGAGCATGCTTGCTCATATGCCAATGATTTTCTGTTTTTGCCTTCATTTTTTGGTTTCAGGCTCTGTGAACTGTCATTGCGCATGCCAGGGCCTCTTTCGTTTCTGCGATAGCCCTATTTGTGTGGGGCCTTCCGTTCGTGAGTGATTTTCTCATCAGCTACATGCAAATATCAAATTATACTGATTTATTCAAAACAATTTCCATTGTTCTTCTCCTTTCCTTTCAGCAAGCAGCAATCCACCACATTGCTCACTCATACCTCACTGCTCGCAAGTGTTTCTCTGTGTTTTTATTTTCTGGCCACTGCATATTCTGTTCTTTGTGGTTGGATTTGTTGTTCCAAGTCGGGCATGACGTTGCTTGTTTTTTCTTCCTTCAATCACTCTGTTTCAATTATCATCAGAGCGCAGTTTTGCACTTGGATGCAGGAACAACGAACGTTAGGCAAAGTCTCTACAGTCTCAAATACCTTCACAAACGGCCATGGATGCTTTTTTGCAGTCCTTTGAGTTGTTGAAACTTAAAAATAGCAAATTGATCATAAGGGGAACAGCAAATATATTTTGAGTTATTCCAATATCTAGGGATTGGAGGAGTTCCACTTTGAATTAAACCAATAAATTTTGGATTGATACAAGTAAATTTAGACACAGTTATTGGGGGGGGGGATCAAGTATCATACAGAATGATAAAATAAAAATAAATAAATAATTGAATATTTTAGTAATTGTAATATTTTTCATATCTTTTTGAAAGATATATTTTTTTTATAAAACAAATCAAATCAAATATCTTAGATGAAATTGAGACAATACATAAACTTTAAGAAGGCAAATTAATTGAAATTTACCCTTTCTTATTAACCTAAGTTTCATCAAGTGTTCTAAATTCTAATTAAAAGTAGCCTTGTTTTAGTTGTCCTTAATTATAATTATAATATGAAGACCATCTTTTTATCAAGTTTTTAGTGACATTCCTTTTATTTATGAAATATTAACTTCATGTTGTTATTTTTGGAGTTATAAATTTAAATAAAGCTTTGACATAGATTTTTTTATGAATTACAAAGAGTTAAACATTGCACTTAAGATCCTTTTCTTTAGTTGTTAATGGCTTAAATAGCTTTGATCTATTAAGGTTATTTTTTAAGATGGTCAAGATAAACAATATTATCTTTAATATAAATATTAAAATCATGAAGATTTTAAAATTTTCATAAGTATATTGAGCAAATAAATCAATAAAATATATTTTGGATTGATACAAGTAAAACAATATCACAATTATGGATAAAATAAAATCAAACATCACATCAAAAATAAATAAAATTTTTTTTGAATAATTAAACATTACATTACAATTTGTAACTATAATTGATTGATTTTACTTCAATATACATAATCCTTTTAGCCAATCAATCTTTTTAGCCATTGAATTCTCATACCATACTAAATTTAATTTCACTACTATGTGGAATTAATTTAAAAATACATTTAACAAAAAAAATTCTAGAATTTAAGAGTTAAAGTATCCAATTTCTAATAATACAAATTGCTTTTATCTTCATAATATGTCACAATAGGATAGATTATCTTTCAAAATAACTAGGATAAAAATTATTACATCATAGGAGAAATATTTATTAAATTGTTCATTGAGAAAATTCAACCATCACTATCAATTGATAAAATTGACCAACTCCTAAGTTCTAACAAGATTTTATTAAATTAATTAGCATCCTCCTTTAGTCTTACTATTATTTATGCACACAAAAAGAATGCCACAATGCCTTTTCTTCTCCTTTAAAAGAATGAAAAGTAATCTACATTCACCACTCCAATTTAAAAATAAATACAATTTAATTTCTCTCTTCTTTTTTTAATCACTCCACTCCAAAAACCATCTACCCCATTCAAAATCAAAATAAATAAACAAAAGAAAAGGACAAATTTAAGATCAAGAATCTAAAAATAAATACAAAAAAAATAAATAAATAAATTTACAAAACTCAAGGTACTCGACGTGCCGATTAATCGCCTAGACAGGATGGTTCCTCGATGGCTACATCAGTACAAGTCCTCACTATATAAACACTCCTTATGACCCTCTTCACCTCCATCACCATTTTCACTTCTTTTCTCTTTCAAAAAGCTTATCAGTCAAACCTCAACATCACCAAAACCAACAAAAAGACCATCAAGAAGTTCAATCCAATGGCAGAAGTACACACATCTACCATGCTTGATGACTCTTCTTTTGATGTAGACAAACTCACTTACGAAATCTTTTCCATCCTGGAAAACAAGTTTCTTTTTGGTGGATATGATGATCCTAAGCTCTCCAAAGACACTCGCCAGGTTTCAATTCAAGAACAACTTAAGCCCACCAAACAGTTTAATGGTGGTAAGGTCAGGATCCTCTCCATTGATGGAGGAGGTGCCACTGATGGCATTCTTGCTGCTAAGTCCTTGACACATCTTGAGTCCTGCCTTCGTCGAAAATCAGGCAATCCTAATGCCTCTATTTCTGATTACTTCGATGTCGTTGCTGGCTCTGGTTCTGGAGGTATTTTAGCTGCCTTGCTTTTTACTCGTGGCAAAAATGGTCGTCCTATGTTTACAGCTGAAGAAGCTCTGAATTTTCTTGTGAGAATCAACAAAAAGATGAACAGAGCACAAGGTTTTTTCGGCAAAATATTGGGTTCTGCAAAAGCCGAGAAAGTTTTCGCAAAAACTTTCGGAGAACTAACTTTGAAAGATACCATCAAATCTGCTCTGATAACTTGTTACGATCTTTCAACACATGCCCCATTCTTATTTTTCCCGTGCTGATGCATTGGAAATGGATGGCTATGATTTTAAAATGAGCGATGTCTGCCTCGCAACCTCGGCTGATCCAACAATGGTGAGGGCCGTGGACATGCGATCGGTCGACAAGAGGACTAAAATTGTGGCTATTGATGGTGGGATCGCAATGAATAATCCAACAGCTGCAGCAATCACTCATGTGCTGAATAATAAGCAAGAGTTTCCACTCTGTAATGGGGTGGAGAATCTTTTGGTGGTGTCACTTGGAAATGGAGAGTCAGACTTCGGTGTTCAGAATCAGAGTTCTACACCGGCAAGATTTGTCAGGATTGCCGGAGAAGGAGCATCTGATACGGTACTAAATTATTTTTTACTTTTTATTTATTTTTTAGATTTTTTTTTTGCGGGGTAGGTAAGCTAATTGATTGTCTCTTTTAATTAGGTTGATCAAGCTGTTTCCATGGCGTTTGGTCCCTGTCGGGCCAGCAATTATGTTCGTATTCAGGTATTAGATTCTACCAATTTATTAAAAGTAAAACAACACCAAATCTCTAAAATTAAAAATGAATTTAATTTTTCCTGCATTTTTTATCTAATAAATTTATTTGAAGGTGTACATTCTAGTAAAACTCGGTCAAGATATCAACATCAACGATAAAATAGTTAAACATAGCATTGTAGTAAAATTATTAAATATTGTTTTTTTTTTCTCTCCAGGCAAATGGCATTATAGCCAAAAGGCATGGAATTGTGGAAAAATCAATGAAATCCAACAAGAAGGCAGATTTATTGGCTATGACAGTAGAGATGTTGACACAGAAAAATGTGGAGTCTGTGTTATTTGAAGGGAAGAAGATAGTCGAGAGCACAAACTACGACAAATTGGAGACATTTTCTGGAGAGTTAATAAAGGAGCAAGAGAGGAGAAAAACAAGCATTTTACCACCTGTGGTGTTGAAGCAAAATTCACCCTCGCCAAGAACATCATCAGCCACATCTCTTTCAACATCATCTTCATATTAATTAGTTGGCCAATTAAATTAGATTTTAGCTTGAGAAAAAAAAAATTAAATGTTTTCTCTGCTCCTCGTGATGATTGAAGACATCCGAGACTGAGCTTAGCTGAGTTGCTGAGTGCAATTGCAACTTTTTTTTTTAGCAAGTATAGATTTTATACTATAGTTTAGAGGGTTTTGTGTATATTATGGAATTGTGAGATTCTTTGTTGCGAAATCACAAGGATGAATGCGATTAGAGTTGTTAGCTTGCCAATTTTATGTACCTTTTGATGAATTTAAATCAGTTCTTGGATTTAATTGTTATATGATCTTGTAAGTCCTAGTGTGATTTCATTTGTTAGTATATTGAGATTTTGCTAAGTAGAAAATTATGACTGCTTTCTTTGCTGAGGCCCACATTTGTTCTTCTTCTATGGTGATTTTTTCACCTTTCTATCACATTTTCAAAGTAAGAAGAGCAACAATAATAATACTAATAAAAAGATATGTATGCTAAAAAGAATAGAGTTCAATTATTTTGATAAAAAAAAATGGTACATATAGATTATAGAGTAAGTCTTATTTTATATGGTAATATTTTTAAATGTCGATAATAAAGAAAGTGAATATTGATTTAAATCATTGACAACATGCTTGGAACCTTTGAATTTTAGGTTTGAAATCCTTTTAAGTGTTAATAATTGGATTTTAAATGGAGTTCAATATCTAAAAATTATACAAAAATAAATTAGAAATTAACCGTTATTATTTACTACAAGTGTCTTTAAAAACGATGTGCAAACCGCGTTCCCTCAAATTTTGAAAAATAATTTTTCTAAAAAATTATTGTTTTTATATTTTTTATATCATTTTAATATGCTGATATTAAAAATAATTTTTTAAAAATAAAAAAAATATTATTTTAATCTATTTTTAAGCAAAAAATATTTTGAACCGCAACTACTATCACAATTCCAAATAAACCCTATACATTAAAGAGGATATATTTATGTTAAAACTAGCTTCATCAAAATAACTTTCTATCATTTTTTAATATATTTTTTTAGAGAGATCTTCGAAAGAATGAAATGAAAGTAACTAGGATAATATAAAAAATAAAATAAATTGAATTTTATATCTTTCAAAATGTAAATTCAATTTATTTATCAATTAAATTCAAATTAAACACTATAATTGGATTTAATTAGAATAGAGAATTGATACAAAAAGGTTCTTGAATGATTCTTAACAAGTGTTCTACGTATTCTTAAAATAATGGAATATGAGGAGCTTTATGGTTAAATAAAAAAACTGGTTGTGCTTTGAGAGACTGAAAAGCAAAAATAGCTCAAATTAAAGTGTGAAATGGCTTTGTTTGATTTACCTGCCTCCAGCAAGCTTTCCGGTGTGGTCCATAAGATCGGTAGCTTCTATCAATGAAGGAACCCACCGTACCAACCTGCTTTGGGACCATAGACAGGATATTTCTATCAAGACATCATTTCCTATGATGTTCTCAGATCCCATGGCCACCCTCCGATCTTTGTAACCATCTATATCTTCTTTCGTTTTCCAGCTGTTTAGATTTGTCCTCTTTTTAGTTTAGTAAAATTCTCATGAATTCCTCGTCTTAATGTAGATAGCCCTGTCTACCTTTGATCTTTGATTGGATCATACTACTCGGACATGAAACAAAAAACATAAATCATGGGGAAAAATCCATAATGTTAAATCCAACTTGGAAAAATCCTTTGATCTTTGATTGGATCATACTACTGGATCATACCACGAATTTTCCAAGAAAAAACAAAACAGTCCTCGTCATGTAGATCAAAGCCTAACCAGTCTCTCAGATAAAAACATTAATGAAAAATAAGATAAAATAAATTGCAGGATCGAATGCCTGACGTGACAAAGTGATCGAGTTCGTGAACTTTAAAGAATAAGAAATAAGCAACGCCATTGTACAGTCCGAAAGCTCTATAAACCTCCAAAGCAAACAGAATATTTTGAACAAGGATTGATAAATGTTCTTAAAACTCTTGGCACAAAGAATCTTGTGAGATAATCCACCACCTCTGGGGAAAACAGGATGTTTATAGAGCTGGTTTCAGCAGCGAGCAGATCTAATTCACTATCCATATCCATCATGCAGTCCATCTCAACATGATAAACCATTACAGAACATGCAGCAATGTTTATCAACAGCACGCAGGAAATCTTACAGGATACATAATTTTTTCCGTAATGATTCAAAAACATGCACTTCCTCATTTCCTTTTTCCCTCCATGCAATAATCACTATGGAATACTTAAATTTGATCCACGAAAATAATTGCGAAAATTTTAACTGCGGAGCTTTTAAGCAAGCAGGATTTATCAAATAATTCAAAACTTAATCAGAAAAGTTTTCAACTACCGAACAGGCCACATCATGGACGGAAACCTGGAATGTTTATTTGTGCTATTGAGGGATAGTTACTACCAATTTTGTCACTCACGAGAAAAGAAAAATCAGAAAACACATTGTTGGAAAAAGAATATCTCAAGATAGAAAGGTGCAACTTTTAGCTCCTTCATGGGGCATCATCCGGTTAAGCAATAAGAGGAAATATTCATTGTAAGAGGTGCCTCCAGTTCTCCTTTGCCAACAGTCGACTCAATGCTTTGCATCTTCTTCTTCACAGAACTTAGCATAGTCATCTGAGTTCTTCAAGGTCTCTAGTTCACCGGCATCTTTAATTTCAACCTTCATAATCCATCCCTTTTCATAGGGGCTTGAATTGACCTGCAAAATGGTAGAAGAGAATGCGGAAAGAGAAAATGAAAGCACTTCCTTAAGCTTGGTTCCAGCTTTTGAACAGTTCTATTTAAGTACACATTGTTCTGAGGTTTTGTATTTAAAGGACATGTTTATCAACGATTATCTGACTAATTCTGGTTACCAATAGATAAATACAGCAGCAATATTGCATCGTGTTTCAGGGAAGAGTAAGGGAATAAAAATGAAATTCACTGGTTAAGGAAGATGTATGTGGTGCTTAACATTCAGTTTTAAGGAGATTTTAGAAAACTAAATAAATGGCTTGAGAGAGCTGTTTTATTTAGCAAGTTCATTTCCATTAATAAATTAAGAAACCTGATCCTATGCAATCCAAGATTTGTAATTGGTTGAAAAGAACTACAGAGATATGAAGTTTCAGTTATCTAGAGGAACAAACTACAAATGAAAAACATCCGACCATAAATTTTGATTCATAAAGAAATCTCAAGAAAAAGAATATGACACCATGTAAGCAGACTAACCAAACCAGGAGAGTTGCTCAGTTCTTCATTAACTTCAACCACATTTCCCGAAACAGGAGAATAAACATCACTGGTAGCCTTGACACTTTCAACTGCACCAAATCCAGAACCCTGATTTACAGTAGCACCCACTTCTGGTAATTCAACATACACTACATCACCTAAATGATCTTGAGCATGATCCGTTATACCAACGGTAGCAGTATTGCCAGCAACCTTCACCCATTCATGACTTTCAGCATACTTCAAGTCCTTTATAACTGCAGGTGAATTTTGAGAAAATGAATATGTCAGGAAGCTTAAGTGTAGGAGAACCAACAATGAACCTCCAAAACCCTAAAAAGTGAGAAACAGCGCAACACAGCACTGTCTCTAGAAAAACAAGTCTAAATGGAAACTGAATGCTAGATCAATTTAGAACATTTTGTGGTGCAGTTATGAAAGTTCTAGGATCATATGATTTTACAATAGACATATGACATGAGAGAAACCAAATATAGTCAGCAGAAAATCACAGGTCCTATGAGTTTCGACACAAATCTTGAAATGAATGCTTCCAGAATAGAGACATCGCCTAATTCAGGGAATCTCGGTAAACAATTTGGATAATAATTTCCAAAAATCTCTGTCTTCCCTTATCGATGTCGTAAATGATGTCAATTATTGATGTCCATATATAATCAGGAAGCTCTAACTCAAGGAGATGGATCATATATAGAGAAACTGAATAGTTGACTTTGAAGTTGACCAACTGGATGGAATTGCCGTTCCAGTTATTTTGTTTTTTATTGTAACAAAATTTAAAATTGGTAGAATTACTAAATCCTATTTCCTAAATAGTTGATCTTGATTGTGTGCAAGAGATCCTAAGTTAAGTTTGCAAAACACTGCCTTTTCAGCATCCATAAATCCCAATAAAAAAAAAAAACGAAGAAATATTTGTCTCAGAAATAGAACGAAAGTAAAGTGTGCTGCCACTAACGAAGAGTCAGACAAGAATTGCCATCACGACTGCATTAGAATACGACAACCAAAATGTGTAACAATTTTACCTCACAAACCTCCATGCCATTTTCCATCCTCACCATTACCATCATATTTATAAGCTTTAAAAAGAAAACGGATTCTCACTTTTCAAAATTCCAAAAACAGAAAAACAAAAAAGCCCCGTTTTTTCCATTTTTTACTATACAGATAACTGTCATTATTATCAGACAACAGCTTTGATTTCATGTCTCTTTAACACAAGAAACTAAATCAATGAACAAAAATAGTATCCATGCTTTTGCAACACAGCCATCAATCTAACTCAATGGTAAGCATAATACAAACAGAAAGATCAGAATCAATGTCACAATCCCTTCCTTGACGAGTCCATCTAATCTCTTCACTCAAGAAAAAATCCAACCTTTAATAATATATTCAGACCAACACCAAATCCAAGCACACCCCACATGCCAAAATCAATCCATTAGCCAAAAAACAATCGAAGATCAAGCATTCCAGCAAAGCGCATACATAAGATCCATATCCACATCAGCAATCATTACTCTCTCATGATCAAATACATCATCAAAAAAAATTAAAGAACAGATCACGAAATCATGAAACCAATATGGTAGTAGTATCATTTACCAGAAGCAAACCCTCTATGAGAAACAGAGATCCTGAGGTAAGAAGCAGCCCTTGAAGCCCACAACAATCTTGAAGCCATAATAATAGAAAAGGTGGTGAATCTAAGACAAACTCTGCTTCTCTTTCAAAACACACCACTCTCTCTAGTTTCCCTTTCCTCGTACTAAAGCCATCTGAGTTTTTATGTACTGGAGGGGCTGGTGAGGCTTTTTTATTTTTATATTAATTGTTGGTAAAAAAAACAGTGGGACAAAATAGCAACGATCCAAAAATGTTTTACCCAAGAAAGAAAGAGGGAATACATAAAAGTGCAAAGAACATGTCTATCCTCAAACTCTGACCCATTTTTCAATTAGGTACCCATCGATAAGAAATTTAGTTAGATATCCCATCTATTGGATATTACCCAATTAATCCTCTAGTTAAGATCTTGCTTTTAGATCGTGAAAAAAAGGGTCTATTTTTCTTTGAAAATTCCATTTTAAAAAAAAAATTAAGGTAAATTAGGTAATGTTTGATAGAATAGGGATCTGATTGGAAATATATTTTTTTTGTGACCGAGTTATGGATTTTATGATGATTGGAGGACCAATATGATATTTTCCCTACATAAAAATAAAAGAGAGGATATGGTGGTGGGTCAATGTGTCGACAACCCATCTCCGAAAGTTGGTGAGTACCGACTATCCTTGTTGGCGCCGCTTGCGAGTGACTGGCAGCCCGCACATGACGGTAAATTTTTATTTTTTTTTTTGGTGGTAGGGTTTTGGGTAATTTTCTTTTTTATGTTTTAATAAAAAAAAATTCAGATAATTTGTTTTTTCATTTCTAACTACAGAAGAATAATTTTAGAGTATCTCTAAATAATTTTATAACTGAGTTTATTATAATTAAAATCTTTAAAGATTAGAAATACTATGAAAGAAATATTTAAAAATATTTAATTTTTATTCATTTTAAAAACACTTCTAAATAAGATAAATAAACTAGGAAAATTGTTCTTCTCAAACAAACAAAAAAACTAAAAACACATAATAATAAATAATAAAATTAATTAAAAAATAACTATTTTTCAAAAACAAAATTACTAAATAAGTTTAAAGCGTAATAAACTTCCCGGCAAGTTGCGGCCGGGAAAAGAAAAGAAAGAACAACCACAACTGAAGCTAATATATACAGAAATTAACAAGGCAACATGAGCAGTATGAGCAATGGCATTGCATAAGAATTAAGAGAGGAAGGATTAGACTTCCATGGACGCATAAAAGGAATATTTAGAGTTAGAGTATCCTTCAGCATCCAGCGTGCAAAGGAAAGCAAGAGGACATGGTAGATTGTTTTCTGGGATAATGTACTACATGAGTGAAGAACAGTAGCACCAAGCTAAAAAGGCTTCTGTTCCTTTTCTGTTTACTGAAGGGACAAGGGAACCTCAAAATATCTCAGCTAGTAAAAAATTAGGTTTCCGTCACATCGCGGTGCCCCCTGACCGTGTTTGGTAGAGAAGGATACTCAAGTTTAAACAACACTGGGATTATTTTGTCTAAACACAATATGCTCATTATTAGTGTTAATATTAATATAATTTACCAAAAATTCCAGTACAAATTTTGTTTGAAAGCTGGCTGGTGTTAAAAATTATATAAAAAAAATATTTTTTAATATATTTTTAATTAAAAAACATCTTGCATCACATCAAAATTAAAGATATAGAGTGTAAACTGAAAAACTGTTGAAAACGGAACAAGGGCCACCGATATTTTTTTTTCAAGTAGCTCCTTGCATTTTCATGGATTGATCAATGGCTGCTACCGCTCTTTCCCTCTACAGGGTTCTCAGTTGGAATTAAATAATCAGCTCAAGCATTGGAGTGAGATGAATATCATTGAAAAGACCAATTTCCAGCCTTCTGTCAAACGTATCATAAAGGAAATCACATAGTTGCACGACTTTAGAAGCATCTAAGATTGGAGAGAAGTCTCATAACATTTCCAAATCACAGTTCTACAAATTTGGAATTAATAGAAACTTTGGCTAAAAGCAACTGAGTCAAGCAGATTCCAAAAGAAAGTGAA
This sequence comes from Populus alba, assembly GCF_005239225.2. NCBI lineage: Eukaryota > Viridiplantae > Streptophyta > Magnoliopsida > Malpighiales > Salicaceae > Populus > Populus alba. Next base: position 2,239,087 of record NC_133298.1, on the reverse strand, counting down.
ATGAGTATCTCGATTGGTGTCATACAGGAAAGAACTCCACTTCAGCCAAATAGTACGATGTCTCTATTCCACTTCAGCCAGATAATCATCAATTTCAGCAGGAGTTAGTACCCTGCAGTAAAGAAAGCACAAGAGATAAGAACGCCATGGTTCTATCACATATAACTTTTTTCTATAAGGAAGACAGAAACTAGAGAATGCGTGCGTGAAAATCAAAACTAAACTTCAAAACTGAAACGAGAAGTGGAAGAGGCCATGTATGACATATTGGTGTAGATCCAAAAAGTTATAGATATCAGTTTTTAACTAGTAATGAACAGTGTTAAACTGCAATTTAATTATGGAAATCATATTTGAGCAATTTACTTGGGGAACTCATCCTAAAGTCAAAATTACATGACACCATCACCAAGCTTAAAAAGGAAATGGGTTCTGAAAGAGCATGCCTGAATTGCTTGTCAGCACCAATTATCCCAATTTCAATATTTTTCCCAGAGATCTGTCCTTCAAATCTGCAAACACAAAAATAAACTTGTAAGGGTACAAGGTAAGCACTCACAGCACTGGTATGAAACGTTAGAATGCTCATTTATATAAACTCTCTTTGACCCCTTTGCAAATAGTAATGTTATGCTGACTAATCCACCATTACTCTGATTATAGAAGCAAGACTCAACAAATTAACAACTTGTTAAAATCAACCTAGAAGAAAGAAAGTGTTGAGAGCCAATTTAAGTTCTCAGGGCTGAAGGCCCCAGCTAGAACGGTGTTACCCAGAATTCATTTTACCTACAACACTTTAAGCATGTGTGGCAGAAAATAGCAAAACCTAAATGGCTAAATTTATACGTATATCACTCAATTATGTAATCAACTAGGTGAAAATGATGACATGCATGTCAAAGGTATGTTAAACCCACTGAAAAATCTTCTTCTCCTTTTTACATATCAAACTTCGTACATCCCTCAACACCACCACATAAATTCAAAAATAAAAAAGGTAGAGGAAATTTAAAGTAGTATACCCCTCTTTCAGTGTCAAGATAGCAGTGTGTACAGCATCATCAAGCTCCATATCATCAGTGTATCTACAAAGCACATTTTAAGTTAGGGCAAATGAAATTGTTCAAATCAAATGAAGATATGCAGACGTAAAACCACAATATTACCAAGCACATGTCCAATGGAACAAAAGCAAGAAGACAGATGTATTAGCAAAATTGTCATTTCAATCTTCATCTTTTTTTCTCTTTTTTTTTGTTTCCAAAATAAAATCCAATTCTTCTTGGATGAGAAAGATGAAGCACAATAAATAAGATGAAAGAAACAGGGGAGTAGGACAAAGAAAACTGGCAGTTGAAAATTGAAGTATCCAAAACTTTGAATGAAGCATATGCTTGGCAGTTGTTAGGGGTGGAGGTGAAAATGCATTTGTTGTAGCTAGGAAAACCCGTGAAGATGCTTGAAAGTATTTACAGAATTGAAGCATTTTGTGCTCCCAAAAACAAATAAATACCTCTTCTCAAGAAACGTTTTTGCATTTGAAACATTTTTTCCCATTGCTGAGGCTTTCCATGAGAAGTAGGAACCTGAGGGATCAACCTAGCCAAACAAATACAAAATATCACATCTTCAGAATAATAGGTGCAGAGTAACATAAAATAACTTGAATATCCTGAGGTGAACAGTTCAGAAAGGCAACAAGTAATAATGCATCCAAATGTTTTATCAACCACCCTGGCCATAACAATTTCATTTGCTAACCAGCTGAGAAAAGCAAGTAACTTTTCAAGGAACGCACTATGAAAAGCTACAGATTTTCCTCATAAACATGGCTATTTAACAACAACAAATCAAAAGAACCATGCAATGCAGAAGGATGCATAATAGGTGCAGAGGCATACAACTTTTAGAATACAGGGCTACCATGTACTCTGCAGCGGTTAATCCAGCATAAACAAAAAGTAGTTAATGACTTCCAACAATATAACAAGGAAGCACAGATACCTGGTACAGCTGTGGACCTTTGTCATCAAAACCAGCTACTAGCAAAGATACTCCAAAAGGCCTTACACCTCTGCGAGGAAAAACAAAGGAATAGTGGTTTCAAACAAGAAACAGGGTGAAGAGTTGATATGCTGATGCGGGAACATAGGATGAGAGTTGTTGGGTTATTAAAATAAGGGCTAAGGTTTTGAAATTTGGAAATTGAAATTCAGATCTAAATTACATAAGAAATCAATTAAAACCACTGAAACATTTCAATTGTATAAAAGATGCCAGTACCCAGATTGAGTAAACTCTTGCATGACAGCAGCAGTTTCCCTCACGAGTTGTGTGACAGGAATTGGTTCCTACAATCAGAACAATTCACAAGTTACAACTTCATGATTAACAAGAACAGATGACAAAAATTAGATATAAAATAGTAATCTGATACTTAGCCCCTGGATTTGATAAATTGATTCAGCTGGGCTTGGGGTTAAAATCGCATCACAGGGAAATAAGACAACTAATTAAGTCCCTCTGATTTAGACAACCCCAATAACTTCTTTCTAGATAAATTCTCTTGACCTTATTGTCACGCATTTGACGAATTATTTATGTATGTTTAAAGGCAACAAAAGGATGCAGATATACCATTCATAATAAGATAAGCCATGGAAACTTAGCCACGCTATCGGTAACATTAAAACAAAATTAAAGAAAAAAGATGAAGTAAGACAATGAAGAAATCTTGAAGAACCGTACCTTGTACAATCTATGATATTGTTCTGCCTGCTTCCTGCTTTTCCGAACTAAAACTCGAAAGTCAGGACCCATTCCACTACAACAAAATACAGGTGATTCAGAGACTGTAAAGACAAAATACAACAAAGCAACCCCCTTTGACATAGGCTAATAAGTTGCATGAGCTAGTAAGAAGTGACTCATTGGGCAACCAAATAGCCAAGATGTCTAATCTACAGATCCAAGAGCAAACCAATGCTATATTTTTCTTTTCCTAAAGAACTACAATATGCTCAGCTATTTTTTCCTGTTGAAACAGCTATTGGTGGGTATGTGAGCTACATGTCAAAGCCAAGTCCATAACCATACCAATAAAGAACATTGAACTACAAGGAGTTCTCCTGAAGTTCAGGTAATGAGTAGGCATGCTTCTATCTCAATCTATCACTCTGGGTCAAATTTCATACTGATCACAGCACTAAAACAACAGCAGAAAAAAAATGAACCTTCCTGGTTACCAACAAGCAGGCAGAAACAAACCTGTAGACAACTCCAATATTAGGTGTCAGATTCTGTATTTTCTGAACCTGAAATAACAAACAATTGAATACCATCAATAACCAACTCGAGTTTTGAACCATCTTACCGATTAGCATAATAGACCAATCAGGTGACTCCAAAATCAAACCATCTACAACACAATCAATTAATTGCAAATCAGCATGATTTAAAACAGCCAAGGTCACCTTTCCATATGATGAGGGATTAAAGAGGATTCAAATCTACACACTCCAGAATCCAAAGTCTCAATCTTTAACTAGGAGACCAAGGGATTACAGAGGATTCAAATCCACACTCCAGCATCCAAAGTCTCAATCTTTGAGTCGTTAACTAGTAGACCAAGGCCACATTGTCAAGAGCCCATGTTTCTTTTTACCAAAAAATCATCAAAAAATTTCAACTTTACACCGAGTTTTAACAAATTGCAACCAACCCATGTCAATAAACTTATATTACTACTAAAAGTCAAAATATATACCCATTTACTACCGCACCAACGCCTTATTGGCAAGAACTAAACTTATGTTACTACTTGTTACTCTTCCTAAACCATCATCAGCCACTTCAAATAAAATGCCATATACCCAAGTCTTTAAATTTATGCTACAGCTAAAAGATCAAACTGCAAACCCGGAAATTTCATATAGAAAACACAATTAAAAAGGGAAAAAATTAAAGGGTTTAACTAAAGAAGATAATAAAGATAAAAAAAAAAAAATCATAATTAATTTACTTACAGATGATTCATCGACTAAAATAGAAGGCAATTTCTTCTCAGTTGCAATAACAACACCGTTTGCAGCTACAACACAAAAAAAAAAAAAAAACAAACAAACAAAAAAAGGATCAACAACATCGTATCTAAGAACCCAATAACAACATAGTATCTTCGAAACCAACAAGAAAAGGAAAAAAAATGAATTGCAACAACCTTTGATTCCGAGAGAAGTTTGGCCTGATCCAACGGCAGTCAATGCGTGCTCGATCTGTACTAGCTTTCCTGTAGGACTGAAAGTAGTGAGAGAAAAGGAGTACTGGCTATCACCCATGGTTGATTGATTGAATAAATATACTTAAACGCAGATAGGAAAAACTGGGAATGCGAGTGTGCTTGTGCGAGAGAGATTTGCTTGGGGTTTTATTTTGCCTTTCTTGGTGGAGAAGAAGGTATTTTTTCCCTACCTGGGCTTTTCTCTGACTTCTTTTAACGGACCAGGGCTTGTGAACTGGTGTGAGTATGGGCCTGTTTATATTGTGCTTTGAATTAATTAGAACTTGTCGGGGGATTAGGTAATTCTAGTGCAAGTTTAACAAAGATTTTGCTATTAATACCTAGAAATATAAGATTTTATCTGAGTTTATTTGGTAATGTGATTGTGATTTATTTTTTAAATAATTTTTTAATTTAAAATAATTTTTTTATTTTTTTTAAATTATTTTTGATATTAACACATCAAAATAATTTAAAAATATTAAAAATATATTAATTTAAAATTAAAAAAAAAATTAATTTTTTTCAAAACGACTTTTAAAACGCAGAATTTTTTATATATAAAAGAAGTAACATTAATCTATAATTCTAGGAGATTTTGTTGAATTTGAATTTTTTTTATTATAAAAATCCTAACATCAATCCATAATATTGAAGAATTAGTAGAAGTTGGAGTTTTTATAAAATCATGATGTTAATCCTTTTTTATCCTTTTTAGATAATAGTGAAGGAATTTTATTAAATAAAATGTTAGCCCTATGAAAGAAAAGGCAAACTAGCACGTCGAAATTAGAGCCAATTGTAGAAGATTTTGGCCATGTTTGTTTCCCGGAAAGTAGTTTCCAGAAAATCACTTTCCAAACTTTCCTGTGTTTGTTTGTTATTAGGAAAGTTGGTCAATGAAAAATACTTTCCGGTCAATTTCAGTCAAAGAAAAATTTGACTTGGTTTTCAGGAAAGTGTTTTCCCTTTAGCTATGTTTGTTTTCCGGAAAGTGGTTTTCGGGAAATCACTTTCCAAACTTTCTTGTGTTTGTTTGCCAGTAGGAAAGTTGGTAAATGAAAAACACTTTCCAGTAAAGGGAAAATCTGGCTTGTTTTTCAGTAAAGTGTTTTCCTAAAAAATTTGGAAGGAAAACACTTTCCGGAAGTTGTGAAAAATTTAGAAATGTCATTATTTGCTGATTATATCAAATTTGATCCTCAAACTTTTGATTGCTATATATATTTTGTTTTGAATATCTATTTTTCAATTTCATCTCTTAAAATTTTATTTTTATATTAACTTTGGTCCTTATTTTTATAATTGTTATTTGCTTTTTCCTTATCATATTTTTATTGAATTTTTTTATCTATCAAATTTGGTCCTCATTCTTTTGATTGTTACTTATTTTATTTGAAATAATTTATGAAATGTTGATTATTATTATTTTAATTTCTTCATCTTTTATTTTTTTTTAATTTTTTAGATTTGATCTCTATTATTTTGATTATTATTTATTTTATTCGAGATAATTTATGAAATTATATTTTTTTTTTCAATTTCATTCTCATTCAACTTTTTAATTTGTAAGATTTGTTCCTCATTATTTTAATAAACTTGAGAAAAATAAAATATTAATAAGTTATTTTCCAGCTTATTTTCCATGACATAACCAAACACTGGAAAGTGTTTTCCAACTCATTTTTCATTACACTACCAAACATCGGAAAATACTTTCTCGGAATTCACTTTCCCCGGAATTCACTTTCCAAAAAAAAATTACTTTCCAGCAAACAAACGGAGCCTTTGTCTAAATTGAATTTGAAAACGATTGTTGGACCCGTATAGATGGCAAAACGTCAACTTCGGACATTCTTTCACGAAATTGGATTTTGGTTCTCGGTTTTCTTCCCTTTCTCACTCGTTCTTCTCTCTTTTTCTTGGGTTTTTTTACTGGAATGAAGCGATGGTTGCCATGGATTTTTCTGGTATGGAAAGTAGTTGTTTGGATGGTATTTTAATGGCTTTAGGGCTGTTTTATGATGCTTTGTGTGGCTGTTGCAAGGTTTTGTTAGGGAGAGCTGAGCAGCTGGAAAAACAATAAGAGGTATGAAGCTATTTTTAGGTCGAATGAAGGGCTGCTACTGCTAAGTGGAGAGGCAGCAAGATGGTGGTGGGAAGGAAGGAAGCATGGCTGATTTGGAGACAGAGGAACACCGAAGTTGGTGGTGAAGAATTTGTGGTATTTTTTGGGCTTGTGGTAGTGTGCTTTGGAAGAGAGAGAAAAGACAGTTTTTTGTTTTTTTTTGTTTTAATAGTTTTTAGAATTGTGATAACGGTTATTTTTTTAAAATGTTTTTTGTTTGAAAATTTATCAAAATTATTGCACATGTACGACATCACAGTAAACATCCTCCCTGACCAGGATCCTTACGGTGATAGGTGGAATGGACAACGAATTTTTATTATTTATTAATAAAAAAAAATGAAGTCGATGCCTAATATTTTGGTCACTAAGAATCTTAACTAGTTTCAGAGTATGGATAAGATCATTGATCGTGTATAGGGAAGATATATCACCCCTAATACACCTTACTTTAAAATAAATTGCATTGTTTATTTGTGTGATACAAACTAAAGTATTGTTGTATTTTCTAACCATTAGTTTGTCTAATGGTTAAAGTCGGTTTACCCCAATATATTGGACTATAACTTTAAGGGTCAAGCCTAGCTATTCTAGAGTCACATCATAAAAATAAAAGAAATTATTTTTTTATTTAATATTCAAAATACATCTTACATATAAGTTTATAATCTCGTATATTAAAAGAAACAAAATAATTTTTTGGTATTTTTGAAATGTATGCTTTAATAAACTAATTATTAAATTCAAAAATGCATAAAAAAATATCAAAAAAACTATTTTTCTTAAATTTTGGTATTTAAAGATACTAAATCATGCCACGTAATTTTTTATTATTTATGCAAATATAATTTTTTTTATTTTTGAGAGACTTGTCCATGATAAAATAAAACAAAACAAATTGATAATTCTTATCTTAACAACGCAATCATATATATATATATATATATATATATATATATAACAGAAAACTTATCATCATCCACAGTCAAACTCACATTATCATAAATCATCATCAAACAATCTCAAAACCATACTCTCAATTAATATTTTGTTCCAAAAACTAACAATTTATTAAAAAATAAAGGTTTGGGGGTTAGGAATCAACTGAGGTAATCCTGACAATTCATGAAACCATGTGGCACTGTCGCTTTAGCATGTAGAATCATATGTTGTAGCTATTAGAGAAAGAGCACTTGGTGGATCTGAAACTCCCTTGTCTCCTTTTCAATTTCTCATTGACGGTGCAATAAATAGACACTTGTAAAGGGAGCTCTGCTCTATTAAAGTTTCAATCTTCTTCTTGTTTTTCAATCCAGATCTGTTTTTTCCTTATACTTATGTGTGTTATTGCAATTGCTTCTTGGGAAAAATCCTATCAATTCTAAAACTAATATATTCCCTCGTTGATTTCCCACTTACAAAGCAGAAAATGAATGATTTTAGAGAGAGCTCTGCTCCATTGAAGTTTAAGTCTTCTTCTTGTTTTTCAATCTATGTATGTCTTTTCCTTCAACTTCTGTGTATTATTGTAGCTGTTTCTAGGGAAAAAAAATTATCAGGTCTCAAACTAATAAGTTCCCTCTTCGATTCCACACTTAAAGATTAGAATAGGTATGCTAGTAAAAGGAACTATGCTCTATTAAAGTTTTAGTCTTTTTCCTATTTTTTAATCCAAGTCTATCTTTTTCTTCTACTACTATGTATTGTTGCAACTACTTCTAGGAAAAAATCCTATCAAGTCTGAAACTAATATGTTCCTTCTTCAATTTGCCATTTACAGAGCAGAAAACGGATGCTTGTAAAGGGAGCTTTGCTCTGTTGAAGTTTTAAGTTTGAGAGATCCTGCCACTGTCCAACTTTGATAACTATTACTAGGGATGAGCAAAAAAACCAATAAACCGATTAAACTAAGAAAACTAGAAAAAAATTAACCTAAAAAACCAAACCGGAAAAAAAAGCCAAATTAATCGATTAAAAAATCACAAAAAATTATGGTTCTATTCGGTTTCGGTTTCCAAAGTCTGAAACCAATTGAACCGAATTGGTTCAACCAGACCAACATTTTGTTTTTTTTAAAAAAGCAAGTATAAATATGATGTTTTCTAACCCTAAACCTAAAGTGACATTCAGCCGCCCCTTCCTTTTGCTCTTTACATCTCCTCCCCTTTACTCTATGCATCTCTCCTTTTTTATTTTTCTCTCCTCCCTTTACTCTTTATAAACCTAAAGTTACAGGCTTTATGGGGTTTCATTTGATATCAGTGCTCTTGTAGTTTAGTGAAATAAGATCTGCATGTTCTTGGCCTAAATGTTGTAGCTTTGTGGTGTTTGACAGTTTTAGTAGGTTCATCTGTTAGCCAAGATCTGCTTATGCTTCTGTTTAATTCTTTCCCTGTAGCAATGTTTGGTAGTTGCTTTTGAAAATGCTTCTGGTTGAATATAGTAATCATGCACTCGATCAGATCTTTAGTGGCCTCAATAGGATGAGATTTGGGTGTATGCATGATGTGGGTAAGTGGTGGATTTTTTTTTCCCTTTCATTCCTCCTTTTTTTTTTTGCACTTGTTGTGTTTCTTATCTTTTGCTTGCTTGTGTGCTGAGGATTTAGACATATTTGTTCATACAATTTTCAACCATCCATTATAAACAGATTGTTGAAACTAACATGACATCTTTATTGTGTGTAGAAGAAGCTTTGGAGGTTCTTGTTTTAATTGTAGGCGATCGGGGCACAGAGCATCAGAATGCCCAAACAAGAAAGATTTTTAGTTGCTTTATTTAACTTAGGGATTCTTTTGGGATTGTGAACAAGTTGGAGGCGCTGCAATTGGGAATTGCTTCCTATTTGTTTGCAACTAGAATAATTTCAGTTTGAATCGGTTTGGAAGGGAAAAAAACCGAATCAAACCAAAATTAATCGGTTTGAACCAGTTTTCGATTCGGTTCAAAAACTAAAAAAAATATATTCGATTTGGTTGTTTATTTTGGTCCAAAACTGAACTGAACCGAAAATGCTCAATCCTAGCTACTACTAACTTGAATGATGGTTGTTGTTGGCTGGATTTATCCCAACAAGGGCTAGAGTTTTAGCTTTTGGTGCAATATAGGCTAGGGTTTTGGCTTAAAGTAAATTAGAAGTGAAAAGTATAAGGGGGTGTGAAGTTTGTCTTGTTTAATAGAGAGACAAGGAAAAATCTAAGGTATGAAAGTGTTACTTGGGCATCTTATTTATTTATTTTTAGTGAGAAGAAAACAATGAATAATGAAATTATAGTCTCTTTCAATTTGATCCATGTACCTTTGAAACTTTGCAAATGAACCTTAATCAACTCTAATTTTTTGGGTTCCTTGCAACTCCACCTTTAACCCTTTTCAATTGGATTCTTAAATTTTAATGTTCTTTACAAAGTGATTCTTGGTTTCAAAATTTTGCAATGTGGTCCTTAATTCAACGTCATACTTCAAGCTTTTTTTAATTAAGCCATTGATTGCACCAATTTAGCCTTTTAAAGTTTCAATTGTGTCCTTAATCTTTCAATTTTTTTTCGAATTGATTCAAATTACACCTCCAAACTTGATTTTTTTTAATTAAGTCCTTAATTGAATCCACAAAAACTCATTTAAAGTTTAATTACATCCTTAAATTTAATTAATTCTTTTAATTTTTGCTCGATTGACTTTCAAACTTTATTTTTGCTTCAATTAAGTCTTGTTGAAGTTTAATTGAGTCAATTAAACTTGTTTGAAGTTTAATTGAGTACTTAAACTTAATTAATTTTTTTAATTTTGGTTATGTTTGGATCTCAACCTCAATTTTCTTTCTTTATTAATCTAATCTTGTTGAAATCTCTTAATCTATCTATTCTTCTAGTGTTTTGTATTTTTGCAGCTGAAAAATTTATCTCTTCGTGTCCCAAAAATATTTTGGATTTTAAATTTTTATTTTTTCTTGATTTTTGAATAAAAAAAATGCAAATAGTTTTTAGAGATCTAAAATTGGATTATGACATAATAATATTTTTATTTTTTAAAATTTATTTTTGATATTAACACGTTAAAATAATTTAAAAATAAAAAAATTATTATTTTTTAAATAAAACTAAACCGCATGAACAAACACAGTTTTTTTTTTTTCCTGGACGATAAAGAATGTAGGGGACATTTTTTTTCAATTTTCTTTTTTCCTTGCCTGCAACCTCTGCCAATGTAATCTTAACCAAATCAATATCGTTTTAAAATAATCTTAAAATAATATCGTTTTAAAATAACTTTGATTTGAATATCGAGTCCCCAACAAGACGAGAGAAAATCACGCGCCGAAAAGGCAAGTATACAAATCACACATTAAATCCACACGTTCAATAATGAAAAACCGCCACCTTCCTTCATACAAAATCGAGAGGAGAGGCGGTGGTTACCTCTTAAAGCAGATTACTACTACTCCTTCAATCTCTCTCTCTGATTGTTAGTCTCACTGACTGACACGATCCTCAACCTTCCCCAAACCAAACCAAACGGCCTTCCTCATCCTCTCTGCAACTCCTTTTGGTATAACAATTAATTTTCTTCTCTCTCTCTCTCTCTCGTGCTTTTACGATAACGATTACGCCAATCCATTTATTTATTTATAATTTTTTTTTTTCGTTTTCGTTTTTGAAGCCAAAAACTTAACAAAGCAACGAAAAATCCTTTTCGTCAGGTTTTCTCGATTTTCTCTCTCTCTCTCTCATTGTAATATTATCGATTGTAATTTTTATTATTTTTCTTTATTTTTTGTTGTTAACAGAAATTGCTGCTTTTTTTTTAATTAATTTTTAAAGAATGTAGTAGCTTTCTTTCTCTGTTGTTTGGCTAGCGGCTCAGGTCTTAATTTTCTGATTTGATACTTGATTGTTTTGCTTGTTATCTGTCGTTTGGTGTTTTTGTTACTGTTTGGTTGATTCTATTAATTCTTTTAATTACATTGAAAGTAACTCTATTTTCATTATGAATAAAAGGGTTAAGCTTGTTTTGGCGTTAATTTCTTCTCAATGCTGTGCTTATAATTTGCTGAAACTCTTGTACATTTATCAAGGGATAACGTAAGGCATTAATATTTCTCTCTCTCTTTTTTGTGCTTATAATTTTCTGTAGTTCTTGTGCATTTATCAAGGGGTAAAGCATCAATCTTGCTGATATATTTGAGTTGCTTGTTATGTATGTTTCCAATGTTGCGCGTGCAGAACTTTTCATTCATTTTTTTCTGTCTATCTCAGTTTCTCTGGGTGCTGTCTCCCTGTTCTCGTTACTTTTAACTGGTATGGTTGGAGCTCTATCCTTATTCATACGAGGACACTAACTCTTTTGAAATAGCAGAAATTTGTTTTTCCACTTCCATTGCTGCTCTTTGTGCCTCCTGATATAGTAGCTATATTGTGGTATTATCGCTGAATTGACAGATAACATCAAGGGCTCCAATGGAGTTTTATGAGCCTAATAATGTTCCTGGAAAATTTCCCGAGTTTGGTGCAATCTTTATGTCAAACAGGGCTACAAGGAAAGAATGTTTTAGAAGGAAATTATTAGGCCTTCCGTCAGGACAGGCTGACTTTGTGAAACAGGTTAAAGCTGGAATGGTTTTGTTTCTGTTTGAATTTGAAAGGAGAGAACTTCATGGTGTATTTCAAGCTTGCTCTGATGGCGCAATGAACATTGTACCCCACGCTTACAGTTCATCTGGAAAACAATTCCCTGCGCAAGTATTATGCCTCTTTATTGCTCATTTTATTTGTCTTTTTGTTGGAGGAAAAAATGTATATTATGATTTTTTATATTGATGTGTTGTTCCTAGGTAAAATTCATCCAAATGTGGCAGTGTGACCCACTCTCTGAAGATGAATTTCGTGATGCAATCAGAGCAAATTATTTTGCACCATACAAGTTCAACTTCGGGTTGTCTGAAAGACAGGTCTTTCTTCGCTAACGATGTCTAATCTGAACAGATTGAAAATTTCTAATTGGTGTTATAACTAGTGACTGTTCTTCACAAATTGTGCAGGTTCAAAATCTTCTTTTATTGTTCAGTAAACGAAAGATAAAAGATAGGCCACTTGAGAGGCAATTTACCCGAAGCGAGGTTGTAAGATCAGTTGGGTACTCTGCAAAAGAAGCTAGAAGTGCCACTGGTGATGGCAGCTTCGTAATGATTGATAGCAAGAAAGATGAGCAAGATGCAGATGCTCCTTTTGGCTCTACCATCTCCACTGAGTACTTTGGGGACTCTATCAGCAAGCACAGAAGAGAGTATGATAGGTACACAAGTCCTCCTTTCAGAAATGGACATAAAACTAACAGAGCGCTTATCTCAAAGGAGCAGTTTGTGGCCTCTTTGAGTGAAGTTGGAGGCTTGGCTGGGGATGCCCGGGTTTTGACAAGCAATATGGTAGGGAATGACCATGATGTGGATATTGAGTCTAGGACGGATGTTTTAACTAATCATCGTGGGCATTCTTTTCCTACAAGCATAAGAAGTTCTGATTATGTCAACTTTGCAACAAGTTATGGGCTAGGACAGGAACTGATGGAGGACAACGGTTTTCAGCAGCCCTCAACTGAGCATACCAGTACGTTTCAGTCTAATCCAGGCTTGGCTGAGGATGCCCGGGCTGTGACTAGCAGTATGATAGGGAATGAGTCTAGGATGGATGTTTTAACTAATCATCATGGGCATTCTTTTCCTACAAGCAGAAGTTCTGATTATGTCAACTTTGCAATAAGTTATGGGCTAGGACAGGAGATGATGGAGGACAATGGTTTTCAGCAACCCTCAACTGAGCATACTGGTATGTTTCAGTCTAATCCACCTCAATATTTTAGCAAGACCATCGCAGAAGAAAATTTGGTGGAGCTGCAAAACTCTCAATATTATAGACGGCCCATCTTGGAAGCAATTAAGGATCAATTTCGACAATCTCCTACAGCACGTCACTTGATGGAGCCACATAATTCTGAGCTTTCTTTTTCAGCATTGGATGGTGATAGATTGCCTAGGTCAAATGCTTTATATTCAACATCTTATGGAGATGGAGTTGGTGCATGCAATATTCCTTATGACGCAGATGTCCCCAGGCTTGGCAATAGGTGCTCTTCATCCCGTGGCCTTTCTAATTCAGTACCTGAATTCCCAGCATCTCACAGTAGTGTCTTTCCTTCATTTGATCAATCATTTCCTCCCCATGTGGAGCCTGAACGTTCAAGCAGTCACCTAAACATTAATGCCTCTCTGCCCGACTACATTCCGTTGTCCAATGCCAACCAACTTGAGCACCTGAACAGGTCTGGCATGCTTTTCCCAGGTGTTGATTATCCTGGTCATGTTGCTAGGAACTCATCTATGAATGAAAATCCTGGGCACAATAGGAGCCCATCATCATTTGAGCTCTGTAATTCAGTTCCTCAATGCCCCCCTCACCACATCTTCCCTTCATTTGTAAATGAATCATTTCCATCATATATAGAGCCTAAAAGTACAAGCAAATGCCAAAACCTTAATTCTTTGTTATCCAGTGACAGTCCATTTTCATATCCTGACCATCATGACCATGCAAACAGAACCAGCATGCTTTTCCCTGGTGCTGTTTATCCTGAAAATGTGCAAAGAAACTCCTCTGGGATTGAAAGGACAAGGGAGGACACTACCTCTTGTTCCTGTAGCCTTAACAGGTCTTCCTCCTTTGTGTCTGATGTTAGGTATCCTGTCTCTTCACAAGAGGAATGTGATCATCAAATGTCACAGCATGAAAACAATGAAGCATTTGCTGCTTGTGTTCCTAGATTGAAAGGCCATGAAAATGGTTCGATAAATCTAGATACACATGAAAACTCTCAGAGAATATACTCTGATCATCGGGAGAGAAAAAGTGTCTTTTCCCGCTTAGCTTTGCCTTCAGAAGTATGCAAACAAGATGAACACGATATTGATTCATCAATTGATGAAGTCATGACCATATTGCACCAGAGTCACGACCAATGGGTGAAGGAAAAAAAAATTAAGCAGCAGGTGAAAAGGCATGATGAGGTTACAAACCTCAAGAATAAGAAACAGATGACCGTGAACTCCCAGTTATTAACGGATCACTTGCCAAAGGTCTCAAAGGAGATTATCATGGATGATATTTCAGCCGGCAAGGGGGATGGTCTCCAAATACCTGAAGTGATACCTTTTGTAGATTTCCAGCGTCGTAGAAAAGTGCAGAAGATTGAAAGCAATGCCATCACTGGGAGTACAGAAAACACTGGCTTATCAGGTCTGCAGCATAAAAGAAGAAAGTTGATCAGGCCAAAATTCAGTGGTAATGGATCATCTGGCAATGTTATTGTCGGAAGTCAGGATAATGCAAATAGGATGACTCAAAATGTTGAGCTACCAGATATGACATTTCATGTTGGCCTTGAAGACAAGAATATAGGTTTTCAAGGCCGTTCAGATCGTGAAGGAAACGAGAAGGTGGCAAATTGTGTGGTGACCTCCAGCAATGCTAATGGAGACAGCAAAGAAGCATTACAGCATGTTGGTCCGGTTTCTGGTGAATACAAGAGTAAGACAGAAAATAGTTTGACTTTGATGAATTCTGAGATTGATGGGATTGTCAAGTGTGGACTTGATCATGATGGAGGTAATGGAAATTTATCTGATACTGATAAAGCTGAGAATAGATCTTGTCACAATGGAGGTAGTGAAAAGTTGCCAAAAAATGCTGAAGTTGAGAATAGATCTTTCCCAACAACTGGTGAGAGGGCCATAGATATGACGGTGAGCAGCGGAATGAATTATAACTGTGGATCGGAAAAGGCATTCAAAGAAGGTGGAAATGTTGAAGAAAGTAAACAGAAGCTATTTTTGCAATCTGTTGGGGAACAGTGCAAAGCATCTATTGAAACTGTCAGCTACTCCAATATGAAAGAGTCTCCAGAATTATGCGAAGAATATGACAAACATGGAGAGGTGATAGCAGCAGCCGCAGGCAAAGACTATAAAGTGGTTGTTGAGGGAGAAGATAGTGGAGATGGAAATCGTGAAAGTCTCAGCCATTAACCTTGGGGCAATCACAGATCTCAAGCAAGAAGAGCTTAACATTGCCTTAAGTGCTTTTTGTTTTTGGTTAATGAGGACAAGCTAACGACAAGAACATCCAATGCAGTGAACCATCTTAAATGCTTGACGAGGGTTTAGTCTCCATTACGTGCTGTGAGTAAACTTTCCTGAAATCAGAAGGCAATAATACCAAGCAAGACTTCGTATAACCATGTATTCTGGCATGGTGCTTTTGACCAGCATTTTGCTTGCCTTCGCATTTGCTTTCCAGGCTGAATTGGATCGGTTTCCCAAGTGAATATCACCACCATCTTTTGTTTTGAACTTGTTTAGGTGGATAGAACTTGTTCTTGAATTCAGCTTTTAGCTCTCTTTTGGTCGAACGAATTTGTTTCTTGAATATGATTTGAGCTGTTGTCAATTAAATGGATTGTGGCCTTCGCCTTTGTTACAATAGGTTTATGGTCTCGGCAGTTTATTGATCTTTTGCTATATTTGTTTTTCATTTGATCTGCAGATAATGTTTAGAATGAACTAGGCATGACCCTTGTTACGCGGCGACTCTGTTTTTTGTTTTTCAAATAATGTTAATCAATTGCATTTTAAAAAAATAAGAGAAATCAATAATTTGAATTATAACATTTATTGAGTTTAATAAGTTTTTTTTTATAAGATAATAAATTGATTTTAATTTAATTAGATGATTAAAAAATAAGTAATGATAGTAAATATATAATTTTTTTAAGAAAAATATCATATCTTAAAAAAAATCTATGAAATTGTATAATTAGATAAAAAATAAATAAATAATTTAGCTCGATCTAACCTAAAGTAGTGTGACAGACATGTATTGTAACCTAGGTGATGAGGGATGACTCAACCTGAATTAATCTACAAAACCCTATGATTTAAGCTATGAGATTGAGATAACCCGACTGAAACTTTTTTGAAGAAAACCACAAAGATAGTTTTTTTCTTAAAAATATAATGTTAAACATAAAATAAAAAAAAATAAGTAAAAAAAAAATATTAACCTGCGTTAACTTTTCAAATTTGTGATTTATATCATTAAGTTGAAAGTATCATATATGAAAAAATAATGAAGCATAATCCATTACAAATTAAATGCTGAAAAAAATTTAACTATACAAAATAATTTTTAAAAAAATGATAATTAAAACAATAAGGATGAAAATCAAAATAAAAAATAAATTAGAAGGCATTTATAATTTTTAAATTGAAAAGGAAAAATAATTCCAACAAAAAGAAAAAAAATTCAAAGAATAAGGACCAAATTGTAAAATAAACAACACATCATAAACTTGGATTGAAGGGTAAAATTGAAAACCAATAATTTTTTTTTTTATAAAAATTCTAAGAAAAAAAAATATAAATCAAAATAATAAAGATCAAATTGAAAAATAATAATATATGACAAATTAAAATTTAAGAATTAAATTGAAAAGTAATAAAATATTTACAAAAATATTAAGGAAAAATTAAAAAAATTAAAAGTAAAAGAATCAAAGTAGAAATATAAATATAAATAACAAAGAAGATAAATTTGTAATTTAAACAATAAAAAAAGATCAATATACAATTCTCGAGGAAGAGAGAGGAAAAAAAAAAAAGTTTGCCAACAAAAAATCACCCAACCAAAGCATACACTACAAATTGTACCATGAGGAATATAATGTGGCAGCACATCTAACAACAGTTTAACTAATAAGAGATGTCGTATTTACCTTACAATGCACAATTTAACTACTTTTTAAAATTTAACATAAACATGTTTATTTTTTCTCTAATGATATTTTAGTGTTCGTGTTGTTCATAGAAAACTAAAAAGACCTTTTACTCCCATCATGCTGGCCAAGAGGCAATATTATTTTTTACTATTATATTCATTATAAAGTAAAATGAGTCCCAGTAACAACACTACTTTGCACCCTTTTCTCTTTTAATTTATTTTTTAATATTATTTAATCCATGCTTGATGTATTTACTTTTGCCTCAATGTACCCACAATGAAAATTGTCCTTATTTTGAGACGCTTAAAAATAGAAAAACTTTTATTTATGAAAGTCCAAATGGCTGAAATCACTGCATAAAATGGACTTTGCCTTGTAACAAGAGAAATTGCAAATTCCTTTCGCCCTTGAGATGAAGGACACATGCATTTTACGTCCTAGGGGTCTAGGACTCTCTAATTAAGGATGCCTGTAAAATGGGCATGATAGTAATTATCTGTAATTATATACCCAAAATATCAATTGTGAGGGAAATGAATCGGTTTCTTTTTTTAAAAAAAAAAAAAATTATTATTAGTGGTTAGATATTATTGTTGGAGGGGTGCTATAGACTAGTCATCCTAATTTGTGTAGTAATTATACCTGATGATTATGTTGACCAAGTTAATTTAGTTGAATTAGATTAATTAAAATAATATATATATATTTTTATATTTTTTAAAAGTTAACTCAATTTTTAATTGATTGAATCGATGAGTTCAATATTTTTTACACTTGGACTTGTCTAAGAAGTGGGTCAGACAAGTCATGGGGTTAATCCATTGAATTAGACAGGGGTTTAATAATTTAGGCTAATCTAAAATGTCTAAATGAGAAAATACTTGATTACCATAATAATTCTGTCAAATTGTTGTGAGAAAGAAAATTCAAATCTCACTTAAATTTATAATTTTAGATATAAATGCACTTCAAGTTGGATAAAAAAAATTAACCAAAAAAAATATTTAAATTGTAGAAAATTATTTAATATTTTTATTAAATTCAATCAAATAAATCAATCATGAAATTTTTTTATTTAACTTTTTATCTATCTTAAGTTTAAAATCAAGTTTTTTTTAGAGTTGCTTTAAAATGACCTAGTCAACTTGATTGGTTCAAAGGCATCCTAAATGATCGACAAAAAAAATCTGAGGATTAAATTGAGAAAAAATAATGATATTGACATAAAATATTTTTTGATCCAACTTCTTGCCTAAACTAAATTTAAAATTAAATTGTGTAGGTGTTGTCATGACAAAACTCAATTGACTTGGATAATTCAAAAGCAACCTGATCGATTAGTAAAAAAAATTTAAGGATAAAATTGAAAAAAAAATGAAATTAATAGGAAAAAAACTCTCGATTCACTTATGTGCTCAACTTCAGTTTTAAATTAAATTGTGTGAGAGTTACCCTAATATGATCTGGTTGACTTAAAGATAATTTGAATGATTATTAAAAAAGTTTAAAGATGAAAAAAAAAAAAATAAAAAAGGAAAGAAATGAGGGACGGAATTAGAAAAAAGAGAGAATCTTCATTATTTTTTAAGATGCCCAGGGTAATGTTTTTTTTTTATCATATATATGATCATAAAAAAAGAAGTCTATACTCTTTATATTATCATTCAATCTAATACTCGGTAAAAAAATGAAAAAACTTGGTCTCAATTGCAGATTGAATAAATTTATGGCCCCTTATAAGTTAGTAAAAGCACTTCACTGTCTAATACTTTTCATTTTTTTAACCGTTACTCAGCCCATGAGCCTATTATCCCCGCCCTCCTCTTCCCCTCCTTCACCATCTACATCAACCTCCTCCCTCCTCTAACCTCCGTCACCTTTCAACGGTATCAGCCCAAAAATGCTCCGCAACCGCCGCCGTCCCCGTTACAGTCCGCAAATATGCGCTGTTATCGCCGCTCTCCTCCTCCTCTTCTCAGTCTCTCTCCTCTACACTCGCCTCTCTTCCTCTCCCCAACAAAACACGGTTCCTTCCTCATTCAAGACCCAAGCTGACGAATTTTCAATAGCAATTGACAAGATCGATGAACAAGACACCATTAAAGAAGAAGAAGGATATCACCAGAACGACAACAATGAAGACCAAAACGACACTGAAGAAGAAGACACGAAAAGGCCCACGATTTCATCTTCTGGGTATTACATGGATCATGTAACCGGTTCAATTAGAAGGTATTTGAATAAGAAATCGATAGAAGATTATGATTTTTCTGATTATAATTCCAATGGTTTTAGTCTAGGATTGAATGTAGAGGATTATAAAAGCAAGACCGCTTTTGGCAGTGATGATATAGTTGTCGATGAGGAAATTAAGAGAAAATTGAGTGAAGTTAAGAGTATTGAAGATGCATTGCTGTTGAAAATAGGTAAAAAGGTGTCACCTTTAAGAGAAGGGTGGGGTGATTGGTTTGATAAAAAGAGTGATTTCTTGAGAAGGGATAAAATGTTTAAGTCAAATTTGGAAGTTTTGAATCCGTTGACTAATCCTTTGTTGCAAGACCCTGATGGGGTTGGTGTTACTGGGTTAACTAGGGGTGATAAGGTTATGCAGAAGATGATTTTGAGTGAGTTTAAGAGGAACCCTTTTGGTGGGAAGAGGAGTTTGAGTGGTTTGGAGATGATCCACAATGCGGAAGTTGGAGGGAAGAGAGGTGAGGTTAAGAGAGTATTGAATGAGGATAATGGAAAAGTTTTGAAGGATGGTGATGGTAATATTGGTAAGGATGTGAGTTTTAAAGGAAATGGGATTGTATTGCATGAGGATCATGAAAGAAATTTGATGAAAGATAAGAAATTGAGTGATGGATCAAATAGGGATGATGGGAGAAATTTTATGAAAGTTAAGAGCTTGAGTGATGTATCAAACATGGAGGGAGTTAAAGATTACAAGGGAGATAAGAATTTGAGTGCAAATGAAAATGTAGTGGATAAGAGCAGTGGTGTTGGTGGTGAAACAAGGCAGATGATTGGAATGAAGACTAAGAGGTCCAAGGATCAGCAGAGAAAGCCTGAGGAGTTGAGTCATATATTTGCGGATGGGAAAAGATGGGGTTACTTTCCTGGTTTGCATCCTCATTTGTCATTTTCAGATTTCATGGCTTCATTTTTTAGGAATGGAAAGTGTGGTATGAGGGTATTCATGGTGTGGAATTCGCCACCATGGATGCATAGTGTTAGACACCAAAGGGGACTTGAGAGTCTGCTCTCCCACCATAGAGATGCATGCGTTGTCATTTTCTCTGAGACAATTGATCTGGATTTTTTCAAGGACAGCTTTGTGAAAGATGGGTAAGCTCTTAATTAGGCCTTGTTGAATTCTGTCATTGATTTGTAACCTAATCAATGCAACTATTTTCTGTATAGTTACAAGGTTGCTGTTGCCATGCCAAATCTCGACGAATTGCTGAAAGATACACCCACCCATATTTTCACTTCAGTTTGGTTTCAGTGGCGAAAGACAAAGTTTTATCCAATTCATTATAGTGAACTGGTCCGCCTTGCTGCTCTCTACAAGTAAGCTCGCTTCTAGAAAAATACCTTGGAATGACGCAACAGCTTGCTGGTTCCTGTGTGAATCTCAACTAGGACACTACTTTGAGACGTTGAAAATAAGTAGCTTATGTCTTCAAGTGCTAAATCTCAAATTGTTGTAATTTTGATGCTGGCTCTTGACCTGGAAACCACGTATTAATTAATATCCTTAATTAATATCCTCTTCACTCGAGTTGAGAAGTATTTTTATTTTATATTCCAGATGACGATTCCACAATGTAATGTAGTGATTGAATCACACCATTTCTTACTGTTATTATGTATAGAATCAACTTCTTTGTGATGTATTTTTGTTGGGTTGTGCAGATATGGCGGTATCTATCTTGATTCTGATGTCATAGTTTTGAATTCATTGTCTTCACTTAATAATACTGTTGGCCTGGAGAATCCACGAGCTGGAAGTTCTTTGAATGGGGCTGTGATGGCATTTAGAAAGCACAGGTACTAGTGGCACTTGTGTTTTACTGGCAGAAATCATATCTACTGTTGAAATTTTTTTGGGTTAGGTTTGGACTTAAAAATTTATTTGGATTTAATCCATTAAATTCATGGGTATTATCTTTTATAGACGAATGGTTTAGCTTCCAAGTTCTCTCTTCCTCCCTCTCTCATTTATCTCTCTAAATCCCTCCTTTTCCCATGTCATTTAACTGCTGAGTTTTTTTGTCTGTTATCTGCTTCCCTTTCCCATGAACTGCTAAACTCATTCTTCATATGCTAATCAGGAATTTTTAATATATTTGAGCAAATTGAGTGCAAATTTGTCCCCTTCTCAGTATTCTTTCTGCAATGCTGGCTTTCCTAGTTTTTCCAATCTCCCCCACTCCCCCAAAAAAATCCTCTTTCTATAAGAATGTGTCATTATCAGTTTGTTATGATTTTTCTATTTGCTTTCGACAATGGGTTCATTAACATTTCCAACTGTTAGCATGTCTTGGTTTTAGTTTCATTAACCATAACCAAATAGCAATGCAGCAGTGTTAATTTTTTTTTTTGTTTCTCTTTTCTTTATAGCATTTACCTCCCTTCTGGAACTGATTTACTTCTCTCCATGCAGTCCATTTATAACCAAGTGTTTGAATGAGTTCTATATGACGTATGATGATAACCGTTTAAGATGGAATGGAGCTGATCTTTTGACCAGAGTCGCAAGAAATTTTTTGAGTAAGGAGAATAAGTCCATTGATCAAAAGGAGTTGAAAGTGCAACCCTCATACATTTTCTTCCCCATTAGTTCACAGAATATTACCAGGTATTCTCCAAAATTTGAGTTCATTTCTTTACATGCTTTGTTTTAGCATTCAGATAAGCCTTTTTTTTTTGGGCAATCACACGTGCACTAGTAAGTTGCTCAAAATGTTGCTTTTTATGAGTTCACTGGAATGCATTGTGGAAAACATAGAGTTCTGGTTCCAACTCCCTTTGCCCCACAACTTCGTGTATACATATTGGAAAACTAAAAGAAAAACTTAAAAGTGACTCTTGAAATTGAATCTGCAAAATGTAATGAATGTAAAGTTCAGATTCTATGTTGCAGGTCTGTGAGCTGACTTGCTGTTACATTTAAATTAAAACACCTTGGCCCATCTTATGTGATCGATCATTCCCCATGTTCTGCTTTATATTTTGCTTTAAACAGAGTATAGTTGTAATAACGGTACACCCCTCCCCAAAAACGGAAGGGAAAGATCAAAACCAAAGAGTTTCTTGCTGTTTAACTTCAAATGTTTCTCTCCCACCACTGGCGACTGTGTTCTAGCCAAGATAAATTGAGGCTTCAAGTAGAACAAATTTGTCTAGCCAGATTATGATAAAAAAAAACTTGGTGTGTTTCAGCCTTATCTTTGAGACAACTGAAACGAAGGTTTTTGGTTTGGAATTCAGGTGAATAAGGATAAGTTTGTGTTTGGGGTTTGAGAAATTGGTGCTGACATTCTTGTCTTATATTGCAGAAAATATTTCGGCTGAAAATTTAAGATAATTCCTAGTGAATACATCCTCCCAAAATGTTCTGTGTCCGCTGGATTCTCAATGTTCATTTAACAGTTTGACGAGAAAAGTTTTTCTTCACCTGCACTGCTTTTCTCTCTCTCTCTCCTTTTTTTTGGCAAATGCAATTTGCATATACCCTTTATTTGTCTGGTTTATGATGGCTTTATATATACGTGATATCTTATTTTTTAGCCTTTTAAGAGTCAAAATCTTCAACAGATCTAAATTCTTTACCTCATTTGTGCCTTAATTAATTCTAAATGCAAACAGCTACTTCACCACACCGGCAAATGAGAATGAAAAAGCTCACCAAGATGCTCTCTTTGAAAAGATTCTCAGTGAGTCATTGACATTTCATTTTTGGAATAGCTTGACATCTACTCTCACTCCAGAGCCAGGAAGTCTCGTCTCTCAGCTTATTGATCACTCGTGTATCCGTTGCTTTGATGTATTGTGAATTGTACATGTCAATTTTCCCCAAACTTTGTTGATTAGGATGAACTACAGAAGCATTTTGATTTATCATAGCATATCAAATTGTTGTCACTGCTGAGAATGATATCCAGCATTCAGCCATCATAGAGATTTGAGGTTCAAGAAATGATCCTATTCATGTTAGCAGTATAGACACAGTTTTGTAAATGATAGTTTGAAGTATGTCATTGAAATTCATTTTTTATCTTCTGTATTATTCACGCAATTTGTCACAATTTTGCTGTCTTAATAAAACTACTAGTTAGCTTGCTTCTTGATGATGCTCGCTCTGTGTTGGATCCAGGCTTACATATGCTATTATATCATCAAATTGTTTTGTTTCCAGTGTTGACCTAATTGAGATGAAGAACATTTTGGTTGCACCTTCCATAGATTTAGTTAGAGGATAGCTTCTACTAGATTTTGTTGTTGATTAGTAAGCAGATTGAATCCATGATTTGAGCCCTTTATTAAACTGTGAAAATCAACCAGGGATCACTCGATCTTTTAGGAGGACAATTACAAATGAGTGGAGAAGGCATTACAATTACAGACTTGTTTGAGAGGCAGATTGACCTTTTGATCATTAATGACGCCTTTAAACGAGGTCAACATTCTAAAGGCAAAAAGAAAAAAAACGTGTTATGCCTCATTTAAACTTTAGGTTTTCCAAACAATGCCTTAAAAAGTTAAAATAGTGATATGTTTAGTAGCTATGCATCCAACAAGCGAAGTATCATGTCTCTGATAAGCGGATATCTATCATCAAAGCAACATTCTAAAGGCAAAAAGAAAAAAAACGTGTTATGCCTCATTTAAACTTTAGGTTTTCCAAACAATGCCTTAAAAAGTTAAAATAGTGATATGATTCGTAGCTATGCATCCAACAAGCGAAGTATCGTGTCTCTGATAAGCGGATATCTATCATCAAAGCAGGCCTGCCTTGCCTGTTCGCTCGTCAGATTCCCGTGCATGCTCTGCACTCAAAGCCTTATCCTGCCTTTCCAGATGTTAAAAGCAAGGAAGGGGAAGAGCTGGAGATTATTGGAAATCATGGACATTTAGCACACTTCTAATCAATGGCATTGGGCCCAAAGCATCTCCTTTTCACAGGGTTCCATACCCATTGCACCATGAACCTCCTCCCTTTCACTCCGTTCACATTGTAACCATCTCCCCAAGAATCTTTATTCACTTTCCCCACAAAACCTCCACCCCCACCGGTCCCATACACGCCCAGGCATAAATCTGCTATCTCGGTTGGCGAGGTAGGGTCATCTCCTGCATACCATGCATTGACAAGTGGATTACTTGACACTTCTGCTAACTCATGAGCAAGCACACTGATCATTCCGTCCACACCAGGATCCCCGTTTGGGGCTCTCATTATGTTGTTGCCTCCGTTAGTGCTTGGCGGTGGCTTCCCTGAATACTTAGGCCATGCGAATGGATAAGCACACATACCAGGACATTGAGTCCCGCTATAACCAACCCAGGCATAAGGCACAGTGACACCAACTATGGTCGGAAATGTGAAGTAATGAAAACCACAAACTGCTCTACAGAAATCTTGAACTTGAACATCACCAGAAGTCAGCACTAAGTAGAGACCATTGTGAGGATTGAGAGGTAAAGCTCTTGGATGGGCAGAGACTGCAGATTTGATGATGGATTGCATCGCCAAACGACTTAGATAACGACCATGAGAGTATCTATAGTCATAGAACTCCCCTGACAGGACAATGTTTCCAGTGACATTCGATCCTGTTTGGTCTGTATAAAGACGGACTGTCCTCCACCAATCAGAAACAGAAGGGTAAGGAGATGAATAAGAGAGGGAATAGATGAAATCTCTAATAGTAGCTTGGTGGTTTTGGTTCCATCGACCATACCAGATAATGTACAAGTTGACAGGTCCAGCCAGAACAGGCCCCATGTGGTACTGAAGGTCTACTAAATCAGAGGAGCCCTCATAGTTCTTGGCTTGGTTGAACAGGTTGTCTTGGCTGAATGAAGAGGCCAAAGAAGACGAACAAAACAGAGAAAGCAAGAGAACATGCCATTGCCAAAGCTTCCTATGCATTCTGTTCTTTGAAAAAAGAAAAAGGAAAAAAAAAGCTCTCTAGTCTCTAGTTTTGTGGGTTTGACAGTTGAAGAAAGTTCTTATATAAAAGATCAGAAGGTCTACTGAGGGGGAGGAAGAGAGGTAGGTGACTCGGTGAGACTCTTCATTTCTTATTATTTCCTTGTGGTGGACAGTGACTTGCATGTTTACATAATTCCCCTTCACCATTTGTCTACTTTTTGATGATGACTAACTACATTTCTCCTTTTGTTTCTTTCCCTTTATTCCTTTGCTATAATAGATAAAAGTGTTAGGTTAACAAACTTTATAATGTATTTTGTTCCTTCCCCAAGGAAGCAATGGCAGAGAATCATTTCTTAATTGCCATAGCTTAGTTATCACTTAGAGTTCAATCTACTTTCTAGTTCTTTTCCATCCTTCTCTTTCTGACTGCCACCCCTCCCCAGTACAAACCCTTAGATTGATCCCATGAAATATTGTTTTATTTCCTTGCTATTAAAGGAACTATTATTTTTATATCTTTTTAGAAGAATAATTCCACTATCAAGAACATGAATGATGAGGTTGCTGCCGTTATTGGCTCCATAATTCCTGATAATTGAGCTTTAGAGGTCTAATTCCTGATAATTGAGTTAGAATACATTTGGATAAAAAAAAAAACCCTCCACAAATCTACTCAATTTGGCATCAATGGGGTTGTGATCCCAAGTATTGACTTGGATTGTAGCATAAAGGCAGCAAAATAAAGAAATGATAAAAAAGTGCGAAATTAAATGATGGTTGTTCCCTGCAGTAAAAGCAAGCATGTGATGCCTTTTCATCATTTTTCTCCCTTCTGGATTACAATTCTTCTCTTTCAAGATCTTTGACTATCTATGTTAATTTATGCACAAAAGATTCATCAGAAACATAATTACATAAGCATATTGTTATATAAAATTTCCTTGGAAGATAGGTCAAGTAGCAACGTGTGGAAGAGGAGAGAATATGTAACTTGCAATAATGGTAAGTAAACAGGCAAGCCCTCGTCCAGACAATCCGTTAACAAAGGAACAGATATCTTGAGCTTGTCTTTGCTCCTTTGGCCTCGCGTTTCAAATGAGGATAGATAAATTTTGAATTTTTTTATTTAAAGTTAATTTTTTTATATATTTTTAGATTGTTTTAATATACAAATATTAAAAATAATTTTTTAAAAATAAAAAAAATATTATTTTAATATATTTTCTAATAATAAACATATTGAAAAACAACCGCTATAATAGTTTTATCTATGTCCTCAAACTCAGAGGGTAGGGAGGCTTTGTTTGGATGTTAACTGAGCTTGGTACTCAGTCATCAATCAAGATTAAAAAACGTTTATAGTTAATGCATCAATCTTATATACAAAATGAATAATCTGATTAAGGATTGAATAAGTAGAGACTTCGTTCTTGGCATGCGAAGCTTATTAAAAAAAAATGGTGGAAGTTAAAAAGAAGAAGAAGAAGGGAAGACAGCAATTAATCGTAGTGGTTGGCTCTGATATAAAAAAGCTTCTTGTAATCATGCAAAGGTGGAAAGTGCATGTGATGGTTGAAGCATTTTCAACCTTTTGCCCTTAATGGTAGGAGCAAATTGATTCCTTGATAAATTTCTTACCTCACCAAATCGTTGTCCGGATCATCTCCTTGGAATGAGTTTTTCTAATTATACAACCCGATTCAAGAATCAATTAGAATATAGATTATAAATTGAATGGGTTGATTTATTGGTTAATTAGCTAGTCGTTTCAAGTCATGATTTTTTTTTAAAAAATAAAATTATTCTGATAAATAAAAAAAACTGGGTTTGCAATAAAATCCAATTATGATATGTTTTAAATCAAGTTTTATAATTATGATAATTTTCGGAAGCAATCATGATCGAATTTTACTTCTTCGTTGAGGTGGCCTACTTTTTCATAAGAAAGATATTTGGGTTTTAATGATCACCAAGAAATCAGGCGTATAGTTTGCTGATTGATTGTTTCAACTGCAATAGTTATGGCAAAGTGCTTTTCTTACAGTGGATAACACTATCAAAAGTCAATTTGTACACATTTCACTTCAGTCCTTAGATTTATTAGTATATCCATCTTGTAATTTAAGAAAAAAAATTATAATACACGAGGAGTAATAAATGAGATTTTAGTAATTACTTCTTAGAGTCCAATTTAAAAAGAAAATGGACACAAGGAGAAGTGAAAAATACTAAATAATGAAAAATCACAGTAGATCCTGTCGCATAAACAAATTCTGATAAAGGACCAAACTAAGTACTATATTTTCATTATTAACGACCAAACTGATATGAAAAGTCAATACAATCATTGGGTGGATCAGATAACTTTATTGGATTGGTCGTATCATCATCTTTTGGCATATGATGTGGAGTTAAAAAAGGCTTAGGAGGCATTTGTAAGGATTCAACATCTGATTCAAGCATCTTCACAACATTATGCATCGATGGACGATCATTCGGCCTCAATTGTATGCACCATAATGCCACTATAATCATCTTCTTTGTTGTTTCTTTTCCCTGCTCCATGGCATGATCTCCTAGTTCAACATCATTTCCTTCACTAACTTGGTCATAAATCCAGGAAGGGAAATAAATTTGACTTGAATGATCTGCCAATGCATTCAAGTTCTTCCTTCTTCCAATCATTTCCATTAGTAGCATCCCAAAACTATAGACATCAGATTTGTGAGAGACGCCTCCAATATTTTTGTAAAACAATTCAGGAGCCATATATCCTATCGTTCCTCTAGCCGCAGTAAGAAGCACAATACTATTATCTGTCGGGTATAATTTTGCTAGTCCAAAATCTGAAAGTTTTGGAATAAATTTTTCATCAAGAAGAATATTATGAGGCTTGATATCAAAATGCAAAATTTGCATATCACAACCTTGATGTAGATATTCAATTCCACGAGCCACCCCAAGAGAAATCTCGTACATTTTCTCATTGCTCAATGAGATGCTACCTTGTCGAGAAACAATGTACTTATCAAGAGACCCATTAGGCATGAACTCGTATATAAGAGCACGCTTCGAACCCTCGACAGTGAAGCCTATGAGTCGCACGACATTGACATGGTAAATTCTTCCAATGGTGGCAACTTCGTTGATAAAATCTTGTCCATTGGCTTTTGACTTGCTCAAAATTTTTACAGCTGCAAAACCGCCGCTACGAAGCTTTCCCTTATACACTAAGCCAAAACCTCCTTCACCCAACTTGTCTTTAAAACCGTTGGTCATTTTCTTAATATCCGAGTAAGAATACCTTACTGGCATAAGATCATTATCATGACTTTGCAAGAACTTTTCAATGTTGTCATACATGGATAAATGTCTTCTTCGCCATTTGTAGATCAAGAAGATTATAAAACATGGAAGCCCGCACAAAAATAACAATATATGATATGCCACTGCATAAATACATCACAAAAACAATCAATGATGTAAACAAACAAATTTTTTTGTTATTTGATTTCCACATCTTTTTTTTATTTGAATAGAAATGTGACTTTCATTATGTTGTAGAGTCCTTTCCAATTTAACAGTGTATCCATGAAAGCATATTCTTCTCAAACAAACAAATTCCTATCATAAAAAAAAACTTCTGTATCTCATTTATTTTAGGGTGTGTATATGTGTGTGAGCATGCACATAATTTGGCCCATGTTTTTCTTTAAATTTTCTATTTTATCCATTAGCTTTTATACTTTTTTTTCATCGGTAAAAGTCCTTAATATGAACATTTTAACTTCTAAATTTGTGTAACTGCATTCTATTTCTTCAATTTTAAAAAATGACTCCCTCAAAGCTCTAATAAATACCTTCTGAAAAAAGCTCTAATAAACCTTTTGAAGATGCAAACATAATAGTATTTATGCAGTTCTATGATACAAACAATAAACGGAACAATATAAAATACTTACCAATGACGGTAAGTAGCGCGGTGAGCAGCAAAATGACAAAGTTTAATGAATATGAAGAGATGGTCACATTAAAATAACCTGCCAAATAAAAACAATACAAAATATTAATGATATGATAGTAATGTTAAGGATTGTTGGAGTTGCTTCGGACAACTGCGTTAGACACTGCCCAACTCAATAAGCCACGTAAGTTTCAAAAATCCAGTTATGTCCACTCTCTCTTAATCAATATATAGAGAAATAATTAAACATTAAGATTTGAACTTAACTCTCTCTGTTTATTAAAAGGAACTGAGAAAAAGATGGATAAGAGAAGAGGCATCGTAAAAGAGGAATATTCAGTGTATTATTTGTTTAACAAGAAGAACAAGAACTTTTAAAAGAATTAAACAGATCTCTTTAATTCATCATTCCCCTTATTAGGAGGGATGAATAAAGTGAAATGATGAAGATGAGAGATGTAACTTACCATTCATCTCATGTTGCCTGATAAGTGAGCAAAAGGATGAAGATCAATAATTCATCCAAATAAAAAATAAAATGAATTACAAAGGATTTGAAGGAGAGGAGACACTCCATCTAAATCAAAAGGCTTAAAAATAATATCCAGTCCTTTCTTAGATCCTTAAGATCCTGCTTGCTAAATGAAAGATACATTCAATCCCTCTATCCTAATCATTTCCCTCTCATCCATCTTTCCTCCAATTCCTCCTAGCAAATAGTTTATAAAAGTTAATCCGTGAATATTTCATTAAGTCTTTGAAAAGAAAAATACAAAAAAAAAAAAAAAAAAAAACTAAGAAGATAAAACATTTAAATAAATCCTAGAGAAATTGCCCATATATATGTGCAATCTTTTAATCTTTTAAAGTTCCATATATAGTTTTATAAAACTACGCAATCACTGGCTTGGTTGGTAGTAAGAAGGACATCGAGAACATCAAGATTAGAAGCATCTTATGCAATAAGTAACTAACTAGGAGGAATTTACAAGGACCATTTGCAGGAGGTTTAGTAGTATAATTGATGTGGTGGAGAAGTGTAATAAACTAGTGTAGGTTAAGAGTGTAGAGAAATATGTGAAGAAATTTGAAGAACTCAAATCTTTAATAATTGTCTTAAATCCATCACTACCAGAAAGTCTTATAACATTTCTAGCTTCATAAGTGTACTCAAAGATGACATCATCAAGCCAATGCAAAAGATCCTAAGACCAACAATCTTGACGCAAGCTTTTGATCAAGTTAAATGGCAAGAGGAATTCAATAACACTTCGGCCAAGAAGAACAGATTCATTTCAAAAATTGTTCCTTATGGTATGAGCAGACAACCAAGTAATCTAACCATTCTAAAATAGTAGCGTCACATAGTTCAAAGCAACATCTTATTAAGACTTCACATGAGCAGATCCAGGGGAGGCTAAGGCAATGTTTTATATGTGAAGAGAAGTATGCACTTGAAAATCATTGTAATATGAAAGGAATACATATGATAGATGGGGTAGAAGAGGAGAGGGAAGAGTTTATGGATGCGGAAGAAGGTAATAGTGATGGAATAACAGCTGAAGATGATAAACTAAAGAGTATGGTCTGGTCTATCTTTAAATACGTTGGCTGATAACTATGCACTTAACATTATCAGAATCAAAGACAGATGTCAACGAAGATATATTGTGGGATAATTGTTTCCCATTAAAGTATATAAAGAAACCAAACAAGCAGTGCAAAACTCACAAGTAAAGCATTATTAGAAGAATATGATTTATTATTTGCAAAACCTAAACACCTTTCATCGAGATTTGATCATGTGATTTCTCTATTACCTGGAGCCAAACTGATATTATATATCAGACCTTATAATAGCTCAGTTATGCACAAAAAAGAGAGATAAAAAGTATGGTGAAGGAGATGTTGTAGAATAAAATTATAACAACACAATTACAGTCCATTTACCTCTCAAATACTGTTGGTAAAAAAAAATATATATATATATAACACATGGAGATCTTATGTTGAATACATGCAACTAAATAATTTTATTATAAAAATAATTTAACAATCCACACGTCTAATCTAATATGCACCTTGTTTGGAGAGAGAAAAATTCTTACCATGGAAAAATTCTTCTATATAATATAACAGAAAACCTGAAAAAAAAAAACAATTGTTAAAGATGTGTTTTAGAAACATGAAACTATTTTTCTTTTTCATTTTTAGTTTTTCTTTTCTTTTCTAATAAAAAATTATAAAATATGTTCAATTGTTAAAAAAAATATTTATTTTTTTCACCAAAAATAAGAAACACATCAATGTTATAGATATTTTTCATAAAAATCTCAAAACTATAATTTATAATTATCTTAATATTTTTTATTTGTGATAATCTAATTATAAAATATTTATTAAAATTTAAAATTATTTGTAAGAATCCGCGAACTCAAAAAAAATTTTATATTAATTTTTACAATAAAAGATAAGTTTGCCATACTAATTAAATATGAAAATGAAAAAAAAAAACAGTTTTAATATTTCACTTTCCTAAAACATTCTTGTATATAAAACAAAAAAAAAAACTATATTGTTTGTGTCTTTACTTTATTTGAAAAACAATGGAAAAACTTGTAAATAAAAACTATAGATAATCTCTAAAATCTATTTTTCAAACTCAGTACAAATTTTAAAAACTGGCATAGCGTTTTTTGAATGGATAAATATATATTGCATTTGAACATAAAGTTCTAGTTTATGGTTTTTTTAACTTCAATTTTCCAGAAAATTAAAGTATTTCTTTATTTTAAATAGCTCCTAGGTGACCTCGAGAGTGCTCTTTATTGTGGAATATAGAAGGAGTCATGCATTTGGTATATATTAAGCCGGATATTCACTTCATACTTAGCAGCTCATTGTCATTTTACATACAGTTTCTTAGGATCCTAACTAGCCTAGAAGTTAGAGAGTTCACATAATATTCTTGGAAAGCAAAGCCTCAAAGATCTATTTATCTCTAATATTCCACAAACTTTAATGTTTTACATCCTTTTTAGTTTCATTTTCACAATCTATAGAAATTAATAGAGAAGTTATTAATAAATATTTGTTAAGTTTAATATGCAAGCTAATGATCTATATATCCCAAAGTAATTAATCCACACGTCTAATCTAATATGCAACTTGTTTGGAGAGAGAAAAATTCTTACCAGGATAATTGAGATAACTTTCCAGAAAATCTGCAATATATATAGAAACAAGCTAATGAGTGTGTTTTAGAAACAGAACATTATTTTTCTTTTTCATTTTTAGTTTTAGTTTTTCTTTTCTTTTTGAATTTTCTTTTTTAATAAAAAATTAAAGAATATGTTCATGTGTTAAAAACAAAGATTTACTTTTTCACAAAAAAAAAAACAAATACATCAATATTATAACTATTTTTCATAAAAAAATCAAAACTATAATTTGTAATTGTCATCTTAGTATTTTGTATTTGTGATAATATGATTATAGAATATTAATTTTATTTGACTCGAATTAATTATCTTTAAAGAGTTGTACCAAGTTAATTGGTATGTAAAAGAGAAGGTGAGTCTTAAGTGATATTTGGCATGTAAAATTTAAATTACTATACAGAAAAATATTTTAAAAAAGATTTTTTTTTAAGTTAGCATAGTTAATTAAAACTATTGGTGGAATAGCACAATTGAAACACATTAGCAAAATAATATAGTTATACATGTTGCAATTAAAAAAACATGATTTTTATAATTTATCACTATTCAGAATAGCGATATCCTTTAAAAAGATATTAAATAGACAAAAAAAAAAAAAAAGATTAGAAAGAGAAAAAAAAATCATAGGAACACATCAAAGCTACAACACCAGTGGTACTATATAAAAAAATAAATTCAAGGAGATAAATTTAATGACACTAAAGAAAATCACTAACGATAACCCGAGTGGGTCACATTTACCGTCTAAAGACAAAGGTGGCCCACATGTCTTTGACAATAAGGGTGACTCATTCAGGTCACTATTGGTAACTTTATTTGATGTTGTTGGATTTATCTTGTTGAAATTTTTATGATGATACTTGTAATATTGTGATAAGAGTTTCAAAGTGTTTTTATAATCTTTTTCTTTTTTTTTCTTTTTATCTCTCTACCTCCTCATTTAATATTTTTTAAATGATGTACCAAGTTATAAAAGTCATGTTTTCTAATTATGACATATACAAACTATACTATTTTATTAGTTTTTTTTTCAACTATGTTATTTTGTCAATTTTTCTAAAAAACAAATTGCTAAAACCAAAAATAGCCTTTAAAAAATTAGTTATAAAGCGGTAAGAGAGAGATACAAAATTATTACATTTGAGAGAGAAACAAAAAGATATATTTCATATGCGTGTTTGAAAGTGTGGTAGTGGTTGATTTTCAAAGTATTTTTCATTTCAAAACATATTAAAATAATATATATTTTTTAAAAAAATTATTTTTGATATCAACACATGACAAGATAAAAATAAAAAATATATTAATTTAAAACAAATAAAAAATAAAAAAAAAAAATTTTTTCAAAAACACTTCTAACACAATGTAATTTGGTGTGGAAAACTACAACTTCTAATGGGAGTTAATTTTTAACCTCTGTAATAATTAAAACAATAATATTTGTTTTTTTTCCCCAAGTGTCTATATCTATATTTAAAATACATAAGAGAGAGAGAGATTTAAGAAAAAATTAAAATCATCAAAACGTTATCTGGAAAAAGAAAATGCCTATGAAAACTCTGTTTTAAATTTTTGGAGCAGAGAAAGCATACTGTTTGTTACCTTTGGAGCTAGTTAAATAGAATATAAAAAAACCTTGGATAATATACGTTAATTTTCCATGTAAAGAATAACAGCAATGTGAAGGAGCTTCTTACCTATTGCACGTCTAATGGTACTGGACCTACTGGTGTCGTCTGTTTATTAAGAAAAAAAAAAAGTCAAATTAAAATAATTGATTTAAATCTTCTTAAGAGATTAATTAGCATGCAGACAGGCAGAATTTTAACCCTTAACACATAAACGGAAACCAAGCAATATTGGAGCATAATTAATTTTTATTTCTCTATCATCACAATAGAAATCATTAATATTGACTTGTAGAAGATTTCTTGCAAGTTTTTATCAATATAAAATAAAGCAAATACGGTATCGATAATCACAATACAGTACTTGAGATAAGCAGAGAGAGAGAGAGAAAATACGTGCCACAATAGATGTTCCTGGTGGATTTATCAAGGTCGCAGCGGTTCTCTTTGAAAGAATGACAACAGGCCGAAACCCATGAAAGCTCGAACCCATGTACCAAAAGATGATGGACATCTATATAGGACATATTGGTCATATTTTCTGGCAGAAGAAATCCAGGCACACTATAAATCAAATTTATATGGCATAAGTCCGGTAAATCTTGCAAGTGCCCATGAACAATGACATAGGAATGACCTTCCTTGATGCAGCTGGGAGAAGAGATACTGCTAGACGAAGAAGAATTATATGCAGTCCTACTGCCATTTTTGCAAGAAGAAGTATCCAAAATATAATATGGATCCAAAATATCCAAAAGATTCAGTATTTGATTTTCGCAACATATGAAAGTTATCGATGCTTGATATCCAATCCTAATATGACGTCGATCATAAAACGCCGAGGGCGAAATATATCGCATAATAGAATGATGAGGGATGGAGAAGCAATCATCCTGCTGAACACCTGCTTCCACAAGTCGAATTGTGAAGTCACTGTAATTGATTGCCAGAACATAATATTTTACCATGTTCAAGTATAAAGTTGGACGCATGTTGTTTTCACAAGCAAGTTCATAATTTTTGTTGCCGCAGCTTTCGGGATCGGTATTTAATCGAAAAGGGTAGCTAATAGTATGGATATTGCCGCAAGAAGAAGGAGCGCAGTAACTGTTGTTCTTTCTAGCACTGCAACCATGGTGGGTGGATAGGATCACTAGCAAAAGAAGGGCTGCATACGCACCACCAAAGAGGTGCCTGAATGTTCCTCCGAACATTAATTGAGAGAGAAAAAGTTCAGGGAAATAAAATATTGGGTTTGTTAAACTTTGCTGAAAAGGTTTATAGGATATATATACACACATCGACTACCATCTTGATCAATATGAAAGGAAATCAATGGCCACAAATTAAAGTCTTCGAATTATTGCATGGTCACGGTCCCACAGACAAAGCATTAGGAAATTACATGAAGAGTTCACACAAAAGAAGCGAAAGACCTCTAATTCATGGCTTCCACTTACCAAATCAAGCTCGTCTACGTACGTCATGGGCCCATTCTAAATATTGCGACGCAGACGATCCAAAATAGAGAAGAAAAAAGGGAAAACAAAATGTAAGGAGCCTTCACTTGAAGTTTCCAAGGCAAAACAAGACAATTACAGTAAGGAGAAACGCGCTCGGTCATGATCAACGCTTACAGAAAGCTTACGATCAAAAGACATATGGTCCTTCCTGTCTTCCTTCGTTGCTGACACGACGAAGACTCAGAGAAAAAGTAAAGAAAAATATGTGGTTCACATTTGGTCATGATCAACGCTAACAGAAACCTGACGATCAAAACGCACACTTTCCTCTTTTCTTTTCTTTGTTGCCGACACAACGAAGACCCTTACTAATGAAGCCGTGAAAATATGACTTTTTCACATTCATTGTCACCGTAAATTATAGTAGTAATTTAATTTTGTTTTTTTTTTTTTTTCTTTAGATATTGTTTTTTTTTAATTTAATCCTTATTAATTAAGTATTAAATATTAAGATAAAAGCTGTGGGGAAAATATTATTTCCTCATGCCCTATTAGCACCGTTGATTATAATAATAATCTATATATTTTTTTTTTGTATTTTGATATATTTTTTATTTTTTAAAATTTAGTTTTTATTAATTAAATATTACGTATAAAGCTAAAAGATGTGGGGAAAACACTCTTTCCCCACTCCTATTAGCACCGTGGATTATAATAGTAATCCATGGTGTTTTTTTTTTTTTTTTTTGCATTTTGATATTAATTTTTTTTAATTATTGATTTTTTTTTAATTTAATCCTTATATAATGTATTTATAGGGATTTAAAGTTGATAATTTTATTTTATTTTTTTATATAGTTATTGCGGTATCAATAAAATATCTCAGCATAATAATATCATCTATTTTAAAAAAATTTAGTTTGATAAAATTAAGTATAAAGCTGAAAGATATAGAAAAACATTGTTTCCCACCATTAGCACTTTGGATTTGTAATCCATAATGTTCTTTCTTTTTATCTTTCTATTTTGACCCTTTTTTATTTGATTATTGATTTCTTTTAATTTAGTTTTTTTTAATTAAATATTAAGAATAAAAAATATACTAAAATACATAGAAAAATCACTGTTGCTATAGACTCACTTCATTACGCATTGTTATAGCGGAGTGATGAATATAGCCTTGGCAAAAAAAATTTGTTTGCCTGGTATTTTGATATTTTCACACGAGCTATTTGGTATTATTGATTTGTGTAAATGTATTTTTATCTATACAATATTTTATGAATAGTAAAATAACAAAAATATCTTCTAGAGTAAAAAAACAATCTATTATTCCAGGTAAGGATATTTAGGTATTTTTATTTTTTATATATAGTTGAATTATAAAATGTACCCTTGGATCCAAATATTTAATACATTCAGGTCAGGAGTATTAGAGTTTTTTGTTCTCTTTTATGATTTTTTTATTTTTATTTTTTAAAATTATTTTAATGTGCAGATATTAAAAATAATTTTTTAAAAATATAAAATGATTAAAGTATGGTATTAAGACCTTTTAAGATGCTTAGAACATCCTATGTAATACTTGAATGAATAAATTTAAATTATTTTTTATTTTAAAATATATTAAAATAATATTTATTTTCTTTTTAAAATTTATTTTTAACATTATAACATTAAAAATAATAAAAACAAAATCATAAAAAATTAATTTAAAACAAAAACAAATTAATTTTTTTAAAAAGCACGGAGGCGTAAATATGCAAACCCTTTCACAGTATTATAGAGTAGAATATTTAAATGAGATTTCTTCAATCTAATCTACTTGAATCACTAATTTATTTGTGTTTTTTTAAACAATTTAGGGTTTTTTTTTAGTTCATAAACTTGTTCATTGTGATCTTCTTATAATGTTTTTTAAGTGTTCTTCTAAAATAATAATAAAAAAAAAACCCTAAAATTTTGAATTTTGGACCAAACAAATCACACTCCTTTTCAATTGCCAAATCTAGACAATTTTTTAAAAGTCTTTATTAAGCCTTTTTTTACGTAAAAAAAAATGATCTAACCCACTCCTCACTGAAAAAATTTGCAGCAGCAATCTTGGCTGCAAATTTAAAGAAACTTCTTCTCATCTGTTGCCCTCTACATTACCATGTTTGAAACAGAAGCATCTGGAGTTAAACAAATGATTGTGGAGGGTTGATAGCCTGTCCGGTATCCATGCCAATGATCTGATAAACCGGATTACGATAACATCAGCACGGATTGGTCTTGGATTATTAGATAATCAGCCTATAAACATCCATAAAATGAATATCCAACCATAGTAATAAATATTATCAGACAACAAGCACACATCATGAGTACTGTCCAAACCAACAACAGATCCAAACAAATTTACAGAACTTGAATTCAGAAGTTTGCGAATCCAACTAACAAACGAAGATAGAAACCAAATCATCTTGATTATGAGAGAAACACCTCAGGGCCACTGATCAAGTATCTACCAATACCGTAAGGCTGTCAAGTAAACAAGAAAGAAAATCAGAAACGGGTCATAAGCGAAAGCCAAGGCAGGAACGTGCTTACTAAAAGAATCAGAAATTTTTATTAAGTGAAAGCAGCATCTTTTTCTCAGAGTTTTTCTCTATGAAAACAAAAGATAGTTAAATACCTGATGATGATCTTTGACACGTAAGGAGTGTGAGGGGTAGAAGAACTTTCCTGTTGCTCTGTATCATCGGCAGAACCTAAGAGTTCCGTGGTGGTCTCTTGCTACGCTGGTAATTAATTTCGATTTCTGAGATGTGAGAAATCTTGTTCCAGTCTTCACCCTTCTCCTCCTCGTAACGTTCTGAAAGAAGGGGGCATTCATTGATCCTCAATTCCAGTAGTGGTGCTGTAAGAACATAGTCTGGGAGTGCTTTCAACTTGGTACAGCCCTTGACTTCTAATTCTCGAAGTTGTGGCATTATTGCTGTCCTTGTATCTTTTTCTCCCAAGCTCGTTCCAATTCCGTCCCACCCTTCCAACTCTTCCATTTTCCAGATACTGAGTTCGATCAGCTTCGGGAAAGCAGAAACCGGCGCCATTTCTCCGTTTTCTCCATTCTTTGATATACCTTCACTGCCATTGTTAACAGGTCCTAATCCTAAAAATCCAACATCCAACTTTCTTGTTTTCACACCTATTTTTAGTTTCTCGAGGTAAGGTAATCTTCCGAAAGGAGGCAGAACCTCGAAGCTTCCACAGTGAGAGATATCAAGCCCCCTTAATTTGGTTAACGACATGATCCAGTTCGGTAACAAGGTCCCTCTGAACTCAGATATGCATAAAACTTGCAAGTTTGATGGTGGTTGCAAAGCTTCAATTAAAGCATTCTGGTCAACTCGCAGCTCTGTTTCATCTCCATTGAACAGCAGATATAAACCAATCAGGTACTTCTTCTTCTTGATTTCGGCTTTCACGGCTTCGTTCACATCTCTGACATTTAGCAGTTTCTCTATCCAAAGAGTCCCTCGAAGGTGACTTAAGTTTCCCACTTCACCAAGGTTAGCTGCAGCACTTCGACCCCTACGTCCACTAACAATGAAATTTGTTAATGTTCGAAGAGAAGTTAATTCCTCTATTCCTCTCGGCAGGAAGGCTACACCTGAACCGAATATCTCCAAATGCCTCAATCTGATGAGCTTTCTCATCTTTTGAGGTAATTTCTTTACAGCAACACACCAAGTAAGATCTAAGGACTGCAAATTATATAAATCACTTATTGTTTCAGGCAGTTCCTTTAACCACTTACAGTAAGAGAAATCGAGGTACCTTAGATGCAACAATTTCCCCACGTCACTTGGAATTTCTTCAATCTGAGATACACTCAAATCAAATAACCTCAAATACGTCAATTTGCGGAGCAATTCAAGCAGCGGTTGGCTGATTGCGGTATCGTTAAAAGACCTGATCAGGAGGCTGCGGAGTTTTCCTGCTTTGTAGATGGACTGAGGGAATCGTGCCCAATTGGAAACTGTCATAATTGCATGACGAGCTCTTTCATAGAAAGACCCAGTTTTCTGTCTCTTCAGAACATCAGTTTCCACCGTGAAGCATTCATCCTTCATCAAAAACTGGGCGAAATCATGCACTATGTCATGCATCTTGAACTTTATAGAGTCCTCGTCCGTTTCTTGAAAATCCTGGAAGAAAGCACGCGTAGCTAAGATTTCGAAGTAGCCCTCACCAACCAGCTCCATTTCTTTACTCGGTGATGCCTTGAGGTAACCTTGTGCCATCCACATTTTAATTAATTTCCCTCTCTCCATCACATGATCTTTAGGAAACATGGCACAGTATGTGAAACAGCTTCTTATTGCAACAGGTAAATCATAATAACTCAGAAGCAAAGGGGGAAATATGCCCTTTTCAACCTCCTCTATTTCCCATAGTTCATTAGATAAAATATTGTCCCATTCTTCTGTAGTTGTTTTAGATTGCATGAGACCTCCTAGTATCTTCGCAGCAAGAGGCAAACCTTTACACCTATCTACAATTTGCCTGCCAATCTCAGTGAACATTTCACACGCATCCTGGCTTCTCCCATAGAACGCTACCTGACTGAATACCGACCAGCACTCCTCGTCCGTCAACTTCCCAAGGAGCAAAGAATAATCAGATTCCATCATCTTTGCTACTGTATCCTTACGAGTAGTCACTAAGATTCGACTTCCCGGGGCTCCACACTCGAGAGATTCTTTCAGTGGCTCCCATTTTCTAGGATTATCTTCCCACACATCATCAAGTACAAGAAGGAACTTCTTTCCCTCGATAGATTCAGAAATTCTCTTACAAAGTGGTTCCAGCTCTACTAAATTTGGAGCTGCCCCGCTAAGATCTTCAATTATGGCCTTCGCAACCGTGTTCTCATCAAAAGGATGTGAGACACACACCCATATTCTCTTCTCAAAGTAAGTCTTAATCTCATCAGCATTGTAGGCTAGTTGGGCAAGAGTTGTTTTCCCTAACCCTCCCATTCCCACAATGGAGATGACTTGAACTTTCCTTCCTTCTTGAGTACTGCTGTCGCACAACAACTTGCTGATCACATTTTTCTTCTCATCTTCTCGTCCGTGCACCCTAGATACATCGACAAAGGAAGTGGTTTGCCGGTCGGGTTCTTTTTCGATGGCCTTGTGCAATTCAAAACCAAACACAGCTTTCTGTTTGGCTATATCTTCCAGTTTTTGACCAACTTCTACAATCTTACAGGCGATTTCATGACGTCGAGCCACCCGACGGAAACAAAAGCAGTAGGAGCGCAGGAAGGAAGACACCACCGATTTTGGAGCTAAAGCATTTTCTGCTTCCTCCATTTCCCATTTCAGAACCGCAGTACTCCACTCATCCAACACGTCATCCATATCATAAGACACATCTTTGAGGTTGTTCAGCCAATTTTTTACGGCAGCATCCTTCAGCTGTTTTCTCTCTGCGTCTTCAAGGACATCACGGATAGCTTGGAAATTGTTTTTGAGATGTTCAATTTCTTTCTCCACGCCTACAACAAGTTTCACTTCATGTTCTACCTGCAATGTAATTTTTCATCAGAACAAATTCAAAATCATACGATTCTTCAATTATTACTTCTGATTTTTTATTTTTCTTCTTATATCATGATCATATATATATCACGTGTGAAGAATTTTTCCTGCTTTTGAGCAGACAGCTTTTGCCCATAGAAACAACAAGAGGTATACATGTACATAACAAATATTTTTTTTTGGTAAATCTCAACAGTAGTCCCCAAATTATAACTCAAATCTCAATTGAGTGCTGGAAAATTCTTTTATCTCAATTGGATCCCCAAATTTCAAAAATAAACAATTGAGTTTTTGGTCTCAACTCTTCAAAATTCTTTTATCTCAATTTTTTGAATTAGCATTTCGAGAGATAAGAAGGTTTAAACACACATATAGGGATAGGGCAAGAATTCATTGTTCAAAATACAAATAAAAAGGATATTTTTAAAATTTTAACATAATAGTGTGTATTTTAATGGCTCTGATCCTTTCTGTATGTATTGTTTTTTAGATTAGCCTAAACCTTTATATATTCTTTAATTGTTAATTATATGTTTAATTACAATTTGTCCCTTCGAAGCTTGTTAGTTTTTCAATCAATCACATAGAATTTACTTTTTGTCAATTATCTACTTGAAAATTCAAAATTGCTTTCAATGGGAGGAATATAATGGAAATCAATGAAAAAGAGCTCCCTTTTCACATTACTTACATTAATTTTAAAATCATCAAACACGACTGATTTAAAAATTATGTATGAACTTTTTTAAGAAATAAATATAATTACAATAATCTCAGATTATGTATGCATGTGTAACATGGTTCGAGGGAAGAAGTGCCGATTGAAATTATTTAT
The DNA here is from genome assembly GCF_005239225.2 of Populus alba. Lineage (NCBI taxonomy): Eukaryota > Viridiplantae > Streptophyta > Magnoliopsida > Malpighiales > Salicaceae > Populus > Populus alba. The sequence continues at coordinate 2,196,981 of NC_133298.1, read as the reverse complement.
ATGGAAATAGGTTGATAATTATAATTAACGAGATTAAAAAGAAAAATAAGCAAAGATTTCTATATAATACAAGAACTTATTTTATCCTAACATTTGGTTATTATCTTGAAAAAAAAATACTTTTAAAATGCTAAAAATTTATTTCAAAAGTATCCACTAAAAAGATTTATTTTATATTTTTTTCATTAATTGTTGATCATCTAAATATATTTTTATCTCTTCTATATTTTACTATACATGCAAAGCACACAACTCTCATAATCTTGATCATTTTTCTTATCTTGCTTCAAAAAAAACGCAGATAAAATTAGTAAAAATACATTATTTGTGAATTGCTGAAATATAATTAAGAGTTTTAGACAAAAGACAACACGTATAGTCAGGGGCGGAAGGAGGTGGGTAAGCAGGGCCCGGGGCCCCCCTAAAATATTCCACCCCTGTATAATATATATAAGCTTGTGGGAATTATACGGAGAGGTATTCTTGTTAAAATAATAAGGTCATTCAACCCTAAAGAGAGCACAAACTCTTATTTATTAGAGATTTAATTCTCTGTGCGCGCGTGTATTAAGATAGTCAATACTACTCTGTTTGGTAAAAGAACTCGTTGTTTGACGATAAATAAATAAAATAAATAAATTATAGGTAGTGAGTGCATCATGTATTTGTTGAGGTTGTGATTACCCCTACAACAATATTTCATCTTATTACGAAATCAATTACAACTGGCTGATTAGGAGAATATATATATATATATATATTATTAGGTAATTAAGTGTGGAAGAGGTTTTTTATTCTACAAAAGTAAGTTTTCTTACTGTAATTAAGTGTGATTTTTCAATTTGATTTTTTAAAAATTAATTTACGTACCCTAATATAAATCCTGTAAATATAAATTCATTACTTTGCACAATAAATTTTGCAGCTGGTCAAAAACAAAAATATAATTATAAATCATAAGTAAAAATTTTTCAACGAAAAAAATTGAAGTAGAGCCATCAATTAATTTATTTTTTATTAAACAAAACAAGGTAACTTAAATTTAAAATCTATTTTTATTTTTGTTTTGAGATGTTTGTTAATAATTTGATGAGGTTTTTTTATATATAATTCTACCATTTTTGCTTTATTTTTTTCTTAGATCTGCTAATTTTACCAATTTTTTTTGAATTCTTGTTATAGTGTTTTTTTTAATTAATTAGATATATTTCATTGGTTTGTTTTGATTATACTTTGATTTTTTTTTATGTTTTGTTTTTAGTAGAATCATCAAAAATTATCAATTTTTTCTCACGATATATGTTTTGATTTTAGGTTGAACCATGAACAAAATAAGAAGAATTTGATTTTTTTTTCAAAAAAAATATTGATAACTCGCAACCTAGTGAACCAACTCCAATGTGTAATGTTAAAGTTATGATTGAGCAACTCCAATGCGCCTCAGTTTACAAAGAACCCGCGTTGATTAATGCGAGAATAGTTCTTTATTATTTTTTGCTTTCATTTCAAACATAAAATAATGCTTTGTTTTAGCTAATGTTTCTTATATACTTTGTATGTTTATATTTGATAGATATAAAGACCAACATTAAAGTGATGAATATATTATGAAGATGAAATTAACTTCGTTGTTTTGACTCAATTTGGTATTTTTTTCAAACTTTTTACCTCATACAAAGATCATTATATGTTTATAGTAAGTTATTTGAATAAAAACTAAATTAAACATGTTTTTTTTACAACTCATGTACAATAAAGTAAAATAAATATTATATTTTATTATATTAATTATAGCCCCCTAACAAATAATTCTAGCTCCGCCCCTGCGTATAATTCTGAAAACAATAGTTTTTGAATAGAAAAGCTTTGGCATGCATGAAAGCATAACTAAACGTTTTAGTACCTGAAGACGAGCGGTTGTCATTATCTGCTCCAAGATTGTGGATACAAGTGCATCAGCCATTGTTGATTTCAATATTTGATCGGAGGAAGGAAGGACGGAGAGATCAAAGACGGTGTTAATATTGATCGACAGAATTGATGAGGAAGGGTTGTCTGCCTTTCACAGAACGTCGGGTTTGAGCCTCTGAGGAGAGTTCAATGCTTCTGTAAAAAGCATAGTATTGATGCTTAATTGGAACGCAAGGTAAAAACAAAAAATTGCAAAGCATATTCCAAAACCAGTTATGAACGTTCTGCTTTGCCATGATAAGTAATAAAAAACTTGAAAGCAACATTTACTTTGTACGTAAATGTTGTGAAACTATATATATATCAAGAAGCATATAAATAATAAAATAATATAATTAATAAAGAGTAAATAGAATATATAAGAAAGAAAGGAGATTAGGGGATGAAGAAATAGTATTTTTATTTTGTATGAATTTATAGTTAAATATGTGCGTCTCATTTTCTCAACAATGATTTTATTTATAGATACATATACATAAATACTTGTAAATTTAAAATGTCATAAGATATAAATTCAAATGACTTAATAATAATAAATAATAGTCAATGAATATAATAAAAAAATATATAGAAAAGCATCTAGACATTTATTTACTATGTATAATTTTATAACAGTAATTATTATTACTTGAGAAATGAATAATTAATGTAAAGGGGTAAGTAAAAATAAGAAAGGTAGTTTTGCGTATTTTATTTTTGTATTTTAAAATTTTTTTTGATAAAAATTAAAAAAAAATTTCTTTACTTCAAATTAATATTTTTTAAATATTTTTATATTATTTTGATACGCTAATATCAAAAATAATTTTAAAACATAAAAAGTATTATTTTAATATATTTTTAAATAAAAAAATATTTTTATAAAATTAATAACTACAATCAAACATTAATATTGCTTATAGCAAGAACCTTCTTTTTGAAGTTTCCGAGGCAAAACAAAACAATTACAGTCGGTCTTGATCACCGCTTACAGGAAGCTTACGATCAAGAGGCATCTGGTCCTTCATGTCTTTTCTTTTCTGCCGCGTTGCTGACACAAAGAAGACTCAGAGAAAAAGTAAGTAAAAATATGTTCTTTTTTTGTTTTTTTATTTATTTTGATAATTTTTTATTTTAATCCTTATATTATATATACATTGGAACTTAAAATTAATAATTTATTTTTTATATAATTATTATAATATTAAAAAAATATTTTAATATCAAATTGATATTAAAAAATAATTATTTTTTTTTATTTAATACCAATGTTATCAAACTCGTGAGTTGACTCGTAAAATCGTATGATTTTACGAGTCAACTTATATATAATGTGTAAACTCGGGTTAAAAACTCAAAACTTAGCAAACTCGATCAAACTCGGTTTAAATCGGTCAAACTCGGTTAACTCGGACCGAGTTTACGAGTTTGATGAAATTTACAAAATTTATTAACTCACAGTCTCAACTTTGCTTTTTGCCCAAACCTTACATTCTCAAGTTTCAACCTTAGCACCGCTAGCATCAGCAACACTAATTTGGGCCTGGGATTTTGTTGGGGACGTAGATGGGGCAGGTGAGAGAGGGGGAGGGAGAGGAAGAGGGGAGCACCAGCTACGCTAATTGGGGTTTGGGATTTTGTCGAAGATGTAGACAGGCAGGCGAGAGAGAGGGGGGGGGGGGGAGAAAGAGGGGGATTTGACAGACAGAATTTTAGGGTGATGAAAATGAAAGCCATAGAAGAAGGAGTAAAGTAAAGAAAGGCAAGAGAGGAGGGGAAGGATGGTGTGGTTTTTGAAAGGAGGTTGGTGCAGTCACAATGGTAAGAAGAATTTTATGTGGTGCACAGTTGAGGTGAATATTTTACTTGTGTGGTCCACAATTGTGAACAATTTACTTATAGTTTAATTAAATTGTTTTGGTTTTAATTTACTTTTATATAATTTAATATTTTAAAAATAAATTGACATATTTTTTACAACTTGTGAAGCTAGAGCAACAAATTGGGTTACAATTTTTTATTTTTTATTTTTATTATTTTTATAATTTCAATACCCAGAAAGGATTTTATTGATGTTCTTGAAATATCGCATGCAAATAACTTGTACATTGAAAAAAAAAAAACAAAATGAACAAAAAAAATATTCTTAAAATGATGGCTAATCTTGAAATATTTGTATTATTTAAAATATTTTACTTGTGATTTTATGATTTTAGTTAAAATATTTTACTTTTGATTTTATGATTTTTAGTTAAAAAATTTTACTTCCAATTTTACGATTTTACAATTCGAGTTTACGAGTCGAGTTTAAATTGTATGTTCCGTGTCGTATCAAAAAAATGTTTTTGACAACCTTGCTTAATACGCTTTGCTTTCCTTGCTCTTTTCTGGTGTGTATATATATATGAGACATAAACTACAACAAAAATATTATACAAATAATCCAAACCAAAATATGAATATATTTAGTAAAATTTAACCAAGAGATTGGGGATAATAATAAAAAAAACAAAAATTATTTTTTTATGACTGGAGATCCAAGTTATAATACCGTAATAAATTCATAAAAAATAAATTAAATAAAATAATTATAAAATTTAATTCTCAATCCATTCAATATTAAAAAATAAAATTAAAAAATAACACGAGTGAACACAATTATTCCGCAGAACTCGTGATCCGGGTTATGAAACCCAAATAATTATATAAAAAATAAATCAAAATAAATTATAAAGTCTAAATCTGGTAAACCTCATATTTAAAAATAATAATTTTTTAAAAAAAACTAAGTTTAAAATTAAAAAGACCTCAAAAAATTTGAAGATTAAAGTGAAAAAAACTTGGTATTTTACTATTCATTACTGTAGAATATGAGGAACATGAATGAGGCAATGCAAACAATTAGAGGGCAATCGAAGGAACTTGCACGATTTAGGGACTGTTCAATAATTTAACCTCAATGCCAATTTTATGAACTACTTCTCTAACTTCTCTTCAGATATTCACAAACACACGCACTTGACATTAAACCTTTGATGTTGTCTTTTTTCACTCTCAAGTCTCATGGACTCAAATCCAAACCCTCACTCAATCCTGTATCTTACACGCCTCTCAAAATACTATGTTACTACCACAACACTACTGATAATAACTTCAATGACAACAACATCAACAATGGGTGTAACACCCCAATTTCACCACCACCACAAAAACAACATTTACAGCAGCAGTCTCTTGTTAGATCAATTTGTTCACTTGTATGTGAATCTTACTCCCAACAAACCCAACATGTGAGACTGTTGCAATCTCCAAGTCTCAATCTTTCTGTAAATCCTGATTCACTAACCCATGAACAGGCTATTACTGTTGTTGCTTCACTGGCAAGTGAGGCAGGGTCAATGGTGGCATTGAGTTTTTTCAATTGGGCAATTGGGTTTCCTAAATTTAGGTACTTTATGAGGTTTTATATTGTTTGTGCAACTTCGTTGATTGGTAATGAGAATTTTGAGAGAGCCCATGAAGTTATGGATTGTATGGTGAGGGTTTTTGCTGAGATTGGGAGGTTTAAGGAGGCTGTTAATATGGTTATTGAAATGGAAAATCATGGGTTGGTTCTGACTGTTAGGACTTTGAATTGTGTTACTGGTGTTGCTGGTGAGATGGGGTTGGTTGATTATGCAGAGAATGTGTTTGATGAAATGCGTGTGAGAGGGGTTTGTCCTGATTCTGTAAGTTATAAGTTGATGGCTATTGCTTATTGTAGGATGGGGAGGATTTCTGACACGGATAGGTGGTTAAAAGATATGGTCCGTAGAGGTTTTGTTGTTGATAATGCGACTTGTACTTTGATGATTAGCACGTTTTGTGAGAAGGGTTTTGCGAGTAGAGTATTTTGGTATTTTGATAAGTGGGTGGAATTGGGTTTAAAACCAAATTTGATAAATTTTACATCTTTGATTAATGGGTTGTGCAAGAGGGGTAGCATTAAGCAAGCATTTGAGATGTTGGAGGAAATGGTTAAGAAAGGTTGGAAACCGAATGTATATACACACACGGCCTTGATTGATGGGTTATGTAAGAAGGGGTGGACTGAAAAGGCATTTAGGTTGTTCCTTAAGCTTGTTAGGAGTGATGATTACAAACCAAATGTGCATACATACACTTCCATGATTCATGGGTATTGTAAGGAAGATAAGTTGAGTCGAGCAGAGATGTTGTTGGGCAGAATGAAAGAACAAGGATTGGTTCCTAACACGAAAACGTACACTTGTCTCATTGATGGGCACGGTAAAGCAGGGAATTTTGAAAAGGCATATGAGTTGATGGATTTAATGGGTAAAGAAGGTTTCAGTGCCAATATTTTCACATATAATGCGTTTATAGACAGCCTCTGTAAAAAGGGAAGGTTTCTAGAGGCTTGTAAACTGCTTAAGAAGGGATTTCAACTTGGATTACAAGCTGATACTGTAACATATACCATCCTCATATCTGAGCTCTGCAGGCGAGCTGATACCAGGGAGGCCCTTGTATTTTTCAGTAAGATGTTTAAAGCTGGAGTACAACCTGATATGCATACATATAACACACTGATTGCTGCCTTCTCAAGACAAAGAAGAATGGAAGAAAGTGAGAAACTTTTTGCAGAAGCTGTTGGTCTTGGCTTGGTTCCAACCAAGGAAACATACACCTCCATGATATGTGGATACTGTCGTGATAGAAATGTTAGTTTGGCTTTAAAGTTTTTCAATAGGATGAGTGACCATGGCTGCACACCTGACAGTCTTACATATGGGGCTCTGATAAGTGGTCTTTGCAAAGAATCCAAGTTGGATGAGGCATGTCAGTTATATGAAGCTATGGTTGACAAGGGGCTGTCCCCATGTGAAGTTACTAGGCTAACACTAGCATATGAGTATTGCAAACAAGATGATTCTGCTACTGCCATGGTTATATTGGAGAGGCTAGACAAAAAACTCTGGATTCGTACAGTTAACACATTGATCAGGAAGCTTTGTAGTGAGAGAAAAGTAGGCATGGCTGTATTGTTCTTTCATAAATTATTGGACAAGGACCAGAATGTGGATCGTGTAACTTTGACTGCATTTACCACTGCATGCTACGAGAGCAACAAGTATGCTCTTGTTTCTGACTTGTCTGAGAGGATCTCCAAAGGAATTGGTTAGCAGTCCAGTTTAATAAAAGCAAGTGAATTTCGTTGCTTTAACATACCTGCTTGGCGAGTTGCTTGGTGATTTTAAGGAGATTACTTTTCCTTACCAGTGGCATGGTTTTGATTTGGTATTGTCACTGGTCATTTCAAAGCTTGAAGACTGCCATCTCACAACTCAAAATAAGGAATAAACAGCAAAGAGTGCATACATTTAGCAATTCAAATGAGTTGGCCGAGTTATTGACTGAATGTGGATTTTGCTTTCAAGTTTCTGTGAATCACCTCCCCACTTAGGAATCACTGTTCATTTTCTATGCAAGGCAAGATTGAGAGTTCCGTGAAGCGGAGTTGGAAGGTTGGAGTAGATGCTAGATGTTACTCATGATTTTTCCGATCTTGAAACATTGATCACCAATATATCGGGCTTGATGCTGATGGAGGTGGAACTGAAACGCATTGAGCCACTTGAGATGGCTATGATGATTAAGCAATTCCAGATACGACCAATTTTCTGCTGTCCGAAGTTATATGTTCTTTCATTTACTTTCTTACTTTTCAGAGAAGATTGGGGAACAAGAGACACCTGATTTCGATTGGCCCAGTGGCTGCAATCACCATCTTTACATGGGGTTGAGATTTTTTACTTGTTAAAGATGGCAAACTATAATTAGAATGATGCTAATTGTTTCTTTCTTTTCATAGTAATAAATTTCGAAGTCTTTACATCTCTAATTAAGCATAACTTGAATATCCGTCATAGTTTTCTTTTCTGTACCCGGTAAATGATATTTCTGAAATTTTTGAACTTGTAATGTGATGTAGGCATGGGGCTGGGATGCCTGTGTTTGGACTGGTTTCCCTTGTTAAGAAATAGCAACCAAGATGGTTAAAGATATCGAACAAAATCCAATTGAGATTTATTCTCTTGCTTTTTTCAGCGAAGCGGTATATGCTGCTTGCTGGAGGTGTAATCCGTTGCCATCGCGGATATCGTGCTGGACCTCTGTTGTGAGCTTGAACCAGAAGATCTCTGACAGCGCAAGGCATGAATGATTCATTTTACCTTGATTTTGTTCAGCTATAAGCACAATCTCGTCATTTGGATATAACAATCCAAATGAAGCTGAAGACGCATTGCAGAAAGCAAATCAAGCTGAAATTCTAAATTGAGCTTTACACAAGTTACGTCACTGAACAGTACAAGCTCTGTAGGCACACTTATGATGACTAGGGAACATTTTTTGGTTGCAAGGCAGAGGCTCGAACCCTAAACCTTGGTTAGGGAGGATGTGAATGCTACAGCTAGGGAACTTTACCAATTTGCCAACTCCAACAGCCCTCAATTTAGTATTTGCAACTAGATAGGCCCATCTAAAGCCTAACCCTTGGAAGTAGGAAAAAACAAAAAATCTAAAGTCAAATGTTCATGCGTACCCTTAAAAAACACAGACGGCATGACGCTGCCTGATGATTAAAGAGAACAGACCCAAATTGATTTGCACATCTAGTACATTGTATGAACACGTCATCTAACTTAGGGGTGTGCAAAAAAACCGAAAAACCGAGTAAACCGATAAAACCGACAAAAAATTAACCGAAAAAACCGAACCGAATAATAAAACCGAGTAAACCGATTAGATTATATAGAAAAATTCCCGGTTCGGTTCGGTTTTCGGTTTTGCAGTGCAAAAACCGGGTAACCGGACCGGACCGGACCGGTTAAAAAAAAAAAGGTCTGTACTCCGCCCTAATATAAATAGAAAATTTTGTTCCACGCTGCCGCGCCGCTCTCTGGCTCTCTTCTCTGAGTTCTCTCCACTAAATGTCTAAATCTAACCCTAAACAGTGAACATTAAACTTTCTCAATCTTTTGATTCTCTCTCACTCTCACGGCTAAAAGAAGCCCCTTCCCCTCACCGGCTCACCCCCTGTCCCCTCTCGCCCCCTCGCCTCTCCTCTCCACTCTCCTTAGACCGACCACCGGCGACCGACGTTTCCTCAACGGCTCAACCTCTCAAAAGTCAAAACCAGTGAGTTTTAGTTTTAGTCCTTTCTGATTCCAACCCAGATCGTAGTTTCTCTTGTTCTATCATGGGTCTGTGCTTATCTGTCGAATCTACATCTTTCTGAGCAATGGGGGTTGCTAGGTTTGACTGTTTTATGGGGGGGTTTAAACGTATGGATTGATTAGTATAAATGTTAAAGTTGTGAACCTTGTTATGCTGGTTTATGGATGGTTTAATTATTGGTATGAATGTTAAAGTTCTGAGCTTTTATTACTCCGTAATAATTGAGTGATTTAACGATTAATCATGGTTGCTATTTTATCTGTTATACTCTTTGTTTTTTCTGGTTTATGTTCCTGATTTATTCTTTGTTTCTTGATGTATTGATTGATATGTGGAATGGATCACTATAGTTCTATAATGAGCTTAGTTGCGGAACAGGAAATGAAATGCATTCTGGGTATAGCTGAGAGCAGAGGTTCTTTCTTTCTTTTTTTTGTGGGTGTGGGGCGGGGGGGTGCAAACTGATAGATTTTATTTTTTAAATTATAGGAAATTTAATAGTTCGACTGATAGGAAGCTTGATTATTAACTTTATGTTTCAAGTTAGTTAGCATTCATTAGATATTCGGGAAAGAGAGTAAGTAATCTAGACGAAATTCATGACAGCATGGGTTTTTTTTCTTCCTTTCATATTTTGTGATTTTTCGATTGCTGTCCTGTCAAGTAGGAAATTCATAATTATAATAGAGAATTCTTTTGGGGAATTTATGATTTGTGGTGTTGATAGCTGATAAAGTCCCCCCACCCCTACCAAGCCGAGCTGCTTAGTTTTGGTGAGAGTATTTCAAACATTTGACAATTGTGTGCTATTATCTCCTTCAGCGATGAATTTATTGAACCTGTATGGACTATGGAAGGATTTACATATTTATTACTTCTTTAACCTGAACCCCACTTAGCAACAGTAGGATAATCAAAGGTTGTTTGTTTTACAGATGCATATATTTATCCATGTGGAGAATCAACTCTTATGCATAATGTCCTATGCATTAGGGATTTTCCTTTGCATTGTTGTTTTCCTTTAGCACAGGTGATCGTATACTCGACCAATTTCGAAGTTCTCTATCTCCAGCAACAGTTCAAGCACTTATTTGTTCTCTATCTCCAGAAACCTACAAAACCTTGAATCAGGTAACGTTTCTTAAAAACTTACACATTTTATTTTATTTATTAATTAACACATTTTTATTCTAACATGTTTAATATTTTATTTTGTAGAATTTGGTGGAAAGTTGCATTTAGCAACGGATGATAATTAGTTCACAAATTGTGAATTTGTGATGCATGTATTGAAAACGTATGGTATAAATATATATATATTTTTAATTTTTATATCTTCTGATTTAATTTATCATGTTATAATTCTAGATTATGAATTTCAGGAATCAAAGTGCAATGCTCTTGAAGTGCTTTTTTATTGAGATGATGTGCACATGAAGATTTATTTTTTGTGGCTTGGAGTGTTTTATGATAATGTTATTTGTTTTTTTTTTGTTAAGCCCTTTGAAGGCAATGGTTTGTATTTTGTAATTTGGATTTTAACTTATTGGTGTATGATTGTGAGTGTGTTATTTATTTAAACTTTTCGGAAGTAGAAAAATATTAGTAAGTTAAAAATATATTGAACACAAGATTGACACTAATAATTTCATATAAATGAATATTTAATGGCCAAAAAAATTAATAAACATAAGATTGATAATAATAATTTAATATAATTGAATATTTAAGGGTAAAAAAATTAAATATATTTGGAATCTTCAAAGAAAATGAGATATTAGCAAAATTAATTGTAAGCCCACCAGAAATCTATTAGAAGCCCATTAAAAAGCCCATTAAAAGCCTATTAAAGGTTCAAAAAAAGCCCAAAAATGCTTATAGGTTTGTCCGGTTTTTTGGTTAAAAACCGGACCGGAACCGAACCGGAACCTGCCGGTTTGGGCCGGGTCCGGTTCGGTTTCGGGTGTTCTTTTTTTTTTTTTTTTTTTATCGGTTTGGTTGCTTTTTTTTGAGGAAAAACCGAACCGAACCGGTTTTGCACACCCCTAACTTGATTCAATAGAAATTTTAAACCAGTTCAAATTTGAGTAGATAAATTTAGTTTATTGTTTTTTATATATATATATATAAAAAAAAAGCATATTGTTTTATATTGAGCTCAAGAGACATTATTAGGAGTTGATCTAATAACTCGTAGTTCAGACAAGTCTCTTAACAGACCTAGCAACAATGTTCTAGATACCAGAACAGACAGTACTTTAAATCAGTTAAAAACACAAGCAAAATGGAAAGAACAAACCAATGGTTTGTGTGTTCACCAAACCTCACTTATTAGCACTTGGACCTAACAAGAACAACATCTCCTTTATCCTCCCACAATTCTCTTTGAAGGTAAATTTCATTACTTTTCTATTGAATTCATTCTTGATCGTCTTCATAAAACCACGATCAAACTCAAAATCTTAGGTTACTGTGATTGATGATTCATATTTTGATCATAAATACCAATAGTTTCTGTGTATTGTTTATAGTGCAATCTTCAAATGGCTCGATCTGCAATTGATGAGACTTCAGATACTGGTGCATTTAAGAGAACTGCTTCAACATTTCGTAACTTCATTTCAAAAGAACCAAATTCACAATTCCCACCAGAATCTGGAAGGTATCATCTTTATGTGTCCTATGCTTGTCCTTGGGCTTCTAGGTGTCTTGCATACTTGAAGATTAAAGGACTTGAAAAGGCCATAGCTTTCACGGTAAATTTCAAAGGATTCTTGTGAATATTCTAGTCTTTTGATGTCTATTAATATTTTGCTATAACATGTAAAGATCCAATCTTTTAATGACCAAAGTAATGTTTTGTTATTGGATTTGGTTCAGTCTGTGAAACCCATATGGGAAAGAACAAAAGAGAGTGATGAGCATATGGGGTGGGTATTTCCTGCATCAGAGACTGAGGAAGCAGGTGCTGAGCCTGATCCTTTCAATGGGGCAAGAAGTATAAGAGAACTTTATGAGCTTGCAAGTACAAACTATGCCGGAAAGTATACAGTTCCTGTATGTTTAGTTACATAAATTGTGTTTTTTGGTTTTTAATCTATGCTTTGCGTCGGTATCTTGAATTGAATGATGGATTTTGGTTTATGATAGGTGTTGTGGGATAAGAAGCTCAAGACAATCGTTAATAATGAGAGTTCAGAAATTATTCGTATGTTTAATACTGAATTCAATGATATAGCTGAAAATGCAGCTTTGGATTTGTATCCATCTCACCTGCAAGCACAAATTGATGAAACCAATGAATGGGTTTATGATGGGATAAATAATGGTGTTTATAAATGTGGGTTTGCAAGGAAGCAAGGGCCTTATGAGGAGGTGATCATTTCTCTTGCTGTTGAATTTGTGTTTAACTGATTCCAGCTTTGTGTTTATGATCTCAATATGTCATTTGAAATCTTCTGTGTTTCTCTTTTGCAGGCCGCAATCCAGTTATATGAAGCCTTAGATAAATGTGAGGAGATACTTGGTAGGCAAAGATACATCTGTGGGAACACACTTTCTGAAGCAGATATTAAGTTGTTTGTCACCCTTATAAGATTTGATGAGGTAATAGATTTTCCCATAAAAAGAAAGTTTAGTTCAATGTATGTTGATATGATTGTTATCCTTTTCCCTCATCTTCTAAGCAGCCAAAAATGGCTTTTAGTAAAATATTAAAAAAAAAAAACTCTCTGATTAGCCTCTAGAGATTCCTAAGAGAATTTTGTTTTACACTAAAGTGGAACTGAACCGTTTAGCATTTCGAGATACAGTTTTATAGAGATTGCTTATAAAAAGTTGCATTATCACCTGTAAGCCTGTATGTAAACATTATATCCGTTTCATAATTTTGCAATTTCTTTCATACACGGCCTTTTCCAGGTTATGGAGGACAAAAGATTGGGGCATATGGAATAGATGGTTTTCTCCTGTTTGAGGTTTCCTTAATTGTCTGCCTTTTGAATGTCCAGAAAAGCTTATGAAAGGTAGAACAGTAATGTTTACCCTTTTGTCCTAAAGATCATGGAACCTATAGGCAACCTTTTTAAAGTTTCTCTAATAGAAGTTCTAGCAATTTCTCTCATTTGGAAATGCAAGTAGAACAGTAATCCTTGTCATCCCATGGCATGTATGGGACATGAGGAAAGAGAGTGAAAGGAATACTGACATTGAAATGAGAATCACTGGTAGCATTTCATTATTTCACAAAAATCATGCCCTTTTTTTGAAGCATAACAGGGAGCTTGGGTTAGTATTGTCAAGTTAAATCCTTTTCAGAGTGTTACAAAATTCGCTTCCGCTTTACATTTTTTGAATGAAATTCGTCCATCTAGCAAAAGTATTTAATGGTCATTTTATTGCAGGTTTATGCAGTTCACTTCAAATGCAACAAAAAGCTGCTCCGAGATTACCCGAATATGTTCAACTACACCAAAGACATCTTCCAAATTCCTGGCATGAGTAGCACTGTTAACATGCAGCATATTAAGCGGCATTATTATGGAAGTCATCCCACGGTCAATCCCTTTGGAATCATTCCTCTCGGCCCTGACATTGACTATTCTTCACCCCACGACAGGAACAGGTTTTCTTCATAGATGCTTTATATCTGCAGATTGTAAACGAACCACAGTTCTGCAAAACTGAGGGCATGTATACGCTTGAATAAGTCGTTTAAGAGTGATTTTTATGTCAACCTGTTCTCTTTTTCTTACTTTCAGAATGATGTGTGTAATATAAGTTGTTGAAGGTGCTATTTCAACTTATCAACTTTCAGAATAAAAAGCAACTGTGTTTTTCTTCTCATACTTTGGAGGATAACAGTAAAGTGTCGGTCTTTGTGCTACAAAGTTCATGGTGCATTGCTTATCATTTGTAATTACTCGATGTACTACGGCCCCTTCCCTCTCTCTCTTTTTTTTTTTTTTTTTAATTTGTCGTACATATGGAGGCAAGAAACACCTCAGACCATCACTGTTGGTGACAACAAAACAGTATTATGCAGGTTTTCCTGTGTCTCTTCCCCATTCTGGAGCTGCAAAATCAATGTCTTCTACTGTACGGCCTTACACTAACAGAAGCACTCAGATATGTGGCAGCCAGATTGCAAGTACAATTATTTTGAAGAGTTTGTCCAATTGTGATCATACACACTGATATGCATAACTGAATCCAACCCTAAAATCTTCATGAACTTGAAAATATTTCTCTTAAAATTCTGTATACATTTCCAAATACGCCATTACAACAACAACAACCAAGCTCGATCCCAACCTAGCTGGAGTCGGCTATGTGTATCAGCATAGCCTTTTGCGTCACTCTGCACGATCATACATCAAACAACCATAACAACATGTTAATAATAAGCCTATAAGCAACACAAGAAGAGATAACCTTGAATTGAACCCAAGAGAAAAAAAAAATGGTTTGCTTCAACATTATTGTTATTGCTATTCTTGTTGATCATTATACATAAAATATATCATTCTTGTTGATGTGAAGAGAGACAGACAGAAAGTGCAAGCTGGGCGTCTTGACATTGAGACCGTTTAAGTTTGGTCCCACCACTTGAACACAAACTACGAACAGCCTCTGACTCATGAGGACATACCACCGCTACCATGCACTCTGCTAAGGCCCTGTTCAGGTGCCGACACGCCGTTTCCCGCCCTGTTCCCGCCGGGACACGGCGGTGGCAATCATAAAGCGCCTTGTGTAGCCTCTCGCACTCCATCTGTCGTGCCATCTTGAAAGAGATCCTCAGATTTGTTGAATTCTTGTATTGGTTTGGTGGGTGTTTAATTTGAAACCCGACCCGGTTTGATATTTGGGTGTTCTGAATCCACATGGGCCATGGAAAATATGACCCAAAACCAAATAATGGGTTTAGATTTGTGATTTGAGCTTGACCCGGTTTACTCATGGGTTCGTAGTTTCCTTTAACCTAGAATGGCCCACGACCCAATTTATATACACCTATACAGCTATATGTGTTTATATAAGAAAACAATTATTTCAAATTTATCAGCAAACTATAAAAAATAATTTTCAATATTATTTGAGGTGGTAAGCAGGTTTTCTTTCTCATGCCAATTTTTTGTGTTGGAAATTAAGAGAAGACAAAGATTAAAATATTATATATTTAATTTGAAGTTAGTTAATTATAGGTTAAGTAGTTCATTCAAGTCAATTAAAATAATATTTTTTTCATTTTAAAAAAAAATATAAAAATAAATTTGTAATGTGTTTTTTATATTGTAATATAATGTGTTTTTTAAAAGTATTTTTCGTTTAAAAATATATTAAAATAATTTTTTTATATTTATTTTATATCAATAAATTAAAATCATAAAAAAAAACATTATTTTGATTTCTTTTCAATTTAAAAAATATTTTAAAAAAAAATATCCAAAACATAAACTACCACACTTCTAAGCTCTCATAATCACCTTGGGAAAAATTATACCAAATTTGAAAAAAAAATTAATTTTGTTGTGTAAAATGAAAAGGAGATCAATTTGATAACAAATCGGGCAATAAAAAATGCAAGTGGATCAATGGAAGGTGTGAGGCAGGGGCTATCTCTACATCACCATGAATAAGTGGGTCCAATCCTTGTTAGATTTATCTACGGCACATTTGAGTTATGGCCCATTTTCTTAATTCCCCTTTTACTCTTTTCATAATTTTAGTCCAAGTTTTGTTCTCTATTAGCAAATGCCATTTCAACACATTTCTCTCTTTCTTCCCTCAAAATAGGTGATAGCATTGAAAGGAGGACCATTTTTGAGTCCCTTGTCGACTTTCATTATTTGTTTTGCGATACATTGGTGCAAATGGGATAGCAAGAATGAGCAATCATTTTAGCATTTATTTTTGTTTATTTTACCCCCTTCTATTTTAGCATTGATGATAAATAAAAAACTGACTTAAATATTTGATCAGATTATATGTACCTTAACTAATCTCACAGATCTTGTAATTAATAACCATATAAGTCTTCAGTAACTTTAAGATTTATGAGACTCGAACCAATAATTTATAAAAAATAAACTTTAAACCTGTTTAATTGAGTTACATCTCTTAGGTTTATAAGTCAAATCTTCTTATGTCAAGTTAGACAATTATTTTCAAGATTCAAAGCTATTAACCCATTATATAATGTCCATGAATTTTTAAAAAGCTTAAAACATCAATTTCATTGTACTTTCAATTAGATACTTTATTTACCATGTGTAGTTATATTGGTTTTGGAATTGTTACATAAATAATTATTGTATAGTTATGCTAATCACAATGTTTCAAAACTTTCATCCAATCAAATAGGAAAACATACCACAAGCAAAATGCAAAAAACATTTACCAATAAACTAAAATAACCAAGGTAAATAAGAAAGCAATAGCAAGAAGAGAACATCACTTCACCATACCCATCACCCTGTAGATAGGTGAGAATTGAATTATTTGGGTGAAGAATGTGCTACTTTTGGGGAGCAAATATGGATGGGACCCTAATTTCCCCCACCAAGCTTAAAAATATCAAAATGGGATCCAAAGAAAAATTTTCTCCTCCATTAAAGTCCTCGCCTGCGCTTCATTTTCAACCGAGAAATGTGATCACTCAAATCACTCCCTCCATCAATGATATGTAGCCAAAAGAAAAAGGAAAAAAGAGAAAGAAAGGATAAAGACATCAAAAAGGATGAAAGCAAATAAAAAGTGTTTGTAATAAAATGGAAAAAATCCATTAATTATTAAACTGGTTATTTGTTATTACATTAGTACAAAATCAATAGTAGCTGATACTATAGAAATTTGTCCGGCTTCTCTCTCTCCAAATATTTTACTACCTAGTTCTCTCTGTCTGCCTAGAAAATATTGAATCTTTTTTTAATTTACTATAGCTTACTCCTCTTTCTCTCTTCCTTCACATCAATAGTCACATAAAGTTTTGAATTTTTTTTTTTAAACTATGCAGAGCAGCAATCACAAATGAAAATGATTGTGTACTAGGGCATGGACAGCTTCAAGGGGCTATTTTTGGAGTCCCCCATCACAGCTCCACCTGTTTTGCTTGGTGAGTGTTGCTTAAAAATCTTGTTTTTAACTGTCTATCCTATCTGGGTTTTGCTTAATCCTTTTGTTTTGGCCTTAATTTAAATGTGGGGGTTGCTTTGTTTTATCAATCTGGAGTTTTTGCTACCTGGGTTTGTTCAATTTCAGCTCATAAAAGAAGCTCCTTTGGATATTTTTGCTTAGTTTTTCAGAAAGTTATGTCTTTATGAAGTATGTGCTCAGTTTTTCAAATAATCATGTCAGTTTTTGCCTTCATGGATTGGATATGTTTAACTTCTTTGTATTGGTTTCTCAAAGACTTGCGTTGACTTGCCGTTTTATATCTCTATTTGCAGACTTCTGGGTGATACTGTTTGTCCTTGATTGCTTTCTGTTTTATTAAGGTTTTCTGCATGGAAAACGATAACATTACTCCACTACCTATGTGTACATTTGTTATGTTAAGTTTCTATTCCTGTGTTCTTCTTTCATTTCTCCTGATATCCTTTGAAGAATTTGTTTCCTCTTTGAGCTTTTATCAGGATAGAGATGATAATGATAATGATAATGATAATGATAATGATAATGATTATTATTATTATTATTGCTATTGTTATTGCTATTGTTATTATTTTGGTGGCCTGTTCTGTATTCCATAGGCTCCCTAGTCTATAAGTTAAACATCTATTTATTCTAGTGCTTATAGCTTCACATTAAGTGACAGAATGCTTGTGTCACATGTTTTGGTCCTTGTTTTCTGCAACATCCACGATTTCCTATTTAGAGACATTCACTACAGGTGTTTTTGCAAATTTATATATCTGGATTAGCTATAGTCTGGTAAATTGTTATTTCCTTTATCTATATATTTTTTTCTGAAATATTGTTATGAAGTGTTCCATGTTATTGTATAGTGGGATTGTTCTTTAGTTTCATTAATTATTCTCACCCTTCAAGCACCGTAGTTTTTCCTGCAATCATCCCTTAGCTATTTTACAGTTTGAGAATTAAAGCTGTTTAATTTGTTCTTAAGATTGTACAGTCAATATGTTTTCATGTAGGAGAGCTGACTGATGGACAGGAACAGATTAGGTTTAAGGATTCATCACTCTGGATCATCACAATCAGAGGAATCTGCTTTAGATTTGGAAAGAAACTACTGCAGTCATCCTAATTTCCTGTGGTCAAGTCCGTCGCCACTTCAACCTTTCGCTTCGGGTGGGCAGCACTCGGAGAGTAATGCTGCCTACTTCTCCTGGCCCACATTGAGTCGACTAAATGATGCAGCAGAAGTCAGAGCAAACTATTTTGGAAACCTCCAGAAGGGAGTGCTACCTGAAACTCTTGGGAGGTTGCCATCAGGTCAGCAAGCTACCACCTTGCTTGAGCTGATGACCATTAGGGCATTTCATAGCAAAATATTGCGGCGGTTTAGTCTTGGCACAGCAATTGGGTTTAGAATCCGGAGGGGTCTTTTGACTGATATTCCTGCAATTCTTGTTTTTGTTGCCCGTAAAGTTCACAGGCAATGGCTCAGCCATGTCCAGTGCCTACCTGCAGCCCTTGAGGTATGGAAATTGGTGCTTCCAGCTTTACTTTGGCCTCTATTTTTCTTCTAAAGACACTTGGTTTGTTTTATTTTATATGACGTTTGACTGACTTCATTGTTTGCTTGGGAAGCTAAGCTGCCTTTTCATTGTATGGGTCAGGGACCAGGAGGTGTATGGTGTGATGTGGATGTCGTAGAATTCTCATATTATGGTGTTCCTGCAGCAACTCCAAAGGAACAGTTGTATACTGAGCTGGTAGATGGCTTGAGAGGAAGTGACCCGTGCATTGGGCCTGGATCTCAGGTATGGGCACTTTAGTGATGATCTGATTCTTGTGCTGATTAAATTGTAGGAATGGAACTCATTAATGATAGAGTAGCACTATTTGTTGGGTACTTGATAAGCTTTTTATTAGCTATATAGACAGTTTCGTAGTTCTTCTGGTTGATTGAAAGATGTGATAATTGAACAGGCACATTAAATGGCTGGACTAATTTTCCTGTTCTTGAGTTGGATATGTGCAAGTCTTTATGATAGGATCCTAGGTCAAGTCTATTATATTTTCCCATTCTAGAATGGTTTTTGCATTTTCTTTCTTACCAATAGAGAGTTTTAAAATCTGGTGAGAGTTGTTAGAAAATCTCTATCAGAGCTTTGTGTGCAAATAAAGGTGTTATTGATGTCATTTGGAATTACAGGTGGGTCTATTTTGCTATTACTTTAGCAGTATTTATAATTTTTTTAAGGGAATGGCTTTGGTCCTTTTGTTTGCTGTCCTAATATATGTCCTGCATCTTATTTTGCTTAGGCGATGTATACTGTGTATGCACTTGAAAACTTGTTCCTGTTCATTTTGTGGAATTTACAAAACTGCTTTACATCTTTAGGTTGCTAATCAAGAGACCTACGGAACCCTGGGTGCGATTGTGAAAAGCCGAACAGGTAACCACCAGGTTGGTTTCCTCACAAATCGGCATGTTGCAGTTGACTTGGACTACCCAAACCAGAAGATGTTTCATCCTTTGCCACCAAGCCTTGGACCTGGGGTGTATTTGGGTGCTGTGGAGAGAGCAACCTCATTTATCACTGATGAGCTTTGGTATGGCATATTTGCTGGAACAAACCCAGGTAATGTAGTTTTGCATTAAAATTTGTACAGCACTGCAGATTTTGGTTTACCTCAAGTTTTTGCAGTTTGTGTTCTTCCTCTTAATAGACTATATTTAATGTCCTACTTGTCATGCTAAGGGATGGGTTATGCTGCTGAGTTTCTGAGACTACCTTCAACTAGGGAAATAGTTTGACAGATTAATCAACAGTTTTTTACTTTGAGGACATTTATGTTTGTTGGCTGGAAAGATCCAATTTAGGAGGGTATCGCCTCTTTTGGTTATTTGTGGATTTCACCAGGCGATATTTTCATTCTACATGTGGAACTTGCCATGACACAGATTTAACTAATTAAGCGTTGGACATTGTTGCATCCTCAAGCTCCCTAATGTCAACTTTTCAATCAAACAAGTGTCTGCAAATAATTGTAGTTCCTGCTGGCTGCAGGCATTACAATCAGTCAGCTGAGGTGATTCAGCTCAAAGCCTAATTAACTTGGGTGTCTATCTAGAGCATTGGTCCACACATATCTTTAAAAGGCAGCTTAAACTAAAATTTGTCCAGATTTCACATGCCAAGTAAATTGATGGATACAAGATATTAGCAGATCAGTATAATGGGAATTTTAAACCTGACTCGCATGATTCAAAGTAGATAGCATTTTATTAATCTTGAAAGGATCTGGCATTCTGCAAGGCAGACCAGACTGGGTTTGTTAATACTATTGTTGCATTAGTACATGACAAAAATCTTGAAATATTTGAATTAGTTATAAGTGGGCTGATCTTCAATGAGGATGCTTCTCTGAGTTTGTAAAACGAGGAGGCAGGGAGGAATTATTTATGGCTTGGATAAAAGTTGTTTAGATGAAATCTATTGGTGTCTGAAAATTATGGCTCATGTCCAAGGCTAAGATACTCCTCAGTGAATGTTAGAGAGAGAGAGAGGGAGGGAGGGAGGGAGGGAGGGAGGGAACTTAAAAATGATCCTTGTTCATCCAGGCAATTGAGTTAGGTATTTGTCTTCACAGACTAAGCTTGTTGCAGATTTTCGAATATAGGGTTTGTGTATTGTTTCCTAACAGTTAGATTTATCCATCTTATATAGGGATGGTGCTGCAGTACGATTGCATATGAAATCATAATTGTGCTAATTGTTTTTTCTTTGTTTGCTGACCTCAACACTTACACATTACGATCCCTTGCAGAAACATTTGTCAGAGCAGATGGGGCCTTCATTCCTTTTGCAGAAGATTTTAACATGAACAATGTAAATATAACTGTCAAAGGTGTTGGTGAGGTTGGTGATGTCCATGTTATAGATTTGCAAGCTCCAATTAATAGTCTCATTGGAAGGCAAGTGGCCAAAGTTGGAAGGAGTTCTGGCTTGACTACTGGGACCATAATGGCCTACGCACTAGAGTACAATGATGAGAAAGGGATTTGTTTCTTTACTGATTTTCTCGTTGTCGGTGAGAACCAACAGACATTTGATCTTGAAGGTGACAGTGGAAGCTTGATTCTCTTAACAGGCCGGGATTGTGAGAAGCCACGGCCAGTTGGGATCATTTGGGGTGGGACGGCTAATCGTGGTAGGTTGAAACTTAAAGTTGGCCAACCCCCAGAAAATTGGACCAGTGGAGTTGATCTTGGTCGCCTTCTTGACCTCCTTGAACTTGATATCATCACAACCAATGAGGGGCTTCAAGGTTTGTACTTCTGAACTAATCACCCATCCTTTTCTCATTCCACATTATTGCACTTATCTTTCAGAATTCATTTGTATTTGTCTCCTTGTATATGGAGGGCATATTGCCAAAATCAAGGATATGGTAACAAATGATACGCATGCTTTGTATTGGATGCGAACTTTTGGCTGTGTTTTGATCAACTATTCCTGATTTTTTTTTAACAAAAATCAAGATGACTGAAAAAGAATAGAGAATGTGACTTTGGAGTTTGCTTTCCAAATTGAATAAACTACATTGGTATCAGTCGGTGTTCACATTTTACTGATGAAACTATTTTACTTGTGAATTATCATTATTACTTTTTGGAAAGTGAAATCTACTTTCAAATAAAATCTAATTCTATTGCTTTCTGAATAACGTTTCTGAATTCCAATAGCAATGATATCAAGTTTCCAACATGTGTTTCTTGAAGAGGTGATGCCAGCCTATGTAAGTTCATTAGCAATGATCTTTGACCGTTACATTTTGCACACATACAAATATGCAAGAGCTGAGAAGGCGAAATTTCTCTACAAGGACAAAATATTCACCTTTTATTGCTCTCAGACAAAATTGAACCTGCCAGAGCTTTTCTTTTTTCCTTTTGTTTTCATTGCTTTTGATAGGAGATAAAGTTGACACTGTAATAGTTTGATGCAAAACGAAGGCCTAGTGTGTGAATCCTTGGGAAAAAGTAAACAGAGAGTTAACCAAAAAATAAAAATTAATCGTCCTGACATTAGACCTTACTCTTCAGTGAAAATTGTGTGCATGTTATCCCAACTTGTGATCCTTTCTGACCTGTTCAGTTATTGATATAGCTGCAATTCAAGATCAAAGAAATGCGTTGGCACAAGGGATAGATTCTACTGTTGGAGAGTCATCTCCTCTAGACCGAGTGCCATCGAAAGAAAAAATTGAAGAAAACTTTGAGCCTCTAAATTTAAACATTCAGCAAGTGACAGGTGAAGGTGAGTCCCAGCAAGGACAGACCCCACTTTTCATTGGCCCTGAATTTCATATAGAAGATGCGGTGGAAGCTTCTCCAAATGTGGAACATCAATTCATCCCAAGTTTCTCGGGGAGATCTCCAATGCATTATAACACACCCCAGGAAAACCCAGAATTGAAAAATCTCTCAGCATTAAGAAGCGACTCTGGTGAGATGTGTTTTTCATTGCATTTAGGTGAGCCTGAATCAAAGAGAAGAAAGCAGTCAGATTAACCTTTTAGCATTGAGGAATCGAAATGAAGGTTCAATGCTGCTTGGAAAAACTCTTGAAAAATGGAGTTGCAAGATTGTTTTCACATTCTTCCCCAGCTGCTTGTCCTTCAAATTCTGAATTGTAAGTATCCTGAAATGTTAAATTGCAAAGAGAAATTAAGGTTCATACCTTCAACTAGGTAAATTATGATTCTTTTTTTCCATGTTCTGGTTAAGGTTACAGCTTTAGGTTATGTGAGTCATACATTATCCAGTAGAAAAATGGTTAGGGAGGTCCGTCATTAAATATGTCTTCAATTGTATTTACCTATGTCAAAATTGTTGTACCATAAACACTCCTAAAATGGGGGCATGAACAGTTAGTTAAACATAAAATGTCACTTTGACAAACCATGTCGGTTCTATCCTTTGCCCCGGAGGAGTTCTCCTTCGGATAAAACTTGTTGGAGTAAATAATGAATCATTTTAGTCTGCTTTAGACAGAGCACATTGTTCAGATGTTTTTGCACTGTGTGTTTAGCTGTTCAGTCATTTTATTACATATTGTATTGGTACATATTGATCAAGATCTATTTATTTGTGTGATCATTTTGGGAAGGGGATTTACGTTGATCTTCTTTGATGAATTTGATATTGTTTTCCTTTCTTTTCAATTAACATTGCCTTTGGTTATTCTGTTGAGGTACTGAGGACATCAGAGTTAAATTCCCTTGTCTGGATCTTGATAGCCAGATGATGTCTGTAATGATTTTCGAGGAACTTCAACAGTACATAATTTAAGACTCAGAATGGTGGTGTCAAGACAAATTAGGAGTCTGTTTGGTGAAATGATAATAATGATTTTTTATTTGAAAATGCATTAAAATATATATTTTTTTAATTTATTTTTAATATTAATATATCAAAACGATATAAAAACATTAAGAAAAAATTAATTTAAAACTAAGAAAAAAACTAAAATTTTTAAATTTTTTTCAAAAATATTTTTGCAAAATAAAAATCATCAAGTGAGCTCTAGAAAATGTCGGTAAAACACAGAAATGTACCAGCCTTTCATTTTTGTCCCATAGCTCCTCCATCTCAAGCTCGCCACATACCATTCTCATTTCCATTATTGCTGGGGCATAAAATTTACAGCTCCGCACCACAATCCGTGTCTCCTTTTCCATTGCTAATAGTAACATAAAATGGAAGATAAGACAATACAAGAGAGTTCCTGACCTTATTATCACTCTACTGCTCCTGGTGTATGCATATTCTTTGAACTGTTTTGTGGGATTCACGGATCATTACTGGATTGACATGATAATGTGAGAGAGCAACAGGGAAGGTTGAAGAACTCGAGGATATTCTTGTCCAAGGGCAACATTAAGCAGGCCCACTATTCCAACTTTTACCACTTTTTTGGAAGCTTGCTGGAATGAAAGAGATGGTGGTTTCATCAAGTTCAGAAGCATTTGGCAGCTTCTTGTAGATCCATTATTGGTAACAATCAATTACATTATCTTCTTACCACAGGTGTCAATCCAGTGTTAATTTTGCACTAGAAAGGCTGAGGAATTGATTACATCTTGTTTTATTTTACTAGTTGGTGCTCATTTGGCTTCCTTGAAAGGGAATATCAGACGACCCCATGAGCAAGTACTTTGCAATTTGCTTTTGAATGTGGATGTGCAAATTCAATCATAACTAGTAGCATTACATGACCATTCTTTACCATTTTCCAATCTCCCATGATTGCTTGGTGGAGATGCCAAGACTGTTTTCTCTTTGTGCTGATGGTATATCAGTAGTATATGCACGCAAAAACTAACCCACAGGAATTACACAAGTGGTTTGAGACTGAGCTATTAAATACGAGCCTCCTCGTCAAAAATCAATGGAGTTTCAGCTTTTTCTTTCAAATTTCTTTCGATTTGCATGAACCGAGTTAAAATTCAACTCGAAACCCTTCCTGTATTAGGTCTTGAGTCACGAGTTTTCCGAGTTTAACATGCCTGTAACAGCTATGATTTGCAATAAAGTTATCATAACGATGGGAAGACATAAAAAGAAAATAGTACGCATAAGTAGTTGGTCCATAAAGTATCCAAATTTATTAGCTCCATGATTGATTAATTGTGTAGGCTTTTCAGGGAACAATTTTCTACTAACCCCGTCTTGTTTCAAATGCCGTGTTGCTTTTAAGTCTATAATGGCCACTCATTTGAGGCAGGCAAATGGACATTGCCTTGGTCACTTGGCAATTAACGAGTCCTTCAAATGTTAACTCAAGCAATCTTCACTCATAAGTAATAATGAATTTGATGAGTCGAACCGACTAGAGAAACACGAACTCACTAGCTACTTGCTCATTTTACCTTTAAGCGAAATGATTATGTCCACATTTGTCTGCAATAATTATGCTGTGTTTACTGCTTGGTGGGATAGGCTGATGGATAATGAATGAATTACTCTGCACACGACCCTGTTAATGCCTTCTTTAGGCGTCATCATCCACCTTTTTGAAGGTTGGTTAATGCCCAGCTCCAATAAATCTATCAAGAGATTGTGTTTTTTTTTTTAAAGAATTTTTTTTATGTCAACTTAATTTTTATTTGGTGTTTTACATCGTTTTAATATATTAATATTAAAAATATCTTTTAAAAAAATTATTTTAATATATTTTTAAATAAAAAAATATTTTAAAAAATAATCACGATAATCTTATCTTACTTGGTTGAATCTATTTATTTAACAATCTTTGAGGTTTAGTGTAGGTGAAATTTTTTCTAAAAGGGTGAAGATTACAATTTTTTTTGCTACAATGTCAAAACTTAAATTGTACTAGCTTTAGCTCTAAAATTATGAAGGGGGTCAAGATTTTTTTCTTTCAGGGGCCCGGATCCTGCCAGCCTTCCCTAACGTCATCCCTGTATATCAAGTGGTCTTACCTTTTATGTTTTCTTTAATATCACAAAAATATTATGAAATTTATTTCCCGTTTACGTATAGATAACTTAATTAAGATTCAATCAAATTAATTATTACGGTACATGAAGAACCGATCTAAGAAAATCTTATAGGCTAACCGCTCCCATCTAAAGAAGAAGAAAAAATTGTATAAATAAATTATACACGGGTTGTTTTGTTTTTTAATTATTTTAATATATTGATATTAAAAATAATTTTAAAAAATAAAAAAATATATTATTTTAATAAATTTTCAAATAAAAAATATTTTTAAAAATAATCATTACTCCACACTTAAATACATTTATTTTGACATTGAAAAGTCCCCCACCAACTAATTCGTATGGTACGTAATTGTTGAAGGTACTCTTGGAATTGATAATGGTATCAAAGTATATGAAGAAAAAGAAGAAAAAGAAAAATAATGGCTGCCAGAAAGGGCAAAACCTTTCACCTCTACTACTCCAATGATAATCATCACAGAGAAAAAGATGTGTTTGTTGCATAAGCATATTTACATTAATAGCATAGGAGGAGGTAGACACTTGTCTAGACCATGCCATCTAATTGAAAACTACTCTACTTTGCTATTTAATGCTTTGTTTGGTTCCAGGTTTTTACCAAGTAAATATTTATTGCTTTTTATTTGGTAAAGTAACCTTTATTTTTTTTTCAAGATTTTTCCTAAACATTTAACTTTATGTTAATCGATATAAATTTTTATCTAATTAAAAACTACTTTACTTTGCTATTTAATGCTTTGTTTGGTTCCGGGTTTTTACCAAGTAAATATTTATTACTTTTTATTTGGTAAAGTAACTTTTTTTTTCAAGATTTTTCCTAAAAATTTAACTTTATGTTAATAGATATAAATTTTTATCTAATTATTATCAAGTTATAATTTTACTAGAAGATTCTATAAATTTTGTCTTCTTTTATATATAAATTCAAATCTTCATAGCCATTTGAGATGAGCAAGGCTCTTCAGAAGTTATTTTTTGAGATTTTTCATGTTTTTCTAATTAATTTATAATTTCTTTTTATTTTTATTTAGAACGTTTTTATAGCATATAAATGGCTTTAAAAACGATAAAATGGATTTTTGATATTGATATTATTAAAATAAAATTATCTAGTAATAAAATTGTAAATTAAGAATTTTGTGTGATATCAATTCTATATATATATAAAAAAAAAACATTCTTTCTTTTTCATTACTTCTTATTTCTGCTGTGTCAACAGCACGTCCAATATATAGTTAAGATTTGAAATTTTAATTTAAAGGTTTTAAATTGAAATCCTAAAAAAGATAAGAAAGATTACCCTACGCTCAAGAAAAAATATCATTTTGTAATCACAAAATAATGCTCTTTGTTTTTTTTTTTTTAAATAACAATGTACTTATTATGAAAAAGAAAAAAAATGCACCTTTTGAGTTTAATTTTACCTTTATCACAATATTATAGAGTAATTAATTGAACTACATGAGTTTGATAAGATGAATTTTTATAACACAATATTGATCCTTTTTCATATATATAATAATAATAATAATAATAGAGTGTAGTAATCAACAGGTTGTCAATTAGACAATATTGATCATCTTTCATCAGGAAAAAAGAAGAAGAGTAAATGTAGTTAATGACTGGTACATAACTCGAAGCTGGTAATATAATCCTAGCGTGAAAGACTGGTGGTTGTTTCTATGGAAAAAAAGTTACCATGCCTCATAAATATTGGAAATGTTCAGGTACAAGAATTTTCATATCTTCCATACAGATTTCATCATTTGAAGATGTCACACATGTGTCACCCACATGCTAAAAGGGCACAGCGGCAATGGAATTTGAAGTTTGCAGCAGCAGGATTTCTTTGTCTGAAAGCTGGTGCTTAGTTATTTCTTCTAGTGGCAGATTCTATAATAGCAGATCTGTTTTTTTGTGTAGAAACACTGGTGCCTTTTTGGCCTTTTAGCAGGACCTTCTTTTTGCAGATGCCAAGCTCTGAGGGATCTTAAAGAACAAAGCTTTAAGCTCTTTTCTTCTTTCTTGCTTTAGTGGGAGACTTCAATGATTTGCAGCCTTAAATACTTGTGGTAAGGATTCCTGCTTCCCCTCTATTTGCATGCCTTGTAATGATGGTGCATTTTCATTTTTTACTGTTAATTGTACTTAACAGTGCTTAACCGAGATGATTAGGATCATCATTGTCATCACCATGATTATATCTTCATAATTAGCGCAAAAACTCAACTTAAAAAGCCTTACCAAATGTGTGTGTGTGTGTGTGTGTGGATCCACGTTTATATCTTGTTCGGAGGGGAAGGACTCCTGTTCATGTCTTGCCCCCCTTGCTAATGGGGATTCATTTAAGAAAAGAGAAAATTGAAGAGGTGTAATTTGTAAGGAATTTTCAAATAATTAAAGAACTTACTGTATAATTGTGATGGTTTAACCAATATTTAAGCATCAATTATTGGTGTTTAATGGCCTGCAAGACCTCATCAAATCATACAAGGTATGCCCTCGCTTTCATACACAACACTAATCTAATTATTATCTCCTGTTTCTCCATATATGAGCTACATTAGCTTGTGGACCTTCATCTCACAAGATAGACTACTGTTCTTTCTCTGCAATATCGAAACCTAATCAATTCCCAGTTGTAGCTAACAGCATCAGCTACTTAAAGGACCAAAAGCATATTAATCATCAACCACCATGTTTATAGCATGACATATACTGGAAGCTTGAAATTGAAAACCACGATTTTAAGTCCATTTTTTTAGTACACAAGCTTGCTTCACATCTTTCAAGATCAATAATGAATAAAGCTTTCCTGTCACCATCGATGTTTTCTAGTAATTTGAACTCTCAAATCAATACAATATCCCTCTCAAAATAAATAGGTAATTAATACATAAAAAATACGCAATTCATCACAGAGGGTATCTAGGTTGAAAAGGTCTAAATGTAACACAAAATCATCATAAAAAAATGATAAACTTACCTGCTGTTCCGTATATAGATCTTCAAGTCACCTCTGGCATACTAGCTATAACACTAATCTAAGCTCCAAAAGACCAGCAATGAGCTTAACAAATCAATCAAATTGTATAGTAACTCATAATTAGTTTTAGAAATCAAATGGCTTTCCTACTAGCAGGCATGCAGCTCGAGAGATGAAAACAAAAGTGGCTCCCAATGTAATTAATTTCTTGTGCTGCTGTCAAAAGTACTATATATATTGATGGGATTTCAAGATAAAAAATAAAAGATAAAGGCTAATGAAAAATATATGCACACAAGCAAATCCTCCAAAAGATGGTCGTTGAAATTCCTTAAACTTTTTATTAGGGAAAAACAAGAGCCAGTATCTGCCCTTTCATATCAAAACTGATATATCCCTAACTAAAGTACTGTATGATTAAAGCAAGAACAAGAGAAATAAAGAAAAGAACAGCATTTTCGCAACAGTTTTTATTCTTAAGTAAACTTGAAAGCAAGCTCTACCACAAATTATAATCTCATTGTCGTTGAAATATCACTGATATCCCATTGTTTTTCTGGTAGAAACATGATAGACCAAGAAATTAAAGAATATATATCTACACTTGGAACTAGACTATTTAGCATTCAAGGACAGAAACTGGCTGTCTATAAGGTGCTAAAACAGTGAATCCGATCTTCATCAGATGCCATAGTCATGATAAAAATGAGAAAAAAGAACTGAAGGAAATAAAATGGCAACATTCTAATCCATGTTATCACTAAATCACATCGATCGAAGTTGGGTTTTCATGGAAAAATCCAACCAACACTACTAAATATTCCCTTTTCGACAAATTAATTAAACACCACCGCTGCTTAATTAGGCAAATCAAATCTTTTAAATTAGTACATGAAGAATAAAGCCAAGAAATTACAACTGGAAGCATCTTTTGCAGGTATGAAGAGACTAAAAGCAAGTGGTCTCCCTGTCTTGACAACAACTTGAAGGGAAAAAGTCACACACTTGTCCATGATCACCAAAACTTGATATCAGTGATTAACTAACTTTTCATACAGCTGATATCAAAACATTATAATCCATTTTTACATAATTAAGATATGCCCTATGAGGCCTATATTCCTATCCCTTATATTAATTCTTTAATTAACACCTTCTAATAAAATTCAAGCGCTCTTTTATATTGGTGCAATATTCATGATACAACTAATTATCCGTATCTTGGCCTGGAATAATTAGATATGTAGAGTTGGATATAAAAAACTTATTTCTCCATTTTATGTTGTTAGGTTACAAAATTAATTTTTACCGAAAGATTCATATTATTTGCAGCATTAAATCTATGCTTTTGTCTCCGTAAGACTACAAGATGTGTGCATGGCAATTACTGAGCTATACAATATCATGCCAATGAGCCTTGTTTTGGATTTAATCTTTTTGGAAACTCTTCAGATACAGAATACTGAAGAATAAAAGGGAAAAACAACAATCTCACAGAAACTTCTGATGTTATGCTTGAATGTCTGATAAAGAGATTGAATCAGCAAAATGCTTATGAAGCATAAGTAGTCTATAAAAATGCCCCAACTGCCACCTTATGTGGAAGTGCTGTTGGAGTGGTAATTAATACTATATATGTGAGGAAACTCACTGCAATTTATAATCTGGGAAACCACAGAATGCTAATTATCCAACAGATGAATGTAACATCCTGTGTAGGTTTGTCAATTTCTGTTCAGAATTGTGGGTCACCAACACCAAGCTGGACCCCAAACCGTGTGCAATTAAGGATGAAACCAAATTTGTACCACCTTTTGTCTCCTATTCAGTTTCACTCCCAAAATCAGTACAAAATTGTAAGGGTTAGGTGAGGCCAAAATTAATATAGTGAGAGACATGATGAAAAGATTGCAGAAACCAAGTATTTATGCAATTATGAGAGCATTGGATTTACCACCATATACACAATATAAAAAATACATTAATATATACATTTCCTAACTAGCTTGCCTTTCTTGTGTTTTGTGAATTTAATTTACATATTGATTCTTGGTACTACCTGCAGCCCACTAGTAAAGACAAACATGGAAGCATCCAGCCATGCAGGCAGGAGAGATATGGATAATATATTGTCTTTCTTGGCATTTTTTAGTTGTTGTAAGAGATATAGCTGGATCTGAGAAGGTTAAAAAATCAACAATACACTGATTGGACAGGCAAATGTGTTAGTGTCTACTTGTGTATGTTTGCATATGCATAATTCTTGTGTTTGCAATAAAGGAAAATAGAGGAGTTAATTATTGAGATCAAAATCACATCATAATCAACCTGAAATTGCAATTTCAATGGTAACTAATCCAGAGATAAACAATAAAAGAAAAGAAAGGGAAGATGAAGCAAGAACCAAAGAATTGATCACCTGGTATGAAGCACTTGTGACTCTGTGAGAGCAAATTAGACCCCAGAAAAGCATGTTTTAGAATCTCTTCTGCTGTTTGTGAGTGAGTGATTGAAGCTGCAAGATGACCTGATGGAACCATATACTTTTATAGCTCTGAGTTCAAGCTAGTTTCTAATTAGGTTTCTACCCTTTTGCCTGGAAAATACATATACCATTTAGGTACAAGTTTACCTATGCGTCTTCCCTATTAGTGCAATTCCCTTTTCTCGACAATTTTACTGGGAAAAATCACCAGTATATTCTGTTTTCATTGCCTAAGAACTCACAAGCAATTGATCATCATAAGATCAAAAACATGCATCCTAAACTAGTAATACAAACCTAGCTACCACGATTCAGTACATATATCTTTGACAACATTAAATTTTTTCTACCTACAGATACTGCTATAAGATTAATGTTAATATATATATATATATATAAATGAGAGTAACACGTTCATTACCAGATCATGCTGGCAGCTTCAACCTCTCAAACCAACATATTAGACAAATTGAAGGAAGAACCAAAATGGGGGGAGTGAGGTTTGGCCTTTTTTGGGAAATTTGGAAAGCGAAGAGGTCTAATTTAAAGGGAAAGAAGCAGAAGCTTAATTTCTCACCTAAAGATTGACAAAGGAAAGCACGAGCTGTGCATGTTTTAGGTAGGGGAATCCTCGTGACTCTCCCTCTCCATTTATATAAATGCACCTCTCTCTCTTCTTCCCCCACTCTGTTGTACTGTGTCATAGATGGAGTATTTAATGGTGAGTTTTGGCCCTTCCTTACAGCTACTGACACGGACCTCTTGCCTCTCTTTCCTTCTCTCTTCTCACTACACAAGGTTACATGAATGAATATATCAATGAGAAGGGACCACCACTTGGTCCTCCTCACAATCAAAGAAACCCTGCTCTCAACTAAGATTAATTAATTTAATCTCTTACTGTTATATGTCAAAGAAATTAAGTTGTTAAGGTCAAACTAAAAAGTGGTTGAATGAAAAATCAACTGAAAGTAACATGCATGATTAATTATACTTTTAACAAAGATAATAATAATATTGTAAATAATAATTTCTATGAATATATTGGACAGCTAGGTTTGTAAATTAAATAATGAAATATTAGCGGGCATAAATCATTTTACCGTCTCGAGAAGCAAAGTAGGTGAAAAGAAGAAGACTCCTTGAAAAGACAATTAGATCAAAACCTTCAAGGAGTAAGAACATGGTAAATCTATAATATTTAATTAGGAAACAAAATAGAAAAGCTTAATAATACTAAATAGAAAAAAAAAAAAAAACTATTCATTTAAGTAGAAAAACTAGAAAATCCTGATAATACTAAGTAAAAAGATAAAAATAATCAAGGGAAAATATTTATTTTTCCATAAAGCTTATGCATCAAATGGCGTTTCTAAACTAGGAAGATGTCCTGATTAAGCATGCAATAGTTTATGTCGGGTAAATGGTAGTCTATGTGCACAACCATTTTATGTAAAAATAGAATGATTTTAGCAAGAAAAAAGGTTAGAAATCAAATGATGCCCTAGAGAGACGCCAGCCAGTAAGAGTAAGGGCCGGCTAGCCTTTTGACCTATTCTAAGGGCAGGTTAATTTTCTAATAGAATTAAGAGGGAGAGTTCCATACATAGCATGTGGATTTGTAAGAATAGGTTAATTGGAAGATGGGAAAGAGAAAAAGGGCAGTGCACGCTTGATTTGTCATGGATCATGTCTTTTACCCTATGGACTGCATGCCCTGAGTGTTTTTTTATGTTTTTTATACCTAAAACGGTGTGTGCTGCTAGCTAGCTAGAATGCAGATGGCTGTGATAAATAATCTCGCCATGATCAGCTAGGGTTTCTCAAGCTCGCTCCTCTCAGCATTAAGCATGCCTAGCGACTAAAAAAGAGGGCAGTTGCCATGTGCTTAGTGAGCTCCTTGGACCTACAGCAACACCATTACAATAAATACTGCTTCATTATTTATTTGAAGTGTATGTATTGGCCAGGTTGGTGGAATCAGTTGAGGGCATCCTTTTGTCTTTAGCTTTGGGTGGTTCTTCTGTCTTTGGTTGACAAACAATGACATGTAGACAAGCCCTAATGGAAGGCAAGGACCACACCTTTTTCTTTAATATTCAGATTAAATGGATAGGCCTCACATGGTTTTGCTTTGTGATTTAGCTCAAAGAGTTGAATCGTCATTTGATTAAGGTAGGTGTGGTGGTGGTTTGTGAATAAAGCAATATTGCGAGATTAGGGTTTTTTTTTTTCCTCTCTCACTAACTCATCGGTGTTCTCTTCTTTTCCCTATGTTTTTGGTCCCACTTTTGCTTGGCTGTTCGTTTGTTCTTCCTTTGTAGATAGGGTTTGGAGATGCCTTTTGTTTGCCCCATGGTTATCATTTTCTGCCTGTCCGGGGTGGTCTCATGTCCATTATCTCTTAAAGTAGGTTTTGTGATCATAATTAATTTGCTCCAAAAAATCTGGTTATGTATTTATTTCAAAGAAATCTATTGAGTAATTTCTCTTCTTTTTGCACCCTCCATTTCTAGTCTCTTCTTATCCTTTGCCATTATTTTTTTTTGGGGTAAAGCTCTCAAAGCGCAGTTGTTGGACAAAGACAGCACCATTAAAGCTGAGCTTTTAACCAGAAAGTTGGGACGCAGCTTCACTATTCACCATCCATTTAATCTAAATAAGGAATTCAAATTACGACTGAGCTCTCCAAATCAAGCTGGCAGCGCTTGTATAGGCCAGAACAAATCTATCACTGTACCCCTTTTTGATTTTCTTTTCTTCTTTGAATTAGGGTACATGAAATGCTAGTGGAGCATATAGATAAATAAGATCGTTTTTGTCCTGTAATTTGTGGTTCGAAATGTATTATAATATTTTAAGTTTTAAATAAATGAAAAAAGAAGCAAGTGCCTAGGAAGATCAACTCTAAGAAGTAAAATCCTCCATTGATGTTCTTTTCCTATTAATCGAGGTCAAGTAGCTAGCATCACATGGGATCAAGCGAGGTGACAACTTGTACCAACCAGAAGCTTTTTTAGCCAGTCTTCCTTTGACCTTTCCACAGTTTTTTTCTTTTTAAATTCCTCCCTATATCTTTACATTTTACTCCTTGGAAAATGGATTTATTGATTGTCCTATCTGTCTCATAACATGTGTAATTTGAACTTTAGCTTAACCTTGAGCTAAATACATAGGTCCATTGCTCATGGAATCTTTTTCCTTTCCTGCTCTCTAAAGTAAGAACAATTAAAAAGATTGTTTGATTAATATGACTTGTTAACTGCTCATGCATTTCTATGACCTAAATCTTGGGAGAGAGAGCTTTTTGGTTTCATGGAGCCATATCTAGGGTTTGTTAGGAGCTTCACAAACCTAATGTCACTTGTCCTTCATTAATTGGCATGGGAATGAGAGCAGCGGCTTCCTAAGAGTCCAGAACCATACCTTTCCTTTTTCTTTTTTCTTTTTTTCTGATTCTTGTATCATGCTCAACTCATCAAGAAGTGGAAAAGAGTGTATATCTAGTATCAACCTAAAATAGGAAAGTCGAAATCTGTGCTCCATATGTATTAACAATTTTTAGAGAACACTTCCCTAAAGAAAAAAAAAAGTATTTAGAGAACACTTTTATTAAGATTAAATTTATAGAGAAAAAACTTATAGTGATGAAGGGAAAAAATAAACACATAAATGTAATAATTTTCAGACAATTATATAATGATTAGACAACGTCATTATTAAAAAGCAAAATTAATCTGTAATACCATATTAGAAATTGACTAATCATTTCCCTCCATCCCATCGTAATTAAGGGTGTGTTCCTTGTTTGTCTTAAAATTTAGATTATCTTGATGTATTTATATTAAAAATAAATTTTAAAAAATAAAAAAAATTTTTTTTTGATAAACATTCAAGAAAAAACACTTTGAAATACAATTTCTTCAAAAATACACTAAATGTTATTAATATATCTAACAAGCACACCATCCAAGTCAAAAACTCTCGTTTATATACATGCATGCTAGGCTAGATAGCTTGTTAGTCAAAAACATTAAGCATTGTAAATTGTGTATATATATAAATACTGTAATTTTTTTTGTGTGAAATAGTAAATACATATTTGAGATCGACACTGTTCTAAAAAGAAGTATAGACGTGTCTCTTGGAGAGCATGATTAATGAAATGGATTTTCTTGTCCAATTAAGCTGCTTGTGGGGGTCCTAGGCAATGTGATTGTGTTTCTATGTTTCCTATGCTGATCATGCGTATAATTAAATGTGTAATGATGCTTTCGACAATGACCATGGCAAACATGTTTAGTTCAAATCTACGTATAAGATAATGATTAAGATGCATTAACCATAGTGACAAGTGATACGTGTAAGAACAATAAACTATGGAAAAAAGCAAAGTAAATTCTTTTTCTCGTAATTAGGCAAAACCGGAACCAATCCTCATAAAGATGCTTGACGAAATTAATATGATTTGAATTCCATAGTTAAATAATGTATGATGTAAAAGTCACCAACAAATAGGATGGATTATTCCTTAGATGGAATCTCTTAGGGCTCAAAGCTTTCAAAGTTTTCAAATTTGACCCTTAAGTTTAAGGATTACTTCAAGAGAAGGGCACACCTTGGCTGCTCGTAATATTTATTTATTTATTTTATTTGTAACCCTTCTTAGTTTATTTCATCTTGAGATCGACTGTCATTTCATTGGCTCCCATTTAAAGAAAATGTTAGTGCCTTTCTATTCTTTTTCACAGATTAAGGTGTAGTCACCACAAATAATGGACTAAAGATTCCTTTGTGCATGTTAGTGTTCTAGAAGTATCAAAGTCTTGGAGGAGAAGATGTGTCAAGGGTTGACAAGTCAAGGCACATCACTATGAGATTGAATCATAAAAGGAATTGTTTGCTTTCTTTCCCAATCGGGTCTCAAATGTTTCGGGCAAAAGTTTGATTTGATAATATGAAAATATATAAATATATCCAGCCCAAAAGAATAGTATAAGAAAAGGTTAAAGTATAAAGTGTAAGTAAAATCATATTTTTTTGAGGAAATAATTAAAATCTGTTTTTAAGAGATCGAATTGATGTGATAAATTAAAAAAAAAAAAATTAGGGTTGACCAATAAAAAGAAGCATCCTCTTTTTCTTAGAATAATAGAATTAGTATTGGTTCAAAAGAGAAAAAAAAAAAAATCCATTTGGCATCCTATTTTATCCCACAGACCCATACCACTTTTGCTAATTAATAGCTATTTATTATAAACAAGAGCCACCGCTTTAAAATGAGTGTCGACATGTATACTAAATGATCTTTTGTAGAGATTGTTAGAGATGGCAATGAATTATAAATCAATTGGTATAATGTTTTGTTTTTTCATATTACTAAAAAAGAATTAGAGTTTATTGTTAAAGATGTAAAAATTACTTACTAGAACTGAAAAATTGAGAGGATTGATACAATCATAGGTTTTCTTTTTCTAAATGCAAAGCGATGTTTATAATAAATAATTTAGATTTAATATATTATCTGAATTAATTAATTAAAATAAAATAATTAATTCAGATGTAACAAATAATGGCTTGTGTATATTATTCATATTGAGTTGGGCTGATTGAATTTTAAAAATTATAACTTGCCATTTAACCTATAATATCAATTTTTAGAAATTTTTTAATTAATTATTATTTATAATATCTATATTATTTGATTTTGAAATGCTAGATTGAGTTAAATAATATAAATATTACTGATATATTAGTTATTTTTAACGCCCCTACTAAATACTCCAAGTTTAAAAGGGACTTCCAAAATCTAACTTCACTGAAATCCAGCTTTGAAGTAACCAAAAGGGGAGGAGTCATGAATCTAAATTCCTAATAATAAAATAAAAGAAAAAAAGAAAAATCATCTTACGTAACCTAATTGGGAGAATCTATATATAAAATAGTTTCAATCATATTTTTATTTTGATACAAAATTCAAAGGTTAATTAGACCGTAGTAAAATAAAATTAATTAGATGGGAGTAAAATATTATTCTAGTTATTATTGATCAACTCCATTTGTTTTAATAAATTATGTAAATTCTACTTTTCTATTTAATTTAGTTAGAAATCAAATATTTTTTTTTATCAATTTATATATTGTTAATTACTAGTTAAAAGAAAAGAAGGAAAATTAATGTAAAGTTAAAAGAAAATTAATAAATTTAAAGGTATAATCGATCCGGTTTTCCATATTTATATAGAAATACTAAATTTGTTTTATTAGATAAAACAGACTAGGTAATTAATTAGAAATATACATCACATTAAAGTATTTGATGAATAACAAAAACAACATGGAATATCAATTCAACAAAAATCCATAATTTTTTATTTA
This sequence comes from Populus alba, assembly GCF_005239225.2. Taxonomy (NCBI): domain Eukaryota; kingdom Viridiplantae; phylum Streptophyta; class Magnoliopsida; order Malpighiales; family Salicaceae; genus Populus; species Populus alba. The sequence continues at coordinate 2,159,260 of NC_133298.1, read as the reverse complement.
AAAAAACATTAAAAAGGTCTTTAAAGGTTATTTAAAGAAATAAAATACATAAGTATATAATATTTATGTAAAGAAAACTATGGTTATTAAATCATTCACTTGGAGGTGTAATTTAATATTATTGTACAAAAATTATTATCTTGCTCTCAAAGTATTATAATTATAATAAGTAAATCTAAAAGTATAGGGAATTCACTGTCTAAAATATATTATGGATCCCTTCATATGGTATTATCGACAAACTGTTCATAATGCTTTTTATTTTATACTTTTTTTAAAAATTAAATTGGCACTTATTAGATCAAATTATAGGCTAATTGTTAAGGAATGGTAGGGTTTAAAGATAGAAAATCAAAGTGAAAAATATGAAAGGAGTGGGTGGCTTTAATAAAGTTTGAGTGAAATGTTTATCATAGTTCCTCCACTTTTTTAAATTATAAATATTGAGTCTTTTTGTTTTTAAAATTTAAAAGTAAAATTAATTTTGATCTCAAACTTTATTTTTATTTTTATGTTTTTTTCCTAGTTTGAGAGATTTGAGAAAAAATCACTAGGATTTGGTGCTAGAGAGAGAAAATTTTTTTTTGGCACTTATTGTGAAAAAGAGTCAATATTTGTATTAAATTTTTATTTAATGACGGGGAGTTCACATTAAGTGTTTTTTAATCTTGAAATTACCTAAAAATATATATTTTTAACTAGGTAAGAATTTTTTATATATATTTTGGGATGTTTTATTGGGCTTTTTGAGGCTGTAAATAAATTTATGAAATTGCTTAGAATTTTTTCTAGGTGTTTTGTGTTAAAAAACGGATTGAAAATGAGTTTTTGAATTGAAATATTTAATTTATATCTATTTCTATTATTATTTGATTAAATAAAAAATTAATTTTTATAAATAAATTATAAAATAAAACTTTGTCAAAGGCTTGAGTTTGAGGTCCAAATATCTTAGTCTATACTCTCCTTTTAAGTTTTAATTTTATCTTTATTTATCGTTAATAAATTTTTATTTATTTTTAACACACATAGCTCTTTATTTATTCAATTTTATTTTTACACAAACTTTTATATTTCCACTTGAAATTTTTTTTTATATAAAAAAAGTGTAAGAAAAGCATGCATATTCATTTATTTGTTTTTAGAAAAAAAATCTGATTATCTTCCGCGGGTCAAATAGTCACCTAGTTAATTCTATTTCTAGTTTACCTGACGGTCAAGCCCAATAAAACCATGCTTCGAAAAGATCTGACTATCAAATTACTAATAAATGGGCTAAATCCTAAAGTACTGCTGGTGGTTTTCAATTGTGAGAAGCTTGGTAACGGGACAGCCACGACGGCCCAATCTACATAAGCGGGAAAGCACAGTGCAGACTAGACTTAAGGGAAGCATGAGGCGGCCTCCACCATAGATAGCCACTGCAAAGAAATGGAGAACCGAGCTCACCGGTCGGGGGTCTAGACCAGAAAGTGGAGCTATTAGTCCATTCGAAAATACTCCTTCAAGGCTCATGTAGTCAAAACATGCTTGGCACATTTCGTTTCTAGCTGGATGATCAGGTGATGCCCTAAAAACACCTTGAATAGGGCACCTGCCAATGTGTTCATGGTAGGTGCCACTTGCTGCGAACAAAATCATTAATCATTGGTTAAAATCAGTGTCTTATTATGGTCGACTTCGTCAGCACTGGCTTGTCTTAGCCAGGGAGTAGAAGGACTGGGGATAGTTGCAAAGGAAGAGGTATCATTGAGTTGAGGTCGAAGAAGATCACGTAGTAGCACAATGTGTGATAGAGCCACAGTCATTCCTCCCCCAGTTAAATGCATCCCCCATTGGAGAAAGCTGGCATGCTTATGCCTGTCATTGTTTTTATGCTCCCTTTGTCAATTGCAGAGATGAAAAGCATCATGCAATTCAGGAGGGTCTGAGATATGTAATTTGCTTGATTTTTCTAATGAATCAGAAAAGCGAGAAGCAGATGGTGATTTCAAACATAAGAAATTTCATTGCTTGGTAATATTTCACATAAAAAAAATCGTTCGAATACAATCTTAGTGACCTGGGGAGCTTTGGTATGCTTCAAACAGTGAGCCATTTGATCACCATTAGAAACGGAAGGCACTTTCTGTCCAGGAACATCTACCACGCAGTGAATCTCGCTTCTTCATGTCCATTATTTGCTCACCGAAGGTTGCAATTCTCCAGCACCAAGCTGACAAAACAGGTTGGGATATCAGCCTGCAGAATTAGCAGAGCCAACATGAATGCTTCTTCCTGCAACATCTGAAAGAAAGTTCTCTCTAATGGATATGGTAGTTTGGCACTTTTCCCATCTTTAAAGATTGCATATCCAAGCATTCTTTCAGCATCAAAACCACTCACACAATCTGCAATTACACAAACATTACTTTAACATTCACTGTTAAAATTATGAATAGTTTTGACACCAAAACTTTTAGTTGGTTCAACAGATATATTGAGGTTCTGGCTGGTCACCTTCATGGCCTAACCCAGTTAATTTCAGGTAACTTCCAGGTTGTCGGAGTTCTCCAACAATTCTGCCAAGTCTCTTTCAATTTATTTCAGAAAACCTCCAGGTTGTAAGAGTTCTTCAGGTCTTTATCTTGATCAAAGCGTAAGGAAATCCAAGAATATCCAGTCCGAACTAACATATCTATTTACACACACATGTAGTCACCTAACGAGGAAGAAGGCTATCAAGATCAACAACTATCAAAATAATTTCTGCTCTCCTCGTATAAATATCTTCAAACCTATAACTTCCCTGTTTCCATCTCTAACCCCATTGATCACTTCCGCATAAGCCTTATCACTTGCTTACCAATGGGATCAATGATTTCACGTACTTTTATTAATCTTAATCATTTGATTATACCAAGAGCTCATCTTTTCGTAGTTTTTTTCTTCTTTGCTATACTATAAATTATTATTCAATTCAGAACATGTACAATTCTGATAGAACTGTTTCACGGCGGCAGGTCATATTAATAGGGAAAAAAAGAAGAAAAAAAAATCATTGCAGATTTGCAGGGATTGAAAACTATCAATTTGTAACTTAATTTAAAATGGGTTTGATCCATAATGAGATATGGATGGAATAGCTCAGAGACGATGGTTTCGGGCACTTGGGCATAATTTTTTTTCTTTACAAGAATCAATCTTGACTAATTTCTATGTTTGGCCAGCCTTGATCTGCTTGTGACTTCACAAATTGAGCCAAGAGCTTAATCTCTTCATCCTGCAACCGTGGTCCAAATGTGCACTGTCCTCTTGGAGTACAACTCTCACCGAATCCCTATTAGCATCGCAAAACCTATGATCTCCTTGACCAAAATCAAGAAAAAAACAAATAACATGGAAGCATATACTTTGATTTCAATGGAAAACTTACAGGCATTCTTCCTTTGCCAAAGTATGTTATGCGATAAATTTCTTCTTCAGTGTCTACTCCATTCCTGTGCGAGTGCCATCATTCAATTTGTTTCCACTTCTTTAGAGAAAAAGAACAAAAGTTTTTCAACTCTAAAAGACAGAAATTTAGTGTGCAAAGTTAAATTATACTATGGAATTTGATCAGGAGATGGTATTTACGTTTGTATATTAATTTAAGTACCTTTGTAGGTCCTTTGTGAAGAGCGTTGCACCCTGAAATGAATATGGAACTGACAAGAATTAACAAGATACTGGAAAAGGAAAATTGAGAGATGGAGTGTTTATTTTTTTCCTTATAAAATCTTTTTTAAAGTATTTTTATATATTTTTTGAATGATTTTAATGTGCTAAAATGAAAAAATAAAAATATTATTTTAATTAAAAATAAAAAAAAAACATTATAGAGGATAAGTTTACACCAAAAGACTCACGGGTTGAATTATGTTTCCACCGGCATCATGACAACCAATGCAAGTGCGGCTAAACAGTGAGGCTCCTCTTTGTACATCTAGGGTTTGTCCTAGTGACACTGCACAAACAAGAACATGGCCCAGAAGATTAAAAGCCCTATATTGTAAGAAAATCAAATAGTGTTAGAAAAAGTATCTACAATTTGTTTTTTTTTTTTAAATAAAGTTCTGTAGATATTTAAGTTTAATTGCCCATGTCCTGCACTAATTAAAAAAACTTTACACAAGATATGCAATTATAAATATACTTTAATCTCGCATTTCACTGTTATCATGTTATTTAAGCTTAGCAGCATTTATGTCACTTGCAGTGGCAATTATGACAACATACTTGGTTGGTTTATTTGAGTAGTATAATTATATTGTAAAATATTTTTTATATTGAAAAGTATATTAAAATAATATATTTTTTATTTTTAAAAAAAATATTTTTAAAATCACATCAAAATATATCCGAAATATTTAAAAATTTAATTTTTTTATAAAAAAATTTAATTTTTTTTTTAAAAAAATAGGTTAATCTGCCTTTTCCAAACGCTTGTATTATAATTATAATACGTACTTAATACTGTATTTTCCTTGAACGCTACTACAATTTTCTAAGGTGAAAAGCAATGCCTAAAAAATCACGATGGCATTATGAAATAGAAGAAGGGCAATTTAATCAATTGAGCATACGAAGGCAGCTAAAACTATAGAAGTAGATAAGAAGAAATCCTTTGTGTGGCTGCAAGTTACCTGGGGTGTTGACAATGGGAGATAAGGCTACAAGGGCAGCCATTAAAGGTAGAGCCAAGCTCTTAACGAGCTTCACCTCCTTTTGCTTCAAAACAACTGGGTTTTGGCTTCCTCCTTGCTTTTCGTTTCCCTTCCAACGTGACATTCTCATTCTTAACAGCCCTCAGCAAGCTTGCAAATCGTGAGCAAAAACAAAAGGGAGAGACATAGATAAGTACCTTTATCAAGATGGAGTTATGTCCATGGCTGCAACAAGACATCACAGATGGAATCCACATCTTGGGGTTTGGCTATAGATTGGTGGCAACAGAGTAAATGGAGAAGGCGGTGGAGACAGGCGAGGGGGATGGGATGGTTGATGAATTATCAGCCTATTCGAGAATTTTATAATGCAATGTTACTCCATAGAATATAAATGGGTTTTTGACATATAATCTTAATTATTCATTGTTACAATTTATTTATATATAGCCATTGCAGGTGTGTTAGACTAGGTTTCATAAAAATTAATGCAAAAATATAACTATTTGGACAAGATATTAGCAACATTTGAGTGTTTTTCTTGGCTCCCCATTATAATTCAGTTTTTGTTGCTTGAAACTCTTGTCCACAAAATACATTGTCTCTCAATTTTTTACATCCAGTGTATGGACATTATACATTTATCTTTTAACCGAAGAATAAAACTAGTCTCGGTGAAATGGTGGTGGAGCCTCGACCCCTGAAAAAAAAAGTTTACAATATGCCCCCTATAAAACTAGAAAAATTTAAAATTTCGCTCCCTTAAAAATATTTTCCTAGTTTTGTACCCCCTATAAAAATAATTCATGGCTCCGCCTTCGGGATACATATAAATTATTTATACAATAATTTATTTCATTTGAGAGTATGGTTGTACTGCAGTTTTTTTAAAAAAAATTTAGCTTCAAGTTAGTATTTTTTTAGTGTTTTTAGATTATTTTTAATGAACGAATGTTAAAAATAAAAAAAATATTATTTTAATATATTTTCAAGTAAAAAATACTTTTAAAAAATATTATGTACTACAACTCCAAACACTATCCTAACCAATTCAAAGAACAAAGGAAGGAATAAATATGATATTATCTTATAAGCTCAAGCATATAATTAATGGTGGCTAAATCATCAAGATTCAAACTAAATTTAGGATTACAATTAATCAATAGGGACTAAATCGGATAACATCTAATTAGATCGGGGATTCATGTGCAAATTATTTGTCCTTTTCTCCAAAAAATCTGGTGTTAGAAGCCGAATAGTAAGAGCTAAATTGTCAGGTTCTGAAGAAACTTAATTAGTCAACAAAAGAAAGTTGATTACATTACTCAAGAAAACGAGTTGATCATCTAACTCGGACTGATTTCTTTGACAACTGATGTCAAAGACAAAACGATCACCACCAGAAGATGATTGAGAAAAATACGTTGTTCCTACGTTTACGAAATCCGCAGATTCTCTGTACAAGTTTCTAGGAATGCAAGCAATAATTTTCCAAAGGTTGGTGTGAAAGAACAATATCCTCGACTAATTAAGCATATGATGTCATGAGTAATTTCTATTTTATTATAATGATTTTTTTTTATTAACTTAAACCTATTTGAATCGAGTAAATTAAATTATTAAAAAAATAATTAAATTAATTGGGTTTTGTTAAACTAATACAATTTTTTTAAACTAATATTTTTTTATAATTCAACTTTAAAATTGATAGAAATCAAACTCTAAAATACAATTTTTTTCAAGGTCAACCCACTAATATATGTGCATAGTAGGGATTTAAAACTACATGCATGATCAGGCAATGTTGCCAGAATAATTTACATTAGCTATAAATTAGTCACCCAATTATAGTAGGGATTTAAAAATTAAATGGAATGTTATGTATAAGACTCAATTTAAATGATGAACAATCGACATTACCTTGAGAAAGAATAATAAATTTGAGAATGGAGGATGTGCCTGTAATCTTGGTGTCAAAATCTAATTCATATTGTATTTTACCCTTTAATTCGGAAGGATTATCATACTAATTAAAATTTTCATATCTCAATTTTGATATAAATAGCTTATGTGAATCAATTCCAAATTTAAAGACTAAAATTTAGTTTGAATAAACCATTTAGAGTTTGTTTAGGAGTGTAGTTGTTATTATTTTTTAAAGTGATTTTTATGCTGAAATGCATCAAAATAATATTTTAAAAAAAAAAAATTTTAAAATCAGCGTATCAAAACAATTCAAAATATAAAAAAATTAAATTTTAATAAAAAATATTACATTTTTTAAAAACATGATTTAACCATGTTCTCAATTAATTAATATTTTCCAATGGTGCCTTAATCATGAAACAAAATTATTATCCTTAATAATCAATTATCAATATTGCTTAGTCAACTTCATTGCATGTGTATTATACAATAAAATACTTTGTGTTATATAATAAAATCTTGTATTAATTATAATAACTTAATTTCCAGGACTTGTTTAACACGCTAGATATAATATTTTATTTAATATATATGTGTGTGTGTGTATATTAAATTGTTAGGGACATGAAAACTACCAAATTCCATATTATTTGCAGAAAGAAACATTAATTAATTATATTAATAAGTCATTCGGCAATGGTAGTCGCCTTGATAAAAATTAAAATTGCAAAAATATTATAAAATTAGAAAATATTTAGTAGTTCGAGGACTGGCCTGTAATCATAATTATCCACTTCCGTCTCTTACCCGCTGAAATCTCTCTCTCGCCTTCAGATCTCCGCTCTAAAAAGCCGCCAATCCACAAAATTTCAATTCTCCCTCAAAAAATTCCCAATTATTCTCAACAAGAGCAGAAATTAGGGTGTCTGATCAATCAATCAATCATGGCTATGTTACTAGAAGACATTGTTCGATCGGTGGAATTATGGCTACGCTTGATAAAAAAACCGCAACCTTACGTTGATCCGAATCTCGACCCGGTCCTTTTAGTCCCGGGTATCGCCGGTTCGATTCTAAAAGCAGTAGATAAGGAGAATGGTGATAAAGAAGAACGGGTTTGGATTCGGATTCTTGCTGCCGATTACACGTGCCGAACTAAGCTCTGGTCTCGGTTTGATCCTCAAACTGGTAAAAAAAATTAAAAATTTTGATTTTCTGAGGGTTTTTATTTTGGTGATTTTGTGGTTAATCAATTGGGTTTTTTTTTTTTAATTAGCTGTTTTACGGTGGATTTGTTTTTTGTAAAATGGAAGGAAAAGTTGGGATTTTTGAGTGATTTTATGGGATTGTAGTTAAGGATGTGTTTGGTTGCTGAGAAACTGATGGAAAGTTAAGGAATTTAAGCATAAGCTTGGTTGATTAGAATCTGGGAAAACTTTAATTTACGGGAGGAAAAGGAAAAAACGGGGTAAGGTTTGAGGATTTATAGAGGTTTTTAAGTTTATGATCTTTGTGGAAATCATTAAATTAATATATATTTTGTGTTTGCAAAAGACAAATTCTGTTTTATTTGAGGTCAAATGATTTAATGCGCGTTTGGTTTGTCAATATTTCATTCTCATGCTTGGTGCTTAGATTTTGGGCAAAGTTTAGTGTAGTTAGAAAATGGGGGTAAAGTTTGAGAATTTCTAAAATTTGTTAATTTTATGATACTTTTGAGAATCAGGAAGCATTAAAAAAAAAATTAAATAGAAATTGTATGATGAGAAATTGTGATGCTGAATAATAGTTTGCCTTTTACTTATGCTGTTAAATTAATGTGTTTATGGGAAACAGGAAGGTCTGTGACTTTAGATCCAAAGAGAAATATTGTGGTTCCAGAAGATAGATATGGATTGCATGCTATTGATGTGTTGGATCCTGACATGGTATGTTCTTCATCTTCGTATCTTTTATGCTTATCTTACATGGTATTTAGATTCAAAACCTTGCTATGGAGTAAAATTTTCCACTTTTAGGTTGGGGGGGCTATTATTCCGTTATATTTGCTTTATAATAGGAAGTTCTACTTTATTCAATAACAATTGCAACAGAGAAAGTCAACTCTAATTTGAATAATTGAAACATAAGCTCACAATTAAAGGACTTGTCAATGCTCTTGAGATAGGAGATATTTTGGAGAACAACTTTACAGAAAGAGAGTCCATTTTACTGGAAAATTCAAATGCATTATATTGGATGTTTTCTGATTTAATTTACAAGCTTTGTTCAACTAGAACTTCATTATAGTTTTGTTCATTTTAAACAATTCTTAAGTATATGCTACAACGTTCAAGTTACTTGATATCTCAAAATTCACCTTTAATCCATTATTTTGTTCATCTCTAATGTCTCTCATGTATAAGAAGCTTTTTCTATTTTCCATTATATTGTAAAACATCAAATTCATGGCTGATGCGGGTTGGTATGCAACTTGGTCTCAAATTTCTTCAGATATTAGTTTTATTGTGGAAAAGAGTGATGATCAGATGTTATCAAAATTGAATATATTGCTATAAAGGTTGGCTTTTAGTTCTCAATTAAATTTGCATGGAAGTTTCATACACATTATTTTGTTTCATGCAGATAATAGGACGTGACTGTGTTTATTATTTCCATGATATGATTGTTGAAATGATCAAGTGGGGTTTTCAAGAGGGAAAAACTCTTTTCGGGTTTGGGTATGATTTTCGGCAAAGCAACAGGTATGTATTAAACCAACCAGCTATCTCCAATACTGCTATAATTACCAAGTTCTTAGCCCCAAATTGTTTTTTTTTTTTTTTTTTCTAAATGGAGTTGGCTTTACAATGTATGAAGCATTTCTTTTCCTTTTACTCTTCATGATTTAGGGCACTCGTGCTTTGCTTAATTTCTAGGTTGCCAGAGACATTAGAGCGCCTTGCTAAAAAGTTAGAGTCAGTGTATCAAGCATCAGGAGGGAAAAAGATAAACATCATAAGTCATTCAATGGGGGGTCTGCTAGTTAAATGCTTCATGTCCCTGCACAGTGATGTAAATTTCCCACATCGTCTCTTGGATCAATGTTCTGTTCTTATTTTCCTTGTATTTATTTGGATGATTAAGTTGCTGTCTGATGCTTCTTTAGTATTTCTTTGATGAAAAAACTCAAATTTTATACCTATTTTTTGGCAGATATTTGAGAAATATGTGAAGAATTGGATTGCCATTGCTGCCCCATTCCGGGGTAAGTGATTCTATTATATGTGTGTAATTGAAACCAGTTGGCCTTTGTACCTCCCATGGTCTGCATCTTCTAGTGCTATGTAAAAGTCTACACACATAAGAAACTGTATTTAGCTTAGATGCTGATGAATTGTGAGAAGCGCATGACTTTACCTTATTTAGATTTCGTTGTTGTGTATGGACAAAGACAATATTAGAAAAAATGCAGCTTATTTTTTGACAATTTATGATTGCAGTTGAATATGAACTAATTATCAAGTTTTTCAGTGATATAATTACATTTACGAAAATAGAACTTCTAATTTTATTAGCATACTAAAAATTCCATAACTTCCATTAATAATTATTCTTACAATTGGAATAACTGATATACCCTGAAACAGGAGTCATTTCTTTTTTCCATATGAAAAAGGAAAATATAGAAAATATTTTGGCTTATATCTGGCAGTTTAGGATTGCGTTTATATACAGACCAGTTGCCAAGTGTATATTTACATGTTACAAAGCAGAACTTCTAATTCTGTTAGGGTAATATAACTTTTCCAACTTACACATTTAATCAAACTTTGGAATTCAAATTTTATTATAGTTGTTTGTTCAGTCAGCTTTGTGCTTTTAGTTTCTGTTTCTGCTATTTCAGCTATTCCAATGAAGGTTATCCTGGTATGATTTTGGAACAGTGCTCAAATGAAAGCTATACGTGTTATTTGTCCAACAGGTGCACCTGGGTACATTACATCTACCTTTCTAAATGGAATGTCCTTTGTTGAAGGGTGGGAGCAGAACTTTTTTATATCAAAATGGAGCATGCACCAGCTGGTAGGAGCCCATATACTTTGGCATTTAATACATACCTATTAGCTTCCCTTTTTTATTGATCCATTTTGTGTTTCTTGAATTATGAGAATTATGAATGGTTTTCAAACTCAATTCTTTTAGAATGGCTTTTCTGAGTATCATATACTGATTCTATGTGCAACGATTTTTCAGCTTATTGAATGTCCATCAATATATGAATTGATGGCTTGTCCGCATTTTCATTGGCAACATCTTCCTGTTTTGGAAATCTGGAGAGAGAAGCAAGATAGCGAAGGAAATTCTCAGATAATCCTAGAGTCATATTCCCCTAAAGAGAGCATCCAAATTTTCAAAGATGCTCTTTCAAGTAACACGGTGAGCGTAGAACATGTATTATGTAAATGCAGATTGGTGAAGTTTATCATCTTTTGATTAGAGTGCATTCCAATGTTTTTCGTCATGATTAGTTGTTTCATTTCTCTCTCATATATTTTACTTTTCAGATTAAATAATTGATAAGGCTAAATAAATGATGTTGCAAATCTGATTTATCCTCTTCTTTTTTGTAACTTTTCACGCTTTAAATTAAAAAGAAAACGATGTGCATAGTGTGCCCTTTTACTATCATGTTTTGATTATTTTAGTGATCTTTCTCCATGTATCATTTTGTTTGGATGGTAATCTCTGTATTTTCTCATTCCAGGTCATTTATGATGGAGAGGATATTCCATTACCTTTTAACTTAGATATCTTGAAATGGGCTGATGAAACACAGAAGGTTTTGTCTCATGCTAAAGTTCCTACTGGAGTTAAATTCTACAATATTTATGGGATCAGTCTGGAAACGCCTCACACTGTTTGGTAATGCTTCTAATGAGGTCTTTAGATAAAGCTTTGCACTTTATAACTGAATGCAAGCTAGTCGCATAAGATTGCAAACAACAAAAGCAACAACAAAAGTTGAACTAAACATCAAAGGAATATTTATGGTTTCATCTATATGTGGCAGGCTGGCTACTGGCATCAAGTTCTTTTTCTGTCAATATGAAGTCTTATTTTAAGGTTTCCATATCTTAAAGGTTTTGATATTTTTTTATTACATGTCAAACTCAAGGGATATTTTGAGAAAAGGAATAGCTTTTTTCACAGTGAATGCTGAAGGCTACTGGTTTGATTTGATATGTGATGTTGAAAGTCAGTTCGAATATCCTATAATTGGCAGTAGTGCTGAATTGAGTTGACTAACAGCCCATGGGGTCTATCCTTTGATGTAATTGTCTTTTTTAGTGTTTTAGGTTTTGTAGTCTTAAGTATGAATTTTTTGTTTACTTGGAGTCCAGGTTCTTTTGTTGGAATAGCGAGAGTTTGTGTATCTTGCTACACCATTTTTTACCATTATTTTGGTCTAACACGAAAGCGTCGTTTTTTTTCCTGCTTTCAGACGTGAATTCTAGTAAAACTCCACGAGATTCTAAATCTTTTCGGACTCAATTAATCCCTTAATCTTGGCCAAGGATTAACGAGATCCTTTGTCACACCTGTCCCTCTTGAAAAGGAGCTTTCTTTCACAATGCACCCCACCCACTTCCAAAACTTTTGAACTGTCAAAAAGCCAAAATACATGCAAATAAGAAAAACCCTAAATTTCATTCTGCAACCCTAAATTCTAAACCCCCTGTCTCACTAGCATTCTCTCTATACATCTTAGCTCTGCGTTATCTGATGCTGTCTTAACATTTTCTTGCAATTTTATTGTTGTATATTGCTTCTTACACAAATTACTGTTCTGCAGCTATGGAAGTGCAGAGGTACCTGTCACTGATCTACCAGAATTGCGATTTTGTGAGGTCATTATCTCATACTCTCTTATTCTGATGATGTCATTTCCCATATGGGTAACTTGTGCAGTAGACATGGAATTCTTGTGTTTGTCTTCTCTTGTATTTTAATTCTTTTTTATTAAAGAGCTGTGCTACACAATTCTTGTATGCATACTCGCATAATGCCCTAAGGTTAGAGAACTGTCTGATCATTGGGACTTTGTGGATCAGCTGATCAGATATTTCTCTGACTTGCTCCTATCTCTGGTTGATATCAGAGCAAACAGATAGTTCTTTTAGTAAATTGTGCATTTGTATGAACACTTTTTTGTGATTGTTGAATTGGTCAGAAAAGCTGATTTTTGTTCATGTGTTTTCAGCCTAAATACATTTGTGTTGACGGTGATGGTACAGTTCCTGCTGAATCAGCCAAGGTTTGTGACTTGCTTTTCACTAACTCTCTGATTTACTAATTCACAAAAGGAACCACGCTACGAATAAGCTTTTCTTCACTGGCCACTGCTTTAACTCATGTAAGCTATTGAAGGACAGGATGCTTGCATTTTGAAATGTGCTTCTTTCTAAACTTTTGTATTTTTCCTCATTTTTATTTCTTCCAGGCTGATGGTCTCAATGCAGAAGCAAGGGTTGGAGTGCCTGGTGAGCACCGAGGAATTCTCAGCGACCATCATTTATTCAGGATTGTAAAGCATTGGCTGAAGGCAGATTCTGATCCTTTCTACAATCCAATTAATGATTACGTCATTCTACCCACTGCATTCGAAATGGAAAAGCACAAAGAGAGTGGATTACAATTTACATCACTTAAAGAGGAGTGGGAAATCATTTCAGAAGAACAAGATGAGCATGATAATATGGTTAATAGAAAACCTTTCGTGAGTTCAATTTGCATTTCTCAGGCAGGAGATGATCAATCTTCACCCGCAGAGGCTTGTGCTACTGTAACTGTGCATCCTCAGAGTGAGGGGAAGCAGCACGTCGAGCTAAATGCCGTGAGTGTATCCGTCGATGCCTGAAGTTGAATCGAACGCACTTCAGAAAGAGAAGAGTGCTACAATATTTAAACCATGTATGTATATAATGCTTCTCCAGATAGTAACCATGGTTACTCAATGTGAACATGCATCTGTTTGTACATAAAACCCCCTAATAAAATCATATTCTTCCTGGGATTTGGTAAAAAGCATCCATGTATGTACTACGTTATTAAGAAGTCTTCAATTTCATTGATGTTCTTAAGAAGTTGATGCAAGATCGCTTTTGTCCGAGTGTGTGTGTAGTTCAACAGTACCTTGATCAGAACCATAATTTACTTGCGTCTGTGCTCGTCTTACAACAAACGTCATCCATTAATGAATGCTCTATTTTATCTTAAAGGTCAGCGTTGAGATTACCGTATTTTTCCTTGAAGTCACCAGGTAGGTTTTCTACACGTTATAGATATCAAGTCCTTCCGTAAGTCATTAGGGAGACTATCTACAGACTTCAACATTATAGACTATAACACCGCCACAACAACCACCATTTTACTGCAGTCATCGACACAACCACCATATAACCATTAAAACCATTTTCCTCTATTCTTACTACCTTGATCCTAAAACTTTAATCTGTTTTTTTTATCTTTTAAAAAAATTATCTTCCAGAACACATTTAAACAATTAAAATAACTTTTTTTTTAATAAAAAATGTTTTTCAATAATATTTTCTTAAAAAATAAAAGCACCTAAGTAATTATATAACACATGATTTTTAAACCTGATTCGATAATTAATCCGGTATAATAATTGGATCAATGGGTTAGATAAGTTGACTGAGATAAGTTGAAAAAAAAAAAAAAAAAAGATGGTAGTTGAAAGGTTACTCCTCCTGTGACAATCAAGTTGATTAAATCAATAAAATATTGCATGCTATTAATTGACCATAACAACCATCTCCTCTTTTCCGATACCAGACATAAAACCTCCCCTCCTCCAACGAGACAAAACTAAACATCATAAAAAAGCAACTCGGTGGCTGCTGAAAAGGCCACTGTTACTCCACTCGTCTTACATTCAACGTCTCATTATTTTTATTTTCCCTTCAATAAGTCCTTTCTTTCATTCATTTATCTCAAAAATAAAACTACAACCCTTTGTTTAGAAGTCAGCTTCTTCTCCTTCTCTAATAAGATTGAAAATTGTTTGAGTATAAGAAGAAGATAGTGGCAAAAATGAGTAAGATAACAAAAATAAAAATGAAAGGGTATTTTCTTTCTTTAACAAGATTTTAAATAGATATCCTCGTCATATTTTTTTTTTTTTTGGAGCTTTTGAGAGAGAGAGCTTAAGCAACTATCAAGCATCGAGATCCATATAGGAGACAAAGAGAGACGATGACATTTAATTAAATTGGATTTATCTAGGTTGGTTAACCGGGTTTTGCCTGGCTTAGTTTTTCAGTTGGTTTTTTCTTCAACCAGACTCGGTTTTAAATTTAGATTGTTTGGATTTCGGTTAACCTGCCGGGTCAAACCAGGTTTTTAAATCTATGATATGACAGGTATATTCATTAGAGATTTTTTGAGATTAAGGTAAAGCAAAGCCATTTTAATGATCATTTGGCAGAAGTTCAAGGGAATGATTATGGAAATACAGAATTAAGATTCCTATCAGCATCATGGCCCAACTTAAGTCAAAGATTTACTATTTTGGGTTTTTGGGCAATCGTTGTACACATGACTGCAAGTTTGAGGTCATACAAAACATGTATTAACACAGAAAATCATTAATTAAAGAAGGTGGTCCTAACCTCTTCTTCTCTTTGTCCATAGTTTAGTCAAACTTGTCAAGTGATTCTATACTCTATATACATTAATTGCATGATGGCCACAAAGTTGGTCATTAAACTGTTTTTATATTTTGCTGAAATTATTGAACTGCTAAATCACCCATTGTTTGGCTCCCATGGTTTTTCTTTGAGGCCAAGCAAAGCATTTCATAACCATAATTATAAAATCTATACTAATTTGATGGTTTGATCCAAAACTTGAACAAATTTAAATTTTAAAAAAAATATGAAAAGAAATTAACTCAATTAAAAGCTTAATAAAACTCAATTTAAAAACTAATTGATTATTTTTTAAGTGAATCTAAATTAACTCTCTTGACCTGGAACATAAACCTTACACGGGTCAATTTCATATCAAATTTAATAAATATTAAAAATCGTAGTTCTTACAAGTTCTAGGTCAAGCAAAACTTCTACGAAGATATAAAACCTTGGTTTTTAAAAATAAGGCTCCCCAGAACGCCTGTTCTACCTGTCAACAGTGTGGTCAAAGTTAATGAAGGATTCTATACTTTGTATACATTGCAGGAGAGATTACAGGAGTTGGTCAATAAAATAAATTGTAACAATAATGTAATAAGGATACTGCTAACCACCCCTTGTTTTGGTTCCCATGGTTTTATTTGAATGAGGTCATTTTGAGGTATATTTCAATGTAATTAATACCTAAAAATTTTACAGAAAATTCCAAAAAAATTAGCTGTTTCTTATGCTCTATAAAGGGCACAAGATCAGTCCTCCCATACTCATTGACTAAAAAGGAAAGGCAAAGTCTAGTAAGTAGTAACTGCAGCTTTCAGCCCTTGTTTTCTGATCAGTCTCTGGTAATGGAATATCAGTATCTATTGGGAGGAGTCATTGCTTCTGTTTTTGGTTGGGGGTTACTTTTAGCTTTTCACGCAAAAGGAAGGAGAAAGGTTAGGGTTTCAATGGATATTCCGAGGGACAGTACTTTGAAGAGCTCTGAAAATGGAATGAGCTGGGCATGCAATCCTGAAAGCACAGATATAATCATTGTTGGTGCTGGTGTTGCCGGTTCAGCTCTTGCTTACACTCTTGGAAAGGTGACTTTCCATGACAATTGCTTCAGTTGAAATGACTAGAGGAGTGATTTGCAATCTCATTTTATTTTTCTACATATTGTAGGATGGTCGCAGAGTACACGTAATTGAAAGAGACTTGACAGAGCCTGACAGAATTGTTGGAGAACTCCTACAACCTGGAGGTTACCTGAAATTAATTGAATTGGGCCTTGAAGGTGAGCCAGAGCCTCAATATATCCTTAGAACCAGCTAAAATTTTCTTTGTCAAAACTACTCATGATTTTAGCAGTAAGTGTTAAGAAAATGTTGTGTACCTGCAGACTGTGTGAGTGACATTGATGCTCAAAGAGTGCTTGGATATGCGATCTTCAAAGATGGGAAAAGTACCAAACTATCATATCCCTTGGAGAACTTTCCTTCAGATGTTGCTGGAAGAAGCTTTCATCATGGCCGTTTTATTCAGAAAATGCGAGAGAAAGCTGCAACTCTTTCCAAGTAATCTTTTCTTCAGAATCATTTTACTTCTTATGTTCTATTTCAAAGTAGTATTCCAATCATGATCTTTCTGGGGGTATTTGCATAAACAATAATATTTCCTTAAGCAATTTAAGTTCAATTTTCTTGCAACTTTTTGTCCAGTGTCAAACTGGAACAAGGAACTGTAACATCTCTGCTGAAAGAAAACGGAACTATCAAAGGAGTTCAGTACAGAACCAAGGTAGGTCAAGAGTTGACAGCATATGCTCCATTAACAATAGTCTGCGATGGCTGTTTTTCAAATCTGCGGCAGTCCCTTTGCAATCCCAAGGTGATGATCATTCTTTACCGAATTGCGAAATGAATGACTTTTTGCATTTAAGATATAACATTTTTCACCGAATAGGTTCTTAGTACTTAAGTTAATTTGGCACTTGGATTCTTTAATCTTCATTGCCTGCTAAAATTAAGAGGGCCCTGCTAATTCTGCAGGTTGAAATCCCATCCTGTTTTGTTGGTTTGGTGCTGGAGAACTGCAACCTTCCATATGAAAACCATGGACATGTTGTTCTAGCCGACCCATCTCCAATCTTGTTTTATCCTATTAGTGATACAGAGATTCGCTGTTTGGTAGATGTTCCTGGACAGAAAGTACCTTCTGTTTCTAATGGCGAAATGTCTCACTATCTGAAAAACACAATAGCTCCTCAGGTTTACAAATCTTGCTCTAAATAAACAAGTTCTCTCTCATTCCAGCGATTTCTTAAAAGGACTACGCAACTTGCACCTATCAGATTCCTCCTGAGCTGCATGATGCTTTCATTTCTGCAATTGACAAAGGAGGCATAAGAACAATGACAAACCGAAGCATGCCAGCTTCTCCTTACCCTACTCCAGGTGCACTTTTAATGGGAGATGCATTCAACATGAGGCATCCCTTAACTGGAGGAGGAATGACTGTGGCTCTATCAGACATTGTGCTAGTACGTGACCTTCTTCGACCTCTGAACAATCTCAATGATGCGTCTTCCCTTTGCAAATATCTCGAGTCCTTCTACACACTGCGTAAGGTAAGACAAGCCAAACAAAATCCTAATAAACCTTGTCAACGGAAAACAAGAGACCGGTTTTAACCAATGATTCGTGGTTTTGTTTGCAGCCTGTGGCATCTACCATTAACACATTGGCAGGTGCCCTATACAAGGTGTTTAGCGCATCACCTGATCCAGCTAGAAACGAAATGCGGCAAGCATGTTTCGAATACCTGAGCCTCGGAGGAGTATTTTCGAATGGGCCAATAGCTCTACTCTCTGGTCTAGACCCTCGGCCGTTGAGCTTGGTTCTCCATTTCTTTGCGGTGGCTATCTATGGAGTCAGCCGCTTAATGCTTCCCTTACCATCTCCTAAACGGCTGTGGACCAGTGCCAGATTGATTTCGGTAGGTTTCTTGTGATAGGACCTTTCTTTTCTTACAACCTCTTCCAAATATTTCTGTTCGCCAAAATGATTTTCTAACATGGTTTACATCTGTATATCTTCAGGGGGCATCAGGAATCATCTTTCCTATAATAAAGGGGGAAGGGGTTAGACAAATGTTCTTCCCTGTAATGGTACCAGCATACCACAGATCTCCTCCAATGGCTTGACAAATAGGAAGCAGCATTCTTTTTTTTGTTCATCAACAAAAAGGAAACAACATGATTCCATTAAGAACTGAAACTAGCGTCCATTCTTGTAGAAACTATAACACTCTAGTTCTTTGAATTGCTCTCAACTTGGGAACAAGTTTCCTTCGTGAATTTGTACACTTGCCTTCATTTATTAAAATTGCCATACCTTTGAAATCTACATTATTATACATTTAGAAAGTTCTCGTGTCCCTTTATATGTGCCAATTCAAGTCGTTAAATTAGGTATTTGTACACCGTGATTCTCAAAAACTTAGAATAATATAAAAATATAATTTATATTCTTCGTCAAAAATATGAACTTTTTAAATCTAAAGATTATTTTAATTTTAAAGATATTAAAATATAATTTATATTATTTTTTAATACATATCTTTCAAAAAAATATCTTTTAAACTTAAAACTTATATCCGATTAATTAATTTAATTAGAAGTAAGTGAAATCCATTTAAACTTGAAGTTTTTACAAGTTTATCATTAATAAGATTCAAACTCTTGACCAGTTTATCGTTTAGAATTTGATAAAAATTTATTTTAATTTAAAACTTAAATTATTTGATAAAATTTTAAAATATAATTTATATAATTATATAAATTAGTACTTATTGAGCAGGTTTGTATTTGGACTGAATGCACTTGGGAGAAAAATATTAAAAAGCATATAAATTTTTTATATAAATATTATTGTGTGGATAAATAATACATATCACATGAAAAAAAAAAAAAAAAAATGATAGTTTCCCACAAGAAAGAAACACAAGGGGAGATAAATAAAAGCTACAAATTTAATTTACAAAGAATCACTTGTAGTCCCTAAAAGCACATGTCCAAGAGGCAGCAGCAACATAAGGCAGCACAACTGTGTCACATAGGAAAATAAATAAATAAATAAAAACTGTGAATAATTACTTAGATACAAATTAATTAAGAGAAAAAAAAAATTAATTACCATCCACTGCAAAATCCATCACCCCTGTGCTTAGTTTCTGGAGGAGGAGGTGGCTGTTGGGGGTATTGAGGACCATTTTTCATAGGGTAACCCATCGGAGGTGGCGCAACGTAATGGCCTTGAGGGTACCCTTGGACCGGCGGTGGATAAGATTGTGGTGGAGGAGGATACACCTGGTGGTTTGGTGGATTATATGAACCTGGTGGTGGTGGTGGAGCATACATACCTGAAAATCATCAATACATTAACTATAAATTGATCAACTTTCTTGATAAATCACATAATGATCATAAATGAAAGGCTAATTTCAAAAAAATCTGAACATAAATTGAATTAATTACCTGCAGGAGCTTGATGCTGATTGTTGTAGTAACTCATTACTGAAATCAAAATCTGATTTCCTCTGGAAATACTTATTTGGTATACGATCAAGATTTATGTCTCAAGGACTTGGCTAGCTAGCTGCTTAAATTTTATAATGTAGACATGAAGCAGGAGGTAGGGTTGGTTAAAACAAGAACATATTTCACAATATTTTTGTCAATGGCGGCTTCTTACATGCATGGGAAGATTCCAATTAGACATTAAGTGGTATTTCTTTGAATAATTTGATCGATTTGTTCAAAAGCAAAGGCTGTGACCAATTCAAAGTTCGACCCTCGATGTCAAAGTATTTGCATTTTCTCCTAGGAATTAAGATGACCGCGTTAAGGATTTCTCTCTTCTAGAAGCATCAAATTGTTTTTTTTTTAAATATTTTAAATAAATATTTTTTTATTTTAATATTAACACATCAAAATAATTAAAAATATAAAAAAAAAATTAATTTTAAATAAAAAATAAATAAATTTTTAATGACACGCAGTTCCAAATAGAGCTTAGTCAAGCCTATCTTTTATATAATGGGATCGGAGGTTATTGAAATTAATTAAAAATTAATCATTATAATCAAAGCTCTCTCCTCTAACCCATATTTATTAAGCCATTTCATCAAATTAATTAATGTATGTACTCCTATTATATGGATCTCTAGGCCCATGTCCCATTGATTAAATCCTAGTTATGCCGTGTTTATGTGCCAAAGCATTTTAAATAGTTTCTATGATATTTTTTGAGCTTTTACTTATTTTTCAAATTAAATGGAGATATTAATAAAAATTATTAAAATTATACCAAGGATGTGTAAGCCAAATAAACGTTTAACAACCCAAGAAATTGCATTTTTTATGACAAATTTATGTGAGGCCAAACAAAATCTTAAGACTTTTAAAGACTTAGCCAGCCACGCAGGCTGGGCTCTCTAGCAGAAACCCAAAACCAGCACAGGCCTGGTCCAAAAGAGCCGAATGGGCTTTATAAACAAATAGCCCATATTTCCCTAAGCATAACATGAAGCCTACGTTGTTTTTAAAAATGAAAAGTCTTTGAAAAGGCTGACCCATAAACAAATCTAAATACTCTTTTGTCTTTTTGAAAGATCAAAATGAAGAATCAAAACACTCTGCCTCTATCATACAAACCAGACCTGTGCCCAAGGAAACTTCATAGTAACCAAACAAAGCATTAGCCCTACGTCATCATGAAGTAATTATTTGTATTATGAAAGCACAAAACAAAACGCACGCAACTCATGACCATGCCAAGTCTAAGCGTGCGTTTGTTTCGAGGTGGTTTTTATTATTATAATTTTTAAAAAATATAATTAATTATGGTTAGTTAAATTTAGATATATATTTTATAAAAAATTATGGTTAAAGTTAATGTATAGTAAAAAAAACATATTACTAAAACTTATTGTATTTAAAAGTGTGGTTCAGTTACGTTTTAAAATAGTTTTTTATTTGAAAATGTATTAAAATAATATATTTTTTAAAAAATTATTTTTGATATCAGTGCATCAAAATAATCTAAAAAATATCAAAAAAAATATTAATTTAAAGCAAAAAAAATAAAAAAAAATTAAATATTTTCAAAAGCATTTTAAAACATAAAAATAAATAGATTTCTACAAAATTCTATTAAAAAAACATGTAAAAATTACTTCATAAAAATTATATTTTAAATTTAATTTTTTAATGGATTTCTCTCGCACCATAAAAATACAATTTTATTTATTACCACACACTTTATTTCATTTGATTCATTTCAAACGTAAAGAACTAGCAGAAAACAAAAGCAGCCTCACATGTCACTGCTTACTCAGACTAGACCTTCGTTATAATAAAAATATCGTTTGTAGTCTTTCTAGCCAAGAAAAAAAAGTCCGACCAAAATAAAAGGAGGTGTACGGGTAGATAATTACTGCCCCCACCATCCATTCCATGATTTCGTTTGTTCTAACAATCATAAAAACATGAAACGAAAAGCATTTAAAAATATAGAGAAGAAGCAGAAATTAGGTAATATTTATTTTTACGTTTTAAAATATTTAAAAAAATTTTTAATTTTTTTTAGTCAAAAATAATTTTTAAAAAATAAAAAAAATATTTTAATATATTTCTAAATAAAAAATACTTTAAAAAATTACTATAACCACACTTTTAAAATCCTAGATTGTGATTGTTATTTCCTTGCTACTACATCTTTCTATGGGAAAATGAGCTGTCACTGAGGCACATGAAGATTATTGATGCTTTCTAGAATTGATGTCAAGGTCTGGGTACAGTATCATGGCTTCTCGGGTTTGTTGTTGTAGGTCTCAGAGCATATTATTTAGGTTTTTTTTGTTGATTTTTTTTGCGAAATAAATTTTAAAAAATAGGCTGAAACACTCTTGATAATCATTTATATTGTCTTGGAATTAATGTTAACATCTTTATACCATTTTTAATTATACATATTGATTTAACGCAACTGACCAAAAAATAATAATAACATAAAATTCACAGGTACTAAAATAAAATACAGATTAATTGGAAAGAAAAACACCATTATTGTTGCATAGTTAATTGAAAAAATTGAAATTCACATTACATGAAAGAGATAATATGTTACATAAATGGATACCAAACAAATTAGGTCAATTTCATACAAGGATTCCCAGAGATGTGAATTGAGTAATGATGAATCACGCTCATCAAAATAAAATATTGGAGAGGCACTTGCAGCACCAACACAAAACAGCAACGCCATCTGCAGAGCGCTTGCAGCAACAAACACCCACAACAACGCCCACTGTGTAAAAAAAAAACAGCAAAAAAATCAGATATACATAATACATGTATGTATATGTATATGTATATGTATATGTATATGTATATGTATATGTATATGTATGTATGCACGCATGCTCATGTGTGTACGCACAATATTCATTTAGATCCACAATTAGGAGAGTAATTATGAAATGTTGAATTACTACCATTTATGCCTCTTTTTTTCAACTGCAGGTGGTGCAACTGCAGGATGCGCCTGCTGGCTCGGTGGTGGAGGAAGAGGAGGATGCGCCTGCTGGCTTGGTGGTGGATATGCTCCTGAAAGATCATTAGCAACCCATCTTTAATTGATGAACTTGATAAATTAATCATGTAAAAGACTAGTAACTTAATTATGGAAAAATAACCTTACCTTGAGATTGGTAGGTATTGTGGTGACTCATTATTTGAAATCTAGACCTCACAGTAAGTAATTAACTTATACCTAGCTAGCTTGGAAAATGTATGTTATGGATAGCGTTGAAGATACTCTACATATTTTTGCTCCCTACTCTTCAGTTTATATAGCAGCATCCTTCCCCTCCATGTTCAGCACCTCGACATCATGTATGTGTGAATGCCCTTCGATCATGACGTCAAGCTGTTCATCCTCCATGTGCGTCACCATCCATATTCCTGGCCAATCAAGCTGGTGATGTTAGTGCGTGTGACCCTATTAACAATTATTGTACTTAGGATATCTTTATTTTCGTGGCTGTGTTGTGTTTTTGTGCATGGAGCCACTACAAAAAGTAAGGAAAAGGAAGAAAAGTTAGCTTGTATGATTGAGTTTTTGTATATAATTGGATTGTATTTAATTTTAATTTCAATCTCAACTACAATCACTAAAACAAATACAGTCTTAGATTTCTAGATGTTTTACACAAAACCTAGTCATTAATTTTAGTTTTGTTAATGTTGATGAATCCAAAGAAAATTTTTAATTCATTTTGGCATATGTATAGTTAAAGATTTTTCAATTTTAATGGTTTTACTGGAAATTTTTGAAAAGAGGCAAGAAATCTTTTATTTTTCTACACAACCTGAAATACATAGCTAGTTCGGAATAATATTATCTTTCAAGGAGGTACTGCAGGTTTTAATTTCTACTTTAGCTTGATCCTTTAATGTCTCTTTTACTGGTTGGAGTCTTATAATTACTAGTTCAAATATTCGAGATACCATCTTCTAATCAATGCAAATGATATTAAATTTTGTGTTTTGGACACTTATAAAAAATAAAATTAACTAAACATATACACTTAGTTAATGGTGTCTTGGACATTTAAAAATAAAATAAAATTTAATGGTGTCTAGGACCAATTATATATAAAAAATTAACTTTTAGTGTGTTTTTTTTTTTTCATATTCAAACTCAACATGTTTAATATATATGAAGCATATACACTTATCAATTACCACCTAAGCTTATAGTTTTAAAATATAACCTGGCCCAATGAGTTGATTCAGGTCTGGAAGTAAGCCGAGTTTAAGAAAAAATAATGAAAAACAAAACCCGGGGTGACCCGGAGACTCGACAAGATCCAGTCAAAAACCTGGTTGCAACCCAATAACTTTTATTTATTTTTATTAAAATAATGTTGTTTTGTTTTTTTTTTTAAAAAATAGACCCGAGCGACACGATGACTAAATCAAAACCCGAAACTCAGGCCTTGAACCGGACCGGATTTAAAAACTATCCCTAGGCTACACCTTAACACCTCTCTAATCTGCTCTAATTTAATTGCAATAACACGTAGTAGCGCAACCCTTCAAAATAAATAAACAAATCTCAAAGAAATTAACCCACTACTAAGAAATAGCTCAACCTTTAAAATTAATTAATAAATAAATAAATCCCAAATATTGCATAGCATCACAATATCTGAGATTTCCATTAAGGAGGTTTTGATGTATATTCAACTTTTATTATTTATTTTAAATAATTTTTTTCCAGCAACTATAATTCAACTTGCATTAATATATATACATGCATTGATATATATACACGCACATCTTAATTGAATTTTATTCTTACACAATTAAGGATTTTGAACTGTTTGGGAGTGTAGTTGTGATTACTTTTCAAAGTGCTTTTCATTCCGAAATTGATCAAAATAATATTTTTTTTATTTTTTTAAAAAAAATTATTTTTGAAATTAGAATATCAAAATAATCCAAAAACATAAAAAAAAAATTTCAGCAAAATTTTTTATTTTAATTTTTTGAAAACACTGGTTGGCCTGTATTTCCAAATATTCTTTAAGGGCCGGACATGATCTTAAGACTTTTAAGGACTTAGCCCATCCACGCGGGCTGGGCTCTCTAGCCGAAACCAAAACCAGCACATGCCCGGTCCGAAAGAAACGAATGGGCTTAAAAAACAAATAGCCCAGCCTTCCCTAAGCATAACATGCAGCCCACGTTGTTTTTAAAAAAGAAAAGTCTTTGAAAAGGCTGACCCATAAACAAATCTAAATACTCTTTTGTCTTTTTGAAAGATCAAAATGAAGAATCAAAACACTCTGCCTCTATCTTACAAACCAGACCTGATAGTGCCCAAGGAAACTTCATAGTAGCCAAACAAAGCATGCTCCCTACGTCATCATCTAGACTAGGAAGTAATTATTTGTATTATGAAAGCACAAAACAAAACGCATGACTCATGACCATGCCAAGTCTAACAGCTCACACTCCTTACCCAGACTAGACCTTCGTTATGATAAAAAAGGCCGACCAAAATAAAAGATGTGTACGGGTAAATAATCCATTCCATGATTTCATTGTGTTATTATAACAATCATAAAACATCAAAACGAAAAGCATTTTAAACTATAGAGAAGGAGCAGAATCATACGTAGACTAGACTGTGATTGTGTTATTTCCTTGCTACTACATCTTTCTATGGGAAAAGGAGCTGTCACTTAGGCACATGAAGATTATTGATGCTTTCTAGAGTTGATGTCAAGATCTGGGTCCAGTATCATGGCTTCTCGGGGTTGTAGTTGCAGGTCTTAGAGTACCCCAATTTTAAGAATAACCCAAGGCGCAAATTAAAGATTGTTGTTGCCTTCTTCCTTTCTCTTGGATCTTATCTTCTGATGCTGTCGCATGCAGTCGTTAAAAGGAGCTGATGAATTGGTCGGTTGTGTGTTTTGTTATGAACGTAGGAGACAAAGACACGAGTGCTGGTGTTTTTGTGACTTCTCATCTGAGACAAGTATTGTTACAGCTGCTATGGAAGGAGGAGTTGAAGATGTTGGAGCTAGTGCTGGTCAGAGAAGATTAAATTTGTGCTGTGATTGTCGGTTAAAAACCTCTGATATGTCTACACCATGCTCCCATTCTTTAAGCAAGTAATTTCATACGAAAGGAAGAAAACTTGCTGCTACTTGTGGCGGTGAAGTAAGGTGGTTACTCGGTGCTGCTGTGGTTGGACTGCGTTCTACCACAGGAATGGACAAGGTGAAGCTGTTGTCTGCTGGACCGAGATGCTGCCAGAGCTGGAACAAGCTGCGCTTGACTGATCACGGTGTTGCACAAGAGAGGATATGAAGTGCTGGTGGAGGTCACGATGCATGCTGCTTCCATGGAGGAATGGAGGTTGGGAGAGAAGGGTTAATTATGTTGATTCACTTTTGCTCGTTACGGGTTTTGGTGTGTTTTTGGGAGGGTGGAGAAACTTTATTGAGTTTCTTTTCTTTTGATGAGTGTTTTAATGTGTGTGATTTTTTTTTTTCTATATAATTCTCTCTTACAACCCCGCTCCTTGTGAAATTCTCTCTTAAAATCTTTTTCTTGTGTGTTACTATTTATTTATTTATAGACATAATTTTTTTAATTTGAAGATAAAAGTATAAAACAATTAACCATTGAATATTAAAAATATTTTTTTACTATTTATTCAATAACTTGAGATAAATCAAAGAAAAACAGACAATTAGATTAAAAAATTTAATTATGAATCATTTGATTAAAAATTAATTGGGTTGCTTCGTGAGGAAGTTTTTAATTTTCAAATCAGTTTTCTCCATTCTACAGTTACAAGCAAATCACTAAAAATTTTTAATTCTTTGAAAAAATCATTGAAAATTGTGCAAATACATCAAGAACATATTTTTTAGGTTTTTTGTTAGTTTTTTTTTTCCTGAAATGTTTTTAAAAACTAAGGTCAAATACTCTTGATAATCATTTATATTGTCTTGGAATTAATGTTAACATCTTTATACCATTTTTAATTATACATATTGATTTAACGCAACTGACAAAAAAAATAATAATAACATAAAATTCACAGGTACTAATATAAAATACAGATTAATTGGAAAGAAAAACACCATTATTGTTGCATAGTTAATTGAAATAATTGAAATTCACATTACATGAAAAAGATAATACATTACATAAATGGATACCAAACAAATTAGGTCAATTTCCCACAAGGATTCCCAGAGATAATACATGTATGTATATGTATATGTATATGTATATGTATGTATGCACGCATGCTCATGTGTGTACGCACAATATTCATTTAGATCCACAATTAGGAGAGTAATTATGAAATGTTGAATTACTACCATTTATGCCTCTTTTTTTCAACTGCAGGTGGTGCAACTGCAGGATGCGCCTGCTGGCTCGGTGGTGGAGGAAGAGGAGGATGCGCCTGCTGGCTTGGTGGTGGATATGCTCCTGAAAGATCATTAGCAACCCATCTTTAATTGATGAACTTGATAAATTAATCATGTAAAAGACTAGTAACTTAATTATGGAAAAATAACCTTACCTTGAGATTGGTAGGTATTGTGGTGACTCATTATTTGAAATCTAGACCTCACAGTAAGTAATTAACTTATACCTAGCTAGCTTGGAAAATGTATGTTATGGATAGCGTTGGAGATACTCTACATATTTTTGCTCCCTACTCTTCAATTTATATAGCAGCATCCTTCCCCTCCATGTTCAGCACCTCGACATCATGTATGTGTGAATGCCCTTCGATCATGACGTCAAGCTGTTCATCCTCCATGTGCGTCACCATCCATATTCCTGGCCATTCAAGCTGGTGATGTTAGTGCGTGTGACCCTATTAACAATTATTGTACTTAGGATATCTTTATTTTCGTGGCTGTGTTGTGTTTTTGTGCATGGAGCCACTACAAAAAGTAAGGAAAAGTAAGAAAAGTTAGTTTGTATGATTGAGTTTTTGTATATAATTGGATTGTATTTAATTTTAATTTCAATCTCAACTACAATCACTAAAACAAATAGAGTCTTAGATTTCTAGATGTTTTACACGTACAAAACCTGAGTCATTAATTTTAGTTTTGTTAATGTTGATGAATCCAAAGATAATTTTTAATTCATTTTGGCATATGTATAGTTAAAGATTTTTCAATTTTAATGGTTTTACTGGAAATTTTTGAAAAGAGGCAAGAAATCTTTTATTTTTCTAGACAACCTGAAATACATAGCTAGTTCGGAATAATATTATCTTTCAAGGAGGTACTGCAGGTCTTAATTTCTACTTTAGCTTGATCCTTTAATGTCTCTTTTACTGGTTGGAGTCTTATAATTACCAGTTCAAATATTCAAGATACCATCTTCTAATCAATGCAAATTATATTAAATTTTGTGTTTTGGACACTTATAAAAAAATAAAATTAACTAAGCATATACACTTAGTTAATGGTGTCTTGGACATTTAAAATAAAAAATAAAATTTAATGGTGTCTAGGACAATTATATAAAAAAATTAACTTTTAGTGTGTTTTTTTTTTTTTTCATATTCAAACTCAACATGTTAATATATATGAAGCATATAAACTTATCAATTACCACCTAAGCTTATAGTTTTGAAATATAACCCGGCCTGATGAGTTGATTCAAGTCTGGAAGTAAACCGAGTTTAAGAAAAAATAATGAAAAACAAAAACCCGGTGTGACTCAGAGACTCAGCAAGATCCGGTCAAAAACCTGGTTGCAACCCCCTAACTTTTATTTATTTTTATTAAAATTGATGTTGTTTTTTTTTTATTAAAAAAAAATAGACCCAAGCGACACGATGACTAAATCAAAACCCGAAACTCAGGCCTTGAACCGGACCGAATTTAAAAACTATCCCTAAGCTAACACCTCTCTAATCTGCTCTAATTTAATTGCAATAACACGTAGTAGCGCAACCCTTCAAAATAAATAAACAAATCTCAAAGAAATTAACCCACTACTAAGAAATAGCTCAACCTTTAAAATTAAAAAAAAAATAAAATCCCAAAGATTGCATAGCATCACAATATCTGAGATTTCCATGCAGGAGGTTTTGATGTATATTCAACTTTTATTATTTATTTTAATAATTTTTTCCAGCAACTATAATTCAACTTGCATTAATATACATACACACACATCTTAATTGAATTTTATTCTTACACAATTAAGGATTTTGAACTCTTTGTCAAAAGCACGACGATGGAGGTGTCAGAGAGTCACCATCTAGTTGTTTGGTTTAGAGTTGCTAAAAAACTCGAGTGTACTAGTTTTATTAGAAATTAATTTCAAGGGTGAAGGACTGGTTGTGGCTAGAAAAGGTTTTAGCACTCCCAGTGCACTTTACCTAAACTAAACTACATTATGTGATTTGAATATGATTTAAAGACTTTGATGAGTTCCTCATAAATGGTCTCTCTATGGCCTGAGATGAGGATTTATTCGTGTAAATAAATCTTACATTTCAAATTTATTATGGGCCACGTATAATTAAAACAACATTGTATTAAATTTTTGTTGTTGTTGTTTACGTGGAGAAAACTAATTTATTTAATATTAGAAAAGTACCTTGCATATAAATTACAATTTCAAATATTAAATATAAAAAATAATTTTTTTTAATTAATAACTCAAAATTAATTGCAAGATGGTCGTCCAAAAAGTTATTAAAATTATACTATGGCTAATGCCTTGCAAAAAAAAAAAAAACTAAAAAATAGAAATACAAGGTTTGAAAATTTTCTTGGAATTATGTTTGCCAAATAAATTTTAATCTGTTTGTAAGTGTGGTTGTGGTTACTTTTCAAAGTGCTTTTCATTCCAAAATTGATCAAAATAATATTATTTTTTTTTTATTTTTTTTAAAATTATTTTTGAAATCAGAGTATCAAAATAATCCAAAACATTAAAAAAAAAAATTTCAGCAAAATTTTTTATTTTTAGTTTTTTGAAAACACCGGTTTGCCTGTATTTCCAAACACTCTTTAAGGGCCGGACATGATCTTAAGACTTTTAAGGACTTAGCCCATCCACGCGGGCTGGGCTCTCTAGCCGAAACCAAAGCCAGCACATGCCCGGTCCGAAAGAAACGAATGGGTTTAAAAAACAAATAGCCCAGCCTTCCCTAAGCATAACATGCAGCCCACGTTGTTTTTAAAAAAGAAAAGTCTTTGAAAAGGTTGACCCATAAACAAATCTATATACTCTTTTGTCTTTTTGAAAGATCAAAATGAAGAATCAAAACACTCTGCCTCTATCTTACAAACCAGACCTGATAGTGCCCAAGGAAACTTCATAGTAGCCAAACAAAGCATGCTCCCTACGTCATCATCTAGACTAGGAAGTCATTATTTGTATTATGAAAGCACAAAACAAAACGCATGACTCATGACCATGCCAAGTCTAACAGCTCACACTCCTTACCCAGACTAGACCTTCGTTATGATAAAAAAGGCCGACCAAAATAAAAGATGTGTACGGGTAAATAATCCATTCCATGATTTCATTGTGTTATTATAACAATCATAAAACATCAAAACGAAAAGCATTTTAAACTATAGAGAAGGAGCAGAATCATACGTAGACTAGACTGTGATTGTGTTATTTCCTTGCTACTACATCTTTCTATGGGAAAAGGAGCTGTCACTTAGGCACATGAAGATTATTGATGCTTTCTAGAGTTGATGTCAAGATCTGGGTCCAGTATCATGGCTTCTCGGGGTTGTAGTTGCAGGTCTTAGAGTACCCCAATTTTAAGAATAACCCAAGGCGCAAATTAAAGATTGTTGTTGCCTTCTTCCTTTCTCTTGGATCTTATCTTCTGATGCTGTCGCAGTCGTTAAAAGGAGCTGATGACTTGGTCGGTTGTGTGTTGTTATGAACGTAGGAGACAAAGACACGAGTGCTGGTGTTTTTGTGACTTCTCATCTGAGACAAGTATTGTTACAGCTGCTATGGAAGGAGGAGTTGAAGATGTTGGAGCTAGTGCTGGTCAGAGAAGATATATAAAATTTGTGCTGTGATTGTCAGTTAAAACCTCTGATATGTCTACACCATGCTCCCATTCTTTAAGCAAGTAATTTCATACGAAAGGAAGAAAACTTGCTGCTACTTGTGGCGGTGAAGTAAGGTGGTTACTCGGTGCTGCTGTGGTTGGACTGCGTTCTACCACAGGAATGGACAAGGTGAAGCTGTTGTCTGCTGGACCGAGATGCTGCCAGAGCTGGAACAAGCTGCGCTAGACTGATCACGGTGTTGCACAAGAGAGGATATGAAGTACTGATGGAGGTCACGATGCATGCTGCTTCCATGGAGGAATTGAGGTTGGGAGAGAAGGGTTAATTATGTTGATTCACTTTTTGCTCGTTACGGGTGGGTTTTGGTGTGTTTTTGGGAGGGTGGAGAAACTTTATTGTGTTTCTTTTCTTTTGATGAGTGTTTTAATGTGTGTGATTTTTTTTTTCTATTTAATTCTCTCTTACAACCCCGCTCCTTATGAAATTCTCTCCTAAAATCTTTTTCTTGTGTGCTACTATTTATTTATTTATAGACATAATTTTTTTAATTTGAAGATAAAAGTATAAAACAATTAACCATTGAATATTAAAAATATTTTTTTTACTATTTATTCAATAACTTGAGATAAATCAAAGAAAAACAGACAATTAGATTAAAAAATTTAATTATGAATCATTTGATTAAAAATTAATTGGGTTGCTTCGTGAGGAAGTTTTTAATTTTCAAATCAGTTTTCTCCATTCTACAGTTACAAGCAAATCACTAAAAAATTTTAATTCTTTGAAAAAAATCATTGAAAATTGTGCAAATACATCAAGAACATATTTTTTAGGTTTTTTGTTAGTATTTTTTTTTTCTGAAATGTTTTTAAAAACTAAGGTCAAATACTCTTGATAATCATTTATATTGTCTTGGAATTAATGTTAACATCTTTATACCATTTTTAATTATACATATTGATTTAACGCAACTGACAAAAAAAATAATAATAACATAAAATTCACAGGTACTAATATAAAATACAGATTAATTGGAAAGAAAAACACCATTATTGTTGCATAGTTAATTGAAATTCACATTACATGAAAAAGATAATACATTACATAAATGGATACCAAACAAATTAGGTCAATTTCCCACAAGGATTCCCAGAGATGTGATTTGAGTAATGATGAATCACGCTCATCAAAAAGAAATATTGGAGAGGCACTCGCAGCAACAATACACACAACAACGCCAACTGTGTAAAAAAAAAGAACAAATAAATCAGATATATATATATATGCGCGCATGCTCATGTGTGTATGAATAATATTCATTTAGATGCACAATTAGGAGAGTAATTATGAAATGTTGAATTACTACCATTTATTCTTCTTCTTCTTTTCAGGAGGTGGTGGCTGTTGAGCACCGTTATTCATAGGGTAACTAGCTGCAGGTGGTGCAACGTATGGACCTTGATGATACCCTTGAACTGGTGGTGGATAGGAATATTGTGGTGGAGGAGGAGGAGGAGGATGCGCCTGCTGGCTCGGTGGTGGATATGCTCCTGAAAGATCATTAGCAACTCATCCTTAATCGATGAACTTGATAAATTAATTATGTTAACTTAATTATGGAAAAATAACTTTACCTTGAGGTTGGTAGGTACTGTGGTGACTCATTATTTGAAATCTAGACCTCACAGTAAGTAAGTTATACTTAGCTAGCTAGGAAAATGTATGTTATGGATAGCGTTGAAGATACTCTACATATTTTTGCTCCCTACTCTTCAGTTTATATAGCAGCATCCTTCCCCTCCATGTTCAGCACCTCGGCATCATGCCATCATGTATGTGTGAATGCTCTTCATGACAAGCTGTTCATCCTCCATGTGCTTCACCATGTTCCTCGCCAATCAAGCTGGTGAAGTTAGTGCGCGTGTGTGAACACTGACACTATTAACAACTATTGTAAAACTTCTACATGTTTTACACAAAACCTAAGTCATTAATTTTAGTTTTGTTAATGATGATGAATCAAATAAATTTTTTTATTCATTTGAACATATGTATAATTGGAGATTATTTAATGTTAATGGTGTCTGAACGAAAATTTTCAAAAAAAAAAACTTAAAAGCGTTTATCTTCCGGCACAACTTGAAATATATGATTAGTTCGGAATAATATTATCTTTCAAAAAGGTACTGTAGATTTTAGTTTTTACTTTAGCTTGATTCGTAATCGTCTCTCTTATTAGCTGATTCTATAATCATTAATTTGTATATTCAAGATCTGGTATTCTAATCAATGCAGATGACATTGAACAAACCAACACATGATTTATTGATGTTTTAATTTGTTTTGTTTATTTTTCTTTTTTATATCTCAATGTAAGTTTTTTTGTTTTATTTTTGTTGTTATTGTCTAAATAGTCATGTTTTTTTTTTTTAATTTTTTTTATATAGAAACCAAAGATTATATATATATATATAAAATTTAACGAGGTCTTGGACAATTATATATAAAAAATATATTTTAGTGTGTGTGTGTTATATATATATATATATATATATATATATTTCAGATTCAAACACAACATGTTAATATATATGAAGCATATACAATTATCAATTACCACCCAAGCTAGCACCTTAACACCTCAAAGATTCGACCATATGTAGTCTATTTCTTTCTATGCATTTGGTT
The DNA here is from genome assembly GCF_005239225.2 of Populus alba. Classification (NCBI taxonomy): domain Eukaryota; kingdom Viridiplantae; phylum Streptophyta; class Magnoliopsida; order Malpighiales; family Salicaceae; genus Populus; species Populus alba. Next base: position 2,125,614 of record NC_133298.1, on the reverse strand, counting down.
TTCAGCCTTTGCATTTTATGATTTTTATTTTTCTTTTCAACTTGACATTACAATTACGAGTTAATGATATCGGGAAAATCCAAGCTATTTAAAAATAAGAAATAAAGTCAATCTTAAGACCGAGTCCAAGAGTAATTGGATCTAGACACGTCTAAATCCAGGATTTTTTTAACAAGAGTTAAAAATGAGCTCGAGTTTTATTAATTTATATTTTATTTTGGAGACTAATAAATCGTGATACGTCAGGAGTGTACGTAAGCAATCATGACGCATGCACACAGCTTCTTTCAGTTCTCATCTAGGGATGGGTTTATACGAAGCATAAAATATAAATTATATAATGGCTATGAAAAAAACGTGAGGGTTTGCATATATTATTATATTGTTAATCATTTATTGTGAAAATTTGATCTCCCTTTTATTTTTTATTGAAACTAGTTGAGGGGTCAACTTTCGTATGACATGAGTTTTTTTTTTTTTTTTTTTTTTTTTAAGATCGTGGGTCAGCAGGATTTCGCATTGACTCATGTTATAAAACAATTTCTCAGACAAATCTAATAATTTTGAATAGAAAAAAAAATCTTTAAACTAAATAAAAATAACTAGAGGAATATATTTTTTTTAAAAATCCTGCATGGCGTATGATCCATCTTTTGATTAAAAAATAAATGCTTTTTATGGTGCCACACAGGCTAATTCATTGTCTCTTTAGCACCATCGTGGAAAAATACACTGCTACGTCGTATCTTGGGTAGCTACCAGGAAACAACCAAAATTTCTAGTCTTCTTCTTCTTCTTCTTCTTCCTCTTCTTCTCCATTTTTGTGTTGCCAGGAAACCTCATTTTAGTTGAATAAGCTTCGAGCTCGTAAGAATTCTTGGTATCTGTAGACTGATGAACTACGACCTCCTGAAATTCAACACATGGCTGATGGTTCTAAGCTATATATTAACCATGGTATGTGTCAAGATTACTTAAAAAATCGCAATAACATATCACTATTTCACCTCTCTAATATGCTCTAATTTAATTTCAATAACACCTAGGAGCGCAACCCTTGAAAATAAATAAACAAATCTCAAAGAAATTAACCCACTACTAATAAATAGCTCAACCCTTAAAATTAAAATTAAAAAAATCGCAAAGATTGCATAGCATGACATTTGAGATTTCCATGCAGGAGGTTTTGATGTATTTTATAGTATTTAAAATCGTATTTCTTTTTATTTTTGAGTTTAAATATATTATTATGAATATGTTTATTTTGATAAATAAAAAAATGCAAATACACAATCAATTTATATTACCTGAAAATTTAATTTTAAAAAATTAAATAATCAGAAGAGAACAAGAATCGACAACGGCAACGAAAACATACTCGAGCAATTTATATATTGAAAGGGTGGTTAATATATAAATTATTAAATTCTTACATCCTTATCTCCGATCCTCAACTAATACTGAACGACGTGTATCGCATCAGGAACGAAACACCACTCAATCACTAACAACCTTCAATCCGACGTTAGATTCTTAGTAAAAACTGACACAACTGGATTTCACAGATACTTCAGAACCTGTGGCACAAACACAATTACTACCAGAATCAAATACCTCAAAAAGGTCCAAACTTTGTGCTTCAAAGAGTCACAAAATCATGAATTCCATTATTGGCATTGAAATGAGCAGGTCCCTAGTGTTTTCCACAAACATTCCCCTTAAGTTTTCCCAAAAACCCAGATCATTTTCTCTCTTTAATCACTCAAAACTTTGTGTTCCACAAAGATTTAGTGAGAATTCTCAATGTGGGCTTCAAAGATTTCAGCTTTTGAGCATGAAACTAGCAAGAAATGTGTGTACAAAGGCTGCTTTATCAGAGATGAAGTATCCTAAAGTGGCTGCTTCATCAACTGGGCCTATACCTCCCAGTCAGCTTATTCAAGTTGTTGAGACTGCTGCTAAGACTGGTGCTGAGGTTTGGTTTCTCCCCTTTTAGCTTTTCTTGTGTAGATTTTTTAATTTTGACAGAGAGGCGCTTTGATGGTGTTTCTCTGTGTTTAATTCGAACTTGATTTGTTTATTTATAAGCTGATTGGAATGTGAAATTTATGAGCTTTTGTTGTATTTTTGTTCAATTTCTTAGCAATAATAACTTTATTTCTTCTGAAAATTATTTGTTGTTTTAATTAATCTAGAATGCCTGAGTTATGTTCTACTAAAATTAAGGCTCTTATATATATATATATATATGTTCATCATGCTTTATATCTCTCAAGGATGTGTTGAGTAAATTTTATTGAAAATTAAGGTTTTTTATTTTGTTCTATTATTCGTATGTATTAGACATTAAACATCTATGGCTCAATGATTGACTATTGTACATATATCATGTATGAGTACTGAACCAAGACTATTATGGCTCCGTTGGCAGTTTGTCGAACATAAGTTCTTTTGCTTTTGAGGCCCTTTGTGTCCCTGTTAATTTAGAGGTGGCTGTGGACAAGTATGTTAGTTTTCCTGTAGTTTCCTAAACATTCTTTTTTATCTATCCAGGTAGTGATGGATGCTGTTAATAAGCCTCGAAATATCACATATAAAGGACTTACAGACTTGGTGACCGAGTAAGGACTTATCAAAGTTTCCCAACTAATGATGCATGTCTATATTTTTTTTCCTATTCGTAGTCATAGTATCATGATCTTGAGGGGCAAAGTTTGTTGTCCACCTTTAATTAGATGATAGATCAGATGTTTCAAGATGATCTCTATGGATTAATTGTATTTGTACTTGTTTTTATGAAGTAAATTCATCTACCTCTTTTATGTAGACTAAAGTTAATTCTTTACACTATTGTTTCTGGTTTGCTTGTTAAAAGATGATTATAAATATATTGGATGTCTTGCAATTGCAATTGATTATGGTATCCAATTAAAATATATAACAGAAAAAAGAATATTTGAGCCAGCTTCTGAACTTCCATCGAATGCCCCCTAAAAATGTTTTGATTTTCTTGCCTACTTGTAGTCAAATTCCTTTAATCTTATAAAAGTATTTAGTGATCAACAGTCATGTCCTCAAATTTGCTTCTAGCCTCTAGAGGCTAGAAGACGTTTTTCCACAAATCTTTCTCCTTCTTCCCTTTCCCCACAGATGGTTAACTCTCACATACACCCGCACACATACACATTCTTCTCTCAGACACAAAGCCATACAGGTCTCTAGAATGGATACATTTTAAATGGGATGCCTTGAAAGGGCTTTCTTATAAACGACAAGTAAGCATATCTAGTTAGAAGCTTTCATCAATAACTGCAATCCATTTCCTTAGCGAGAATTATGACCATGTGATCGTGCCATTCAAGTTCAGTGTGTAGTCATTTTACCATTTATAGTCCATAAAAATGATGCATGTATTGACTATTGGGTTTCTTTCCTAAGTATTCATGGAAAGATTTGCTTCTACATGGGTTATTAAAATGCATTTCAGTTAAAGATTTTCTGAAGGACCTGATATGTTGGTTTACATTCTTAACTGATCAAATTCTGGAACAAACCATGCCAATTTTCACTCTACTTGGCAAAATTTACTCGCAGCACAGACAAAATGAGCGAGGCTGCTATCTTAGAAGTTGTTAGAAGGAATTTTGGAGATCACCTCATTCTTGGGGAGGAGGGAGGAATCATAGGAGATACATTATCTGATTATCTATGGTGCATTGATCCTCTAGGTTTGTCTTTTTCAACTCCTGGTTCATTATTCTTGTTTTGCTTTTTACCCATTTTTTCCCTCTTTTTGAAGGGTTCCCCCCCCCCTTTCCTTTAGCTTTTCTTTGCTGGGTGTTGACATTACAGTTATAGCATTTCAGAATTCAGTTTTAATTATCAATTATGCCATCATTAATAGTATAATGATCAGCAGCTTTTCTGGACATGTATTGGAAAACTTTTGCATGAATAGATCTCATTGTTGTTTTTTTCATTTTAAGTGACTTGAAGTTATCAAACCTTGATATTTGTGTAGATGGAACAACAAATTTTGCTCATGGTTATCCTAGCTTTGCGGTTTCTGTGGGAGTTCTTTTTCAAGGAAATCCTGCGGCTGCTTCAGTGGTACTGATCAAACTTAACCTTTTCTTATAAGATAATGAAGTGAAACAAGGTCTATTTCTTTTTTGACATAAAAGAAAGATGAAAACATAATCACAGGAGACAGAAATCACTTGACATTAAACAGCTGAAAAAAAGAGAAGCTGACAATTTACCATTTGTTTTTAGGTGGAGTTTGTTGGTGGTCCTATGGCTTGGAACACACGCACATTTTCTGCAACTGCTGGTAAGAAATTTTTGCGTGAACTTGTAATTTTCTTTATTTAATTGCCTCAGTCATTTTGTTCATCTATGGATGAAACTACGATCAATCATGACAGGTGGAGGAGCATTTTGTAATGGCCAAAAAATTCACGCAAGTCCAACTGCTCAGGTAAGTGATCATGTATTGATCAAGATCTTTAATTTTCACACATTATCAAATCATCCAATATGAATATATTGACTAGAAAAACCATGTGCCCTTCAATTATCATCTAGAAGTATGTTTAATTCTGCATGGATACATGCTGAAACATTAAGCATTCCTTACTAGTGAGTTGAACTCTCTCTTAAAGAGTAAACTCATCATGGAGAGTTAATTGACTTGCATTGTTTATCTACATATGAAATTATCATGTTGCGTCATATCTTTTCCAGAATGAAAAGGTAAATGCATAAGTAAACAAATGACATAAATTGATCATTTTAACTTTATTAGCAAGGTAGATTATAACCCACAAATTCATGGTTTTTAAATTGCACCTCATTTCTATTGGTTCTCCTTGCCCTTTTGGTTTTTTTTAGGTTGAGCAGTCTCTTCTTGTGACTGGTTTTGGATATGAACATGATGATCCATGGGCCACTAACATTGAACTTTTCAAGGAGTTTACTGATGTCAGCAGGGTATTGCCATTTTCCTCTTAAATTGTTTCTTATCTGATAGGCTATTGTTTTTTCTTTTTTAACATAACATATTTCTTTTTGTATTTCTTCTTATGCTCTCTAATAATGTATAGGGTGTTCGAAGGCTTGGTGCTGCTGCTGTTGACATGTGTCATGTAGCTCTTGGGATTGCAGAAGCATATTGGGAATATCGTCTTAAGCCATGGGATATGGCTGCTGGTGTTCTTGTAAAATTCTGTTTTTACAAATGCTTTTACTTGATATGAAATTAGACTTTATTTCTATGTTTGAGATTGTGGACTTTATTAATGGAGTGAATAATGACCTATTAGTGTATTGGTGCCTGCTATATCCCATATAACAAGCTAAACAACCCAACTTACCTTTAGTTGTGTATGGTGTCAAGGCTTCCTGACTTGATTTTCTGCGTTGGTGAATATCTAATTCTTTGCCAATCTGTGTAATGGATTCCTATGTTGGCGTCCACATACAGAAATTACTCAAATTACTCCAAAAAAGATGGAGAAGGTAATACTTGCTAGGGATTGAGTAATTATCAATTGAATTTACCATTTGAGTCATTGACTTATTGCTGTCCCCCAAAGATCCATGGTGACTCCAACCATAAGCTCCACAGTGAATATAGTGGCACTGTTCTAGGAAATATGTTTATTTCTCTCACTAGCCAATTGTTCAACTTGCTAATATCACAACCACCATCCTTGGCATTCCCCAGCTATCATAAACAGGCCTTTCAAATCATATTTGTTGAATATGGACAGAATTTTGTTAGTAATGAGGGTCAGTTCTAAATATTTCAATATTAACGTTTTCCTTTCCCTTTCAAGCAGATAGTTGAAGAGGCTGGGGGGACAGTATCTCGCATGGATGGTGGAAAGTTTTGTGTATTTGATAGATCTGTTTTGGTGTCTAATGGTGTGTTGCATGCCAAGGTTAGACTTCACTTGTTTTCTGTGAAAAAATCAAACACCTTTTTGTTCTTTCTCTGTTTTCCCCACTCTTTAATTGCAGATATAAGACAACTGGTATGAAAAATTTCACCAATGGCATTAACTATAAACATAGCTTCTAATGTCACATTTTTGAATAGCTAATTGCTGGGCCCTTTTGTTGTAATTGGAAAATATCTAGTACCCATTTATGAGGGAGCTTGTTCTTCCTACCATCAGAAAAGATGAGAAGGATTTATTTATGCTAGAGCAAGTTGCTTTTGTTGAAAGGAAAACATTGTTCCGAATCCCCTGATGGATGGGAGTCAAATTCCACTTCACTCTAAAATAAATAAATCAAATAATCTATCTGATGGATGGGAGTCAAAATCCACTTCACTGTAAATTACGCTATGTGAACCTTGACTCTTTGGGTGGTTTCATGATTTCACATCGTGTGCCTAATTCTTTAGTGTGCTTTGTGATCTTGTTTGAACCAGATGATAGATTTGATAGTCTTTATAATGCAGCTTTTGGAGAGGATTGCACCTGCCACTGAGAAACTGAAAGGCAAAGGAATTGATTTCTCATTGTGGTATAAGCCAGAAAATTACCGCACTGATCTTTGAATTGACCTAGCATTTATTCTCATTCGGAGCTTTGCTGCAGCAAACAGGTGTTGCATATCGTGCCCTAACTTGTTTTTTATTTTTTGAATTTATCTTATAATACAGGCTTCAATCTTCATTTATAAGATTGTTTTGCACTTTTAATTGTACCAGCTCCTTTTCATGTTACCTGATCAGTGACATGGATTCTTCCTTGTCACCATGTTCATTCTTCAAAAATAAAAAAAGAGAATTAGTTTTTTGCAATCTCTTCCATGTTCATGATCTTTACAATTGAGCTGTGAAAGAAGCAATTTAGTGTTTAGATGATCGTTTTGTGTGGGCCAAAATGCAACATGCGAAATGTTAATGCAATCATTTTTCAAATTGTAAAACAAACTTATTTAACAAGTAAAACAAATTTATCTTCATTCATCAACTGACATCAAAATCCAGTATTTTCCACAGAAATTAGGGGATCCACATGCTCGTGAATCTCTGTTTGATTATTCAACGCATGGTAAATTGGCTATCCTCTGCATATTTGAAGGACATTATAGATTATTCTTTAGTTCATTTCTGGCTGGATAGTAAATGTTGTATCATTCTAGTGCAAGCTCAAGTTTTTAGTCGAATGACAATCCATTTGATAACAAGGCACCTCTTCCATTCTCCGCCTTCTTATTCATGCACACCGATTTGTATCTCCTCAACATTTTCAGGTGAAGTTATGAACTCGCTATCTGGGACGTCTACTCATTGCTCTCTGGCCTTTGTCTGCAACTTTTCTTTAGGTTCCCGCTTGTATTCATTTTGGATAACTAGTGAGACATTCACTTGGAACTCCCCATCCATAAGCTGGGTCTTTCAACTTTACCACGAGCACAACCTCATACAAAATATCCGGGGAGAGCATTCTGGTGTTGAATTTTTTATATATTTCCAGCCAGCAGGCATCTAATAGCCCCGTCACATCCACAGAAACATCACTTTCATAAGAGAAGTTATGGTTAAGACTTGGGAACAATGAACTCTCCTGGAAAGAAAGTTGACATGAACTTCGACGATTACTAGGTAAATGCATTATGCATATCAGACTAGGCACACACAGAAACTACTATCCCCCCCCTCCCCCCCCTCAATGATAGACAGACAAAAACAATGATATAATTAAGGTGATGGAAATGAGACTTGCCTTTCTCGTTTGGTTCAAGAAAACTCCAGTGTTGAGTTGATCATACAGTTAGTCCAATGAGGACCTTTGAATTGGAGAGTCGGCATCTCTTAACATGGCTTCACAGCTATGTGGTAACTTAACTTCTGTTACTGTCTTCACTTTGGCATCATTTAGTGGCTTAGAACCTGCTGCTTTCTCCTGTACTCCCACTCGGGGCTTTACTTTCTGCTTCTTTCTCCACTCTCTTCAACTTGGTTTCACCCAGTTTTGCTTCTGTTGATGTCTCTTCGATGTGCATAGGCTGAGAATAGCTGGTTTCTTCCCTTGTCTGTTGCGAATGTGAAACGTCATCGTGTGACCACCCTGCCCCCTTCACTTCATAACCATCACTTTCGCACAAACTACTTTTTTTATAGCATGGTGAGGTTAAATAATCATCTGGTGCACTAGAAGGTCCAATTAGTCATAAATTACTCTGCGAAAATGTGTTGGCTCTTGATCTAGCCGTCCACTGTTGGATCATTAATCAAGTCTCCAGGCTGTAATCACTTGATCAAGTGTGTTGAGTTATTAATGTATTGAGTTGCATCATCTATCAAATTAAGTAAGATGCCTTGTGGGCTAGAGAATATGTATTTTTTTCAATGGTCAAGGTATTTTTTTGGCTAGTTTTCGCACATATGAGATTCAAGTTCCTCTCCAATAATGTCTTAGCAAACCATTCGCGTCCATGCATTCAAAAGTGCTTTGGATTAGACAGAATATGTATTCCTTGTCTGAGTGCTAAACATCCACTCGCGCAAACACGCACTCAGACTTGTTGATGACGCACAGGTTGTTTTCATCAACATTCATCAATCAAAGAAAGTAAAAAGATACATATTGCATACAATATAAAAGAAAAAGTACTTATTCTGTGATAAAGCATCCATTAAAGTTATATTCCCTGAATGCAAATTGGTTTTTGGACTTCTGAGAATATAAAAAGAGAATCCTGGATTACTTTTATGCAATATGGAGCTTGTTCTGCCTGCCAAATCGTTATCACATGACTTGACACCGATAAGAGTCATTTTCATTTTATTGTTTGTTGTCAAACAACACAGCTCATCAAAAAGAAAATAAAAGAAAAACATAAAATTACCCTAAATTTCCAGATTTACAAGTCTTGCAACAAAAACAGTGCCCCCCTATTAACCTTCTTTTGGCTTAATCTTGATACCTGCAAGAACCACGCTACCCTTCCACCACTCACTTTTAACTTCAAACATACCAAATTCTACAACACCAGCTGCGTTCTTTGAAACTGTAAATTCGCCACCGCATATCTCATGCCACACGTCATGTTTCTCCTTGTAAGACTCAAGTACAAAGTTTTTCACCGTCTCTTGTCCATTGAGTCTTACCCTGAACTTGATTGGAACAGAATGCCAACCAAATGCATCAACCTGAAATTTCATGACATAATATACTTCGTAGTTTGTAGCTGAAGCAACATTGAACATAGTTGTGGGCAATTTCCCAGTGACCTCAATCCAGTTAACTTGAAGGAGCCTTGCCCCTTCGTCGAAACCAACTGACCTGAAAAATTCAAACACATTATAAAATGAAGTATAGCTGCTGCTATCACTCGAAAATGAAAGATTACGATATCTACATGATTAAATGCTAATTTTGAATGGCTTACCTTGTTTCCACTTCTGAAAGTTTGATCCATTGCCAAAACCGGGGATCATTGCCCCACATAATATTTAGAGCCTTTGCTGGCACTCTGCATGTTGCAGGACATGCTTTATCTGACGATATTGAAGAGCCATCCTATAGATTAAACATTAATTTTATCAAAAAAACATAAATCATGATAAAATAAAAGAGATTAATTAACTACATGGTTGCTGTTAGCGATAATAAAATGAAACTCGTTTTCTGAGAATAAGATCAATTTATTATATCATACCACCTTTCCCTCCCTTTTCATGAATGGCAATTAAGACTCCTAAAAGCTTAAGCCATCACTTGGGAGAATCAGAAACTTTATTCTGAAAATGAAATAAGACACTGCCAGACTCAATCTTAATATGTCACCATGATCTTAAAATAGTTCTTTACATTTTCCAGCATAAGTTCCTACACTATATGACTTGAGCATGTTCCGACGGATATGAGTAACCAGAGATGAACAAGAGTATGAAATGTAAACAAAAAGAGGAAAAAATCACTTACACCCTTCCAGTGAGGGCCAGAGAGAGCCTCTGATCTTTGGTCGTAATCCATATCGTAGTTCAAAGTTCTATGCACTGCAAAACTAAAAAGAAAGTAGATATATAAGCACTAGCATTCCAGCTAACAGAATTCTTATTACCCTCAAATTGCGTAAAGCTAACATCGGATTTAACTGTGGTGACACGGAAGAAAAACATCTAATGCCCATACCTTTACTTGAGTCTCAGATCTCTCAGCTTCTTTGTTTTTTCCCTTTTGCTTTTCTGCCTACCCTTTTGTTATCTAGCTTCCATTCATTAATTAAGCTTCTTTTGAACAAGTCAAGGATTTATTAGTATGATAAATAATGGTTTAGCCAAGAATTTGCAACTAAGAAAGTTGAAGAATTGCTTCAAGAAATCGGAATATGTACGAGGACGAATACAAATGGAACAAGGAAAGTAATTTCTTGATTCAGTAGTGCTGTGCAAGATATGAACATGTATGGATAGGATTGCAGTGTAAAGTTAGGACACAGTACAATGGCATAGTTAAAGGTGAGGGAACAAAATCCTTTCCTAAATCACACGCCATTTAAAGTTGTTTCTTGTGAAACTCGTGATTCTGAATTACTTGCAGTAAGAAAATTAGAGTTTTCCACAGCTAATCTGCAGATGGTCCTTGGATTCTGTCCTTAAGTATTAAAATTTTCACCCCCACTGTGTACTTTAGTCTCTCCTCTTCCTATACATATAACCTAACATAACACACTTCATGCACAATTAAACAGAAGTGTAAAGATCTACAAATACAATTTATAAACAGAGAAGGAAACTTGAATTATGCTTTAAATATGGTGATAAATTTGTACCTGAACATAAATGTAGTGTTAAAGGGATTCATTTGATTGAGGGAAGGGGGGGGGATGAAAAGGAGGAACTCTTACAAGCAGAAGAAGAGGATGGGTGGATGTCATGAAAGATATTAGAAATGAAGAGTATGGGATGTCACTGAATGCCTTTGCTGATTGTTATGCCTATAACACCATTCAGATAAGAGGGTGTTGTCAGGGACGGGATTTGATCATCTTAATTGATTGTGGAAGCACTCATAGTTTCATAGATGAGAAGGTGATTAAAGGACTCAAAGCTTTCATTGTTAAAACCACAGTTCTGACAGTCATAGTGGCTAATGGTAACATTATGAAATGTGACGCGTATAACCTAAAATTCAAGTGGTTCATATAGGGGCATGAATTTCAAGCTAATTCGAGGTTATTAAAGTTGAGAAGGTGTGATATAGTTGTATTGGGAGTTGATTGCTTGAGGATATTCTCACCAATATTATTTGACTTTTACAAGATGAAACTTTCTTTTAAGAAGGATGGAAGGATGATCGAGTCAAAAGGAATTGTAGAGAATGCCAGTTCATAAATGGTATCGATTATGAAGATACATAAGAGTTTTAAGGAGGTTGTTTATGGTTACATTGGTCAGTTCTTTTCCTTAGAAGTTCAAGAAGAGAGGAACCAGAGAATAACAGTGGTTCAATTAGAGGCTATACTAAAGGAATACTAGGCAGTGTTCCAAGAAACTAAACACTTACCATCAAAGAGATCTGTAGACCACAGGATCCCTCTCATTCCAGTTGCTAAGCCAGTAAATATAAGGCCTTATAGGAGTTCTTTCTTACATAAGGAAAAAATTGAATATATGGTAAAAGAAATTTTGCAGAATGGAGTTATACAACCTAGCTGTAGTCCTTTAGCTTCACCAATTTTGTTAGTAAAGAAGAAAGACAACACGTGGGGATTTTATATAGACTACAGGCAACTCGATGATCTAACCATAAAAAAATTCCTATTTCCTTTGATCGATGAACTGTTGGATGAACTACATGGTTCACAGTTCTTCTCAAAATTGGACTTGAGGTCTGGATACCATTAAGTGAGAATCCATGATAGTGACACAGAAAAAATGACATTCAGGACTCTCCATAGGTATTATGAATTTAGAGTAATGCCATCTGGCTTGACTAATGCCCCTACAACTTTTCAAGCTTTGATGAATCATATTCTGGAGCCTTTTATAACGAGATTTGCATTAGTTTTCTTTGATGATATCTTAGTGGATAGCTCAACATTTGAGCTGCACCTTAGTCATCTAAGAAATATGCTAGAGACACTCGGGAGTAATCAATTGTTTGTGAAGCAAGTCTAAATGCTTTTTTTGTGAACAAAAAGTAGAATATCTAGGACACATCATTTCACCTGAAGGAGTTGCTACTGACCCATAAAAGACAACAACTATCAAGGAGTGGCTAGTACCCAAGTCTGTAAAAGAATTGAGAGGATTCTTGGATATTCCCGGATCATTTTTACAAGTTACATGGTCTCTTCTAGCTTCTATAGTCACTGACAGGGACAAGATTTTTACCAGTCTGTTCTGGAAGGAATTACTCAGATTAATGGGGGTTAAAATGCTTATGAGCCCTTCCTACCATCCACAAATTGATGGTTAGCCTGGACGAGTTAATCAATTCTTGGAAACCTACCTTAGATGCAACTGTTTAAGTAGAAGATCAACTGTTTCTTAAGCTACAACCTTTAAGACAAATGAGTGTAGCCTTAAGGAGAAATTCTATGAACAGAAAAAGGAAAAAATGACTGAACCTGAGCACCTGCTAGCGATATTTTACATAATAGAGATGATAGCAATTCTATTAACAGGAAATATCCTTAAGCTGTGATATTTTTCTCATTAGGACACCCTTAAGCTTCCCTCTTGCATCTTGATAGGTTTATTTCTTTTTATATGATTTTCCAGGTGCATTTTTTATCATTATTTTTTAGCCAGTTCTGCAAATTTGGCTGAATTTGTGCATGTTTTTCTTTCACCTTGTTTGGCCTTTGGCCTTCTTGGTGTTTCGTAACTCGCCAAAAAGAGAAAAGAAAAGGAAAGAGAAACAATTCTCATCATATAGCTAGGAAGCAATCATCAAAGTAAGTTTAGTTGAAGATAGAAGAACTACACGGGGCAGTCAATTATTTGATGTTAGAACAACTGCATATAAATCTCAAGGACACCACACAACAGATACAGCTTGGTAAAACTAGACAGGTCTCATTATTGCGTTACATCTAAAATAGGATTGTAAGAGACTGGTTGATTTGAACCAAATCTCAAGTTTTCACTTCACACTTCTTCAACTATGGCACTTTTTCAACTATGGCCTGGTGAATTAGCAAACCTCCCTTCCATTTGCCTGTCCACACTTCATACAAACCAAAATAGAGCTTGGTATCGTCCGTTTCTTTACTAACATCAATCACAAAGTCCGAGGTAACTGATTTCTTGTCTTTGCTTACATCTGATAGGTCGACTTTGCTCCATCTGTACCTTCCCTTCTTCCCTAACTTGGCCATCATAAAAACAGGACAACCACTCCAACCAAATGCATCTGATTTCATCGATACTTCGAATTTAATTTTGTACTTCCCTTCTTTTAAGGGGTCCTTCGTTGTACCCGTTAGTTCAAGCCAACACACTTGCACTAGCTCTGCTGGTATTTCATCCGAGCTGCGATATTGAAGCTCAAATAGTATAGTAAATGTCCGTGTTTGCTTAGCAAAGTTTAAAGTTTACACATCACATGCTGCAAAACTAAGTTTCCTTTCCTGCTAAAACTAAATATAGAGAACATGGATTCTTACCTTGTCTGATCAGGCAAGTTCCAGTAGCGTTTGTCATTTCCCCATATGATGCTAAACCCCCTCGGCTTAAACGTCCAGCTGTTTTTGTCCTGTAAACACGAAGAGGAATTCTCATCAAGAAAAAAACTTTCAACTTGAAATAATGTGATAGCCTTAGATACAGTTGCCTTGTATAACGGTAAACATTCAAAATACTATGCTTGAATTTAGCAAGCTGGTTAACAAAATGTTCAGTTGAAGGATTATAATTCGGAGGCCTAATCTATGAACAAACACCGATGAAAGATAATAGCAATCTGACCTCTTCATAAAACACTTTGTTACTATCGGCCTCGTAATGTGGTTTATTTGAAGAAGACATCTTGAGAGCAAATAAATTCTAGTGTTAGTTTGGAGAGAAAAAGATGATATATTTGTGGATCCACACACAGCCTTTTTATGCAGCCCCAAAGAAGCGTTCATTGATTATGTCAACTTCCAAGAAATGAATATCAAAAAGATACTCAACCACACAAAGAAAAAAAAGAATGGAATAAAACTTGGGATGGAAAAAGGATCGAGTAAATGTGCTCTACTTTATCAGAACGAGTGGATCCTAACCTTTTCTTTTCTTTTATGTCTTGATGCTCCATATATGATCAAGAAAAGAATCAATTCGCTTGGCAGCAAGAGTTGTACAAACATAATTTTCCAGCTTCCTAACCACGAAAGTGAAACATATATGATGTGAACGTGTTGCACGATACATTTATGAAAAGGATTGATTCGTTGTAAACATATATGATTTTATAAACAAAATTCTATAGGAGGATTGATTCGGTGTAATCAGAGGTTTTAAAGACTCTCGAATTAAGTTATTTTTGTTATTTTAATTATTTTTCTAGTTAATTTTAGATTTTAATCATTTTCTATTTAGATTTGAATTTTTTTTTGGTTAGATCAGTCTTAAATTCTATATAAACAATTTGCGTGTTATTTTTTTTTTAGATTATCAAGTTATAAAATTTTCAAAAAATTAGAATTTCCTCTCTATTTTTAACCTTAGAGATTGAAAACCATATTTTTTTTATTCACGTGATACATCACGCAGAATATAAAAATAAAAAATTGAGCAAATTTTGCATAGGAAAGAGTTGAATAGGAATCCGAATACTTTCTTGATAAGGATACTTTCTTTGAATCCGAATAATGCCCACCATTCCCAGCTTTTTCAAGTTGAATTCAATGGACGGTTGAAACTATGAGCAAATTAATTCGGCATTTCTGTGTGGCGTTGTGAAACTATGAGAAATCAAAATTATAGTCCGCCGATGTTTTCATGTTCTGAATCACTTCCGGTGATCGCTATCAGAAAAAGGAAAGTAAAAGAATGGATTCCGAAAAATTTGATACCAAAATGCTTTTGCACTCTGCTCGCGTGGTGGGCTGCTTCTCATCGGTAGAGAATCTAAACAAAGGGTTGTCTTACAGCGTCTCCGCCTCTGAACACCTCAATTTAGAGAGATATCTGAAAATCCATGATCTGTGATAAGTCAAAACTATCAATTTAGAAAATCAAAGAGCTCAACAAAATATTTAATTTTTATTCATCAAAATCTACTTGACAAAAAGCTATTAATACAACCCTTTAAGTAGAAAGAAAAAACTAGAAAACTATAATAATATTAAATAGATAAAATAAAATAAAAAAACTTTCTTTAATTTGAAAAACTAAAAAAACCTAATATTACTGAAATGGAAAATAAAATAAAAATATTCATTTTAAATAGAAAAACATGAAAAGCTTAATAATAATGAACATGAAAAAATAAAGTTTCCAAAGTGAACAAGAAGAAATAAAAATAATAAAGAAAATATTTATATTGCCAGCTGAAAGCTCATGCATCATTTATGTCCGAACTTTTAATCATGTACGGTATTCAAACAAGATTATTTTCTCTCAAATCCCAGATTAAGATTAAATAATACTCGATTTACAGGGGGGGAAAACGAGCTATTTGAAACATTAAATCAAGCAATTTTTCTCATCTTGGTAAGCAAAATTAAGAACTAGCTGTTATAGCTAGCATTAATAAATTCATGTCCTGTAGAACTGTTGCTTCCTGAACTATATGGCCTCATGAATTAGCCAGTTTGTCCACACTTTTCTAATTACAAGCCAAAACATAGCTTAATTTGGATTTATTAATCATTGGTTTATTTTTAAACATGAGCATCTTCCCTCTCTTCCTATCCTAGCCATCATCAAAACACGAGTAGCAGTCCAAGAAAATGCGTTGTTTTTCATGGATAACTTGAGGTAAATTACTAATTTCAAACCTCTTCCCCTTCGTTACATGATCTGTTACTCCAAACCAACACACCAGTAGCAGCTCTTCAGGACCATCATTAGCTAAACTCACCACAATTCAGCATCTGCAGATTCACACAAAACTATTCCTTTAGGACCCTCTCTAGCTAAACTCTCGAAATGAAGTGAGAATGGTTTAGAAAATAGCAAATACTCTCAAGAGGACTGCCACCTTTGATTAAATTCTGGACTTCCGCATACAGGTCACATATTCAAATTATTTAGAGATAGGCGTGTCAGGGTTTTGTAGATGAGGGACGTGAGTCATCCCTGTAATGTAAACCAAAGTCCACTCGACCTTGCTCGTAAACTCCTGAAAACTTAGGACTACAGACTCTTTCATATTTCAATAGGAGAATTTTATTCTGGTGCTACAGATTTTTCCTTGGATTTATAAAATATTTCACAGGAGAAAAAAAAAAAAAAAAAACTCACTGAGGGTTACATTTAGCCATAACTCATCAAGGATAGTACAAGAGTGATGAATTTGAAAGGAAGCTCAATCTGGCATTTCTTCAACTACAGCTTCATGAATTTGTAAACCTTGCTTCCAATTTCCAGTCCACAATTCGTAGAGTCCGAAATAGAGCCTGGTATCTTCAGCCTTTTTCGGAACTTCAAACCGAAGCTTCCCATGAGGAATTTCGACTATGTTGCCGATTCTCATATCTCCTAAATTGATTTTTTCCCATTGGGCAATTCCTTTCTTCCCTACCTTAGCTAACATGAAAACAGGACCTTCCTTCCAAGCAGGATCTTGTTTTTTCATAGATATTTTGAAGCTCAGTGCATACCTCTTCCCTTTGGACAGGGGTTCCGAAGTTGAGCCGTCTATTTCAAGCCAGCATACCGCCAGCAACACTGCAGGACCATCCGTCCTGAAATTTATGTGTAGAACTTAAGCATCCAATGAGATCTATGTCAGAAAATTATTATTTTATGATAGTTTCTGTCTATATCATTTGATTATTTACAATACTTGAAGCATTGAAACGATATAATTTGATCGAAGGGATAATTCTCTCTACCCTTTCTCAGGCATCTTCCAATAACTTGAATTACTACTCCATGTGATGTGCAATCCCCTTGGTTTAAACCTCCACCTACCTTCATCCTGTAAGCATAAAAATAATTCCAGCTCACCATTAACAACCTCATTTTTTACTCATAAAAGATAGATGGACATTCTCAGAAACCTTCTAATATCAAACTAAAACCCAAGTTTGTTTACAGATTTTATCTATATATATCTATATATATATATATATATATATATATATATAATTTGGACTACAACAAACAAATATTAGTGCAGAAAGTGGTACTAAAATAGCTAATAATATATCCAACCTTATCGTGTTCCACTTCTTCAGGATCAGCAGCCTCTGACATCTTGAGAGAAAATCAAGTCTAAATATTATATTATTAGTTTTGACAGACTGCAATGCATGATGTATATGAATCCTTATTGAGCCTTTTATATCAAGGGAAAGTATTTTTCTTTGTTCATCAGTATGTTCGTGTCAAGACAAGGACATTAATTGAGAGAAAATCAACCACAAAAAGAAAAAAATAATCGATCCATCGTAGTTTTGAAACAAAGGAATCGTGTAAATGGTAGTCGATTATATCAGAAAGAATGGCATCTAGATATTTTTGTTATCAATTAGTGGTCCATATATGGCCAAGTAAAGAATTGATCCATTTTGCTAAGTGATAACTAGATTCATTATGTAAGATCCCACATTGAAAGCGAGTGTCCAGAGCCAGGACCTTATAAGTGCATGCTCACCTTAACTAGTAAGACGTGTTTTGGGAAGTCAGGCCCCACGGTGGGCTCGTTTCTGCAAGAACAAACCTGTGCGGGCTTGTGGGACCCAAAGCGGACAATATCTTGCTAGTGAGGTGGGGTGTTACACATTCTATGAACATATATAGACCCCCATTAATTGCCACCAAGAGAAAGTTCGATTATGAAGAAGAAAAAGGAATTTTTGCTGTGCAGAGACTTTTCCCTAAGCTAGATATATTTTTAAATCCAATAAACCCACCAATAACTTCAATAAAATTAGTGAATTAGAGGAACTCATTTATTTTATTTTCCTTTACGTTGTAATTAATTTTGAAGTCTAAATTTAACAAATCATTTTATTTTTAAAACTCTGATATCAAAAGTTGTTGTTCTAATTAAAAAAAATCTTTGTTTTAAAGGATCAATACCAAAAAGTTTACAAACAATCAAATCAACATGTCTAAGGATCAACGTCAATTTTTTTCGGTATTCAATTAATGTAGTTGAGTGAAGAACAAAGGATCTTGCAAATGATGCTGTCGAGGATGGAACCAAATAATGTTTAAGGAAACGGGGAGGGCAAAAATTGACTAAGCGAAAGTTTTTCAATTTTTCAAAAACAAATCAAATAATATTCCTTGCTTATTCTTCTTTCTAATTTCCTTATTAACCAAAGTGCTTATAAAAACAAATAAACATTTTTCAATTGATCACCGAGTAATTGGGACAAATTGATAAACTTATATTGTTTAAGAGCGCAATGTAGACGTTCAAACAACATGAAGGATCAATCAAGACAAAGACAAAACAAATTACAATTCCTTTTTTCTCTATGCTTTACCTCTATGTTTTTTTTTAATTAAGCTGCTTTTATTACTTCATTTACAAATTTATTTTTTAAAATTTATTGGATGTTGACGCAGCAAATCACAAGGCAAACAGAAAAGCTCTGGAGAAAGAGTCTTTAAGTCTATAGTTCTTATTCAATCCATAGCTAAATAACTGGGATCTTAATATTGTATAATATAAGTTTGCCATAGTTGCGCTGACTAATAAAATCAAAATAACTTGAAATATGATATTTGTCGCACGTGTGCGGCGTCGTAGTGAAAAATTCACCCTCAAATTTTATCTGATATGGAAAATATGTGAAGACAAGGAATTCTTATCTTTTATTAATAGAAAAATAGAATGAGAGTCGCCATCTAGTATTTTGGTCTCTAGGAACCCTAACTAGTATCAGAGATAGAGTACGGAGACTGGTTACGTAAAGGGAAGGTATTAGCACCCCAAATACGCCCTACCTAAGGTATGCTGCATTGTTTATTGTCTGATAAAATTTAAAGTTTTGTTGTGTTTTTCAGTTGTTGGTCCGTCTATAGTTTAAGAAAAGTTCTCCTCGGTAAGAATATATTTATCTTATCGGGTAAAACCTAACCGTTCTAACCTCAATAAAAAAATTTAATATCCGGAATAAGTTTTACGTATAAGGTCGTAACCCCAAATATTAAAAGAAAACAAAATATATTTTTTAATTTTTTTAAAATATTGACCTAGTTCTCGCGACTTTAATAAAGTGGTTATTAAAACCAAAATGCATGCTAATACATATTTTTTGAAATTTTCTTTGTTAAATGAAAATACAATTTGAATTTTTTTTTTAAGAGACTTAGCCATATGCAAAAAAACAAAATATTTTTTTAATGTCTTGACGAAAACCGGATATTTTTAATAAATGATTTGTATCTTTACAGTATAAAAATACAAATTGATGTGTATCAAAAATATTGTAAAATAATTTATGGAAAATCACAGATTTTTTTTAAAATAATTTTGAAGATTTTTTGGGCTGGGCCCACCTGGCCCATGTGGCTGGGCCGGACCCGGCCCATGTAGCTGGGCCGGACCTGGCCACCCGTGCATGGTCACTGCCCAAGCCAGTGGCCCAAACAAACTATGCATGCGTAAAATTTTACGCGTGCATAGAACAGTGCGAAGGTAATATTACCTTCGCACTGTTCATGCTCGTTTTTTACAGATAGCAAAAACGAGCCCCTGTTTAAAGTGCAGAAGGATTCTTGTAGTTTCTTGCGTTTTCTCTCTGTTTCTATTTTTTAGACTAACATGCGTCAATTCTTATACAAACAGAGAAAGGAAATAAGCATACCTGGTTCTGAAGAAAGTGGAGCCGATGGTGCTGGTGGCTTACTCTGTTGTTTCCTTCATTCTGGAAAAGAAAGAGCAGATGGTGGCTTAACTCCTCTGTTGGTGTTGCGTTTTATGCCGGTACTCGGTTCCTCTTTCGGTTTCGCCTCCTCTCCGTTTTCTCTGTTATCCTGCTCACACCCTCTTCTCTCTGTTTTTTTTCCTGCTGTCTCGCCCCCCTGTCTCGTTGGTTTTTCTTCTCTGTCCTCCTCCCTCTTGGGTGTCGGCTCCTCCTCTGGCTTTTATAGCCCAAGGAAAGCACTGCGGTGGTAACGGTCACCGGGATAGCAGCCATAAAACGTGCCCCATAATTGGAGCAATTTGCTGCAAAACATATCCCTGGTTTAATGCTGAAAACGTCTTTGAAGGAGACAATAAACAGTGCTCTTTAAGGAAACGGCGCGGTTTCAAAATTTCAAAATGAATATTTCTGATTTGGTCATTGGATATTTTTTTTTATAATTTTGTAATCAAGCCCCCCAGAAAAATTATAATTAGACCCCTTGATTTTATCACCTTTTCCGATTTAGTCCTTGGTTTTGGATTATTTCAATTAAGTCCTTAATTGGCCATTAAACTTCAATAATTATGCAATTAAGCCCCTGATTTGACCAAATCAACTCTTCAAAATTATAATTGGACCTTATAACTTTAATTACTTCCAAAATAAGATTAAATTGACTTAAAAAATCAATTTTCTTGCGATCATACCTTCCATAAATTCAATTAAACCTTGAATAAAATTTAATTGAGTCCATAAACATTTTATTTTGGACTTTTCTTTCTCAACTTAAATTTTCTTTGTCAATAAGGCTCTCATCAGTAAAAAAAATATAATGTCAAATTTCAATTCTTGCATTTTTGAACCTTCTCAATCAATTCCTAGCCATTTTATGGGCGTTCCAGCATCCTTTTCTCATTCCTATATTTTTTTTATTCCTTCCAAATATATATATATATGAAAAATCCAAAAATAGGTAACAACAACACTAACAAAAACAGATAAATAGTTAGATAGAAATCCGGAATTGAAATCAATATGCTTTGCTGATCAAATCACTGAAAATACTTGGGAGTAGGCATTGTAAATGGATTTTGACCCTCAAACAGCCTTATTGGCTTCCCCTGAGCTCTAAATCAGTTTTTCATATTAGGATTTTGGATCCAATATCAGACACTCGAATTTAAAGTTTTCTGCCTTTAACTTTATTTTTTTAGCCTTCCAAGTTAACTTTTGGGGCTTCTGTTTTTTACTCTTTTTTTTTATATAATTGTCGCGGGGGTCGCGACGTCGTCTTCTGGCGACGGCGGAGGCTCTCTGTCATGCCTCCTGTGTGAGATGTGTGTTGTGTGTTGGGAAGGGTTTTTGGATTTAATCATAAAATTATTATTAATTTTTAGGAGTCACCACCTAGTATTATGGTTACTAGGAACCTATGGTCTGCGAGAGTCTGAGTAAAGGACTGGTTGTGCAAGGGGAAGACGCATCACCCCCAGTGCACCTTACCTAAGGTAAGCTGCATTGTTGTTTGATTGTTTTTTGTTGGTCTTTTCTAAAGTTCAAAGCAGATCTCTCTTCATGTTTTTTCTTCCTTTTTGAGCGTCATTATGTTTGTGATTTTTACGGCACGCTCAAATATTTTTAGAACTGTTTCATGCCATCTATCTTTGTTTGGAAACTTTTGATCATTGAAGATTTTCTTTCATGTCCCCTAGAGTTGTTTGGGCACTTTTATCGTTGACGGTTTTTTCATGCTCCCCAAGGTTGTTTGGGCACTTTTAGTCATGAAGGATTTTTTGCACTTGCCCCCCCAGTGTAGGGTGTGATCCTAGCCAGGGTTAGTTCTTCTAGAAATATGCGTTCGGCTCAAAAAGGGACTGCAAAAGGAGTTTTTTTAGAATTTGTGAAAGGATGGTAAAAAATGGCCTTTCTTAATTTCAAATGCATTCATTCAAAACCGACAGGCTTTGCTTTCTCACATGCGAATATACAAAATGGTTTCTTATTATTCATGCAGTCAAAACTCAGCTCTGAAGTTATGAGTTATCTTTCAGGTTTTTTAAGTGTTAGGATATCACTTGAATTTTCAGAACTTGTTTATTAGAACAAACACCAATTTGATTTTTGTTTTTGTGTTAAAACTTTGATTTTCTAAAAATCCTTGTGAAAACATAAGGTCATGCTTTTTTTTTTTTTACAGAAAAAAAAAGGAAAAACACCAAAGAATTCTTGGTGCAGTGGTTCTGTGAGTACAAAGGTGTGCTCAATATGTTATTTGAATGAAGGTACATCATGAATACAGAACAACACATGATTTTATTAACATGAAAGGCTTATTTGATAGAGAAAGTCTTGTGACATTTTGAGCTAAATCGCCAACAAGACTAAAACAGGTTGAAACAGACATGATAATTAAGTAGGCTCCATCTTCCCATTCTATAGCAAAACTTTGTCCTCTATCCTCAAAAGTGCACATTGCCTTCTTCATATCTTACTCTTGCCATTGGTGCTTTGAGGTTTCTAGAGCATTCCGCCTCTAGTGCATTCACCGATCCACTACCTGAAGCATGATTGGTTAGAGGGTTCGAACTCATGTTTGGAGTTCCTTCGAGGGTGATCCATCCAGCTTTAATCAGATGCATAAGCCTCTTTTTAAAGGCACTGCAAGTATGAATGTTGTGTCCCCCGGCGCCAGCATGGTATTTGCAAGTGAGGTTGGGCTTGTACCAGTTAGGGTAAGTTGGTTGCAGAGGAGTCAAGGGTTCTGGAGCTATATGCTCAATGCTTAGTAGCTTTTGATACATCTCATTTAAGGGCAATGGAGGTAGTTGTTCTTGGGTTTTTTGGTGTTTGGTTTGAGACTCAGGTTTTCTGGTAGGAAATGAAGGGTTGAAATTGATGTTGGCGATTTGGGGTGAAGTGTGGTAGTTTTGAAATGGGTTTTTCCTACCCATGCAACCACCTTCAACATACTTCTGCCATTTTATTGCAATAGGATTTGAGATGAGTCATGGGGCATTGTGTTCCAGTATATTTGATGAATTTAGGAACACGAAATGTTTTTAGGACAACCACATTTAGGACTAGACACATTTCTGATGCTCGTACTGGATCATACAAGTCTACCCCTTCAATGGCTCTAATCCGAGCTTCCAACACCGCCATTTTATCTTGATCAATGCCATTGGATGACTTGGTCTTATAGGACTCATTGGCAAATAGATCTATGACTACAGGGGCTGGTGCCGATGGCGTTGAGTGCACAAATGCTGGATTGTGTGGAGGTTCTTGACCATGTTCACTTATTGTTTCTTCAGGTTGAGCTACTGCCGGAGGTTGAACAAAAATACCTGGCCGATTGGAAGGACCTTCACCAGAGGCATTTCTAAGTGTTTGCTCAAGTAAGCTTGTGAGGTGAGCCATGCTTGCTTTCAGAGACTCTAACTCTTCTTGGAAATGGGCGTCACGGTGAGCACGCTCTTCATCTTCCATGTTTCTTGCTTGGAGTCGAGTGTTGTAGACTCTTTGGGGACCTATATTTCAACATGTTGCATGCATGTATGTTATTTACAATGGATGGATGTATGTGTGTGGATGCATGTACATGCACATTTGGTATGAATGACAAAAACCCATGTAAAATGAATAACAAGGGAGTTCATGCTCTAAAGGAAGGTTCTAGGTCATTACATGACGGGTAGGCTTTCTACCTGTTCTTAAAAAGGTCTATGAACTGTCCAGTGACTACCTCACGTAAAGGTAGTGTAGGGGTTTACTAAGAATGGTTGGGGCATAGTGTGACCGCCATTACCAAGTAAACACTCAGCTCATAGTTGGATGTTTCACGAATCTGAACCCTGACTGAAAGTCATGAGGCAAACCACTACTCCCCACCTAACCTAGAATTGCATTTATTTGCAAAATTAAAATGCATGCTAAAGCAATAAAAATGTGAGCTAAAATTAAAGACCAACAAAAAGGCAAATAATCAAACAAGCAAAGTTTAGTCCGAGGCTTTCCCCAGTGGAGTTGCCATCCAATCACGGGGGGTCGCGACGTCGTCTTCTGGCGACGGCGGAGGCTCTCTATCGTGCCTCCTGTGTGAGGTGTGTGTTGTGTGTTGGGAAAGGTTTTTGGATTTAATCATAAAATTATTATTAATTTTTAGGAGTCACCACCTAGTATTATGGTCACTAGGAACCTATGGTCTGTGAGAGTCTGAGTAAAAGACTGGTTGTGCAAGGGAAAGACGCATCACCCCAGTGCACCCTACCTAAGGTAAGCTGCATTGTTGTTTGATTGTTTTTTATTGGTCTTTTCTAAGGTTCAAAGCAGATCTCTCTTCATGAGAGAGTCTCTTCTTTATCGGGTTAAATCCTAACTGTTTTAAAGTTTGAATATTAGCATCACAATTTTTACATCTTGTATTTTTAATACTTGAGAGTGTACTTTATCGTGTAATTTTACACCCTACAAGTATTAAAGTCTACATCTGGATCCTAAAAAAGAAAATTTTGAAAAAAAAGGTTTTTGATATTTTGGCCAAATCCTAATGGATGCTCATAAACTGGTTATGATATCCATTTTTGATAAAAAAAAATTTTAACATGAAAAAGATGCAATTTTTGTTTTGTTTTGTTTATAGATATATATATTCAAAATATGCTTGGAAAAATTTTAGGATTTGGCCATATGCAATAAGATATTTTTTATTTATGAAAATGTTTGGAATTTGTTTTTTTCTTAAAATATTTCGGAGAAAACCGGGTATTTTAATACCGGATTTGTATTTTACAGTGTAAATAAACAACCCGATATTATGCAAAATTGGCTGAAAAATACTTGAGAAAATCACAATTTTTTGAAAGGATTTTTGGAATTTTTTTTTAATATAATATTATATATTATTACAAATAAATATACATGGGCTAGGCCGGCCCAGCTGACTGGGGCAAGCCCAGCCTACAAAAGGGTGGGCCATTATCGACCCAAAATTGTTGGGCCGATCTCGGCCTGACAAGTATTTTTGGGGTGGGCCGGATTCGGCCCATGAATTTGGTATGGGCCGAATAAGATCCGACCCACCTTCACATTGATTATTCTGCCATTGCATGCAAAATGTCTTCTGCATGAAATGGCCACGAGAGCTGGGGGCAGGAGTGGGGGATGGCGGAGGAGAAGGCTACCGGGCGCGGTGGTCACTGTCGCACGTGTGCGACGTCGCGGCGAAAATTATATAGTTTGTTCCCATTTTCATCAATCTATAATGTAAATCTATCTATATCTATGGGGATACAAGAAAATATTGTCTTTTGTGAGTGAAAAATGGAATGGGAGTCGCCACCTAGTATCTTGGTCACTAGGAACCCTAACTGGTCTTAGAGATTGGGTACGGGGACTGATTGCGTAAAGGGAAGGTATTAGCACCCCAAATACGCCCTACCTAAGGTAAGCTGCATTGTTTTATTGTCTGATGAAATCTAAGGTATTTTCATGTTTTCCTAGTTGCTGGTCTGTCTATGGTTCAAGAAAAATCCTCCTCGGTAAGAAGGTCTTTATCTTATCGGGTAAAAACCTAACTGTTCTAATGTTTATACCAAAACTTTATTAATAATATTTAGGAATACGTTTTACGTATAAATTTGTAATCCCAAATACTGAGAGAAAACAAAAAGATTTTTTTAGAATTTTTGAAATATTGGCCTAGTTCTCATGGCTTGAATAAACTGGTTACTAAAGCCAAAATGCATGCTAATACATATATTGTTTTTGAAAATTTCCTTTGTTGTGTGAAAATATGATGTTATAATATTTATATATATATATATTGGAGAGACTAGGCCGTATTTTAAAACAAAAACAATTTTTGGAAAATATTAAATTTTTTATGCTTTGACGAAAATCGGGTATCTTAATACTGAGCTTGTATCCTTACGGTATAAAAATACAACCCAATATTAATCCACTTTGATAAAGAAATGCAGAAAAATCAACAACATTTTTAGGGACTTTTTTTTTAAATTCTTTTTGAAAGCAAAAATATTTTTTAATCTGAAAATCTTTGATATTTTGACGAAAACCGGGTATTTTTAACATTGGTTTTGTATCTTTATAGTATAAAAATACCAAACAACATTAACCCATTTTGACCAAAATATTCAGGGAAATCAACAAAATTTTTTTTTGAAATATTTGTTTTAAGTAAAAATATATATACACAAATACACACACACACACACACACACACACATATATATATGATAATATACTATAATTCATAATATATATAATAAAAAACAAATCGGGTTGGGCCGGCCCCAATGAATGGGCCGAACCCAACCCAGCTGAAATTGGGCCGATCTCGGCCCGCAGGGTGGATGGGCCGAATTCGGCCCAACAAAAACTTCTCTTCGGATTGTCTGGCCCAAAAAAAACTAATAACAAAACTGGGCCGGAAACCCGGCCCAATGTAAAAACAAACGGGGAAGGGAAAACAATTCCCTTCCCCTACCTCCTGCATGCAGAACGATTCTGCATGCAGGAGGATAATAAATCTAAATAAATGAACACGCAGGAGGAAGAAGAATACCTGGCACGGCGGAGGTGATGCTGCTGGTCGAACGTCCGGGTTGATGGTGCTGCAGCGGTGGTCGGCGGTTCAAAACGACGATTTTCAACAGTCCGGTATCTCTCGGGTCGTGCTGGGTCTTCCTTTCTCCTAAGCTTTCCCACGGTTTCAGTCTTCTTCCCCTCCTCCCAGTGCTGTTTCTTCGAGTATTAGGTGTTTAGTTCCACTGTTTCTCTCTCCTTTAGTCTCTCTCTCTTGGTCTCGGGTTTTTGTCCTCTCTTTTCCCTCTCGTGCTTCACATCTTTCCCCTTCTTTTATAGGCGGGCAAAGGAGCGGGGCTGCATGGTCAGCGTGGGGAGCAGAACAAGGTGGGTTGAGCTGGGCAACGTGGGGGGCAGCGCCGGTCGGCTGGTCGGTGAGCGTGGTCGATCACGGCGTGGCCCTCCTGGCTTCGCGTCGTCCGAGGTGCATGGGCTTGGTCTGTCAGCGCACGCGAGGAGAGAGGGGCACCGACTGATTAAACAAAGGTTTCGTCCATGCTGCTGCACGTTCGGGGAGGAAGAAGAAAGGGGAACAGTGCCGTTCAAAACGGCACCGTTCGGTCCTTTCTCTCTCTCTCTCTTTTTTTTTTTTTATATATATGAAACGACGTCGTTTTGGGGAAAACGCGCCGTTTCATTTAAAAAAAAGGGCGCCAGAATACGCAAAATTTCAACTCAGCCCTCAATTATCTTTTGATTCTTTCAATTACGTCCCTGCCAATTTCGGTCCTCGCCCCCATAGTTGGCCGCGTTTTTCATCTTGGTCCTTGGCCTCTGATTTATGCAATTAAGCCCTCAATTGATCAATAAACTTCCAATTTCTTCAATTACGCCCCTGGATCAAACCAAGACAGCCCCCTCTATTTACCCGCGTGTTCCAAATTGGTGCCTGGTTTTGGATTTTCACAATTAAGCCCCCTAATTGGCCATTAAACTTCAATATTTATGCAATTAAGCCCCTGATTTGGCCTAATAAATTCCAAAAAAATATACGTTGGCCCCAGAACTTAAATTTCTCCCAATTAAAACCCAAATTGACTTTAAAATCAATTTTTCTTACACTCAACTCCTCTATAAATTCAAATAAAATCCAATTAAGTCCATAAACGTCCAAATTTGGGCTTTTCTCCTCAAAAAATTCAAATTTTCCTTCTCAACAGGGTTCTCATCCTTCAAGAAAATACTGCCAAAAATCCAATCTCTGTATTTTTTAACCTCCTTGACCAATCTTTCGACCATTTTCTGAGCGCTTATGCCTCTTGTTATTTTTTTCTAACCTTCTTCGGCTATTTATTTATTTTTTGTGGGGACCCAAAAATGGGTTACAACAGTCACGAACATGATCAGGAGGTTGAGCTGATGGCCTGGGCGGCGTCACTGGGAGGAACGGTGGAAGAGTTGGCGACCGGTTGCAGAGGAAGCAAAAGAAGAAGAAAAAAATTAGAGGGGCTGCAGAGAGGAGAGAGAAAGGTTCACGGTTGGTGGAATCTTGTGGTGGATCTGATGGTGTAAAGACTAGTGATGAGGGTGGTGGTGGCTGAAAGCCACGGTGGAGAGAAAAAGAAGAGAGAGGACAGTGCAGGAACCAAAAAGGCTGGTTTTTTTGGCTTACTTTGGACCCTTCTCCCCCCTAGGTCATCAACGGAGCCTCTATTTATAGGTGGTGGAAGAGGGTACTCTCGTCTATACCGGGGTAAAATTTCAACCATTGATTCAGTTGGGAAGGATCCCAACCGTTGGCCTAAAATAGGCATCCTGAGTTGTCAATTCTGTAGAAAAAGCTGCATGAGTGGGCATGTTTAGGCCTGCGCCGGCGCCGATTTGTTGTCATTCAGACTGAACGATTCACATGGGGATGTAGAGTGACTGTAGGGGATCATTTTCGTGCAAGTTTGGTTAAATTTGATGGTCGTTTGATGCATTATATGCACCTGCAAAGTAGGCTACCGAACCAACTTTAACCGGGTAAAAGAAGAAGACAATGAACAGTGACCAGACGACACGTCGTGTGGTCCTCTCTTTTTTCTTTTCTTTTTTTAAATACTCAAAACGGCGCCATTTTGCGTTTGAATATGGATTTTGCCGAAGTTCAATGCAGTTCTCTATCTTTCAATTTGTTTTAATTGAACCCCTAATTGACCCTAAACTTTGGATTTAATGCAATTAAGCCACTGATTAACTTCAATTGAAACCCCAAAGTTACACGCCTATTGCAATCTGGTCCTTGGTCTCGGATTTTGTCAATTTAACCTCTAATTGACCATCAAACTTTCAATTTCTTTAATTGTGCCCCCCGGTTTTTGTCAATTGAAGCCCCATAATTTGCTGCCTGTTGCAGATTGGTCCATGGTCTCGGATTTCTTCAATTTAACCCTTAATTGACCCCAAAACTTCAATTTTCTTGCAATTTGGCCCCCAATTTCAATCAATTAACTTGGTAAAAATTAAATTTGGTCTTTTAAAATTTTAATCTTCTAAATTAAGCTCCCAAACTTAATTTTTCACCAATTAAGCCCCAAATAAAATTAATTTGACCCATTTAAAGTAATATTTAAGTCCTTGCACTTAATTAAATCCTTCAATTGGACCCAAATTAATTCTTAAACGTAATTAAAATTTAATTTGGCCCATGATTAAATCAAATTGGCCTATTAAAAATTTAATTATGTCCTTGGACTTAATTTTTCATTAATTAAGTCCCAAATAAAAATAATTTGACCCATTTAAAGTATAATTTAGTCCTTGCACTTAATTAAATCCTTTAATTGGATCTAAATTAATTCTTAAACATAATTAAAAATTTAATTTGGCCCATGATTAAATCAAATTGGTCTATTAAAAATTTAATTATATCAATGGACTTAATTTTTATGCAAATTCACCCAATAATCATTTAATTTGACCTTGAATTTGCTTTTTTCTCCATTTTTTGGGCATAATGGGGAACAATTAGACCTTGAATTTCCTTCAAAAATTATAGCTTTTTTTTTCTATTTTTGTAGCCCTCGTTGATCTACTTTTTCCACGTTGTCAGCTTTTATTTTATTTTTTTATTTTTATTTTGAAAAAAAAATTGATTTTTGGAGAATAACCTAGAATTGAGTTATGACAATATTTGAGGAAAATTATTATTGATGATAACTAGCCATTTAGTAGATGTAGAGATTCTGTTTATCACTTATCTTCTAGAGATTCCTTCGAGTCAAATAACACATCTTCTAGATATTCCTCACGAAATGCGGCAGCCATTATCATCACCAACATGCTTAGTAGATGTAGAGGCCGAATCGTGAACTGATGTTTTCTGAGCTACGAACTCGTCGAGAGGATCTGGTACTTTCTTAATTATGGACATGTCCGGGGGGGGGTTTCCAGACGCTGAAGTAAACTTGTCAGCTGTAATTACTTCTTGCACTTTGGAGTCGTCGGAAGGGGTATTAGGTGGAGGATCATTAATCCCAGCTGGTATTTCCTGAACTATGGCCTCATGAACCCGTAGACCACCCTTCCAGTTGTTAGTCCACACTTCATACAAGCCAAAATAGAGCATCTCCTTGTCATTTTTAGCGTTTTCAGCACCTTTTTTATTAGTCTGACTCTTCTTCTCACGAGCTTTACTTTCAGATTTTTCATCACTTTCGGAGGAAATTCCACGAGGTTCAACCCGACACTTATCCGGAGGAAATTCCACTACTTCCCCTTTTAATTTTGATAGATCTATTTGTACGCGCGTATATTCTCCCTCCTCTCCTATCCTAGCCATCACATAAACAGGATCTTCCCAGCCAAAGGAATTCTTTTCATTCATGGATAATATGAAGCTAATTTCATACGCCTTCCCTTTGGTAGCAGGCATTGAACCAGTTACATCAAGCCAACACCCTTCTAGCAGCTCTGCAGTACCATCCCTATAGCATGCAAAGAGCAAATTAATAGAATCGTGTTGAGATAAACAAAATAGTCTCTACAAAAACTGCAGCACCACTATTCAGAATCAGCAGATGCACAAAAGGTAGTGACACAGTTCCATCATGATGGTAAACCATTGGTCTCTAGTTTAATATACTCACTCCTAAAATCCAATCCTGGCAAGTAAGGAAATAAATCAAAACTTTTTTTTATGGTCTCGACCAAAAATGAAAGGAAACAACAGGAAGAAACGATAACTAAAAGTATGGCGGGAACTTTGTATATTGGTTTTTTTTATATATATAATGAATACATGCAAGAATATTCACCAAAGATTTTGATTTTAATTTAATGATGTGGAATAATTACCCGGGATTTTATGGATCACATCGACAAACAAAAACGGTTAGTTGTTTCTACTTTTTCCTTCTAAATTTTGGATTTTAGCTTTATTATTTTTCTCGATTAGTTGTTTCCTAGTTATTTGAGGTATTTAAACAAATCTTTTCAGATTTCATGGCACTTTTGTTGAATAAACTATAGACTTCTACAACTTTAGTTGTATTTTTGTCTAGCCTTAAGGTTTTAGACGTGTGTTAAACTCAAACCCATACTTTTCTCTACCTCATTTAATAATTCTAATTTTACTTCTATTAACCAAATACTTGTAACATAACAGCAGATGATGAACCACACCAAAATTTATAACACGTACAACACTTCAACAAGAAAATAGGAATATATTATCCTCACATTTCAGAAATTGTCCAATCTTGACTTTCTTCCTCCAAAATGTTGCTTAAAAGATCCTTTGGTTTAAACGTGTTTTTACCATAAGCGCCCTATAAAACATATCAAACAATAGAATTTTCAAATTGTTATCATGAAACCATCTCATTTGACCCCTGATCATCACGAACCGATAATTAATTACAATTCATTAGTATTCTCACCTGCGTCTCTGGATGCGTCTCTGGATTTTCATTATTTGGAGATGGTTGTTGAGAGTCGCTACTTGCCTTACTGCTGTTAATATTTGTCAAAATCTTCTTAGTATCAAATACCGAAAGGAGTTCTGAATTTAATGCACAACTATTGAAAAGCAAATTAATATTATGAAGCATGTTTTACTCTATTAACAAAATACCAAAATTTGTTATTTCTTATTTTACTTCTAGTAACATAACAGCAGATGATGAACCACATCAAAATTTGTAAAACAAACACTTCAACAAGAAAATAGGTATATATTATCCTCGCCTTTCAGAAATTGTCGAATCTTGACACTCTTCCTCCGAAATGTTGCCTAAATGATCCTTTGGTTTAAACGTGGTTTTACCATCAACGCCCTATAAAACATGTCAAACAATAGAATTTCCAAATTGTTATCATGAAACCATCTCATTTGACCCCTGATCATCACGAACTGATGATTAATTACCAGTCATTAGTATTCTCACCTGTGAGAGGGCCGGTTCTGTATGCGTCTCTGGATTTTCATTATTTGGAGATGGTTGTTGAGAGTCGCTACTTGCCTTACTGCTGTTAATATTTGTCAAAATCTTCTTAGTATCAAATACCGAAAGGAGTTCTGAATTTAATGCACAACTATTGAAAAGCAAATTAATATTATGAAGCATGTTTTACTCTATTAACAAAATACCAAAATTGTTATTTCTTATTTTACTTCTAGTAACATAACAGCAGATGATGAACCACATCAAAATTTGTAAAACAACACTTCAACAAGAAAATAGGTATATATTATCCTCGCCTTTCAGAAATTGTCGAATCTTGACACTCTTCCTCCGAAATGTTGCCTAAATGATCCTTTGGTTTAAACGTGGTTACCATCAACGCCCATAAAACATGTCAAACAATAGAATTTCCAAATTGTTATCATGAAACCATCTCATTTGACCCCTGATCATCACGAACTGATGATTAATTACCAGTCATTAGTATTCTCACCTGTGAGAGGGCCGGTTCTGTATGCGTCTCTGGATTTTCATTATTTGAAGATGGTTGTTGAGAGTCGCTACTTGCCTTACTGCTGTTAATATTTGTCAAAATCTTCTTAGTATCAAATACCGAAAGGAGTTCTGAATTTAATGCACAACTATTGAAAAGCAAATTAATATTATGAAGCATGTTTTACTCTATTAACAAAATACCAAAATTTGTTATTTCTTATTTTACTTCTAGTAACATAACAGCAGATGATGAACCACATCAAAATTTGTAAAACAACACTTCAACAAGAAAATAGGTATATATTATCCTCGCCTTTCAGAAATTGTCGAATCTTGACACTCTTCCTCCGAAATGTTGCCTAAATGATCCTTTGGTTTAAACGTGGTTTTACCATCAACGCCCTATAAAACATGTCAAACAATAGAATTTCCAAATTGTTATCATGAAACCATCTCATTTGACCCCTGATCATCACGAACTGATGATTAATTACCAGTCATTAGTATTCTCACCTGTGAGAGGGCCGGTTCTGTATGCGTCTCTGGATTTTCATTATTTGGAGATGGTTGTTGAGAGTCGCTACTTGCCTTACTGCTGTTAATATTTGTCAAAATCTTCTTAGTATCAAATACCGAAAGGAGTTCTGAATTTAATGCACAACTATTGAAAAGCAAATTAATATTATGAAGCATGTTTTACTCTATTAACAAAATACCAAAATTTGTTATTTCTTATTTTACTTCTAGTAACATAACAGCAGATGATGAACCACATTCAAAATTTGTAAAACAACACTTCAACAAGAAAATAGGTATATATTATCCTCGCCTTTCAGAAATTGTCGAATCTTGACACTCTTCCTCCGAAATGTTGCCTAAATGATCCTTTGGTTTAAACGTGGTTTTACCATCAACGCCCCATAAAAACATGTCAAACAATAGAATTTCCAAATTGTTATCATGAAACCATCTCATTTGACCCTGATCATCACGAACTGATGATTAATTACCAGTCATTAGTATTCTCACCTGTGAGAGGGCCGGTTCTGTATGCGTCTCTGGATTTTCATTATTTGGAGATGGTTGTTGAGAGTCGCTACTTGCCTTACTGCTGTTAATATTTGTCAAAATCTTCTTAGTATCAAAATACCGAAAGGAGTTCTGAATTTAATGCACAACTATTGAAAAGCAAATTAATATTATGAAGCATGTTTTACTCTATTAACAAAATACCAAAATTTGTTATTTCTTATTTTACTTCTAGTAACATAACAGCAGATGATGAACCACATCAAATTTGTAAAACAACACTTCAACAAGAAAATAGGTATATATTATCCTCGCCTTTCAGAAATTGTCGAATCTTGACACTCTTCCTCCGAAATGTTGCCTAAATGATCCTTTGGTTTAAACGTGGTTTTACCATCAACGCCCCATAAAACATGTCAAACAATAGAATTTCAAATTGTTATCATGAAACCATCTCATTTGACCCTGATCATCACGAACTGATGATTAATTACCAGTCATTAGTATTCTCACCTGTGAGAGGGCCGGTTCTGTATGCGTCTCTGGATTTTCATTATTTGAAGATGGTTGTTGAGAGTCGCTACTTGCCTTACTGCTGTTAATATTTGTCAAAATCTTCTTAGTATCAAATACCGAAAGGAGTTCTGAATTTAATGCACAACTATTGAAAAGCAAATTAATATTATGAAGCATGTTTTACTCTATTAACAAAATACCAAAATTTGTTATTTCTTATTTTACTTCTAGTAACATAACAGCAGATGATGAACCACATCAAAATTTGTAAAACAACACTTCAACAAGAAAATAGGTATATATTATCCTCGCCTTTCAGAAATTGTCGAATCTTGACACTCTTCCTCCGAAATGTTGCCTAAATGATCCTTTGGTTTAAACGTGGTTTTACCATCAACGCCCTATAAAACATGTCAAACAATAGAATTTCCAAATTGTTATCATGAAACCATCTCATTTGACCCCTGATCATCACGAACTGATGATTAATTACCAGTCATTAGTATTCTCACCTGTGAGAGGGCCGGTTCTGTATGCGTCTCTGGATTTTCATTATTTGAAGATGGTTGTTGAGAGTCGCTACTTGCCTTACTGCTGTTAATATTTGTCGAAATCTTCTTAGTATCAAATAACGAAAGAAGTTCTGAATTTAATGCACAACTATTGGAAAGCAAATTAATATTATGAAGCATGTTTTACTCTATTAGCAAAATACCAAAATTTGTTATTTCTTATTTTACTTCTAGTAACATAACAACAGATGATGAACCACACCAAAATTTGTAATACAACACTTCAACAAGAATATAGGTATTATATCGCTGATGACAACTACTTTTAGATTATTATATTTTTTGTAGGGAGAGGTTTTATAAGTCAATTGTGTGTTTGTTTTATAATATGTAAAATAATACCATATTATTTCAGTTGTTATGGAAGAAGATTATTCTTGTCAATTAAAAAGAACATAGAGTGAGATTAACAAGTTGTGGAATGGGAATAACAGTATCCTTAATCACAAATTGTAAAGTGAGAAGAGGTAAACTAATGCTAGAATCATGTGAGTTTTGTTGGAATATTGCCAATTATGTTGACATTGTCAAAGAAGGAGGCTTGTTGGTGGCAACCACCAACCTTGACTTTGGTAGCCATCTTTGTTGAAGAAGAGATGAGTTTGGCAGCCACCATTGATGACAAAGGAGCAAGAGGAGCTATCATTGAAGCCTATAAATAGACACCAAGAGTGCAGCACAAAGTGAGAGAGAGAGTCTTGTAGGAGAGCTACAAAAGAGAGAAGAAGAGAGAAAGAAAGAGAAGGGCTGCCACCAGCAGCCCTGCTGCCTTATGCAGCTGCTACCCTATGTAGCAATGAGAGATGGGAGTTGAGTGGATGTGATCCTCCTCCATGTATTGTATTCTTTCTCTATCTCTAATAATATCTATCTCTCTCGTGGATGTAGGCGATTTGCCGAACCATGTTAAATATTGTGTGTCAGTGTGCTTCCCCTCCATTGAGCAATTATCAGTACATCACCGGTCGCCGGATTTCGCCCATCTTTTTTTTTAAAAAAGAAAAAGAAAGAGAAGGGCTGCCACCAGCAGCCCTGCTGCCTTATGCAGCTGCTACCCTATGTAGCAATGAGAGATGGGAGTTGAGTGGATGTGATCCTCCTCCATGTATTGTATTCTTTCTCTATCTCTAATAATATCTATCTCTCCCGTGGATGTAGGCGATTTGCCGAACCACGTTAAATATTGTGTGTCAGTGTGCTTCCCCTCCATTGAGCAATTATCAGTACATCACCGGTCGCCGGATTTCGCCACGTCAAATGGTATCAGAGCTTTTTTGGTTTAAAGTGGTGTTTGATCTTTGCTCAAAAATGAAAGTTGTCAAAATGGTGTTTTGACCATCCCACTATGTAGAGGAGGACGATACGAAGCCACTGGTGAAAACGGCGTCAAAATTGGTCGTCGGACATGGCCGCACTCTCCATCACTCTCCGGCAAGGCGTCTGCCCACGCGCTCAGACGCGCCCCACGCGTCTTCTTCACCCGGATGAGTTGACCCGACCCGAATACAGTATGAACAATAGACATGAACAGTGACGTTATCATGAACAGTGTCATGCAAAGGACGACATCAGCATTATACAAGGATGACATCAGCATACACAGTCAGCAAGCCATTGACTAGTCAACTGACATGTCAGCATAGTGGGACCCACCTGCCATGTCATTAGCCGCGAGCCGAGCCAAGTGGAGCCGAGTGGAGCCGAGCTGAGTTGGAGCCGAGCCGCGAGCCGAGGGATAGGATCCAGTGTAGCTGATCCTACGTGCAACTGGATCTGAGATTGAATCTAAGCCTTTGATCAGGCCAGAATTGTTTTGATCAAATCTTAGCCATCTGAAGTGCGATTTGAACGATTCAAGACATGTTTCCAGCTAATTTAATCATTCCGGATGCAATGGTATGGTCCGAAGCAAGAGGAGAGTTTGGCAGCCACCATTGATGACAAAGGAGCAAGAGGAGCTATCATTGAAGCCTATAAATAGACACCAAGAGTGCAGCACAAAGTGAGAGAGAGAGTCTTGTAGGAGAGCTACAAAATAGAGAAGAAGAGAGAAAGAAAGAGAAGGGCTGCCACCAGCAGCCCTGCTGCCTTATGCAGCTGCTACCCTATGTAGCAATGAGAGATGGGAGTTGAGTGGATGTGATCCTCCTCCATGTATTGTATTCTTTCTCTATCTCTAATAATATCTATCTCTCCCGTGGATGTAGGCGATTTGCCGAACCACGTTAAATATTGTGTGTCAGTGTGCTTCCCCTCCATTGAGCAATTATCAGTACATCACCGGTCGCCGGATTTCGCCACATCAAGTTTTTCTTATTTATTTATGTTAAACAATGCCCTGTTAATTACAAAACAATCAATTACTATGAACCATGAATATGTTCTCAAGAGAAGTTCATATTCAAGACTTCACTATAATTTAAGGCCAGTTATAGATACAATTTTTCTTTATTAAGTTCAGGTCAAAAAGTATAGGGATCAATTAGTAAGAGAAAACGTGAGATGTTTACTTTTTATTAAGGTAAAGGGAGAGATTTAATCCACAAAATGTATCTCCCAAGTTTTGAGAATGCTCCTTTTTCAGCAAGAAACTATCATGTATTTGGCAGCGAATAATGAAAACAATAAATCCATGCAAAAGTTTTAAGAAATAAAACTAGATTTGTAGTCCAAAATGACGAGTATGTTCACTTTTAAAATGATATGTTGTTGGGAGATTCATTGCTGAAAAATAGACAACTGAGACTATACAAATTGTCTCCTGGGAAGCTAGTGACAATTTTGAACCTGAGTTCATGGTATAATGGATTTTGGACTTGGCAGTTAGGTTGGCAAAGAGAGTTAAGGGCTTTTGAGCTTGATCAAGTTTCTTCCCTGCAAAAGTCTCTTAAACGAGATTTCAATTGTTTTCAATGGAATCCAAATGCTAAAATCTAGAATATTGGAAGTGATGGGAGATTTTTAGTTAAATCTTGCAGTACACTAGTTGATGGCTCTTTTACATCAAACATATGGGATTCTGCAGATCCCCCAAAGATTCAGACATTTTTATGGTTAGCTGTGTAGAACAGATTATGTTCCTTTCTTTTAGCAGATGGTTACTTCCAATTGATCAATATATCTTCTTGTTCTTTTTGAGCGAATGTTCTGGAGAATTCAGACCATTTGTCACTTTAATGCAATTTTGCTTGGAAGTTTTGGTCAAAAGTCATCTCTTGGTGTGTCCCGAAGACTTTCTACTTTTTCAATGGCATACAATGGCTAATGGAAAATTTCAAAGGAAAGCGTGGAATCTTCTCTTTTTTGGTGTTGCGTATTTTGTTAACCAGGAATAATTAGATTTTCAAGGAAATTCAACCTGAAGCATGTTTTACTTTAACATGGCGTCGATTGTCTGCCTGGTTGAGAAATGTGACTTAAACTTTAGTTACACAGGTAATGACTTCACTAGAAGTTCAGACGATATCTAAATGTGGACGAATACCAACAGTAAGCCAATTAAAGTCATGCAAATTGATAATCCTCTTAAATACTAAATTTTCACATCGCCCTTATATGGCTGGCTGACCTTTCGACATAGAAATGAATAATGGACCTCATTCCAACAAAAAATATACTGATTAATAAACGGTGTTGAAACCACTGCAAACAAGCATGCTAATAGAAACTGCTAATAAAAATATAGAAGCATATTCTTACCCACTCTAAAAATCTTCTGTGAGGGACTTTCTATCTTAGAGGAGAAGCTGGAAATTAAACACTGATCCTTTTGATGAAGCATAAAGTTAAGGTAAGAAGTACTGTTGTTCTTTGATAAACCAGGCCAATATCTTGAGGTTTAACCCTTTTTTCAATGTTTTATTTTGTTTCAGTTTACCCTGTGAGACTTGAAATGAGTCCATTTTCAATCCCTAAGGTTTGAATCCCAGAAAGAAAACATTTAGTCCTAAGATTTGACAGAAAGAAAGTTCTATCAAATAATTTGACGAGAATTAATATTTTATTTTCAGTTATATATCAAAATAAGATTAATTATATGCAAAGCGAAAGTTTAATTATTTGAACTGCATCTTGAGGTCACCGAGAAAATAAAGAACTAAATATAAATTAAATCATTTGTTCATAAAGGAAGGCGCATATTCTCACTCTTTAGACCCTCTCCTGATTAGCTTTTTCAGCTTGGAGGGGATGCTGGGAAACGATGATCCTGTACCTTCAGCACCATTTGAAACATCCTAAACAAGGGAAAAAAAATCCAAATTGTCAAATCATTTAAACATTTCATTTGCTTCCCCTGATCATTACGAACTGATACCGTAGAAGAAATAGTATTCTGACCTGTGGAGGCGATGCTTTGGAGCCTTTGGAAGCCCCTTGGTTAGAACTCTGGGAAGGAAAACTCATGATGCTAAGGAAAGAGTTTCAAGGAACTAGCTAGGTGGTACAAAGTTCAAACAATGATGGGAGCTATGTTGTTTTTGAGTATCTATAATTAATTTCCACGATCTAATATTCTAAACCCAAATCCATGTATGGTCCCGAAATTCACCTCACTGTTTTTAAAATCTCTCTCCTTCCTAAAAATAACCGTCTGCTAGTATTTTCTTATGATAAAAACCTTTTTCGATCAACTTTCGTTTATCAAATGAATTCAAATCCACATTTTAAAATTATGCATTTAAAAAAAAAAAAAAATGTTTTCATATCACCTCATCTAAGATTCTAATCTTTAAATAATATATAATAGGATGCATGTGTTCACGAGCTCCGCGCACGATGTGATACACTTTTATGTATGTATGTATGTATGTATAAATAATAGATTAAGAGGTTTCTATGGAAAGATTATTTGGAAGAACTACGATCATATATTGCAGATTGTGGAAATTCAACTTTGATGCGTATAGAACCTGAGATTGCAAAGATTTTAGCATGTGTTTTGTGAAGGAAATAGTCCTGTTGATTATTTGGCAAAATCAGGTGCAAAAATGAGTGGGTCTCTTCATGTCTGGCATCCTTATCCCATCGCTGTTTTTTTTTTATCTTTTTATTTCTGCCCTGTACCAAAATGAATTTTCAAGATGTTTGAAAGTATGTTAATTGTTATTTTTTTAAATTATTTTTTATTCAAAAATGTTTTAAAATAATATTTTTTTAATTTATTTTTGATATTAATGTATAAAAAATAATTCAAAAAACACTAAAAAGATTAATTTAAATTTTTTTTTTTCAAATTTTAACCAAAAACATGTTGAAATTCATCGTTAAACAAACATTTTTAAAACACAGCATCTACCATATTCTAAGCCTTTAAACAATTTT
This sequence comes from Populus alba, assembly GCF_005239225.2. Taxonomy (NCBI): domain Eukaryota; kingdom Viridiplantae; phylum Streptophyta; class Magnoliopsida; order Malpighiales; family Salicaceae; genus Populus; species Populus alba. Next base: position 2,085,695 of record NC_133298.1, on the reverse strand, counting down.
ATTAATTCTAACCGTCCTCGTTATTTTCAAAGATATGATATAAAACTTAATCCTGATAGGACCGATAACAATCTGTTTTCTAAAACAAAAACCAAGTGGTTGGTTTTGACATGGTCGCTTGCCCTTGTGTTTTAGTCAATTTATAAAAATAATTAACTTAATAGCCTTATGTGGGGGGAGTGATGAAGCAAACTTTCAGGCATATTGATAATGGGTTAAAAACGAAAGTTGAATTCTGCAAGATCGAATCTTGTGCTGTGTTGTTTCCCAGTAGCTCAACGGTGGAGCCAGTAGGCTTTATGGAGCGCTTCAAATTCGATGTGACCTTAAAAAAGTAAAAAATGAAAAAAAAAATAATCAAAACAAAAATTATAATATTAATATAAGAAAAGAAGGGAAGGAATAATAAATAAATAAATCTTTGTTCGAGATCGAGAAATTCATTTGCTCAAAAAAATTCATCACCGTGAGAAATATAATCCAAATCCACCACCGACAAGCCTGTAACTCATCCCAAGTCCCATCTCCTATTGTCCCTAATGGAGCGGAAAATATTGAACAAATGGGGTAATGAGCACACAAACGGCGAATTGACTTTAGCGGCAAAATTGTTTTTTCGCGGAATAGCTTAGATTTTAATGTTGTAATTGTAAATAATAAAGTTCAATTACGAAAAGATTAGAATATTTCATTATATATGTTGCTTTTTTTTTTCCCCCAATAGCAGATGAATTAGAAGGACTTTTTAAGATTTTTTTTCCCTTCAATTTCTCAATAAAACCCTATTACAATGGGTATTTTTAAACAATGTTCTCGCTTCTCCGTTAATTATTAATAAAGACTAAAACCAAAGTCAAGCTATTAATTATTAATCTAAGAAGTTGTCACTATCCAGGAATAGTGAATGAAAATAATAATAATAATAAAAAAAAAGACTAAAACCAAAGTCAAGCTATTAATGGAGATTTCAAGTAAGAGCTGCACGTGTATTCTCGAAAACACATTATATAAAATAATTAGTTGTTAAACCGCGCGGTGTAGCGTTTCTCATATATAAGACTGTTGTAAAAAAATAATACCATTAACATTACCATAAAATCAATAAATACAAACAGAAATATCGAGAGAATATTTTTATCGGTAAATTTTCAAGAGATTTTACTGATAGAAATATTCTCTCGGTATATACTGAGAGAATTACAGTGAAAAAAAATTACATTTGATAAACTATGAATACTGTTCATTATGTCAATTACAAAAGGAACAACCAACGGAATTTTTCGTCGGTATTTTTCCGAGAGCTCCAAAACTATTCACTTCCCAATTGCACTGTTAATTATTGTTCTTTACGGACAAAATCACCAATGAATTGAAAAGTCATCAGTGTTATTTGACAGTTTTCTGAAAAAAATCAATTGATTTAAAATTTTCCTTTAAATATTACAGATGGAATCACTGACAGATTGAAAATCCGTCAGTAACTGTTGATGGTTTCTGAAAAAATTATACGAAATTGAAAATTTAAATTAAATACTACCGATGAAATAATTAAAAAATATTAATATTCAATTATCAGTCAGTAAATCCATCGCTAACGCGCCCTAATAAAAAACTTGAATCCACTTATTTCACAAGAGACAGACTCATTTCTTCTTCTTCTTCTTCTTCTTCTTCACTATATGTAAAAAAAAAACAATATCTATTTTTTTCTTTTCTTTTCTCTTTCTCTTTTCCTCCATGTTCAGGTATGTCTTATTCTTATTTCTTATTTTATCCTCTTAGTTTTTTTAATTAATATGCTTTACGAAATTTTTTTTTTTCTCTCCTTACCTTCACTTGCAAGAACATTAAGGTAAGATTTTTTTTTATTTTAATTGTTTTTGTTTTTTAGTAATTATATTTTTTTCATATGAGATTAATTTTTAGTTGATTTATTTATAGGATTTTTAAATTTTTAGCAATTGCAACTTCATTTTTTTCATATGAATTTTTTTAGTTGAATTTATTTATTTTTGTTTTATTTATTTGTTACAAATTTGTTTTGAGTTGATTTTTTTTTCCAAGCATTTTGAATATTGATTTTCTTCTTTTTTTTTCAATGATGCTTTCAACAACAAGATAAAAGAGTAAATTTAGTTATTGCTGACTAAAAAGCGTGAGCACCTATATTGCACATACCAATAACTTTTAAATTTAAATATTAATTTATAAAGTAAAAAAGAAATCAAGTTACCCATGGTTATGAATTTATATATAAAAAAAACACCTAGATGAAAGGAAAAAAAAATACCCCAGCATGCTTATTTTTATTTATTTATTTCAAGAGTGAAGATGTTATTGTAATATATTTAATAAGTAAAAAGAAAATAAACTTTTTTTTCATTTTTTTTTTATATTTATTATAATAAAAATAAAATTATTTAACATTAAAAGTCAACTTTTTTCATGATTTATGAATCGATTCAAAAATCTGTGGGGCCAGGTTTATAAAGTGATCAATTATTTGCTTAAAGCTGTAAGGTCGCAGAATTTATTAGGATCCAAGAATCTGTGGGGCCAGGTTATAAAGTGATCAATTATTTGCTAAAGCTGTCGCAGAATTTATTAGGATCCAAAAATCTGTGGGCCAGGTTATAAAAGTGATCAATTATTTGCTTAAGCTGTAACTTCGCAGAATTTATGAGGATCCAAAAATCTGTGGGGCCATGTTATAAAGTGATCAATTATTTGCTAAATTCTAAAGCTGTAACTTCGCAGAATTTATCAGGATCCAAAAATCCGTGGGGCCAGGAGAGGAAAGTAAGCCAGAGGCGCAGGAAGCGAACCTAACGATTAGACATTGTGAAATGATAGGCTGAGGGTGGTAAAGTTTGATCATCGGAGTAGCGTACGCCAACTAAAAAACACGAGCATTATACACGAATAACTTTTAAATTTAAATATTAATTTATCAAGAAAAAAAAACCAAATTATTCCCAATAATTATGAAATTAACCAAAAAAAGCTATGTGAAAGGAAAAAAAATACTCCCTTCTTATTTTAATGTATTTAATAAGTGAAAAGAAAATATATTTTTTTGACCTCTTTGTATTTATTGTATTTACGGAAATGAAATCATTTAGCATTAAAATTAAACTATTTCATGGTCAGTTGAATTGACGTCAACAAGTCACTTTCTTTCTCTTTATTATTTTTAGATGAGTTTTTTTTTTTTTTAGAATTGAAAAATAGTGAAAATAGAATTTTTGACAAAAACAAAAGGCATCACTAACATGTGGTTAGCGATATGTTTTTTCCATGTTGTATATGAAAAAAATTACAAAATTGATGGCATTGATAGAATATCCCTTTTTTGCAAGCATTGCTTCGAATCTAAATTATCAAAATTGATTGTGGAACATTCAGTTGAGCACAAAGTGAATAATATATTATGTTTTAGGCATTGAATAATACACCTTTGATTAAACAAAGTATAAAGATCAAGTCTATATCTCCCTTTCTTAATTTTCCTTACCTTCTCTTCTAAATGGCAGGTTGCCATGTTGAAGGCTGTTTAGGATTCGCCTCCCAAGCACAATCATAGATGTTAATCCGCCTAGCCCTATTGTTTTTTGTTTACTTAATGTATTCAATGAAGAGCTTGCTGGAACCAAGAACGTGCCATTACGAGTTCGCTCCTGGTTATTAAAGCAATTGCAGAGGTGCTTTAAGGTAGACAAAAATGAATAGAAGAAAGAGGACATATAAAACTGTAGCGAAGGATGTCTACCAAGCAGCCTTGGAAGAAGACTGGGATGGGATGATTTATGCTTGCAGTGGCAGCAGTGAGATGTACGTGATGTCTCCAGTAACGGTTTCGGAAGATACTCCATTGCACCTGGCAGTGTATAGCAAAAAGGTTAACCCGCTTCAAGCTCTACTCAATATTGCCAAAAAAAATCCAATGCTCGGGAATCCTTATACAAAAACGAACGCGTATGGAAATACAGTTCTTCATGAAGCAGTTTTCGCTGGAAATATGGAAGCAGTAGAGCACTTACTCAACTATGATCCTTCAATGCAACTTCAGACTAAAAACAAGCTTGGGGAGACTCCATTGTATAGAGCTGCTGCATGTGGTAAGAAAAAAATAGTGGATCATTTAGCGGACCAAATCTCAGAGGGAAAGCTACCAGAGGATCACCGCAAGAGAGAAGATTCAAATCCGATTCTTCATGCTGCCATCCAAGGACACCACTTTGGTTTTGCTCTTAATCCCTTTATTCTCTCTCAAACGAGACTCTTAAGACATCTAGCACACACATTCATCCCCAAACACTTTAGGTACAACTTAAATCTACAATTTATTAGGAAAAAAAAGAAAGTAAAATGACATTATACTTTCTAACGCAGACACTGCTCTGACGTTGCTGGAAAAGGATCCATCACTTTATGAAATGAAGGACAGTCAGGGAATGACCTGTCTTCATGTCCTTGCTGGGATGCCTAGTGCTTTCAAGAGTGGATGTGCACTGCGCCCAATCACCATTACGAACTTGTTCTACCGTTGTATGTTTGATGCAACATTTTTTATTATATTTATTTATTTATATTATCAGCGTTAATAAGCTAACCCCAGCTCGAACATCTGCTCTCAAGGCAAGCTGTTTAAATGGCTGATTAAACACTGCTTTTCGAGTTTTCTTTTCTTTTCTTGGAGCATGTTAAATTGCTTACACTACTTTAAATCCCAGAAGGTTTGATTTGACTTAAGTTGTGAGTTTTTCGCAGGCCTTTCCGCCGCAAAGGGTGATGGCGACCAGAGCCGGAGTAAAAAAGGTACTGAAGATTCAAACTATTTTGCCATCTTGGACAGCCTAACTATTAAATTGACAATAATAATTTTGCACTGATGATGCTCCCTGGTTCTTGTGGTTTTAAAATCGAGCAAGTAATAAACAACAACCACACTGTTCATAGCAACAAAAATCCTCAGTAAATGCCGACAGCAATTCGTCGAGGGACTAAATTTCCTGCTGCCAAGCAAGAAATATCATCGGCCTTATACTTAGAGATTGGGAGGTAGACCGCACGAGCTGGCTCGATGGATTGGTCCAGTCTCGAGCTTGGGTTTAGCGTTTCCCTCTGGAGCTAGTACTGCCCACCCGAATATAACTACAATAAGAACTACCCTATAATCTTTCTAACAAGCATTTGAAAATGTTGACATTAATCCTTTCAAGAACACATGCTTGTGCTTGGGAAATTGTTGAAAAGATAGGAGAGAAGCTAGCCTACAGTATGATCACAGTATGGATAGAACATTAGAAAATATCTTTTTTTTTAAAAAAAAAACACAAACCTTTTTCTCCTTTCTTAGTGTCACTTGAACTGAGGGAGAACTCTTGACCTCGCCGACTTGGGGGGTTTTCTTTGTCAAAATGGGTTTCCTCGTTTCAAAAGAGAAAATATTAATTTTTTCTGATCCGATTAGACTAAAAGAAAATGGATCTTGTTATGGTTATATTTGTAAAGATCCGAGTTGCCGAGCTAAAAAGGCTCCATTCTCTTTTTTCTAGGCCTGGGAATTTCAGCATCTTCTCTTCCTTTTATATGATGTGATAATTTCACGGCCATGTATCTCACTATGAATCCAGTTTTTCAAGCTAAATTGATTTCCCCTTATTCCGTGATATGGCCACTCTCGTACAGAGCTCTAGGATCAGTTCATATCATTTGATGATCAAATTGTTGATGTGCTTACCAAACCTCATTCATCTACGCGCTCTGCATTCCGTCGATCTTATTTGAATGTGGTGCCTTCTCCATATTCAACTTGCAAAGGCATGTTGAGGAATAAAACCATCTAACAGAATAGGAGAAGCCAGAACAGAAATCCTTTTGTGATACTAATTATACATACATACATTCATACATTCATACATATAGGAAGCAACAGTCAGCGGCTGCTGTGTGAATTATTTTTCCGCAGCCTTCTATTTGTGAAACTCTGGGAATGTGACATAGTTGAACTTTTGTATATTTTCCGGTATACTCCTCTGTTCATATTTGCAAAATTCATTATAGCTAGCTCTCTCTGTGTATATCTCACATATGAAGAAACACGATAGGATGGCCAGTGGTGGAAAGAATCCGGAAAGAAAAGCACAAGCATGAATCTGCATTGAAACTTGCCAAGGAGCTTATAAAAAAGAACCAGCGTAAATGGTGGCAATCTATCAAAGTGAAGCCTACTGAAGTTAATATCAAGACCCCTGGTCAAGGAGGAAGAGGAGGACAAAGTGAGAGTCAAGGAGGGAGAGGAATCCCAGGAGAAGGAGGCGAAGGACAAGAGGGGGCACGAGAAGGAGTGGACACAGGAAGAGGGGGAGGAGAAGAGGTAGAAAATAATGAAAATGTTCAACCAAAGATAGAAGAAAATAGAAGACAAGAGAGGCCTCCTTCACCTCCAAACCCGTTGTTTATAGCAACTAGTAATGGAATAGTAGAGATTGCTGAAGAGATACTTGATAAATTTCCTCAGGGAATTGAGCTTGTTAATGATGAGGGACAGAACATATTGCATGTGGCCGTGATGCATCGACGGCGGGAGATTTTCCGTCTTGTGAAGAAAAAGAACATAATAGTGACCAGGATGAGTTCGAGCGTTGATAATAATGGCTTCACATTGTTGCACCAAGTTGCACACGTGAAGCACTACAGCGGAGGAGCCAAGCCCGGCCCTGCTCTCCAGCTACAAGAAGAAATAAAATGGTTCAAGGTGAGCTAGCTACTCTTAGTACAATCGTAACCCATGCCATATTTTTATGAAATGCATTTCTTCATTCCAGTAATATCTGTTCGTTAATTGCAGAGTTTTCAATTTGCCTATATTTCAATTTACTTGAAAATCAGTGAAAGGCAGCTCTTTAAGCCTTGCAACAAGTAAAGTAAGATTGCACTTTAATGCACAATCTGTTGCTTTAATAGAAGAAGAAAAAAGAGAATAAGTGCCGATGATAGGGAAACCCATTTACCTATAATAAATGAGTTTACCGACACTGATGAATTTGTTTCCATGTTCTCTGTCCGTGCAGCGAGTGCAGAGGGTGGTTCCACCTTCTCTGTCCGAGCAGCAGGTACAGTGGGTGGTTTCCACCTTCACTTCTCTGTCCGTCAGCAGCGACTGCAGTGGGTGGTTTCCACCTTCTCTGTCCGAGCAGCAGGTACAGTGGGCGCTTCCGAATGACAAGAATTACAAACTCATGACTGCAATCGAGCTCTTCCAAGAGGAGCATAAAGGTCAACTCAAGTTGGCGCAAGATTGGATCGAGAAAACCTCTCAGTCATGCTCAGCAGTAGCCGTTCTTTTGGCCACCGTTGTCTTTGCTGCCGCTTACACTATACCTGGAGGTTCTGACGATCGTGGCTTTCCCATTTTCCTTCACAACCGCTTCTTCATAGCTTTCACTGTCTTGGATGTTACCGCCTTAGCGAGCTCCTTGACCTCAGTTGTGATGTTCCTTTCTATCCTCACCACTCCTTTTGAATGCGAGAAATTCTATCACAGTATTCCTCGGAAACTGATATGGGGCTTTACTTTGCTCTTCTTCTCAGTGATGACAACCATGCTTGCTTTTTCTTGCACTCTTCTTTTAGTCATTCGCTTGAAGAAGCAATGGACCACAGGTCTGATGTCCATTGCTGCTTTCCTTCCCGTGTCAGTATTTGCAGTAATGCAGTTCCCTTTATATGTCGCCTTTATGACTACTATAAAGGACTTCTACAAGGAAGTCGTGAAGTCTCTACCTTATATCCACCTCCCTTTCCGCTCCCATTCCAGGCAAGGCAGGAAGGCCAGAAGAACATGGTTTGCTTCAATATGAGTTTGGAGACCTCCATCGTCTTCAGTTAAGTATTTAATTGTGTTTTCCTTGTAACAAACCCTTCTTTATGCGAGTCAGTGCCTCTGTCATTTTCTCTTGTGATCAGGACACTTAATGAAAAATAAAATATTTGCGATCCAATCTGAAGCAGGGCCGAATCATTCTGGCAATGAGAAATTCCATCATTGATTATCTTAATCATCATCATTATATATTTAAGGTGTTTTGGAAATTTCTCGGCAACCACCCTTTGTTTTTGTTTTGAGAGTTTTCTTGAATTAATAAATCATGCATGCTGTCCCTGTTATCTTACGTGTCACATTCTCTCTCTGTTCTTTTTCTTCTTCCCCAAGTGATCCAACAGGATCAATTGCAGATGGGGTCACTCCACATTTTGAGGTCATACCACCTTGCAATACAGATCAAAGTAGAAGCAAGTGCATAGTAGCATGAACTGATAAGCTGGTTAGATATTAGTTAAATCCTAGATCAAGTGGGAATCCTTGATAAAGGATTTACCGATACTCCTTTGGCCTTAAAACATTCTCCATTAACATGCTCTAACGATTATAATTACCATCAAAGCATGGATAACAAAATTATTTGAAGCCTTGATTTATTTTTTGTGTTGGAATCGCTACTGCCGTAGAAGTTCCTTATTGCTACCAGTATTTGCTAATTCCAGACGCTCTTTTTCCGCTGCGATTGGGGGCTGATTTTCATCTGCCACCTTTTGAGGTTGATGCGTTGGTTAAAAATTGTCGCTTTTGTGCTTACTGCTGCTTTTTTTTTAAGGCAATGTGAATTGTAATGACGTCTTTGTAAATTGCATCTGGCTTGAAAATATTATAGAATGATATTTTTTTATTTTGAAAATTTATTTGTGATATCATCACATAAAAAATACAAAAACAAAAAAAATATATTATAGAGCAAAAACAAAATCAATTTTTTTCAAAAGTGTGGTGAGGAACAATATATATATATAAGAGTTGAAAAAGAATCCTGCAGTACAGTATTTTTAAGGAACAATAACCTTATCTTGATGAGGATACCTTCTTTGAATCGGAATAACGCACACCATTCTCCTATTGTCTTTACAAAAACTATCACGAGGCTAATTTGAGATCCTTTGAAATCAGAAAACCTAACAAATTGAACCTGTCCTTAGGGTAGGATTATATATACCACTTGTAATTTGCATCAAGAAAAACCTGCCATGCTGTTCTTGTATTGCAAGATCCTGAACTGAAATCATAACTTCCATAGAAATTTCTATTTTTTCAAGAAGTTGTGCAAGAATTTGAGCTGGCATAGTTAGCTGAAGAAAACTCTCTAAGAATTGATGCTAGTAAATCACCACACATTACAAAGGAAAATGACAATCTTTGAGAGGCAATATAGGATTGTGCAGCTAATGAGATTACTACTACAAACAGAATCTATAAATGCTCTATTGAACTTTTAGAATCCTAATTATAATTATAAGTGTTTTACCTTTAGGATTATTCATATGACATCTATATTGGAGGAATACGACATGATCTTGGATTTTCCGAATAAAAGCCCTAAGATCTATTTTCAAACAAAGATTTAAAAATACAACATCAGAGGTAGTCAGATTGTTGTGCTTGGGGTAGCTGATGGAGGATTTAGATGGAAAACTTGGAAATGAACGGTACAAACTAGTAGCTTTTGCTACATTTGGTCTAGTTCTTTTTCCATCTGAAATTAAGGTCATCAGTCTAAAAGCTAAAAATGCATTTATAGAATATGAGCATGTACCTAAATTAACCCTTTCATAGCATTTTTGGAAGAAACATTGCTATCACTCATTCATTAAACACGCACGGGAAAATAGCTTTGAGGTGTTGTATTCATTTAATGTATTTATGGATTGTCAATCACATTAAATTAAACATCGATAGATATTTTTAATTAGTGGTTTGATCTTTGATCATTGAAGATCATAATAGACCAGACTTAGAAGAATCTGGATGTGAATTTTTTAATTTAGTTTTTTAATTGATTTTAAATTTTATTTTTTTATGATTTTATCTTTGATATATAAACTAACTTACTTTGTAAAAAATTAAATTTGATATCCTAAAATTTTAATTTTCTCAATTAAGTTCAAATTAAACTTTCAAACTTAATTTTTCACCAATTAAATTCTTAATAAAATTAATTTGACATATTTCAAGTATAATTAAGTCTTTACACTTAATTAAATCTTTTAATTAGACTCAAATTAATTCTTAAAAATAATTAAGTCTTTTAATTAGACTCAAATTATGTTTTTTCAATGTAGAATAAAAAAAACATTTTGTTTTTAATTAATACTTCAATTTAAAATGATAACATACTAACATAATATTTTTTTTCAATGTGAGATACAAAACCTTTAATTTAAAATAATCTTTTAAACTTCATTATTTATAATATGTATAGTATATATTTACATGAATTGTTTTTTTATTTTTTCATAAGAAATATTAAAACTTTAATTTTGTTTTAAATTTTTTCGGGTCGACTAGGGTCCATTCGTGTAACGGGGACTCGACTCCTTGTCGGATCAACTCCCGAATCGGTCTGATAAACTATGCTCCTAACATAAAATTATTTTAAACTTATTTATGTTAAAAATTGTTTACAAAAAACAACTTTTGAATTATAACTTGAAATCTCGAAAGCTACTTTTCATAAATGATTCAAAACATATTCTAATCAGTTCTTTTCTCGATCATTTATTAAACAAAATGTTTAGATACTATTATTTCTGATAAAGCGGTGACCACAGTTTACACTACTCGTTTGCCTTCAAAGGTTATATGTGATTTTTCTCAAGAAAGAACTTCATTGATAGCAGCAGTTGGGGTCATTCCATTCATCAAGAGCAGAGGAATCCAGAAACAGGAGAGCTTGGACTTTCTACTAACTCATCGGTGCATCTTACTATGCACTTGCTTCTACTTTGATCAAGAGCAGAGGAATCCAGAAACAGGATAGCTATGTTGTACGACCTCAATATGGAGTGTCCCAATCCAGTTGGACCAAAAGAGATGCAAATAATAAATTTGGGGAAGAAGAAAAGAACAGAGCAAATGTGACACTTCAGGTAACGGGATAACAGGATTTATTAATTCTCAAAACTAAAACTCAGTCATAGTTGAAGGGAATTTCCAAAATACATAAATAGTGTTGTAACCTATTTTTGAGTCCCCACAAAAAAATAAAATAAATAGCCAAAGAAGGTTAGAAAAATAACAGGAGGCAGAAGCGCTCAGAAAATGGTTGGAAAATTGGTCAAGGAGGTTAAAAAATACAAAGATTGGATTTTTTTTTATAGTATATTCTTGAAGGATGAGAGCCCTGTTGAGAAGGAAATTTGAATTTTGAGGAGAAAAGCCCAAGTTTGGATGTTTATGGACTTAATTGGATGTTTAATTGATTTTATAGGGGATTTGATTGCAAGAAAAATTGATTTTTAAGTCAATTTGGGCTTTAATTGAAAGAAATTTAAGTTTTGGGGCAAAAATATATTTTTTAGGAATTTTTTAGGTCAAATCAGGGGCTTAATTGCATAAATATTGAAGTTTAATGGCCAATTAGGAACTTAATTAAGAAAATCCGAAACCAGGGACCAAATTGGAAGAGGCGCGTAAATGGAGGGGCTGCAATTATTTGGTTCAGGGGCCTAATTGAAGAAATTGAAAGTTTATTAATCAATTGAGGGCTCAATTGCATAAATCAGAGCCCAAGGATTAAAGTGAAAAATGCGGCCAACAAGAGGGGCGGGGACCGAATTTGGCAGGGATACAATTGAAATGATGGAGGGCTGATTTGAAAATTGGCTCATTTAAATGAAACGACGCGTTTTATCCAAAATGACGTCGTTTCATATATAATAATAATAAAAAAAGAAGAAGACTGGAACGGTGTCGTTTTGAACGACACTGTTCCTCTTTCTTCTTCCCCCCGAATGAGTAGCAATAGCAGGAGAAGAAAACCGTTGTTTTCAAACCTTCCCGCCTCTCTCTCCTCGCCCCCACCGAAGCCCCACACCTTTAGACCACCGAACAAGTCACTGGCTGACCAGCCGTTGCGTGATTTGCTCCCGCACTAGCAAAAGGCGCACCGATTCTTCCCCTATAAATAGAGAGTTAAACCGAAGAGAGAAGGGACCCGAGGAGAGAGGGAGGAGAGAAATAATGATCGAGAGGGGAGAGCAGGAACAAACCGAAAACAAAGAAACCGAAACCGAAAACAGAGGGAAACAACTGTGAAGGAGAGGACCACTGAGAACAAAAAAAACAGGGGAAAGGGGAGGAGGAAGAAATCTCTCGCCACTGTTAAGAACAACAGCAACACCGTTTGCGAGCCATGCCACCGCAGCACCACCAGCGACCGCCTCCTCCACGCCAGGTATATTTTCTTCCCCCCTGCTTTTGTTGTCTTTTTTGCAGGCGTTTGCCTCCTGCATGCAGAATCGTTCTGCATGCAGGAGGCGAGGGGAAGAAAAATAATTCTTCCCCCCACTGGGCCGTGGGTTGCTGGGCCAGCCCGATGCTGGCCCAGTCTTGCAAGTCTGGGTCGGTCCTGGCCCAGACTGTAGAAGTTTTTTTTGGGCCGAGATCGGCCCAATTTCATTTTGGGCCGAGGTCGGCCCGACCTTTTTTTCTGGGCTGAGCCTGGCCCATTTACTTGGGTCGGCCCAGCCCCATAATATAATATATTATATATATTATAAATTATTATATATTATAATATATATGTGTGTGTGTATAAAAAAAATAAAAAAAAAAATATTTTGAAAAATCTTTGAAAATATTGTTGATTTTTTTCTGCATATTTTTATTAAAGTGGATTAATATTGGTTGTATTTTTATACCGTAAGGATACAAACCCAGTATTAAAATACCCGATTTTTGTCAAAGCATACAAAAAAATATTTTTCAAAAATTGTTTTTTGTTTTAAAATACGGCCTAGTCTCTCCAATATATATATATATATATATATATATATATATATATTATAACATCATATTTTCACACAACAAAGGAAATTTTCAAAACAATATATGTATTAGCATGCATTTTGACTTTAATAACCAGTTTATTCAAGCCATTGAGAACTAGGCCAATATTTCAAAAATTCTAAAAAAATCTTTTTGTTTTCTTTTAGTATTTAGGATTATGAATTTACACGTAAAACGTATTCCTAAATATTATTAATAAAGTTTTGGTATAGATGTTAGAACGGTTAGGATTTTACCCGATAAGATAAAGACCTTCTTACCGAGGAGGATTTTTCTTGAACCATAGACAGACCAACAACTAGAAGTCCAATAACACCTTAGTTTTTATCAGATAATAAAACAATGCAGCTTACCTTAGGTAGGGCGTATTTGGGGTGCTAATACCTTCCTTTACGCAACCAGTCCCCGTACCCGATCTCTGAGACCAGTTAGGGTTCCTAGTGACCAAAATACTAGGTGGCGACTCCCATTCTATTTTCTACCAATAAAAGACAAGCATTTTCTTGTCTTCCCAATATCTGCCACATAAAAATAGATTTTTTTTTATTATTATTAAAATGGAAACACTAGATTTTCGCCGCGACGCCGCACACGTGCGACAAATAGTAATTAAGATAATCAAGGAAGGAAAATATCAAGCCAAATTGATTTGTCCTGCGTCAGATTGAATCACAGATGTTCTATTTTCCATTGAGTGTCTTAGTCATAAGAGAAAAGTAACTGAGGCATGGCCTCCCATAAACAAGAGTCTGCTACAACGAAAACGAAAACACAAGTAAATACTTAACTAAATAAAATAGTAGGTCTACTGACTCATACGACCTTACAGACATTTTCAAAGGCCACCATTTGAACTCCCAGCCCTTGCTTTCAAATCCTTAAGTCCCTTGCTTTTTCTTCAATGATACAGTTGGTCCCCATTAACCTGTATCACAGATTAGTTAATATTTGTAATAATTCAATTTTGATCCCTTCAACTTTTATAAAATTCTCAAAAAAATTAAAACCAAAAGCAAAGAAAGTTCAACGTGAAAAAAACATAGCATGTCATGAGTGCTCTTTACTGCTTACACGTACGTTTAGGAGAGCTTATCTTTTGTAACGCTGGCACCGAAACGGACAGCAATATCGAGGTAGATACTCCCCGGCTTCCTTAAAGAGGTCCTTCATAGTGCTCAGAAATGAGAAATATAAATGGAACTGCATTAGTGCAAATACTGTCACTGGAAAGAAAGCAGCAAACGAAATAAGACCCGTGGTCCATTTCTTTCTGAAATGAATTATTAGAAAAAGGGTGCAAGCAAAAGCAAGCATGGTTGTCATCACTGAGAAGAAGAGTAAAATGAAGCCCAATATCAGTTTCCGAGGAATATTGTGGTAGAAGTTCTCATATTCAAAAGGAGAGGTGAGGATAGAAAGGAACATCACAACTGAGGTCAACGAGCTAGCCAAGGCGATAACATCCAAGACAGTGAAAGCTAAGAAGAAACGGTTGTGAAGGAAAATGGGAAAGCCAAGATCGTTAGAACCTCCAGGTATAGTGTAAGCGGCAGCAAAGACAACGGTGGCCAAAAGAACGGCTACTGCTGAGCATGACTGAGAGGTCTTCTCGATCCATTCTTGCGCCAACTTGAGTTGATCTTTATGCTCCTCTTGGAAGAGGTCGAGTGCAGTCAATTCCTTCCAACGTTGCATTCCTTCATTGTCAGGCGGAACCTCCCTCGGTGTTTGCACCCACTGCTCGGACAGAGAAGGTGGAATCGCCCTCTGCACCCACACCCGCTTCTCGGACAGAGAAGGTGGAATCGCCCTCTGCACCCGCTGCACGGACAGAGAACATGTAAACATATTCATTAGTGTCGGTAAAGTCATTAATTACAGGAAAATGGGTTCCCTATCATGGACACGTATTCTCTTTTATTAAAGCAACAGAATGTACATTAAAGTACACTCTTATTTACTGCAAGGCATAAAGAGCTGCGTTTCACTGATTTTGTGTATGGGTATTGAAAATGAACTTAGATTTCAGTTTGTTTTTGTGTATTGGTTGCGAATTAGTTGAATGGTTGATAAACAATTGATTTGTTAAGTTGGTAAAATTATTATTTTTATTCAGATTAAGTTTAATTTTTATTAATTTAATTTTTTATTTGTCTAGAATTTTAAGCTTATAAATAGACTTGTAATCATAATCATAATTCAATAATATAGAGAGTGATATTAAAGTGAGAAACACTTAATAAAGTATATCAATATATCTCAAATTTTTTCTTGTTCTTGAGTTTGCTATTTAACATTGTTGTTCATGAGCTTAATTAAAAACATTCTTTAATTTTACCTAACAAATGAATACTACTCATAGATAGGAATAAAGAATTGTATTGTTAAAAGTAAACTAAACTTCTAAAGAATTAGTTGGACAGATTGATTAGTTGGGAACTGGTCAACTGGTTGAATTAGGGCAACCGAATTAGATTAAATGAATTGATCGACCGGTTCAAAAAAAATCAACCGATTGAGTCGGTAAAATATATTTCCTTATCAACTTAGGTTTTCCTCTTGTTAATTCAAGATAGCATGGGTAAACTACAAGCCCATGAAAAAAGAGTCAATAAAATTCAAGGATTCATAAAATATGCATAAGCACTCTTCTCAAAATTCTCTATAAAGGAGAAGCAAGATGGTTTTGAATATACCCAAAGAAGTAAACGACGTGGACAAGGCAGAAGAAGAGGAGGAAAGGGAAAATTTAGAAGAGGAAGCTATAATAGCCTTAGCAGGTTAACCAGTCAACCAAATAAAGCAAACGGGTCAACATGTTCCACTTACAGTAGCAATCCGAGACCCAAGTTTGAAAAAAAAAAAGTTAAGTATTGTAGATGTCAAAAATAATTGGTCATTATGCTAGGGATTGTTGGAATCCAACTAAGAGGGTTCAAGAGAATGTCAATCTTGCGATAAAAGAGGAGAAAACAACTATTATATTACTAGTCTATGATGAACGAATGCAAGCCAATGAAAACATATGGATTTTAACAATGGTGCCAACAATCACATGTGTCGAGATAAAGGCAAATTCATGGAGCTTAATGAATCAATTAGAGGTAATGTCACCGTTGTAGATCATTTAAAGGTTTCCACCAAAGAGAATTGTATGATTTTAATTCAAATGAAAGATGATAGTTATCAATTTATTAGTGATGTTTATTATATCCTAATTGTAATAAAGCAATATATTGGGTTTGTGACAATTATTGAAAAAAAAAAAGTTTTGAAATTATGATGAAAGATTGTACTTTGACATTATTTGATAATCATGGAGCTATGATCGCAAAGGTGACCATGAGAAATAATAAAATGTTTTTGCTAAACATAGTGACAAATATGCCTAAAGGCATGTGTGAAAGATGAGACTTGGCTTTGGCATATGGGACTTGAGCATGTAAACTTTGATAGCATGAAAATGACGGCACAAAAAGAGATGTTAAAGGGTCTACCATCAATTGAACATCCAAATAAATTGTGTAAATGATGTTTAGTGGACAAATTATTTCATAAGAGCTTTTCATAGGAGTCTATATCAAAAGAAAGTCAACCCCTATAAGAGATACATGCAGATGCATGAGGTCTTATTTAACAATGCTTGTTTGGTTTAAAATTATACTTTCTACTTTTTATTAATGATTATAGTAGAAAAATATAGTTATACTTCTTAAAATAAAAAGTCTAATGTATATTAATGTTTTTAAGAAATTTAAGGTATTAGTTGAAAAGAAAAGTGATTATTCTATAAAATCACTTATAACAAATAGGGGATAAATTTTGTTCTAATGCGTTTAATGAGTTTTGTGAAAATAATGGTGTAAAAAGACTCCTAGTAGTGCCTAGATCTCTATAACAAAATGAAATGGTAGAGAGAAAGAATAGAAGCATCCTCAATATGATAAGAACCATCCTCAAAACTAAAAAGATACCTAAAGAGTTTCGGGTTAGAGCTATAGATTGGGTTGTTTACTTGTGAAATAGGAGTCCTACTTAAGGCTTGAATGTCATGACTCTACAAGAGGCATGGAATGGAAGAAAGTCAAGTGTTACTCATTGGAAGATATTTTTTAGCATTGGCTTTTTGCATGTAAATGATCAAATAACAACTAAGCTAGATGATAATAACAAAAAGATGATCTTTATAGGCTATTATCAAAAGTATAATCTTTACAACCCTAATTAACGAAATATTGTGATTAGTATAGCTGTTGAGTTCAATGAAGAAGGAGCATGAGATTAGAAAGTAAATGATGGTGAGAAGACTTTCTATCGATTCTTGATGAAAAGGAGGAGAGACATGAAGATCATCAACAACCTATAGTTACACCTCCACAAACACCAATGAACTTAACTTCATCTTCATCTTCTTCTTTTTCATGTGAAGTTCAAGTAGTGGTAGCCCACAAAGTCTACCAAGAAAAATAAGGAGCCTTGATAGCATATATGAGGTAACTAATTTTATTGATGATGATGTAACATTATATTATTATCTTGCTATATGTGATTCTATAGTATCTGAAGAAGAAATAAAGGATGAAAAATAAAGAATTGTTATAAATGAAGAGATTGCATCAATTGAGAAAATGACACATGGAAATTGGTTTCTAGACCTAAAAGAAAAAAGCAAATAGATATCAAGTAGATCTACAAAGAAAAGAAAAATGTCAAAGGAGAAGTAAAAAGGTAGAAGGTAAAGTTAGTGGTAAAATGTTATAGTGAAAAACATAGGATTGATTATTACCACAACTACCCAATATAGATGGGAAATCTACCAAATAGAAGTCAAATCAACCTTTCTAAATGGTTTTCTTGAAGAAAAAGTCTACATTGAGCAACCTATAGGTTATGAAGTGAAGGGACTTGAAGACAATTTTAAAGTAGAGCAAAGCCTTTTATGGATTGAAGTAAGCCCCAAGAGCTTGGTATAATCACATTGATGGATATTTTTTAAAGAATGGATTTGGTAGATGATCCCACGAATATATTATATACGTGAAGATAAAAGAGAGTGGTGATACTCTTATTATATGTTTGTATGTGGATGACTTGATGTTTATAGGAAATAATCCAAAAATGTTTGGAGGCTTCAAATAAGCAATGATCAAAGAGTTCGAGATAACAAATATTGATCTTATGACATAATATCTAGGGATTAAGATCAAACAAAGAGAATATAAAATCTTTGTGAGTCAAGAGAAGTTTGAAAAAGAGATTCCTAAGAAGTTCAAGATGGAGGATTGTGCAAAAGTAAATATTCTAGCTAAGTGTGAAGTGAAGTTGTCAAAGAATGATAAAGGATATGGAGTTCAAAGAAGTAATCCATAGTCATATTATCAACTTGTAAAGCTGAATATATAGTTGTTACAACATGTCTTTATATTTCCATATGGCTAAAAAGATTATTGAAAGAGTTCTTAATGTCATAACAGAAACATACAAAAATTTATGTGGACAACTCATTAACCATTGTTTTAGCTAAAAATCCAATTTTTCATGATAAAAGTAAGCACATTGACACAAGATTTTATTATCTATGAAATTACATTATAAACAAGAAAGTTGAAGTCAAGTATATAAAGACTCAAGATCAAGTCGTGAATATTTTCACAAAGCCACTTAAATATAATGTTAGATGAGAGATTTATTGGGAGTTATAAATAAATCAAATTTAAGGAGGATGTTGAAAGTAAACCAGATTTCTAAAGAATTAATTGGACTTGTCGACCAGTTGGGAATCGATCAACTGATTAGAACAAATCAACCAGATTGGATTATATGACTCAGTCAACCTTTTTAGAAAACGATCGACTGGTCGAGTAAGTAGAATAATTTTTCTTATCAATTGAGGTTTTCCTTTTGTTAATTTAATTTCTTGATTGTTTAGAATTTTTTACTTATAAATAGGCTTATAATCAAAACGTGATAGATGCATGCAGAAGAGTTTAAGAGTAACTTTGAGAAAACACTTAATGAAAAACATTAATTCTCTCAAATATTTCTTGTTGTTTAGTTTTGTCTTTAGGGATTAGCTTCACCACACCTAGAGTTTCTTCCAACATGTATCTCATAAAAATATGGCAAGGGGTTACGATAGTACAAGAGTAGCTAACTCACCTTGAACCATTGTATTTCTTCTTGTAGTTTGAGTGCAGGGCTGGGCTTGGTTCCTCCGCGGTAGTGCTTCATGTGTGCAACGTGGTGTAACAATGTGTAGCCATTATTATCGATCCTCGAACTCAGCCTGATCATAATTGATTTGAACGTTTTCTTTACATAACTGTAAATCTCCAGCCGTCGATGCATCACAGCTACATGCATTATGTTCTGTCCTGTTTCATTAACAAGCTCAACACCCTGAGGAAATTTTTCAAGTATTTCTTTAGCAATCTCTTCTATTCCATTACTAATTGCAATAAACAACGGGATTGGGTCTACTCGTTGTCCTCCTTTTCCTCCTCCTTCCCCTGGGTCTACTCCTTTTCCTCCTCCTTCCCCTGGGTTTCTTCCCCCTTTTTGTCCTTCGCTTTGTCGTCCTCTTCCTCCTTGACCAGGGGTTTCGATAGTAACTTTGTTAGGACCTACTACATTGATAGATTGCCACCAATGACGCTTGTTCCTTTCTATAAGCTCCTGTGCAAGTTTCAATGCAGATTCATGCTTGTCCTTTTCTTTCTGGATTCTTCCCACCTGCCATCCTATCATGTTTCTTCATATGTGAGATATACAGAGAGAGATCTATAATGAATTTTCTGCAAATATGAACAGAGTATACGAGAAAATAATACAAATGTTCAATTTTGGTGAGATGTGTCCAAATTTCTACTCCTAAGTCAATTTTCCGGTGTTTCTCAATTTTCAATACAGACTTATATTACGTAATTTAATTTTATTTTTTGACTAGTTCGTGGTGAGGTACTGAAGCAATAAATAAATAGTGAAAAGGTAATACGTGATTTAATTTAACCATAACTATATTTAAATGCCGTAACTTTAATAATTCGAAATATGGATTGGACAAAAACACCCTTCACTAAAAGTCTTTCATAATCAGAGGCTCGTTTACTTGTATTGAGAAAGCTCTAGAGGTAAACTTTAAATCCTTTAATTACTAGATAATTAAGAATCCCAGGCTTCGGAAATAATTGGATTTGTTACTGCTTCCAGAAGAGATATTGTGGCATCAAAAGGCATTAGTTTGGGAGACAGAAATACCAAATTGTACCATGCTCTTACAGTTGAAATCTGCGGATGGAAGCTGGTGTACTGATGTAGATGTTTTGAAGATCATGGCTATAGACTATTATAAACAGTAGTTGATAAAGGATTGTCCTTTGGTCTTAGGTGCATGTGTTTCGGATATTTTCCTGCTCTTTCCTCTAGTGATCTCCTCACTCTTGCCAAGCCTATCACTAATGATGAAGTAGAAAGAGTAATTTTTCTATGGATTCTTATAAAGCACCTGCATTGCATGGACTACAGCATTATTATTTTTTTTTTTTTCAAAGCTAATGGGATATTATTGGTCGTTCTTTGTTTTCTTTTATTCGGAGGTTGTTTCAGCACGGGATATGAGATTATGCATCCATTCTTGTCTTCTACAAATTCCCTAGCTTTTGTTCTAACTCTCCACAACTGCATTGGATACGACTTTATTCCAAACTTATCATCTAAAAGAACATCAAGAGCTTAATTGGATAATTAATTGGATAAGTTAGGGTCGCCATCTACTATAGGTAGTAGTTTTTAGCCACCCATGTTGAGTTAGTTGTAATGACCTAATACAACTATGTCTACCTCTCAATAACTTAATCATAAAAGTTTTGCTACTAGGTAACAAAGAAGCATAAATCCTCAATTTGTAGCCAATGCCTAAACAAAATGCACCCACTTTATTTTTTTAATTAATAGTTCTTTTAAATTTATAACCACACTTAACTTCATATTCCTTCAACATATCCCTAAAATGATAAACATTAATGAATAGTTTACATTATTAAAAATCAATAGACCCATCAACCAAAACCCTAAATCTTTTATATTTAAACTCAAAAGGTTGGATCTACATTATTTTCTTGCCCATAGAAGTTTCATCCTCATTATTGTTAGATTTATGACTCAGATCAACATCATTATCCTCATTACTCAGTCTTAATTAATTCTCAAAATTAGAGGCATCATTTAATGTTTTTCCCATTATAAAATTGCTATTAATGTTGTGAATCCATTCATCCTCATCTTCATTAACAAATTCAAACCACTTCTCGTCTAATGGAATATAATCATCATTCATACTATAAATATCACCATCATACTCATTTCCTTCAACAAGATACTCAAAGCCAACATTACTAAGATCTTCATTGACACCAACACTATTTTCATTGTTCTCCCATGATTTAGTTTTTGGTGATGTTTGGAACCCTACACCTATGTTTTGCTCTTATGTTTTTTTATATTTTGTTATTTTTGTGGATGCTCATACAAAATATATTTGGTTTTATCTTCTTGTTGTGAAATCTAATGTATTCTCTATTTTCATTGTTTTCAAGCTTTCACTAAACATTGATTTTAACATAAAATTAATATGTCTTGACTAATGAGGTGGTGAATATCAGGAATTAAACACTTATTTTCAAACCATTGGTATTCATCATCGCTAAATATGTCCTCATACTCATGAATAAAATATCACTCTTAAACATTGTCATTAGCATATTGTCAAAATTGATCTTACTCTTCTAGGTCGATATAAAGCAACCTTACAATTTTGGAATTATGCATTTGAAACTTCTATGTATCATCAATCATATGCCTACTCTTGTGTTACGAATAAATTGCCTTTTGAGTGTGTTTTTCAACATACTCCTAATTATGGGTTTTTATATATGTTTGGGTGTCTGTACTTTTCATTTCTTTGTCCATATAATGCTCATAAGTTATATTTTTGTTCTTCTCCATGTGTGTTTTTGGGTTATAACTACTCTCACATTGGTTATCGTTGTTTAGACATGTCGTCTCAATGTATTTACATTTATTGTCATGTTTGATTTCATGAACATATGTTTTTTTTTTTTTTTAATCTGACCAGATGGCTACGCCTTCCACACCCTCTCCCCCACTATAGTGTTACTACTAGCCTGCCCAATTTGCTTAACTCTCTTACCTTTAACTCCTATGTGTCTACAACTCAGTCCCTACCTGTGCTGCTCCCTCACTTGCCTCATTAGCCTTCCCTACCAGCCTTGCCGCTATGTCACCTCATGCATCTTTATCTAATGTTCGTTCTCCAAGTACAAGTTCTACTTATTCAAGGATGCCATTTTCAGGTTCTGATACTACTACTCCACCTAGTTCTGTTGTTGCCTTGTCTGTCTCATTGTCTAATTCTCCAACAAGGTTGAACTTTGTTGTTAACCTATATTCATATCCTCTACACCAGACCTCGAGGTCAGACTTACCTTTGTCTCTTCTAGTCTCTTGTCAGAACCCTATGGTTCTCCATCCCAAGCATTATTGGCACCTTTTATACGCTCTCCTTCCTGAGTAACTTCTCCTCCTAATCACGAACCTTTTACCTTTTTTGACAATAACATGTATGAGTTTTGGCATCATGCTATGGAGGCTAAAATTCAGGTTTTACTTTGCAATGGTACTTGATCCTTAGTTTCTCTTCATCCTTCGAAGAATATGGTTAGTAGTCGTTGAGTGTACATGATTAAATATCATGTTGTTGGTAGAATTGAGCTCTATAAAGCTCACTTAATTGCTAAAGGTTTTACTCATCAAAAAAACATTAACGATTCAAAAACCTTTAGCCTTGTTGCTACCCAATTTTTGACCCATGTTTTTGATATATTTTCAAAAAATCCAAAAATAGAGAAAAACAATGAAAATCCAAAAAATATGTTTTTTTAATATATTTTCATCATTTTAGCATTTTCAACGTCGTCTAAAAAAAAGAATTTAAATTGTTAAAAGATTTTCAAACGTGTTCGACTTTTCACGCGTCATTTTTAAATCATTGATTTTCCGTATTTGAGTCGACGTTGATATTGCTCGTTTCAAAAAATACAAAAAAAATAAGAAAAATCAAAATTTACAAAAAGAAAGAAGTTGAGGGACCAAGTTGAAAAACCTAGCAACATTTTTGCTTATAAATACTGGTCTTTTAACTCAAACAAAAGAGGGGGTTAATTTTGGAAACACAAAAAAATACAAAAAACCTAAACCTAATCTTTTTTGAAGAGCAGCCGCCCCCCCCTCTGGTTTGAATTTTTTCCCAGCCGCCGGAGCCAATTCATTTTTTTCTCCCCCACACAGCCCCTCACCCGAATTGAATTTTTTTTTTTTTGGAAACCGGCCAAACAGCCCTTCCAAATCCACCCGGATTATTTTTTTCCTCCTTCAGCCTCTCATCCTCTTCATCCACAGCCGCTGTTACCCCCTTCATCTCCTCCCGCCGACCACCTCTTCCCTGCCAAAGAGCAACCGAAGCCAGCCCTCAACCGGCCAAAACAGCAGCCCTGTGCAGCGGAGGCGTTGTCTTCTTCCCGGTTGTTTCCCCCTCTCCACTGCCATCTCCACACCGGACAAGCTCCAGCTGTTCCCCCCCCCCCGGTGGTAGCAGCAGCACCAGCACCAGCACCAGCACCGACACCCACCAGATCGGCCACAGACCAGCCAAGACCGGTCATCTCTTTCAACTGGTCGGTCGCAGATCCTCCGCCTCAACGCCGCTAGCAACCTCGCCCATCTCCGCAATAGCTCCAGTGGTCGCGGACTGCAACAGCAAAGCCAGCTGAAGCCGACGATTTGGACACCAGCAGCTGCGCAGCCATTGACCGAAACACAGACGCACTTCCAGCCACCTGAAAACAGAGAAGGAGAAGCCAGATCGGACAAGAAGAAGCAGACCCGAAACAGTGAAGAGAGAATAAAAACAGATCTGAAAAACTAAGAAAAAAGTTAAAATCGACTGCTGTGTTGCTCCCTTTTTTTGTTCTGCAGGTCATCGCCGGCGTTGGGAGGCTGAGAGGAAGTCG
Organism: Populus alba; assembly: GCF_005239225.2. Lineage (NCBI taxonomy): Eukaryota > Viridiplantae > Streptophyta > Magnoliopsida > Malpighiales > Salicaceae > Populus > Populus alba. The sequence goes on along the minus strand of NC_133298.1, from coordinate 2,061,704 downwards.
ATCCAGCCCCCCCTGTTGCTGTGTTTTTCTTGCGGCGGCGCGTGAACCCACGCCCCGCCAGTGACGGTGGCGCGTGGGGAGACGCGCCGCCACTGTTCCAGCTGATGGCAGAAGTCCTTCCCTGCAATTTCTGGAGTTCTAGGGACTATTTTGTAATTTTTAAATTAATTAATGTAATTTTTATTTATTTATTTTGAATTTGAATTTGAATTTGTATTTGTATAGTGGATGTAAAAGAAAAGAAAAGAAAAGAAAAGAAAAAGAAAAGAAAAGAAACAAAAATAAAATAGTGAAAGTGTATGTGTGTGCTTGTATTTTTGTTTTTTTTATTTGTATATATTTTTTAATGATAGAATTGCAAATATATTAAAGAAGAAATTTAATATTTTTGATCGGATCTCGGTTCAGAATTATTAACTTATACGTAAGTGATATTTCTAATTTCCGATGAAAAGACAATTATTAAAACTTCTTTAACACATCAAATTCGCGAAGCAGCTTACCTCTGGTAGGGTGTGTTAGGGGTGCTAATACCTTCCCTAACCACAACCAGTCCCGTACCCGTGGATCTCTGACGAGACCAGTACATCCGGTTTCCTAGTAGCCCAAAATCAATTACTAGGTGGCGACTCCAACGAACCAAATTCAAGCAAACAAAAACGAGACTTAAATCGCCAGCCGATGCCGCGCGCTAAGAGATTTTTTTTTGGGGTGCGACAGAATGGCGACTCCACTGGGGAAGGTATTGTTTCTGACATTATTGGACTAAGCTTTGTGTATTTGATGTGTTTAAGTTTTTGCATTTTTATCTTTTTGTTAATATTTATTTCCATGCATTTTATAGAATTGTCTCATACATCACCTGTATTTATTTTTAAAAGCACACACAAGCTTCTAGGTTAGGTGGGGAACTAGCGATCTGCCCTAAGACTATTGGTCAGGGTTCAGATGCGTGAAACATCCAACTCATATCTGAGTGCCTGCTTGGTAATGGTGGGTATATGTGCCTTAACCATTCCTTGCAACGCCCCCATACTGTCTTTACGAAGAACGTCACTGGGCAGATATGAGACCCTTTTGAGACCAGATAGAAAACCTACCCATGTTCACATAATGAATAGAACCTGTTCTTAGGTTGTATGTGCTACCGTTTTTTGCATAAGGGCAAACCCTTCTTGAAGCATCTTGAATTCAAGACTTGTGGGTGACACATTGGCCGTTGCTCCGAAAATTTTCATTGTAGAGTTTGGTCAAAAATCACGATTCTTGTCCATCATACAAGAGTTATGACCATATTGTCACCTCTCGAAGGGTGAGTTCATCATATAGATTACATGTTCATACATTTATCATGCATGCACCGGGTTGAAAGGTAGGTCCCCCACACAAGTTGTGCTACACGTGATTGGAGAAAAATGATGGAGGTGAAGAAAGGTGTCAGATAGAGGCTCATTATCAGATTAAGGTTGAGAGCATTAAATGTGAAGTAGCTAGACTCAGATCTGCTCAAACAAGTGTTGAGCATCAAATGGAAAGAGAATATTTGTACAGTCTTCTGTGGGAACACTGCTTGTTCACATCTAATTGAAGTTGTATCTCTCCTTTTTTCGTCATGAACAAAAGCAACAACGCCTTCAGTCATCAACTGATGACAACTCTGGTTCTTATCCAGTTGCATTGTTAAATGTTCATCGCCTCCACATCATCTAATGGAACCAAACAACTATCGGTCTCCTGTACATGGTGCATTAATCTGTTTTAAAGCCACCCCAATTATGAGCTCAACTCCAGTTCAACAGCACAAGATGGTCTGAAAAATCATGATTAAACACTGAACTTCAATGTGGCAGAGCTCCCTCCATAAAAATCCATTTATGGCTCTGCAAATTGGGAATGCAAGAGGGAATTTATAAGTTGCATATGCTACAAATATTTCTCTCATCAGTTTCAGCACGGAGACATCTTAGTACATTGAAGATCCACACCTGGTCTGAAAAATACGAGCAGATTTCAAACTTCAACGTAGCAGAGCTCTTTCGGCAGGAATTTGTTTGTAGATCCGCAAATGGGAAATCCAAGAAGGAATATAGTAGTTTCAGATCAGCTATGATTTTCCTCCAACAGTGTCAGTATTAAAATGCAAGAGTAGAGAGAAGAGACATGCCTAGAATGAAAAACATGAAGAAGACTGAAACTTCAACAGAGCAGGACTTCCTCTATAGGTGTTTGTTTGCTGCACTGTCAGTGAGAAATTGAAGAGGGGACAAAGGAGTTTTAGATTCACCAGGTGCTCGTCCAATAGAGACAATGTGTGATTCCACACGTCGGTAGCGGCGATACTACGAGTTTCTAGGCGCTGCCAAGATTACCAAGCTATTTGAAAGTTTTCTAACAATCCTCAACCAACCACAACAACATTGAAATGATGCTTGTGAGGATTTGCCAAAGAATTGAACAAGCTATGAAGAGAGGAAAGATTGAAGGATCTGCCATGGATTCCAGAACAATGATGAGAGGTGCATCAGAAGATGACTCTCGATTGAGAAACCTCAGTTACTTTGCCTAGTCAAGTCTCACTCAAGCATCAATTGCTCAAGTGTCTTTGCCAAGATTGACATTCCTCTGCCACTTATGTTTGTCGGCCAACACCTGCCAGATTCTAGAATTTTTGCTTGACTCCGACAAATCCCATGCAACCACCAATTTCTAGGTGGTATAATCCAGATAAGAGATGTGATGTCATGGTGGGGTCCTCGACCATTTTAGTAAACAGATGCAAGAGTTTCAAGAGTCGAGCTTAATTTGCGAAAGATAATGTCATCAATCATTTTCAGAATGACAAGTGATTGGAATTGCTCGGCAAAACATAGATATTGCCAGAGAAGCTGATCCAAGAAGGAGTTAAATTGTCAAGCATTTTTGTTATGGATTTTGCATTTTTGTTTTGATATCACATCTCATCCTTCAACGAAACATGCCTTGCTTTTGTCTTTTTGTTGTTTTTGAAATCAACAGATGTTTAACATTTTATTTTGACAAAATGTTTTGATCAAACTCCAACATGCAATAAAGGTTAATCAAGTCGAAAGATTAAAAGTGTTTTGATTACAGAAATGACTCGATACTTGAAAATAACATGAGGTGACCAAACAATTTTGAACTCATACCCCCTGAAACTGAACCACACATCATATAGCTAAGTTTTAACAGTATGCATAATGACATGTAGTGGATTCGGTAGTTATGGACTCGTGAATCATGATTCTTACAAGTCCCAATCATTACACTAGATGAGGTCAAAATTTATCGGTTTTAACCAACCTTGCTTGAAATGAGAAAAGGCCATCTTTGATATCCCTTCACTTTCTAAAGATTATATCCCTTGCAGTCCCATTTTGAGCCTGGTAAAATATTTTCTTTCAAAAAAAGAAACCCTGACTAGGATCACACCCCATACTGGGGGCAAATGAGAGATATTTTGGAGACATTGATATAATTAATGGATAAAGGGGAAGGCTTAAAACAAAGGTCCAATGATTGAGAGAGAGCTAAAAGAAAACACATAGACTGGGGGCATATAAGAAAATTTTGAGGAAGGCTATGAAAAAAAAGAGAATGAAAAAAGAAGAAGTTGAAATTGCCCTCACTTAAATACAAGTCAAAGATAAAGGAAGGAGAACGCCTATCAAGTCTATGAAGAGCAAAAGAAATTTCAATCAAGGAAAGGCACAACAAAAGTCAATACCAGAAAAAAAAACTAAGGTGTAAACGTGACTTTTGGTGTCCATTATAAAGTCTCTGATGTTATCAGGTGATTAAGGTTGGTTATTCATCAAAGAAAGTTGGATTTGCATTATGACTTTTGTTAATAGAAGTCTGATCTTTGAGGTTAACAAGGTTCTATGTCGTTTTCTCTACAAAGACAACAATAGAAAACGAGTTGATGGATAATTGATGTTGATCCTAGGTCTTTGAAACCCTCAAACACCATTTGAGCCTGTGAAATGCCTTTCTTTCATAGCCATGAACCATAGCCTGCATTACGTGCTTTTAAAAGCCCTTTTTAATCAAGCAAGAAATTTGAACCGATAAATGGCGCTCTCAAAACTTGAAGAGTTTTTCTATAAGAGTCGTGACTTCATGAATTAAGCTACTAGTTATTATGCATGCTGATAAAATAAATGCTAAGAAACAACCTTTCTTGATAAAGCCTGAGCATCTTGTTTTTGAAATTCATAAAAATGTCACCTCATCACAGACCATCAAATGATATACCCAATATCAAGGATTCAAATTGATACAAAGAACCATGGAAAAAGCCATTTTAATCCTACAACGGGTCGATTTCTGTTTTCAAAATACAAGACAATCAAAGGACTGTGTATTTCGAATAACGTGTGTTGGGTCTTTGATCAAAAAGCTTGATTTTCAAAAGATTTCCAAAAAAGGACATCTCTAATTTCATTTCAACAAACTAGACTTTGAATAGACATGATTTTTGAAATATGAGAGTTGATTCCAGAACAAGGAAGATTATCAAACACAGAAGAACATTGATTGAGTATGCAAAATCGTTGATAGAAATGACATTGAAGTCCTCGACACTCCTTGAAAAGTTGAGCAGCTGGGGGCAATACAATGGACCTTAAGAAGGGAAACAAACAGTATCCAGATCAGCTGGGGGCAAAGAAAGAATCAGATGATGAGTCATCAAAGTCCCGGAAAGTTATGATTATCATCTGACAATGACAAAGGAAAACATCATTGAGTATAAACTGATGAACGAGCATTCATATCATTGCTGGGGCAATGTTGCTCAAAGACAATCCATGATTCAGTGAACTTCAGCAGCAATTGATGAGCAACGCTGCACTTGAAGGATATTTTCATATCTCCATCTTGGGTCACCCTCTGAAACATGGCTATGACTCCTGACAGATGTTATCGGGTGAGTGCATTTGAATGAACATCGAACATATGCACACCACCAAGACTGACTGTGGAACAATGATGCACTTGAAGGACAATCTTATATTGTCATCCTTTGAAACATGGTTATCGACAGACATTACCACGCAACTGCATTGAATGAATGTCAGAAAGGCACCCACCCCGAAGACTGACTGTGTGGGACAATTTGTTTTGAAGCCAGATGAGCACTTCACCGCATGAGTATGGGTGATAGAAGTAGCATCATTGATGAGGCCGAGGCATTTCTTTTCACAATCTGATTAGAAGAGTTGAAAGGAGTCTATGAGAAGAGCACTGAGCATACAACCATGAGCCTTTGTACTGCAAGCTATGGGATGCATGATTGGATGACTGAATGAGTTCCAAGAAGGCTGATGATAACATGTACTTAAAGAGTACTGTTTCAAATAAAGGAAAGTTCATGACTGATTAACAATTGTGATGCGTATTGGCATGATGCACACAATCAATCAGAGGATAATTCTTAGAAGAAGCCAGGAGAAAATCCTTCATGATGAATCAAGCAGTACCACACTTGGGGGCAGGGTCAAGCTTGATGAACGATGCAAGCAGTAATTGTCGAAGACAGCCCGGGTTGGGCACTACATTTACAGCTGAGTGGATGGCTTGCACATGAATGAGCCAATGCATCGAAAGAGCAAGGAAAGCTTTGGAATGAAAACAAAGGCACCCTACGACGATGGAGCATCAAAGAGGGGGGGACCTATATTTCAAAACAGGTAAGGATGCATGCATGTCATCTAACCTAAAAAAAAAAAAAAAAACAAAAGAAAAAAATTTGCACATATTTTTGAATTGTTACAGGAAAATCCTTAAGGAGGTCCAGCAAGATATTGGAAAAAGAAAGAAGCATGGTGGTGATGATAATAAAGAATCGGTTTTGATCATGGAATAAAAGGACGATGGGATGAACCCTAACATTAGGAAAATCCCAAAGAAATGACAAGATCAACCTTGCAATCGGGAAGCCTCGAGTTTTCAACCCTCGCAGTCAGGAAACACCGAGTTTTCAAATCCTATGATCGGGACTTATCAGGAAGCACCAAGTTTTCCAGCCCTTCTTCTATCATCCCCTCAGGACTTCGCCAGGTAAGTCCTATTTTTCACACTTGTCATATCATATTTTTTCCATCTGGGTAGGTCGCCCATCATAACGAGACCGTTCATCATATTTTTTCCATCCGGGTTGGTCACCCATTACAATGAGACCACATTTCATATTTTTTCCATTTTTGGGTAGGTCACCCATTACAATGAGACCGCACTTCATATTCTTTCTATTTGGGTAGGTCGCCCATCACAACGAGACCGTTCATCATATTTTTTCCATCTGGGTAGGTCACCCATTATAATGAGACTCCACTTCATATTTTTTCCATTTTCGGGTAGGTCACCCATGACAATGAGACCGCACTTCATCATATTTTTTCCATCTGGGTAGGTCACCCATTACAATGAGACCACACTCCATCATATTTTTTCCATTTGGGTAGGTCACCCATTATAATGAGACCGCACATCACATTCTTTCTATTTGGGTAGGTCGCCCATCACAACGAGACCACCTTTTCATATTCTTTCCACATGGGTAGGTCACCCATTACAATGAGACCACTTCTTCACATTTTTTCCATTTTTGGGTCGGTCACCCATACAATGAGACCAGCATTTTTCCAGGGTTAGTCACCCGTACAATGAGACCAGCATTTTTCTAGGGTTCGTCACCCGTACAATGAGACCAACATAGGGTTCGTCACCCGTACAATGAGACCAACATAGGGTTCGTCACCCGTACAATGAGACCAGCTTTTTTATAGGGTTCGTCACCCGTACAATGAGACCAACATAGGGTTCGTCACCCGTACAATGAGACCAGCATTTTTCTAGGGTTCGTCACCCGTACAATGAGACCAACACAGGGTTAGTCACCCGTACAATGAGACCAGCATTTTTCTAGGGTTCGTCACCCGTACAATGAGACCAACATAGGGTTCGTCACCCGTACAATGAGACCAGCACTAGGGTTCGTCACCCGTACAATGAGACCAGAATGAGGTCGCCAGATGGGATCTCATGTAGCTTTGGTTAAAGGGAATCGCCAGATGGGATTTCAGGTTGACCGAGTTACACATATTTTCGTTCCAGAATGAGGTCGCCAGATGGGATCTCATGTAGCTTTGGTTAAAGGGAATCGCCAGATGGGATTTCAGGTTAACCGAGTTACACATATTTTCGTTCCAGAATGAGGTCGCCAGATGGGATCTCATGTAGCTTTGGTTAAAGGGAATCGCCAGATGGGATTTCAGGTTAACCGAGTTACACAGTTTAGTTCCAGTTGAATGAGGTCGCCAGATGGGATCTCATGTAGCTTTGGTTAAAGGGAATCGCCAGATGGGATTTCAGGTTAACCGAGTTACGCATATTTCGTTCCAGTTGATTGAGGTCGCCAGATGGGATCTCAGGTAAACCCAATGTGTGGGCAGGTCGCCCGTGAAAATAGACTATTGGGAGAGTGTGGGTCGGTCGCCCGTGAAAATAGACTTGAGTGAGTACGTGTGGGTCGGTCGCCCGTGAAAATAGACTTGAGTGAGTATGTGTGGGCAGGTCGCCCGTGAAAACATATCAGTGTGAGTGTGTGGGCAGGTAGCCCAAGATAATGAAATCATTTTCCTTTTGTTTTCTTTACAAAGCTTACTATGCAAAATTTTGAGGAGTTTTGCTTCGTAAGCATTGTAAAGAGGGGGCATCTGTTGCTACTCAATTTTTGACCCATGTTTTTGATATATTTTCAAAAAATCCAAAAATAGAGAAAAACAATGAAAATCCAAAAAATATGTTTTTTTAATATATTTTCATCATTTTAGCATTTTCAACGTCGTCTAAAAAAAGAATTTAAATTGTTAAAAGATTTTCAAACGTGTTCGACTTTTCACGCGTCATTTTTAAATCATTGATTTTCCGTATTTGAGTCGACGTTGATATTGCTCGTTTCAAAAAATACAAAAAAATAAGAAAAATCAAAATTTACAAAAAGAAAGAAGTTGAGGGACCAAGTTGAAAAACCTAGCAACATTTTTGCTTATAAATACTGGTCTTTAACTCAAACAAAAGAGGGGGGTTAATTTTGGAAACACAAAAAATTACAAAAAACCTAAACCTAATCTTTTTTGAAGAGCAGCCGCCCCCCCCTCTGGTTTGAATTTTTTCCCAGCCGCCGGAGCCAATTCATTTTTTTCTCCCCCACACAGCCCCTCACCCGAATTGAATTTTTTTTTTCTTTGGAAACCGGCCAAACAGCCCTTCCAAATCCACCCGGATTATTTTTTTCCTCCTTCAGCCTCTCATCCTCTTCATCCACAGCCGCTGTTACCCCCTTCATCTCCTCCCGCCGACCACCTCTTCCCTGCCAAAGAGCAACCGAAGCCAGCCCTCAACCGGCCAAAACAGCAGCCCTGTGCAGCGGAGGCGTTGTCTTCTTCCCGGTTGTTTCCCCCTCTCCACTGCCATCTCCACACCGGACAAGCTCCAGCCGTTCCCCCCCACCGGTGGTAGCAGCAGCACCAGCACCAGCACCAGCACCGACACCCACCAGATCGGCCACAGACCAGCCAAGACCGGTCATCTCTTTCAACTGGTCGGTCGCAGATCCTCCGCCTCAACGCCGCTAGCAACCTCGCCCATCTCCGCAACAGCTCCAGTGGCCGCGGACTGCAACAGCAAAGCCAGCTGAAGCCGACGATTTGGACACCAGCAGCTGCGCAGCCATTGACCGAAACACAGACGCACTTCCAGCCACCTGAAAACAGAGAAGGAGAAGCCAGATCGGACAAGAAGAAGCAGACCCGAAACAGTGAAGAGAGAATAAAAACAGATCTGAAAAACTAAGAAAAAAGTTAAAATCGACTGCTGTGTTGCTCCCTTTTTTTGTTCTGCAGGTCATCGCCGGCGTTGGGAGGCTGAGAGGAAGTCGATCCAGCCCCCCCTGTTGCTGTGTTTTTCTTGCGGCGGCGCGTGAACCCACGCCCCGCCAGTGACGGTGGCGCGTGGGGAGACGCGCCGCCACTGTTCCAGCTGATGGCAGAAGTCCTTCCCTGCAATTTCTGGAGTTCTAGGGACTATTTTGTAATTTTTAAATTAATTAATGTAATTTTTATTTATTTATTTTGAATTTGAATTTGAATTTGTATTTGTATAGTGGATGTAAAAGAAAAGAAAAGAAAAGAAAAGAAAAAGAAAAGAAAAGAAACAAAAATAAAATAGTGAAAGTGTATGTGTGTGCTTGTATTTTGTTTTTTTTATTTGTATATATTTTTTAATGATAGAATTGCAAATATATTAAAGAAGAAATTTAATATTTTGATCGGATCTCGGTTCAGAATTATTAACTTATACGTAAGTGATATTCCTAATTTCCGATGAAAAGACAATTATTAAAACTTCTTTAACACATCAAATTCGCGAAGCAGCTTACCTCAGGTAGGGTGTGTTAGGGGTGCTAATACCTTCCCTAACCACAACCAGTCCCGTACCCGCGGATCTCTGACGAGACCAGTACATCCGGTTTCCTAGTAGCCCAAAATCAATTACTAGGTGGCGACTCCAACGAACCAAATTCAAGCAAACAAAAACGAGACTTAAATCGCCAGCCGATGCCGCGCGCTAAGAGATTTTTTTTTGGGGTGCGACAAGCCTTATGGTTAAATAAGCTATTGTTTAGTTGGTTCTCACTATTATTGTTTCTCGAAATTAGAGGATTAATCAACTTGATATTCATAATGTTTTTCTCAATAGGACACTTCATGAAGAAGTGTACATGTAGCAACCTCTAGGGTTTGTTGATCCTTCTCTTTCCCCTCATATATTTCAGCTACATAAGTCTTTATATGGCTTGAAACAAGCCCCCCAGGCCTAGTATACTCAATTGAGTGATTATCTCTATCAGTCAGTTCTCTTGCTTCTATCATTTTCTATTTCTATATTTAGGGTAATATACAAAAATTAATGTAGAGATTACAATACAAGCTTCAATATATACACATGGTAAATATTATTATGATAATAATATACACCCTATAAATAAGCATTTCTTATAATACACCCCTATAAGTTAAGGATGGAGTCTCAACCTAAGCTTAAACTAAAGATGAGCAAAGAATGCAAGGAAAAGTGACTTGGTAATATCTTTAATTTATTAAATCTCCTATTATTCTCAACTTGTTTTCATAAAAAAAAATATAATAATAGAAAGCATGGTTCTTCCTAAACGTCAGATTAGAAGAATGAACAATGAGTTACTATAAACTCAAGCTTAATATTCTCTTCTACAAGGTAGAAGAATTAAGTTTATTCATGCTTTGACCACTCAAGGTTACGACTATTACTTATGGGTTTAGTGCTTGTTGAAATAGTGGTAGAGATTGCTTTTCAAAATGTTTTTCACTTTGAAATATATTAAAATAATATATTTTTTATTTTTTAAAATTTATTTTTGATATCAACACATCAACACAATTCAAAAACATTAAAAAAATAATTTAAAGCAAAAAAAAATTTAAAATATTTTAGAAACATGATTCAACCACAATCTCATACACCCCTTTACATGCAAAAACATATTACAAACTTAAAATTGGGCTCCCTCAAGGTTTTGTTTCCATTTAAATCCATTTAAGTATCTATCTATTATATAGCAAAAAGTACAAACCTAGGTACGTAAAGTGTTACCATGTTAATCATATCTTTTGTCTATCAAACATAGCATACACAAATCATCTCCGAGAGTCATTATTTTTAACACTCCTCCATATAGAGCTTTCAAATGCCAACCATCAATGCCCATAAAAGGTTTATAACTATTTACAAAGCCATCCTTCATGGCTTTCAAGAAAATATATATTCTTTGAAACTCTTTAGGTGAATGCACATCAACATTCAAATTAGGGTCAAACCAAAGTATTAGAACTAAGGTTAAACTCTTTTGATAACTAAACATGTCTTGGACATCAGAACTGGGATATTAAACTCTTTTAATAGCTAAAATATCTTCGAGACTCTTTATAATTGTCTTCTACAAAATCCCTAGCTTTTGTTCTAACTCTCCACAACTGCATTGGATACGACTTTATTCCAAACTTATCATCTAAAAGAATATCAAGAACTTAATTGGATATGTTAGGGTGACCATTTATTATAAGTAGTAGTTTTTATAGTTGAGTTAGTTGTAATGACCTAATACAACTGTGTTTACCTCTGAATAACTTAATCATAAAAGTTTTGCTACTAGGTAACAAAGAAGCATAAATCCTCAATGTCTAGCCAATGCCTAAACAAAATGCACCCACTTTATTATTATTTTTTTTTAATAGTTCTTTTACATATATAACCATACTTAACTTCATATTCCCTCAACATATCCCTAAAATGATAAACATTAATGAATATTTTACATTATTAAAAATCAATGGACCCATCAACCAAAACCCTAAATCTTTTATATTTAAACTCAAAAGGTTGGATTTACATTCTTTTCTTGCCCATACAAGTTTCATCCTCATTATTGTTAGATTTATGACTCAAATCAACATCATTATCCTCACTACTCAATTTTCATTAATTCTCAAAATCAGAGGCATCATTTAATGTTTTTCCCATTATAAAATTACTATTAATATTGTCAATCCATTCATCCTCAGCTTTATTCACAAATTCAAACAACTTCTCGTCTAATGGAATATAATCATCATTCATACTATAAATATCACCATCATACTCATTTCCTTCAACAAGATACTCAAAGCCAACATTACTAAGATCTTCATTGACACCAACACTACCAATATCATCATAATTATAAGCATGTACACTAACTAATAGAACTACTCTATTGCTCCTATTAGCATCATCATTATAAACAAGAAAATACTTAATCTTTAAATACATACCTTTATGAGGTTCACTTGAGTAGTATTGAGGTCTACATTTTGGAGCTGTATCAACGAACAAGATAATTTCATGTTCATGCAAAGACAACATTTTCAATGTGGAAGCATCATCAAAAACTTTATTGCCTTGTCCATCTTGAATTTGAAATTCCTTCAAGTCATCATTGACAGCTCGTTTGCAGATGAAAAATATGTCTATATATGATATATAGTTAGCGCCATATTTTTCTATGCTGGTCTTATTGCCATAATGCACTTTGAAATTTAGCTCTTTGTATCCTACAAAAAATTAATTAAATATTAGATAAAGATCAAACAAAGCTTAAATTAATAAAGTTAACTGCAAATTAAAAAAATTAAGGTTAAGGTTGTTGTGAATAGTAAGAAATTCTTTTAGGGTTTTGAAAATTTGGCATTTTGCCTCCTGCAATAATTAATTAAATAATAGATAAAGGTTAAACAACGATTAAATAAAGTTAATTACATTAAAAAATAAGGTTTATATGAACAATAACTCATATTTTCAGGATTTTGAAAGGAAAAAAAAAATAGTAATTCATTTATAGATGCCAAAAGGTCTTAGATATTCTAAATATTGATGATTTAACAAAAAAAAAAAATAGGATTTTTATGGTTTGGGGTTGACGGGATCATTGTACAAAAATAGGGTTTCTTTTGGAAAATTCTAAATAGAGGTTTAGTTCAGGATTCAACACTATCGATATTAACAAAAAAATGTACTTCTTATGAATTTTGATATCTTGATTTGTAAAAAATATTGTTAAGGTTCAATTTGTGTTTGTGAGAAGGGGAGAATAAGTCGTGCAGAGGGAAAGTGAATAATTAACGTTCGTGCACTCTAATGGGCTGATTTGTTATCTGGGTTGTTGGGGTAAATGGTAGAATATTTTTATCTTTTCATTAAAATTTAAATTTTATGTTAATGCTGAATGTAAAATATAATTTATTGAAAAACAAAAGTAGAGTGTTACCGTGCTCATTATTCAGAAATGAAAAACATACTTCTTTTAAGAGTAGCATGTGTCACCACCAATCCAATGTGTTGAAAGAAAACATGCTATGAAAGAAAATAAGGGTTGTGGCCATGGGTATTGCGATACAAGAACCACAAATGGCATAGAATGAACGAAAACAATGATTTATTAACTGGCAAAGCCAAGAAAATCTAGGTCAAAAATCAAAGACTTAGGAATCTATTTAATAAAATATAACTTCAAAGCCAAAAAAAGTATTGTAGAAATATAGAATCAGTAAAATAACCAAGTCTCAAACTAGAAAAAAACAAGTATGAAAATCTTGGGAATCATTTTAAACCAGTGAAAAGCTAAGGTTAAGAGCATGTATAAACAAGAAGATCTCAAAGAAACCCAAAGCTGAAACAATGTTAAAGAGGTAGAATATGCATAGACCAATGCTAAAACTGGAACGAACACGCCCAGAAATCTTAGGAACTAGTCTGAAACAACACCAAACCAAGTAAAGAAAGGTCGAACCAAGAGACCCAATACAGTTACTACATAATTTGGTTGAACTAGAAAACTAGGAGAAATAACAAAGGAGCGTGAATCACACTCACGTAAGAGTAGGCGATGTTACAGAAGATGTTAATGGAGATCGATCCATTGACAATGAAACTTCGTCGGAAAGTTCCTCGGATAACGAGAAACCCGACGGTCTAGGAATTGTTGAGAAAAAATTGAAATTTGGGATAACAAAGAGTGACAGCGATATCTCTAGATATGAAGGATCTTAGATTGAGTCTCAAGCCAATCCTATAATTATTAGGATATTATTCAAATATAATCTAACATGCTTCTAAAATACATCTATTTAGCATCGTTATTGTTGACAGCAGGAAATTTCGTCCTTCCACGAATTACTTTTGACACTTACCAAGGAGGATTTTGTTGCATGAGCAGTATCGTTATTGTTTCTAAAGCCTTAAACCCTGGTTGCTTGTGTTTAAAACCACAAGACCCAAGCAGCATCGGTCAGCGCAATATTATTATCAATATAATAGTTGAATTACTTGATGATTTAGCCCTGTCCAAGATAGCAAAATAGTTTCAATTTTCAGTACCTTTTTTAATCTTGCTCTGGTCACCATTTGCGGCGGAATGGCCTGCAAAAATCTCACAACTTGGGTCAAATCAAACCTTCTGGGATTTAAAGCAATACAATGTGTAACAATGCTTTGAACCCTGGTTGCTTGAGTTTAAAACCACAAGACCCAGGGAGCATTGGTCAGTGCATTATTATTATCAATATAATAGTTGAATTACTTGATGATTTAGGGCTGTCCAAGATAGCAAAATAGTTTCAATTTTCAGTACCTTTTTTACTCTTGCTCTGGTCGTCATCACCATTTGATGCGGAAAGGCCTGCAAAAAACTCTCAACTTAAGTCTTATCAAACCTTGTAGGATTTAAAGCAACACAATTTTACATGGCTCCCGAAAAACAATTAAAACCCGAAAATCGTGTTTAATTAATCGGTTAAACAGCTCTCCTTGAGAGCAGATGCTCGAGCGGGGTTTAGCTTATTAATGCTTATCAAATAAAATAAATGAATGGAAAAGAAAATGTTGCATCAAACATACAACAGTACTATATCTTCCTAATGGAATATTTGAGCATTGCATATCCACTCTTCAAAGCACTAGGCATCTCAGCAAGGAGATGAAGACAGGTCCTGCCCTGTTCGTCCGTCATATCAAGTGATGGATCCCGTTTGGGCAACGTCAGAGCAGTTTCTGCCTTGAAAGTATAATGTCATTCGATTTGTTTCTAATCAATTATAAACTTTTGTTGCATCTAATCTTAGATGTTTAGGGATGAATGTGTGTGCAGTGGGAGTGTCTATAGATGCCTTGAGAATTTCATATGAGAGAGCATAAGACAGAAAAAATTGAAATTTAGGATACCAAAGAGCGACAGCGATGTAGACAATAGATGAACTAAATAAAAAAGAAACACTTAAAGCTTGCTTAAGCTGGAAAAAACCCAGGTCATAGGAGGGGGCTCTGATACAGAGATAAAATATGAAACAATTGAAACCTATACCTAAATAAGAAATAGAATCATATTTAATCTCTAAAAAGGGAGGATATCTCTAGATATGAAGGATCTTAGATTGAGTCTCAAGTCAATCCTATAATTATTAGGAAATTATTCAAATATAATCTAACATGCTTCTAAAATACATCTATTTAGCATCGTTATTGTTGACAAAAGGAAATTTCGTCCTTCCACGAATTGTTTCTAAAGCTTTAAACCGTGGTTGCTTGTGTTTAAAACCACAAGACCCAGGCAGCATCGGTCAGCGCAATATTATTATCAATATAATAGTTAAATTACTCAATGATCTTGGGCTGTCCAAGATAGCAAAATAGTTTCAATTTTCAGTATCTTTTTTACTCTTGCTCTGGTCATCATCGCCATTTGATGCGGAAAGGCCTGAAAAAAACTCTCAACTTAAGTCTAATCAAACCTTGTAGGATTTAAAGCAATACAATTTTACAAGGCTCCCGAAAAACAATTAAAACCCGAAAATCGTGTTTAATTAATCGGTTAAACAGCTTTCCTTGAGAGCAGATGCTCGAACGGGGTTTAGCTTATTAATCCTTATCAAATAAAATAAACGAATGGAAAAGAAAATGTTGCATCAAACATACAACAGTATATCAGGTTCCTAATGGAATATTTGGGCATTGCGTATCCACTCTTGAAAGCACTAGGCATCTCAGCAAGGAGATGAAGACAGGTCCTGCCCTGTTCGTCCTTCATATCACCAAGTGATGGATCCCGTTTCAGCAACGTCAGAGCAGTTTCTGCATTGAAATTATAATGTCATTTGATTTGTTTCTAATCAATTATAAATTTATGTAGTATCTAATCTTAGATGTTTAAGGATGAATGTGTGTGCAGTCGGAGTGTCTATAGATGTCTTGAGAATTTCATATGAGAGGGAATAAGATTAAGAACAATACCAAAGTGTTGTCCTTCGATGGCAGCATGAAGAATCGGCTTTAAATCTACTTTCTCGGAGTTTTCATTCTTTTCTTTTTCTAAATATCCTCTCCTGCGGTGATTTTTTAATAGCTCTCCCTCGGAGATTTGCTTCATTTTTATAACTAAATACTCCACTATTTCTTTCTTACCACATGAAGCAGCTCTATACAATGGAGTCTCCCCAAGCGCGTTTTCAGTCTCAAGTTGCATTGAAGGATGATAATTACCCTGTTCTTTAGGGGTAAACTGGAGTAAGTGCTCTACTGCTTCCATATTTCCAGCAAAAACTGCTTCATGAAGAACTGTATTTCCATACGCGTTCTCTTTTGTACAGGGATTCCCGAGCATTGGATTTTTATCGGCAATATCAAGTAGAGCTTTAAGCGGCTGAACCTTTTTGCTATACACTGCCAGGTGCAATGGAGTATCTTCCGAAACCGTTATTGGAGACATCACGTACATATCATGTTCTTCATCGTAAGCTTCTTTCATCAAATCCCATTTTCCTTCCGAGGCTGCTTTGTAGACTGTCTCCATCAAAGGTGTACCCATCTAGCCTTGTCCTTTTTGTCTATCTTAAAGTTCTCTGCAATTGCAGTAATAATCATGAGCGAACTCTTAATGGTACGTAATTAGTTCCAGAAAAAAGATGCTCTTGATTAAATACATCAAGTAAACAATATATATATATATATATATATATATATATTGGAAGATTGATTGATACGGATAGCTAGCTAGAACTTCGCTCCCAAGACGTACGGATCCTTGTGGATTAACATCTAAGACTTCCCTTGAAGGATGAATTCTAAGCACACTTCAACATGACAACCAATCAGGGGGGGGGGGGGGACTTGCCTATTAGAAAAGAAAGGGAAATCAATAGATTTGATTTTCTATTGGAGGAGACTTTGTTTAACCGAAAGTGTGTTATTCAATGCCTTGGTTAAAACATAAAATTATATTGACTTTATGCTTAACTGAATGTTTCAAGATTTAATAACAATCATTTAATCCATTCATTAAGTACTCCATGAACCTTTTAACCAAGAACTGATATCTAAGTCTACCTCACCTCTTAAAAAGAAAGTTACAAAACATAATGAAATTCTTAAAAAGACTTTATCAATTACAAAAAAAATTAGGCTAAACCAATTTTTAACCGAATATACTAATATCAAAATCAAACCAACATCTACATTTTTTTTACATAAAAAGACTGAACCGTGAAAAAAAATCAGGTTTTGAACATTGAGATTGAGGAGGGCTAGTTCTTTTATTTTATTTATTGTAATGATGGTATGTTTAGGTAAATACCTTGGAGCAGAGGAGTGAGCAGTTGGCAATGGGAGAGAAGAGGTTTAGTGGAGGAGAAGAGATGGGGAACGGATATAAAGAAAAGAAACCAGGCAGGACTTGATTAACAAAGTTTCCATGTAGTTTTCTTATATTACAATAATACCATTGGCGTCCATTCTGTTTTCAAGTTTCAACATTCAGGACATGCCAGGTTTCAGCAAAGGCAAAAAAACGACTGTTAATTAACAGGAAAAATAATAATCACAAGAGCCAGCATTAACTGACATCTGACACCACCAAAGTCTTGACTTGAGACAAATCTTGATCACTTTATAACCTTGTTTAAGTTCTCTTGGCAACCAATTTTTTAAATTCGATCTCTTTATTTTTTAGGAGTGGAATGTGATTCTCTTTAAAGATACATTGGGTTCCACTTAAAAAAGAGAAAAAGACAATAGTGCATTTTTAGACAACATGTTTAATTTAAAAAATAAAAATAACTTTAAAACATTTTTAAATCATAAAAATATCAATAGTGCACATAAAGGTCTTAATTAGATTATGTATTATATATATATATATTTGATAAAGGTCTTAATTAGATTTTGTCTTATTTATATTGAAAAAGGATATTTTGATTTTTGTTTCTTTTTTATTTAACTTATATTACTTCAAACATTAATTCAATTTACTAATAAAAGTATTCATGTTTTCAATAATTTATTTTAATTTCTAAAAAAGTCTTTGAATTTAATATGTTAGATCTCGTATACATAAAAGTTGATTATCAAATATTTTAATATGTTAGATCTAGCAATACAATAATACAACTAAACAACCATTACAAGAACCAAAAAGACTTAAAAGATTTTTTTTCAAAAAAAAAAAAATTGTGTTAAGAAGGGTAGAGAAAGGGAGGTGAGGGATGAGAAAAGTTTTATCCATCGCCTTTTTTTGGATAAATAGGAAGGGGGAATGAAGGAGAATAAATTTGCTTTGATTAATAGAAAAATGAATATAAGATAATAGATATTAAATGACGATAACCTTATCCCACTTTCATAAATTACACTATGCAATGTTTGGTTATATTGTTGTAATTATTTTTTAAAGTATTTTTTACTTTGAAATGTATTAAAATAATATTTTTTTATTTTTAAAAAATTATTTTTAACATCAACACATCAAAACGATCTGAAAATACTAAAAAATATTAATTTAAAATTAAAAAATAAAATAATTAAATTTTTTAAAAATATAAAAACAAATAGATTTGAAATCGAACAAATCAATTATTAGGGATGGTGGCCATCTTAACCACTCTAATCCTCTAATAATAGATCAAGGCCCTTGACCCTCACCTACCAAGAGACAAACAGTACAAGAATAAATGTTCACACATGTCTTAAACACATATCTCTATTAGAACTGAGAAATATCTCACTATGAATTAAGGACAAAACCCACACCTTTTCAGAAGTAGCTTTAAAGAATCCTAACATATCTTATTATTGAAGATACTGCAGATATACTGCAGGCGTTAAGGCAGAATCAGCGATACGACAACAGATATTGAGGAAGAAGATATTGCAGATATTCGACCTTTATGTCATTGCCTAATACAGCTTATATATTACCTTGTTTATATATGTTTGTATTATTAGTATATGATCTTAGCAAGATTCATGGGAGAAATTATGTGTAAGATTATCTTTTCTTGCTGCATAATTTCCCTGCTATATATACATGTGTACAGCAAAAGAATAATTCAAGAATTCCGTTTCTGCAAATCACTGTCTCAAAATTCTTCACTTATTAGGCCACAACACTATACAAACTAATGGTAAAATACCATAATGCTTCTCAGTGAGAATATTAGCTCATATGTGCTAAGGTTGTATAGGGTGGGTGGCAAAAACTTTTCCTTGTCTTTTCCCTAATCTTGCTTTTTTGTTCTTAAACCACCACCAATTTTTTTCCTTTTATACAGGACGAGATGTACCATAAGATATATTTTTTTAGGAGAATAGTTTGACTAAAATTTTGAAATAAAGTTATTTTGTTTTCTCTAATGTCAATAAATTGAAATCGGGTGGGTGTCAAACTTTTAGGCTTCCTCATGAGCACCCCATATGAAGGGGAAACAAAAAAAAAAAAAAAAAACAATAGCAAGACTTAATTTTTTAGAGGAATAGTTTGACTTGGTTAACAATGTAAAAAAAACTTAGTATTGAATATTTCAGTAATCACTCTGTCATATTTGTTTATTACAAAAATAAAATATTTATATTTTGACGATATAGAATGGACACAACAAACTAACATTATTTCAAACTCTTGATACAGGTAAATAAAATAAGAAAAAAAAACTTCAAACTTCTTTTTATATCTATATATAGAGAGAGAGGGGGGGATGCAAAACATTATTGCTTAATTGGTAAATTCATAAATAGGGCACTTTCAAGGGGTTAAACTTGGAAATTTAACTTTTAGCTAGGATATCAAATAATTAAAACAAAGAGGGCCTCACGTGCAAAAATTTCTATAAATAACTTCGCTATTTTGCTTCTTTTCCCATAAATACACGCGTAGAGTAATAAAATAATTAAAAAATACACTAATAAGCTTTAATTGCTTAGTTTATTATAACAAGTGAATACTAATTTTAAGAAATTCAACAATTAGACTAGTATTTATGCAAGTTCAATTTCTAAGCATATAAATTTATACATCATAAACATACAATCAAAATAAGAATATATAAAGATTGTAGTATATATATTATATACATATTTAAAATTAAAAGAGATTGAAATACAATCCTAGCATCGATACCAATCATATATATTATTTAAACAACACTACTTATTGAAGCAGTTAACATTTTATTAAGCTAAAAACTTTTGTTGTTAAAGATAATCTTTTTGTTCTTAAAGTTTTATTACTCCTCTTTTAGTATAAAAAAATGTTTGCAATAAGATACTATTGCAATTAAATCTTGATTATGAGCACTGAGGAGGTTTTTTTTAGATATAAAGGGGAAGAAGAAGGAGAAATAGGGGAGGGGAGGGGAGGATCGATAGCCAAGTTATATATTAAATATTACTCATGGAATTATCGACAAAATAATTTTATCTGTCAACTTGTTAGCAATTCTGTTGGTATAATAAACATGTCACTGTCGGACATCTAGGTTTGAATCCCATTGTAATTTCATCATTAAAATCATCCACAAAAACATATACGTCATCGCACTACTTTATTTTTAAAAAATTTTATATTCTGACTGGGATTCCCTTGGTATATACTGATGGAATGTTTCTATCGGTACATACTGACAAGGTTAGTGATGAAATAAATTCAGTTGGTAAATATCACTGTAAAATCATTGGTGATTCTATTTGTATTCGTTGATTTTTTTAGTTGTGGAAGATATTTTTGTCATTGACAAAAAATTGTTAAAAAAAAAAACAAGAGGTGAACATTTTTTTATAAATATATTCTCTTTTATTTTTACTCGTTGGGATTTTTTGATTAAATGAAAACACAAATATTAGTTTTAGGAAGGGAGAAACAAAAGCCAATTTCTAAAAAAATAAAATAAAATTGCAGATCACAGATGAAATATTCCTTCTGTGTTTTGAATTGGTATCAAAATTACTAATGAAATTACAAATAGAAACATGTCGGAAAACATATAATCGATGATTTTTATTTCATCGATCAATCCATCGGTATATAATCACCGATGGATTTACATATGAAATTATAATGCCAAACAAAAAAAAATTACAGGCATTAATTCTGTTAGTAATTCCATCAGTGATTATGGCATATTACCGATTTAATAATCATTGGTAAATACATTGGTAATTATTGCATATCACTGACATAATTAATTCTTAAGAAAATTACATAATTGAATACCAAAATCACCACCATTGAACTTCTCTCTTAAAACCGAACCCATCGACACCAACATAGTTGATATTTCATTAAGAGCATTTTACTATACTTCACTTGGTATACTAAGACATGAAAATCATTAACACAACTTATTCTTTATCACATTGAAGCTTGGACCACTTTTATCATAAGAATAGATATGCAATAATAATTTTTAAATGCCACTAATAATGTTATATGACTTTATTTTTCATATGAACCTGGATCTTGGAATCTCACAACAATTAGGTATAGTTACCATCATTACATCTGTTATTATTCATTTTTGGGTCCCACATAAAAAATGAGAAAATACAAAAAAAGTCAAAGAAATATATTCAGAAGAAAATAAAAAAAAATAATAGTAGTGAGAAAAATATTACAAAGCGCTCAAAAAATGGATGGAAATTGGTTGAGGAGGTTCAAAAATACAAATATTGAAATTTGACAGTATATCGTTGATTGATGAGAGCTTTATTAACAAAGAAAATTTAATTTGAGAAAAAAAAGTCCAAAATCAAATGTTTATGGACTCAATTAAATTTTATTAAAGGTTTAATTGAGTTTATGAAGGGTTTGTTAGCCAGAAAAAATGATTTTCAAGTCAATTTGGGTTTTAATTGGAAGAAATTAATTAAAGTTTTAGGGTCAAGTTACAATCTTTCAGAGTTGATCTAGTTAAATCAGGGGCTTAATTCTATAAATATTGAAGTTTGATGGTCAATTAGGGACTTGATTGAAGAAATTCAAAATCAAGAACCAAAATGGAAAAAGCCTGCAAATTGAGGACTGATTCAAAAATTGACACATGCATCTTTACACCTTTCCTTTTAAATGAAACGGCGTGTTTTGGGCAAAACAACATCATTTCATGCCCTGAAAAAAAAAACACGAAACAATGTTGTTTTGGATGGCATTGTGCTTCTTTTTCCCCTGGACATGCAGGGACAGGGGAAGAAGAAGTTTATCTTCCCTGCAACGCCACTA
The DNA here is from genome assembly GCF_005239225.2 of Populus alba. Lineage (NCBI taxonomy): Eukaryota > Viridiplantae > Streptophyta > Magnoliopsida > Malpighiales > Salicaceae > Populus > Populus alba. Next base: position 2,039,509 of record NC_133298.1, on the reverse strand, counting down.
TCTCCCTCCCCACTTGCACAAATCCTAACACAACTCACGCCTCTCATCTGCCGCCATGATAAAGATTAGATAGGGGAGTCCTGCGGATAGTTGAGGCGACTGTACAGAGGCCGTTTGAGACGCCCTACCCTGTCTCCAGGATTGGACAAAGGTAGGGTAGCTCCCGCTTCCCCTATCCTATAAATACCCCGTTCAACCAGGGGGAACAAAGGAAAAAATTTTATAAAAAAAAATAAGGGAAAGTATAGAGAGAAGAGACAAACATAGAGGAAGCAACGATTACAGAGAAAGATTACATAAAGGGGGGAGATTGACAAGGAAGAGAGGGTTCGAGAGAGAAAAAATATTACAAAGAAGATTGAAATAGAAGACAAACGAAAGGGAAGAAAAACAAGGGAGAATAAAGGAAGAGAAGGGAAGAAGAATGAAAAAAAAAAGAACAAAAGATGGATGACAAACGCAAGGGAAGAAAAACAGGGCTTCCCAACCACCGTCAACTCCAGTACCATCAAGGCCACCGCCTAGTTAGCCACCTCCCATCATCTTCTTCTGCTGCTTTATTCCCCCACCCCTCGCAATCTCCATTGTTTGGCTAATGAACAGTGGGGAGTTAATTATAATTCACTCTCCACTGTTCACGTAGCATGTGAACAGTTGAGAACTTTTACCTTATGCATTGGGCCAAACAACGCCAACCTAGACCAAAATGGCTAGGATGGGTTTTGCTCAATTTGAAAATAAAAATAAAAAAAAAACTTTTAGGCCAATTTAAAAGTGATATTAAAATACCCGGTTTCATTAAAATGTTGCAATAATATAAAAAAATGTTAGAAAAACAAAACGGGTTTGTTTTCTATACATACGGCCAAGTCTAAAAAAAATCATATTGTATTTTCATACAATAAAAATTTTTAGCATGCATTATGGTTTTAATAACCAGTTTATTAAAGTCATGAGAACTAGGCCAACATTTCAAAAAAATTATTTTGTTTTCTTTTAATATTTAGGATTACGAACTTATACGTAAGATGTACTCCTAATATTAAAATTAGTTTCTTTGATTGACATAGAATAATTAGATTTTACTCGATAAGATAGGGATTCCTTTACCGAGGAAACCTTTTTTTAAATCATAAATAGACCAATAACTAGAAAACTCAATAAGACCTTAGCTACATCAGATAATTAAACAATGCAAACTACCTTAGGTAGAGTGTAGTTGAGGTGTTAATACCTTTCTTTTACGCAACCAGTCCTCGTACCCAATCTTTGAGACTAGTTAGGGTTCCTAGTAACCAAAACACTAAATGGCGACTCTCATTCCTTCTTCCAATGATAAAAGACAAGAATCCCTTGTCTCCCCATTTTTGTTAGATATATAACCTACTTGAGAGTGGATGATCGTCGTGACGCCGCACACGTGCGACAAAATCCTTTTATTTTTAAAATTTTGAAGCTCATTCCCCTCAATGAACTATATAGAATCCCTCTTGATGAACTTTTGGTTAGCAGATCAGCAATAATTTCCTTTGACTTTACATAGTCAATGGAAATGATTCTATTTGAGAGCAAGTGTTTGTTTAACGATATTATGTCTAAAACTTATATGTCTAAACTTATTGTTATACATACTACTTCGCACTCTTCCAGTTATAGAATGACTATTACAACGGGCATAAATTGTCGGCACTGGTTTTGGCCAACGTGAAATATCCTTTAAGAAACTTCAAAGTCACTCGGCTTCCTCTCTAATTTTATCAAGAAACATAAACTCTAATTTCATCATGTATCTTATAATACACGTTAACTTAAGGGATTTTCATAACACATCTACTCCACTGTGTATGAAGATATATCCACTAGTGGATTTTGAATCTTTAAAGTTGGACATTCAATTGGCATCACTATACTCTTATAGTAGTGTCGAGTAACTACTATAATATAGCTCAAAGTCCAAGGAGTACCTCAAATATTTGAATACCCTTTTTTATTTTTATAATTATTATAGAATGTGTGGTGTGTATATATATAGGAAATACTATATGATTACTCTAGTGTTATAGTTTCTACAATTACAATTGTGTACTGTCTTGTATATAAAAATAGAAAAGGTTGGCTAAGAGATAAGTCAAGCCTTCTATTATTTTCAACTTGGTATAAAAATAGTTTGTTGATGGCTCACTCTTGTGTCCTCCTCCACATGTGTTTGCTGCCGATGGTACTTCTCTTTAGGTAAAATCACTCTTTTCTTCAGTGGAAACAATAGGACCAACTCATTAAGTGCACTACTTTCTTCACTCTCCAAAGATGTTATCCATCTTGTTTTTGACTATCAAACCTTGCATTCAAGATCTTCGACAAGATGATGTTTTGGATACTAAGTTTATAAAAAAGCCAAGGCATTATTTGATGAGTTGGTCGCTGCTGGCCGGCTAGTTTCGCTAGAAGATTTTACTTTGTATATGTTTCGTGGTCTTCGAGGGGAATTTAAAGACTTAGTAACAAGCCTTGTGACAAAGGCAAAAACACCTATCATAAACTCCCCTCGTCAAAATGAACAATTTGATACAAATATCGTCTATTTTGGTGTCCTAAATCGGTGTCAATCACGTGTTTCACTCTCTACCGTTGGATTCCAGCAGCCTATCCCTCTCCTCTCTCAACTAGGGACTACAAAATAACAAAAATTAACTTTTGTATCATAATTGAATTTGAAAAATATTGAGGTACCAAAATTGTATAATTTGCGAAATTTCTAAAGTTTAAGGATCAAATTGTACTTGTTTCAAAACTTATGACTTGTCACCCATGTTTGCCGTCTTTTTCATCATGGTCTCTCTTCTTTCAACCACACCCTTTCTTAAGAAATCAAAATCAATTGGTCTTCAATTAAGATGAAATAGTTGGAGAAAAAAAAACTTGAGAATCAAATTAAAAAAGTAAAAATTTTGCTATTTCCATCCACAATAATACATGAGATGATTAACAGTGCACACCAACACATTGAAAATCCCATGTCTTTTATAATTGTCTTTTAGATTATAGGTAAATAGGTTTGCTGATATTACGATGCTGCATCTGTAATTTAAACTCCAGAACAGAGCATCCTGTTACGAAAAGCAATATTATACAAAAACCTTTATAATTCTATGAGAAAAATCTGATATAGGACTCACATTATTCTATTTGTATTAACAACAATGAGTTGAATAATTTACTGTTGAGTTTAGATTCACTTGGAAGGCAATGGAACATGCCTCTGGTATTCTGCCAGAGCCCACATTGGAAAGATATTTCTGTTGCTTTGTGATGTAGCATGCATTTTTTCATGAAAACACCAGTGATTTCCTTTCATCAATAAGATCATGGGCTAAGGGTTTTGATTCAAGTGATTTCCTCACTAAATTAATTTCAGAAAGTTACCTGCTGGGGAAAATCACCATCTTCCAAATGTGAATTGATTATCTGCTTCGCCGCTCGGTGATAGGAAAAGGATTAATGTTCAAGAATTATGAGGCCATTTTCTTGACAGGCTAGAACATATATAGAATTACTCTATAGACAGATCTCTCCCCAACCTCCATCTTTCTATATGTTAAGAAGAGAATTAACATACACTTGAGGGCTTAGCTGCTGTGGTAAACTGCAAGTTCAATCCTTGCGAACGTCCCGGGTTCGAACCTCAAAGAGTACCCCTGTCACCCCCGTGGTGTCTTACCTGCTCACTGGGCTTGTAGGATGTTCAGTGAGCCCGGGGATTAGTTGTGGTGCGCGCAAGCTAGCCCGGACACCTCGGTTATCAAAAAAAAAAAAAAGAAAGAATTAACATATCATGAGCGAGCGATGCAGCTTAACTAATTAGATTTTAAATTTATTTTTTAAAAGTTATCAGTTTATGTTTTATAAATTTTATGATTAATAAAGACTTATATAATTATTAATTTTAAAATTTATAAAATTAATCAATATATATACAAAATATCTACTTTAATAAATAAATAATTAATTAACGTCTTTGGATATAGTCACACAATTACTCTTGCTCTGGCGAGCAGCTGCTAGGCCTCCTAGGCCAACCATGTTCCACAAATGAAGCACATTCCCCGATTTCCATACTGTACTGGAAACATTTTCTCCTATTTATTACTCACAAAAAAAAAATTAAAAAAAAAAAAAAAAAAACTGAAATTTACTAGGGAAATGTACCATCCACTCTCAGGAGTTCGTAAGCTTTCAAAGAACGGTACAGCTTTTGTTATGAAAATATCGATTTCCTGCTTCCTATTACAACTTCTTGAAAAACATTTTATTTTTACGTTTTAAAAATGTTTTTTAAAAAGTTTTTAAAAAAAATTCTTTACTTCAAATTAATAATATATTTTTTAGTATTTTCAAATTATTTTTATGTATTCATATCAAAAATAATTTGGCGTAGATGGAGAGAAAAGCCTGGAGAAATGAATGTAAAGCATTAAAAGTAAGTTAAACATGGTCAAGCCCTGACTTCAAACCAGTTCTCAGCTCCAGCTGGCCTCCCAAGTTATTTAATAGATGGACAGATAGGCCGGTGGAGAAATGAATGCCTGCTAGTTATTCATGATTGAATGTTAAAGCATTAAAAGTAAGTTCAACATGGTCAAGCCCTTACTTCTTTAAAAAATTTAATAGATGGACAGATAGGCCGGTGGAGAAATGAATGCCTGCTAGTTATTCATGATTGAATGTTATAGCATTAAAAGTAAGTTCAACATGGTCAAGCCCTTACTTCTTTAAAAAATTTAATTGCAAATCATAAAGCTTATGTATATATCTAATTAAATAAACCCAAAACTAAATGTACTAATAAATAAATATATAATTATTAACGATATCTAAAAATTATACAAAATCTATTAAAAAATTCGTTTATATTGAAAAAAAAAATTCAAGGTGTGTTGTGGTCTGCACAAGTGTTAGCAACCAACAAGATAATTTATATAAATATAAATCAAACAAATATTGATGACCGTATTTTAACACGATTAAAACCGGGTCGACCTTTTCTTTCAGGTTATTCGCAAGACAGAGCCGACAGGTGGCATGTGGAATTTCCATCGCTTTAGCCTGACAAATTGACATGTAGTGGTTCGTGGAATTTTCAATCGCTTTAAAGTTCAATGTTGCACATCATTCTAAAACACACATTGATTTTAGGGATGCATAAAGATATAAAAAATATAGTAATGATTGTTTTTTAAAATATTTTTTATTTTAATATATATTAAAATAATATTTTTTTATTTTTAAAAAATTATTTTTAATATCAGCAAATTAAAATAATTTAAAAACATCAAAAAATATTAATTTAAAACAATACACATTTACTTAAAGAATTATCATAACATAATTCATAATTTTAGGTCCTATCTTGATCTTTTTAGGATCAGGTATTGACATCATTTCAAGACTCCCTACATTTTAAAGCATTTATATGAAAGTCTTATAAATTTTCATAACTCATAAGATGTCTTTTTTATTTTATTTTTTTTGTGGTACTTTGTTAAGTATATAATTAGCAATTAGAGTTGCCTCCCCCCACAAGTTTTGAGATGCTCTCAAACTTCTCAACATGGCATTCATCATTTCTTTTAAATTTTAGTTCTTACGTTCCACAATGTCATTTTATCAATGTGAATAAGAAGCAATAGATTCATGTATAATACCATTTTAGGAATACAATTAACAAAAAAGTGTTTCGTATACTCCACATCTATCACTTTTTATTACTTTTATCATTTTATTTAGTTGATTTTTAATTTTATTTTTATAATTTTTAAACATTTTAATAACCTTATCTTTATTTCCAAGCAAATAGGTACAACAATATTTTATGCAATCATCTATAAAAGTAAAATAATATTCTTTCCCACCTTCAATTTTCATAAACTTTAAATCACTGATATCTAAGTGAAATAAATCTAGAAGTTCACTACTTCTTTTAATTATTTGAAAAGAAGGTTTTGTGAATTTTTTTTTTATACAAACTTTACACTTATGATTTTTTTTTCAAAAATCATACTTGGTTATAATTTAAGGTTAATTAACCTTTGTATAGAATTATAATTTCTATGTCCTAATTTGTCATGTACTCATATATCACAAGACTAGGACAAGTAAGAAGATGAGATATCATAGTCGTCATCGTCATATTATTATTATTATTATTATTATTATTATCCTTGGTTATAATGGTCATTATATTTATTTTAAAGAGGCCATCATTAAGAAACCTCATTTGTACAAACATACTATTTTTAGAGAGTATAAACTTGTCATTCTTAAAGATTGTTTTAAAATTAATTTTTCCTCTAAAATGAGCTAAATACTAAGTCCTTTAATGCCATCAATCTGAAATATATTGTTGAGAGTGAGAAGCTTTTTGAAAGTCTTTTTAGTATGAACTTCCCTAAACCTAGTGCCTTAGAGGTTGGTGATTTTTTCATGTATAAGTGTTTTCCATCCATTTCTTTGTAAGTAAAAAATATTATTTTCTTCGCACATATATGTTTTGTGGCACTAATGTAAACCCATCACTAATTAGGATTGTTAACCTAGTTAACTTTGGAAACAAAAAATAAAAAAAAAATCATTTTTGAAACTTCTTTAGTGAGTTGATCAACTTTGGTAATATTGGCTTGAGCAGTCTTTTCTTTTTTAGGATTTCTTGTTGAGCTCTATTTCTACAATTACCGGCCAAATGTCTAGTCTTATTATAAATAAAGCATAATAGTCCTTCTTGTTTTTAGGATTCCCTTCTTAAGTCATATTACTATGATCCTTGACTAAGTGTTTAGTCTTGATGCAAGTAAAGCATTTTCCATTGAGCTTCTTAGCAATTTATTTCCCTTTCATAACAAGCTTTTTATTTTGATTTTTATTATGAAACTTTGCCACTAGTTCTATAATTTTTTCTTTGGAGGCCATACCAGAAAAATTGGCTCATCTCTCAAACAACTTATTATCATTTTTTATTCTTAAATTCAAAATAAGGTCTTTAACTCTCATTTTGTTCTTGAAATCTTTTGAAGATGGTGGCAACTTTCAATAATTACAGTCACTTGAAAAGATTTACTCATCAACATGAATATCATATAAAATAAGCTGAAACTTTTGAACTTGGCTTATAAATATCTTTGTGTCTCCCATCTTGAAATCAAAAAATTTCCCTATTATAAACTTTTCCATACCATCATCTTTAGCCTTGTGCTTCTTGTCTAAAGCTTTCCATTATTCTATTGCACTCTTGATCGAACTTTGTTGATAACTTGAGACCTCCCGATATAAGGGAGACTCTAATGAAATTTTGATAAAAAATTTGGTGGAACCTGTATAAAAACAATTACTAAAAATTTTCAATGTATCTCGAAAAAAAGATGTAGAAAATTGGGGTTGTTGTAATATTAATTATCAGAATAATGCAAATTATGATTGAACCATGTTAGAAAGCATGAATTATGATTAAGTGTTTAATCTTTAATAGAAAAAACAAAATTCCTTTCCCCCTTTTATTAGAGGCTTCAGATAAAGAGGAAGATTTGAGAGACTTAAAGTTTTACGGTAGTAGTTTGGAAAATGTAGGTTTATAGGTGTTAATAGATGAAATAAGTAAGAATTTTTCAAAGAGAGAAGAAAAATCCTCACTTTCTTCTTTTAGGTGAATTTCGACTAAGAAAAAGAAGAAACTGGGACAATTGAGTTTTGATAAAATCAATGAGAAATCATGAAAATTGTAGATAGTTGATGTTGATAGGTTAATTGAATAATGATTTTTGTAAAAGAAAAACTAATTAAAAGGAGGTTTTCATCCTCTTGAATTAAAAGTTTAATCAAACTTAACTAAGGGTGTTGAATTTAATCAAGAAATATGTAATTAGTATTAGAATTGAACCCGTTCAAGTGAATAAATAAGAACATACTAAATTGTGCTGGTACAGAGAAAGTTGTAGGACCTAATCAGTAATAAGAAACCTTTTTGTGCACACAGACACTAGGTAGGTATTCTACACCTTGAGATAATATAATAGCTTATTGAAGGAATTTTTGTAAATTGTAAATTTATTATAAAGTTATGAAATAAAAAATGAGGTAGATTAATGCCTTGTTGAATGGGCAAGTTGAGAAAATTATTTACTGGTTAATGAAAATAATGTCATGTTGAATAATAATGCCTTGTTGAATGGGCAAGTTGAGAAAATTATTTACTGGTTAATGAAAATAATGTCATGTTGAATAATAATGCCTTGTTGAATGAGCAAGTTGAAAAAAATTACTTCCTAGTTATCGAAAAGAATGCCATGTTGAATAGGCAAGTTGAGAAGATTAATTCCTTGTTAATAGAAATAATGTCTTGTTGAATGAACGAGTTAAAAAGATTATTTCTTGGTTAAAGGGAATAATGTCCTAACAAATGGGCAAGTTAAGAGAATTAACATCTTGGTTAATGGGATAAATACTTGGTATAATGGATAAATTATAAAATTTAATCGATTTAAATTGAAGTTAAATATGTGGGATTGTTAGAGGCACTTTTGGTATTTCATAAATTTATTTCTATCTAGAAATTGTATTAAACATTTATGAAATCATTAAATTACTAGAGATAGGATATTTCAATTAATGATTTGGGAATTGCTTTAATGCACATGAAAAGTTAGTCCTTAATCAATTATTTATCAAAATGTGCAATTTTGATCATGCTTAATGTGATTATATTTTTAGATACATCGCACTCTCAAACTGAAAAGTAGATACATGTACATATAATTTTGTTAAGTAATTAATGTAATTTGAAGAATTAATATTTTTTTTGTAATACACTTTTATATTTAAGAATTGTAATATTTAACTTAATTACTTATGTATGATATAATTTATGATATTGTTATTATTAAGTTGAATTACAGTTGGTTTTTATATATATTTTGAGCACAATTACCTCTAAAAAAATAAATTGATGCATGTTATGAATTAATTAAGTTTAAGTAATTTTTCTATAGAATATGGAAATGAGAAGTTGATATTATGGTTGAGTTTTAAATGTCCAGATGATAGGATGAAAATTATGATTTATTTTTATTGGTTGAAAAATATTGAGTTAATAACTTGGTATTAAAATAATACAAAGAAGATTCTGCCAAAATTTCAGCAATATATATATATAAAGATTTGGTAACTATGAATATATGTAATATAATTTGAGATTATATTTGGGGTTGTTACAAGATATTTTTTTTCTCTTACAAAAAAAATTGTACATGCAAGCTTTTTTGATGCGTTTTTGTACATAAAAAAATTAGAGTGTAAAATGAAAAGTTTATATATATAATTAAATAAATTGAGAACTATGTGAGTTAATAAACGGGAAAAAAGTATTAACAATAACTAAAAATGAAAATGAAAAAATTGAATGTCTTAATAAATGAAACATTTACTTGGTTTTGTTTTTTAAATTTATTTATTAAAATTAATTCTTTTATTCAATCAAATGATATTAAAAATAGACTCACATATTAAATTGATTAAATAAAATAAAAGTTAAAAGAAAAACATATTATGCAAGGTTACATATATTAAAAATGTTTTCCGAGCATAAATAGTTTTTCTTTTTAAAAATAAATTCCTTGGATTAAAAAAAGATAAAAAAAAATATAGATAAATCAGAATAATGTTTTCAAAAATTAAATACATACAACACCATAAAAAAACAATCTCTATCCAAAAAAAATATTAATTAAGCAAAATAAATCATAGATGAGAGATGTTATTTGAAACATGAATTTAAAAATCATTTTAAAAAATATATTTTAAAAAAATACCAATAAAAAATACAATATCAGAAAAAACAAATATCCGGTTGTTGTGGCTTAACTCGTTAAATCTGTAACCCAAACCATGAACTCAACCGGGTTCAATATTGTTTTCTTTTAAATTTATATTCGACCTTTGAAAAAAAATAAACTCATGACCCGAATTATGAACTCAATTGAGATTAATATTATTTCCCTTAAATTTTTTTAAAAAATTAAATTCATGACTCGGACCATGAACTTAACTTAGTTTAATAACTTTTTTTTTCCATAAATTTAAATTCAACCATAAAAAAAAAATTCAAAAAGTAAACACACACAACACAATAAAAAACCATTCTTTATCTAAAAATGTTGAATAAGAAAAAAAAATCACATATGAGGGATATTCTCTTAAATAAAAAATTTAAAAACAGATACAAAAAAATATATATATAAAATAAATTGTCCAGTTGTTATGGCTCAACTCGTTAAACTCATGATTCGGACCATGAATCCAATCAGGTTCAATATTGTTTTCTCTTAAATTTATATTCAATCTTTAAAAAAACTTGTGACCATACCATAAATTTAACCGAGTTCAATATTATTTTTCCCTAAATTTATATTCAACTTTTTTTTAAAAAAAAATTAAACTCATGACCTAGACCATGAACTCAACCAGGTTCAATATAGCTTGTTAAGAAGAAAATTAACAAACCTTGAAAGGTATAGCTTAACTGGTTAGGTCTTGGTTTTGCTCTCTAAAAGTTACTAGTTCAAGTCTCATAAATTTTGGAGACACTAGAGTTTTACATGGTCGTTAACTTTAGAGCTTCTAAAATTAGTCGAGATATACACAAACTGGTCAGGATATTGATGTTAAAAAAAACCAAAAAAAAACAAGAAAAAGAAGAAAATTAACATCTTTGCCTATAGCCGCACAATTACTCTAGCTCTTGCGAGCAGCTGCGAGGCCTCCTAGGGCCAACCATGTGCCATAAATGAGGCACTCTCCCCGATTTCCATATTTATTACGGCTATCAAACTCCTAAGGTGGTTTCAGAGATGAAATGAATTTAAAATTCATTAGGGAAATGTACCATCCACTCTAAGGAGTTCGTAAGCTTTCAAAGAACGGTACAGCTTTTGTTATGAAAATATCGATTTCCTGCTTCCTATTACAACTTCTTGAAAAACATTTTATTTTTACGTCTTAAAAATATTTTTTATAAAATCTGAATTTTTTTTTCTTTACTTCAAATTAATAATATATTTTTTAGTATTTTCAAATTATTTTTATGTATTCATATCAAAAATAATTTTTAAAAAATAAAAAAAATATTTTAATATATTCATCCAATAAAAAAAACAACCACTTCTACGCCATAAATTATTTTTCAGTAGATGGAGAGAAGCCGGTGGAGAAATGAATGTAAAGCATTAAAAGTAAGTTAAACATGGTCAAGCCCTGACTTCAAACCAGTTCTCAGCTCCAGCTGGCTCCTAAGTTATTTAATAGATGGACAGATAGGCCGGTGGAGAAATGAATGCCTGCTAGTTATTCATGATTGAATGTTAAGGCATTAAAAGTAAGTTCAACATGGTCAAGCCCTTACTTCTTTAAAAAATTTAATTGCAAAATCATAAAGTGTTGTATATATATAATTAAATAAACCCAAAACTACATGTACTAATAAATAAATAAATTATTATTAATGACATCTAAATATAAAACTTGAAAATCAAAAGACAAATACAGATTAAGATATTTAATCTAGTAAGACAAGATATTTTTCTGATCACATTTTCTAATTTTTTTTTATTAATTTTTTTTATTTAATCAAAAGATAATAAAAATAGATAAACATATTAAATTTATAAAAAATGTTATGCAGGTTGCATATACTGTGGTGATCAAAAATTCGAGGTTTAAGCTCTTTTGATCTAAAAATCTATTTTTAACTTATTTTTAATCCAAAACACTTTTGAAACGATGATAACATTATCCATGACTTCAAAAAACCAAAAAAAAAAAAACCGCTTCAGAAAACGAAACCAACCTGAAATCAAAATTTAACACAGACTCAAATATGTTTTATCCATAAACTTTAAAGGTAAAAAAACAAAAACAAAAACACCTGATATGAACTCTACTAATCAAAATGAACAATTTAACACAAATATCGTCAATTTTGATGGCTTAAATCAATGTCAATGACTTGTTTCTCTCTATACCAGTGAAATTTAGTGACCTTTCTCTTCTCTCTAAATCAGGGATAAAAAAAAATAACAAAAATGAATTTTTGTACCATAATTAAACTGGAAAAACATTGAGGGACCGAAATCATAAAATTTACATGATTTTTTAAGTTGAAGGATCAAAGTTCATCTTTTGCAAAACTTATGGTACACCACTTATTTTTGTCGTGGTTTTCATTTCAGTCCCTCCTCTTTTAATTTCACCCTTTTATAATAATTCAGAATCAATTGTTCTTTAATTCAAACACATTAAATCACTTAAAACAAAATTTGATGACCAAACTGAAAAAAAATATAAAATTTTGCACAATCCAACTACAATAATTCATGAGAAGATGAACTGTGGAGCCGTGCACATTAGAAATCCCATTCCTTTTAGGTTATAGGTAAAGTAATGGTTGACTTAGAATATTAGATCGTGGAAATTGATACTCCCAAACAACAAAGCTCTCATTATTGTTCTTGTATTGAACTTTTACCACATAGTTCCTTGAAATCTCTTTGGCATACAGGTCATGAGTACTTCTTCCGAAAAGTCAAGCAAAGGGGCTCCCGAAGGCTCTCAACCACCGCCTCCAAAGGTCGGAATTCTTTTTACTTCTTCAATAATTCAGATAATCATTTCGTAATGATCAGGGGAGCAAATTAAATGTTTTAATGATATGACAATCTGGAATTTTTCTTGTGTGGCATGTTTTAAAGGGCGCTGGTAGTGGATCACCCGATGTTCGAAATGCAAGGTGAGAATATGGTTTTTCTTTCCCTCCTATTTGAAGCTTCTATGTGCATGCTTTTTTTTTTTTTGCAGTGGTTGAAACATTGTTTACTAATCAGTTTATTTTTGGTATATGATCTGCACATAGAAAATGGAAAAAGGTCCTTTATTCTATTTTATGTCAATAGATCAGCCAGCCATCCAAGGGCGATGCGAAAATTTATTATTGAGGTGATAAAAAGACAAGATTGATCTATTGAATAAAATCACATACTTTTTTAGGTGAATCGAGATCGCCAATATGTTGAGGTGTGATCGAAGAGCAAATAATACCTTACCACATCTTTATCTTCTATTTCTTCCTTGCATATGACCTTTCCGATGCATTCTCCATGATTTCTTTATCCTCTCTACTAACAATCTTTCACAGGTCCTGACCTTGGAGATGGATTTTGTATACATAACTCTCAATAGTAATAATTGGAGCCATTGAGCTCTTACATCCCAAATTGATTCAAACTACTGTTGGAATCCATATTTAGTAACACAATTTTTTTTCACAAAACTTCTTTTTTTACTCGATCACGATCAAGACTAGGAAAAAAAACAACTTGGCTCCACTACAAGTTGAACCAATAAAAAGAAGAAAAAAACTTGCTATAGAATTATACTTTATGCTAAAAGTCATCAACTTTCACTTTGCGAATCCATAGTGAAATACAAATGCTTTTTTGCTATTTTAATTAATTTTTTTTTTATTTAGTTTTTTAATATTTATTTTTTTTAATTTAATTATTATGCTCCTGATACGAATTTTAGATTAGACCGGTTAACTTAGTTGATTCATATTTTTTTTAATTATTTTTTTTTTCAATTTTATCCTAATATACATTGTGATCATCTATTGGGTTTTGGGTCAAAGTGTTTTGTTTGTATTAATGGATCAAAGATAATTTGACGAAGAATATTGTAAAAATACAGGTAGTCATTTGGTAAAAATATATGGTCCTATTTTATATGTTAAATTAACTTAAAAAAAATCTTCCTATGATAAATATAATAACTTAAATTTATAGTCATTTGTGATATTCATTGCAGAATAAGTATAAATTAAAGATTTCAAATCATACCTAAATAATTTATGGGTCTCATAAAAATATATGGATTGAATATTATCACAAGGACATCTCTTACAATTTTTTTATATATAATCGAAACATAAATATTTTTATATTGAAATATATTTTATACTGGTGGTGATGCTTTATCAAATGTTTTATATTTAGTATAGTGTAGTATATATAATGATAAACTAAACATTATAGGTTAATTATGTAATTTATTTTAGACATGTCAAGCGCATTTACAATTAAATATAAAGCCTAAGGGCATTTAAAAAAGATTTTCATAAATTTTTAAAGTTTAATTTATTTTTCAATAGTTGTATATTGAATTTAGAGTTCCTTCAATTATGTGATATCATGAAAATTTTGACAAATATTAAGATTTCTATAAAGGTGCAAGAAAGAGGGCTAATTATTTTGTCACTCTGTCATGGTATGGAGTCGGATAAGTAATAATATCACCCTTCATTCAAAACCTTAATTTCTATTTTCTTATTCGGAAAAATGACTTTCAAAAAAATTGTTTTTTATACAAATTGATGTGTCAGTTGATTATCGATAAAATATGAGTCCTGCAAATGATAAATGGTTGATCTTCCATGAATTGAAATAATTTTTCAGGTGTTTGTGTGCAAAATTTTGTATAAAATATTTTTGTTTATACTGCATCATTAAGTTTAACATTTTTTTTATTAAATACAAGTCCATAGTGGAGTCAAATTAAGATGTGTTGTAAAAAATAAGATTTATAAATGATGATACTGCATGTTTTCGGAGTTAATAGCAAGGAGAAGCCTCAATCATCTAAAGTTAATGAAAATCCTGAAGGGCCAAAGAAGGATGAAGTCTCCTCAGAGGTCAGAATATTATTAGTGCTTGAATGGTAATTAATTAAGATAATTATGTAATGATTAGGGGTCAAACGAAACGATTTAATAATGACAATTTCGAAATTCTCTTGTTTGACACAGGGCACTGGTGGCAAAAAGTTTAAACCAAAGGAACTTAAAATCTGCTGGCAGGAAGAGAATCAATTTTGGAGTATTCCTAAAGAGTGAGGATAACATACCTGTTTTCTTCTTGAATAGTTATGCTGTTATGTTACAAATCTTGGTGTGCTTGATCTATTGTTATGTTACAAATGTTTTGTTAATAAAAGTAAAATTAGAATCATTAAATTACAATCTAGATTTTTAATTAATATTCTTGCATGTATTCATTATAAAAAATCAATACATAATTTACAAATATATAAAGTTTTAAGAGGATCAATATCATAGAAAATTTGTATGGCGTTTAAGTTGTAACTATCAAAATTTAATAATATATATGAAAATAAAAATAATTATATCTTGTCTTTCTAGAATTGAACCAATTTAATTTTTTTATAAAGATTCTTTATCCTTTTTCACGCATAACTCTTCTCTATAGATAAAGTATTGATAGTTATAATTTGAATATCATAAAATGTTTATGAAAGTCTTTTAAATTTATAAAAAGTATTTTATATCGCTGGATCGGGTTCACACCTATTTTTTTTTTCTTTTCTTTTTTTTCTCTTTTAGATACCCAATCTCCCCAAATTTCTCCTTCTATCTTCTTCTTCTTCTCTACTATTCAATCCATTAATTAACCCAGCAATAACCCAAACAGTCATCACCATAATCAAGCTTTCTTTCTCTTCCAAACCCAGCTAGAAATCATTTATTGTGTTGATGAATTTGTATGGATTGATTCATTCATATAAGTTGTTTGTTTGCATGTGCAGACAGTATAGTTATTTAGTAAAATTTCTAACATCTCTGGGTCATGCAAAGTAATTTGCTTTGGCCTTATATTGTTTCCAGGTGCATGCATCTATATGCATCTTCTCTACTATTCAATCCATTAGTTATTGTTTCTTTCTGTTGTTTCCTTTCATTTTTGGCCGAGACCATAAAACAAAGTTTTTTTTATTATTATTATTTCTTTACATGACAGGATTGAGTTTTAGGGGTGAGTATATTAAACTAAAGACCAATGGTTTACCATCATGATGGAACTGTATCACTACCTTTCGTGAATCTGCAGATTTTGAATAGTGGTGCTATAGTAATGTAGAGCCTATTTTGTTTATGTCAATTTGAATCTATTTGCTCTTTGCAAAATATAGGGATGGTCTTCCTGTAGAGCTGCTGGAGGTGTGCTGGCTTGATGTAAGTGGTGAAATGCCTGTAACCAAAGGGAAGGCGTATGAAGTTAGCTTTAAGTTATCCATGAACACAGAGCATTCCTTTGGCTGGGAAGTTCCTGTAACGGTGATGGCTAGGATAGGAAAGAAGGGAAAGTATGAGCGCAAAGAAATAGATCTATCAAAATTAAGCGAAAAAGAAAAGGAATTTCCTCCGGATAAGTGTCGGATTGAGTTTAAAAGTGATGAAAACGCTAAAAATGACGAGACGCTCTATTTTGGCTTGTATGAAGTGTGGACTAACAAATGGAAGGGTGGTCTACGGATTCATGAGGCCATAGTTCAGGAAATACCAGCTGGGAATAATGCTTCTACATCTAATACCGGTTCCGACGAGTCCAGAGGGAAGGGAATAGCAGCATGACGATTAATTCTATTTCAACATCTGAAAACCCCCGATCGAGTCCAAGTTCAAGGAGTACGTAGAAGCTGATTTAGAGACTTGTAACGTGGGAATTTTTTTTCAGGGATTTGATCAGCGGACCAGATTGCATCTCCTAGTTATCTATTATATCTATTTTCGTCAGTGTCATATTTCAAGTTATTTTGATTTTCTTAGTTAGCCCAACTATGGCAAACTTATAATATGCATTGCTAGGACTCTAGTTATTTAGCTATGGTTTGAATAAAAACTATAGACTTGAGACTTTTTCTCCAGAGCTTTTCTATTTGTCTTATGATATGCTACGTCAACATCCTAAAATTAATCCTCTGGGTTTGATATATATTGTTAATTTCAGTATAGAAGCTGCTCATGCATGTGCGTCCATTTTTTAAGATTTTGAAGTATAGGGTAGATAAAAAAGAACCATCTTTTTTTTTTTTTATTAAAACAAATTAATGGATTTTTAAAGACAGGTCGGAGAGATGCGGTAGAAATTGTTGGGTATGCGACCA
This sequence comes from Populus alba, assembly GCF_005239225.2. NCBI lineage: Eukaryota > Viridiplantae > Streptophyta > Magnoliopsida > Malpighiales > Salicaceae > Populus > Populus alba. The sequence continues at coordinate 2,022,457 of NC_133298.1, read as the reverse complement.
AAGTCCCACATTGGCTAGAAATGGGGAGGATCAAGGGTATATAAGGATGGACAAATATCTCCATTGGTTTGAGGCCTTTTGGGGTATAGCCCAAGAGCAAATCCATGAGGGCTTAGGCCCAAAGTGGACAATATCATACCAATGTGGAGATAAGTGGTGTCCATAGTCCCTACAAGTGGTATCAGAGCCTTGCCCCGGAGTTAGCCATGATGGATGAATCCTCGGAATGCCGAACAAAAGGTGGTGGGCCCCCAAGCAAATCACGATGTAATCCGTGGATCAGCTCTATTGGATAGGCGGTGTGCTCTAGATGCTTCACGGACGTGTCCTGGCTCCAACACGGTGAAGAGGAGTTGACCTAGAAAGAGCAAACTCTCAAGTCAGGTAGTGCTCTCTGGATGCTTCATGGACGTGTCCTGACCCCAACACGGTAAAGTGGAGAATAAAGAATCATGGTTGATAGAGAGTGGACGGATGAATGATCGTTTGAGGAGAGGCTCGGTGGTCCTTTGTTCGAGGGGAGGATTGTTGGGTATGCGACCAAAGTCCCACATTGGCTAGAAATGGGGAGGATCAAGGGTATATAAGGATGGACAAATATCTCCATTGGTTTGAGGCCTTTTGGGGTATAGCCCAAAAGCAAATCCATGAGGGCTTAGGCCCAAAGTGGACAATATCATACCAATGTGGAGATAAGTGGTGTCCATAGTCCCTACAAAAATGACACTTCCTTTCCTTATGGTACTCATGTCATCTTGGATGGGTCTCAAATTTTTCTGCATTTGATGTGCAAAATTTGATGTAGATTCTACATGTGCATATTCTGGATAAAAGGCAGTAAAATAGATGAAAAATATATCAAATAAAATATTAGAGTTTCAATATAATTCTTGTAAATTAAAAGATCTAAATAGAAACCAAATAGTTGAGTTTTTAGGATAGAAAAAACTAATGATTAAAAAAAAAAACTGAGAAACAACTAGTCTAAATAAAAACGGTAAATAAAATAGTAAAAAAGCACAATTAAAAAACATAAAGGTAAAGCATGAGAGGAAAAAAAAAAAGAAATGAAAAAAAGATAAATCATAGAGTTGCACTGTTTTAGTTTTTGAGTTCTTCATGGAAAAAAAATTGTTTTTTTTTTAATAAAAAAAAACACATTCCGCTCTTTAAATCATCTTTCCAAGGATAGCTAAAACAGGAAAGTAAAAAATAATATTCTGAAAAACACTTTCCAACAAATCATCGTTCCCAAATAAAACAATGGCACGTGTCAATGTATTAATGCAATGACATTTAAATGATGCACCGGTATTGTACGGCATCAGCAAGGTAAGAATTGTTTTTTTTTTTTTTTGGGATCATTGTAACAAAAGCTAAATACTGCTGTAAAATCATTTTACATCAGAAATATTTTATTGTGGAGATAATAATTTTACTTTTTATTTTTTTTATTGGGTTCTTTTCTGCTTTTTTGTTTCTCTGTTCTTTGTATCTCACCCCCTGTTCTCTGGGTTTGTTTCTTCGTTCGTGGCCTCTTGTGCCCCTCTGTTCTGTGCTTCTGTTTCCTTATGATTTTTTCTCCTCAGTCTTTTTCCTTTTCGTTTATATCCCCTGGAAAACCCTCGGTTCACTCTGTATTTTCCCTTGTGTTTGTTCTCTGTTCTCCTTTGCCTCCTCTCCTGGCCTCTTTCCCTGTTTTCCTTTCTTCTTCCCCAGTTTCCTTTGTTCCCCCCTCTTGTTTTCCGTTTCTTCCCTCCCAGTCTTTCTCAGCTTGCATCTCTCTCCCCTCCTATCAGTGGTCATTCTCTGGCTTTCGTGTATGATCGTGCACAATCTGCACGATGGGCGGCTTGCACGTTCGCCTATAATTCATTAATTAAATTAATTTCAAGTTTAATTAAATCTCAAAACTTATTAATTCTTTTAATTTTTAATTAAATTAATTTCAAAATTTATAATTCAATCTTTATTATTCATCAAACTTTCAATTTATATTGTCTTAACTCAATTTTTAAATTATTTTTTATTCATTTTTTTTTTTAAAAAGCAAAAAATAGATTATGATAAAAGTAATAGAAATGGAAAGAAGAGAACATATAGGACTGAGGATTCTATACTATTGGACAATAATTTAATCTTTCATTTACTAAAGAAGAGAACATATAGGACTGAAGACAATAATTATTTTTTTTAAAAGCAAAAAATAGATTATGATAAAAGTAATAGCTGAAGGTGCTTCCACCTTCTCTGTCCAAGAAGCGGGTGCTGTGGGTGGTTCCACCATCTCAAGCATTGCAAGGTGGCAACGAGAATAAATTGACCACACATGAGCTCTTCCAAATGGAGCACAAAGAACAGCTCAAGTTAGCGGAAGATTGGATCGAGAAAACCTCTCAGTCATGCTCAACAGTAGCCATTCTTGTGGCCACGGGTGTCTATGCTGCCGCTTACTCTATACGTGGAGGTTCTGATGATCCAGGCACTCCCATCTTCCTTTCACAACCGTGTCTTCTTGGCTTTCACTGCCTTGGAGCTTATCGCTATAGTGAGCTCCTTGACCTCAGCTGTGATGTTCCTTTCTACCCTCACCACTCCTTGCAGCGTTGCCAATTTCTCATGTAATCACATGATACCCAAACGACAGAAGAAACACCACCCCTTTAGAGGGGCTTTTACGCAATCTATCAATAAACTAAAAAACTTAAGCTATTCCTCTAACAAAATCATTACTATATAGTATATAGTCTTTATTAAAAAATAAAAACAATAATCACAAATAGACTCAAACTAATTCCCACGTTAAATAAACAAGAAAACATTTTTTTTCCCATATTGGATCATAAATTTTTTTTAAAGAAAAATCAGGTTTCATATTTCAATTCCTTGCAATATAACATAGTTACCAGAACACCCATTTGGAATAGGAAGCCTGGCACCTTGTAAATTCCTGCTTCTAAAATAAGCTTCCTCAACTTTCATCCCCTCCATTTCTACCCCTACAAAAACTACACAAAATTATAAGAAACAGAACATTGAGAAAGGCCAAAAGGGAAAAAGAAGAAGAAGTTGAACTTACTTACCAGTGGGTTTGGGTTTTGAAGCAGTGAGAAACGGCAGAAGGGCCATCATAATTGATGCAGCAAGGTAGTAAGTGGACCTTGCTTGTCAAATTTGAGACTTCTGTTTCTGATTTATAGTTCCTATTGACCTTGCTTGTCAAATTTGAGACTTCTGTTTCTGTTTCTGATTTAGGTTTTTGGTTGCCCCTTCAAGTCTTGCAGTCTCTCTCTATGTTTTCTGTTTTCACGCGCTTTCTTGGCTCCAAAAATGGAAGACAGAATGCCCTAACAAAACAGACAAGACAGGCTTTGTTTAGATTCTTGGGGATGTCTGTACGACTTGTCATCTGCCAAAGACGACTCTCTTCTCGATGTGCATTAGAAACTATTTTAACTTTTTTTCTTTTAACTTCTTGAATTTAAATATTTAGACCAACTTTTAATGAAATTTATTAAACAGTGAAGGAAGATGCGTCCATACATTTTCTGCATCTCAACGTTGATTGGCCATCTTCGTGAATCTTTTTACAAGCAAAGGGAAAAACCTCCTCTCGCTCAAGGAAAAACAATTACAATGGCAAATGTTACTTGCAGGTTGACTACGTGAACTGATGCTTCATGTTCGGAATCTACACAGGTAAATAGAGGAAAAACAAATGAAATAATGTACAAGCTCAAAATCTTCCACCAATTGCATTGCGTAGAAGCAGCAGCAGCTTCAAGAATTGAGTAAAAAAATAGCCTTCACTGGACAGTTCTAATTTCCAAATTGCATAAACTACCTCACTTGACAAGATACATCAGCTGGGACTAGCAACTACAGAGTTGGTCAGTATGAAGCATTGCTCTTATGTTACAGTTCTAGAATTACACCTCTCAACTAATATTAATAGATATACTACAGCAATATATTTTGCTACAACATTTGTGAGCATTACGTCCAATGACATGCATGGTCCTAAGCCTCACAATTTGAATCTTTACATCCAAAAATTTGATCAGAGATTGCTGTCATGGAAAAATCTTCAACCCTCGGGATCAGTGAAATACACGGGATGATAAATATTTGTGAGCATTACGTCCTATCTAGTTCACCCATGTTTGCAGAACCAAAAGACTTGAATGATTCTATTGACGAAAGGGAAGAAGCAGTCTCGTCAGAGTCTGAAACCATCTCGTCGTGTATGATACTATGGTCCTCGTCAATCTCAGATGTGTCTGACCCAGACGTTCCTAACAAAAGTTTGTTGATGGCTGTCCTTGCAGTTTCAACGAACCATTCATCCTCAGGTAGTGCACTGCACAGGAGAAAGGTGGCAAAATCAGTTGCCAGTAAGAACAGCAGTACTTCATGGAAATGAAATGTGACTACCTTTGTGGGTCTATGCCTCTAGCTGAGAAAGTCCTGATTGCTCGAGCAATTATGGCCGAAGCAATCTGATGCACATGTCGAGATGGATAGCCAGCAAAACGAGCAATTTCAACAGTGAAGTGCATGTCAAGAATTAACTGTAAAAAAAATTCAAGTGATTGTCAATGAATACAGAATAGGAGAAGAGATAACATGAAAGCAAATCTACCCAGTTGTGGGACCAAGTCACTGACTCTCACTCAAACAAATAACTTCTTAACTTCTGATTTTCACAATACTCAATTAGTCCTGTACTCTAACTTGTGATATAAAAGAAGATTATTACTTACTGAAATTATTTATTAGTGGCCAAACTTGGAAGAGTGCAACAAATACAAATTATTCTTCTCGGAAAGTATTTTTCTAAGAACTTGGGGTCATATGTATGGAACCAATCTCGTCTAGGGGTCATATGCCATGTTGCTCTTGAATCCATGAGCCAGACCTCAGCGAGCTCTTCTCTATCTGTAGAGATTGTTGCTGCTTCACTATATAGAACCTCTCCATCTTCTGAGGTGCTTGCAACACATCCTTGAGGTCTTGATGACTCTGCAGTATTCTCTATACCCTTTTTAAACCAACAATCCTTTTTGAAGTGCACTTTTCTGCCACAGTTGTAGCATTTCACCATCTTCTTACTTCTTGATTTGGACCTCCCCTGCCTTTGACTCCCACTGGAGCCACGTTCCATTGATCTTCCTCTTGACACCAATAACGCCTCTGCTTGGTTTGAACTGTTTCTGTCTCCTTTGTTTTTGCGCCTATTTTCTTCTTCCAGGATAGCTGCTGCAACATCATCGAAGACTAAATAGTCTGAGAGGATATTATTGGCCAGGTTGATAATGAGCTGATCATACGAATCAGGAAGACTTTGAAGTAGAAGCTCTGCACGTTCATTTTCCTCTATTTGTTGACCCAACGTAGTGAGTTGTGAAAATAGAGTTCTTATTGTGTTGATGTGGTCAGTCACCGACGTGGTTTCTGCCATTCGAAGGGTATAAAGTCTCCGCTTTAAGAAAATCTTAGTGTGCAAAGACTTGGACTCGTATAGCTTTGTTAGAGTCTCCCATATCTCCTTAGCTGTTTTCTTCTCCGCCACACTTGATAATACTTCATCAGCTAGTGCTAAATGTATGTTAGCAATAGCATTGCCATCCATCTCATTCCATTTTGCATTATCAGTGATCTCCGCGGGCCGATCCCCAATTGCTGCCAAGCAATTGTCTTTCCTCAAGATTGCCTTGATTCTCATTTTCCACAGTGAGAAATTGCTCCCCTTGAACCTCTCAATCTCGTACTTTGCTGCCATTGTATTCATCGAGATCTATTCAGCTATCACCATTTCACAGATCTGTAACGTATATGGAAATAATATCGTTTGAATAATACTTCACTAAGTAAGTTCCCAGGAAAGATTGGAGGGGTCACAAACGGTCCCGCTTAAAACCCAATCTCCTTAGACAGAACTTCCTAGACAGTATTTAATCACCGCACTGACTTTCTATATACGCCAACAGTAAGTGAACAGTACCGTATGGATGAATAGTTCCGTATAGGTGAATAGTGCCGTATATGTGAATAGTAACCGTATACACGAATAACTTTTGTGTGTTAACAACACCAACCAAGAAGGCTCTGATACCACTGTTAGGATACTGGCATGCAAACCCGACAAGATAAAAGGTAAGAGACAGGATAAATGAGAAATGAGACACACAAGAATTTACGTGGTTCACCCAATTAGGCTACGTCCACGGGCAAGTATAGAAGGATTTTACTAGTAATGTGGGAATTACAACCTCTCTCAGATAATAGAAGAACAACTAAACATCTCTCTATTACTAGGAGAAAACACCTCACTTACTCTCTCACAAATACCTCACAATTTAGTGGGATTTCCCTCTTCACTCTCTCTTCCTTCTCTCTTCTTTTTTTTTTTTTTTGTGTGTGTATGTAATGCTTGGATGCTTGCCTATTTATAGGCAAGCATCCATGAAAGAGCAAGTGGCCAAGTTGGCCAAGTGGCCAAGTTGGCCAAGTTGGCAAGTGGCCAACTATCTTCACAATATGTGATTTTTCTCAAGAAAGAACTTCATCGATAGCAGCAGTTGGGGTCATTCCATTCATCAAGAGCAGAGGAATCCAGAAACAGGAGAGCTTGGACTTTCTACAAACTCATCGGTGCAACATACTATGCACTTGCTTCTACTTTGATCAGTTTAGAAAAGTGGTACGACCTCAATTTGGAGTGTCACCCCAATCCAGTTGGACCAAAAGAGATGCAAATAATAAACTTGGGGAAGAAGAAAAGAACAGAGCAAATGTGACACTTCAGGTAACGGGATAACAGGATTTATTAATTTTCAAAACTAAAACTCAGTCATAGTTGAAGGGAATTTCCAAAATACATAAATGGTAATTAAGATAATCATGGAAGGAAAATATCAAGCCAAATTGATTTGTCCTGCGTCAGATTGAATCACAGATGTTTTATTTTCCATCGAGTGTCTTAGTCATAAGAGAAAAGTAACAGAGGCATGGCCTCCCATAAACAAGAGTCTGTTACAAGGAAAACACAAGTAAATACTTAAGTAAAGACAATAGTAGGTCTACTGACTCATACGACCTTACAGACATTTTCAAAGGCCACCAATTGAACTCCCAGCCCTTGCTTTCAAATCCTTAAGTCCCTTGCTTTTTCTTCAATGATACAGTTGGTCCCCATTAACCTGTATCGCAGATTAGTTAATATTTATAATAACTCAATTTTGATCCCCTCAACATTTATAAAATTCTCAAAAAAATTAAAACCAAAAGCAAAGAAAGTTCAACGTGAAAAAAATATAGCATGTCATGAGTGCTCTTTACTGCTTACACGTACGTTTAGGAGAACTTATCTTTTGTAACCAGCTAGGAAGCCAAACACAATATTCCCCTCCTTTTCTACAACGCTGGCACCGAAAAGGACAGCAATATCGAGGTACATACTTCCCGGCTTCCTTAAAGAGGTCCTTCATAGTGCTCAGAAATGAGACATATAAAGGGAACTGCATTAGTGCAAATACTGTCACTGGAAAGAAAGCAGCAAACGAAATAAGACCCGTGGTCCATTTCTTTCTGAAATGAATTACTAGAAAAAGGGTGCAAGCAAAAGCAAGCATGGTTGTCATCACTGAGAGGAAGAGTAAAGTGAAGCCCAATATCAGTTTCCGAGGAATATTGTGGTAGAAGTTCTCATATTCAAAAGGAGAGGTGAGGATAGAAAGGAACATCACAACTGAGGTCAACGAGCTAGCCAAGGCGATAACATCCAAGACAGTGAAAGCTAAGAAGAAACGGTTGTGAAGGAAAATGGGAAAGCCAAGATCGTTAGAACCTCCAGGTATAGTGTAAGCGGCAGCAAAGACAACGGTGGCCAAAAGAACGGCTACTGCTGAGCATGACTGAGAGGTCTTCTCGATCCATTCTTGCGCCAACTTGAGTTGAGCTTTATGCTCCTCTTGGAAGAGCTCGAGTGCAGTCAATTCCTTTCCACGTTGCATTGCTTTATAACGCAGAACCACCACCCTTAGATGATCTTCATTGTCAGGCGGAACCACCACCCTTAGATGATCTTCATTGTCAGGCGAATCGTCCCTCGGTGCCCGCTTCTCGGACAGAGAAGGTGGAATCGCCCTCTGCACCCGCTGCTCGGACAGAGAACATGTAAACAAATTCATTAGTGTCGGTAAAGTCATTAATTACAGGAAAATGGGTTCCCTATCATGGACACGTATTCTCTTTTATTAAAGCAACAGAATGTACATTAAAGTACAGTCTTATTTACTGCAAGGCATAAAGAGCTGCGTTTCACTGATTTTGTGTATGGGTATTGAAAATGAACTTAGATTTCAGTTTGTTTTTGTGTATTGGTTGCGAATTAGTTGACTGGTTGATAAACAATTGATTTGTTAAGTTGGTAAAATTATTATTTTTATTCAGAATAGGTTTTATTTTTATTAATTCAATTTTTTATTTGTCTAAAATTTTAAACTTATAAATAGACTTGTAATCAGAATCATAATTTAATAATATAAAGAGTGATATTAAAGTAAGCAACACTTAATAAAATATACCAATATATCTCAAATTTTTTCTTGTTCTTGAGTTTGCTATTTAGCATTGTTGTTCATGAGCTTAATTAAAAACATTCTTTAATTTTACCTAACCAATGAATACTACTCATAGCTAGGAATAAAGAATTGTATTGTTAAAAGTAAACTAAATCTCTAAAGAATTAGTTGAACATGTCGACTAGTTGGGAACTGGTCAACTGGTTGAATTAGGGCAACCAAATTAGATTAAATGAATCGATCGACTGGTTCAAAAAACAATCAACCGGTTGAGTCGGTAAAATATATTTCCTTATAAACTTAGGTTTTCCTCTTGTTAATTTAAATTTTTTATTATCTAGGATTTTATACATATAAATAAGCTTGTAATCAGAACGTGAGAAATGTATATAAAAGAGCTTATAGAGTGTATCTTTGAGAAAATACTTAATGAAAAACATCATTTCTCTTAAATTTATGTTGTTATTTAGTTTTTGTTTTTAGCAATTAGCTTCTACCACACCTAGAGTTTATTCTAACAAGTAGTATCAGAGCTTGTGTTTGATTATTTGACATAACCAATCCAAACATCCCACTTCAATGTCTTTGTTTGACAAATGATAACTATGAAACTTAGCATCTTCAAGTGAAAGCTTTGCTAGGTTCCCAAGATATATAGAAAACAATTAAAAAGAGCTTTAAAAAGCCTATGGAAATAGTAACGTTGACTTCATCCCAAAATGAGGCCATACAAAAGGCATGAAGAAACGATCAACAAGAACTCACAATCATCCACCAATGCATTGATGATGCTATTTTTTAGATAATAGCCAGCGCAACCACCACTAAATTGGTATAGGAATGTTTGCAACAATCAAACTAAGAAGCTGACAATGTAAGAAAGTTATGTCTACAAAATTTATAAAGTGACCTTAAAAAGTTATATATGCTTAAATTTAAGAATATTTTAGATTACTTTGCTAAAGTATTGGTCATATACAATAATAATAATAATAATAATAAAAGAGAATACAAAGTGATATCAAAGAGAGAAACACTTAAAAAAATATACCTCTCTCAATCTTCTTCTTATTCTTGAGTTTTGCAACTTAACATTATTATCCGTAAGCTTCTACTACACCTAATTTACTTCCAACAAGTAGTATATACTCTCCGAGTAGATGGCTTAACACATGTGGTAGAAAAGATTCTACGCTCATTGTAAAAGAGATTCTATTATGTGATGATTACGATAAAGGAGTCATAAAATATGGATTTTCTTACAATTCAAGATCTCATGGGTAAACAACAAGCCCATGAAAAAAGAGCCAATGAAATTCAAGAAGATATAGGTGCATAAGCACTCTTCTCAAAATTCTCCATAAAAGAGAAGCAAGATGGTTTTGAATATACCCAAAGAAGTAAACGACGTGGACAAGGCAGAAGAAGAGGAGGAAAGGGCAAATTTAGAAGATAAAGCCATGATAGCCTTAGTAGGTTAACCAGTCAACCAAATGAAGCAAACAGGTCAACATGTTCCACTTACAGTAGCAATCCGAGACCCAAGTTTGACAAAACAAAAGTATTGTAGATGTCAAAAATAATTGGTCATTATGCTAGGGATTGTTGGAATCCAACTAAGAGGGTTCAAGAGAATGTCAATCTTGTGATAGAAGAAGAGAAAAAGGCTATTATATTACTAGTCTATGATGAACGAATGCAAGCCAATGAAAACATATGGATTTTGACAATGGTGCCAACAATCACATGTGTCGAGATAAAAGCAAACTCATGGAGCTTAATGAATCAATTAGAGGTAATGTCACCTTTGTAGATCATTTAAAGGTTTCCACCAAAGAGAAATGTATGATTTTGATTCTTTACAATAACAAAAAGATAACAATAATAAAAAGATGATCTTTATAGGCTATTATCAAAAGTACAAAGGATACAACCTTTAAAACCCTAATGAACAAAAGACTGTGATTAGTATAGCTGTTGAGTTCAATGAAGAAGGAGCATGAGATTAGAAAGTAAATGATGGTGAGAAGACTTTCTATCGATTCTTGATGAAAAGGAGGAGAGACATGAAGATCATCAAGAACTTATAGTTACACCTCCACAAACACCAATGAACTTAACTTCACCTTCATCTTCTTCTTTTTCATATGAAGTTCAAGTAGTGGTAGCCCACAAAGTCTACCAAGAAAAATAAAGAGCCTTGATAATATATATGTGGTAACTAATTTTATTGATGATGATGTAACAATTTATTATCACCTTGCTATATGTGATCCTATATTGTTTTAAGAAGAAATAAAGGATGAAAAATGAAGAAATGTTATAGATGAAGAGATTGCATCAATAGAGAAAATGACACATGGAAATTGGTTTCTAGACCTAAAAGAAAGAAGCAAATAGATATCAAGTGGATCTACAAAGAAAAGAAAAATGTCAAAGGAGAAGTAAAAAGGTATAAGGTAAAGTTAGTGGTAAAATGTTATAGTAAAAAACATGGGATTGATTATTCCCATAACTACCCAATATAGATGGGAAATCTACCAAATAGAAGTCAAATCAACCTTTCTAAATGGTTTTCTTGAAGAAAAAGTCTACATTGAGCAACTTATAGGTTATGAAGTGAAGGGGCTTGAAGACAATTTTAAAGTAGAACAAAGCCTTTTATGGATTGAAGTAAGCCCCAAGGGCTTGGTATAATCACATTGATGGATATTTTTTAAAGAATTGATTTGGTAGATGATCCCATGAATATATTATATATGTGAAGATAAAAGAGAGTGGTGATACTCTTATTATATGTTTGTATGTGGATGATTTGATGTTTATAGGAAATAATCTAAAAATGTTTGGAGACTTCAAATAAGCAATGATCAAGGAGTTCAAGATGACAAACATTGATCTTATGACATACTATCTAGGGATTAAGATCAAACAAGGAGAATATAAAATCTTTGTAAGTCAAGAGAAGTTTGAAAAAGAGATTTCTAAGAAGTTCAAGATGGAGGATTGTGCAAAAGTGAATACTCTAGCTAAGTATGGAGTGAAGTTGTCAAAAAATGATAAAGGATATGGAGTTCAAAGAAGTAATCTGTAGTCATATTATCAACTTGTAAAGCTGAATATATAGTGCCCGTTTGGCATTGAGGTTCAACCTGCTTTTTGAAAAATTTAAAATTTTTTTTTTGCTAAAATTGAGTGCGGTTTGTACTTTTTAGATCGTTTTGATGTGCTGATATCAAAAATGATTTTTAAAAAATAAAAAAACATTATTGGCATGCTTTTCGGCACGAAAAACTATTTGAAAAGCAACCGCTACCACACACCCAAACACCCTGATTAGTACTTAAAAGTGCATGTTTATCAAGGTTTTACATCATCATTTTGCACTTGAAGTATCAATAACTCCTTAACTAAAGCATGTTTTATAATAACAAGTTTGATACTATAAGATACCTTAATTTATGGTAAATGTTCATCTTATATGCAGGCCTATCACATAAATAAAAGGATTAATTGATGAGTTTAAGTATTGAAAGTGAAAGGACAAAGAGATGGCCAAACTTAGAAAAGAGATGTCGGTGCAGTCCAAACCGGAACATTGCTCGGTAATTGGATCATATCTGGAGCTCTAGATCTCGGATTTTGGTCCATTTTATATGGATGGAAAGCTAAGACAAAGGCCTACAACTTTCATGAGGAGCCCAAGATTTAAAAAGGTCGTTTTGAAGTCCAAATTGAAGGAACAACGAAGAAGTCCGAAGCTGTCCTGCAGCCCAAACACTATTTAGTATTCAGCCCATATCTTGAGTTCTAGAAGTCCAAATGACCTCATCTTTTTTTTGTTGGAAAGCTGAGACAATTTCCTAGAACATTCCTGAGGATTATGGGCAAATTATGATGTTAGCAATGACGTTTTGTTCAGACAAAAAGATAAGGATTGTCACCAAGTCAAGATGTGGCCACCCACTCATCAATTAGTCAACAAATCAATAGTTCCAAATTTTGGCCTATAAAAAGAGGCACTTACCATGTATTGAGGCATCTTGGTGTTCAGATCAAGATCATGTTCTTGCTTTCTCTCTTTGTATTGCTTATGTTTTGCTTTCATTAATATCAAGTTTATGCACTTCATTTCCTTTCCTTTACTTAGTTAACTTCTTTCTCATTTATGTTCTTATCTTGTTCATTTATGTTTCTTTCTTTCATTATGTTTAGCTAAGTTAATTATGTCAAGGTGAAAAGGGTACACTAATGGTGTAAGAACAAGTATAATATAAACTTAACATGGACCTTAACATTGGATACTAACATGTTTTATATTTGTTATCTTGTTCACTTTTAATACTTTGCTTGTTAAATGGTTAATCTAGATTTATGTTGTATAACACTTGGTACAACAAATACTTGGCACTTTCATAGCCCATACTGTATGGTTTAACCGACACCTGAGCTATGAAAGGAACTTGATTTGTTGTTAACATAAGTTATAATCATGAATGCCTGCCAACATTTACAAGTATTAGCTTTATTCGAATAAGATAACTAATGTAATCATGTTAACAATTTATAATCTGATTGGAACCTCCTTTATGTGTGGTTTCCAACTAAGTAATAAGAGTTTATACTATACTTGTTTGAAGTACCATTAGTGGATCCTCTAACCTTGACATTTGTTTTTTATCATTGTTTAATCCTTACGTTAATCTTTCATCTCAAAGTTCTCATTAATTTCTTCATCTTCCCTTTTATTATTATTATTATTATTATTATTATTATTATTATTATTATTATTATTTATATTCTGTTTATATTATATAATATATATCTTAGATCTTTTCATAAACTCAGTATATAGGCTGGAAACCTGTGACCCGATCTTTTCGATCATTCTGAGGTATAACAACGCCACGTACTGAGTATTATAATTATTATTATTGTTATTGTTGTTATTGTTTTTGTTGTGTTGTTATTTATAATTTATACAATTAACCTCTCTGTGGTTCGATCCCGGTCTTGCTGGGTTATTTATTACTTCGACAGTCCTGCACTTGGGAAAAGACATCAAGCTTTTGGTCGTGTCACACCCTCATAATTGTTACAACATGTCTTTATCATTCCATATGGCTAAAAAGATTATTAAAAAAGTTGTTAATGTCACAAGAGAAACATACAAAAATTTATGTGGATAACTCATCAACCATTGTCTTAGCTAAAAATCCAGTTTTCATAACAAAAGTAAGCAATTTCATTATCTATGAAATTACATTATAAACAAGAAAGTTAAAGTTAAGTATGTAAAAACTCAAAATCAAGTTGTGAATATTTTCATAAAGCCACTTAAATATGATGTTAGATAAGAGATTTATTGGGAGTTATAAATAAATCAAATTTAAGAAGGATGTTGAAAGTAAACCAAATTTCTAAAGAATTAATTGGACTGGTCGACCAGTAGGGAATCGATCAACTTATTAGAACAAAACAACTAGATCGGATTATATGAATTGGTCGATCGTTTCAGAAAACAGTCGACTGGTTGAGTTAGTAAAATAATTTTTCTTATCAATTGAAGTTTTTCTTTTGTTAATTTAATTTTTTGATTGTTTAGAACTTTTACCTACAAATAGGCTTATAATCAGAACGTGATAGATTCATGCATAAGAGTTTAAGAGTAACTTTGAGAAAATACTTAATGAAAAACATAACTTCTCAAATATTTCTTGTTGTTAAGTTTTGTCTTTAGGGATTAGCTTCACCACATCTAGAGTTTCTTCCAACATGTATCTCATAAAAATATGGCATGGGGTTACGATAGTACAAGAGTAGCTAACTCACCTTGAACCATTGTATTTCTTCTTGTAATTTGAGTGCAGGGCTGGGCTTGGTTCCTCCGCGGTAGTGCTTCATGTGTGCAACGTGGTGTAACAATGTGTAGCCATTATTATCGATCCTCGAACTCAGCCTGACCATAATTGGTTTGAACTTTTTCTTTACATAACGGTAAATCTCCCGCTGTCGATGCATCACAGCTACATGCATTATGTTCTGTCCTGTTTCATTAACAAGCTCAACACCCTGAGGAAATTTCTGAAGTATTTCTTTAGCAATCTCTTCTATTCCATTACTAGTTGCTATAAACAACGGGTGTTCTCCTTTTCCTCCTACGTCCCCTAGGTCTACTCCTTGTCCTCCTTTTCCCCCTACGTCCCCTGGGTCTCCTCCTTGTCCTCCTTTTCCTTCTCCAATATCTTCTATTTCGTTACTAGTTGCTATAAACAACGTGTGTCCTCCTTTTCCTCCTACGTCCCCTGGGTCTACTCCTTGTCCTTGTCCTCCTTTTCCTCCTCCTTCCCCTGGGTCTACTCCTTGTCCTCCTTTTACTCCTCCGTCCCCTGGGTCTGCTCCTTGTCCTCCTTTTCCTCCTCCTTCCCCTGGGTTTCTTCCACCCTTTTGTCCTTCACTTCGTAGTCCTCTTCCTCCTAGACCAGGGGTTTTGATATTAACTTTGTTAGAACCCACTACATCGATAGATTGCCACCAAAGATGCTTGTTCTTTTCTATAAGCCACCGGGCAAGTTTCAGTGCAGATTCATGGTTGTCCTTTTCTTTCTGGATTCTTCCCCTCTGCCATCCTATCATGTTTCTTTATATGTGAGATATACAGAGAGAGAGCTATAATGAATTTTCTGCAAATATGAGTAGAGTATACGAGAAAATAATACAAATGTTCAATTTTGGTGAGATGTGTCCAAAATTCTACTCCTATGTCAATTTTCCGGTGTTTCCCAATTTTTAATACAGACTTATATTACGTAATTTTATTTTATTTTTTGACTAGTTCGTGGTGAGGTGCTGAAGCAATAAATAAATAGTGAAAAGGTAATAAGTGATTTAATTTAACCATAACTATAACTATATTTAAATGCAGTAACTTTAATAATTCGAAATATAAATTGGACAAAAACACCCTTCACTAAAAGTCTTTCATAATCAGAGGCTCGTTTACTTGTATTGAGAAAGCTCTAGAGGTAAACTTTAATCCTTTAATTGCTAGATAATTTAGAATCCCAGGCTTCGAAAATAATTGGATTTGGTACTGCTTCAAGAAGAGATCTTGTGGCATCAAAAGACATTAGTTTGGGAGACAGAAATACCAAATTGTACCATGCTCTTACAGTTGAAATCTGCGGATGGAAGCTGGTGTACTGATGTAGATGTTTTGAAGATCATGGCTATAGACTATTATAAACAGTAGTTGATAAAGGATTCTCCTTTGGTCTTAGGTGCATGTGTTTCGGATATTTTCCTGCTCTTTCCTCTAGTGAAGGAGGAACTGAAGGTTGAATTAGTCATTTGCAAATATTTCCTCACAAGTAGGTCCCTTAGTTGATGCTTCTTTCCGTGTTTTTGTTAGTGCTTATTTCTAAGTTTGATGCCCCTCAAACTCTTGGCCAATAGAACTGTAATATCTCCTACAAGACACCCACTAAAGTCATTGTGAATAGGATTAACCCAACCCTTCCATCTCTTATTGCTCATACACTTTGTGCTAGGGAGACACATCAATGACAACATTATCATTTCTCAGGAGGTTGACGAAAGGTTTGATGGAAATCAAAATTAATTTAGAGAAGCATATGACTCGCTGCTATGTAACTTTGAGCATATTGTGTTAGTTGTTGTTTTTCAAAGTATTTTTTACTTGAAAATGTATTAAAATAATTTTTTATTTTTTTTTAATTTATTGTTGACATAAAAAATTATCTAAAAACATATACAAAAAAAAAAAAATTGAAAATAAAAAAACATAAATAAAAATTCAATTTTTTTTTTAAAATACTTTTGAAATGCAAAAAACAAACAAGTTCGTTATCTTTCATTATAAGAGCTCTTTTCAATCCATGAGCACCTTTGCTACTACTCAGTTTCTGCCAACTCCAACCCAACCTTCTTCAGCTTTTGTTGCACATCGTCGACCCTCTGGTTCTTCTAACAGTGGCTTCAATTCTCACCGTTGTAGGGGGGGTTTTGTGGTGGCTAGCATAACTACAACCGAAACTTTAATAATGGTTTTGGATATCGTGGATACAATGGTTATCTCAACGACAATTGGTAGTAGGGGAATTGGCAACATGGCAGTCGGTTTTCAAGCTCTCAATGCTCTCAATACACAGTTTAATTTGTTAGGTGCCAGCTTTGTTTCTTTTGGTCACTCAGCGACTCAATGCTCTCAGCTTGCAGGTCACGAACAGCAGGCCAATGCTAACCTTGCTCTTAGCAATGTCTCTATGGCAAGTTCTGTGGATTGGTTTCTAGACATCGGTGTAAATCAACATGTAACTCCTAATATTGCGAAACTGATGGGTTCAGAATTGTACCTTGGTAGTGATCATTTGTTTATTGTTGGGGGTAGTAAGAAACTCATATCCTATATATTGGTCATACAAAATTATGTACACTAAAATAAACTTTTATTTTATCTAATATTCTTTATATGCCCCTTATTAAAAATTTGTTGCTTTCTATTCAGAAATTATCATAACAATCATGTGCTTTTTTAATTTTACAATTGTCTTTTATGTTAAGGATCTTACCACCAAGACAGTACTCCTTTCCAATTAAAGCAAAATGGTCTCTATGTTTTGTCCGAGTCTTCCACCACTTCAATTCCTCAAGTTCATTGGTTTGCTTGTGTTTTTACCTTTGTTGATATCCAGCATCGTTGATCGGGTCATCCTACTCCTTGTGTTTTAAATTTCTTGGTGTCAAATAATAAAATTGTTTGTAATTCTAGACATTTCAATTTTCAATGTCAAGAATGTTAGATAGGGAAGTCATTATGTCTATCCTTAGGATCTATGGGTTACAAAACTTCAGCTCCCATTATTTAGTTTTTAGTGATGTTTGGAACCCTACTCCTATGTTTTTCTCTTATGTTTTTTTTTTTTTTCTATTTTGTTATTTTTATGGATGTTAATACAAAATATATTTGGTTTTATCCTCTTGTTGTGAAATCTAATGTATTCTCTATTTTCATCATTTTCAAGCTTTCACTAAATACCAATTTTAACATGAAAATAATATGTCTAGACTAATAAGGTGGTGAATATCAAGAATTAAACATTTTCTTTCAGACCATTGGTATTTATTATCGCTAAATATATCCTCATACTCATGAATAAAATAGCACTCTTAAACGTTGTCATTAGCATATAGTTGAAATTGATCTTACTCTTCTAGGTTAATGTAAAGCAACCTTACAATTTTGGAATTATGCATTTGAAACTTCTGTGTATCATCAATCATATGCCTACTCTTGTGTTGTTACAAAATAAATCGTCTTTTGAGTGTCTTTTTCAACATACTCCTAATTATGGGTTTTTATATATGTTTGGGTGTCTTTACTTTCTGTTTCTTCATCCATATAATGCTCATAAGTTATATTTTTGTTCTTCTCCATGTTTGTTTTTGGGTTATAACTGCTCTCACATTGGTTACCGTTGTCTAGACATGTCGTCTCAATGTATTTACATCTCTCGTCATGTCTGATTTCATGAACATATGTTTTTTTTTAAAAAAAAAACTTAACAGATGGCTACGCCTTCCACACCCTCTCCCCATTATAGTGTTGCTACTAGCCTGCCCAATTTGCTTAACTCTTTTACCTTTAACTCCCCTATGTCTACAACTCACTCCCTACCTGTGATGCTCCCTTACTTGCCTTATTACCCTTGCCTACCAGCCTTGCCGCTATGTCACCTCATGCATCTTTATCTAATGTTCATTCTCCAGGTACAAGTTCTACTCATTCAATGATGCCATTTTCAGGTTATGATACTACTGCTTCACCAAGTTCTGTTGATGCCCTGTCTGCCTCATTGTCTGATTCTCCAACAGGTTTGAACTTTGTTGTTGACCTATATTCTTATCCTCTACACCAGACCTCGAGATCAGACTTATCCTTGGCTCTTCTAGTGTCTTGTCAGAACCCTATAGTTCTCCATTCCAAGCATTATTGGCATCTTTTATCCGCTCTCCTTCCTGGGTATCTTCTCCTCCTGATCATGAACCTTTTATCTTTTTTGACAATAACATGTATGAGTTTTGGCATCATGCTATGGAGGCTGAAATTCAGGTTTTACTTTGCAATGGTACTTGGTCCTTAGTTCCTTTTCATCCTTTGAAGAATATGGTTAGTAGTCGTTAGGTGTACAAAATTAAGTGTCGTGCTGATGGTAGCATAGAGCGTTATAAAGCTCACTTTATTACTAAAGGTTTTACTCATAAAAAAAAGTACTGACAATTCAAAAATATGGTTAAGCAAGCTATTGTTCAGTTGGTTCTCACTATTATTGTTTCTCGAAATTAGAGCATTAATCAACTTGATATTCATAATGTTTTTCCCAATGGGACACTTCATGAAGAATTGTACATGTAGCAACCTTCTAGGGTTTGTTGATCCTACTCTTTCCCCTCATATATGTCAGCTACATAAGTCTTTATATGGCTTGAAACAAGCCCCTCAGGCCTAGTATACTTAACGGAGTGATTATCTATATCAATCAGTTCTTGTGCTTCCAAGATTGATACCTCTTTATTCATTTTGTCTATGGATAATAATATTTGTTATCTTCTTGTTTATATCAATATTCTGCATAAGGGAAACAATTCAGTCTTGTTAAACCGATTGATTCAGTTGCTAAACTCAGTGTTCAAGCTTCAGGATTTAGGGGCTACTAATTATTTTTTAGGGATTAAGGTTCAACCTACTAGTATAGATAGCATGCTATGATAACACAAGTATATTCTTGACATAATTAGTTGAAAATGTATGTCTTCTAGCAAACTAGTTGATACTCTTATGTCTACCTCCAAAGTAAATATGTTGTCCAATTTTGTATGTTTTCTGATTATATACGATTTCATCAAATTATTGGTGCTCTTCAGTATCTCACTTTTACAGGATCAAATATCTATTTTCTGTGAACAAGGTAAGTTTATACATGCTCCGACTGATGCACATTGGGTTGCCGTTAAATGCATTTTTCTTTATCTAAAGGGTATGATTTCTTGTGGTTTGTATATTACTTGTCGCTCATCCTTTTCTCTTTATGGTTTTACAAATGCTAATTGGGGTAGTAGTGTTGATGACTATAAATCTATGAATGCTTATCTTATGTATTTCAACAATACACCTATTTCTTGGAAATTAGGCAAACAATGAACGATTGCTCTATCTTTTATTGAGGTTGAGTATAAGGCTTTAGTTGACGAGACTTCCAAAGTCTTATGACTTAAGTATTTATTGATAGATTTGCAAATTACCCCTACTTTTGTGTCTACCATTTGGTGTAATAATTTGAGCGCCACTTACTTGTCTGCAAATCCTATATTCCATGCTTACACTAAACATATGGAGGTTTATTATCACTTTATATGTGATCGAGTAACAAATAAAGTTCAATTTCGCTTTATTTCATCCAAGGATCAACTTGCAGATGTTATTACCAAGCCATTTCTCATTACATTCTTTACTCATCTTCAATTTAAGTTTTGGGTTGAGACTTCATCCTCAACTTAAAGGTGTGTATTATAAGAAATGCTAATTTATAGGGTGTATATTATAATAATAATAATAAATTTACCATGTGTATATATAGAAACTTGTATTGTAATATCTATATTAACTATTGTATATTACCCTAGATATATAAATAGAAAATGATGGGCTATTTAATTGATTAAATCTCCTATTATTCTCAACTTATTTTCATAAAAAAAAATATATAATAATAGAAGCATGGTTCTTCCTAAACGTCAAATGAGAAGAATGAACGATGAGTTACTATAAACTCAAGCTTAACATTCTCTTCTACACAGTAGAAGAATTAAGTTCATTCATGCTTTAACCACTCAAGGTCACGACTATTACTTATGGGTTTAGTGCTTGTTGATAGTGTAGCAGAGGATATTTTTTAAAGTACTTTTCGTTTTAAAATATATTAAAATAATATATATTTTTTATTTTTTTAAAATTTATTTTTAATATTTATATATCAAAAAATTTCAAAAACATAAAAAACCTAATTTAAAGCAAAAACAAAAATTAAAATTTTTCATAAACATGATTCAACCGTAATCTCATACACCCCTTTACATGCAAAAACATATTACAAACTTAAAATTGGGCTCCCTCAAGGTTTTGTTTCCATGTAAATCCATTTAAGTATCTATCTATTATCTTGCAAAAATTTCAAGCCTTGGTACGTAAAGTGTTACCGTGTTAATCATATCTTTTGTCTATCAAACATAGCATACACAAATCATATCCAAGAGTCATTATTATTTTTAACACTCCTCCATATAGAGCTTTCAAATGCCAACCATCAATTTCCATAAAAAGTTTATAAATAAATGGCTTTCAAGAAACTCTTGGAGATTCTTTAAAATATAGATTCTTTGAAACTCTTTAGGTGAATGCACATCAACATTAAAATTAGGGTCAAACCAAAGTATTAGAACTAAGGTTAAACTCTTTTGATAACAAAGCATGTCTTGGACATCAGAACTAGGATATTAAACTCTTTTGATAGCTAAAATATCTTGGAGACTCCTTATAATTGTCTTCTACAAATTCCCTAGCTTTTGTTCTAACTCTCCACAACTTCATTGGATACGACTTTATTCCAAACTTATCATCTAAAAAAACATCAAGAGCTTAATTGGATATGTTAGGGTCACCATTTATTATAGGCAGTAGTTTTTAGCCACCCATGTTGAGTTAGTTGTAATGACCTAATACAACCATGTCTACCTCGCATTAACTTAATTATAAAAGCTTTGCTACTAGGTAACAAAGAAGCATAAATCCTCAATGTGTAGCCAATGCCTAAACAAAATGCACCCACTTTATTTTTTTTGTTTAATAGTTCTTTTAAATTTATAACCATACTTAACTTCATATTCCCTCAACATTGTCAAAGAACCATCTCAACCCAATAGCTTAAGCTGTTAGGTGAGGTCCCAGGATATGATTTATATTATTATCTAACACACCCCCTCAAGTGAAAGCCCTTTGGGCTTGAAACTTGCACAGGCCCACATTACCTTGTGCTTAATTTTTATCAAATAAATGGAGATGGTGAGATTCGAACTCGTGACCGCTTGGTCATCAAGGCTCTGATACCATGTCAAAGAATCATCTCAACCCAATAGCTTAAGCTGTTAGGTGAGGTCCCAGGATATGATTTATATTATTATCTAACAAACATATCCCTAAAATGATAAACATTAATGAATATTTTACATTATTAAAAATCAAGGACCCATCAACCAAAAGCCTAAATCTTTTATATTAAAACTCAAAAGGTTGGATCTACATTCTTTTCTTGCCCATACAAGTTTTATGCTCATTATTGTTAGATTTATGACTCAGAGGCATCATTTAATGTTTTTTGCCATTATAAATTACTATTAATATTGTCAATCCATTCATCCTCGTCTTCATTCACAAATTCAAACCACTTCTAGTCTAATGGAATATAATCATCATTCATACTATAAATATCACCATCATACTCATTTCCTTCAACAAGATACTCAAAACCAACATTACTAAGATCTTCTTTGACACCAACACTACCAATATCATCATCATGTTTACTCATTGCATATACACTAACTAATAGAAATACTCTATTGCTACTATTAGCATCATCATTATAAGCAAGAAAATACTTAATCCTTAAATACATACCTTTATGAGATTCACTTGAGTAGTATTGAGGTCTACATTTTGGAGCTGTATCAACGAACAAGAGAATTTGTTTTTCATGTTCATGCAAAAACAACATCTTCAATGTGGAAGCATCATCAAAAACTTTATTGCCTTTTCCATCTCGAATTTGAAAGTCCTTCGATCCATTATCTTTAACTGTATTGCCTTCTCTATCTGGACTTTGAGATTCCTTCGATCCATTATCTTTAACTTTGTTGCCTTCTCTATCTGGACTTTGAGATTCCTTCGATCCATTATCTTTAACTTTGTTGCCTTCTCTATCTGGACTTTGAGATTCCTTCGATTTATCAATGACAACTTCCTCGCAGATGAAAAATATGTCTATATATGATATACAGTTAGCGCCATATTGAATTTCTTTGCGGAACTCATTGTCAAGGTGTACTTTGAAATTTAGCTCTTTGTATCCTACAAAAAATTAATTAAATATTAGATAAAGATCAAACAAAGCTTAAATAAAGTTAACTGCAAATTGAAAAAAAAATTAAGGTTAAGGTTCTTCTACGAAATTTTTTTTGGGTTTTGAAAATTTGGCATTTTGCCTCCTGCATTAATTAATTAAATATTAGATAAAGGTTAAACAACGATTAAATAAAGTTAATTACATTAAAAAAAAAGATTTATATGAACAATAACTCATATTTTCAGGATTTTGAAAGGAGAAAAAAACAATAGTAATTCATTTATAGATGCCAAAAGGTCTTAGATATTCTAAATATTGATGATTTAACAAAAAACAAATTAGGATTTTTATTGTTTGCGGTTGACGGGATCATTGTACAAAAATAGGGTTTCTTTTGGAAAATTCTAAATAAGGTTTAGTTTAGGATTCAACACTATCGACACTAACAAAAAAATGTACTTATTATGAATTTTGATAACTTGATTTGTAAAAAATATTGTTAAGGTTGAATCTCATACCTGATTTTTTATGACTTCCAAAAGAGAAGAGAGACAAATGAATTACAAAGGGAAGATTTGTGTTCAATTTGTGTTTGTAAGAAGGGAAGAATAAGTCGTGCAGAGGGAAAGTAAATAATTAACGTTCGTGCACTCTAATGGGCTGATTTGTTATCTGGGTTGTTGGGGTAAATGGTAGAATATTTTTATCTTTTCATTAAAATTTAAATTTTATGTTGATCCTGAATGTAAAATATAATATATTGAAAAATAAAAGTAGAGTGTTACCGTGCTCATTATTCAGAAATGAAAAACATCCTTCTTTTAAGAGTAGCATGTGTCACCACCAATCCAATGTGTTGAAAGAAAACAAGCTATGAAAGAAAATAAGGGTTGTGGCCATGGGTATTGCGATACAAGAACCACAAATGGCATAGAATGAACGAAAACAATGGTTTATTAACTGGCAAAGCCAAGAAAATCTAGGTCAAAAATCAAAGACTTAGGAATCTATTTAATAAAATATAACTTCAAAGCCAAAAAAGTATTGTAGAAATATAGAATCAGTAAAATAACCAAGTCTCAAACTAGAAAAAAACAAGTATGAAAATCTTGGGAATCATTTTAAACCAGTGAAAAGCTTAGGTTAAGAGCATGTATAAACAAGAAGACCTCAAAGAAACCCAAAGCTGAAACAATGTTAAAGAGGTAGAATATGCATAGACCAATGCTAAAACTGGAACGAACATAATTTGGTTGAACTAGAAAACTAGGAGAAACAGCAAAGGAGCCTGAATCACACTCACGTAAGAGTAGGCGATGTTACAGAAGATGTTTATGGAGATCGATCCAATGACAATGAAACTTCGTCGGAAATAACGAGAAATCTGACGGTCTAGGAATTGTTGAGAAAAAATTGAAATTTGGGATACCAAAGAGTGACAGCGATGTAGACAATTGATGAAATAAATAAAAAAAGAAACACTTAAAGCTTGCTTAAGCTGGAAAAAACCCAGTTCATAGGAGGGGGCTCTGATACCGAGATAAAATATGAAACAATTGAAACCTATACCTAAATAAGAAATAGAATCATATTTAATCTCTAAATAGGGAGGATATCTTAGATATGAAGGATCTTAGATTGAGTCTCAAGTCCATCCTATAATTATTAGGAAATTATTCAAATATAATCTAACATGCTTCTAAAATACATCTATTTAGCATCGTTATTGTTGACAACAGGAAATTTCATCCTTCCACGAATTACTTTTGACACTTACTAAGTGGGTGTTTGTTTCCGCTGCTGCGGTTGCTTTTAAAGCAAACCGCAGCTGTTAAACGTTTGGTAACATAAAAACCATGCTAACTGTTCATGTGGGGCCGGCTAAAATAAATTAAAACCGCAGGTTTGCAGAAAGCAGCTGAGAGCTGCTTTCCGAAAAGGCGCAAACATGTGGAACGCAGTGGAGAGTTTTCACTCTCCACTGTTCAGTAACATGAACAGTGGAGAGTGAACTCCACTGTTTATGTTACTGTTTTAATTCATGTGGGTTGGTTTTTTTTCACTCGTACTGTTAACATTTACAGGTTTTTTTTTTTTTTTTTTTAAACCATGAAAATGAGTTTAAATTTTTTTATTGTTTTTTTAAAAATTATAATGATGTAGCATTTGTGAAAATTGATCGCAATTCCAATTATGTTATTGCCAGGTCCGGCCCAGTTAAAAAAAATTCAGTTTTTATTTTTATTTTAATTGTGTTCTATTCAAAAAAATTAAAAAGAAATCACTTGATGACGTAATGTTGTTGCGCACTTAAGAAACCATGAAAAATATAATCCTTGTTGGATAGATTTCGTATGTGATGACATTGCACATAGTGTAATAGAATAATAAAAAATATTTGATATCAATATTATTTATTTCATGATGTAATAACAGTAGTTAAATTTACAATATTTAAATTAAAATCATTAATATTAATATATATATTTTTAATTATTTTATAACCTCAATTTGAAAAGCATTTTTTTTTAACCAAACACATTAAATTACTTTTTCTTCGACCTCAATTTCAACCACAGTTTTAACCAAACACCTATTTTTTTAAACCAACCTCAACTAAAAGTACTTTTTATAAAACAATTTTTTTCTAAAAGGAGGATATTGTTGCATGAGCAGTATCGTTATTGTTTCTAAAGCTTTAAACGGTGGTTGCTTGTGTTTAAGTGGCCGTTTGGCGCTGCGGTTGCGGCAACGGTTGAAAACAAAAGCTGAAGTAAAGTGTTTGGTTAATCCAAACTTCTCATTTTTTTACATGGGCCCCACCTAATAACTGAGGTCGAACCTCAGCTCATGAGAAGTAGATTTTATCTGCTTCTCCTGCGTTCTTCTCCTGCGATCCTACCTGCGTCTTCTCATGTTGGAGAATGAACTCTCCACTGTTCACTTAAGTGCACAGTGGAGAGTGAAATTAATTCACTCTCCACTGTTCACTTAAGTGCACAGTGGAGAGTTCCTTCACTGTTCATATGAACAGTGGAGAATTCTTCCACTGTTCACATGAACAGTGAATACCGGACCTGGTCCAAAACTATAAAAATGTATTGAATTAGGTCTGATCCAGTAAAAAAAAATATTTTTTATTTTTAATTGTGTTTTATTTTAAAAAATTAGTGTTTTACATTATCCAATAACACTATATAAATTAGAAGAAGATCGTTTGATGACGTAATATTTGTAGAATTTGATCACAATCCTAATTTTATTTCTGATGATATTTTACCTGATGTTGTTGCGCGCTTACAAAACCAATAAAACTATAGTCCTTATCGGATGTATTTTATACGTGATGGAATTGTAAATGGTTTAATGAAACAATAAAAAATATTTTATATAAAATATTATTTATTTCATGATGTAATAACAATAATTAAATCTACAATATTTAAATTAAAAACAATATATATATATATATATAATATATATATATATATATATATATATATTATAACCTCAATTTGAAAAGCATTTTTTTTAACCAAACACATTAAACTACTTTTTACTCAACCTCAGTTTCAACCACAGTTTTAACCAAACACCTATTTTTTCAAACCAACCTCAACTAAAAGTACTTTTTATAAAACAACTTTTTTCAAACCACAACCACAAAAGCTACCGCAATACCAAACACACTCTAAAACCACAAGGCCCAGGCAGCATCGGTCAGCGCAATATTATTATCAATATAATAGTTAAATTACTCGATGATTTAGGGCTGTCCAAGATAGCAAAATAGTTTCAATTTTCAGTACCTTTTTTACTATTGCTCTGGTCACCATTTGCGACGGAATGGCCTGCAAAAATCTCACAACTTGGGGGTGAAATCAAACCTTCGGGGATTTAAAGCAATACAATGTGTAACAATGCTTTGAACCCTGGTTTCTTGAGTTTAAAACCACAAGACCCAGGGGGCATCGGTCAGCGCAATATTATTATCAATATAGTAGTTAAATTACTCGATGATCAAGGGCTGTCCAAGATAGCAAAATAGTTTCAATTCTCATTACCTTTTTTACTCTTGCTCTGGTCGTCGTCACCATTTGATGCGGAAAGGCCTGCAAAAAACTCTCAACTTAAGTCTAATCAAACCTCCTAGGATTTAAAGCAATACAATTTTACATGGCTCCCGAAAAACAATTAAAACCCGAAAATCGTGTTTAATTAATCGGTTAAACAGCTTTCCTTGAGAGCAGATGCTCGAAAGGGGTTTAGCTTATTAATGCTTATCAAATAAAATAAATGAATGAAAAAGAAAATGTTGCATCAAACATACAACAGTATATCAGGTTCCTAATGGAATATTTGGGCATTGCACATCCACTCTTGAAAGCACTAGGCATCTCAGCAAGGAGATGAAGACAGGTCCTGCCCTGTTCGTCCTTCATATCATCAAGTGATGGATCCCGTTTCAGCAACGTCAGAGCAGTTTCTGCATTGAAAGTATAATGTCATTTGATTTGTTTCTAATCAATTATAAATTTATGTTGTCTCTAATCTTAGATGTTTAGGGATGAATGTGTGTGCAGTCGGAGTGTCTATAGATGTCTTGAGAATTTCATATGAGAGGGAATAAGATTAAGAACAATACCAAAGTGTTGTCCTTCGATGGCAGCATGAAGAATCGGCTTTAAATCTACTTTCTCGGAGTTATCATTCTTTTCTTTATCTAAATGTCCTCTCCTGCGGTGCTCTTCTAATAGCTTTCCCTTGGAGATTTGCTTCATTTTTATAACTAAATACTCCACTATTTCTTTCTTACCACATGCAGCAGCTCTGTAAAATGGAGTCTCCCCAAGCGCGTTTTTAGTCTGAAGTTGCATTGAAGGATCATAATCACCCTGTTCTTCAGGGGTAAACTCGAGTAAGAGCTCTACAGCTTTCATATTTCCAGCAAAAACAGCTTCAT
Organism: Populus alba; assembly: GCF_005239225.2. Lineage (NCBI taxonomy): Eukaryota > Viridiplantae > Streptophyta > Magnoliopsida > Malpighiales > Salicaceae > Populus > Populus alba. The sequence continues at coordinate 1,994,711 of NC_133298.1, read as the reverse complement.
GGAGAACTGTGTTTTCATGCGCATTCTGTAATGTACAGGGATTCCAGGGAATTGAGTTTTCATTAACAATATGAAGTAGACTTTTAAGCGGTTCATCCTTTTTGCTATACACTGCCAAGTGAAATGCAGTATCTTTTAAAACCGTTATTGGAGACATCACGTACTTATCATATTCTCCATCGTAAGCTTCTTTCATCAAATCCCATTTTCCTTCCGAGGCTGCTTCGTAGACTTTCTTCATCAAATCTGGAAGTGTACCCATCTAGCCTTCTCTTCTTTGTCTATCTTAAAGTTCTCTGCAATTGCAGTAATAATCATGAGCGAACTCTTAATGGTACGTAAGTTCCAGAAAAAAGATGCTCTTGATTAAATACATCAAGTAAACAATATATATATATATATATATATATATATTAGAAGATTGATTGATACGGATAGCTAGCTAGAACTTCGCTCCCAAGACGTACGGATCCTTGTGGATTAACATCTAAGATTTCCCTTGAAGGATGAATTCTAAGCACACTTCAACATGACAACCAATCAGGGGGGGGGGGACTTGCCAATTAGAAAAGAAAGGGAAATCAATAGATTTGATTTTCTATTGGAGGAGACTTTGTTTAACCAAAAGTGTGTTATTCAATGCCTTGGTTAAAACATAAAATTATACTGACTTTATGCTTAGCTGAATGTTTCAAGATTTAATAACAATCATTTAATCCATTCATTAAGTACTCCATGAACCTTTTAACCAATTAAGAACTGATATCTAAGTCCACCTCACCTCTTAAAAAGAAAGATACAAAACATAATGAAATTCTTAAAAAGACTTTATCAATTCCTAAAAAAATTACGCTAAAGCAATTTTTAACCGAATATACTAATATCAAAATCAAACCAACATCTACCTTTTTTTTACATAAAAAGACTGAACCTTGAAAAAAAATCAAGTTTTGAACATAGAGATTGAGGAGGGCAAGTTCTTTTATTTTATTTATTGTAATGATGGTAAGTTTAGGTAAATACCTTGGAGCAGAGGAGTGAGCAGTTGGCAATGGGAGAGAAGAGGTTTAGTGGAGGAGAAGAGATGGGGAACGGATATAAAGAAAAGAAACCAGGGAGGACTTGATTAACAAAGTTCCTATGTAGTTTTCTTATATTACAATAATACCATTAACGTCCGTTCTTTGTTTTCAAGTTTCAACATTCAGGACATGCCAGGTTTCAGCAAAGTCAAGAGCCAGCATTAAACTCACATCTGACACCACCAAAGCCATGACATTAGACAAATCTTGATCACTTTATAACCTTGTTTAAGTTCTCTTGGCAACCAATTTTTTGTTCTTAAACCACCACCATTTTTTTTCCTTTTATACAGGACGAGACGTACCATAAGATATATTTTTTTAGGGGAATAGTTTCACTAAAATTTTGAAATAAAGTTAGTTTGAAATAATTGCTTGACCGGGAATAGCTGGAATTTCGTTTTAGTCACCGACAAACTCTGCCAAACTTCCACCAAGCTATCACTTGTTAAAAGTGAAAACTTTGATGGGATCAAAAGCAAAGGTGTCTATTATGAGAGGGGGCATTTGAACTTCTAGCCACCGTGGAAACCTTCTACCCGAAATATCAAATTATTAGACATACCATCATAATGGTAAAAATAAAAAGCAACCTGTCAAACAATATCCCTTTACTTTAGATAGACTAGGACTACACTTCATGATGTGAATCCCACCATCAATCTTAAGGTAGAAGTCTATTGTCCATATGTGATCCTAAAATACCCTCTCATTTAAAAAAAAAAAAAAAAAAGGAGAGATGATTAGGAAGGGAGAAACAAAGGCCCAGATCGCAGATGAAATATTCCTTTTATGTTTTGAATTGATAGTAAAATTATTGATGGAATTAAAAATAGAAACATGTTGTCGGAAAACATACCAATCATATATGTTATTTAAACAACAGTAGTATAAAACACTTACTTACTTATTGAAGCACATAACGGTTTATTAAGCTAAAATCTATTATTGTCAAAGATAATCCTTTTATTTTTAAAATTTTATTACTCCTTTCTTAGTATAAAAAAATATTTTGCAATAAGATACCATTGCAATTAAAGCTTGGTTGTTTGTAATGAGGGGGTAATGTTTAGATATAAAGGGGAAGAAGAAGGAAAAATAGAGAAAAGAAAGGTTGATGGTCAGGTCATATATTAAATATTACTCATAGAATTACAGACAGAATAATTTTGTCTGTCAACCTGTTAGCAATTCTGTCGGTACAATAAACACGTCACTGTCGGAACTCCAAGTTTGAATATCACTGTAATTTCGTCGGTAAAGTCATCCACAAAAACTTACACGTCATCGCACTACTTTGTTTTTTAAAATTCTTTATATTCCGACTGGGATTCCCTCGGTATATACTAATGGAATGTTGCTATCAGTATATATTGACGGGGTTAGCAATGGAATAAATTCAGTCGGTAAATATCACTGCAAAATACCGATAAAAAAAAAAAAACATTGGTGATTCTGTCAGTATTCGTTGATTTTCTAGTAGTGGAAGATATTTTTGTCATCGACAAAAATAAAAATAAAAACAAAAAAAAACAAACAAGAGGTACATATTTTTTTTATATATTTATTCTCTTTTATTTTTACTAGTTGGGATATTTTGATTAAATGAAAAAACAAATATTGGTTTTTATAGTTCATTTTACACCTTTTCATGTTCATCTCAACAGATGAAAAATTACTTTGCTTATATAACATAAATTATGATGAAAAATTACTTACTTTAATATTTGTCATTTAAATGTTAATAACACTTTTAATAAAAAGTTTATCAAATCATCGTTACTTGTTTTTAAACTTAGCAATACATAAACAATAATTAAGGAAAAAATCAAAAGCAACCTGTCAAACAATATCACTTTACTTTAGATAGACTAGGACTACACTTCATGATGGGAATCCCACTATCAATCTTAAGGTAGAAGTCTAATGTCCATATGTGAACCTAAAATACCCTCTCATCTGACAAAAAGAAAAAAAGCTATCGTTATTGTTCCTTGAAATCTCTTTGGCATCCAGATCATGAGTTCTACTTCCAAAAATTCAAGCAAAGGGGCCGGAGACTCTCGACGAACGCCTCGACAGGTCGGAATTCTTTTTACTTCTTCGGTAATTCAGATAATCAGTTCGTAATGATCAGGGGAGCAAATGAAATGTTTTAATGATATGACAATTTGGAATTTTTCTTGTGTGGCATGTTTTAAAGGGTCGTACATCAAAATTTTTGTCCAGGCTGCTTGATCCGAGATTTGGTGGAAGGTGAGAATATGGTTTTTTTTTCCTCCTATTTGAAGCTTCTTTGTGCATGCTTTTTTTGCAGTGGTTGAAACATTGTTTACTAATCAGTTTATTTTTGGTATATGATCTGCACATAGAAAATGGAAAAAGGTCCTTTATTCTATTTTACGTCAATAGATCAGCCAGCCATCCAAGGGCGATGCGAAAATTTATTATTAAGGTGATAAAAAGACAAGATTGATCTATTGAATAAAATCAATTACTTTTTTAGGTGAATCGAGATCGCCAATATGTTGAGGACTGAAGAATAAATAATGCTTAATGGATTAACCTGAGTTAACTCGGGTTGTTTTTTGTATTTTATTTAATTGGTTTTTTTTTTAATTTTATCATTTAACATTGGATCGGTTGAGAATTAAGTTTTAGAATCTATTTTGATTTGTTTTTAATGAAAATATCTTGATCTTAAAATCGAGGTCACGAGTTTTGGCATTTTAATCTTTGTTAAATCAAGTCATTTCTTATTTTTATTTTTTTAGGAAGTTATATCAGTCTTATTATCATTTAATATTAAATCGGATTGGTTGAGAATTGAAATTCATAATTTATTTTAATTTATTTTTTATAAGAATATTTTGATATTGAGATCTAAGGACACTATTCTTCAGAGGTAATAGGAATATGAAGCCGAAAGAGTCTAAATCATCTACAGATGGGTTAAAGACGGATAAAGTCTCCTCAGAGGTCAGAATATTATTACTGCTTGAATGGTAATTAATTAAGATAATTAGTTTGTGATGATTAGGGGTCAAACGAAACGATTTAATAATGGCAATTTGGAAATTCTCTTGTTTGACACAGGGCACTGGTGGCAAAAAGGTGTTTAAACCAAAGGATCTTAAAATCTGCTGGCAGGAAGAGAGTCAGTTTTGGAGTATTCCTGAAGGGTGAGGATAACATACCTGTTTTCTTCTTGAACAGTTATGCTGTTATGTTACAAATCTTGGTGTGCTTGATCTATTGTTATGTTACAAATGTTTTGTTAATAAAAGTAAAATTAGAATCATTAAATTACAATCAAGATTTTTAATTAATTAATATTCTTGCATGTATTCATTATAAAAAATCATAATTTACAAATATATAAAGTTTTAAAAGGATCAATATCTTAGAAAATTTGTATGGTGTTTAAGTTGTCACTATTAAAATTTAATAGTAGATATGAAAAATAAAAACAATTATATCTAGTCTTTTTAGAATTGAACCAATTTAATTTTTTTATAATGGTTCTTTATCCTTTTCATGCATAACTCTTCTGTAATGAGAAAGTATTGATAGTTATAATTTGAATATTATAAAATATTTATGAAAGTTTTTTAAATTCATAAAAAGTATTTTATATATTGATTGTTTTTTTTATAAAAAAAAAACCCTCACTATCTGGTTCATATCTGTTTTTTTTTTTTTCTATTTTTATTCTCTTTTAGATACCCAATCTCCCCAAATTTCTCCTTCTATCTTTTTCTTCTCTCTACTATTCAATCCATTAATTAACCCAACAATAACCCAGACAGTCATAACCATAATCAAGCTTTCTTTCTCTTCCAAACCCAGCTAGAAATAATTTATTGTGTTGATGAATTTGTTAATTTTTTATGCAATATTTTTTTGCGGGTTTTACAAATACATCTTTATTAAAAATTGTACAATATTCTTAATTATTAGAGAGGAAAAATACAATATTTTTTTGCTTTTGTAAGTTGGTCCCTTTACTTTTCAAAATTGTATGTTAATTCTTTAAGCAAAGTTGACTGTTGATTTTTTAAAAACAATTCCTAAATTACCTTTTTGAAAGACTTAATTTTGTCTACAGTAGATAAGATTGTAAATTTTGATTATAGATAAGAATATTGTTGGTAAAAAACCAACAACAGGACCAATTAATTTAAAACAAAGGGATTAACTATTTAGTTTATTGAAAACATAGGTTTTCTCTTGATCCACGTTTATGTTTTAGGGTAAATTACAAAAAGCTTTTCAGAGGTGTTATAAAATTATACGAATCATTTTGACAAAAATCTTCAAATTGTTAAGTAAAGATTACAAATATCCCAAGGCCAAATTGTTACATTCTTAAACGTGGAAAGTTAAGGTTTAGAAATCAGTATATGGTGCAGTTCCGGCCATACTTTTAGTTATTGTTTCTTTCTGTTGTTTCCTTTCATTTTTGGCGGAGACCATAAAACAAAGTTTTTTTTTATTTATTTCTTTACATGACAGGATTGAATTTTAGGGGTGAGTATATTAAACTAAAGACCAATGGTTTACCATCATGATGGAACTGTATCACTACCTTTCGTGAATCTGCAGATTCGGAATAGTGGTGCTATAGTAATGTAGAGCCTATTTTGTTTATGTCAATTTGAATCTATTTGCTCTTTGCAAAATATAGGGATGGTCGTCCAGTAGAGCTGCTGGAGGTGTGCTGGCTTGATGTAAGTGGTGAAATGCCTGTAACCAAAGGGAAGGCGTATGAAGTTAGCTTTATGTTATCCATGAACGAAGAGCATTCCTTTGGCTGGGAAGTTCCTGTAACGGTGATGGCTAGGATAGGAAAGAAGGGAAAGTATGAGCGCAAAGAAATAGATCTATCAAAATTAAGCGAAGAAGTAAAGGAATTTCCTCCGGATAAGTGTCGGATTGAGTTTAAAAGTGATGAAAACGATAAAAATGACGAGGTGAAGCTCTATTTTGGCTTGTATGAAGTGTGGACTAACAAATGGAAGGGTGGTCTACGGATTCATGGGGCCATAGTTCAGGAAATACCAGCTGGGATTAATGATCCTCCACCTAATACCCCTTCCGACGAGTCGATCCAGAGAGAAGGGAGCAGCTCATGACGATTAATTCTATTTCAACATCTGAAAACCTCCGATCGAGTCGAAGTTCAAGGAGTACGTAGAAGCTGATTTAGAGCCTTGTAACGTGGGAATTTTTTTTCAGGGATTTGATCAGCGGACCAGATTGCATCTCCTAGTTATCTATTATATCTATTTTCGTCAGTGTCATATTTCAAGTTATTTTGATTTTCTTAGTTAGCCCAACTATGGCAAACTTATAATATGCATTGCTAGGACTCTAGTTATTTAGCTATGGTTTGAATAAAAACTATAGACTTGAGACTCTTTCTCCAGAGCTTTTCTATTTGTCTTATGATATGCTACGTCAACATCCTAAAATTAATCCTCTGGGTTTGATATATATTGTTAATTTCAGTATATAAGCTGCTCATGCATGTGCGTCCATTTTTTAAGATTTTGAAGTATAGGGTAGATAAAAAAGAACCATCTTTTTTTTTATTAAAACAAATTAATGGATTTTTAAAGACAGGTCGGAGAGATGCGGTAGAAATGACACTTCCTTTCCTTATGGTACTCGTGTCATCTTGGATGGGTCTCAAAATTTTCTGCATTTGATGTGCAAAATTTGATGTAGATTCTACAGGTGCATATTCTGGATAAAAGGCAGTAAAATAGATGAAAAATATATCAAATAAAATATTAGAGTTCGATATAATTCTTGTAAATTAAAAGATCTGAATAGAAACAAAATAGTTGAGTTTTTAGGATAGAAAAATCTAATGATTTTAAAAAAACTGAGAAACAACTAGTCTAAACAAAAAGGGTAAATAAAATAGTAAAAAAGCACAATTAAAAAACATAATTTTTTTTTTTTTTGTTAGGCTGGACAAGCTGCCTTGTCATTGTTCCAAACCAGTGATCCGGACCGCTGGGCAAATCGGCAGGCGTGCGTGAAATGTTAATTTACCTTTTCTACAGGAAGGAGTTAATTATAAATGAAGATGCACGATATCAAATGAATTATTTTGCAAAGCAGGAAGAGAAGAAGAAAGGCTTACCTGGTCTGCTGGAGCTGGTGGGCTGGAGCGACGACGTCTGGACAAGGCTTCTTCTTCCTTCTTTGTTCTTCTCTGTTATGTGTTTTCCCGTGTTGGGTTCTTCTCTGCTTTTTGGTTTCTCTGTTCTTTGTATCTCACCCCCTGTTCTCTGGGTTTGTTTCTTCGTTCGTGGCCTCTTGTGCCCCTCTGTTCTGTGCTTCTGTTTCCTTATGATTTTTTCTCCTCAGTCTTTTTCCTTATCGTTTATATCCCCTGGAAAACCCTCGGTTCACTCTGTATTTGCCCTTGTGTTTGTTCTCTTTCCCTGTTTGCCTTTCTTCTTCCCCAGTTTCCTTTGTTCCCCCCTCTGGTTTTTCGTTTCTTCCCTCCCAGTCTTTCTCTGCTTGCATCTCTCTCCCCTCCTATCATGGTCCTTCTCTGGCTTTTATGAAGCCAAAGAATGTATGATCGTGCACGATCTGCACGATGGGCGTCTTGCACGTTCGCCTTCATTTGAAGACTAGTCGGGTGCTAAAGGCCCTGTCATTGCAAGACCACTTCTGGCATTTAGAGAATATCGTGTGGGTGAGGAGATCGTGTCTGGCCGAAGCTGTGTTAGTGGTGTCTCAAATGGATTTCCTTTGCCTTTCCTGGAGAAGAGAATGAACAGGGTCTTGAATAAAATTTAAATTCAAGATAAATTAATTATAAATTATACAATATAAATATAATATCAAAAAATATAATTTTAAAATTTAAAATATCTCTAAATAGTCAAGATTAAGTAATTCAACTTAAATAAAATATTATAAAATTAAAATGTTTTAACATAAATATTTTAAATATAAAACTAGATCAATATTATCCAGGCTAATGAGATCTAAAGCATATTTTATTTTGCTCAAATTTCTACAAGGTATAAACTTGAAAAAAACAACATGAATATAAACTATATTTATTAGTAATAAATCTAATTTTAAAAAATGAATATCATTATTAATAAAAATAGTAATAATAATTTTCAATATTATTAATAATATCATTTTTATTGAAAATAGTAATGAAAAAAAAGCTTTTTATATTTAGGTGGTTTAATTAATTAAATTGAATCAGGTATAATTTAATTTAATGGCTTTTCAAGACCGAAACGAAACATGTAGAATGAAACCGAAACATTACAGACATAATTTAGCTGAAAAATCCGAAACGGATCGAGATTTAAAATAAAATAAAAATAATTTTATTTTGTTTTATTTTTTGAATTGGTACGAAATGTTTTTCAAATTGCATAAACTACCTCACTTGACAAGATACATCAGCTGGGATTAGCAACTACAGAGTTGGTCAGCATGAAGCATTGCTCTTATGTTACGGTTCTAGAATTGCACCTCTCAACTAATATTAATAGATATACTACAGCAATATATTTTGCTACAACATTTGTGAGCATTACGTCCTATGACATGCATGGTCCTAAGCCTCACAATTTGAATCTTTACATCCAAAAATTTGATCAGAGATTGCTGTCATGGAAAAATCTTCAACCCTCGGGATCAGTGAAATACACGGGACTATCTAGTTCACCCATGTTTGCAGAAGCAAAAGACTTGAATGATTCTATTGACGAAAGGGAAGAAGCAGTCTCGTCAGAGTCTGAAACCATCTCGTCGTGTATGATAATATGGTCCTCGTCAATCTCAGATGTGTCTGACCCAGACGTTCCTAACAAAAGTTTGTTGATGGCTGTCCTTGCAGTTTCAACGAACCATTCATCCTCAGGTAGTGCACTGCACAGGAGAAGGTGGCAAAATCAGTTGCCAGTAAGAACAGCAGTACTTCATGGAAATGAAATGTGACTACCTTTGTGGGTCTATGCCTCTAGCTGAGAAAGTCCTGATTGCTCGAGCAATTATGGCCGAAGCAATCTGATGCACATGTCGAGATGGATAGCCAGCAAAACGAGCAATTTCAACAGTGAAGTGCATGTCAAGAATTAACTGTAAAAAAAATTCAAGTGATTGTCAATGAATACAGAATAGGAGAAGAGATAACAAGAAAGCAAATCTACCCAGTTGTGGGACCAAGTCACTGACTCTCACTCAAACAAATAACTTCTTAACTTCTGATTTTCACAATGCTCAATTAGTCCTGTACTCTAACTTGTGATATAAAAGAAGATTATTACTTACAGAAATTATTTATTAATGGACAAACTTGGAAGAGTGCAACGAATACAAATTATTCTTCGCGGAAAATATTTTTCTAAGAACTTGGAAAGAGCTGGTAAATGTATTATGACCAACAAAACAATTTTTTCTTCTAGAAAAAAATATAAAAACACATAAACACCCCCACCCTGGCATCCTCTCAGAGGACACAACAAAATACCTGCTGCAAACCAAGTGGCTTAAGTGGAACTGATTCATCCTCAAACACATCCCAGAATTCCTGCTCCTCAGACAGCCACATCACAACAGTCTCTGTTAGCCTAGCAAGCAAAATTTTCTGTATTTTCTCTTTCCCAAGTAACACGTCTCCAGCCACAGTTGCCAATTGCTGAAGCTTTGAAAATAATGCCTGCAGAAAAACATAGTGTCAGTACCAAAAGGATACTGGTGCAAAATACATAGTAAGCCCAATTTCTGTATAGTGGCTGAATGAGAGAAAGGGGGTCGGATCCAAGATCCTTGGCTTGACAATAGGTTTCTCGAGAGCATGTTTTAAGTTGAATAGCAAGTAAATAGAGTCAGATCAAAGCATTAACACACTATTTGCAAAACCGAAGATTAAGACAATATATCACAAAGGACTGAAACACTCACATAAGTGCTAAAGAGCATGGGGGTTTGAGTCTTCTTCAAGACATGAAAGATAAGGACAGTTTATTGAATGAGCAATTCAAAAAAAGATCTCAGTTCTAATAAGTATTTATGAATATCAATTCTATCTAATATCTTGGAATGGGAATAAGTTTGGTGGTGGAAACAATAGGTTGCTATTCAGCACTTATATCTAATAAATATGAATTTAGAAAAGAAATGGAGATAGTTTAAAAGTCAGGGTTGATGTGATCACAGTAACAGAGGAATTCATGAAGTTTCCTGAAGATACAAGGATTGCAAGAAATACTGAAATTGAGAATGGAAGCACATGCACATCCAAGAGTAGCATTAACAGACCTTAGTGGGGAAATCAGCAGTAGGAAAAGAAGGTAACCTGAAATGGCAATGACGGAAGAGGATCAGAGTCCCAATACAAATCCGCCCCTTCCCCACTTAAATAAATTAGTGCATTTAATCGTGTTTTTCCTTGTCTTGAATAGATGAAAGTCAAAACATATTGCCGACAGAAGTGATCTCTAAGCTTGTCAAAAGAATGCTGAAGGCTGCGTTTCCATTCCTTCAATTCTGCTGTAATGCTCGCATTAGGCACAATATTTTCACTTTCCAGCTCCTTGCTTTCATTTGTTAGACTCCAAACTTTTATTACTGCAAGTGGTAAAAGTTCATCCAGAATAGTAAATGCTAATCCCAAAAGTGCAAGCTGCTCCGAATCAGTCTCAGCTCTGAAGTGTATAACCTCCTTCAGCTCTGTGAGATTGTCATCATCAGAGGGACCTGGCAGGGATTTAATTAGCATATCCATGTATTTATCAAACAGCTGTGAAATTCTTGTTAATACATTGGCTCCAAAATGCAAGACAGCCATGGGCGTTAGCTGTGCCAATATATCCTGTACAAATTATTTGAACCAAATACTATCAATGAAATGATCATTAGAACATCATAAACTACTAGACTACTAGATCAATAAGTAGATGTGAACCAAGAAAGGAAACATTGTGAACCAAGAAGTGTCATGCACGCATACATACATACTCAAATGCATATGTATGTGTGCAGATATATTCACAAGCTCTAGGACACAAGGTCTAAAGATGCTTGTTTGAACTTTGAAGTAAATGTGTAAAATAAAGCACTAGGACACAAGGTCTAAAGATGCTTGTTTGAACTTTGAAGTAAATGTGTAAAATAAAGCACTAGGACACAAGGTCTACAGAATTTTTCATTCGCAGAATAACAGAAGAGAGCCAGCTTACTTCAATGATGTCCATGAATTTCATTCCACTATCAACAAGCACACTATCTGACAATGTTGCAAAAGCAGATAATGGAGACATAGATCGAGGTGACAAAAGCAAGCTCTCATCTATTTCTGTCACATCCAGAGCTGCCCTTCTGGCCCATCTAAAATTCAACTCTAACACTTCTTCAATGTATGGTCGTAAGAGCACCAAAAGCAACTTTGACAGTTTCAGACCTTGTGATTCCAGCATTGAGGAGTATGTAAGACTAGCCTGAACACAATTGCTAGCTGTGCCCAAAGCAAAAGGTGTTTCAGAAGAGGGTGCATTCTCCTTCACCAACCGTACAAAGTATTCGATTTCCCACTCCACCCATTGAACAACCCTATTGGTATATACAGGATTATCACCAAATATCAAACCAGATTCTTTTGTTGTCACAGAAATTATTGAAAACACAAGCCTGGATAGTGTAGCTGGAAATGTTTTGGGATACACAGAACATGAAGGAAGGAAAAGCTCAATACTCTTTTGGAGGCGGGAACCATATGATTTTAGCAGTAGTTGATGTGCCAAAGGACCTTTCCCAAGCTTGATCAAAGCAGATAAAGCTTTCTTTAGTTCCAGAATGCTAACCAAAGGCTGTTCAGTAATCTCAATCAGTTGATCCTCGAGCACGGACTTTCTCTTCAAAAACGCTGATCTATATGAGGATAATTCCATGGATGAGGTATCTCCAGGACCTTTCAGCTCTGGACAGTTTTTCTCTTCAGCTTCCAAAGCTTCAACTGCTTCTTCCACTTTATGTTCAGCCAAGAGAACATCAATATTCTCCAAGAATATGGCTTTCCGATTATCTGCGTCACTTAGCAAGGAACTTTGAAGTTCATCAACTTGAGGATCTTGCTGACAATCACCAATGTTGCCATTAGCAGAGTTCCACTCTTCCAATTCACGGCAAACCCCAGTCATCAAATCCTGCACAAGAATCCCTTGAGCAGAAATATGCTTTTTCAATTCCACCAACTCATGCTCCATTTCCACTACTTCTTCAGACATTCTACAAATATCAGAAAACAAAATTTCGCAAACGAGATTAGGAATGCAAGGTAATTTACAGCAGGAAACTGTTAAGTACAGATCTGAATTGACAATAAGCAAACGATGGAAGGAAATGTTCAGAAGAATATCTGCAGATATTATCATTTATCTATTAGAAAAACCTCCCATGTATCGTGATAGATACCGTCCATACAGGGGTCACCTATCCAAACTACAAGTGTTTAGATGGCCACTCAAATAAGGAAGAAGCAAAACATTATGCAAGTTCTAGTATTTCAGTAAGTCAACCCAAATTATTATGATTTGTGGGCCCAAATTCTTCTGGAATTCAGAACAAAACTTAAATGGAGGAAGTGCTTAAAATCTAGGAGAAGAGGAAGCAATACCCTGCAGAAAGTAAGAGAGAACAGATTTCTCCAAATGGCTTGCAATCGTTTCTTTGAAGCACTTCAGGTATGATAATCTAATTCTAAAGTCTGAGAATAAAAAATCTCTAGCTTGTTTTCTTAGATCGGACATGACATGAGGTACATCTAATCTATCAAGCAAAAACACACGGAATTTTTTACCTCGAGAAAGCCAAGTACTTTGTTTGCATATTGCCGCATAGATTCTCCACAGCATCCTTCAAATCCAAGAGTTCACAACAAACTTTTCTGATTCCCTGCAGTCACAAACTTACTTAAGTTAGTGGAAAAAATACGCAGCCATCTGACCACAGTAACATTCATAAAATCAACACAAAAGGATGACATAATAGAAAACCATTTTCAATGCCCAGGATCAACACCAGTAGCTCCAACCTATCAAAATCCGGATCTATTGAATGCACAAAACAGGGAAAGATGCCATTAATACATCCGAACACTACAATCACTAAAATCTAATTCAATGCACTTAGAATTTCGAATCAAATCAACCGAAAACAACTTAGAACAAGGCAAAACACCAAGAAACACACTTCTGCAATAGTATGAGAGAAGCCCAGAAGACAAAAACGGCTCTTGACGCTAATTGAGCTCAAAATGAAGAAACCCCAGATTCAAAAATAAAATATTTTCTCGAATAGTCACAAAAAAAAAATTAAATACAAAATTTAAGGTCCAAACTTAAGCCATTCTAGCTTAAATAAGAAACAAAGAAACATTTGGAAGAAGAAAACAAACCTTTTCTGTGTGAGACTGGTACGAAGAGTCGATCTTGGACTGAGAAGTAATGCTTTCTATAGAAGGGAAATCATCGTCTTCTTCACTGCTCTCCATTTCTTTTTCTGAAAGTGTTTTATCGCAAAGCTCCTCCTTTTCTCTTGAAATATTCAGTTATGCGTAGCTAAGTAATCAAATTAAAGCTCGAAATATAGTAAGAAAGAAAGTAGTGGCAATGTGAGGGTCAGCTAGATCCTAGAGGACAAGTTGGCCTGTCACTTTGGAACTTGCGCTCTACTGCTAGTTTTTTTCTTCTCTCAGAGATGGGAGGTTTTTCGATCTTGAGAGCTAGTTGTGATTGGTTGGTTCATTACCATAATCAATTATGGATTAAATTCAAGAAAAGATTAAGAAAAATAAATTGTTTTCCTTAATTACACTGATGCCTTTTTGTATGAGATCTCCTTAAAATGCATATATATTAGATTCAGTTTTATATTACTAAAATTGGCTCCAAAATACTTCCACTATTTAAACTTTAAATTTGTCCATCAAGGGAATCTTGTAAAAATTATGCAAGATTTGTATTTTAGTCTTTGCCTAGCTAAATTTGTGTAAAAACAAAATTCAGCTATTTTAGAGGGTAATTTTCTCCTTTAATTTCACCATGAGATTACTTGGTGACTTTGCAATGGTATTTTTTTTGTGTATGTCTTTTCATAAACTATGAAGCTTAGTTAAAATAACATAGAAAGAGAAAGTTTTTGTATTATAGTTTAGTAGTTTTTACATTTATATTTTGTATTTTAAAAAAATTATCATTTATATTGTTGTAAGTATAAAATAGATTAAATAATATAAAATTTAAAATGTAAATTATTATACATACAACAAAATTTAAGATATAAACTATAATTTTTTAAAAGGTAATGTAAGTTAAAAGAACAATATTTAAATTATAAGATCGTCATAGTAATTTTTTAAAAAATAAAAAATCTTAACTACCACCTAGATGAATACTTAGAGTTGGATTTAGGACTCTAATCTCGGTCGTAATTACAACCAAAAGTTTAAAAGAGAGAGATGACTGTAATTACATAATTGAAGGTATGATTTTTCATAAAAAAGAAGTTTGAAAGTAAACTATGTGTTATACTATTTTAAATATAATGCGAACACTAGAAACGTAAAGCCGTCTTAGCTCAGCTGGTAGAGCGCATGGCTTTTAACCATGTGGTCGTGGGTTCGATTCCCACAGACGGCGAGACTTTATTGTTTGATCTATTTTTTTTTCACTCCTATTCGACTACCTGTAGAGCGCATGATGGCTTCCGCTTCACATCCCTTCACCAACACACCACCATCTCCTCCTCCATTACAGCAAACTGTGTCTTCAACAACAAGAAGAGCTCGGTCTATCATTTCCATATCTACTGTGTTTTCCGTACCAAACTTCTATGCTTCGTCTTTTACTACAATTAGTGACTTCTTGGACCTCCCAAATTCCGGTGGTGTCAAGGCCTTGGACATATTTTTAAGACCATTCATTTAAATGTATGAAGGTTGCAGCAATACATTGCTATGGAAGGTTAGCAGCAAAATGCTTTTCTGATGGAACTTTTCCCCCCTCCTATCTTAGGTTATCTATAATTCTTTGCAGTGCCATGGCCTTGTATGTTTCTCTGATTAATCTCTATATATGAAGCAATTTCAAAGTCAGGTCATTTTCCAAATGTATTTAGTCCTTCTTTGGCTCCAAGTATCTGAGCAATCTCTTATGGTTGAGTGGCTATGGAGTTCGCTGTTCACAAAGCTCAGAAAAAACTTGGTACTGTCCTTTGCTTCCTGGAGAATAGTTGGTGCAGGTAGCCTTAACTGGACATACTGAACAATCTTCCTCACAATTGCACAATCTAAAGACTTTATCTAGCACGGGTGAATCTTCATATTCCTCTCCTTTCATATGATGTAAGTGTAAGAACACCATGCTGATCTTAACATATTAACCTGAGATCCTTTCTTTCTGCAAATCCCTCTTGGCCCAATTCAATTCTACTCCACGTACCAGGTCTCCACAGGTCTATCAATGTCAGAAAAATGCAAAATAGTGCCCCAAATGTTCTTAACAGCAGCACATGAGAAGAACAAAGGATTCCTTTCTTCAGAATGCTGATTGCGCATTTGGGATATCCCTCAAGTCTGCGATATTTCCCCATTAGCAAATCCAGTATAGATAACCACACAATAAAGATATGCCTTGGAACCCCGAACAAGTTTGAGCTAGTCCACTCTTGTATTTTTGTGCCTCATCTGATCTCCTATAGACTTAACTGAAAGAATGCCAGATACACTCAGATGTCAAGATATACTGTCTAGTATACAAATAGAACCTTGAATGTTCTCCATTACAACTCACCTTGCATTTGGCTATTGCCACTCATCACCAACAATTAATGTAGACACCTTTGCATCGCTAGAGTTTTCAGTTTCATAAATCAGTCTAGTTCCATATTTTTTAGCAAGAGGGCCACGAGGATGCCATTTATCTCACAAGAGAAAAGTTTCTTCCCCATTTCCAACAGCGTGGCTGGTATTCCCCCAAATGGCATATCTAAGCTTCATGAGTTCCTTCCAAGACCAAGAACAGTCAATAAACTTTCAAGCTCCGGTGAAGTCTGTCTATCTTTGAAAAGGTAATTCATACGCCATTTGCCACCCAGTGTGATCATGGCCAGGGGGACTGTTGCCCCTTAAATCTTGAAAGGGTCTGACACTCAGGTTTTCAAGGCATCATCATAGGATAACCACACAGCATGTTTGATATGGTTTTGGTGTTAAAGTCAGAAGCAATAGAAATAAGCATTTAGCAAAGTGTATTGTTTTTTGAGCTTTTCCATGTCCTTGAGAGGATTAGAATGTCTTAATATCAATGCCTTTTCTACAGAGGTGTTCATTTTCTCAATTCAAGGTCTCATGTGTTTCATCATATTGGAGTGCTGGAATGAAAAGAACATTAAGGAATTTAGCAAAACTCATTGCTTCTGCAAATAGATTACCAGTAGATTGCTAGAGCCTGCACTGCATAAAGACTCTGCTGCATTTGACGCTTCTTCCTGTAACATTTCTTTGAGCGATTTCTTGTGGATTGCAGAGTTCTTAACTCTTACTGTTCTCTCTAATAAAGACTCCTCTTTGGAACATAAAACTGTTGAAGCATGTGGTAAAAAATCACACAAATCCGAGCATTTCAAACTCTTTTAGGCATTTTCATTTATAAAAAGAAACACTGGATCCTTACTATAGAATTGTATATTTTCAATAACTTGACTGAGTTCTGGCCTTAAATTATCATAGATTCACTTGTGGATTCTCACTGATATTATATTCTCCTTATTAGTTCTTCGAGAGGCAGAGGCTTTTTACTGCCATTTTCAATCCAACGCGTCTCGCCATTGGAGAAGGCTCAACTTTGGGAGCTCTTATATTCGACATTGAGCTTGTCAGCCTGAGGAATCAGTGAAGCAGATATCTTGAATCTAAAAGACAAAACTTTGTACACATTCTTAAGCAAGCCATCGGAATCCAATCAGTTTACCAGTAATCAAGATTTTTGTACCCTATACGCAGGACAACAATTGTGTTCGAGTAATGCTAAAGAAACTCCTTTTGTCTGAGACGTCACTGTTGTCATAACGGGCTTTTGACCCCTTTTTCAAAATAATTGAGAAATATCAAGAAAATTTAGGGGAAAAAAGAAGAAGAAAATTGCAACAGGCTCCTCTCTCCCCTTATCTGTCAGATTCTAGCCTCCACAGTAAAATCAATCCATCAACAGCCCCCTTTTCTCTCCTTACCGACCAGCCTTTCTCCTCCATTTTTATTCATCGACCAGACCTCTCTTTCCCTTTAGCCAAGACTACTCAACCATCTCTACCCATCACAGACCAAACCAATAGCCCCTCCTATCTCCTTACACCTATAGCCCGACTAATCACCATCACTCACCGACCATCACAAACACAACACGGCCCATAAATCACACCAACACAACCTTAAAAATCCGATCTTTTTCTATCTTTTTTGCATGTTTCAATATTGGCGTGTAAGACATGCGCGCTACGCTCCACAGTACATACCGGCGCGCTAGCGTGTGAGGCGCGTGTGCCCCCACTGTCCAATTTGTTTCTACAGTAGGACTATTCTCATAATAAAAAAAATGGTTTTCATTTTTCCATTAAAGAATCAACCATGTGGGAGTATTATTTTAAATGGTTCATGTTACTTAAAAGTTGAAAATTTTAAATTGTTGTCAATATACACACTTCTGTGCGCACGCATATATGAATCTAGGTTTGTCAATAAGAGTTCAAATGATAATTGCATTGAATATATCAGTTCAAGTTCGTGCAAAATAAAATGAACATAAATTAAAAGAAAGAAAGGGAAAAAAAACTGTATTTAAGATCCAGGGAAATTAAGTGAAATAATATTTTATAGATCCCAAATTACAATATCAGACGTTGCACTGAAGAACTTATACTCGACGTGATACAAGCATGGGGCACAACTGGAGAATTAGAGCTGGCAGTTCCCTGGACATTATTGCATAAGGCAGATATTAGTTTTCCAGGATCGGATGAGATGATGTCAACATTGCCCATTACAGTGTTGGTGCCCGTTACCCCATCAGCTGAAGATCCAAGCATGGCAGGGCGTAGTTTTCCTAATCCAAAGTGTCCTGATTTCGTTACCAATCTATTGTATGTTTTTTTTTTTTATTGTCGAAAGGAGTTTGTAATATCTTAACCTTTATTCAACGAAGATTCATGTGATTTAAGGTGGAAAAGTAAGAGAAAATTTGTAACGTGAAGTGGTGTACTGTGATGAAAGTTAGAAAAGAAGGAGGTCTTGGGTTGGGTTTTTTAATGTATAAAAATATATTCATGCTTTTCAAATGGATATGGTCATATGCATAGTTTTAAGACCCGGCCCGGTGGTCGACCCGGTCCAAGGCCCGGGTTCCGGGTTTTGACCGGGTCACCGGGTCTCGGCCGGGTCGGCTGGGTCAAAAAAAAATTTAATTTTTTTTTAAAAAAATCAAAACGACGTCGTTTTAACAAAAAAAAAACAAAAAAAATAAAAGTCAACGGGTTTGGGGCTAGATGTTGACCGGGTCTTGCCGGGTCAACCGGGTCCCGGGTCGACCCACCGGGTCGACCGGGTCTGGCCGGGCCAATTCCCAAACGGGTTTTGGCATTCACCCGGACCGGTCCCATGCCCGGGTCGGCCGGGTCCCGGGTCGACCCGCCGGGCCGGGCCGGGTTTTAAAACTATGGTCATATGGAGGCTAAGCTTATCATGTCATAGCTTATAGAAATAGGTAACATTCTATTTTTACTCCTAAATTTTTGAGAATGGAATCCCCAAAATTACATGGTTATATTTTTCCTATTTTGAAAAAGATATTTTATTAATTTTGGATCCAAATAGTATTATTAGCTTAGTACTATGTCAAAACATTAAAATTATAATTGGTGATAGATCCTTCAGTCTCTTTTGGTCTGATGTGTGGATAGGATCAAATGATTTGTGTAGCATTTTCCTCGAGCTTTACAAAGTTTCTGCTATTTCAAAATGATTTGGTCATGAGATGGGTCAATGTTGAATGATCATTGAACGATGAAATTTGGTTTGGCGCAAGAACCTCTTGTCTTATGAAGAGCAACAATATCATCAATTACTCTCAATGCTGAGGCAATGATAATTCAGCACAGAAAAGATGATAAAATTATATGGGCATGTAATTCTCATAGAAGCTTCTTAGTTAAGTTTTATTACACCCTAATTGATAATACCTCTTCTGCTAATGATAGAGTCTTTAAAGCTAACGTCTGGATTAAAGGAGCCCCTCCAAAAGTTCAGGTGTTCCTTTGATTGGCAATCCAAAACAAAGTTAGTACAAGAGTTTTTTTTTTTCATCACCAAAATGTTTTGCCTGTCACTCAAGCTTCGTGTGTTTTTTGTAAATCAAATTTGAAAACTTCATAGCATCTTTTTATATACTGTAACTTTCCTAGGAGTGTTTGGATGAAAGTTTTGGATTGATGAGATATCTAATGTTGTTTACTGAGCACACTAAACTTAATACTTTTGTAGTAGCTCGGAATGATGCAAGACAAATTTCAAAGGTTAGCTTAAAGATTAATCTTCAATAGTACTACTTAGGGTATTTGGTTGTTAAGGAACAAAATTATTTTTGAGGAGGGAACTATAAACTTGTTTGATTATTTCACCACCATCCTTTATCAAGTTGTTATTTGGTTGTATATCCTAGATTCAAACTTAAATTATGATATAATTAAAAATCTTAGGTAGTGTCTTTGTGTTTATCGTAGCAGATTTTTTTTTGAAGTTTTTTTTGTATTTCTTATATTTTGCTTTTGCTATTGTTTTTATGGTCTTTTTCATATATGACATTAAAAAAAGAAGAAGCTGAAGATCCAAGTACAGTGTCGTATGTTACATCACTGATTTGGATAGCAGACTCATTCCCAAAGCCATTACGGTTGAAATGTTGGTCAATAATAATAGGGTTTCTTGAATTTACAAGTACTGTGTGATAGTCTCGAAAGTGATCTTCCTTCCTAACATATCATGATCCACCCTAGAGAACGAAGAAACCATAACATCAGTACTAATTTCTGGCTCTTTCTGATCTATTGTTAC
Organism: Populus alba; assembly: GCF_005239225.2. Classification (NCBI taxonomy): domain Eukaryota; kingdom Viridiplantae; phylum Streptophyta; class Magnoliopsida; order Malpighiales; family Salicaceae; genus Populus; species Populus alba. Next base: position 1,974,479 of record NC_133298.1, on the reverse strand, counting down.
CCTCCCATGTCTTGATTCTTGCACCATTCAGTGTAGCTTTTAACATGGACCTGATCTTCTAGTGTTTCATAAACTCCATCCGTTCCTAGACTCCCAGCGCTGCACAGAGAGAGTAATGTTTCAAGAAACAGAAGAGAAACCATTGATGGCAATAAAATCATCACCTAATTGAACAGAAGAAAATGTGCATAAGAGAAACCTTAAAGGTTCGATGACCAGTTCCTATAAATTAAAGAGTCTTGGACACTGACACGGTTTGATGCAGAAATATCAATTCCATTAGTAGTCGGGCTGTCTTCTAGCTGGAGATGTTGACATCTGATCACATTGATTGATGGCTATGTGACTCTTAATTTTGACTGCTGACATGTTTCAAGTGACTTAGACGCTGGAGGCCATTACATTTGCTGAAATGGAGATTCTGCAGGCACAAAATTCATTACTCACACGATCAGAAAGTTGAGAAAGGTGTTCTTGTATGTTTCGAGGATGATGATGATGATGAAGACTCAACGTTGGATTGATCAATCTTACCACGCGACGTCTCGAGCTGGCAATAGCTAGCACTCGTTGACTATCATAGTGAAATGAGTGACAGTCCAGAAGAGGAAAATATGGAAGAAATTAATTAAACTCATTGAATAGCTAGCGACATGCATTCCGCAAGCTTTCCACCATTTTCATAGCTTGTTTGAATAGTATATCAGTGGTTATTTTTTTTATATTAAAATATATATTAATGATATTTTTTTTGTTTTTTTTTTAATATTAGTATATTAAAATGATTTTAAAATACTAAAAATATATTAATTTAAAATTAATAAAAAAAACAAAATCTTCCACTATAAGAAACGAGACCCATTGATCTCTCAAAATCAACACCAACCCATGAATCAAAGCTTTTTGGTGGGCATTACAAAGTCATTTAATCTGCAACAATTTTATGAAAGTGATTGGAATATTGGATGGAGACAGGTATATATACTATATATAGGATTAGCACAGGCACCAATGGTAGGAACAGGAATGTTAGGAAAATAATAAAAAAAAATTGTCTTAAATATTTACATCCTTTTCCAAGACTCACAATATTCATAGCTTCTAAATCCTCCTCATTCGGTCTTCACCTAAGATTTAAGTCAATGACTTCGTCAAAAAAAGTCAAACTATCAAAGCTAACAGTTTTAGTATGATTTAATTTGATATTTTTAAGAAATAAAGCTAATTAACCACACTGCACGCAACATCAAATGACCCTTTCTATTTGTTTGTTCACTCTTCATCATTACAACTTGGCGGTTTTAGGGCAAAATGAAGGCATTACCTCCAAACCAATGTTCAAAATAAAGGTATTTTCTATGGCTTATAACTTTCCGGTAGCACATTATTTTCCGGTGTGAGAATTCGGAGTCTGCCACATCTCTTTTATGCTAAAATTGATAGAGATTGTTTGAATCCTTAAAAACAGCCAAATCCCATGCACTTTCTTAATTTATTATGTTCGAGCTAGGCTTGCATGGTGAGATTATCATTGTAAATTCTAGCAGACAAAGAGAATTGATTAAAGAGAGATTTATATAATTATTAATTTTAGAATTTGTAGATTATTTTAAGTGCATACTGGGTCTATATATTAACGTTAATAATAATAAAAAAATAGAAGAAGAGGAGGTTATTCCATTCTTTGATTTTTAAGGCAAAAAAGAAGATACTCAACTTGATGAAGTAATTTATCACTTTTATTTTTATTTTTTTTCTTTCAAAATAAAATAATGTTTTCTAAAAATAAAGTTTCTTTTTTTTCTTTTTCATATTCTCCATGTATTTTTTAATTCATCAATGTTAAATTGAAATGATAAATAAAGACTAATATAAATAAACTATTCAAGAAAATAAAACTTAATATAACTTACAATATTTTTTATTAAATTAAAAAAAATATTCTTGCACTAACTTACACATCAAATAAAGAAAATAAATTTCACAACCATGCCCAAATATTTATTTATTTATTAGATAAATTAGAAAAAAAGTGGTCTTATGGATGTAAAAAATGAGAACAATCTCTCACAAAATTATGCTCTCAATTACCCTTTTAATTAAAACATTTGGAAACCTAATTAATTTTCTCACGCAAAACCCATTATTAAACCTCACTTTCCTTTTTCTCTACTCTTTACTCTCTCTCCCCTTTCCCTTTTTAAAAAAACCACATCTTTGTAAGCCCTCTCCTCTTTCGCTTTTACTCTCTCTCTCTCTCCTTCCCAAAAGCAACAAGGAAACAAACATCAAGGGAGAGAGAGATACCAAAAAAATCCCTCTCAGATCTCTCTCTTTTTGAAAACCCCCAAATTTTGAATTTTCAAAAATGAGCCAGAAATCACTGATCTATGCATTTGTTTCTCGAGGAACTGTGATTCTTGCTGACTACACTGAGTTCAGTGGGAATTTCAATTCCATAGCTTTTCAATGTCTCCAGAAACTTCCTGCTACTAACAACAAGTTTACTTACAACTGTGATGGCCACACTTTCAAATTACCTCGTTGACAATGGCTTTAGTAAGTGCTTTTGATTTGTGGGTTTTGTTTAGTTTTGAGGTTTTTATGTTTTCAAAGAGTTTTTGTTCTGGGTTTTCTGTTTTGGTAACTCGGTTATCATTAATTTTTGCTGTAAGAGAGCGTTTGTTTGGTTTTTGTAGATTTTATTTAGGGAGTGCGGTTGATGAGACATGAATTGGATCTGTTTTGATTATCTTGAAACTGTGGCTCGACTGTAGAGAGGATTTGTGTTTTTGGGTTTCGGAAAATGTTATGTTTAATGCAAAACCTAAGAATTCTAACGTTCTTAAATAACATATGAAAGTGGTATATAGGATTCTAAGTGACTTTGCCTTTACGTCGAAGATTGACTTGAGTGTTTTTGTTGTTGCAGCTTATTGTGTGGTTGCAGCTGAATCGGCTGGAAGACAAGTACCTATAGCTTTTCTGGAGCGTGTTAAGGATGATTTTGTGACAAAATATGGCGGTGGAAAGGCTGCCACAGCCCAGGCCAACGGTCTTAACAAGGAATTTGGGTGGGTGATCTAGCTGGGTTAAGACTGTTGAGAGAAGAGGGTGAAGTTTTGTTTTGCTAATGTTGTTGATAATTGAGGTGAACTGTTAACTTGTTGCAGGCCAAAATTGAAGGAACATATGCAATATTGTGCTGATCATCCTGAAGAGATAAGCAAGCTTGCCAAAGTGAAAGCTCAGGTCTCTGAAGTTAAGGGTGTCATGATGGAGAACATTGAGAAGGTAGGGGACCTTTTTCCCACCTGAAACACAGTATCACATTTTTCAAGTTATATTTTCTTGTGATACATGATTGATGAGGCACAAGTTTTGTTGTTGAATCATTAGTGCTAGAATGTTAAAACGTCTAAAAGTTGCTTCATGTGTGTATTCATGCAAGTTTGCTTGTTTATGTGCACGTGGGCACTTGGGTGTGTGTGTGTGTGTTTTGTCACCGAGTGTAAGTAATTTCATGTTCCTGACAAGATTATTATTTTCAAATTACTTTTCATGCAATACTTTGGTTTAAAGCTGTCATAAGTATTTCCATTGAATCATTAGGTTTTACCAAAATGTTCAAAAGTTACCTTATTTGTCATATGTGTAGATTCTTTCAGGTGTACTTGTCAATGTGCCTTTTGAATGTGTGGACATGTATGTGTTATTGAACATCAGTTCATTGAGGTTTCTGTTTAAGTGGGATGGCATTCCCATTTTTTGGTGCGCAGGTAGCTTTAATTGCTGAATTGAGTCTTCATCACCAGTTTATTTGTGTGCTTTCCCTCCGAAGTTGTTGGACTTCTTATTTCTTTGTGTTCATTGGTGTAGACTAGATGGACACTTTTTTCTCTGTATTTCCGTGTGTTTTCTTATGTTTGCAGATTATGAAATTCAGCTGACCCCATTTTGAATTAATGTGTTCACTTCATTTACTGTCAAGATTGAGCTGCACTTGGTTCCTCTTAACACATGGTGTTTTCAAGGTTTGAATAAAAGAGATCCTTTTTCTGTATTGATACAGGTTTTGGATAGGGGGGAGAAAATAGAACTTCTTGTGGACAAGACTGAGAACCTTCATCAACAGGTCAGTGACTCTCTCTCTCTCTCTCTCTCTCTCTCTCTCTCTCTCTCTCTCACACACACACACACACACATGCCCGCACGCAGCCGCACACACATATTAATGACATTTCTAGGGAGCAGTAAGCTGTTCTAGAAAGTTTTGTTACTAAATGAAATTTAAGGAAAACATGTAATCATCTAAATGAAATTTACTTCGTTGTTAGTTTTTATACCTGTTTCACAACAATCATATCGCATTATAGCAGCACCATCTTAACACGCCTTTTGACAATTTATCTAGATGCATTCCTAATCTTCGTTGTTTCAGAAAGATACTGATCCCCTTTTATTGTTTGTGGAAATTGGTAAACTGTAGGCACAAGACTTCCGCAGTCAAGGGACACAAATCCGGAGAAAAATGTGGCTGCAGAACATGAAGGTTAAGCTGATTGTATTGGGTATACTGATTGTCTTGATCCTCATCATAGTCCTCTCTATTTGCAAAGGCTTCAATTGCTGAGAGTGAGAGATGTTTTTGAAGGCTTGATAATACTGTTTCTAGAGCTTTTGCGAGTTACAAAAGCAAATACCGAATATATTGTTATGACTGTGTGTAGCAGCAACTAGTGATTTCTTTGATATATCGTCCAAGAACTTTATTTTTGAACGTGAATGGAACCCTATATGTTATTTGTCATATCATTCCAACGTTTCTTGGTTGATGGATAAAATTTTGGATTGTCACCATACTTTGTAACCCTCCTGTTTCTAGAGCTTTCTTAATCTTTTGCATGCACGCCAACTTGTTACCTGAGCAAAAACTACTCTCCATATTAGAATTTTCATGGCACCTGTTTCAATTCTTGCAATCCCAGAATAGGTTTCGTGGTTTTGATAAATGATCGCATCGGTGATACAATCATTAAAGTTTGGCTTGAAGATTTTAACCAATGTAAATCAACCATTGACAAGAATCATTCATTGCCCTCCGCGAGTTGCATGCGAGAATAGAAGCAAAAATCAATTGAACCCGGTAAAAAAAAAGAAAGAATGTATTTTATATAAATTCATCACAAACAACAAAATTCAAGCACAAGCAGAGAATCTTGAGATCAAGTATGGTTTGCGTATTCCAATTTTGGCAGAGAAACAGAGTTCAAATCCTGCCAGCAACAAATCACAAAAAAAGAGATTAAAATCCTTCCTTTTTGTGCCTTCATTGCTTCCCCAATCTTAAAACTCACCTTTCCTCTCTCCACCGACAAATCACCAAATAACCATCACTTCTTTTTCTCATTCTCCCTAGAAATCCCCTGGGATTTTATTTCTACCACTCACCAAATCAGAATTTCTCCCACAAGGCCAAGCCCCCTTCCCTCCTCTTTTCCCACCTCTCCCCACAATTCTTATAACTAGTCTCATCAGGAAACCTTGGCAACCACCTAGGAATATGCAAACCCCTGGAATCCAATTTCATCTATTTCCAAAGAAATCGAATTCCTCCTCAAAGAAAATCGAATTCCCTCTTGGAATAGGCTTGGCAAAAGGGATTTCATCACTGAACTCAACAAAAAGATTTAATATCTTTAAAACACACCAGACCTTAAAAGGCCAATGCCACTACTACTACAATGCAGCGTGGATCCTCCTGTAAAACCCTGTACAGTTGACATGTCATGTAATGAGTTGATGATGTCAAAGATGTTGACTGAGTGCGGTTGGATGCATTGGAATATGACACAGGCTGTTTTGGCTAGTGTTTGGAGGTAAAGGGTGGCTATATGGGTTAGGGTTTCAAGAGCTGAGAGTTGTGTGGACTTAAACCCTACTGGATTGGCAGATTTGTGATACTGCTGTTTTTGTTATTTTGAAGGCATAATCTGATGGATTTTCTGCTGTGGTGGTGGTGTGGTGGTGGGTTTTGGAAGCGGGTTTTGTTGGATCTTTTGTGGGGCTTTGGTTTCATGGTGATTGGATGGACGGTCATGGAGGAGGAGGTAGAAGAGAGGCTGATGATGATTGGCGGAGGGGGAGGAGGAGGATTCTTCAAAACCCTAACAATGGATAATTAATCATATCTTGGATTTTGTGCTTGACAAGACTTGAACCCTAGCTGCGCTCCAATTTCTCTAGAGATGATCCTTTTGGCCACCGAACGACTAATACTATTTTTTCACTATCATTGTGATTTAAAACTACTTATAAAGAAAGTAATTAATTGAATTAACTGATAAAAAATTAACATTGGAAAAGGAGAAAAAGAAAATTAAGAAAATTATCAAAACCATGCTCTTCTGTAAATTACTTTCATTATAATTTATAGTGCAATTTCTCATATATTTAATAATTTTTCAATAATTTAATCTTCCCCTCCAACTCCTTACAATTTTTAAATAAAAAAAAATATTTTCTTTTCTTCACTCTCATCCCCTTATTTTTCACTCCATCCATTCCAAACAGAAGAAAGAAAAATTCCAATGGAGATGTGTTTATATTTGTATACTTTCAAAATATGGAATATGGGCCTTTTCTGATATGGAACATGGGCCCTCTCTGAATATGTGTTGCTAAATACTTTTGGCCCAAGACTACTTCCTACGGGTCTCTCTGCCTTTTAACCGTTTTAACCACCTCTCTCAAGCCTTTGAAAGGAGAGAAGCAAGAATCAAGAGGCAGCTTAAAAGTGGTGTCGCCAAATTAGCAAGCTTGTAGCTTAACTGGTAATAAAATCCTTTTTCCACCAAGAAATTTCGTGTTTGGATCTCTCTTCTGTAATAATAATTATAAAATATTCTCTCATCTGTTCTGGGAACCAGTGAAGAGGTAATTCAATCACTACATGATTGAGAGAAGCACTTCTAGTAAGTTTACTGCAACAGATTACAAAAGGAAAAAAAAGAAAAAAGAAACAGAGTTGAAAAAGAATCTTTATCATATTAAGTCAGTCTGTGTCCTTCTATTGATTTTTTCTCCATGAACCTTGAAAAGAGTAGAAGAAGATGAAAAAACTAATAACATGAATAGTCATATAGAGAGCTAAAAAGGGAAGTAACATGGCATCTCCTACAGTAGACCTCCTGACTAGCGAGATCATTTTGGTTCTTGAGAATGAAGCATCATTGCTTGGATGACTTGCTGATGAAATTTACAAAATCAAGATGGAGTTCATAAGCATGAGATCCTTTGTAGAAAGATTTTCTCGCCGAAGGAGAGAAAACCAGGGTGGAATTACATCATCGACAACTTCATGTATTACAAGAATAGGCAGCAAAATTCGATCGGGTAAGTACACTAGGCTTTTGAATCAACCATTTACATTCCCAAGAATATCTCTGTGAGGCATCAAATTGCAGCAAAATTAAGAAGGAACCATTTTGCATTATGATACTAGAATATGGATGAAAAGTCATGGCGACTCCTGTCTTTTCATCGAAGATGTCTTCGTTGGGATTGAAAATGTAAAATGTGACTGTTGGGGTGGTTCTTAACGGGAAAACCATGACGATCTGTTACTTCTTTAGCCGGAATGGGTGGTTTAGGTAAAGATAACTCTAGCTGCTACTACCTACAACTGCCAAGTTGTGAGGCCACATTTTGATTGGTATGCTTGGATCACTGTTTCTCAAAGTTATGTTATTGAAGATTTATTTAGAGCCATGATAGCAGGACTTGTAAAAAGCAATAAAGGAGGACGTTCCGATGAATTTGAGCACCATGAGTTACAACCAATTGGTGGAGATTCTGGTTAACTTCTTACATGGAAGGAAATATGTGATTGAATATATTAGATGATGTGTGGAGTATATATAGATCTCTGTAGTGAATAAATGTTGCACTTCCTGATAGCATGAACGGAATCAGAATTTTGCTCACAACTCGAAAACAAGATGGAAGTTTCTAACGGTAGGAATTAGATCGATCATGACGAGAATGGACTTCTCCGTTATGTAATAGAAGAGTCACAGGCTCACAGCCTCTTCTCGACTAGACGAAGGAGACATGAGTTCCATTCAGGCTTCGCCTGGCAGATTGGGATGACTTGGATGCTGGGCAGATACAGATAGAGCCTCACTCATAGATAGAGGAAGAGTAACGCATGTTATGGGCATCGGATCAGATAGCCCTTCGGGGAACCAACCGCACATCCAGTTCCGTTCAAGCTTCGTTTTTCATTTGGGGCTGGAAGCCATGTTCATCAGCTTCTACCTCTTGAAAAGGACGAGGCTTGGGCATTGTTTTGGATTGAAGCTTTTTCAAGCAACAATGGATGTTGCCCACAAAATTTGGACTTTTAGCAAGGAATTTTTCTGAAAAATGTAAAGGCTTACGTCTAGCAATTGTGGCTTTGTCCGGTCTCATGTCTACCAAGAAGTTAGGTTCGAGTGGAGGAAAGTCAATAAAATCTTGAATATAGTCCTGAGCTTGGATTCGTAAAGAGAATATTGATGCTGAGTTTTAGTGACTTGCCTTGTCAATTAAGAAATTGTTTCTTATATTGCCGTGTCAATCGGAAAACTTTCCAAGTTAGAAAACGCTGGCTATTAACGAAACCAAAATCAAGGAGTTTTGGGTGTGTGGCTCATAGACAAATGCCCTTTCTGGGATGTAAATTTAATTTTTTTTGTTGATAGAGATGATTGATAGGTTAGGGGTGTGGGGCACCGTCCTCACGGTATGGTAAAGGAGTATTATTAAAAAAAAATACATGATGTAAATCTAATTTGATATTGTTAGGTATTGCCATTAGTGGGACTACCCCACCACCAAGCAAGTGGTAGCTCCATTAGTGCCACTAATGATGGCATGTTGGCCCCTCCATGATGGACATTCATTGCCTATAAAAGAGGCATGCAAAGAGAGCCAAATTGTGAGAGAAGAGAGAACGTGAGAATGAAGTGAAGAGAAAGAAGAGAGAAAGAGCTGCTGCCATGGGCAGCAGCCCTGCAGCTGCAAGGCAGCAAGAGAGATGGGAGTTGAGTGATGAGATCCTCCTCCATGTATTTATTGTATTCTTTCTCTACTCTAATAAAATGGACTCTCTCCCGTGGATGTAGGCGGTTTTGCCGAACCACGTAAAATATTGTGTCTCAGTGTGCTTATCCCTCCGTTGAGCAATTATCAGTTCATCACCGGTCACCGGATTCCGCGCCCAACAATTGGTATTAGAGCTGATGGTTTAAGTGGTGTTTGATTTTTTGCTCAAAAATGAAAGTTGTCAAAATGGAGTTTTGACCATACCACTGTGTAGAGGAGGAAGAGACGAAGCCATTGGTGAAAACCGCGTCGAAAACGGACGTCGGAATATCCTTCACGCGCTGTCACGCTCCGGCGAGGTGACTGGCCACGCGCGCAGACGCGTGCAACGCGTCTTCTTCGCCCGGATGGGCTGACCCGACCCGAATACCAGACGACCCGACCCACGTGGCTGACCCGGATAAGGATGACGTCATCATGACGTAATTTGTGACGTCATCATGCACAGTAAGCATGGCCCAAGATGACATCAACATGATGTATTGGTGACGTCAGCAAACACAGTCAGCATGTCATGCCAGCGACCAGTCAGCGGACACGTCATCACAGTGGGACCCACATGCCATGTCATCAGCCGCGAGCCGAGCCACGCCGAGCCGAGTTGAGCCGAGCCGAATTGGAACTGAGCCGAGCCGCGAGCCGAGGGATAGGATCAAGTGTAGCTGATCCTACGTGCAATCGGATCTGAGATTGAATCTGAGCCGTTGATCAGGCCAAAATTGTTTTGATCAAATCTTAGCCTTTTGAAGTGCGATTTGGACGATTCAAGACATGTTTCCAGCTAAGTTGATCATTCCGGATGCAATGGTACAGTCCGATCGTTGAGATTCGAGACCGAAAATGGAAGTGGTGAATTATGAAAGAGAGATTGCCCGATCAGAAGGCATCTGAGGGTCTGGACTGAGGTCGATGGAGATGAAGAAGAAGAAGGTGCACATGTTTACCCAATTTCATGTGCTAAACTGTTAAATGGAAAAATGTAATGCCTTGATGGAAGGCAAAATTGGGACACTCAGGACACCCGAGATGTGGATGATTTGAGGTGTAGAGTGGAAATTGATGAAGACCAATCTTGACGAATCTAAACACTAGTAGTCTCGCTAGATGTTGAAAAATCATATATTAAACCTGTATATTCCAGATCACTTGTAAAGGAAAGCCGCAACAGAGCTAGCAAATGGTTGTATATACGGAGAGACAGTACGATGGATAGATATGGCCTAAGAAGTTCTGTCTAGGAGATTGGGTTTTAAGCGGGACCAGTGTGACCCCTCCAATCTTTCCTGGGAACTTGCTTAGTAGAAGGATTATCCATACGGTACTATTTTCGTATATATAGCAGTTTGTAATAAAACGGTTGAAGACTAGCAGGATGACGGCATAAGAGGAACAGTTGGGTTCCGTATGATCAAGGATCTGATGGAGTGGCGATTTCTCCAAAGAAGTTAGATTCGGTGACTGTGATTTCTCAAGGGGAGAATTGATGAAGACCCTGATAATGGAAGAGAAATACAACAAGGGGATAAAGATTGGCACCCTATTTTGACTTGGCCAGGTGTTGTGACAGGATGAGCTGCTGTCAAACATAAGCAAGGAATAAGGAGAAATCTGGAGAACAGAAATTGCACGAGGGCACACGAAGATTGTGCAGGAGTACCCGAGGGATCCAATGAGGTACTGTAATGAGACAACAGGTGCAAGGAGAAGAAGTGTTCCCAGATGAAGCTCAGAGCAGAGACTGTTAAAGTTTGTACAACAGGAAGTCTTTTATGCTCTTGATGAAGACAACAAGCGAAGACCTTTCCAATGCATGCAAGGATGGAAAGAGAGCTGTTGCAGAGGCACCTAATTGAGGGGGTGCGAACGCCTGTGATAAAAGGCGACCGCCTATGATGAAAGGCGAAGACACCAAAAAGAGTGGTGTAGGAGGAGCAGTCAAGCAGAAAGGCGTAGAAGCTCCAAACATAGAAATCGAGGTGGAGGATTGCGAGGAGTATACCGCAACTTTCTCTTTCTATGTAGTCAGTGGCAGTAATCTCTCCCAAGTCCACATGGTGGTAGAGAATCTTGGAGCCACTGGAGTCATCCCCAATGAAGGAGGATGAGACCGCCCCATGACAACGGGCGGAGACACCTTAGAGAGAAGGTGTGAGGGCTATGAAATGAGCCCAAGATCAGGCCCCCAGAGCCGATGTGATGGCTAGATATAAGTGGACAGATGGATAGCCAATGAAGTGGCTATGATGAGTATGAAGACAAATGCAGAATTGACTTTCATGGATATTGCCCCCATGCTAAAGATCAATGAGCTAGAAGACATTTGCCTTGGACAATAAGTGTGTGACTTGTGGAGCATTAAGACGCGGCTGCTATGAAGGAGCAGAGGGCATGCACAGGTTCCGGGAACGAGTTAACTCTTGTCAAGGTGGTGAGCTCGGTAATGGCATTGTAATACTCAGAGTATGGAGATAGATATGGATCAACCTTTAATGGGCTGCCCCCATGGTTAAAGGTGGAGAGCTACCTGGACTCTTACGACTAAGAGCGAGAGACTCATGGAGAAGTAAGACGTGGTTCCTATGGTGGAACAGAGGGCAGGCGCAACTCCTGGATGAGTAGACTATTGGAAGAGTGGTGGACTTTGATCATATTGAGATACTCAAATAATGACTGTCGCACTTGGAATATCCGTTTGAGGGGGTGTTGTAAGCCTTGGTGTAAGGCTTGATAAATCATTCCGGACCGAGCATGGCTGATACGCTCGAAGGGGAATGTTGTGTCCCAGAGACAAGCGTTAACACTCTCCAGATGTGATGTGTGAGACCATCTGGTTGAAGTGATCCTTTGGTGTAAGCAAGGGTGTGCTTTGGTGACTCTGGTGATTGAAAGGTTTGGCGAGTACCTGTAAACTTGGCCACAGACGCTCTCGGAATGGTAAGCTTGGAAGAGCTGCAAGATGCAAACTTGTGCTGAAGAAGCAAGAGGACAATTGCCCACATAAATGGCAAAGGGGGTGATTGTTAGGTATTGCCATTAGTGGGACTACCCCACCACCAAGCAAGTGGTAGCTCCATTAGTGCCACTAATGATGGCATGTTGGCCCCTCCATGATGGCCATTCATTGCCTATAAAAGAGGCATGCAAAGAGAGCCAAATTGTGAGAGAAGAGAGAACGTGAGAATGAAGTGAAGAGAAAGAAGAGAGAAAGAGCTGTTGCCATGGGCAGCAGCCCTGCAGCTGCAAGGCAGCAAGAGAGATGGGAGTTGAGTGATGAGATCCTCCTCCATGTATTTATTGTATTCTTTCTCTACTCTAATAAAATGGACTCTCTCCCGTGGATGTAGGCGGTTTTGCCGAACCACGTAAAATATTGTGTCTCAGTGTGCTTGTTCCTCCGTTGAGCAATTATCAGTTCATCACCGGTCACCGGATTCCGCGCCCAACAGATATATAGTGAAATAAAGCTACCCGCTCATGCTCATGTGGATGTAAACATATTGCTAAGCCTGTTTTTCTTGTTTTCTGTCTTGTGCAATATTCATTATTATTGCTGAAGGTTTCTCAACACTTGGGGCATCGCAAAGCTGCAGTAGCTACGGCACTTAACTGCATACCTTCACAATCCCGGATATGGAACTGATTTTAATTATGCATTCGGTACACCGTCATCATCAGATATATATATATATATATAAGCTGAAGAACTTACATGTCCTGGCAGGTGTTGAGGGAATGGAAACCTCATCGAATGACTTTGGAACCTAGAACAATACAGGCGATTTATCCTGACAAATGTGAGACTAGCAGATGAGAAAGACTTGTGTGCTGCAATTTACAACATGAAACTACACAAATTGTTTCTGAAAGCAGCTAATGAAGAGGGGCCATTAAGGATAGATGCACTTTCCTCACCTCATTGCCTTGAAAAGCTTAAACTAGTTGGAAAATTGGAAAAGGTGGCATGTTGGTTTCCTTCTCTTCACCCCGTCACATTTTTGCTCTTCTTATGGTCTAGATTAAGAGAAGATCCACTTCCTTGCCTACAAGCAGTGCCCAATTTGGCAAGGCTTATCGTCGTCAACGCCTATGTAGGCAACCAGTTATGCTTTCTTAATGGTTTCCAGAAACTCAAGATCTTGAGTACATACAACTGCAATCACCTAAATGAGATTGTTCTAGAGAAGGGAATGATGCCAGGTCTTCAAAGTTTGAGCCTTGGTAGATGCATGAAACTAAAGGCATTGCCTAATGGTATTGATATTCATAATTGTTAGAAGAGATCATAGATTGCATTCGTGGAGAAGGAAGAGTAGATCGCCAGAAGGTTAAGCACATTCCCAATACCAGCTATTATTTCCAAACACAATCTGGATTGTCTTTTGAAAGACTTTCTTGACAGATTGTACTACATAAAGGCGAGTTATGTCTTCTACTATATGAATTACAACGCCAAATTCTTCTCTCTCACTTGCACATGCACGCATCTGCATGCCCTTTTATTTGTTCTCTTAATAGAAATTATCATTGTTTGTGATTTAAAATTGCTTCTGATTATGCTGATTAACTGTGGTATTAATCTGCAGAAGTGATTTAGAAAGAATGGAATGCCTAATTGCTTAGTTTATGATTGAATAGTGAGCTGGTGTGATTTGTTGGATACGTCCAAATTGCACTCTTTTCCTTTTCCTTTGTGTGTGTTAGTTTCCATTTCTTAGAGGAAGTTTTTCTTTTTGGCTAACATGTTCTATGCTAACATGCCAGTTTTATTTTGAACCAGAACTTGCAGCATAAGTTCTCAGATGCATCACGGGCTAGTCAAAGGTCCTCTGCAGCCAGAGCATTGCTGTTGAACTCGTCTGCATCATAGTGACTCTAGACATCGATTCAAGGTGTCCAGTCCCAATATTCTAGGGTAATAATAATTGTGCTTAGCACCTCAAACTCTTAATCCCAACTGAAATAATTTGCTGCAATCCTAGAACTTATGTACAGATGCCATTAACCCTGTTATGTTCATAGGCTGGATGTCCATGTCCAGTTGCTTTGTGGTTAAACTACAGAATGTTGACCATCAAGCATGACATGCTTTATATTTGAGCAGCATTGGGCTACAAATTTCTTGCAGACATCTACTAGTGACTGGGCTTGGATCAACTAGAGCTTGAGCAAAACCTGTCCAGAATGAAAAAAGGAACTCGAAACTTAACCTCCAACTTAATTGCTCCCCTCTTCTCACCAACTGAATTGCTCCCCACTTCTCACCAACTGGGCTAAGTCTAATTATTACCAGAAGGATCACTCTAAGTTGATGTGATATATAGCAGCCACTTGAAGCTCATTTTGGACCACTCCAACTTTTTTGAATGGTGTATGGTAGGTAGTTCATCAAAGAACCGATCAAAGAAGAAAAAAACAGAGCTTAGGCCAAGATTCACGTGATAAAACAGTATGCACTCACAAGGTGAATTAAAAACACCTCTAGTTTTGAACACATTACAGCATCATTACTTATTCACTTTCCTATGATATCCAGAAAAGAAAAAAAAAAAATCTTGTAGATAAAGTCTAGTAAAAGGGACTCTGCCATCTGAATTGACCTAGAGTTTCACCAACATGACCTGACTAAGTAAGAAGTTAATGCTATTAGATCTAAGCAAGGACAGAAACGGGTCACCTTGATGAGCACACAAGGTTCTTAGCAGGTATCTTCAGATCATCAAGGATAATAGGCCACACTGTTTTCTATCTTTCTATATTACCCAATCACATTATTTTCAACTTCAACCTCTGAACAAATTGTTTCTTTCTCACCAATTTACAAGGAGACTATTCTTCCACCCATGAAAACGAGTAGATGAACACATTGACTCTCTTAAAGTCTTAATTCCAAGTTCAAGGAGACGGGTTCACACCCTTACAACTATACAGTATCAGACAACGCATCTACAGTGTTGCTAGCACATGTAATGGGTGCCCACCCTCACTGGCTCTAATAAAGACAGTGCCATAAGACAATTCAAGTTGGGGCACTAGACTTTAAGGTTTAAAAACTTCTAAAAGCAAGACATGACAATCTTTCTACCATAGATGGGACTTGGAAGTTGGGTCTGCATCAAGCACATAGCTTGGATGTTGCCATAATGTCCAAAACCCCATTAATGGGGTGGAAAAAGTCGTGCAGGCTTGGCACATGGAATTATTGCTAGTGGGAAAAAATATGACCTGTGCAATAAATCTTTCAAACCTCAGACAGAAAAGTTGATTGGTTTCTATTGATTTCACTTTTCAACACTTTATCCACATTAATTGCTTTATATTCAAAATGAAATTCATAATGCCATAGCTTTTCTTCTACTCCACCTATGTCAAAGCCATCATCCAATCCCCACTAACAAATCCCTTCAGCCATAGAACAACCCTCTTGATAGGTTGTCAAAATTCCTTGAAAGTATGAAACACATTATGGAGGGTAATGACTCATGATCATTACCTTGTAGATTCATGAGTGGGACCTATATCAGAAAGGCATAATGTGTTACGCAAGAAGAAAAGACAAAGCAATGTCAATTCTATGTGATGGGCTAGAGCTGGTTTGTGCCCTAACCCACATTTAACACAAAAGTTGAAGGGTACTCACATCTTGGACCCCATGGAGCCTTGCATAAGATCCAAATTTCACGCCTGGTTTCGTCTAATCTCTATCCTCTTTGGAACCCCATCAGTTCAAATGAATGAGAAATCTACATGACATATAAATCTCCATTTTTAAGGCAGTTTTACATTATTTTGCCCCTGTCTTATCAGGGATACGCAAGGATTTAGGGACAAAAGGATGGACCAAGTTTGAGGGGGAGAACAAAACAAAGTTAAGTGGACCTATGGATGATCATTTCTCATGAAGTGTTTGGTGTTAGATAGTTAGCATCCCATGTGGGAACAGCTCAGGTTGTTTTTTATATATATACATAGTTGTTCTCCTGATTTTTACTGCAAATTTAAGAGTTAATTAAGGAAAATAATCTTTATATTGATGAAGAAATCGGAGATTGAGATGGGGAGCACCCCCTGCACATGAAATTATTCCTTGTGATTTCATGACAAGAAGATTTTTTTTCTTGATGGTGCTATCAGGGTTTGTTGGTTAGCTATTTGGCTTTAATTTCTTTCTTCAACTATAATTAATAATGTATATTAGCCTATGATCATCATGGAGCATTAAAACCACAATTAAGTAGATTAGTTACACTATTCTCTTCTACTCATTAATTGAACAAAACAAGCAGATCACTTTGCTCTTCTAGTTTTTTAAACACAAAATTTTATTAAGAAAAATAGTGGGAAGAACCATTATACAAACTTGAAGTGAAGTCACATGTATACCTAACATTGTTTTACAGAATTTGAAGGCGAAATTCATGCTTTAAAATGTCATGATGCCCCTCTCATAGCTAGAAAAGGACAAAGTTCCTAATTCAAAGGCCCCACTTGCCAAGATCCTTTTATAATTATCAAAGGTTTCAGTGTACCTTCACAATCATTCGTTAATCTATTTAGAAATTTTTATTCTCCTATCTCTTAGATCTCCAGGTGTTTAACATTCATGGAAGCCTACAAGAAGGGCAGCACCATGAAATATATATATATATATATATATATATATAGAATAACATTATTAATTGTTAATTATATGTGACTTCACCTCAGTTGTTAATTGTTATTGTAATGCTACAGATGAGGAATGCCGGCACATGAAGACTGAATTCCATTAACATTTTTTAAAAAAAAAATGTTCTTGAAAATGCAAGAGCTACATTACCTGCTCCAGAAGTTTCTCCCTGACAAAGAAACAAGAGTTCACACTAAGTTATATGTAATTAATTATCTATCATCAACAACTCAAGTGCATGATTTTAAAATGTATACAGATATTCAAACAGAAGACTTATTTAATTTAAGTTATCTGGGAATTTAAAATAATTATGTTGATAAGTAAGTGACTTGTGCATCAAATGGCATTTTGTTCAGCAGTTAGGTGATTTGGTAAACTAATCAGAATCCAACAACAGCATGGAGTTGAACGTGAATTGTGATCAAGAGGATTGAATCAGATCAATTGCTAATTAATTATCAGTATCCATTAACAGCTATCTTTGAATATGTAAGAAGGTTAATTTTAAGCTATGCCATGAGAAATTAATGAACTCTGTGGTTGAGTACTGTCGTCTCTCATTAGCACAAAACATTTTACTTAGTTTGCTTCCGTGATCATGAGGGACAAGCAAACTCAATTTGATTCTACATTCTTAATGATCATTAATGCTCTTAATCAAGGAGGAAACTACTAACAACAATTTCAGGGTCAATAATGGGACTTGATGAGCACAAATCTCCATTAGGAACTTGTACCTGAGAAATTTCTCCTGATTTTGTGATCTTGATTGTAATGGCATGCCAACAAGAAACTTTCTTTGATATCTTACTGGAAGTGCGTCATAAATTCCATCTGATTAGACCTGTAAATTAACTTATCTTGCTATACAGGGCATGGTGGCAACACTGTAACTGTGAAAATTCGTGTACTACAACATATGGGGAAAAAAAAAGCGTCTTTTCTAGCATACACAAGGAAGTTGCAAGGATTCTGAAGCCTTTCAAGTGATTTTGGAATGAAGTCCAAACAAAGCGTGAAAAGAGAAGGTAATTTTCATTAGGTAGGTACTGCCTTGCACGCAAACAAGACTTTTCAGAAAGTTCTTCAAAACCGTCCAAGAAATGGTGATTAATTTCTCTAATATATCTTCTAAACTTAACAGAAGATAAGAGGCTTGAAATTGAAGCTCGTATATATATACAACAGTGTAAGATTCAAAGAGACTAGAGAGGTCACTCAACTTTGCAAATCTTAGGCACTGAACAAGTTAAATTGTTCCTCGTGCATGCCTATTGAGACAATATCCTTACTATATATAATTTCTTGCATCATGCTTGGGATTATATATTTGGCCAATTCTCAAGGGCATGTCTCAAATAAACTTGGGATTTCAGAACTAATCATCTACCTATAAATTCTTTCTCACCTTTCAAACATGTACCAGCTATAGCCCAACTCATAATTGGCGATTGTTTCATGGACTCCAACGCTAAAAAATAATCCCAGAATTCTTAACGGTGTATTGTGTAGTGGGATCGGTAAAAAATAAGATACATTAACCTCATCATTTATATTTTCAAGTACAATATCACGTCTAAAACAGGGCCTATAGTTCTATTGTAACTCCATTATTTTGTTTTTGGTTTTGATGCGTGATCATGTCATGACACACAACAATATTCTTTCAAAATATTGCACCTGTATATAGCTAAATAAACATGTTCCTAACTGGACCTCTACAGCAAGAACTGCAGTTTCCATGCACGTACTCAGTCTTGGAACCTTGTATAGTTATGTTCCAGCAGGACTGCACTCGATTAATGCATATATTGCGTTCATTTTTGCAGGAGTTCACCAAATGCACATGCAATAGCCAGGAAAACTACAGGAAAACAAAGACTTCTTATGTGATCATCACGTGTTGATCAGAGGTTTTTCTCCAGATATCATTGATTATTTACCTACCAATTCAGTTCTCTCTTGCCAATTATTTGCTACAAGATTTTCATATTTCAAGGATAATTGATGGATGTTTAATTAGCTTAATACTACTCCTATTTACACCTGACCTCTGTACAGGTTCCTTTAACTTCATACGACCAATTTAATATTTGATATCTCGAGTTATTGTTCCTTAGAAGGATATGTAATTATATATTTGTTTTGTGTATATCTTGTAGACTTGGCAAAGCCGTTGTTTATCATTTGTTGAGATGCTGTGCATGGTGGGAGATGAATAAAGAATGTAACTATCTGCTATCTTAATTATTATGAATAAAGAATGTAACTATCTGCTATCTTAATTATTATGATCTCCACTGAAAACTTGGTCAAAAATAGACGACTCCAATTCATATGGGGCAAAGCACTTCGGTAACAGTCTATATATGATTCTCTATGGACAACGACAGGTATCCCATGAGGTTTGTCTTGATCAATCTAAGATTACCAACCTAACTTTTATTATTTTGGGTCATTAGTAGTAATTTAAAAACACCCCTTCCCTGTTTGATTCTCGGTGGGTTCCTTAGTATACAATATTATAGTTTCAACTTGTAAGAAATGGAAAACCAAATCCGCAAAAAAGCTTCCTTAGAGAACATGATATGGACCACAATGGCACTTCATAGTTTGATTATTATTCTTTCAATTATCGATTATATTATACCGACAACTGGAGGCCGGGCTCAAAATCTTAGCTATCATACGCACATCCATCGGCATCCCAAAATATAGCTGTTAAATCTATTTGAGGATCAGGACACAGATCAAGTAGATTAATTCAGTTGATTTAAATAAAAAACCTAAAAAAAAAAATGTTTGAAAAGGGTAATTAAATAAATTAGATTTTAACCGAGTTGATTAGATCAAACTAATTAACTTTAAATTGATTTTTTTTACACTCGAGGGAGGGGGCTGGTCGGCCTAGCCGAGTTTAATAATAATGCTGCAAAAGCTACAAAACCTTGCTTCTTTGATTTTTTTTTGTTTTTATATACAGTGATGGGTCCAATCACATATCTACTCTAGTAATTTCTTCAGCTATCATCTCCAATCCAAGATAACTTTGATTTCACTTCAACTTTTCTTATTTTATTGTCGTTTATTTCTAGTTTCTACTAATGTGTAACATATTCTCAATGATCATAATAAATAATACTACCTAATTTTGGATACAACCTGCTACATATCGGGGACAAAATCAAGTGACAGTGGGGCTAGGCTTGTACCATTTCAATATCTTTGATGTTCATGTTGTGTCAACTTGTGTACTATGAAACTGCCAGCACCCTTCACAGTGTTTCCAATGAATGCTTCTATGAACATTGGCGTGATCCAAAAATTGTTCAATTGATTTCTTCAGCAAGTTGTGACCACTGACCGCTGTGACAGCTAATTAACTATGCCATAGTGTAAACAAACAAGGCAATTTCTGGCCAAACTTACTGTTTGGTCCCCATCTCCAATAATATCGATCGACATGTATCACCAATGCCATGTTCATAAGCCCCAGGCAGACGCAAGTGGTATTTAAGACCTGTTAAAGTCTAGCTAGACGTGAAATGCAAGGTGAAGACATGCATACATTAAGTAAAAAAAGAAGCTAATTTTATCATAGAATGTATAATTTTCTATATTAATTAGCGTATTAATTGTTAAGAAAATAGATGAGAATAGCTTAAGAACACCACAATAATAAAAATGTATTTGGCATGAAATAATAAATTATCTAATATTGTGTTGTTACATAAAGATTATAAATACGAATTTCACATCACTCAACTCAAGATGCAGTACATTTTGTATATTAAGATCTACTAAAATATATAATTTTTTGAACTTTACGCGCTTAATAATTTGTAGAACAATATCAACTATAATAATATGGTTAAATATGTTTTATTTTACAATTTATTTAAGATAACAATTGCACGTGAGTCACATCAAAAAACACTTGATAAAATAGAGTGACAAAGTTAACATGCATCTTCGCAAAGATAACAATTTTATCATTCAAGGGTTTGTCAAGGAAAGAGACTCCCGGGTTGATCAGTTCTCACCAAGAAAAATCAAGATGGGTACAATTTTTTTTTTATTTTTTTTTCAGCTTGGGTTTTTTCTAAAGAAAAGATGGAGATGTGAATATTTGTATTCAAGACAGAAATCAAACAAGTACTAACCTTTAATCTAGAAATGTTTGGACATGTAAGAAAAGATGAACAAAAAATTGTACACATCACCATCATTACAAGATTGAAAGCTGGAAATTTGGCCCACGATTGATTATGTTAACACGAAAATAATAAAGTACATGACTAATGACAATACCACTAGAAAAAAAAATTATAAAACAAGATTTCTATCGTGTTTAACTCTAGCAGCCTCCAAAAGAGAAATTACAAGAACGTGATTGGTGTGGCCAAGTCATGATCAATCAGTTTGGCTCACATTTTTATGTATGTACACGTTATATTGTCAAAAATTATTTGTTAGCGTGCAATTCAAATGTATCTACAGAGTTCTATGATAATGACACGAGCCAGTACAAGATTGAGGGCTACTATATGCTATGTATGGGATCGATGATGCCAAGAATAAGTACTTGCATTAATTTCTGGCTTGGAAAATGTAAAAGATATGCTCAAATGTGTCTTGTTTTTCTTGTGCGTGACTGTGGGAAAAGCAGAAAAGTTAGATTATGTTTGTTGATAAAAAAAAAGTAATTGATTCGAGTAGTATAGGATGTAGCTTCATGGAAAATGAAAATATACATCAATTTCATTTTTATATATCGACAACATTATTTTATGAGGATAAATTTCTAATTTGAGAGGGAATTGTTCGATGATCGATGTTACATAATTACTACACACACAGAGTCGTTAACTTGCTAGAAATCAAGAATTATAAATGAAATTTTGATGAAAATAAACGAGATAGTACAATATAAATGTACAATGATAAATATAAATAGCATCATCATGAGTGTTTAGATGACTCTAACACTAATTGAATAATAATAAAATAAAATAAAAACACTAATTGAATCAAGAAAAAACTACTCCTCGCACTTGAGGTCGTGGCTTAGGAGGGGAAGGGACTTCTTCCCTTCCTCTATATCTGGATTCGATTTTTTGTGTGCATACCTGTCACCCCACGATATCTTATATATTCATTGGGCTTGCAGGGTGTTTATTAGCTCGGGGATTAATCATAGTAGACGTAAACTGACTTGGACATCCTGGGTTATCAAAAAAAAAAAAAACAAAAGAAAAAACCACTCCCCATAATTAGTTAGGTCTTGCCACTTCGAATAAAGATGCAAGGAGGGCACTTTAGTTTTGTCTCTTGAATGTGTCCTTTAATCTTCATTAAAATAAAGTCTTATTTTTCATAGGTTAGATATTAATCACAATAGCATAGATATCTTATCTTGAACCTATTCGACTGCATGAAATCGTATAATTGCCTTTGGTGGTGATGTAGTGACAAGACAAATTTACATTACCTGGTTGAAATCATAAGCATTCATTCAATTATTTTTTACACGTATTTTGCTGCCTGTCACCATTAATAAAGAACTCTTTTTTTACCCTTTGCCAAAGGCATCCATGATTAGATGCATGAATTATTCAATTTCAGTTTGTTTCTCCGAAGCAGCCATGTGAATTCTGAAGGTTCATGCATGACTGGTCAAATATTTCTAGAAAATGCAATTGATAGTTGAATATTCAATTTTATTTTCATGAATAAATAAAAGTTCTTCCTTTCATTTTCTAGATAATAAATGGGTGGTTGAGGTCCATAATTGTGCACAGTTTAATGAAATTTGTCGATAATTGGGATTAAGTAGAAATTAATGTAGAATTTAGTAATTATTGATGTGAGTATGGAAATTAAGAAATACATTTATCCAAAAGGGATTTGGTAATTAGAGAGAAATCAACATTCAAAAACTCAATCACGTCATTAATTAGGTGCATTGTCTATTGACGGAATAATGGGCATGTTTTTATGTATGACCTACCATGCACAATCAATTTGGGCAAACTAGGGGTGAATTTTCGCAAAAAAAAATTAAAAACAAAAAAAAAAACAAAATGACAAACATTTGAGGTGGCTCCATCCTTGAACATTGAACATTTTATAGTCATGTCATGTCATTAAAACTAAATGAGGGACCTAATTTCTTCTCTCTCGCTCTCTTTCACAAATTGGATCTCGTATCCTTTTCAATTAGGTCAATAATCACAACTTAGTCTTATGCTTAAGATATGGGGAGAGGGACCCAATGCCCTCCTTTTGTTGCTTTAGTTGAAAAGAATGGACACTTTATAATCAATGACTTCCAGCACATTTAACTATATCTCGTAGCTATGCTCACTTTAAGAAGTTCCCCCTCCAAATTTGTAGTAAAGTGATTCTGCTTCATCTCATGCTTGCAAGATTACAATTTAGATTAGAAAATTCACGAGAGTGGGAGAGATTGGAAAATCCTAAATGAGGCAGGGAAACCAATGAATTGATGTTCTCGCTATTTTTCGTGTTGGGGTGGCTCCCACATTTGAGAGCTTTTTGAATCATCATGGGATCTTCCTAGTGGCTAGGCATATAATTAATTTCAACCTTTGAAAAGATATTGAAGAAGGTAAAATAAAGTGAGAGTGGATGGCAGAGGTAGTGGCTTTTGATGCTTAAAACACTACTTTTTCAAAAGGATATCTTAAATTCGATCTAGGAATTAATTTCATTCGAAGCATATGGGAAGAAATAAAATTAAAAAAAAAAAAAAAAGTTTCTTCTACCCCTCTTTCCATCGGTTTTTCAATATTTACAAGCAATGAGATATTATGTTGCTCCATCAAATAAATCTTATCATGTGCGATGCATCTTCCTCGCTCAATCAGAAAGTCTTAATTAGCATAAAACACTTACTTACAAACTTCTTTGACGTAAAAATCACAATATGCAATCGATTGAAATCGGCATGGACAAAGAAAACCTGATTACTTAACTAGATCTTCTTTCATTAGCATAAAAGAATTCAAGAAAAAAGAAAAAGAAGAAAAGACAGGTGGCTTCTACATGTTAAGAATATTCATGGGATAATGATGTTCCAACTTTTTGTAAGCAAAATGTACTTTTGTATGTGAGTTTGGAGTTGCCTTTAAAGTGGACAATTTTGCTGAAATTCCTAATCGCCTTGTATCTATATTCTTACATATGCTATTCGAGCCCATGTCAAGATTACTTGAGTATTTATTCACACCATGACCCGTTGCCCATGATGACTCCTGAATACATATTTTAACCAGCAAGAAAGCGCAATACACGTTAATCTATACACAACGTTGATATAATAAAAGAGGGATCGATGCTTGCTTTTACCAGGTTGTCTTTGTTCCATTACTTTCGTTGTCTTTTAATGTGGTTAAAGTAATGTAATTAAGCAAACATAGGGTTTCAAGGTAGTGTGAGCAGTAGGGGTAATGATGTTGAAGAGTAAGCAATAATAGAGGGAATGAAAAAAAGAGTGAAAGATGAGAAGGGGACGGTGGATATGGGAATCCATCTGTCGACATTTGTATATCTTGCTTTCTTTTTTTGAGGCAAGTACTCCTTTTCTTTTTAATTTTCTCTTCTTTAATTAATCTTCTTTCTCCTTTAACCTTTGATTGTGCTTGAGTGTGGGGGGATGTTAGATTGGTTTGGGACATGGTGGGGTGACTGTTCAATATCTCCATTCACTTTTGTCAATAGCATGTGATAATGGTTCCAAGATTTGGCCATGATGGATTCAATTTTGGTTTTGGGGGACCATCTAATTTGGTTGATGGAGAATACTTGAAATTTGTGAAATTTGACTCATCTTTTATATATTCTCCATACATTTCAACCCTTTTCTTCTTTGTGGCCTTTCAAGTATTATTTTTATTTGATCAAATCCATTTATTAAGACAAGATATTGGTTATGGTTAGACATTTGGAATTCAACTACGTTTTCCGAATCATTTATTGTATAATGCCTCCCTCTCTCTCGAAAGGAAGACAATACTCAACTCATCAAATTCATATTAAACTTGAATACATCACTTTCATGGAAAATTTGATACTCCATCCACAAACTAACTTTCTATTGACTTTTTCTTGCCTATAAATTAAAAGGTACTTGTCCTACATTGGTCCATTTGGTCTGCCCACCCAACTTGAACGTTAAGGTATCTAAGGTAAGCGTGGCAAGCACCAAGAACTTTTTCCATTTGGCAGCAAGAAGATCACACAAGTGATCAATCTACATAGTGCATTTATGATTCTACTTGGAGAAAAAAAATATATCAGTGGGTATCTTTATATGCATTTAGCTATTAGCTGGATGCAAAAACCTAAACCCTTGTCGGGGCATATGGAGAATATGCTGTATGAACGACACTATATATCATAAGTATGGAGATTAATTTTCATCCAAAATTGGCATGCGATGGCGAGAATGAGTCTAAATTACCATCTACATGGATTTCATTTAAAATTACTATCTCAACAAGGGGATGCCTCCCCCTTCTAAGATTATAAATGGTTTCTATCATTTTCAAAAGACTACGAGATAAAAACATTGAATAGTAAATATTGGTTATTGGAATTAGACACTAAAATAATTGATCGACGAATAAAAAAAATAAATTCTTATAAATAAGTTTTTCTTTCGACCAACATTAAATATAGGTGTTGAAGTAATTAGCTGAATTTGGAGCATTTAGATCCCATATATATCCAATTTATTGATAAGAAAGTGTATTGTGAAGATCATTTTCTCAAGAATCCCATTACTGAAATTGTACAATCACAAAGTAATTTTGATAAAAGTCTGTGTATAGAAACTACCGTTTCCATTGGAAGGTTTTACAATTTCTGAAAGAAAGAAAAAGGCTTGGGAATTATTACCTTCTCGATCTTAGTAGACATCTAGAACGTGGTTAGCGTTAAGGAATGCCTTTGGTTTTGGTAAACCTCATACTCATTTTATTCTAATCCAGAGTCAAAACCACCCTCAATTTGAGATCCCAATTCTCTCGCCAAATTTCTATTAATGATATGATCAGCATGGGATTTCAAAGGACTTTTTTAGAGAAAGAAAAAAAAAAAGTCAAATACAATCAATTGCTCAAGGGAAAAAATAATAAATACCAACATTTAACAATACCCACGCAAGTCACCAGCTAAATCTTCTGTATATTATTATTAATTATATATTTATAAGAAATCCAGCCGTGTTATGTTATCAATAACTGACAATAAATATTATATTATATGGTCAAGAGTGAAAATTATATTTATCTGGTCATTTTTATCCATGTAAATGAATCAAGTAAGTCTATATTATATTCTATTCAAGTTCAATGTACTTGTTATGGAAGCATTAATCTCATTCGTTGACAATTAGATAAAAAGAAATCACAGATGTTGTCAAATTTGCCTAATTACAGTAACTAATTTTATTAGGATGTTATGTTCTTAGGATGGAATGACAAATATAAAAAAAAATCAAAAAGATTTTTGATTAAATCTGCGTTATAAATAATTTTATAATGAATATATGTGTTTTCAACATAGTTTTCAGACCGAGCCTGGTTCAAGATTCGAATTTCAGGTTTTGATCGAGTAATCGGGTCATTTTAGTTAATTTTTTTTAAAAAAAAACCAAAATGATATCATTTTAGTAAAAATAAACAAAAATCAACGAATTACAACTGAGTTTTTAATCTTGTTTTGCTGGGTCACTGGATTATTTATCCAAATTATACCAGGTTTTTATTTATTCTTTTTTTTTTTTAATTTAGTCCAGTTTCAATTTTAAATTAACTGAATGGATATGGTTATCAAAATAGAAAATAAAAAAATATTGTTTTTATTTTTTATGCAAGAACAGTAATTAATGATAATCTTTTTATTTTTTAAGGAAAAAAATGCTGGCCCCGCCAAATAAGTAACCCATGCATAGTTGTAAGGAAAAAGAAAAAGAAAAAGAAAAAACACGCACCAGTTAAAGAAGGGGACAAGGTAGCTAAAACAGGGAAACTGAAATGAAACTGAAATGGGACCCACTCTTGTTCTTCTTGTAGGGTCCACAAACGTGGGCAAACAAATTGTGAATCGTCAAGAACAGTTGACACACTGCTGCAGCATCACGAACCCACCCCACACGTGTAGAGCGCGGGACCCACTACCTGTCCCACGTGCGATATTTGGACCCAACCACCATCACGTTCCCTATGAGGCGTGAACCTCCTTTTGCTTCTTTTTTTATTAATATTCTTTTTATTGGGGTGGTTTTTTGGATTTTAGCATTTGCTTACGTGGCTAAATAGCATGCATTTGATACGTGACTGGCAGATATGCCGCTATTATTGTTAATTTTCAGTTAATAAAATTTTAAAAACAGTGACTAAATTTCATGGATGTTTAAATCCCATGATTGCCCCTAATTTTTTTTCTTCTAAAAAACAGGCCAAATCCACTCGGGGATTTAGAAAATTTAGAAGGGTTTTTGTCTAGGAAGTTAATTTAAGGGAAATAAATAGATAGATAACCAAACAAATATTGTTAAAAAAATTATATTTCTTCCCTTTTTTTCTATCTAGAAGTCAGTCTTTTGACTTTTTATTTTTTATTTTCTCTCTCTTCATGGCCTAATCTAGAAAATCCAAATCCTATTGTGCCATCATTTATATTGCATGCCCTCTCCCCTCTCAAGCATATATTTCTTGCTCCCTCACAATTGTGAGACTCTCTCGTACATCTCTCTCCTTTCTTCTCCACAAGCAAAGAGTTTTAACTACTCTTCATGGCAGTTGAAACTCCTCATATGAGCCTCAATTTCCCTTCACAACTTATCACAAACAGGTACTAAAACATACTCTAAACTACCAAGTTTCTGTCTTTTTTGGTTATCATCATCATTTTATCGTTGTTTTTCTTACATGGGTTTTTTTTGTTTCGCAGGGATCTTGTGAAAGCAAATCAAGCAAACATGAATTTGTACAACACCCAGATGGATTCTGGCCTTGTTTTTAATGAACCAGTGCCTGAAACACTCATGTCGTTCTATCAGTCTTCTCTTGGTTGTGACCCAATTTCTGCTGCTAAGGCTTCTAATAAAGATGATAGTAGTCTCACCTACAATGTTCCTGCTGTTGCTGCTCCAAGAAAGAGGGCTAGAGACTCGATCAATGATGACAACTTTGATGCTTTTCATGCCTCTCAAAAGACCAAAGTCTCTCCTTTATCTTCTTTTATTGATCACGACATCCTCTTTCAGATCCAACAACAGCAATCTGAAATCGACCGTTTCATTGATGATCATGTAAGTTGTTGTTTTTCATAAATTTTGTGCTCTGGGGTTATTTAAATTTTGATAAAAATCTAAACTTCGGTATATATTGTGCTTATTTTTTTTATGAAAAAAATGATTTTCAGAATCAGAAAGTTAGAATGGAACTTGAAGAGAGGAAAAAGAGGCAATCAAGAATGTTGGTATCAGCAATACAAGAAGGAATGATTAAGAAAATGAAAGAGAAAGACGAAGAGATTCAAAGAATGGGAAAAATAAACTGGTTTCTTCAAGAAAAAGCGAAGAGTTTATACGTAGAGAATCAAATTTGGAGGGATTTAGCACAAGCCAATGAGGCCACAGCAAATTCATTACGGAGCAATTTAGAACAAGTCTTGGCGCACGCAAGCGGTGGCGCTGCCCCTCTGGCAGATGATGCAGAATCCAGTTGCTGTGGAAGTAGTGATCATGGGAGGTGCACGTTAGCTGGTGGAGAAGAGGGTGCGGTGAAGGATAAGATGGTAGTGGTTAAGGATAATCTTAACCACAGCAGGATGTGTAAAAAGTGCGGGGAGAGGGAGTCAAGTGTGTTGCTGCTGCCGTGCAGGCATCTTTGCCTGTGTACATTATGTGGGTCCAATCTGATTGGTTCTTGCCCAGTATGTGATTCTGCCATGACTGCTAGTGTCCATGTTAACATGTCTTGATGACTAATTGTAGTCACTCTCGGTAAAAACATGAAGATAATTCAGAAAGAAGAAAAACATTATATGTAGTTCATAGGAATTTTTTCATTGTTTCACTTCTACTCCCATCTGCTCTTCTATTCTATCAGCAATCAATCCTTGCGTTTCAAAATTAAGTTATAGGCTATCCAAATCCATCATATTGCTCTCCTTCCTTGAGAGCATCACTAAATTAGGCTATATATGTGATTGATTGCTTGATCGGTGCTGAATTGGACATCATTTTGAACCTAAGTTTTCTTGATTATTGCTAATATCGGATAGTTAGTGTAATTGATTCTTGGTTTTGTATTATATCCCCTCTAAGAACATGACCCGAGAGACTAATCGCCTCGAAAAAGGCTAGATGCTAAATTAAGATGCGTGGGGAAGCTTTTATGCCACATCTCATAAGTGGTCTATCAGCTTTTCTTAGCTTAGGGTAAAGTAAAGTGTCGAGCTTCAAATTTCAAGGCTTTTATTCGCGGTGAATAAAGAAACAGGAAGCAGAAGGGGCAATATTTTCAAGTTGAGTTCATTGTCCAATGACATGGCCTCCTATTAAATTGTCTTTTTGTCCCAAATGGCATGCAAGGTCAAAGACTAAAGTTGGGGCTGCGTGGGATGCCATAATGGCTGGTAGTGTTCTTTGTCAAATTAGTTTTTTCCTCAACATCTTCTTCTTCTTCCTTGAATCATACATAATACCCTATCAAAGTTAATTTCTCCAGTAGGGTTTTACTTTTACTTTGTATGGCATACTTTATCTAGCCTGATTTCTCCATTAGGGTTCCACTTTTATATGGGCTAGTGGTCCACAGATGAGATGATGGAGCCATAGTACTCCTTTCTTTCTTGTTTTCCCTTTATATTTTCTGAGCAGACAATCATTAATTTTGAACGGTAGTAAAAAAAAAAAGAAAAAAAAAAAAGGGGAAAGTATGATTTTAGATGTACTTCCTCTCAATTGAAGTGGACATGTCCCACCACTGGGCTCCACTTTTACTTTTGAACTTTGTAATTTTTTGCTTGGTCCAGCCGGCAATTTTAATTAGGATAGCACATAATTATGTTGGGGAAATTACATGATCATCGTAATCATGTTGGAAAATTAATAATTAGTCAATTACGGAAACGAGGCGACGGAGGGGATTTCTTATGAAGCAGGCAGGAAGTAAAACTTGCTTGCAAAACAATCATGTAACGTAATTGGAATCTATCTTAACTTCTAATGTTTGATGATTTATTTTATATAGAACAAGACACGCTATTCATGCTAGCTAGGAAAAATCATAAAATAAAATAATTCTATTTGCAATAGAAATCCGATTCCATTTGAGATTTTAACATGATCCAAACAAAAACTATTAGTTACCGTTAAGTTGTTTTTTGAAGACAAAAAAAAAAAAAAGAGACAGTACAGGCAAAATGATGTTTTTTTGTGTATTATGTTCAAAATTATCACAAAAATAAATTTATTTTAAATTATTGTACCATCTCTTCAAATAAACACTTTTTTCCTTCATGGGATTACAAAATATCATTCAAAATAATGGATTAAATCGATGGAGAATAGGGCACTTATAACTTATATAAAAAATTATATATGTGTATGTGTTTTTTTTTTTTTGAGGGGGTTAAAATCAATATAAATTTAACCGTTCTATTTGTTTTTATATTTTAAAAGTATTTTTAAAAAAAATTTAAAAAATATTTCAGATTAATATTTTTTTGTATTTTTAGATTATTTTGATGTGTTGATATCAAAAATAATTTTTTTAAAAAAATATATAATTTGATATATTTATAAATAAAAAGATACTTTAAAAAAATAATTATAATAACACTTTTAAACAGAAACTGCTCTTATTTGTGCTATTAGTTAAAACAATTAATAGCAGGAAAAACATTATGTATCTTAACCACGATTGCAATGAATTCTTTGAATATAATTGGTTTTTTTCTTGCCACAAACCAAGTTCAAGCAATATGTTGTTCTTAGCTCTCTAATTGATCGATGGAGAGGTGGAAATCAATTTATTAATCCAATTTTGGAAATGGAAACAGTCTGGAAGGGTATATTTTCACTTCACACACATCTAGTTTGTGTGGGGGCAGGTTTTGGCATTTAACCTCAGCATCGCCAAGTGTCAAAGAGGACATGACACGTCAGATATTAAACACTTTCATAATTGAGCAGGCCCACCAATTGTACCCGGGCATTACAAATACATTATTATTATTATCCAACCTTCAATTATTCCCCATTCACCGTCTATTAGCACATTGAAAGATTATATATATATATATATATATATAATTAAACATGTTTATGTTTTTTTTCTTATATTTATTTCTTCTATTATTAATTAACAATTATAGAATATCAAAAGCTCAATACCTCTCCATAATTTAAGACCAACAGCACTACTCATTAATTGAAATAAAAAGAGCAGCAATTTAGAAAAACTCAACGCTATCAACAGGAAAGCAAGAGCTAGCCTGCCCTCGATAGCTAGCAATTAAGCTCACAATCTGGCTTAGCCAATCTTAAAATAGCAGTAAAATTGCTTAGCCCACTTTCTAGCATTTGGCCATATTGGAGCGGGGAAGGTGGTGGTGGTGGTTCAGGTCAAGAACCTTAGAGAACCCTAGAAATACGCCGAGAACCTGCACAAAACGGACGCTAGTGGGGTGCCTGTACTGTGGTGGTTGTCTTGTTAATTTGGTCTTGTCTGTCGACACCTGTTTAATAAAGCAACCGAAAAGATCAGTCAGCCATGTCCTTTGCTTCCTCCTCAAATCTTAAAATCTCCTTGGCATGCAATGGAGAGAGAGAGAGAGATGCTGCCAGAGCTACTTGGTTTTGGGTAATACATATGAAACGCACCCTGTAATTACTTCAATTTTTTTCTTAATTATGACTAATTTTTTAAAATTCTAAAATTAATAGTTATATAACCTTTTAATAACCGTAAAATTTATAATACTTCAACTAATAAATTTTAAAAATCAAACTTAAAATCTTACCCATTAACTTACTCCTAATTGTTTTGGCAATAGGGGAAATGACAATTGATTTTAGTTTTTTTTTTTTTTCTAATTGTTTCTTAATAATGACAAAAGTTTATGGGCCCAAGTGATAATTCCTGCTTTGTCATTTTATATTTGACACGTGTAATCACTATCATGGTGTAAAATGCCTGCTTCCAAGTCCAAGTCTTGTCACATTCTTGACCCTTTAAACTATTGCTTGCTTGGGTGCAAATAAATATACATTTGGCCCTTCTAGTTTTTTTGGCAACCAAAAAAAGTGGTTTCTCCATGACAAGTACTCCTACCTACATGAACCATGGCGCTTTGCTTTTCTTTTTCTACTTATTTCAACCTTGACAAGATGCTGCTCTCCTTCCTTTGTCCAACTAAATTATTGCTTCCAAGGTGAGTTAGCGGTGCCATGCTATTCATATCATTAATAATTTAGCTCACCACACAAAGTTCTTGGGTGGGTTGTGATGGTGGGGTGGTCCTCGTTGTGTCCAAAAGCCATCACATGCCAAGAAATAATTGAGATTAGGTTAACTTGATCACACTAAATCACTTGTTAAAACCCTAGGTCTTGTGATTAATTATTATAAAGTCAAATTGCTAATTTGATGTCACAAATTTGACCCCAAGAAAACGCTAGCAATATTAATTGCTCCAATAGAGGCAATTACTTTGCTTCATTAACAAAATAAATCCAACTATGTCAATGTGTTTGTGGATCGATGCCACCTACCCTCCTTGATGCCGTCTTGGCGGCCTAGACCCACCTCCTAAATTTCCCATCCGACTTTCCTAAGCAGATTCATCCCATAAAACTTTCTTGTTGGCAAGGCAAGACTTCAAATCAAAAGATTGCTAGTTATCAACTCTCACCATCTCTATAATACAATGGATTACGAATAGGGGGAAAGGTGGGAGTTATCACATCATTAGATTTGTATAGAAACTTCCGGTGTCATTGTCTTTAAAAAATATTCAAAGTTATGTTTTATTTGATAATAGAGGTTGTCAACTTTATTAGTCACAACAAGCAAAGTAAATATGCTTTTTAAAAATATTTTTTAATAAAAAATATATTAAAATAATCTTTTAAGTTTAATTTATTTTTTATATCATTATATCAAAATCATAAAAAAAAAAAACATTAATTCAATGTTTTTTCAGGAAAAAAAAAAAAACTTTCATGTTACTTGTATATGCCTCCAATGCCATGATCGATGACCTAATCACCATAAAACTAACAATATTGTTTGATATGGAACAAAAGTGAAGCCATCCTATGTATCATTTTCATCGATCACTTGTGTTTGTTCTTGCTTTTATCTTAGCACCACACCACACCCACCTTGTTTGTTTCAATCAAAGTAGTTCCATTCCATCCTTTGAGTCCAAGTTGAGGTAAAAGAGTATAAAATTCGCCAAAATTGATTTATGGGGGTGTGAGGACTACATGAAAGCAACATTTGATGATGGAGATTTGGGCTAATGGGACCTACCAAATTGAGACCTTTTGTCCCTCTATGACCGGCATTTGATTTTAATATTGAAGGGCATCCTATCCATTTGGGGTTGCAAGTACATGCATCCATAATCTATTTCTAGCTTGCCCATTTCTCTTCATACTTTATCATATTAGCCAAAGAGAGAGAATCGTATCTTTTCTTATCTTAAAAGCACGTTTTGTTTTTAATTATGTAATGGATGATTGATTCCACACAATCACATTTTGATTTTGACCCTTTTGCATATCTTATAATAAATAATTAACCCATATTTTTATTTTTTTAAAAAGAAGAATAGTACCTCAAGGCAAGTACATTTCTTGCTTTGAGAAAAAGGAAATTTCTTTATTTTATTCATGTCTAAGTCTAAGAGATCATCTAGAGAGGCTCTTCTTTGTTCTAGTTTGGACTTCAAATTATTCTTTTAAACAATTGTTCCTTTAATAATTAATCTACGCCCTAGCCCATTTGATGTGGCCTTCCCCCGGTACCTATGCGCATGTATCACACGTATATTAGGGTATGATACATGAAGCTAATATATTTTATAGGCCTAGAAATGTGGAAATTACAAGAAAAAATAATAGAGAGATGGTGACCCAATTCATAATTTGAATAGGCATGACGGTCCAATATATATATATATATATAAAACCCTTACAAAATCAATCCCTCACATCAACATGATATTCTTTTCTTGATTTATCAAAGAGTTGATTGATTCCGATTTGGATTAGACAATGGAAGGTTATTCTATTTCTAGAACTACCTGAGATGATGTTAACCTATCACTTAATTACCCAATTACTAATTAAATAGTATTGGTGAAATTTTACACGGAGAAGAGTTATTGCTAGTATGAGTCTTGAACGAAGTTTGACTGAGATTTATTTAAATGGTCATTTCTTTTACTCAACAACTAAGATTAAATTTCTTTTTTTTTTTTTAATTGTGGGATTAGGGATTATTTCCACTTGCAAAACTCTAGTTCAGAAATGCCTGGCATTTCAACATCAAGTGATGTGGAGATGATAGTACATCATGTTACACACACACACTATTTGGAAAAGAGAGGATCAAGGGAAAGTGGAGGCAAGAGGACAAATATGAACAACTTAGCGTAGGGCAAGCTTTGTTGCAACCACTCTCATCGATATCATCATCGTTAATAATAGACATCTTTACTATCTGGACATGGACATGAAGAAATCAATCAAAAGTCATATATTGGGTCCATTTTTACACCACACCGAAAGGCAATTCCAATTTATTTTGCAAGGTTCTTCATCTTCCTAGCAAGTTCCACGCACCCCATTTGTGACCGTGCATGCCCCGTAGCATCAACTTGTTGGATGGCCTTGGATTTAGATGTGAATCGTGAGAGGAAAGGGAGAAATAGGAAAGGTTCACCTCTATCTTTTCCAACAATTACTAGGTGTATTCTAAGGATGGAAATATATTGTATCCATTATTTATCGCCCTCTTTCTTTTTTTTCTTTTTTTTTTTGTGTGGTTGGACCACATGAAAAAAAAATGATAAACGGAAAGGATCTACATCCTTTATTGGTGTGTGAGAATTCTTGGAAATGACATCTATTTTCATGGACTAGAAGCATATCAAGTAGCGGGACACGAGGCCATATCTATTAATTGTCATAAAAAATTAAAAAATAAAAAACAAGAAGAAAAAGAGGAAGAAAGAGATGTATGTCAACTGGCCAAACTCACACGGGTTGGCTAGCTAGTAATCAACAATATAATCGTCACTATTGGCAGCTACTACAGGCACCACTTGCCGACCCTATGAAAGGTTACAAATTCAATTTTATTTTATGTTTTTCTGATTGTCAAACCTCCTTCAATAGAAAAGGGAATAATCCCATTTTCTTTCATTGTATATCCTTTGTCATTGTTTACATGCCATTGTTGCATGTCCAAGAGTTGATCGGTGGCTTCAATTTTTTTTAATTAATAAAAAAATTAAAAAATCTTTATTTTATTAGAATTGTCATCTAGTAATTTGAGGGAACTAAAAATCTAAATTAAATACTAGTCTCTAAATTCAAGTATTAAGTTAGTTATGGTTAATGAAAAAATAAACATCACCATTAAATCATCATTTCAAGTGAAAAGTTATTATTTTGTTGTGCTTTTTTATTTTATTTAAATGTTATAATATTTTAAGTTTATTTGTAATTTTTTTTTCAGATAGTTAATATCGGCCCCTAAAAATAAAAAACGTCAAAATATAATATTAGTTCCTGAAATTAAAAGACTTGTAGAAAAAATAACATAAATCTCTAAAATTAGTAAATTTGTGAAATCTTGATATTTAACCCTAAAAATAAGAGTTACATCTAAGTTGAAAAAAAAGAGAGAACATAATCCATATTTGTTTTAAACTTTTGACATCGTTTTTATTATATTACTCTATTTAAAAAAAAAAAAACACCTTCTACATTATATATATATATATATATATAGCCAATCAAAGAATTAGGAAGCCAGCCACCTCATGTCTCCTTCGAATTGAGAGAAGTTTTAATATTGTAAATAAACTAAACCCTATTTGCTTGCTTGCCTTAATTTCTGTAATGTCATGATTGACCAACAGATAGAAAAAAAAAAAAAAAAAAAAAAAAAAGCAAATAAAAATGTCAACATCATAGAATCACATTCTTATGTCAAGTGTGCGGATCTTTCCCCTCTCCCTTCCTCCTAAACCTTCCTTTAAAATTCAATTATGACAGCAAGAGGGTAAGATTTTAGATTCAATGTCCATACACCACGCATCATGCCCTCTTTCAAAAGGAACCCTTTAAAAGCAGTGTCTTACCTTAAACATTTACATATTAATTAGTTGATGTAACGTGCAATTTACACTGATATTGATTATCTTTGACATTACCAAGCATTCTACACCAAGAACAAGGGCACTTAGGCATTAGTTGATAGTAAGAAAATTCTAATCATCTTAGACTCTTGATTAGGTTCTTGCCCTCCTGGTTCCTTCAGAGTCTTTACGTGACAAAATAAATTCTAATTAAAATCTGTTTTCTTAGAAGTAAAAACAAGTCGATTTGTGTGAATGCGGAAATGGAAAGTTGGAGATATAATTGGCGTTTTGTTCGACTTGAAAGAAGGCTAGCTGTGGATTTGTATATCTTCTTTCTTTGACAAAACATGGCCAAATCAAGAGGGCAACAGCTTAACAGGCTAGCATGACAAGCTATTAGCTCATCTAACTTTGGTACGCCAACTCCCTAGCATCAAAATTTGTAATCTGAAATAAAATTGACATAGCACAATACAGCCCCACCAATTTTATTTGTCAAATCTTTCATAATGGGCCCCAGGGGACACAAAAATAGGATCCCAGTATCTAGGCCCATGTCTTTGTCCTTAATCTTTGATTAGGGTTAGGGTCCACTGTTGTGTACACACACACAGCCATCCATGTCCCCTGCACCCGCGTGGGGTTTGAAGGGGATGGACGATGGAGAAAGCCAAGCAAAACTTATGGATTCAATTAAGGGCAATGGACCCAAGACATGAACCCTAACTTTTGTGATGGATGCTGTATAAATTAATGAGGGTCTAGGGCACAAGCACCTAATGGTCCAGCACCTTAAAAATGATGCTGCTTCCTTTGTTCTCTCAGCACACGTTTCCCTCTAAGACAAGGACCCCCATAGTCAAATTAATGACTAGTTGTCAGAAAGCCAGCCTGCCAGCCATATACATCTAAGGATCATGACTTCTTGCATATTCTAATTTTTGTTAACTTTGATGGTTCTTGCCATTGGTTTTACTCTAGGGAAATGGATATGTGGTAGGGATATAAGGTAGTGGAGTAGAACCAAAGCTAGGGTTGATATGATATTTGAGAGGCATCATTCATTTCATGGCTGAGTTAAAAAGCCACTAAAGTTGAAGCAATAGAAAGTATAAAACTAAAGAAAAAAGAAAAGGAGCTAGGGAACCGATGGAAACCCTTTATTTCTAGGGTTTTGAAGATGGTGCACATCATATTCTCCCACTAAACCTTATTCCTTCTATCCCGTTGATTAGGTCTTGGAGATTGCAACATCAAACCAGCATGTATAGTGTAAAATATTAAACCCATTTTGGTAGGAATGATTATGTCTTGCTTTTTGAAGCTTTTTAAACCTCAAAGTTTTGATATATAACCAAAATATAACCTAATAATTCTAGTGTTATTTATTTTTTTATTTTTTTTTGAGAAAGAGAGAGAGAGTGAAACCTTATTGCATTCATATTGGGACTAGTGGGTGCCCATGACATCTAGCAGAACTGACTTTTCTTTGTAGAGGAGTTGATAATCAAGACATTGACATGGTACAATTTCAACTTTCAATTTAAGAATAGTATAAGAGATGGATCAAGAATTATATACAAGGGAACACATTAGTACTATCTTTTATATTCTTGTTGAACTTTCACTTTCTCCTTTTGAAGTCCCAAAAGATGACTTAGTGATTTTTATTTTTATTTTTTCATGAACGAGCATCAAGATTGTGGACCAACAAATTGGATGAAATCGAAATCTTAGGTGGAACTACCACAGAACCATGGATGGATGTTGAAGCTCATAGAAAATAGATTGGCGTGGACCATCAAAGCCCATTTATACTTTATGGGCGCCCCTTGTTTCTACTTTATCTCTAATATCGTGTTTCCTTTTGTCTCAGTTCTCATGTCTAAAAATGTAAGGAGATGAAGGTGAAGCAGAGGAGAAGGGGGGCACTACTAGCTGTGGGGAAAACTTTCCATGCCAAGGACACTCTATTATCTCTAATTGGGACTTAATTTCCATTATCTAAGAACTATAACAATTAACCATGTCCAGGCTAGGATGGTTAATTTGATCTTGTCAGTAATTCTTTCTTAAGGGTTCTTCCCAATGTTGTTAATTGCCTACAAGTAGCTAAGAACATAAATAATGCGTTCTTTGTTAGAAAAATAGAATTATACATTAGCCAAAACCCAACATAATCTCATCACCTGGTTTGTGTGTGTGTTGTTTAGATTTCCAAACAATAATCTTCAATTACCAACGTCTATTTTGATTTACAAAGTACATTACTGTCCTTAAACCTTTTTTTTTTTTTCTTAAGTTAGATATCATGGCTTGCCTTCCTATGGGATTTTGAGACCGTGCATCATTTTTGAGATAGTTAATGCCATCTTGATTTTAGCTGGTTTAAAAGATTAATAGGATGTTTGTTTTTATGTTTTAAAAGTATTTTAAAAAAAATTATTTTAAATTAATTTTTTATGTATTTAGATTAGTTTGATAAACTAATATTAAAAATAAATTTTAAAATAAATATATTAATTAATTATATTTATAAATAACAAATATTTTAAAAATAACAAATTGCTAGATGTCCATTAAAACATTGATTCTTCAGGATTGCAGCCCAAATAGCTGAAGCAAACTAATTCCATGATCATATGACCCATTGTCCTCAGCTTACAGGGCCTCTACGTACAGAGAACCACTTAACTGGTAGTGGACTTAGCTTTGTCAACCGTTACTCTCCTTTTGTGTTCTTGATGAGCCACTGCCCAACCATTTTTACGTCCTAAATGAATTTCTCTGTTTCTTTGTTTTTTCTTCTCTGTACGCATTATAAATTGCATCCCCCAATCCGTAAATACGAACTCTATATAAACTTTTGATTCATTATAATATTTTTAAAAGACTATAATACCTTTAAATTATTTAGATTCAAATGCATATTTTTAATGTAACTAGATGACATGTCTATCTGCTACCGTGGGTTTACGGAGTAAATATGCTTGAAGGTATTATAATTACAAATCAACACTAAATAAGTAACAAAAACTGAAAATGTGATGAAGTTAATATTTCATGAGACAAAAAAATTGTGTTGATAATAAAAAAAAAAAAAAAAAGACTAAATAGAATGAGTTATAATAATCCAAAATGTTTGATGAGAAAAGCTATAATGTTTTTCTTTTATTATTTAGCTTTTCTACGAATAAAAAATTTACAAATTTAAATTCTCAACCACCTCAATATTAAAAAAAAAATCAACAAAAATAATTTTTTATAAAAATTCATAACAAAAAAAATATTATGTAGGGAAACACTATAGAAATCCATGGTATTTTGTGAAGAAACCTACAATTGTAATTCTCAACTAGCTCATTATTAAAAAAATAAAATCTACAAAAATAATTTTAGAAAAAATCATAACAAAAAAAAATCATATGGGGAAACATAGTAGCAATCCAAAGTGTTTTTTTTTAAACTACAAAGCTAAATTCTCAACGAGCACAATATTAAAAAAATAAAATTAATAAAGATAATTTTGGAAAAATCATAAAAAAAAATCACAAAAAAAAACATGTTGGGAAACATTATAGCAATCGACAATATTTTGTAAGAAAAGCTATAGTTGTAATTCTCAATCAGTTCAATATTAAAAAAATAAAATCAATAGAGATAATTTAAAAACAATTATAACAAAAAAAAACAAAAACATTTAGGAGAAACACTATAGCAATTCCACAATGTTTTTTTTTTTATATAAAAAAAAACTAGAAAGTTAAATTCTCAATTAGTTCAATATTAAAAAAACAAATTTGATAAAGACAATTTAAAAAAAAATGGAAAAACACTGTAGTAATTCACGGTGTTTTGAAAGGAAAGTTACAGTGCTTTCCCCACATGTTTAAAAAAAAAACATATGGAGAAACACTTATAGCAATTCACTATGTTTAAAAAAAAAAACTACAAAGCTAAATTCTTAACCAGCTCAAAATAAAAAAAATAAAATCAATAAAAATAATTTTGGAAAAAAAACTTAAAAAATCATAAAACACAAAAAACTATGTTGATAAACACTGTAGCAATCCACAGTGTTTTGTAAGGAAAAAAAAAAACTACAATTGCTAAATTCTCAACCAACTCAATATTAAACAAATAAAATTGACAAAGATAATTTAAAAAAAAAAAACCTTGTGAGGAAACACTATCGCAATCCACAATGTTTTGTAAGGAAAAGTACAATACTTTCCCCACGTATTATTAATATTAAAAATATTTTTATTTGAATTATAAATAGTTTTATTTTTATTACAATTAATGTTATTAATATTAAAAATAATATTATTATTTGTATTATAAATATTTTATTTTTATTATAATTAATATGGTTAATATTAGAAATATTATTATTTGTATTATAACTTTTATTATTTTTATTAAAAATATTATTGGTATCATAATTAAGAAATTTTAAAAAATATATCATTAATATTGAAAAACAACCATAAATTTAATTTAAAGGGTAAATTTATTATTATTATTATTATCATTATCATTATCATTAATAAATTTGAAGAAAAAAGTTATTACTATTGAAGAAAAATAATAAATTTTACTTGAAGAGATTAAAAACTATAAAAACTTGGGTCAGACAATTTTAATATTATTATAAGTATTATTAATTTCATTAATATTGTTAAATTTTGAAATAAATTTTATTACTATAAAAAAAAACATAAATTTAATTTGAAGAGTAAAATCAAATATTATTATTATTATTAATTTTGGTATGAAATGCCCTTTGAGACCTAAGAAAATTGAGGCCGGAAAGGGATGCTTGACCCATGTGACTTGGGAATGGAGGGGCGCAAACCCAAGTCCCTTGAACCTTGCAACCTTGCTTGCCCTAAGAACACATGGGTTAGGCATCCAAACCCAAAGCTAATAG
Organism: Populus alba; assembly: GCF_005239225.2. Lineage (NCBI taxonomy): Eukaryota > Viridiplantae > Streptophyta > Magnoliopsida > Malpighiales > Salicaceae > Populus > Populus alba. The sequence continues at coordinate 1,933,311 of NC_133298.1, read as the reverse complement.
GTTCGGTGTCTAGACCCAACCTAAAGCTTTTGAGTCCAGTGTCAGGACCCAAAGCTCTTATGTCTTGCATCTTAATCCAAGTCTAATGGGTCTTGATTGCAGCTAAATTCAAGGCTCTTGGATCTATCATTTAAAAAAAGTCCAAAGCTCTTGGGTCTGGTATTATAGTCAGACCCACTTAAACTTGGATAAGTTTAATATTATTATTTATATTATAAATATTATTATCTTTATTATAATTAATATTAAAAATATTATTATTTGTATTATAAATATTATTATTTGTATTATAAGAATTATTATTTATATAATAATAAATATTTTTTTAAAAAAATAATATTAACCATAAATTTAATTTGAAGGGTAAACTTAAAAATTAATTATTATTATTATTATTATTATTATTATTAAATTTTTAAAAAATATTATTATAAAAAAACCATAAATTTGTTTTTGAATAGATTAAAAAGTATAAGAAATTAACCAAATAAATTATATATTATTATTAATATTATAAATATTATTGTTGAGTTTATATTTAATCAGATCTAAAACTCTTTAGTTTTTCTTTGCAAATAAACTAACACTTTTAAATTGTAAATGTTTTTAATATATATATATATATATATATATATATATATAAAGGTGGCACAAGTTGCGGGACAGCTAACTACTTAACTACACACCACACGAGAATTTTTTTAATAATACCATTTAGTTGTTTTTCTTCTCAAACAACCTTTGATTTTTTTATTGTAAACGTCCATAAACAATAATTAATTTAATAGACTATGACTTCTAATTTTTACAGAGGATTCAATAAACAACAAAAATAAAACTGTACTTCTCAGCAATTTCATGATATTTTCAGCTATTAGAGATAAAAAAAAAAAAAACTTTGAATATTTTATTTTTAAATATCTTAAACTATAGATGTCACATCCGTCCAATTCATACAACGTAAGATCAATTTTTTTCTTCTAATAAGACGAAAGAGAGAGTAATTAGACCAATATAAATAGACACTATGCCTCGAAATGCATAATTGAGATGCAATAGTAATTAATTAAGACAAGCATGGTTAGTGCAAGTATTCTCATATGCATATTATTAGCACTTGTGAAAGTGGAAAAAGGAATATGGGTGAGTTGATGACAATCTTTTTGAACTTCTTTAATGTGACATAATAACTTCTGTAAATAGTTTTAAAGAGATATATTGTTAATTCTTTAGACTTGGAATTCATATATATATTGATCTTGTTTTATATTTAATCTTATTAATTAAAATAAAATAATAAGATTCAAATTAATAAGCATTTATTTATCAAGATTTCGATACTTTATAGAAGAATCATTGTAATTCAAAAACTTAAATGGCTAAACGAGGCACAAATATTGTCTTCTCTTCTATATTCGTAGATACAATGATTTTATCGCCAAGTACTATTAAAATTGATTCCAATATGGTATCAAGTTTCATCCCTTTTAAAATTCAACGGTACCTAATTATACATTATTAATTAAGTACTAAGCCGTACCTAATTATACATTATTAATTAAGTACTAAGCCGTACGTAATTATACATTAATTAAGTACTAATTCAGTTCTTTAACGATAGATACCACCACCATCCAAGATCACTGTCAATGTACGGCATGGGTTTCGCCGTCGTATGGTAGAGTAGATATAATCGAGCAATTTGCAGTTTTCAAATGGCCAAGTAAACTTTTTGATCAATGGCTGGCCTGGCTTGGTGTCATCCTGTGTGGCTGAACAAACATTTTTACGTTGGTTAATTGGCAATTTGGCATGTATTGTAGGGAGATCTTTACTTTCGAAGGAGGTGGGCTAGTTTTTGTTTTTGTTCTTGTTTCTTACAGTGATATTCATCATATCTTTCCTACTCAGTTTTTACTTATAAAAAATAAATACTTTCTAATTTAGTTCTAGGTACGTAGTTCTTACTATATGTGAGTTTTGGATTTGGTAACATAATAGCCTAATTATTATTATATATAATTAGTCGTGGAATCAAGAAGTAATTAAAACAAGTGATACACACACACACACACTACAAGATTTAACAGTTTTACCGACGGAATTTTTCCATTGGCGTAAGACACATATTCCATCGGTAATTAATTTACCGATGACATCACCGACGAAGAATTTTCGTCGGTGAATCTTTCGTCAGTAATTTTTTGTCCGTCGGTAATAATATTACCGACGGATTTACTAACGGAAAAGACGCGTCGGTAAAAATATTTTTTATTACCGACGGAAATTTCCATCGGTAAATCCGTCGGTAATTATTTCAAAACATTTTAAAAAAAAATTCAATTATAAAATAATGAAATTAACATAAATCAACATTGTATAATATATACTCAAAATGCTTGGAAAAAAGAATAAAAAAATCAACTCAAACAAATTTGCAACAAAAAAATAAAACAAAAAAAATTAATTCAGCTAAAAAAATTCATATGAAAAAAATGAAGTTGCAATTGCTAAAAATTTAAAAATCCTATAAATAAATCAACTAAAAATTGATCTCTTATGAAAAAAATAATAATCTCACAACAACATTTATACAATTATTAAGAACAAAATCAATTAAAATTAAATAAAAAACAAATATAGTGAAAAAATCATAAAAAAATAAGAAAAAAGAAAGATCTTACCTTAATATACTTGCAAGTGAAGCTAAGGAAAAAAAAATTCGTGAAGTATATTAATTAAAAAAAACTAAGAGGATAAAAGAAGAAAGAAGAAGAAGACATACCCGAGCATGGAGGAAAAGAGAAGGAGATGAGGAGAGAAAAGAAGAGATAGAAATAGATATTGATGTTTTTTACATATAGTGAAGAAGAAGAAGAAGAAGAAGAAGAAGTAGAAGAAAAAGAAATAATGAGTCTGTCTCTTGTGAAATAAGCGGATTCAGGTTTTTTATTACAGCGCGTTACCGACGGATTTACCGACGGATAATTGAATATTAATATTTTTTAATTATTCTATCGGTAATTTCGTCAGTAATATTTAATTTAAATTTTCAATTTCGTAAAACTTTTTCAGAAACCGCCAAAAATTACCAATGATTTTTCAATCCGTCGATGATTCCGTCTGTAATATTTAAATGAAAATTTTAAATCAATTGAATTTTTTTAGAAAACTGCCAAAACATGCCGACAAATTTTCAATCCGTCGGTGATTTTATCCGTAAAGCAAAACAATTAACAGTGCAATTGGAAGATGAACAGTTCTAGAGCTCTCTGGAAAATACCGACCAAAAATTCCGTCGGTAATTCCCTTTGTAATTGACATGATGAACAGTGTTCACAGTTTACCAACGGATTTCCCGACGGAATTTATTCCGTCGGTAAAAAATGACATGTCATCTTTTTTTTTTTTTGCTTTGTTTTAATTTTTTTTTCCCACGGTAATTCCCTAGGTATATACCGAGAAATATTTTCGTCGGTAAAATCCCTTGGAAATTTACCCACAGAAATATTCCCTCGATATTTCTGTTTGTATTTATTAATTTTTTCTGGTAGTGACACACACACATTTTCTAGTAGTGACACACACAGATATATATATATATATATATATATATATATATATATATATATGATCTGGTTTAAACTCACAATTAACACAAGAAACCACGAGGATCACACACTCGCCTGTAATCAAATGGTGAAATACATGCACTCATGAGGTATTTGGACACAAGCCCTCCTGCTACATACACATGCTGGCTCGTGTCCTGATAATCTATTGCCATTTTATAGGAAACAAGAGAGCTAGAGGGGGGGGGGGGGTTAATGCCCCTTTGAAGTCAAGGACACAAAATGGTGACAAATATTAGCCCGTACTATATGCTTGTTCCTTTTGAAGTCAACTCAAGACACGACATGGTGACGAATATTAGCCCGTACAATATACATCACTTGTTTTAATTACTTCTTGATTCCACGACTAATTTTATATATATCTGGAAGGAGACCAATTCATTTGGATTAATTAAGGCAATAAGTGCAAGTACTTAGTTAGTGACCCTTCAACCAATATTTTCTGGTTTTCATTTACAGATTAAATACATCTAGTCATAGTCACGAAGATCACACTCAACTTGTTTTTTCGTTTTAAATAATGATGAATCCAATGTCTTACGCCTCAATTAATCATTTAAATTTTATTTTATAAGAAAAAATAAAAAGATAAACATTAAAATTAGAGATGTTAATTTCATCCATGCCCGATAATTAAATGCTAGCCCGTTCAAAATAAATGGTAAATTTTGGATCAAGTTTCACTAATAAGTTGAGTTTTAGATTAATTATAAATACTACTCTAGTTATTCTGAAACCATAAACTTTTGATAAAATTATATTTAATTATATAGAGTAATACATAAAAAAAAATAGAGTTGAGATACTTGAAACTTAATCGAGTTAAATTTGTGTTTTCAAAATACATACTTATAGACTTTTGAATTGAATATAAATAGTTATTTTATATTAGAGTTCTAATAAAATAGTGCAAAACTTGATTCAAATCCATGGTAATGAACACAAATTAAAATTTTCCTAACTTTTAGTACATTTTTCTAATATTCTTATCAAAAGAAGTATATCTAAAATTTCCATACAAGCAATGAAGAATGACAAATTCTTGTATCATTAAACATTAGTGTCTTTATTGTTAGTCTCTAAAAATACCCATGTTCTTGTTTTCTGACCTTTGTTGACATTAGAGATGAGTCCAGATAAATTCAATCAATATATATATATATATATATATATATAGAACCCTAGTGAAAATTAACAATTCTTGGCTTCAAGCAAAAGTCGGCAATATTTTTTCCTAGTACATTATGCAACCATATACGCATAGAACATGCCATAATTACAATTTTAACATTTGAGATGAACAATAATGATGCAGACAAATTTATATATAAGGAGACAACATGCACCGATAAGTGCAACACAAAATCTTTCAATTAGCAACTACTAAGAAATACAGCTAGAGAACCATCATCATCAATGGCTACTTCAAATCCAAAGCTCTCAATCATTTCCGTCTTCTTCATTATCCTTTCATTCTTAACACTTCAAGCTGAATCGGTAAAAGAGGGATGTGAAGAAGAAACAAGCTCTTGCAATGACAAAGCTAAAGCTTTAACCCTAAAGATAATAGCCATAGTCTCTATCTTGGTTACTAGCATGATAGGGGTAAGTGCACCTCTTTTTACACGTTCAATCCCTGCTTTACACCCAGATAAAAGCCTTTTTGTGATTGTTAAAGCCTTTGCTGCTGGTATCATTCTTGCAACTGGGTTCATGCATGTGTTACCAGATTCTTTTGATATGTTATCTTCAAGTTGTTTGCCGGAAAATCCATGGCACAAGTTCCCTTTTACTGGGTTTCTAGCAATGTTATCTGCCATAGTGACACTAATGGTGGACTCATTGGCCACAAGTGTATATAGCAAGAAGTCTAACGTTGGAGTTGACCCTGAGAGCGTTACTCATGGTGCTGAACCAGATCAAGAGATGGCTTCTAACGTTGGACATTTCCATGGCCATGGACATGGACACCATTATGAGCCCAAACTTGCTGGTGGTGCAAAACAATTGCTTCGGTACCGGGTTATTGCCATGGTTAGAGTTCATGACTTTGTTTATTCTTCAATCATATGCTTCTAAATTGAATACTAACAAGTAGGGAATCACAAAATTAACCCCTAAGGTATTAGTCAATTGGGTCCATGAAGTTTCAGACAATTTTCAATTGGGTCCTTTTTCCCCCTTCAAACTCTCTTCAAAATGGAACGATTTGGTTTCATAAATATGGAGATTAATTATAAAGTCAAGTGAGATCATGGGGAAAAAAGAGAGATCATTCGTATACTTATTTTTAATGAAAATAAATTATTTTATTAATAACATGTTTCTTTTGTTTTGGTGTTAAAGTGATATTGTTGAATTAATTTGTATATAACAAATGGCTTCCGTAGCTTTTCATTTGGTTAAAAATAGGGCCATTATAAATTTTAATGGCTGGAAAGGTAGGTCATAGTTTTTTATATTCATCATATAGAATAGGATTCTATAATAATCATTTTTTTTCTTTATTCGTTTTTTGTTCATCGGAAGGTCATCTTCCATTACAAGATAATTAAATAAATTAGAGTCACTAAAACTCGAAAGCTACTGGGTTCACAGACTGGAATTGACCCCGTTCACAGGCTGGCTAGGCAATTATTATAGGTTTTGAACTAACATACACAGGCATGGCTGGTTGCAGGTATTAGAATTGGGCATCATTGTGCATTCAGTTGTGATAGGCCTCTCTCTTGGAGCCTCAAGCAACACTTGTACAATTAAGGGCCTTGTAGCTGCTCTTTGCTTCCATCAAATGTTTGAAGGAATGGGTCTTGGTGGTTGCATTCTCCAGGTAATTGTTTTTTAAAAAAAAAAAAACCCAATAAACATCTATAAACTCTTATAATTCACGTTCACAATCACAGTCAATGATATTTTATTGACATAACATATATTTTTTGTGTTCATTTGAATAGGCTGAGTACAAGCCCTTAAAGAAGGCAGTCATGGCATTTTTCTTCGCAGTAACAACTCCTTTCGGAATTGCACTTGGCATTGCACTGTCCAAAATGTACAAGGAAAACAGTCCTAATGCTTTGATCACTGTTGGTTTGCTCAACGCGTCATCTGCTGGACTCTTGATTTACATGGCATTGGTTGATCTTCTAGCTGCCGATTTTATGGGTCCGAAATTGCAGGGTAGCATTAAGCTCCAGGTTAAGTCTTGTATGGCTGTACTTTTGGGAGCTGGTGGCATGTCTCTCATGGCGAAATGGGCATGACATGGTTCGTTAGTTTCTCGTGGAAGAATCTGCCAAGTCTCCCATGTCATATTATTACTTCAAAATTGTCTCTTGTACGAGTTTCCTTCGAAGTTGGGTTTTTTTTTTCTTTTTCTTATTGCAAGTTCAAAGTTTTTTTTGTTTCTGATTACCATGGTATCCTAGTTTATATAATATCCTAGTTTATATATTTTTTGACTAATCCTATGAGCTCTAAAATTAATAGGCATATAAACTAAAATTAATAACTTTATGTTATTCCACAGCCTGTGAAAGCTCAAAGTGATGACAATCCTTTTTCTTTAATGTGACATAATAACTTGTGTAAACAGTTTTAAAAGGATATGTAATTAGGAATTTCCAACCCATGATATAGATTGATACCTTTTTAATTCCCAACAACCATGGACCTTTTCAATTCCCAACAAGCATGATTAGTGCCATGATCAATCTAGTGGTTACAAATTATTTTATTTTGCAAAAATGTTATCGCACATGTCCCATGTCCATGGTAATTTTTCTTTATTTACTTGATTTAAAAATCATTACCTGGTATTTGATTAAAAATTCCTAATAGATTAAAGATTACTAGAAAATCAAATATACTAGTTGTTGTTAGAAATTCAAAGATAAAAAACTGATCACTATAAAAAATATTAACACCTTTAAAACACACTTTTAAAAACACAGTAACGTGATTATAAAAAATAAAACATTAATCAAAATCTTAAAATTTTAATAAATCAGTTAATAAATCCCAAAAAATATATATAAAAAACTTGTTTTTATATTTTAACAAAAAATACAACATAATTTTATTTATCCTTCAACTAATTAAAACATTAAATTCTTTTTTTTTTTTTTTTAAATTGAATAACATAAATAAAAAAACACAAACCCACCCTTTTTTATACTGTAATATACTCACACACCAATGACTAAATATTACAAAATAATCAATGTTCAAACACAATACAAATAACACATTAAAAAATTTAAATTTTACTATAAAAAAAAGTCCTGAACTAAAATAATGAACATCTTCGAAAGCCCCAAGTCACAAGAACAGTGCTGTGAAGCCTTTGATTGCCTGAATAGTCTCCACTCGCCACTACCACTACGGCGTGTGAACCCATGCGCCGCTGCTACTGTTGAGGCGTGGGCTGTTGGATCTGCAGCCCCACAATCTCCTCTTTACTCCTACATCGGCGATGATTTCTACCACTTCTCAAAAAGAGAGATCTGGCTGCCTTACAGTTCGGCCTTCTCTCTCCTTCAAATCTTCTCCACCGGTGGAGATTGATTGTCACCTTAAACAGAAGATAAAAACAACACAAACAACAGGTGGTTTTAATTAAATTTTAGAGATTTTTTCTTGTTCTGTTTTCTAGATTTGGCAATGGTGGGAGACGAGGACCTGGTTCGGTCGATTTGGGTTTGGGTTTTGTCAGGATAGGAAGAAAAGAGGAAGACAGATTGGGGAAGAGAGGCCTAGTGGTGGCCTGATGGTGTTGTGGCTAGACGAGGAAAGCTTCTGTCTTTTTTTACAAAGGGAAAGGGGTGGCTGGCTGGCTTTTTTTGATAGAGGGCAAGGGGGCCACAGTCGGCCTTTGGTTTTGGAAGAGCTGAGAAAGGGAGACTGTGGAGGCCGATGTACAGGGGAGGTTAGTCTATGGGGGCTAAGAGAGGAGAGAATGATGGGTGTTGGTGTGGCAACTCTGGTATGTCTTTGGCCTCAAGGGAGGGAGGCGGCAGCTCTCCTCTTTGGGGAGGGTGTGCGGCTGAGACTGGAAGATGTGTCATGGCCCTTTGGCCCTCTCTGGTTCTCTTTTGCTAAGGCCAAAGGGGGAGAAAGGTGGCGGCTTGTGTGTAACAACGAGGACAATGGGGCAAGAGGAAGCCAAAAGGGCAAAACTGTTGGAATATTGCCAATTATGTGGCTGCCTATGTCAAAGAAGATGGCTGCCATGTGAGAGTCAAAGAAGGCTGCTGGTGCAGCATTTGCAGCCCCTTGACATTGTCAAAGTTTGGTAAGTTTGACAGCCACCATTTATGACAAAGGAGCAAGAGGAGCTGCCATTGATGCCTATAAATAGAGGCATACATTAGAGAGCAAAATGAGAGTGAAAGTAAAGCCAAATATGTGAGAAATATAGGAGAGAGTGGGCTGCCATTGCAGCACCAAGAAGAGAGAAATAGAGTGAGGTTGAGAGTTGCTAAAGAGGGAATAATTCCTCCTCCTCTATTGTTGTAAATCTTGTTATCTCCCTATATAAACAAATGGCTTCTCCTGTGGATGTAGGCGGTTTGCTGAACCACGTTAAATATTATGTCAGTTTGCTTAGCCTCCAATGGGCAAATATCAGAATATCACCGGTCGGAATTCCCTACAATTGGTATCAGAGCATATAGTTTAAGTGGTGTTTGATTTTTTGCTCAAAAATGAAAGTTGTCAAAATGGTGTTTTGACCATCCCACTGTGTAGAGGAAAAAGAGACGAAGCCACTGGTGAAAACCGCGTCAAAATCGGACGTCGGACATGGCCGCACTCTCTATCACTCTCCGGCAAGGTGTCTGCCCACGCGCCCCATGTGTGCCACGCGTCTTCTTCACCCGGATGAGTTGACCCGACCCATGTGAACAATAGGCATGAACAGTGACATGCCATGCAAAGGATGACATCAGCGTAATGCAAGGATGACATCAGCATACACAGTCAGTAAAAGCATTGACTAGTCAACGGACATGTCAGCATAAGGGGCCCACCTACCACGTCATCAGCCGCGAGCCGAGCCAAGCCGGGCTGAGTTGAGCCGAGCCGAATTGGAGCTGAGCCGAGCCGCGAGCCGAGGGATAGGATCCAGTGTAGCGGATCCTACATGCAACCGGATCTGAGATTGAATCTGAGCCGTTAATTAGGCCAGAATTGTTTTGATCAAATTGTAGCCGTCTGATGTGCGATTTGGACGATTCAAGACATGTTTCCAGCTAATTTGATCATTCCGGATGCAATGGTATGGTCCGATCATTGAGATTCAAGACCAAAAATGGTGGTGGTGAATTATTAAAGAGAGATTGCCCGATCAGGAGGCATCTGAAGGTCATCATGGTGGTCGATGGAGATGAAGAAGAAGAAGGTACACACATTTGCCCAATTATGTGTGCTAAACTATTAAGTGGGAAAATTTAATTGCCTTGATGGAAGGCAAAATTGGGACACTCTAGACACCCGATCATGTGGACGATTTGAGGTGGAGAGTAGAAACTGATGAAGACCAATCTTGACGAATCTAAGCACTGGTAGTCTCGCCAGATGTTGAGAAATCAGGTATAAAACCGGGATATCCCAGATCACTTGTAAAGGAAAGCCGCAACAAAGCTAGCAAATGGTTATATATACAAAAAGGCAGTACGGTGGATAGATACGTTCTAAGAAGTTCTGTCTAGGAGATTGAGTTTTAAACGGGACCAGTGTGACCCCTCCAAATCTTTCCTGGGAACTTGCTTAGTTGAAGGATCATTCACACAGTACTATTTTTGTATATGTAACAATTTGTAATGAAACTATTGAAGACTAGCACGATGACGGCATAAAGGAACAGTTGGGTTCCATATGTTCAAGGATCTGATGGAGTGGTGATTTCTCCAAAGAAGTTAGATTCGGTGACTGTGATTTCTCGAAGGGAGAATTAATGAAGACCCTGATAATGGAAGAGAAATACAGCAAGGGGATAAAGATTGGCACCCTATTTTGACTTGGATAAATGTTGTGACAGGATGAGCTGCTGTCAAACATAAAAGCAAAGAATAGGGAGAAATTTGGAGAACCGGAATTGCACGAGAGCACACGGAGATTGTGCAGGAGTACCCGTAGGATCCAACGAGCTATTGTAATGAGACAATAGGTGCAAGGAGAAGAAGAGTTCTCAGATGAAGCTCAGAGCAGAGACTGTGTGAAAAAGTTGTACAACAAGAAGTCTCTTGTGCTCTTGATGAAGGTAACAAGCGAGGACCTTTCCAGTGCATGCAAGGATGAAAAGATGAGCTGTTGCAGAAGCACCTAATTGAGGGGGTGCGAACGCCTATGATGAAAGGCGAAGACACCAAAGAGAGTTGGTGTGGGTGGAGCTATCAAGCAGAAAGGGATAGAAGCTCCAAACATAGAAAATGAGATGGAAAACTGTGAAGAGTGCACCGCAACTTTCTCTTTCTATGTGATCAGTGGCAGTGATCTCTCCTAAGTCCACATGGTGGTAGAGAATCTTGGAGCCACTGGAGTCATCCCAGATGAAGGAGGATGAGATCGCTCCACGATGAGCGGAGACACCTCGGATGGAAGGTGTGAGGGCTATGAAATGAGCCCAAGATTAGGTCGCCCAAGACAATGGGCGAAGACACCTCAGAGGAAGGTGTATGGGCCATGATATAAGCCAAGATTAGAGACTTGGTTCAGACAGCCCCATGACGACAGGCAGAGACACCTCAGATAGAAGGTGTAAGGACCATGGTATGAGTCCAAGATCAGACCGTCTCATGACGACAGGCGGAGACACCTCAGACAGAAGGTGTGAGGACCATGGTATGAGTCCAAGATCAGACCGTCTCATGACGACAGGCGGAGACACCTCAGACAGAAGGTGTGAGGACCATGATATGAGTCCATGTTCAGACCGTCTCATGACGACAGACGAAGACACCTTAGACAGAAGGTGTGAGGACCATGATATGAGTCCAAGATCAGGTCGTCTCATGATGACAGGCGGAGACACCTCAGATGAAAGGTGTGAGGACCTTGATATAAGTCCATGTTCAGGCCGTCTCATGACGAGCAGAAACACCTCGGATGGATGGTGTGAGGGCCATAATGTGAGCCCATTTCAGACCGCCGCATGACAACGGGCGGAGACACCTCAGAGGAAGGTGTGGGCCACGATGTGAGCCCAAATTCAAACCGTCGCATGATAACGAGCGAAGACACCTCAGAAGAAGGTGTGTGGGCCATGATAGGAGCCCCAGATTTAGACCGCCACATGACGACGAGCGGAGACACCTGAGGAGAAGGTGCGAGGGCCAGGATAGAAGCCCCAATTCAGAACGCCCCAAAGCCGATGTGATGGCTAGATATGAGTGGACAAGTGTATAGCCAATAAAGTGGCTATGATGAGTATAAAGACAAATGCAGGATTGACTTTCATGGATATTGCCCCCATGCTAAAGATCAATGAGCTAGAAGACAATTTGCCTTGAACAATAAGTGGGTGACTTGTGGAGCATTAAGACGCGACTGCTATGAATGAGCAGAGGGCATGCGCAGGTTCCGGGAACAAGTTGACTCTTGTCAAGGTGGTGAGCTCGGAGTTGGCATTGTAATACTCAGAGTATGAAGATTGATATGGATTAACCTGTAATGGGCTGCCCCCATAAGTAAAGGTGGATAGCTACCCGAACTCTTGAGACTAAGAGTGAGAGACTCATGGAGAAGTAAGGCATGGTTCCTAAGGTGGAACAGAGGGCAGACGCAACTCCTGGATGAGTAGACTCTTGGAAGAGTGGTGAGCTCGTGATCACATTAAAATACTCAATGACTGTCGCACTTGGAAATATCAGTTTGAGGGGGTGTTGTAAGCCTTGATGTAAGGCTTGATAAATCATTCCGGGCCAAGCATGGTTGATATGCTTGAAGGGGAATGTTGTTCCAGAGACAAATGTTAAACACTCTTCAGATGAGATGTAACAAACCATCTGGTTGAAGTAATCCTTTGGAGTGAGCAAAGGGGTGCTTGGTTGACTCTGGTGATTGAAAGGTTTGGCGAGTACCTGTAAACTTGGTCACGAACACTCTCAGAATGGTAAGCTTGGAAGAGCTGCAAGATGTAAGCATGTGCTGAAGAAGCAAGAGGACAGTTGCCCCACATAAATGGCAAAGGGGGTGATTGTTGGAATATTGCCAATTATGTGGCTGCCTATGTCAAAGAAGATGGCTGCCATGTGAGAGTCAAAGAAGGCTGCTAGTGCAACATTTGCAGCCCCTTGACATTGTCAAAGTTTGGTAAGTTTGGCAAGTTTGGCAGCCACCATTTATGACAAAGGAGCAAGAGGAGCTGCCATTGATGCCTATAAATAGAGGCATACATTAGAGAGCAAAATGAGAGTGAAAGTAGAGCCAAATATGTGAGAAATATAGGAGAGAGTGGGCTGCCATTGCAGCACCAAGAAGAGAGAAATAGAGTGAGGTTGAGAGTTGCTAAAGAGGGAATAATTCCTCCTCCTCTATTGTTGTAAATCTTGTTCTCTCCCTATATAAACAAATGGCTTCTCCCGTGGATGTAGGTGGTTTGCCGAACCACGTTAAATATTGTGTCAGTGTGCTTAGCCTCCAATGGGCAAATATCAGAATATCACCGGTCGGAATTCCTTACAAAAACGCTAGGGGGCGGCCGTGGCTTGTTTTTGGCAGAGGGGCCATGAACAGCGACTTGTGTGCAGATCCGTTTAGGTTAGGGTTTTTTTCTTTTAATTCCCTCCAAAATTTCCTCCGCCCTAAATTTTTCTCCCCCCATCCTCTAAATTTTTCTCCCCCTTTTTTTCCACTATAAACAGGTATTTACAGGAGAAGTATGGCTTGGTCACAGTCACATTAATCCCTCAACTCTTTTTTTTTTTTTTATCAATTTTGATTTTTTGATTTTTTTTATTTTTAAAAACGAGTAATATCAACGTCGACTTAACAAGGAAAATCAGTTATTATAAAATTAACGCGTTCAAAATATCTTTAAAAATTTAAATTCTTCTGATATGACTTTGAAAATGTTAAAAACGATGTAAATATATCAAAAATGCATTTTTGGGGGTTTCATTTTTTTTTTGCAATTTTTTGGTTTTTTCTGAAAATTTATCAAAAACATTGGTAAAAAATTAAGTAGCAACAACATGTGTGCAGTGTTGCGGTGAAAGCGCCCACTTTCAAGTTATGTGTATCTATCTGGAAGATATGGGGTAGACAAGGAAATCATGTCTTTTATTAGTGGAATGAAGGAATGAAAGTCGCCACCTAGTATTTTGGTTACTAGAAACCTTAATTGGTTTAAGAGATCGGGTACGAAGACTGGTTGTATAAAGAGAGGTATTAGCACCCCAAATACATCCTACCTAAAGTAAGCTACATTGTTTTATTGTATGATAAATGCTAAGGTTTCATTTTGTTTTCTACTTGTTGAGACGTCTGCAGTTTAAGAAAAGTTCTCCTTGATAAGGAGTTTCTTATCTCATCGGGTAAAAACCTAATCGTTCTATGTCAACTAAAGAAGCTAATTTTAATATTATGAGTACGTCTTACGTGTAAGTTCATAATCCCAAATATTAAAATAAAAAAAATATTTTTTTTGGAATTTTTGAAATGTTGGCATGGTTCTCATGACTTTAATAAAGTGGTTATTAAAGCCAAAATGCACGCTAAAACATATATTTTTTATATATAAAAATATGATATGATTTTTTTTTTTGAGAGATTTGTCCATATGCAAGAAAGCAATACATTTTTTTTGTTTTTATAAAAAAAAAAATTCAACATTTTGGAGAAAGTTGGATATTTTAATACCAGATTTGTATCTTTATGATATAAAAATACAAACCAATATAATGTAAAATTGATAGTAAAATACACAGGAAAATCATAATTTTTTTAAAATATATTTTTTGAAATTTGTTTTTGGATTCGGCCGGACCCGGCCCACTCATTTTTGGAGGGTCGCACTTTGTCCGGCCCATTGAACAGTGGAGGGGGATCGAAGAAGAAGTAAAAGATGGAAACTGACTGGGCAGTTGCTGGTGGCGATGGCGTTGTTGTCACAGTGGACGGTTATGGTGGAAGACAGTGGTTCTTCTTCTTCTCACCTCTGCTTCACTGTGTTGTTTTATTCCTCTGTTTTTCGTTCCCTTTGTTAACAATGTTCTTCCCTCTCTGCAGTGGTTTCATGGGGATGCTAGTGGTGCTAGCCATGTCGGAATGGGATGGCAGATGATGGTTGCTGTTGGTTTTTGTTTTTTCTTCGTCTCCCCTGCTGCTTTCGGTTATCTTTGCTCCTTCACTCTGCTTTTCTATTCTTCTCCTTTTGTTATCTGGCAGTGGTGTTGCTGCTGCGATGGAGACTGGGAACTAGTTCCAGATGGCGATCCTTCTTCTTCTCTCCTCTCCTCTCATTCTTTGTTTTCTTCTTCTATTTTTGTTCTTTCCTCTCTTCTCTTCGTCCCTTTCCTCTCTTCTTTCTCTCTATCCACCTCTGTTTTTTCTTTTTTTCTTTTTCTTTTTCTCTAGAAGCTCAAATAATTCTCAACCGCCCTTCTTGCTCATTCTCACTCCCCCTAGTATTTATAAGGAGTAAAAAGCGGAGAGAGGGCTACTACCCCTATCTAGTCGTGGCACAAGGGAAAATTGGCCTGAGCGGCCACTGACAGCCACTTTAGGGTCGCCCGCAGGGCTTATCCCCTCTTCATTCTGGTCTTGGCAGGTGAGGGGCGTGGGTTTTGTCATGGTTTGGACAAGTGAAAGAGAGGGGGAGCGAGAAAATGCAGGGGGGAAATCTCTTCTTCCCCTGCTTTTGCATGTGTAGGGGAAGAAGGAGAACAATGCTGTTCAAAACGACAATGTTTCAGTTTAGTTTTTTTCTTCTTCTTCTTCTTCTTCGACGTTGAAAATAAAATGAATTTGGAAATAATCCAAAAATGAATTATGAGAAATGCTATCATCAAGGACCCCTTGGTATATATTATTAATGTTTTTAATGAATCTTGTAAAATAATCTTTTCCACCCAAAAAATTAAGTTCTTAATTCTTTGAATTTAAAATTTTGTATAGATTCAATAGTATTTAATTTTATTAAATTAAAATATAAAATTTAAACTTATGATTATTGGTTTATTAAAATTATAATATATTTTAAAAAATACACCTTAAATTACGAGGCTCAAATATTGACTTCTAATATATATATATATATATATAGACACACACACACACACACGAATTGTGAAGTACAATCCGTAGATAGTGTCGCACGTTAAAATCTGCACGGCATCGGGCTGGTGATTTTTCATTTTTTGTTTGCTTTGATTCGTTGGGAGTTGCCACCTAGTATTTAATTGAGGGCTACTAGGAAACTCGGGTGCTGGTCTTGTCAGAGATTCACAGGTAAATGACTGGTTGTGGTTTGGGAAGGTATTAACACCTCTAACGCACCCTACCTGAGGTAAGCTGCTTCGTGGACTTGATATGTTAAATAAGTTTTAAAAATTCTGTTCTTTCATCGAATTTTAGAAATACAACTTACGTGTAAGCTTATAATTCTTTATCCGTGAGCAAATCAAAATTTTAAATTCTTCTTTATTCTTGCAATTTTATCATAAAAAAAATATTCATAAACAAAATACAAACCACACATTCACTTTCAAGCTTCGTGAACTTGATGTGATTTTAAAAAACAAAATTTTAGCCAAATTCTAAGGCTTTAATAAATCAGTTATTAAGTCTCAGAATATATGTAGAAACATGTTCTTATATTTTCGTGGAAAATACAACATGATTTTATTTGTCCTTTAGATATTTGTGCATATAAATTAAAATATTATATTCATTTTTTTTGTCCTTTTTGATTCAATAACATACATAAAAAAAATACAAACACGCACACATCTCTTTTTCTATTATTATTTTCTCTTTCTTTTCTTTTCCTTTTTTACATCCACACTTCAAAATACAAATTCAAAACAACTAAACAAAAATTAGATTAATCAATTTAAAATTTACAAAAATAGCCCTTAAAACTCTAGGAATTGCAGAAAAGGCCTTCTGCACCCGCAGGAACAGTGGCGGCACTCTCCCGACATGCCACCGTCACTAGAGGCGCGTGGGTTCACGCACCGGCGCAAGAAGATCCAGGCAGTGGGGGGATCTGGAGTGCCTTCTCCCCTCTTCCTTTCCTCGTCGGCGGTGACACCCACCGTCACCTGCACAAGAAGAAAAGGCACAAGTCAGTTGATTTTACTTCTTTATTTTTACAAATATGCTTTTGGTTCCATTTTTCTTCTCCTCTGGAGATGGTTTTGTTGTGAAGGAGAGCCCTTTGCTTTGGATCTTCTGTGAACGAGGGTTACTCCACGGTGGCTGATCTGGCAGCTAGAAGATGTGACGGCCGAGAGGGGGTGGCATTGTTGGGGCCGAAGCAGCTAGTGTCGCCGCTTTGCTCGGGCTATTACGGGAGTCTCTGATCAGGTCTGCGCGAGCTGGCTGGTTGGCAGTTAAGGAGATCGCTTGTTGTCGTTGTCCGTGGGTCTTGCTGCTGTCATCTATTAGGCTAGCTGGCGAGAGGAGAGTGTTGAGGAGACCGAAGAAGAATAAGACGCTGCTGAGGGGAAGGGTGTGGTGGCTGGCTGGTTCACAAGAGAAGGAAGGATAGATCGGGGGAAAAGGCTAAGGGAGGTGGCAGTTTGGTTTCCAAAGAAAGGGGGAGGTTGGCTGGTTCTGATTCGTTGTGGGTGAGGGGTGAGTGAGCAGTTGTTGATGGCTAGCGGCTAAGGAAAGAAAATGGTGATGAAGGGGGAGGGCTGATGATGGCTCCGGGTGAGGGAGAAGAAAGTGAGATGGAGAGAGGGGGTTTCAGCGGCTACCGGAGAAGAAAGAGTTAGGTCTTTTTTTAGGGTTTTTCTCTCTCTGCTTTTTTTCTCCCCCCCAAATCTCAAAATTGCCCCCTTCCTTTTCTTTGAGTTTTGGACCTATATTTATAGGTAAAATGTTGCTTGGGCTTCAAAATTGGTCCCTCAACTTTTTTTTTTTGTAAAATTTTGATTTTTCTTAATTTTTTTGTATTTTTTTAAAACGAAGCAATACTCAATGAGAAAAATCAATGATTTTAAAAATGACGCGTGAAAAGTCGAACGCATTCCAAAAACCTTTTGAAAATATAATTTTTTTTAAATGACGTTGAAAAATGCTAAAAACGATGGCAAATATATTAAAAATATAATTTTTTGGATTTTGTTTTTTTTTTGCTTATTTTTGAATTTTTTCAAAAATTTTATCCAAAAAATAGGTCAAAAATTAGATAACAACATGTAGAAATGATTTCATCACCAACCCAATTCTTGTCCGATCCTTGCCATCCCAAATACATGCTCCAAAAATGCAGGATATGGAGCCACATGGGAGCAAAAGGGGGCAATTGCCCTTTAGTTTTTTTTTTAAAATATTTTTTATATTAAAATATTAATATAATAATATGGTGAGGGTTGATATATAATTAATGTTATTGTTGACTTGTGTCTTAATATAATAAATAATATATATATTAATATATGTGCAGCAACCCAGCTCATTTTTCATTTCCCCAACTTTCCCCCTTTCTTTTTTTTTTTCTGCTAACTATTCAAGAGCTTTTCTACTCTTTTTTATTTTTAGCTGCTCTCTTTCTTATACAATTTTTTTTTTTTCACGTCCAGTTAGGCAATTTAGGTAAAAAAAAATTATTTTTTAAATTTGTTTTATTATTTAATTTTAGTTTTTTATTCTTTAATAATTAGTTATTTAAAAATTTAGGATTTATAATAATTTAGAGTCAATTAAAGATAAATGGTAGTGGATTAGATTGGAAGATTTTGAACAATAGACATCGATTTTGATTGTTTTGAATAATTTAAGATTATATCATTTGCAATTGAATTGGTTACGATATAGAACTATACGTTTTCATGGGATACAACAGTCAAACATTCTCAAATTGTTGTTAGCAAGGTAAAGATTGATATTTGAAGAATTAAAATTGTTTGAGCTTGAGATTGGTCATTTTTATGATGTTAATTTCCTTGTGCCTTCCTATAAAATAATCAAGACAGATGAAATTAAATAATTTATATTTTAATTTGTTTTTTTTTTTCCTTTTTTTGTTTTCATCAAACAATTTGTATTTTTGCTGGAGAAGAATTAACACGTGTGTGCAATCCTGATTTTAATTAGTGCATCATATCCATAGTATTATGTACAAAACAGCTACATGGTAATAGGGAGTGAAATGAATTTTTGATGAATTGATGTGTATTTTACTATGAATTTCATATGAAAGATTTACAATTATTATGTAACTCAACTGAATTTTGTTATTATGAAAACTAAAAAAAAATTTTATAATAAAATATTTTTAAATTAATTTTGGGCTTTATATGAGTTAGTAAATTTGGTTTTCGAATTGATTTTTAATACATGTCTACATAATATAATATTTGTTAATAATTTATGCTCTTTATTTAAAAAATTCTGGCTCCACCCACCGAAAACATGGGTATTATATCAAGTTTCAACCCTTTTAAAAAGAAACCGTACAATTATAACATTGTTTTGAGTAACCAAGCCCTAACTAGAATATTATGATTTCTGATAAAATGACGGCATGAAAAGGACTAGTTCAGTTCTTTAACGAGAGACGACACCACCATCATCCAAGAACATTGTCAATGCTTGAACAATGTGTGCGGTGTGGGTATTGCCGTATGGTAGGATGGATAATCGAGCAATTTGCAGTTTTCAAATTAATGGCTGATTTGGCTTAGTGTCGTCTTCCTGTGTGACTGATCGAACATTTTTACCTTGGTTAATTGGCAATTTGGCATATCTTGTAGGGAGATCTTTACTTCTGAAGGAGGGAGAAATTGTTTTTGTTTTCTACAGTGGTCATCGTATTTCTTTTCCAGCTCAGTTTTTACATTAATGAAATTAACTAGTTTAATTTCCAGCAGGGTTTAAGGAGGCCATATAAATTGATGGATTAAAAAAAAATGATAAAAAAACAATCAAAAGGGCTAGCTTTTGTTCTTACATTGGTTAATTGGCAATTTGGCTCACAATTAACACAGGAGAAACCACGAGGATCACACACTCACCTGTAATCAAATGGCAAAATGCATCCACTCATGGGGTTTTTGGACGCAAGCCCTCCAACTACATACACGTGCTGGCTCGTGACTTGATAATCTACTGCCATTTTATGGGAAACAGGAGAGTGGCCGTTGAAGTCAACTGAGAACATAACATGGTGATGAATATTAGCCGTGCATACTACATAAACATTCTATTCATGACTGAATCAAATGTTTATGTACGGGCTAATATTCGTCACCATGTTATGTTTTCAGTTGACTTTTATATATAAATATATCTGGAAGGAGATTATTTCATTTGGATTCAGACAATAATTGCAAGTACTTAGTCAGAGTTGAGAAATAATTAGGAGGCTTAACCTAATAGGTTAGCCAACCCTTTCTATATATATGAGTAGGGCAATATACAATAGTAAAGGTGGAGATTACCACATAAGAATATGACTACAATATTTCCTATATAATTACATTCTATAATAGTCAGTGACCCTTCAACCAATATTATCTGGATTTTATTTACAGATTAAATACATCTAGTCACAGTCACGAAAGATCACACTCAACTGGTTTTTTCGTTTTAAATAATGATGAATCCAATGCCTTACCCCTCAATTAATCATTTAAATAATTTATCCATAGCTGATAAATGCTGGCCCAATCTAAATAAATAGTAAATTTTATAAATAGTTTTGATTTGAGTTAAATATAAGATGATAGGCTGGTTTCAGGTTAGGTATAGATATTATTCAACTCGTCCCGAACCTGATTTGAAAATTAATAATAATTTTTAAATTTTTGATAAAATTACATTTATACTGAATGATACATAAAAAAAAATTAGTATCAGGATATTTAAACTTAATCGAGTTGGATTAACATATTCAAAATCTATAATTATCAAGTTTTGAATTGGATATAAATAATTATTTTATATTAGATTTCTAGCATGGATATTTCATATTCATTCATTAATATCTATTAGTATTTTCTTATCAAAATAAGTTAAATCTAAAAGTTCCATACAAGCAATCAAGAACGAAAAATTCTTGTATTATTAAACATCAGTGTCTTAATCTATTGTTAGTCTCCAAAAAAAACCCTTGTTCTTGTTTTCTTTCCTTTGTTGACATTAGATCAATATATTGAACCCTAGTGAGATTAACTATGTTTGGCTTGATCATGCAAGCCGGCAATATTTTGTCCTAGTATACCATGCGACCATAAATGCATAGAGCATGCCATTACTATTTTAACATTTGAGATAAACAGTAATGATGCAGACAAATTTATATATAAGGAGACAACATGCACCGATAAGTGCAACACAAAATCTTTCAATCACCAACTACTAAGAAATATAGCTAGAGAACCATCATCATCAATGGCTACTTCAAATCCAAAGCTCTCAATCATTTCCATCTTCTTCATTATCCTTTCGTTCTTAACACTTCAAGCTGAATCGGTAGTAAAAGAGGGATGTGAAGAAGAAACAAGCTCTTGCAATGACAAAGCTAGAGCTTTAACCCTGAAGATAATAGCCATAGTCTCTATCTTGGTTACTAGCATGATAGGTGTAAGTGCACCTCTTTTTACACGTTCAATCCCTGCTTTACACCCAGATAAAAGCCTTTTTGTGATTGTTAAAGCCTTTGCTGCTGGTATCATTCTTGCAACTGCGTTCATGCATGTGTTACCAGATTCTTTTGATATGTTATCTTCAAGTTGTTTGCCAGAAAATCCATGGCACAAGTTCCCTTTTACTGGGTTTCTAGCAATGTTATCTGCCATAGTGACACTAATGGTGGACTCGTTGGCCACAAGTGTATATAGCAAGAAGTCTAACGTTGGAGTTAACCCTGAGAGCGTTACTCATGGTGCTGAACCAGATCAAGAGATGGCTTCTAACGTTGGACATTTCCATGGCCATGGACACCATTACGAGGACAAACTTGCTAGTGGTGCAAAACAATTGCTTCGGTACCGGGTTATTGCCATGGTTAGATTTCATGACTTTGTTTATTCTTCAATCATATGATTCTAAATTGAATACTAACAAGTAGGGGATCACAAAATTAACCCCTAAGGTATTAGTCAACTGGGTCCATGAAGTTTCAGACAATTTTCAATTGGGTCCTTTATTTTTCATGTTTGCAATTTTTCCCCCTTCAAACTCTCTTCAAAATGGAACAATTTGGTTTCATAAATATGCAAATTAATTATAAAGTCAAGTGAGATCATGGGGAAAAAAGAGAGATCATTCGTATACTTATTTTTAATGAAAATAAATTATTGTATTAATAACATGTTTCTTTTGTTTTAGTGTTAAAGTGATATTGTTGAATTAATTTGTATATAACAAATGGCTTCCGTAACTTTTTCAATATGGTTAAAATAGGGCCATTATTAATTTTAATGGCTGGAAGGTATGTTATAGTTTTTTATATTCCTCATTTTTTTTTTTCTTTTTTCTTTTTTGGTTATCGGAAGGCTCATTAAACAATTGGAGTCACTAAAACATGAAAGCTTACTGGGTTGTTTGTGTAAAATTCATCAAAATTATTGTATCATATTACCTTGAATTCTTTACTTCAAAAAAAAAAAAACGCAAACACACATATGTAACAATACAGAAGGTAATTCAAAATATATTTGAAGAATTAGCATGTTTTCTAATAACTTCCTTTCTTTTCTTCTTAACTTCACAAGCTGCTATCATGAATTCTTAGCCATTTACTTTTTTAATCCAGATTTCTTGTAATCAAGATTTTAATATTCTCACAGATTTCTTAGCTTAAACATATAAAAAAGAAGATAATTGGGCAAGACTTTTATTATTTTAACTGTAGATTGTTGGAATTGACCCCGTTCACAGACTGGCTAGGCAATTATTATAGGTTTTGAACTAAGATACACAGGCGTGGCTGGTTGCAGGTATTAGAATTGGGCATCATTGTGCATTCAGTTGTGATAGGCCTCTCTCTTGGAGCCTCAAGCAACACTTGTACAATTAAGGGCCTTGTAGCTGCTCTTTGCTTCCATCAAATGTTTGAAGGAATGGGTCTTGGTGGTTGCATTCTCCAGGTAATTGTTTAAAAAAAAACCCAATAAACATCTATAAACTCTTATAATTCACGTTCACAATCACAGTCAATGATATTTTATTGACATAACATATATTTTTTGCGTTCATTTGAATAGGCTGAGTACAAGCCCTTAAAGAAGGCAGTCATGGCATTTTTCTTCGCAGTAACAACTCCTTTCGGAATTGCACTTGGCATTGCACTGTCCAAAATGTACAAGGAAAACAGTCCTAATGCTTTGATCACTGTTGGTTTGCTCAACGCGTCATCTGCTGGACTCTTGATTTACATGGCATTGGTTGATCTTCTAGCTGCCGATTTTATGGGTCCGAAATTGCAGGGTAGCATTAAGCTCCAGGTTAAGTCTTACATGGCTGTACTTTTGGGAGCTGGTGGCATGTCTCTCATGGCGAAATGGGCATGACATGGTTCGTTAGTTTCTCGTGGAAGAATCTGTCAAGTCTCCCATGTCATATTATTACTTCAAAATTGTGTCTCTTGTACGAGTTTCCTTCAAAGTTGAGTTTTTTTTTTTTCTTATTGCAAGTTCAAAGTTGTTTTTGTTTTATGAGTGTGTCGTTTCATAATTTCTTTTAATGAAGAAGAAGTTTTATAATTTTGATGTTTCAACAATATGATATTTGATGTTAGTTTTTCTGTCTTCGTGCGTTTTCTCATTTAGTTTTTTTTTTTTTTTTCCCAGTTTCAAGAAGAAAAAAAAAACTTTCGAATGAGCTTAAATCCCCATCTCGGATAATCTTAAAAACACCCCTTTATAAGAGCTAGGTTCAAATATACATAAAGTGATATATATATATATATATATATATATATATATATATATAATATATATAGAGAGAGAGAGAGAGAGAGAGAGAGAGAGAATTAGCACAGCAAAGAAAATATTGGATACAGATTTGTCAGCAGCAAATGCAACGGTAGTAGATAGCATGGGCCTGCAACCAGCCTCATTTTGAGTTAGGCTAAAACTCTAGAGGAAAGAAAACTATATGCTGGGCTAGCCTAACCCAGCCATATAAGCTCCATGGCAATATTTTTCTATGCATTCAATTGAAAACAAAAAAAAAAAAAAACAATTGTCATCTACAAGAGAAAAAAGAAAGAAAAGAAAGAGGGAACATGATTTGGTCCAATCATTGAACTCAGCTTTGGACTATTAGGGCTTCACATGGACTCAAATAAAGTTTGCTGGCCACCTTCATTAACAAATATAGGTGTGTGCCTTTTTCTTTTCAGAACAACCTCCCTCAATCATGTATGTTTATCTTATCTGCATCTCCCAACCACACCACCAACCATACCCACCCTGGCTCCCCAAAGCATATAAAGATTATTAGCAACACATTAATGCATTGTACTGAAAACCGTTATACAAGTTATAAAATGAAAGGGTCAATTTAATTTTATCATAACGATATTATTTTAATTTATATATTAAAATAATAATATTTAAAAAAAAAATAAGATTTTGATTAGTTAAATCAAGTTATTGTTTATGACAAACCAGATTAAGTAGATGATCAAATCAGATTAATTTTGGATAGAGATAGATTTGATCAGGTCTTAATACTACCAGAAAATCGATAAATACAAAGAGAATATTTTGTCGGTAAATTTTCGAGGGATTTTACCGACGGAAATATTCTCTCCGGTATATACTGAGGGAATTACAGTGGGGAAAAGAATTAAAAACAAAACAAAAAAAAATAATGACGTGTCATTTTTTACCAACGACATTCCTAACAAAATTTATTCCGTTGGTAATTCATTGGTAAAACTATGAACATTGTTCATCATGTCAATTACAAAGGGAATCACCGACGGAATTTTCTATCGGTATTTTCCAGAGAGCTCTAAAACTGTTCACTTTCCAATTACACTGTTAATTGTTATTTTTTACAGACAAAATCACTGACGAATTGAAAAGTCGTCGATGTAATTTGGTGATTTTCTAAAAAAATTCAAGTAATTTAAAATTTTCATTTAAATATTACAGACAAAATCACCAACTGATTTAAAAATCATCGGTAATTGTTGGCGGTTTCTGAAAAATTTTTACAAAATTAAATATTACCGATGGAATAATTAAAAAAATATTAATATTTAATTATCCATCAGTAAATCCGTCACTAACATGCCCCAATAAAAAGCCCTAATCCCTTTATTTCACAAGAGACAGATTCATTTCTTTTTATTCTTCTTCTTCCACTTCTTTTCTTCTTTCACTATATGTTAAAAACATCAATATATATTCTTTCTCTTCTTTTCTTCCTCATCTCCTTTCTCTTTTCTCTATGCTCGGTATGTTTTTTTTTTTTCTTTTATCCTCTTAGTTTTTTTTAATTAATATGCTTTACAAAAAAAAATTCTCTCTTTTTAGCTTCACTTGCAACTACATTAAGGTAAGATTTTCTTTTTTCTTCTTTTTTCATGATTTTTTCACTATATTTGTTATTTTATTTTATTTTTAATTGTTTTGTTCTTAATAATTGTATAAATGTTGTTGTGAGATTTTTTTTTTCATATGAGATCAATTTTTAGTTGATTTATTTATAGGATTTTTATATTTTTAGCAATTGCAACTATATTTTTTTCATATGAATTTATTTTTTCATTTTATTTATTTGTTGCAAATTTGTTTGAGTTGATTTTCTTATTCTTTTTTCCAAGCATTTTGAGTATATATTATAGAGTGTTGATTTATGTTAATTTAATTATTTTATAATTTTATAAAATGAATTTTTTTTAAAAATGTTTTTAAATACTCACCGATGGAATTACTGATGGAATTACCGATAGAAATTTCATTGGTAATTCTGTCAGCAAATCCGTTGGTAATAAAAAAATATTATTACCGAAGCGTCTATTCTGTCAGTAAATCCGTCGGTAATAATTTTTTTTATTACCAATAGATTTACCGATAGACAAAAAATTATCGATGAAAGATTCACCGACGAAGCATTTTCATCGGTAATTTTGTTGGTAAATTAATTACCGAAGGAATATGTGTCTTATACTAACGGAAAAATTCTATTGATAAAACTATTAAATCTTGTAATGTAATTTTCCCTGCTGCGAGACAGTAATCATTGAGATATTTACTGTACTAAAAAAACTAGTTGTGTATAATTAAAAAAAGAGAGCAAATCCAAATAATACATCGACATCCCTACATGGCCACAGCGATTCTATGAGCTTTAGTAGTTGGATTACTGTCATATTCTCACCAGCAATTATATTTTTAACCTACTCTTTGTCTGGATTATCTTAAAGAAAAATATCAAAGGCATCTAACGCCTCTAATCAAGGAGTCAATGAGGCATCATGTCCCGTGGACTTGCACCATATCCTTATTTGAAAATAAGATTTAAAACAAAACCATACATTTTTTATATGGAAAATGAAGATTTTTAAAATAGAAAGAGCACAGGGTTTCTTGACGAATTTAGTCTATGAGCACAGCGCTGATGCAAAGTATTAGCTCATAAAATTCCTAAACTAAGACTTCTCCCTTGCCCTACCACTAGCAGGACGATCTGGGATTTATATTTTTAATGGTCTTTTAATTTAGATGCACAAGACCTCACACACAGGGTAGAACCAGGGGAGGCAAGCAGGTCGAGCTATTGGAAACATTTTAATTTTTTTTATTTAGTATTTAAGTATAAAATAGTATGATATTTTACTTCAAATAAATATATATTTTTAATAATATATCTTGTTATGTTAATTGAAACCTTCTTTATCAAATACTCTCAATTCCGCCCCTCTAACATTGAATGCTAACTTAAATATTTCATAAATTCTTTAATTTATCATCGGTTTTAATTAAATATATTTTTCTTGTATAAATCCGATGCATTCAAAAAATTATTCTCCCAGATGCTTTTCTCGATTTTCAAATTCACAGAAGCAAATAATCAAACATTCTTTTATCATGTAGCCAAACTTGGATCTACAAATATGAAGCTTGATGCTTTGCTTTACAAATGAAAAGCACGAACAAAGGGGAATTAAAAGTATGAAGGAATCGTCTTTCGATAAGAGGAGGGAATCATTTTAAATTTACTTTCAGATTGAAGTCATTATCAACAAAATAAAATAAATGCAAGTCAATTATCTCTGAGTTTCGTCAAAAATAAATTAATCGAGGACTATAAATCCAATCCTCTTTGTTTGCAAATTTTGAAAAAACAAATTCGAAACAATAAATGTTGTTGAATCAATGATTATCAAGCACCGAATTGTTGACAGTGATTGAGTTTCGATCATGGTTCTAGCATTTAATGAATTGTCGGGTTTGGTATGGTTTTTTTTTAATATATATTAAAAACAAAAAAGTTCTTGATGATATATTAAAAATAAAAAAAAGTTATTTTTTAAAATTATTATTTAAATTAAAATATATTTTTATTTTTTTTATTTTTAATATAAGTATATTAAAATAATTTAAAAATATTCTAATGATAAAAAAATTAATTTAATAAAAAAACAAAACAGTCCGATGACGAATAGAAAAGGTAGTTGGTAATCATTATTGTCTCAATTTTCAACACTTTGGGAGCATTGCTACGTACAGTCCTCTGGTTATTTTTTCATAAAGAGATGTTTGGGAGTTGCAAAAGGTCAAAACGAAAGCCACATTTTCCCTCGCTAAACAGGCGAAGAACACCCATGTGCGCTGCCCTTCACCATCCAATCTCTCTTCTCTGGCTCAAAAATCTTTCATTTTATTTTTATTTAATCTTTTTAACTTCATCTTGAAACGTTTGTATTGGTTATTGAGATTTGAGAAATCAGAATAGTATCCAACGAGACCAGATATCTGGATATCCACATTATAGCTACCGACATGCATGAATTTTTTAGTGAGAGATGAACAACAATATTACAACTTGTTAATAATGTTATTAAACCTAATCCATTTAGCAGATTGATATAAAACTAGAAGCGGAAATTTACTCAAATTCAAGAAACCCATCAAACATATTCTTGGTAAATGATTTATTATTGTTGTAAATCATAGCTTTTTTTAATTAATTTTTTTAACAATAAGATTATTCATAAACTAATTTATATGGCATTCAAGATATATTCACAAATCAATCCGGTGTATTTATATATAAATAATAGATTACGAACGAAAGATTTATTGTACTATATATATAAAGAGTTTTTAACGAAACCTACTCGAGGAAGTGAGTTTTGTAATATATATATCTAAAGGGTTGTAAACACAAGTTGAGAAGAGAATAAAAAAGAGAATATGTCAATGGGGTCAAATCTCGATAGGTTGGTGGAAACTTAACGATTCCGAGTGTCGAATTCTTTGCATGGTGGCGTGAGGTTCGTTGGTTGTTCTTATTTTTATAGTTTCCTTCAAATCAGCTGATAGCATCAGTGGTTTTATACCTGATCCTTCTCTAAGTTCTTTGATGGTCCAGGCTTTAATTTATTGTGAAAAATTGGTTGCGTTCTTCCTCAGCACCAACTGGCCTCTGCCTTGCTTTTGTAGATAATGTTTTTAACCCATGATTGATTGATACTTTTGCTGTTTATGTTCTTAGAATCTGCAACAAAGTTGACATGACCTCGGATGATTGATAACTGGTGAAGCAGAGGGCTAATATATAGTTCTCAAAATGACTTAATTGTTTATTACAGTATGTTATGAAAAACTGGATCTGCAGACTGCAGCTAGCTACTCTACTGGGTTTTGCTGCTGCACAATTGAATTTCTTGGTTGCTGCACTGCAGGGTTCAGCTGGATTTTCCAATTGTTGGTTATACAAGCCATTCCGAAGATGTTGTTGAGCACTAAAGCACCGTTTGATGATTTGTTCAACTCGTTTTTTAAATTATTATTTATCTAAAAAATATTAAGTTGATTTTTTAAAATGTTTTTTTTATTACAACATATTTTAATATTTTTTAATTAAAAAACATTTCTATATAAAAATATTTACATCACGTTACAGAACACGCTGTTAAAACTGTAGCATTATTACTTTGTGATTTTTAGATATTTTATTTAAATTAATTTAAAGCCACTACAGTGTAATTTCTATTTGTCCTCCAAAGTCTATGATGTGATTGAACTTTGAAAAGTGCTTGAATACTTTGATTGTTTATTTTGTCGTGGTATACCATAATTATAACTATATAATTCAATCTGAATTGAGTTTTATTTTAAATTATTTTTTATTAAAATAAGATTATTTTAATTTTTTATTAAATTATAAACCCTACCACCTTTTGATCCTGGTTGTCTTACTTTATAACAGTGATCAGAACGTAGAGGAGGAGAGATAGTCTCTTCTTTTCATTTTATCCAAAATCAAGTAACAAAATTATAGGCCTGCAAGAATGCTCCTGCGGGCTTAAGAATTTTATAGCTCAGTATAATTATATCTGTTTGGAATTTAACCGATCCGAGATAATCGACTTGATGAATTATCTTGATTCATGGATTTAAATCGGTCTGTAATTTTGAAAAACTGTATGTTCAGGTCAGATAATTGTATTTTTCACCCTAATAAAAAGAAAAAAGAAAAAAAAAATCTTCCCTGACTGTTGAAAATAAGTAATATAAAATAAGTGAATCCATGAATGGTACGAGGTGAGTAGCTAAGGCAGAAGTGGCTATTATTTATTTAAACAGTGGAATCTGGAGATTTGTAAAAATTAAAAATTTAGAAATAAAAGTCTAGGAAAAAACAAAGAATGCCAGCAAACCAAACAATAAAGACTGGCCCTTTCCTTGCTTTTCTCTTACTGCATTAACACCAACAATAACAGTACTCCTCCTCATTGATTCTCTCTCTCCCCTTATCCCTTAATCTTTGCTTAATGTAAGCGAAGTACGAAAAGAAAAGGCGGGGTCTGTTATTTATTTTTTGTCAGATTAGGGTTTTCTTACCTCTTAAACACAGTCAGATACACATAAATGGAATCATCAGATTAAATTCCATGACAGCCAACATGGTATGGAAGCTTCATTTCTTGTCTTTTTAATTAATACCCTTTTTTATTTCTTGATTCTTTTAATGTTTTTTTTTATGTTGGTTTTGTTGTATGGATATGTTCTTTTGTTCTTTCAAGTAAGTGGAGAGATTGTGAGCCACAAGGGTTATTGGGTTGATTTTGATTGATGTTTGATGTGATAAATTTTCTATCTTTGCTGTTTTGGGTGGTTCTTTTTTTACTTTTTATGGGTTGTGAGTAGTAAAGTTTGAAGCTTTGGATTGATCTTTTAATTGCTGTTTTTTAGATTTTGATTTTGTAGTTGCAGGTTTGAGGTCACTGTTTGACATCCTTTTTTTTTGTGTGTGTTTTTTAGGGGCAGTGGATGCTAAAGTTTGGATTTTTGGATCAATTCTTTGATGGTTTCACTCAAGTTTAGGGGAGATTGCATGTTGTTGATATGCAATTTACTTTGTGATTTGTAAAGAAATAGATGCTGATATACGGAGTTTTTGGTTGCTTTGTTTCCGGGTTTTAATCAGAGTTTGATATAAATCACACCTTGAAGTCATAATATCTGTCGGCTTCTGCTGGATTTTGGAGTAAATAGTGTTGAAGATGGAGGGTCAAGTAGCTTTTAGTGATGGGTCTTCAGCGAGTTTAGTTAGGGGGGAGATGAAATTGGAGGAGGACGAGGAAGATTTTCGTAGTTGTTGTGAAGATGAAGAAGTGTGGAAAGAGATTGAAGATATAGTGAAGGAAGAGCCAAAGGAAGATCTTGATGAATTTTCTGTGAAGATGTTTTTCAAGGGGATGTCAGTTGCTGAGGATGGGGGCTCTGCTTCTGGGTTCTCTGGAATTGGTGTTGTCATGGAAAGGACTGAATATGCTCCTGTTATTCAGGTGCAAAAGAAACTCGACTTCTATGTGGATGAATCTGTTGCTGACTATTTGGCTCTTATGGATGGTCTTGCTGAGGCTATGCAGAACAATATCCGCCGTGTGTATGCGTTCACTGACTCTGAACTGTTATATAATCAGGTGAGTCTTTCATTAGACATGATTTTTGCATCCTATTTCTACAATGTAGACAAAACTTGCTATGATTGTGTAAAACCTGAATAAACATCTGTGATAGAAGTGTTGCCAAAGTGTTTTTTTTTTTTCTTGTGAAATTACAGCGTGGTTTTGATCGTGTATTGCTGCATCAAAAGAAAGAAAACAATCTTTGTAGAAATAATTTATGGCCTCGTCATCATTATTATTGTATCTTCTCAAATCCATTTTGAAGAATTCACAATGCAAGACCAAGACATGTTTTAATTTTCCTTTTATGAATCTGGAGCTTCAAAGAATTTCTACTTTCAGTATTCTGAACAGTGGAAAGAATTTATTAGTTTGGAATCTCTATCATAGATTTAGTTCTGGACCAGCTATATTAATTATTCTATGATGTTGCGGTGATTCTGAATGCTATATGTTGTGCTAATTGTCTTCAATCATTTTGATTTTTGCATCACTGATTTATTTCTCAAACAATAAGTGCTTCCCAATTATAGTAGTTGTCTCTCTTAGCTTTAATCTATGTAATAAAGATTTCACTGCCAATTCACCTTGTTTACACCATCTATTGCAACCTTGATACCAAATATCTTGCCCTGTGCATGCTTCCCATGTGGCTTTAGTTTATGTTAACTTTTGACAGATAACAAACGAGGAGAAACTTGAGGTTCCACTTCTGATAGCACTGAGGCAAAGGATACTTGAACGTGCCAGCAACCTGGAAGCTTTTGTTCTGAAACTCAGTCCCTGCTATGATCTTGAGAGGCCATTACGCTTAGCACAGGTAGCAGTTGGGGTCGTTTCTTTTCCATCCAATGGGAGCAAATCCCATGATAACTGCTCTATTTGTTGTGAGGATAAGATGTCGCCAATGATGATAACAATGAAATGTTCCCACAAATTCTGCTCACATTGTATGAAGACCTATGTTGATGGAAAAGTACAGTCATCTCAAGTGCCAATCATATGCCCACAGTTGGGATGCAAATATTGCATTTCCATCAATGAATGCAGATCATTTCTTCCTCTCACTTCATATGAATCTCTGGAAATTGCCCTGGCTGAAGCTGATATTCACCATTCTGATAGAATCTACTGTCCCTATCCTAATTGTTCTGTCCTGCTTGATCATCGAGAATGTATGTCAGCTAGGGTAAGTTCATCAAGTGAGTCTGATAATACCTGCATTGAGTGCCCTGTATGTCGAAGGTTTATCTGTGTGGAATGTGGTGTTCCTTGGCATTCTTCCATGAGGTGTGAAGAGTACCAGAACCTTCCATTAGAAGAGAGGGATGCTGCAGACATTACCTTGCATCTTCTGGCACAAAATAAAAGATGGAGGCGTTGTCAACAGTGCCGCAGGATGATTGAGCTCTCTCAAGGTTGCTCCCATATGACCTGCTGGTAAGTTACATGGGCACCTTTGGGGTTTCTTTCTACCTTCTGTTTTATTAGATCGTGTGTGGTGTGGTGCTAGCTTGAAGTAGATAGCATGGTTGCAAAATCATCTGGTAACTCAATGTTTCATTCTTGGAAACTGAGTAAGAAATGGAACTGGGATGCTGGTAATTTATTAATTAAGATGGATTTGTTGTGATCTTGATAATTTGATGCCTTTTCATGTACTAACTATCTAATGAAAAATCCAAGCCATCATACCTCTTCTGTTGTCTCTACTAAATCATTTTGCAGAAATAATACTACTGGAGAGGACTTAAGTAATGGGAAAAGCTATTCATTTAGTTGATCCAGGTTACTTGGGAATTTTTCTTTTTGGATGAATGAAATTTGGCAGTTGATGAGGACCTTCAACAGGTCATAATATTGACTGGTATTGACACTGCAGAGCAAGTGGAAATGTTCAAATCCTTTTTTTTTGTTCTGGCTTTGGAAAAGTCAAATGCCTTGCCTAGATGATCACCCATGTGGAGACTGCTTTGAGGAGATACTATCGGTTCACTTTATGTTTAGTCTTGCATTTACAGTTGAGATCAATAAAAGCTAACTTACTATTAAGCTTTGGTCATATCTATGGCATTCTTGACTTTAGATCATGTAAGATTGGTTTGCCTGAATCCTTTGCTTGTGCAGGTTAACAATCGCTTACATTTTACGTATTAAATCGGTAATAAAGAGGTTGCATTTGCTTCCTTTACTCTGTGGTTTTTGAAGTTCTTAACCCTAAATCTGCTTTCTTTTCCTAGGTGTGGGCATGAGTTCTGTTATTCTTGTGGTGCTGAATATAGGAATGGGCAACAGACCTGTCAATGTGCCTTCTGGGACGAAGAAAATTCTGAAGATTTGGTCACCCAGTCAGCTCAAGAATCAGAACAATGGGCATGGGAGACTTATAACTCACTACCCATGCTTATGGATGCTTACTCAGAACAAGAGAGGTCACAGCTGGCACTAATTCAAAGGTTTCTTGCTGGGGGTTTCAGTCTGAGTGACCACCATCCATACCAATCTCCGCCCAGCTGTACAGACTCATATGTAGATGCCATGAAGGATCTTCATCAGCTTCCTTGGCTTGAGAGGTTTGTCTCTGTAATAAGCGACAACTACTACGAAGACTATATCCAATGAAAGCTAATATAGGAGTGCTAATAAACTAGGAAAAAGTTGCATATCTACTCAACCTTAAGGGAGGTGAAAGAGCATCTCACTCTATTTACTCCATTTGCATCTACACGGGAATTGCAGAAATTGGGACTTCTCTTTCCTTCATAGCCTTTTCATCATCTCTGCCGGACTATGTGTGATCTTTAAGGTCCATAAGATGGAAGCAGAATGAATGCTTGAGAAGCAATCTTCTTGAAAGAAACAGAAAATAGATAAAACATTATTACATAGTAAATTGAAAGAAAATTAAACAAAGTTTTCCTTTTTTTCTCTACTGTGAATTGTTGTAATGAAGGAAAGCTTTCACTTTTAGTGCTTGGAAGTTAATGAAACATTTAGTTAAATCGAGCTTGTTAAACCATGCAAAGCAATATGCCACTGTTTCTAGCATCAATCAACACTGTTTTCTTCTTTTGCAGTTATTCCTGAGAATTTTGATATGAAATCAATAGGTTCTTGTTCCCATCTTGGGTAGGGTTAGGACAGTAGATTCTCTTTGGATCAGAAACAAGTTGCTTAAGGTAAGCTTTAAGCCTCTGAAGTGGTCATGGATATGACCTTGGAAGATGGCAAGTGATGGGGAGGCTGTCATTTTATTCCTTTCTGCGATAACTCTTTGTGATCTCTCAAGTCATTTTGCATTTATGCAGCCACATTAGCATCCCAAAGATTTACCTAACATCACAGCTTGGTGTGAGGTGGGATTAGTAAATGCCATGCACGGAATTGTATGTAGGTTTTTTGGCAGGATGGGAGTCTCATGATTTTTTTTAAAAAATATGAATTAGAATCAACATTGATATATCATAGCAACTTCAATCTTAACTATGATAGGAAGATCCAATCTTATGCTGCATCTTATTATTCAGAAGAAAATGTTTTCCTGCA
Source organism: Populus alba (assembly GCF_005239225.2). Taxonomy (NCBI): domain Eukaryota; kingdom Viridiplantae; phylum Streptophyta; class Magnoliopsida; order Malpighiales; family Salicaceae; genus Populus; species Populus alba. The sequence goes on along the minus strand of NC_133298.1, from coordinate 1,898,859 downwards.
GTAGTTATAGCTGTAGCAAGAAAAACTGATTTTTCTTTTAAAAAAAAATATAGCAATTTCATCTTGAATATTTAAGTGGGAATTGCTATGACATGATTCACTGGCCTCGTCTCAAGCTTCTAATAAATCCTGGCACTGTGGTGAGGACCACCACAATGGATAGTAGCATGAGCAGAGGTTATTTCTGATTCAAGACACCACCCAACGAAACCTCACGATTCAACCTCCTGAGTGAAAGGTCCAACCCAACAAGGAATCCCAACTGGGTTTTCTTCAAGAAAAAAAAGCGATTTTACAAGAAATCGAGTATATTGCAAGCTGAAGCATGAAATTTATCCAGCAAAAAAGCAGCAATTCATGAAAATATAAAATACAAGAAGACAGGACAGTAACACAACCTAAGATTGTTAACATTTAGAAATAAACAGAAACTAAAATCCCAATATTTACTTAAGTGAGGAGGATATTGCCCTCAACATGGGACAGCAGGCATCTCTATATCAACATGGAGTTACACATAACTAGAGAAAATAACAGCCACCAATACCAATTCCAGAAAGCGGATATCAAAAACCCTAAACATGATGATGCTGAGAAAAGTGAAAAATCAGCACTGCAAGGCTTCACTGAATGTTAATATGAATTACTTACGAATGATATTGAGCAAGGTCCATCAGTATTTAATTTGTGCCTGGCTAAAAAGCATGTGAAAAAAAGAGACACCTGAAGAAGGAAATAACTAGTCACTGCTGTAATTAATTTACTTAAATTAATATAACGATCATATATTGATTTTCATCATTGTTTTTATTTTTTCAAAATATAAAGGATACAAGAATATGTTCCTCTATCTTCATTGTCCTAGAGATTTTAGATGGAGTGAGGTTGTTTTAATTTTTAGAATAAAGTCAATGGCAAGAAACATATTCATTCAAAAAAATAATCAAGGTTGCTATCACATTATCGTCCATGATGAACCCTTGAACAAAGAAAGTTCAACAATCATCTAAAAAACAAGACAGCGGACCAACAAAAATTCCTTTGCAGGCTGGACATCATTGGACCCACAAGAGAATTTTATTCCTTGATTGTTTCAGAGGAAATGGAGGAAGGTGACCCCTTTAACCTTTTCCTTTCTGTATCGCCCTTGAATCCCGGAGACAAAAAGGAATTATGGAAGGCACAGCAGGAAAAGGAAGACGAAAGGCACGGCAATGGTATGAGATGGGAGAAACTTGAGTTTGACAAATTCATAAGACAACCATATCGACAAAGATACATTAAGAAACATCATCATAGCATAAAACAATGTGTCACTCAAGACTAGGATTAATGTAACATGTCCTGTGGATAGAATGTCATAAAATGACACCATATCTAAGACAGGACGAATGCAACTTCACAAGATGTTGCTGAGATTTCTGTGAGGCAGGTCATGTTCAGAAGTTGGATTTAATCAAGTAATGAAACAGCACATACCTTGATAATGATTTCCTGCAATGTAGAGCTTGAAAAGAGTTCTGAATCTCTACTTTCTGCATGAACATCAGACTATGTACAATTGAAAATAGTATTCTATGAATTAAACCTCAAAATTACACAGGCAAGTGCAGTAAACTATTGAATAACACCGTTCAACTCTTAAATTTCTATTTCTGTTCTTTTTACCCGTTCTACTAGTCACCAAAACCAAGCACTGCAGAAATGGGTGATATCCAGTTATATAAATCTATGGACTTCACTAAAGATTTCTGTTAGGACTGGTAATACTCTTTCGGAATTTGAGGGCAGCACACGCAGCATCCAAAGATGAGAAAATATTCAATCTCTATGAACATAAGTGAATTAATAGAAAAAATTTAAATAACAGAAAAAATGAAAAGTATACTTAATCTGGTCTAAAGTGCTATCCTGGCATTCTATATCCTTGTTTCTCTGTACAGAAAAAACTTTCAAAACTATACCAACCAATTTCCTCGCGAACTCGATTAAGGTTCTGAACTGAAGTGTCTGTGGCAGGATGCATTCCATAATCTTCAACAGGAGATGATATTAGAACCATAGCTAATTGCTTTGAGGCTTGAATCAGACATATTTGTCATCCATTTATGAGGACCATTGGATTCCCCCAATATATTGTATGCATATGAAGGCCATCTTACATTCACGCCACACGAGCTTGTGACACCCATTCTAATCATCTTCTGTGTTCTCTCGAGAGCTATGAGGCTTGAAAATGTTGAAAAACTATTCCCGACAAATACATCAGCCTTTGAGCAAACTTCATAATCTATTGCTGACTGAATGAGATATGGGTATTTCTTGTAAATTCCATCAACACTGAGCTTCTTCTTCTCAACAGGAAGCAAACCTTCCTTCCACCCGGTGAGTAAAGAAGAATCTTCAAGAAGACTATCTGCCACAGCAAGATAAACAACAACAGGAGTTTTTAAGCCAACAATGTTCCCTACTCTCTCCATGATCTCCTGCTTGCTGCTGCAAATTTCACTAACATTTAATCTTTGCTCTAGCTTCTTACAGTGAATCATCCAATCTATCTCTATTCTCATGTGAACCGCCACATAAGGCACTGGCTGCAACAAAGAACTATCAAGATCGACACCACTCTGAGCAGACTGAGTTTTTCTCCTCATCTCTTTTCCTACTTCTCTAATCTTAGACACAACTTTATCCGCCTCTTTAGCTATCTCATCAACCAAAACCAAGCATTCAAAGACCCTGGCATAGTCCTTAATTGGCCAATGATCATGCCACAAAAAGGGGTTCTTCCCAACTATTCTTATTACCTCGTATCCATTAAATGAATCCTCGCCAAACTCTTTCAATTGATCCAAATCCCTCTCAACTGTCCACTTCCTCCCACTTCCCTTCTGAAGCTCATACACTCCAGTCCGATTCCGAAGATCTGAATAACGGCCCAACTGCACAAATCCATTACAGAGGGCATTAAACCTCTCAAATTGAAACACCTTGTCGAAGGAAATAGGCTGGAGGCGATCTATTTCCTTATAGAACAGGGAAGCACTTAAACTAGGCATTAGCAGAGTCCGGTTCAGCATTCTAGCAGTTAGACAAGCTCTCGCAAATGCTATCTTTTGATTGTTTAGTCCCCATACTATCTGAGGAACTTCTAAGAATTTTTCTTTACGAATTCCATTATCAGAATCCAAGGACAAAGATCGGCTATGAATCAAATCAAGATTCTTTTTATCTATCCTACCATAGCCAGAGAATGAAGGAAGCAGCACAACTCTAAGAAACAGAGCAATCACAATCAAAGCAAGACCTTTACATGTTATAGAATTCAAGTTTCTGCCGAAGAACATTGGATACTTGCAACTAGAGGGCATGTCCATCTAAGATTCCCCTCACCAAACAATCAAACCACTCTTATAACCAACATTCTTGCTGACAAAATCGCAACCAGCCCAGTTCAGTTACAATTGTATAAGCACATACCCCAAATATCTATCACTCTGAAACTTAAATAACCACAGCTTTCTAATCCCCATCTCTGGAAATCATTTGATCAGAAGCTTGCTTTTCACTACACATCAAAAAATCTGCATGACCAGGAGAAGAGAAAAGATCATCAGAACCAGTTTAAACACTATAGCACAGAATTCGTCAATTTGATGAATATGCCACACATCCAAATAGCATTAACATATGACTGATTACCATATTACAATTTAAGAAAGAGTGGCCATTCAAACTCAGATGCCAAATTCAAACCAAAGCGAAAACAAGAAGCACGTGACTCCAATAAAAAAAAGCGCACTCTTGTGAAGATCAGAAACCAATAAAGCCCATATCTTTACTCGGTCAATGTTCTGGATAGAAGCAAACAGCAGATAATCCAAAAAAACAACAATAACAATGCCAGGCTACAAGAAAGAAAGAGACACATAGGAACAGATACACATAGGAACGGATTTTGTATGATGTCTCACCTTGGAAACCTGAATAACAGAGTGGTTCCAGGAAAGATACAGTCTTTTAAATCCAAATTGGTGTTGGTGTCAGATAACAAAAAGATTCAGAATTTTCTTCAAAACCCCAGATACCAAAAGAGGGCCAACAAGAAAATAACAAGATGATGATGATCATGCATGAACAGGAATCTGAAAAAAACTGAATTCCCCTGAACCAAAAGCAAGACAACCCTTCAACAACATGACAACAAAGAACTCAATATCACCCTGACCCTTTTGTCTAAAATTTTCAAAGAAGGAAAAAATAAACAAATAAAAGGAAAGGAATCTGCAATGGTTGATGATTAGGAAAGGGGAAAAAAAAGACTTGAAAGGGAAGTGAAAATGGAGAAATTTTAGAGTATATATTGAATGAGTAGCCTTTCATGGTAATATATATATATTGAAATAAAAAATATTTTTTTCTTATTTTTCTCTTTGTTATATTTATTATTTTTATAAAGCAAGTATTGATAATTATTTCTTTACTATTGTAAATTTTCCCTTGAGAGTTGAGAAAGGTGTAGATATGGTAGGCTTTTACTACCTAGTCATTTATATTGTTTATAAATTAAAAGGCACACATTTTTTTTTTTTTAATTTCTAGTACTGCTTAATAAGTTATAATCATAATAATTTCCCATAATAAATAAATAAATTGGGACTAGGCAAGAGAAGTGAAGGTCATTTTGCTGCCAGTTGGGGTATACCTTGGATTTTTAACTACGATTTAAAAAGCTGAAAAAATACGTTTACTATTGCAATTTTAAAATCACGCATGTAAAATTTTAGTGTTTCGAGTAGCTATGCTATTTTTATAAGTAAGTCTACACCAATATGCTATTTTAGGTAAATGTGCTGATTTTTTTATTAAGAAAAAATCGTATATTTTGCACTTTGCTCTTGTGAGTTTGGGTGGCCGTATTTTCATGTGGGGTTACCATTTACCAAGAGGGAGTGCCTTGCATACTAGTTTGCAAATACACCCTTGTTATTGAATAAAGAAATGATTTTGACGCTATTGGATTTACTATATACAATATTCAGTCAAAAGAATATGTTAATTTTTAGGCAATTTTTTCTTCCCTTTTTTGGATTTACTCCGTTTGATTTTGCCTCCCTTTTTCAACACAAAGCTGGAAATTCGCTGGCCTTCCCTGGTTTGCTTCTGGGTCACGTTGAGCTTTGACCATGGCCAACAGACGAGTTGCAGCATATTTTAAGCACAACCCATGACTGATTGTCTTCTTGATTGAGAAGACAACTTGTATTTCAAAGCATTGAACCAAGAAAAGGAGAGAAGGATAAGTTTTAAAGACTATCAACTTGTGCAGAAGCATCGAGAAGAGAGGGGACAAATCTTGAACTTGAGCATGCATGCATGAGAGAATTTAGAAAACAATATATAGGTAAGCATATATGCTAGTACCCCTCTCATTCTTTTACCCTTTGAGAAATAAAGTTGATTTCAATGCACACAAATAATTTTAAAATACTATTAAGCATCAAAAGATTCAGTTATTTTTTGACCTAAACTCATCAAGTATTGAAATTTGAATCACCTGAACAACCAAAGAGGGAAGAATAGGATGAAGAAAAGCCAAGAAAATAAAATATGGTCATCATTCTTCTACATCAAAAATGAAATTAAAATCTTGAATATAGCCAGCCTTGCTTGATGATTGTTACCAGCCTACAAGTAAAACAACAAGTTGGAGAGCATCAAGCCTCTCTTCCACCTTTTCAATGCTGTGCAAACTTCTGTGATGAAAAAAGAAAAGGCAATATATAAGACAGCCGATAGGAGAGGCCATTGTTGATACATCACGAATCATCCTTTCCGTGATAATGTGGACGAAGGTGGAGGGCTCCCATTTATGATGTTGACGGGCATGGGAAATACAAATGGCCGAAATTGCGAGGAGGGATGGTGGCCAGGTGAAAGGACTCAACCGCGAGTCCAACCTTGATTTTGAGCAGCAGGAAATAAATAGGAGTTTGGGTGCGATTTGAGCAAGAAATAAAATAAAAGCAGGAGAGAGAAGGTAAGTCCAACCAAACTGTCGTTCTGAGGGTACAAGCCTGCCACATGGATATACACGCGCACGCTCATGGAGGGTATTTTTCAGATGAAAACTGACACAATGAATCTTGCCTGTCGTTTTATTCGTTCGTTTGCCCTTTTTTTTAGTGGGAATTTGCCACGCTCTATCGCGGGTCTAGTTAAGTTTTTTTAACTTTAAAAAATATATTCAAGTTATGATAATTTTTAAAAAATACATGTTAAATTAAATAAAATTCGGTTTGAAATATAAGATTAAAAAAACCTATAAAATAAAATTATAAAGTTTAAGACCTAATAAGTCAATGTTAAAAATAAAAAAAATAAAAAAAACTTCAAAAAATACAACGCTAAAAAAGAAAACTAGCACGCACCACACCGCAAAAAAAAGAACGATGCGTCACGGTAGAAGCAAGATTTTGGCCACCTTATAGCCCCTCTTGCGTCATTTGAATGGCACGGAGTAGGGTGAGCAAAAAAATTAAAAACTGATTAAATAGAGAAAACTGAAAAAAAATAGCTGAAAAAACCAAACCATAAAAAAAAAACCAATTATAATATTTAAAAAAATATTTGGTTCAGTTCAGTTTTAGTTTCATAAGCCTGAAATCAAAAAACCTTAATCGAACCAAGCCAGTTTAGTTAAGAAATATAAAATAACCGAACCAAAACCGAGCTCATCATAAAAACCCATTAGAAAGTCCCAAAAAAGCTCAAAAAACAATATAGTTTTTAGCTTTTAATATAAAATAATCAATCTGAATTGAAACCAATGGGTTGGGTTTTGATTTTTAATATAAAATAATAGAATTGAACTGAATCAAAACTAGTCGGTTGGAATCGGTTTTGGTTCTGTTTCAGTTTTATTTTTTGTATTTTACAAAATTTTATTTTGGTTATTTTTATAGGTAAAAATCAAATTAAACTGAAAATAATCACTCCTAGCGCAAAGGCCATGACACTCGAAATGCACACATTAGCTTATTTTTTAAATAATATTTAAGAACTTAAAATTAACAAACCGCCCCTGACAAAACATAAAAAATAGCAACAAAATCAATGTAAAAAAACCAAAACACCATCATAAATAGTCTTTACTCTTTGAAAAATAAAGGACAATTACTGTGTGAATAATAATTTTTTAAAAATTTTAATTAGAGTTTATTTTTTTAATCTAGAAGTTAGATAAAAATTTATATTTTGACTCATAAAAGTTATTTAAAAAGAAACATTTATAAAATTATGATTTTTATGTTAAATGATCGATCGATTAATACAATTAAATCTAACTAGCTAATCAATTAAGCAAGATAACTGGACTTTCACTTTATCATGCTTCTAAAATACAATAAGGGTGTGATATTTCACCAAATTTTTTTCAAAGGTTAAACTAATAATTTTTTGTATTTACTGTGCTAATTAAGAAAAAACTTTTTAATATACTTATTATGGCTGATCTCTAGGCAGGTGTCCCTTGAACAGGATAGCATGTCCAAGAAAAGGAATCTCCACGGTGGCTCGCAAAGCAAAGCATTTTGTCTGGAATTGCAGTGTGCATGTTGGGCGTCACAGTTGTTTGGGCAACTCACGTGGCTATCTATTTCCTCCTTGGAGCCTAGCTCCTCCCTCGTTATTCCTTCCTGCCTTGGAAGACCAATCCAAGTCAACTATATATAAAGTCCGATACAGAAAATAAATCCAAAGGAGGAAATAATAAGAAATACTTCTGAGAAAAATACAGATCCTACTAATGAATTTGTAGCTCATTGAAGCTAATATTTTTTTTTAAAAAAAATTCAATCTCAAAGCTCTCTTGTATAATAATAATATTAAATTCTAGGAGCTAATTTCTCAAAAGAATTCAAGATGATTAAGGTGTTGTTTCTTAGAGGTTTAAGTATTAACATAGTTTTGAAATTTGACCCGACAGGTAAATACGGGGCTGGAATCGAGCAGGTTTTTAAAAAAAATAGAGAAAGAAAAAATTCAGGATGACCCCACTGACTTGGTGACCCGATTGTAACTAGTTAACTTTTGTTTTTTTTTTTTTTATTAAAACGATATCGTTTTGATTAAAAAAAAAGAAAAATTGACTGGGATAACTCGATAACCCGTCAAAATCTGGAACCCGGGTTTTGAACAGGGCAAAGTTTAAAAACCATGAGTATTGACATCTCCATGCCATCATGATTCAAAATTCAATTTAAATAGAGATATTAGTTTTTATAATTATTTTTAATTTTTACACATTAATATAAAAAAAAACACAAGAAACAAGTAAAAAAAAGTCTTAAACTAAAAAGCAAATACCAAATAAACTGAAAAAACACATTAAAAAAACATCAAATTTAGTAGAAAGGAATAAGAATTGATTCCACCTAAACTTATCTTATCCAATTAATGGATTATTATATAAATATTGTCAAGCACAATATAAAACCTAAATTCAAGCATTTATAATTTCTTAAATCCAATATAATACATACATAATTTAATATTATCACTATAAGTATATAACATTTATAATTTTAGTTTTTACCTGTCAGATTTATGATCTTTTTGGCAATGTCAGGCATGACTTTTGCTGTGAAGCTGCAGTGGCCGGAAAGAGCATTGGCCTTTTGCTGCCAAACCATGCAAGATGCCTGAGCAGAGCAGGAAGTTAGCCCGTGAACTAATGTATTTTCTTGTTTGATGTAAATAAACGATTAAAAACAATGTTGGTTTAATTAATGGCTGCTTTGTCTTCTTCATTTTATGATTAACCAGCGGAGGGGTCTCCAAAATAAGAATTTCAGCTATCATGCAACATTGAATATGCTCAAAATATTATGGAAAAAAAATTAAGAATATAGATACCATGATAAAATAAACCTAAAATTATAGTGACCGGTACTATGAATTTCTTACAATTTGATTTGAGTCAACCAACTTGCTTCGTTGTTGCTAAAGTCTTTGGGTTTTTTAAGTTGCACAAAATAGAAAAATATATAAATATATTTGGTTGAAAAGATAAATTAAAAAAATTAAATATATATTTTTTTTGAATAATTTTAGAATGAATTTATATACTAAATAAATGAAAACATGAAAATTGCTACATGATCATAATTGGTTGCCTAATGATGACCCAAGAAAGAAAATAAAAGAGAGAAAAATTTATTTTTAAATTCATCGTATACAAAAAAATATAAAAAAATTAATAATTAATTTAAGACAACAAATATGTAAGATTTTTCATTCTACCACACTGCAAACACACACGACAACTATACCAATATTTCATTACTGACCCAAACCCGCCAAATTTTTGTCTGAGGATCAGGCCCATGTTCTTTAAAGTCTATGATATGTTTATGGCAACTAAGCCCATTTTTCTGGGTCCGTGTATGAAATATCTAGCATCAAGAACTCATGGTATTATTAAAACTCCAATTCCATAATCAAAGAAAAAGAAATCGAGTATCAAAATCACCATGTTAGCAAAGCTAAAGACGGATGGTCTTGAGAATCGATAGATTTAGGCTCAGCAGAATCGTAAGTAGATATCATCAGAGCAGGTTAAGTAAATCATCAGAGGGCAAGGTGCAAGATTGATCTTTATTCTTTTTTAGAGCAATTTCAATGCATATCACCTGGGTTACAAAAGCTATGAATATAGTTAACTTCTTGGAGAACAACTCCATGATTCGTGAAACTTAAAGGTGCAGGCAAAATAGATGGCGAAAACCTAACCAGATTGGATTCTTCATTGTATGGACCCGGTTCACATGCATTGTTTTGTGAGCCTCTAAACAGGAGACCCAGAGAGACGGAAAGAGGTAGAAGGGTTTGCATGAACATCGACCACTGCCTCTCTCTCTCTCAATCTGGGACTCATGTGAGAGGAGATATTAATCCCATGTCTTAGCAGTTAGCACACAATTTAGAGAATTTCAGGCGTCTCTGTACTGTATATATATATATATATATATATATATATATATATATATATATATAGAGAGAGAGAGAGAGAGAGAGACCTTGAGTCGGTCCAAATTTCCTTATAGCTTTAGGCCTAGGCTGCAGAAGTTATCTGCACAGCCCAAGAGGATTGGATCAGGATTATGAGCTCATTGCAAGTTTTTTTTCCCTTTTGAGATGATCGCTTATATATAGAAATTTCAAAAAGAAAAGGAAAAGGAAATAAATTAGAGTCCAGTGCTCGGTCATGATATATATATATAATATATATATATATATATATATATATATATATATATATATATATATATTAGGGTCGGCGGTTAAAGTTAGGGGGTGTAAGAATAATATTTAATTGTTACAAATATCGATTATTTTAAAAAACAAAACATGTGTTTTGATAACTCTCTTCAACTCCAAAAAAAAAAAAACATTGTATTATTTATTTACATTATATAATATAGCAAATGAATGTTGATGGTCCACATTTAAAAAATAAATAAAGAGAGAGGAGCAGTTAGTTTAAGTAGCAGCCTAGATATACTTCTGCCTTTACAACATGTTAGCGCTATCCTGGACATGTACTTTTTTAAAATTACAAGTTAGGACCTGACGTCTCACACTGTATATGCAAACAAACTTTTTATGCTTTTACTTATATATTCGATGATGATGTCAATATTTTTACCAATTAATTATTATCCAACTCTTCATGGTATACAAGATTTAAATACTTAGTTCACTAGTTATACAAAAAAGCCAAACAATGTTCTCAAATTAAACATTTCAATTTCACTATACATCTTCTCTCAATTATCTCGTATATTATTTATCTCATATACCTACTGATTTAAACAACAGAAAGTCAATCGTTCTATGAGTGACTTGTTTTTTCTAGAATGATCAAGCCCATAATTAAACTTACATGTCTTGGTCTAGAATCGCAACCCTTGAAAAATCTAATTTTTATTTGAAGTTTTCTCACAACTTTATCATTTGGGGTTGTTTATGGGGGCTAAACGAAAAACTAGTTTATTCTTGTTTCATACCTTTTAATTTTCACTGAAAAACACTTTTTATGACTGACTAAATTCTAGAAAAAGAAAGAGTAATTGATCTCGACTCCAACTTTCTTGGGTCTCAAACAACTCTCACATCAGATGCAGATACTCAATGATGCACCTACATCTTTGCACTCATTCTCATGCACAACAATTACATACATCGCTGAATGTTTAATGACAACTCTAATTTCATGAAAAGATAGAATAGAGTGACAAGGAAGCGAGCAAAACCCATTGTTCTCCTATATTTAGAATGAGCTAAACCCATTGTTCTCACATGAAACACTCCAAACGAGGATCTAGTTGCCATCAATCTCTGTTTGAGCTTCACTGCAGCTCTTATAGAAAAAAACGGAAGTATGAGATGAGATTCATAAATCAACAAGATCTTGAACACAAGCCCCACTAAGTGGAATAATATCCATTTTATCCTAGAATACTACACACTCAACTTTTTAAAAACTATGTTTCAATAAACAATAGCTTCAACAACTATGAAGAACTCATAAAACCTGATAATACATGCAAAACATGAGATGTATTTTAGAACATTTCACATAAGACAATGATGCAATATGCAAAGCTCTTCCAACAATACCTCATAGATTTACGGGTGGATGACATCATACTGATTTTATTCTTTATTTTTATAATCTCAGCTCTGAAGTCTTCTCTCATGTTAGCACAAGCCTTCCAATCAAAAAAGCATCACCGAACTCATTTTTATAACAAAAAAAAAAAAAACCACCAATACTTATCCCTATATAATAATCTTCTCCAGAAATGCTAAATATGAAAAGGCTCGTGAACCCATGCCTCATTAACATTGCCACCCAAACTTCTATTCTTATTTTTCAAAGGCTCAATTATGATGCCATCAATTGTCATTAGTGTCTATAATTTTTCTCGTAAAAAAAAGAGTTCATGTACCCATGACATGTATTGATTTTTTTTTTATTTGAGTACGAATCCTTATGAGATTTGATCAATCAAGTATCGTGGTTGATTTTGTTGCCGGAATATTAATATGATAGCCAATTAATTCTCTGCTAGGTATCCAGGTTGAAATTTTACTAATTTTTAATCAAGTACTTGTACTTTATAACTTTTTGTATTTGAGTACCTGTTTGATCTTTTTACTGTTTGAGCACTTGTACAGTTGTACTCATAAAATGTTATCACTTTCATCACCTTTCGTTACAATTGAGCTGACATTCCAGTTACCTCTAGTACAAGCGGACCCTGTATCCGAATTGGCCATGGTCTTGTTATTTTTTAACTTTTTTGTTTTTCATTAAAAAATTAAAATATAAAACTTTTTTTTATTTTAAAAATATTTTTAAAAAAAATTGAATTTTTTTTATATTTTTCTTTGTTTTAAATTAATTTTTTTTGATATTTTTAGATTATTTTATACACTAATTTTAAAAATAAAAAAATATATTATTTTGATACGTATCTAAATAAAATTTAATTTAAAAAACAATTATAAGACTCTCAAACAAAAATTCATATAAAATAAAACAACAAAATTTTTAAGTCATTTATCCTAAGAAAAATCATGAAGTACAAGTTCCTCATATGCCATTTATCTTTGTCGATTTCCAATACATGACTCGTTGACAGAGAAATAAGTCAAATAACTGCTCCATTAACAAATTTGTGACATAAATTAACAGAGGTAGTTGATTGATCTAATTTTATAAATACAAGCACTTGAATAGAAAAAATAAATAGTACATGTACTTAAATAAAAATAATTATAAATTACAAGTAATTCATTGACCATTACAAAAAATAATTAAGCAAAGTCCTGTAAAATAATATTTGTTATAGAGATTTTAAACAATGAATTTAATTAATAAGAAATGAAAATCATCACATATAATGATTTTTTTTATATATAGAATATTCCTGCCTTGGAATCAAAGTCCTGTAAAAAAAGAATTCGCACCATACATTACTTTAGAATGTCCACTTTCATTTACTATAATCCAAAACCAATGAATCTCTTCATAGATTAAACAAGAACCACAGTCAGGATGCTTGCTTAATTTATAAGAGATTCGTATGACAATCACCTTAGAAAAATCAGCCAAACGATTTAGAATAATGCAACAAAATCCCCAATTCCAAACTAATTGGTGTTAATTACATGCCTTCATTCTTGACATTTTATATAATTATGCACCAAAATTATTAGAATTTAAATAAGTTAATTTAGTATAAGGCTCGGGTCATGTATTAAAATGAATTAATCTAGAAATTATTAAAAAAAACCATTAACATATTGTTTTGAAAAAGATAAGTTTATTTTATAAAAATTAAATTTTTTTTGCTAACCTACAAATTAATCTAAATTTTTTATTAAAACTAATTAGATATTAAATCAACATATCAATGTAGCGCTAATAAATTACATTTAACATGACAAAACTAAAGAATAAAATGTTAACACTAATTACATGGTTATTGATACTTAATTATAACTGAATTTGTCCTATAATACAATATTAATTAACAAGCTGAAGACACAAAAAAAATCAGAAAAGGTTAACTTAATTATTGATAATATTTGTGCAAAACAACATGAGTATTTTTCATGAACACGGTTTCCTTAAAACCGGCTTCTACGTGGCCCCCACTTTATTCCTAGTTTCCACCGAACCTTCTGGATTCTTCCTTAACACTTCTCTGTTTTTTTTCCCTTAAATTTCTATCATCATTATGCCCTTCTTCCCAAGAGTGCCAGACAAGCAAACGCTCTTAGCAATTTTAACAGCGTAAAGGGGAAATAAGTGAATTACTACTCTATCCTTATAGCTACTTCTTTTACTTAACAAAATGAAGAATATAAAACAACTAAAAACACATTATTAATTTTTTTTTTTGTGTTAATATAAAAAGATTTCAAGCTCTTAACTACGGACGAAGGATATTTTGAGTTTCTTATCGATATCCCACCAGCTAAGCACTTTCCTTGCATCCCACGTAAATTCCCTTTTATTTACCCTAAAAATCCAACTCACCGAAAGCACAATCTCTGGCTTTACTAAATTATATTCCAAGCCTATTAAATTACTGAAAAGTTCATGACGCTGTATAATCAAATGATATTTTTTATAAAAATAGTTATAAACTTATAATCTTTAATTTAATTATTGAATTGGATTAAAATCTAGTTAATATATCTTAAATATCATGCTTTTTATAAAAAATATTAAGAAAACAATATCCAAGTTTAAAAAACATATTCAAATCCAGGCTAGAGAATGGACCGTTCAAGGATTTTTTTTTTTCTAATTATTTTAGGATCTTTTCTTAAATTTTAATGATTTAGATTTTATTCTATTTAAATAATTTTATGTAAAAAAGTCTATAAACTATGAAAATTTTAAACAAATGGGAATATTTCTACTATTTAAAGCTTAGCTCTTAATATTTTTTCGCTGTAAGCTGCCTAAGCTCGCAACTTTCTTGCATTTTATTCCAAAACCTCACTTGAATTTTACACAAATGGGAATATTTCTACTATTTAAAGCTTAGCTCTTAACAAATTTAGATATTTTTTCGCTGTAAGCTGCCTAAGCTCGCAACTTTCTTGCATTTTATTCCAAAACCTCACTGGAGTTTTCTTTGTTTACTGTGTTCAGACCCGGTTTATTACCGAGTTACTCCCGATTTATCCCATGGAGAGAGCAGGCTATCGAGGCGGAGGAAGAGGTGGTCATGGTGGTCGGTACAGTGGTGGTAGAGGAGGTTATGGAGGGGGAGGAAGAGATGGTGGCCGTAGTGGCGGGTATGATGGTGGTCGTGCAAGCGGGTATGGTGGCGGTGGTCGAGCTGGCGGGTATGGTGCTGGTCGTGCTGGCGGTCCACGTCAGCATTGGAGACCAAACAATCAAGGTAGCGGTGGTGTTCCTCCACCCGGTCAAAGTGTTGGTGGACTGGAGGGCACAAGGGGTGGTGGATCACATTCAGAGCGGCATGGAGGTGCTCCAACCAGTCAAAGTGGTGAAATGGGGCCTAGATGGGGCTGGGAAGTCCGTGGTGATAGTGAAGAAGGAAGGAGAGACCAGGTGTCAGAAACTGGGGGAGGAAAGGGACCTTCAAGACCTGTTAATGTGAGTCCATCTAGCAATTGGGCTTCTGGTTCTAGTTCTTCTGGTGATCTTGAACCTCGTAAGCATCTTTTTTGTTTATCAAGTATATTGCTTTCTGTGTATTCAGTTCGGTTGCTGATGATTTGCAAAGAATATGAAATGGTCGTGGTTAATATTTTTTGTTGTTTGATGAATTAGTATGTCTTTTTCGGTTCAAGCTTGAAACTTTTTGTTGATTTTTTTCAAGATGAATAAAAAGAAGGGATTTTTGTTTCTGGGCTTTCAAACTTATGTTGTTCCGGATATGTTTTGGAACGGAAGAGTTATAATTTAAAGGGTGTTTGGAGAAGTTGTTGTTTTTTAAAAGTAATTTCTCAGTACATCAAAACAATATACAAATATTGAAAAAGTATTAATTTTAAATAAAAAAATACAAAATTTTTAGAAACGGGTTAAACTGTGTTCTCAAACGTGGACCATATTTATGGTCTGTGTTTCTGGGCTTTGCGGTTTTGTTCTTTTTAGTTTGTTTAATGAAGTAACTTTGTTTGCATTGCATATGAAATAGGAGTGATATTCATGACTTGTCGTGTACCAGACTTGGGTCTTTTGGACTTCGTTTATTGTTAATTACCAAACTGGAATGGTATCTTTCTACTGGCAATGCAGTGATCCTTGATCAATTCTCTTGTTATTTTTTTTTTCATTTTCTGGGCGTTCTTACCTTTGTTGTTGGGTATATTAGTCTCTACATTCTAAGAAATGCCTTAACGATATCATGAGAGTGTTACATAATGAAATTTTGATTGGTTGATGTGCGATCGGTGAGATACTCTATTTCTGAGACCTGTAATTGTTGACAACCTGATCATTTCTTCCAGATATGTTTTGAATTTCATTTTGTTGTAATATTTACGTGTAAGATTCACCACTTGCATACTTCTTAGGTGCATAACAGCAAAAAGTTGCAATTCTGAATTTTGACTATGCTCACCAATTTAGGAGGAAGCCAAATTTGAAACTGTATAGCAGTCAATTCAAACTGTGTTTAATTTTCGTGGATCTTTGTCGTTTTAATTTTTTTATTTTTCTTAAATTGTTAGACAAAATGGGGATAAATCTCCTGGACAGTGTGTTCAAGACTTTGATAAGAAGTTTTTGCAACTTTTTACTGTCCTTGTCTTGCTTTTAACAACATGGGTTTAGAAAATAGTTAGTGGATGATGTTATGCTTGAAATTCAAAGTTCAACTAAGTTCAGATAGTTATTATCTGTAGCTAACGCAACAATGTAGCAAAGAAATCATGCTCATCCTTTTATTGTCTTTATTAACAAATTGGTTTTGGGACAGTATCTTCTTCTTCTTTTTTCAATCTTGAATGAATATGAAGTCAGGGCAACTGCAGATAGAGCAACTAGATGCTGAATATCTGTCTATTCCAAGATTCAATAATTTTTTTATAGCAACAATTGGATACTTTGAATTTGTCATATGTTGGAAACATTAATGGGATAAGCTCTCTTTTCTTTGCAGGTCCTAATGTGCCAAAAGGATTGGCTTCTGTCAGTGCTAATAGGATTAGTCCAGTTCTACGACCAGATAGAGGTGGCAAACTGGCTGTCCGAACTCCTAAACTTCTTGTAAATCATTTTCTTGTCAAGTTCAATCCTAAGAGCATCATACGGCATTATGATGTTAATATCAAGCAAGAAGTTCTTCCAAATCATGGCAGGCCTGGGAAAATTTCAAAGTCCAATTTAGCAATGATCAGGGATAAGTTATTTGCTGATGATCCTTCTTCGTTTCCTCGTGCTATGACTGCTTATGACGGGGAGAAGAACATTTTCAGTGCAGTTTCCTTGCCCACTGGAACATTTAAAGTGCAGGTCTCTGAGGCAGAAGATGCCAAACCACGTTCTTACCTGTTTACCATAAAGCTTGTGAATGAACTTGAGCTGCACAAGCTGAAGGATTACTTGGACGGGAAACTTCGCACAACACCTCGTGACATATTGCAAGGGATGGATGTTGTGGTGAAGGAGCACCCAGCTAGGACAATGATCTCTGTTTCCCGTAGCTTCCATTCTGATAGAGATCATCAAATTCACCTTGGGCATGGAATCATAGCATCTAGAGGGTGCCAACATAGCCTCAAACCGACCTCCCAAGGCATAGCTTTATGCTTGGACTATTCTGTTCTGTCATTTTATGAGCCACTTTCTGTGATAGAATTCTTGACAAAACATATTTCTGGGTTTAATTTAAATAATTTTAGAAGCTTTAGGAGGGCTGTGGAAGGTGTGCTGAAGGGACTGAAAGTTAGAGTGACTCACCGTGTCACCAAACAAAAATATGTTATTACAGGGTTGACGAGAGATGACGCTCAATATATTACATTTCCTCAAGAAGATCCAGATGGCAAGGCTTCGCAGAATGTTAGGCTTGTTGAATATTTCAGGCAAAAATATCACAGAGATATAGTGCATCAAGATATCCCTTGCCTAGAGATGAGAAGCAAGATGAAGAACTATGTACCAATGGAGTTCTGTGTCTTGGTTGAGGGGCAAGTATTTCCAAAAGAGTATCTGAAGGAAACTGAAGCCAAGATGTTGAAGAAATTCTCACTAGCAAATCCAAAGGATAGACAGAAAACAATATGCAGGATGGTGCAGGATGGAGATGGACCTTGTAGGTATGTATATGCAACACGTTGCCTTTTCATTCTGATACATTATTGAAGCTCATATCTTTTACACAGGTGTTCTGTTTGCTTCATGTTAGATAGTAAAAGCTTCACCTAATAGTTCAAGTTTTTAGGTTGAGATTGTTTTTTAATATAAAAATAGAGCCTTGATGATAAATATTTGTGTTTGAATATTACCATCCCATTCTAATTAATAAAATTCATAAAAAAAAATAAGTACAAAGTAATGGTTGGTATATGTAAATTTTAAGCCCAAAAAGCTTTTATATGAAGGGTGTTTTAGAAAGTAATATAAAACCATATAAAACTATTCTTGGATCATCACCTAATAGCCTAAGCTTTTTGATTAAGATTGTTTTTTGATATTTCACAAAGAATAATGAATTGAGATGGTTTTCTGAGTGATTATTGCTTTCCAATTTGTTTATAACTTTTTCATCCTTTGTATGTTCCCTATTACATATTTAATTAAATGTTGTGTTGGTTGTTACAGTAGCATTTGATAAAACTGCTGAAAGTAATGTTATTTTATCCAACTGCACGACAGCTTCATTTTTCTGTTGGGATTTGTCTAAGCAACAAGGATTCTTTACAGTCACAGGCAATGTCATAGTATCATCATATGTATTTATGGTTGTTGACCATGTCATTGTTAGTATCATGGTATGTCACCCTGGTGAATACAGCTGCTGCTCAAACATGTGGTTTTTATGGAATGCGCACCTTGAATACAATTAATATTATAGTTCTTGACGGAGGAATATACAACGCGTATTCAAGTCTTGCCTATCTGAGGATCTCAGAAATGACTAATTTTCTGTCAAGATTAAAATCTTAAGTCTGGGAAGTGTCTTTTTTGCATGGTATGCTTGCATCATTTTACATGGGCGATTATTGTATGGTACACTTGCATAATATTACAGAAGCAAGCGTAGAACTCTTAAATATGATAAGCATTCTGGGTATGTTATGTAACTTGCGATATGATATTCTGGGTATGTTAAAGTAGAGGATGGGTTCCTCATGTTGTTTATTATTTTGTTTGCAGTGGAGAGATTATCCGAAATTTTGGAGTAGAAGTCAGCAAGAATATGACCTCATTGATGGGTCGTGTGATTGGGCCACCTGAATTGAAGGTAGGTGCCCCCGATGGCAGGGTGATTAAAATACCAGTTGACAAGGAGAAGTGCCAATGGAATCTTGTTGGGAAAGGAGTGGTTGAAGGGAAACCAATTGATCGATGGGCTGTTCTTGACTTCAGCTCTGATGATTATCAAGACCGATTAAATCCGCACCGATTCATCCCTAAGCTGATTGCTCGATGCCAGAATCTGGGGATTCGCATGGAGGAGCCTCTCTTTTATCAACCTACTAGCATGCGGAAGTTCTCTAATGTTGATGTGCTTCGTGAACAACTTGAAACAGTCAATGAACGGGCTCACAAAAGCTGCGGAGGCCAGTTGCAATTTATTCTGTGTGTCATGTCAAGGAAGGATCCTGGTTACAAGTGTCTCAAATGGATTTCTGAAACCAAAGTTGGTATTGTGACACAATGTTGTTTGTCCGCTCCTGCAAATGAAGGAAAGGATCAGTACCTTGCCAATCTTGGTCTCAAGATTAATGCCAAGCTTGGAGGAAGCAATGCAGAGCTCAGTGGCAGACTCCCGTACTTTGGGAATGAAAACCGTGTCATGTTTATTGGGGCTGATGTCAATCATCCTGGTGCTCAAAACAAAACCAGTCCATCCATTGCAGCTGTTGTTGGTACTATAAATTGGCCAGCTGCAAACCGCTATGCAGCTCGAGTTCGTCCTCAGTATCATCGTAAAGAGCAGATTCTGAATTTTGGTGATATGTGCTTGGAGCTTGTTGAATGTTATTCCCGGCTCAATAAAGCGAAACCTGAGAAGATTGTGATTTTTCGTGATGGGGTCAGTGAGGGCCAGTTTGATATGGTTCTTAATGAAGAGTTAATGGACATCATGAAGGCATTCAAGTCAATCAATTACACCCCAACCATAACACTCATTGTTGCCCAGAAACGGCACCAGACTCGTCTTTTTCCTGGGGATGAGGGATCTACTGGCAATGTGTCTCCAGGCACGGTTGTGGACACAACAATTGTTCATCCTTTTGAGTATGACTTTTACCTCTGTAGCCACTACGGAAGCCTTGGGACAAGCAAGCCCACGCATTATTATGTTCTATGGGATGAGCATGGCCTCAGTTCGGACGACTTGCAGAGGCTCATATACAACTTGTGCTTCACATTTGCTCGTTGCACAAAACCTGTGTCATTAGTCCCACCAGTCTACTATGCTGACCTTGTTGCTTATAGAGGAAGGCTTTACCATGAGGCAGTAATGGAAGGGCAGTCTCCATCTTCGTCATCTTCGAGGACTTCATCATCACTTTCAACGGCAGCTTCGCTGGAAGAGAGGTTCTTTACGCTGCATGCAGACCTGGAAAACATCATGTTTTTTGTTTGAAAATCTACAGGCAAATCTCCATCTCTTTTGGCAGTGAAGGAGATTGCCACCGATTCTCTTTTGGAAATGATGTTACACATGTTAGAGTATTGACAACTACTGCCAACAAATCAGGAGAGAATATCTCCACAGTTGCCACAGGATCAGGATGGTTATCAGATGAGGAGAGTATTTCAAATACTCTGCAGGATACTAGCTAGCTTTAAAATTCAAATCTCTAGCTTATCCTCCTTTAAATATTCAAATGTTTGTTTAGAATACAAATCTGTGTAAACCTATATATACACGTGAGAATAAGAAAGATGTAATTAAGTAAAAGTGATTCTACTTTAATATATATATATATATATATATATATATATATATATATATATATGCAGAATTCTACTCTGCTTCCTTTCTTTATTCTTTTATGGTATCAGAGCAATAGGCAAACACCTTATTCGTTTCAATCGTTTCCCGCAATCTTCCTTATTTGCATCATTCCTATTATCTTCAAAACAGTTTCCATGACTTCCCCTAATACCACACAGTTTTCCTCTCCATCTACTCAACATTTTCAATCAATCTCACAACCCGTAAGCAACAAACTTGAAGGACACAATTATTTGACATGGAGTGTTCAGTTTCAAGTCTTTCTTCGAAGTCATGATCTGAATGGTATGATTGATGGTTCTGAAGAAGCACCATCTAAACTTCTTTCAGATAACTCTCCTAATCCAGCCTATACAATCTGGTTCAGAAAAGACAATTGTGTTTTAAGCTGGTTGCTAGCCTCTATTTCTGAAAAGCTAGTATCTACTATCTTTAATCTGAAAACTTCCAAGCAGGTCTGGGATTCTCTTCAGACTCATTTTTCAACTACCTCAAGATCTCATATTGCTCTTCTTAAGAGACAACTTCAAACTATTGTTCAAGGAAATCGATCATGCTCTATATTCTTTGAAGATGCTAAGCAATTGGCTGATCAACTTGCTGCCGCAGGCCAACCTGTGGATGATCAGGATTTCATCACCTTTCTACTTGGTGGTCTTCGTGCCACCTATACTCCATTCATTACGTCTTACAATTTTGCTTACAGGGACAAGGAATTATCTCTTGATGATTTTCAATCTGAACTTTTCAGTTTTGAGACACTAGTTGAAGCACCTATTCTGATGCAAAATCAAAATTTTGCATTTGCTGCCAAACACTCTAATTATCCCAAAAGAAAGCCTGCAGGTACTGTTTCAAGATCTCAATAATTTGTTGTATCAACACAGCCTCGTGGTCCTCCTACAAATCATTTAAATCCTGATAGGGGAGCCCCACAAGAACGGCCAAAATGTCAGATTTGTGATAAGCATAATCACATTGCTTTGGATTGCTTCCAACATTTCAACTTTTCTTTCCAAGGCAGGAGGCCATCTTCTGAGTTAGCAGCCATGGCTGCTGAAGCAAATAACACCTTTGAGCAGCAAACTTAGTATGCTAACAGTGGTGCCAATGCTCACATTATTGCCAATGCAGCAAACTTGACAACCCTTCAACCGTATGATGATCATGACACTGTCGAAGTAGGCAATGGTTCAGGTTTGATCATAAAAAACACTGGATTCTCTACTCTACATACAAATCACAATTCTTTTCAGTTAAATAAAGTATTTCACTATCCTCAAGCTGCAACCAATCTATTATCCATTAACCAGCTTTGTCTTGATAATGACTGTTATTTTATTCCGATTGGAATGGATTTTTGTGTGGAGGAGAACAAAACCGACAGACTATTGCTTCACGGGCTGGTTGAGGATGGACTTTATCCAATAAATGGGACCAAGAATTTCATCAATAAATTCCGTTGTCTAACCTCCAAGTTAGGAACAAAAGCCACCAGTGATCAATGGCATGATCGCCTAGGACACCCTGCGAGTAATATACTAGAATATTTATCTGCTTCCCTGCAAATAAAGAAACCAGCACCTAAAAAATTATCTTTTCCCGATTCCACCAGACAGTCCACTCGACCTTTAGCTTTAATTCACACTGATGTTTAGGTATCTCCTATCACTTCAGTTGGCGGTTGTCGCTATTATGTTTTGTTTATTGATGACTTTAGTCGTTTTACGTGGATGTATCCCATGCGTTTCAAAAGTGATGTTCTTTCAATTTTTCAAAAATATAAAACTCTTGTCAAAAATTTATTTTCATGTTCCATTCAACAATTACAATCTGATAATGGTGGAGAATATCTATCCAAAGAGTTTAAAATATTTTTAGAAAATAATGGCATCTTTCATAGATTAACATGTCCTTATACATCCTCATAAAATGGTGTTGTTGAACGTAAACATAGACATATTCAAGAAATGGGGTTAACTCTTTTAGCCAAAGCAGGTCTTCCTAATTGTTACTGGGTAGATGCCTTCCTGACATCAGTCTACTTGATAAATCGCCTACCCACCAAAGTTCTTAAAATGCTACCACCATATTTTATCCTTCATAAAACTATGCCTAGCTATTCTGAACTTCGAACTTTTGGGTGTGCCTGTTATCCTTATCTCAAGCTATATGAAAAACATAAATTAGCTTTTCGAAGTAAACAGTGTATTTTCATTGGATATTTAATCAACAAAAAGGATATCGTTGCTTAGAATATAGCATGGGTCAAGTTTTTATTTCGAGACATGTAGTTTTTGATGAAAACACATTTCCTGGATTGAACATAAGTTCTTCCGCGACCAGCCCACAACCAGCAAATCTCTCGGTATGTCTTCTCAACCTTTATTCTTTTCATTACAGTCAATTAATCAAGACTTCAATATTCTTCCCATTGCTTCATGTCCGGAATTACCAACAGCCACTACACCTGTAACCTCTCCTTTGCCAATAAATGATTCCCATCCAAATAATTCTACGACAAAAACTGCACCTATACCTTCTCTTCTACCACCTGATGATTCAGCCACTGCACCTATACCTTTTGTTCTGCCACCTAATGCTTTTCATACAAATAATCCTATACCCCATAGAGAAATTGTCACCCGGTCCAAGACAGGTAAACTCAAAGCCAAAGAATTTGCTGGTTTCAAAACATTCCTTGTTACGCACCACCTTTTGTGTGTCTTCTCCAGTATTATGATTGAATCTGAACCTACCTGTTTTACAAAGGCAGTGACTAAACTTGAATGGCGGGCAGCAATGGGCTGTGAATTTGATGCATTGATGGCTAATGGGACATGGTCTCTTTGTCCATGGCCACTAAACAAACGTGTTGTTCGTAACAAGTGGGTTTATAAGATTAAAAGACATCCTGATGGCCGTATCGAACGCTACAAGGCAAGGCTTGTTGCTAAGGGGTTTGATCAAATTTCTAGAATTGATTACTATGACACTTTCTCTCCAGTTGTTAAATCTACTACCATACAGTTAGTTTTGGCTCTTGTTGTCTCTTTAAAATGGAATGTTAAATAGTTGGATGTTTCAAATGCCTTTCTGCATGGCATTTTGGATGAAGAAGTATATATGGAACAACCGAAAGGCTATGAAGATGATAATTTTCCAGAGCATGTATGTCGCCTGCATAAATCACTCTATGGTCTTAAACAAGCTCCTAAAGCTTGGTTTCAACGACTCTCACAGCAATTGGTTGAGTATGGTTTTACGGAATCGAAAATGGATTATTCCTTATC
The DNA here is from genome assembly GCF_005239225.2 of Populus alba. NCBI lineage: Eukaryota > Viridiplantae > Streptophyta > Magnoliopsida > Malpighiales > Salicaceae > Populus > Populus alba. The sequence goes on along the minus strand of NC_133298.1, from coordinate 1,874,810 downwards.
ACAGGATCTAACACCTAAGTAATTCATCACTTTATTGACTCACTGAAAACAGAGTTTCAAGTTAAAGATTTGGGTGAATTGAGCTACTTCTTTGGAATTCAAGCACTCCGAAATCAAGAAGGCTTACATCTGCGACAGGCTAAATACATCACTGATTTACTACACAGCACAGATATGGTTGGTGCGAAACCTTTGAACTGTCCATCTTCTTCAGGACCAAAGTTGTCATCTGTTGCTGGTAATTTATTACCTGATCCCACTGACTATCGAAGAGTTGTCGGTGCTCTTCAATATTGCACCATCACCAGACCAGACATTGAGTATTCAGTCAACCAGTTATGCCAATTTATGCATTGTCCTCGTGATGTCCACTGGAAAGCTGTGAAGCGTGTACTACGATATCTGAAGGGCACTATCGATGTTGGTCTTTATTATGTTCCAGGAGATATCAAACTAAATGCTTACTGTGATTCCGATTGGGCAGGAGATCCAGATAACAGACGCAGCACCACTGGTTATGGAGTATTCTTAGGCACAAATCTCATTTCCTGGAGTAGTAAAAAGCAAGGGGTTGTCTCTAGATCCAGCACTGAGGCTAAATACAGAAGCTTGGCTCATACAACTGCTGAGTTGTATTGGCTTCGTATGATTTTTCATGATTTGAAAATCACGTTGCCTGCAACACCGAATTTATGGTGTGACAACATAGGTGCAATTGCCTTGGCTTCTAATCCTGTTTTCCATGCACGAACGAAACACATAGAGATTGATTATCATTTCATCAGGGAGAAGGTGATTAATCGTGATATCGACGTTAAACACATTTCCACGAAAGATTAGATTGCAAATGTTTTTACAAAAGGTCACTCTGCCACTCGTTTTACACTTTTACGAGGCAACCTGTCTGTGTGTATTCTCCCCAACAGTTTGAGAGGGGTGTTAGAGTATTGACAGCTACTGCCAACAGATCAGGAGAGAATATCTCCACAGTCGCCACAGGATCAGGATTGTTATCAGATGAGGAGAGTATTTCAAATACTCTGTAGGATACTAGCTAGCTTTAAAATTCAAATCTCTAGCTTATCCTCCTTTAAATATTCAAATGGTTGTTTAGAATACAAATCTGTGTAAACCTATATATACACGTAAGAATAAGAAAGATATAATTAAGTAAAAGTGATTCTACTTTAATATACATATCTGCAGAATTCTACTCTGCTTCCTTTCTTTATTCTTTTACACAAGCTTGCACCTTTACTAGGCAAATCAAATAGTGGAGTTTGTGCGTGAATCTAACTATCTGGAAACTCCTCTGTATTTCCCATGGTTTCACAGACCATGGGAATTGGAGGAATGACATGTCATTAAGGTTAGTTTTCCGTTTGGATGGTTCGTTTTCTGTGTGTTTTCTCATCGGATCTTGGATGCTATTACTAAGCTTCATGTGCGTTAAGACGTTTGATGGCACTACAGTTCTTGACATTGTTGTTGGTTTCGAATTTGAAACTACGTTTCTTTTGATGCTGTTCATATGCCTCTGTGATTGATCCCTTATTTCTTATCAGTTATACATTACTGCTAGTCCCTGTGTGATTTTCCCTGTTACCTATGCCTGGAGTTTCAAAGAAATCAGATAGATTTGGTGCAAACAAATAGATTGAACTCAAATAATTTTGGTATCCAGTCCTCTGGGAGGACATTCTTTCCCTTGCTGCTCACATGGCATATATTTGTTGGGATCACAGGTCCTCTGTCACTGAAGAACACTGCTAGAAACCCAAAATTTGTTTTACGTAGGTGATGAACTATTACATGTTAGCAGCGAGGATACAAATTACCAGCCCATCCTGGAAGCATCTGAAATGACATTTATTACACATTTTCAGATTATGATAATCTGGCTTTTCCACCGTTAATTACCATTTCATCATCAGATGACTAACTTGCATCTTAATTAACGACAGATGTTATCTCGTTATGTTAATTACTATTTTGGAATAGAAAATAAAGATAGATGATAAATATTTCTTTGTATTTCTTATTTTGAATAATATAAAAAAATATTTTAAAAATAAATTTATTTTATATTTTTTATTTTTATTATTTCAACCAATATATTTTTGTTTTTATTATCTCTATTTTTTCAATTTCATAACATTATCCTAAAGCGATGAGAGATTGCTTTCTAGATGTACAAAGCCAAAACTTTGGGGTCAGTATGATGTCAATGACAGTATAACGTATCAGTGGTGTTCAAGTTAATCCTTTTGTTTTTTCCCTATCTTTTTTTTTTTTTTTTTGTCTTTCATGAATTCTACAGCTTTCAATTATTTGAATACAAAGATTGCATTTTATTTTAATTCATGACTTAGTTTTTTGGAGTTTGAGATTTTAATAAAAATATTAAATAAATGACAATTTAATTTAATAGGATAGATACTTTTATCTTGATTGAAAAAATATTGATGTCCGAATCAAAATTCGTTAATTTTTTTTAAAATAAAAATTTATTTTAAAATTTTTTTAAGTTAATATATTTAATTTATCACTCAAAATTTATGCCAAGTAGATTCTCAAATCAAGTTTAATAGGTATACACATAGATAAACAAATATTAATTTGATTTTTGTTTTCTATATACTTTAAAGATGAAATAAAGTAGTTGAATCCTTACTAGTTAAGAAAGATCTAATCCATGGTAGGCATGGAGATACTAACCCTTTTCTGTAAGACTGCATGGAAGTTGACCTTGTTAGTTTTGAATTCAAACTATGCTCCTTTTTTTTTCTTTTTTTCTTTTTTTATGTTTGATAGACTTGCTGTAAACTACTCTCAGATGTCTGTGAAAAATAAAAACAAGATTCAGAACTGTCATTTCTTTCAGGCAATGTCACTGGCAAAGACTATATAGAGTGATTTGCCAGGTTAACTATAATCCCAAGTATCTCTATAGCTAATCAAAGTTATTAGGAGCTAGACATTTTTGGACATATAACTATGGGAGCAAATGCTTTGTATTTTCATGAAAGTTCTCTAATCATTGCTTCATAATCTTGTACAAAACTGGTACTCTTCAGCTGCTTAAAAGACACGAAATGCCTTTTGGGATGCTTTTAATATATTGATGCCAAATCAATGCTCTTGTCGTGTCAGTCATAGGTCTTCTTTTGCTGCAATAGATAATTCTATGGCATCCATGCACTTATGATTTCTTAATCGAGATGATTGGATTTGAAGGTATCAGAGGACATTAGGGCTTGGAGTTATGGAACTACATGCATGTACAATCTTGTAAGAATCTACTCTTACATAGATGCCTTGCCTTCACGTTTGGTACATTGGATTTTTTCAGCTGTGGTCCCTTTTTAAGATTCCTGGAAATTTGGATTACTCATGACTCTATGGTTCAAATTAATGTGGAATGTTGTGTTTTTGTTCTATTAGGTAGAGTAATAGTGTCGTTCATGTGGAACTGGGACTCCATGGCTCAAATTATAGTGGAATGTTGTGTTTTTGTTCTATTAGGTAGAGTAATAGTGTCATTCATGTGGAACTGGGACCATAGCTTAACATTTTCTGCAGACGGAGGGGACCCCAAGAACAAGAAGAAGACAATATAACTGGATAGGACATACATTCTTTCAGCTAATTGCCACTCATACTGTATTTTTTTCTTGGAATTTTATGCCCTCCTTTCACCAAAGGGAACTGCAAGACCAGAACACTAAAATTTGCTGTTTTTAGGTGGTATCAGTAGAATTCAAATATGTAGGGAACATGGGCATCACATAGTTGAGAAAGACACCTGCATAAATTTTAAGGAGAAAATTTAAAACCTGAGACAGTAGGAGTGTGGAGTGACAGGTAGGCTTGGCCAGTGGAGACAAATGTAAGCTGCAATGGGACTCTAGATGGCGACCATTGCATGTGTGTGTGAGTTGGAAAGATGCAGAGATAATGTTCAATGTGAAATTCCCAGCCAAGTCTTTTGAGGCTAATGAGGTGCATACAGAAGAATATTGTCTCTTCAAATCTAAAGCTTTTCTGAGAATTGGAGAAATCTACTTCAATATTGAGATAAAGCTTTTTACAAAATCAATGAAAGTGAAGAGAGACCTCACACTGGAACTATTCCTATGCAGTATACATGCATTCAGAAACCAAGAAAGTGTATAAAATTGGCAAGACGAGAAGAAGAACATGAAACAAAATCCTCTTGAGGAACAAAAGCTCTAACCTCCCACTCTGCGACGTCGCACAATAGGAAAATCTTCAACGTTGTGCTTGCACTTCTTGATTCCTGTAATTGCTTGTGTTGATTGACAAGATAGGCTGATAAGCTATCCAAGTCACAAAGGATTTCGAAGAGGATCTATCAACTCTTTATTCAATGTTGAAAGCATTGAGAGATATTCTGTCAACAGATAATGATAGGTTAAGGAGTCAGATAACCTTCTAAAAGATATCAATTCTCAAATATGACAGGTTTGAACTCATTTGCAGACATGCTAGAACTAAAATAATCCCTTTAAGCTCATCTTTATGTTGCATAAATCCCATGTTTTCTTCTTAGGTTTTGAAGAATCTTGACTAGTTTGCCTTTTTTTTTTTGGCGAGAAAACAGAAGATAAAACACCCTTTTATATACTTTTCACACAAAAATCAATGATCAAGAACATCATACCTGAACTTTTTATGAGATGCTGTGGTGAAAAAGATGGACTCACTCTTTCAATTAGAGCTTTGTCATAAAGTGGTAATTCTAGCAGTTGCGGCTGAAATTTCGAGATTGAATTTTCATTTGTTACTGGAAGCAGGATTCTGCTCATCCATGCAACAGTGAAGAGGCTTGATTGCACTAAATTTGGGATGCCATTGGCAATGGAACTCGAAAGGGCAGCCAAAAAACTCTTGCTGCCACTGTTGAGCAAGACCACTGCTACTTTCCTTTGCCAATCTTCCATCGCATCTTCCTCTTCATTCTAGTTGGGCATTCAAATAACACAAGCAATCATTATACAGGGGAGTATAATTTTTTCTTTGTCACCAAACTACTGCTAATTCATTTGTTAAAAAGACTAATGTGACAAATTAAAAAATGCAGCACCAGAAGAACCACTCGTCCCTTGTACTCATTTTTCTTCAGACTTGAACTTTTTGTAAACGTGGATTTATTTTGCTGGTATGTTGCTATATTAAAGCTTACCAAGTTCCCATCAACTATTTCCTTTCGACGAAATGATTCCCGTAATCTCTCATGGAAGCCTGCTTGTTGTAAAAGCCAATCTTCTGCGGTCGCCTCTCCATTGTATGAAAAACAGCCTCCCAACATCAAGAGAGCTTTTGAGGATTGTTCTTGAACCTTTGTGCTGGGGCAATCTAAAGATTCTGTGATTGCCTCAACTGCTTCATCCCTATACAAACTGGACTTCGAAAGATCTCCCTGCAACATCACTGCTACTTATTGTTCAAGATTTTGAATCCAAACTGTTATAAACTAGTATTTTGGTCTCAGCACCGAAAATGGACCATTAGCTTACTTACAAATGGACTTACCAGAAGCTCAAGCTGTAAGAGAACTGCCGCAACCAGCGGGCGTTCTTCAGGCGAAGATCTCTGGAGATAGACTAGAAAGATGTGCATGGTGTTCAAGCCACCCCATCCATTATTGAGTCCCGTTAAGAATTTAACGATCCGTGTTCTTCTGCTCACATTTCCTCAGATTAATCAGAATACAAATTGAATAGTAAGCTTACTAAACATGTTTTACAGAAGTGAAACTAGAAAATTCATACCTACTCAGGCACAGTAGCTCCGCTAGTAAATTGAATGCACACCCATTATACTTCTTCTGGATACCAAGAACAATGAGCTCAAGGAGAGAGGTCTTGTTCAAATTGTCAGCTAAGTAGTTCCGACAGCTCCCATTTGCTCGAATGCAACATAACATGAGGGTAGCAGCATGATTTCTCTCGATAACGTCTCCTACTTCAAAGGTCCTTGCCAACAAGCTCAATCCTCCCAGGGAAACAACTTGACTAGCATTCTCTAAGTTCCTATCTTCATCAAAACCTGTTAGAAGTTGGTCTAAGAAGTACATTGCTGCCTTTTGAGGCATGCACCTTACTGTGAATAAGGTCTGCAACTGGCCTCCAAACTCTAAAACTCGAAGGACTAGTGCTACCCACTCAATAGGAACCATCTGTTTTGCCTTCGGCTTCGACAGGTAAAGCAGAACAGCAGCTTTGAGAAATAAACTGCTACTTTTTAAGAGTTTCATGAAGATCTTGAGCTGTGGATCAGAGTTTAGTACTATTAGCCTATTTGCTTCATTTCTTGTTACAAGCTCTGCGAGAATAGATATTGCCAGCTCTAGAACTTCATCATCAGTGGAAGCAAACAAGACCTCAAGCAACCCTTCAATCACAGGTGCCTTTGATAAAGCACCTTCAATTACGTTACTGCCAGGTGAGTCCAACCAGGCTTTGGCAGTGACATGGATTGCAATTTCACACTCAGCTAGACTATCTGAGGAGCAAATAGTGCTAATGGCTCTACTTAGATCACTAGGAGGGAGATGGATTGTCTCTTCATTCCTGATTGAATCAGTCCTGACTATGATGTTTCCATTAACCAGGCATTTTGATAACGCACTTTGGCAGGAAAAGAGCCTAAAATAGTCTGATTTCTGAGGCTCATGCCGTCTATCATTTTTCGAAATTCCATAATTTTGACTCGATGGCCTTCGAGGAGCCCTCGTCTTCTTATTCTGTAAAAATTAGAAAACTATTGATTGTATTCTCCAATAAAGCAGTAGACTTTAGTTAGAAATAGGAAGGTGGTAGCAGAGTTTCGGGAATAGGGACAAAGATACTCACAGTAGCATAATTGCAATCTTTGTATTCATCTATGCACACCTTTTCTTCCTCTATGCTCCATGTATCCATTGAAGCTCTATTTCGAGAATCGAAGTCCATCGATTGGCGTTCTAGCGTGGGGCCAAACACAGCTCGGTATCTTTTGAGATTAACACAAAAATCATAAAGCAAATAACATACTGTCAAGACCTTTTTTCTAATTTTGAAAAATAAACTTGGAAATGGTGATCAATGACTTACAAGTTTGTGTTGATGGAGGAACGTGAGTAATAAGAATCCGATGATCTCCTCATTGATGGTGCATAACTTGATCTAGATGGCAAAGGGATGGCTGGAACAGAAGGAGCTTTAGCCCCAACCTTGAGCCACTCTTTATAATAAAGAGCAAACTGGATTGTTCCCTTATCCATCTGGTCATTATAGACCTTACTCAAAGTTTTCACCCTTCTTTCCATCTCAACATGCTGGGAGCCTGAGAGAAATTCAAGTTCCTCATGGTACCAAACTTTAAGATGAAGAAGATGGGGAAGAAGGAAATGCTCCCAAAGATCAGGAAGCAAGTGAGTCCTCGCTAAAAATGGCGCGTCGCAAAAAACATGAAGCAGATGCCTGGCAGATGTCCTGTCATTCTTCTCTAGCTTGTAAACAATAGACAAGTACAATTGAGCACAAGCTGAGAGATGTGAATTGGGAACACCACAAGTGGAACCATTCCCGGATTTCTTAGAATTCAATGAAGCAACAATGTTCAAAAGCTGGATTGAGTTTTTCAATGACTCCACCTTCAACTCCTTTCTTGTTGCTTGCTCTTCAACCAACTTCTCAATGCTTTCCATTCCCGACTCCATATTCCCAAAAATCCCATCATCCGAACCCATGCCTCTTCCCACCAAGCAAGAGCTGCACTTCTCTCTAATCATCTCCCTAAAACTCACATCTTTTGTGTACCTGCCTATATAACCACTGAGTATAGATACCACTGCTCTAATAGCTATTTCATCGATTGCAGGATCTTCTCCCCTCAACAATGACTTAGACTGCAATCTCTCCGTATCCGAACTCACTCTCCTCGATGAAAATATCGACGACCCTTTTCGAATGGAGGCCTTATCGGTCTTCTTCTTGGAAGAATGGGGCCTTTTTTGGTCATGGCAAACATGTATAGGCAATATTACAGACTCTTCTGGTCTAATCAATCTGTCTCTAGGCTTCAACTGTGCCCTATTTCTCAAGAAACTTCTGTGCTCAAATCCTTCCTCGGCGAGCAACTGATTCAAGGAAGCCATTTCTAGGTGAATTGAGTTTGGTTTTGGAGCGAAGAATTTAGTGTCAAAAGGTTCACTGACATTCCTTCACAACCAAGAATAGATAACAAAGTACAGCTATAGAAGCAAGAAAATGCAAGAAAGTGGTTAAGAAAGACACACAAATAAGGACAGAGAGAACTCGGGGTGATTTTCTTTTGGTAACCCGGCCCGGTTCAAATTAGTTACATCAGTTAAAACTCCCACCAATCAAACCCAACAAATACAATTCTTCATAAAATAGTACTGTAAGTTAAAACAAGAGGGAGAGAGGGATGTGATAAGGCCTGAGATGAATGGATCAATCAAGCAAGCAAGATTTGTCTAAAAAAACAATTTTTGAAACTAGGGGAAGCATATGAAATGCCTAGCATGAACAGGACCCACACTGACAGAAGTAGCAGAAATCAACAAATTCATGGAAAATTAGAAGCGATCAGCGGGCAGAACAACATCTAGTCTCAATGACATTGCATGATCGATGTTGCCTTGTCCAGTACTTTTGAGTGCCAGTTCAAGATTTGTCTTTTGGGGGCAAAGTGCCATAGGACTAAGTACAGCTTTATAATATAGTCAGTGAAGTATTGAATTTTTATTAAATTTATTTTTATCCCTTTTACCAGAACAAAACAGTAAAAGGGTTCTAGTTCTAATGTTCAAAGATCAAATAATTAGATCATGATTGGTGTTCATGAAAAGAGAAGAAAAGAGTTCAAAAGAGAAGAAAAGGAAAATATTATTTTGATATGGTTGTTGCGATCTTCCTCTTGTCTTTAGTTATGAAGTGTTTCAATTACAACTCAAATTTGAGCCTTCGAAACCTATGTTTTGTAGTATTAAGTTTTATATTAGTCCTTTTTTTTTTTACAAACCTCAAATTAGCCCCCATATAGCCATAATATATAATTCAAAGTCCAATGGAGGGTTTTCAAAGAATATTTTTCTCAATTGGGTCCACAAAGTATTAAGATATTCTCTATGGAAAAAACGCTGAACTTTTTGTATCTTGTATTGTTTTGTGTGTGTGTGTGTGTAAACATGTACAATTTGACTATTAATGAGTTGCAGAATCAATTGAGATGAAAAAAAGCTTGAAAACTCTATGGAAAATCATATTTAATCCTAGGGGATTTAGTTTTTACCCCAGCCACTGGTCTGCTAGTCTAGCCAGCCACAAAACAGCTACTATACATACATTTATTGACAGGACAGAATCTTCTATACTTCACTATTTGTATTAACATAAATGTCAAGCAAAATTATCTATAAATTAGTTAAAAATTAAGTAATGATTAATTGAATTTATTATAGTTTTATAAATAACAAGAACCCCACCAACACACAACATGATGTTGGGAATTGAAAGGATTTTTATTTTTCAACTAGGCCCTCTTGAATCAATAATCTAGATTCCTTATTGATTTGAAGATCAAATCAAATGAATTGTCCAAATAAATAGTTAGAAAAGACGTTTTTCAAGTGGGATTGATACTTAAGGAAGATAATTTCAAAGAAAGAAAAATCATGAGAGCAACTTTGTGAAGACATGGCTGATTGATTTCACTTTCAAACGGTGATAGAATAGTGTATACCGAGGCAGATGTTGGATCTTATATAGAAGAAAATTTGATGGGTTGATATTGACCCATCAGCTTTTTATTTGAAAAGAAATGCATTCACGGGTCGCTGTATTTCTTTCATGATTGATGGGTCCATGCAACTAATTCAATTGATCTCTACTTGTAGCTTGTTCGCCTATTTATGAATCAATGATCCTTTTGAGTCATCTTGAAGGATTTCATATCCAAAATGGTAATGGTAAGGTGTCTTTATTCCTTCCATTATTATCATTCAAGATGGATTTAAGGGGAAAAAAATAGTGAAAAAAACAGAATTTTACAATATTGCAAGCAGAGTGTTTAATATCAAATGAATTAAGAATCTAGTTTTAATATATAAAACATGTAGTTAAAAAAATAATTCAAATGGAAAAAAAAATTTAATTAACGTTTGTTTACTATCTTGAGATGGAAGAGATGAAGAGGTAGAGACAGAAAAAAACATTTTCCATGTATTTTTTATTTTAAAAAAAATAAAAATTCATTAAAAATAATTTTTTTTATATTTTTTTTATATTTCTTTAACTAAATATGTTTCTGTCATTTTTGTTTATATTTTTTCTATCTTAAATGCTAATTAACAAAGGGGAGATGCTGTTAGTGGAAGTTATATACCTAGTAGATAATACTAATGCTGATATTTAACGTTTTATTTCTTTGGCCATAACTTTTTGTGGTTTCGATTTACTATCATTTAAAGTCTTCCATTGCCTCTCCTCCTCTCATTTCCTCCATGCCATTCTTTCTTCTCTTCCTTGTCTTTTTCTTTGCTCAGTTCATATCTCTTGTCTACATTTGACTGGAATATATAAAACCGGACCCAGTCAAGTTAAATATGTTGTCTTGGTTTTCAACCAAAAAAAAAAAAAATGTTGTCTTGGTTTGGTAGTTCAAATGCTTTTTTCGACATAATTAAAGTTTGGGAGACCATCGGCTCAAACTGTTATATATCAACGGTTCATGTTTGTGAGCTGGGCTATGAAGCTCATTGTTGATGGAAAAGCTTTCCATATTGGGATGTCAAGGTGTTTGTGTGTGTGTGTGTGTGTGTTTGTGTAAGAGTTGTACGAGGCTCCATGTCTAATAATTAAAATCATCTAACTCATGATTTTGTTTAATGATGTGTTATGCTCTTGATTGTTTGGAAAAAAGAAAAAAGTTTGGAGGGTCAAGTTTAACTGATAATTATTAATTAAATATACTTTGTGTTTGAGCATGTCTATAATATTTTTAAGAAATATGTATATGCATTATGATATTTATTAATACAATATATTATTTCATATAATTTATTGAGTTATCGGATCTAACAAGTTTAGAGTAAGAAAAAGATGTCAGAATATTAGCATATAAATTACTATGTATTTTATATTATAGTTTTCTAGTTAGTAATTACAAGTGAATCATTTATAGAATCATTTCAATTTAGTGTATATGTTAATATTAATGACTCTTGAACATATATATATATATATATATATATTCAATCTCAGTGCATCTTTATTTAATTGAAAAAAAATGGTTTCGTTGTACTTTTTTTTCCTCGTATAAATGGTTAGAATATAAACGTTGTTTATAATTAAGATCAGATGAAAAAGTATTTATTATTATTAAAAAAAACCTTTTATTAATTTCATAAACATTCAGAAAGGGGTTAATTTATGATTTTTTAAAGGTATAATTGAATAATCTATATAGCCTTAGGAGCTCAAATAGACTGTATGATCTGTCCTCCTGCTCTAGTGAAGAGGGAGACATCCCTTACAATTTGAATCTTTATTGATAATACATGTTACAAAACTGCTTATCATAAAATTACTAAAGCCTCCAAAGGTAGTTTGTATATAAAGTCTTATTTATTTAAGATATATTTGTTTGATTTCTTATTCTAAATTTAATTTCATTTCTGTAGCATTAATGAATTAAAAAGTTTAATTTCTATAAAAATAAATTAATTAATTGTAAGAATTTACATGGTTATGCTCCCCATGTGCCCAAAACTTTAAATATAACTTGTAGTGGAATTATTTTTTATATGTATAGTAAAAGCATGACCCCAAGGGAGAAGAATAATAATAATAAAAAAAAAAACAAAACAAAACAAAAACCTGAATAGTCACATCAAAAGGATAAGGGCGTGTTGCGGGAAAATTTTTGAATCTTCTTACAGTAATTACTATTACTTTTTTTATGAGTCCATTTTTTTAAAAATAATAATAATAAACAATGAAAGAAAACTCACGTCTAAAAATTATAAAAATATTTTTATCTACATTAAAAAAAAAATTTATTTTATTTCTTTTGCTAATTTCTCACGTGGAAACCATATTTTTTTGGAAACACAGTGTAAGCCTTATTGCTCAAAAATTTTAATTGTTTTTATTAAAAATTATTTTTTTTATGTGTTTTGAATTTTTTAATGTGTTAATATTAAAAAATATTTAACAAAATAAAAAATATTATTTTAATATATTTTAATACAAAAAATATTTTAAAAAAATAATTACATTCTCATGTTTTTCAAAGTAGAACAAAAGAAGTACGTAAATCACCCTTAACTTATAGTAAATATTTATAGAAATTAATGAGTTCATCATGGTAGTTAAGCGCTGGGGAATTGTTTGGTTTAAAGGAGGAAAGAACACAGCAATATTCTCATGTCAATGTCATGTCAAATAATTTCAAAAGCCTACGAGTATAAAGTATGCTGGTTGAACAATTATGGAGCTATAATTGGGAGCCCACATCCACAGAGGGAAGGAATATTGAAGCCCTAGTTCATCAATCATCGTCCTGAAGCCCCTGGTTCAGCTTCCTGCACCCACCAAGAAAGTCTTGTAAAGCCCTGCCATTTGAACACTAAGCTCGGAGAGAGAAGAAAAGAGAGGACACAGAGTCTTCTTTTATGTCACGAATGGTATTTTTATGTGTGTTCAAACACTTTCTTCCATGGATATGTCAAATAAACAGTATACAGCTTCTGCGTTCATGTTAATTAATCATTTAAAAAGGATTTGATCTCAATTATAGTATGGATTTACGTACAATGACGACGCATGCTTCGAAAAATAAAATTAATTTGACTGATTTTCTCTAAATTAAAATCAATGCATAGGGCCTTAGGATTTCCAATGGAGATATCTACTTCCCCTTTTCTTTTTCTTTAAGATTTTTAAAAGATCTATAATTAAGTCATACTAATCTCTCCATCATTTTACTAATTACATATATAACCACAGCCACTTTTAAGCAAAACAAATAATCAATTCACCCTTAACCCATACTATAAGTGAATATTAATGAATTTTTTCTGATAGTTAAGTGCTAGGAAATTATTAAGTTGAAAAGAGGAAGAACATAACAATGTCATCATCTCAAAGTCATTGTTAAATAATAATTTCTCGAAAGCATATATAACTACAAGGTAAGGTTGGTTGAGCAATTACGTACGTAGCTATAATTAATTGAGAGCCCACATCGAATTAAGAGGAAAGGAATATTGAAATATGTCATCCTTTTCCTTTAGATGAAATCCCTAGTTCGGTTCCATGCATCTACCAAGAAAATTAATGGTGTGAAGCCCTAGAATTTGAACATTCAAAGAGAAGAGAAAAGAGAAGGAAAGAGAGGAGACAAATGACATTTCATTTTCTCTCCTTCTTGGAAGCCTCATATTGAAGCATTGAATCTTCTAGCTAGTGATCTTTCGAGGCTCTTTCTTTTCTTGATAGTTGTTGTGTTGGGACAATATCGAGAACCAAAGAAAAAAGTATTAAATGAATAGAACGAATATTTGTTTTTCTTTATGATTTACTCTTACTATTTTATTCAAAAGCTTTAAGAAGCTTATCATGACATCTTTTGATCGAGGGCATCTCATGGATTTACATATATATTTTAGAGTTTCTTTCATATTAATAATTTATGATAAAATGAGCTGAAAATATTTAAATTAAATATTAAGTTTGTTAAAAATAACTCAAATTGAGTTGAAATGATTTTAAATTAAAATTATGTTTGTTAAAAATAACTCAAATTATTTTTTAAAGAAGGAATGTAGTATAAGTTAGAATTCATAAGTTAGAAGTTAAGAGTTTCATATTTAGATTAAAGTAAGATCTTGATTTTATTATGGCTCTTCCTTGAGTCAAAAGTTTAAAAACAACTTAAAGTAATTTGTAAAATCATATCTAATTAATACAACCTTTATGCTTATTCTTTTTTTAATATCGTATAATTGTGTTACAAAACAAAACAAAAAATTCCTTGTCCTAATTTTGACTAGGAGCGAGTAGGAATGTTCATTATAAATTTCTTTGATTAACTTAATTTCAATAATTTTATCGCCTAAGGTAGCTAGGACTAATTAATTTCCATGTTTAGATTACTAGATTTCTGATTTAGAAATCTACAACATTCATTAAAAATCAAAGAATTAAAAAGAAATACAATTATATTGCTCATGAACTTCCCGAACAAATTTAATCTCCAGCATATATTAATTTTCAGATTCAAAATTAGAATCATAATAACAAGAATAATTTTAATAAAATAAATAATAAAAAATTACATATGATTTATTCAATCCCCAAATATCACTCAAATCCCAATTGAGTCCCCAAATAAAAAAAAAAACTCTCTATATTAAATCCCCCGAAAAAAAAAAAATAAAAATATCTAAATTGGGTTAGACATTAGACATCACCCAATTAAACCCTAGCCTTAAAACTCTAGCCTTCCAATATTATAAAAAGAATAAGGACCTATTTGTCTTAAAATGACTTCTTTTTTTCATCAATTTTAAGTGGAATGGATTTAATTCGGAATTTAGTTTAGGGACCCAGATGAGAATCACATCATAGTTAGGGGACAAATATATCCATTTTCCCCAATAAAAGCATCTACTGCCATTAAAATAATTTCATTTCACTACCTTGGGAGCTGTTAATTTTTGCCAGGCATTAAATAATTTATAGATTGTTAAGGCCTCAAGGAGATTATATTTTAGGAGCAGTAGATAAAGAATAGGCCCATTCAAGGTTTTGAGCCAGCCCACGTGGCTCCATCGTCTTCCTTTGCCGACATGGGCATTTCTTAATTCCGGTGTGCTTCCGTGATGCAGCTCTGCTATTTATTACAGTTGACTCCCGACGGATATTCTTGCTGGATAACTGAACCTGAGTGCGTAATTATTTGTAAGCCCTTGAGATTAATTATATTTTAGTTTGTAACTTTTTATAATTTACTATATAATAAGTTTTTTATTATAAAAAAAATGTGTTGTGCGTTCAATAATTGCCGCTTCTAAGACAAAATAGATAAATATAAATGAGCATAAATACATTTAGATGTAGGAATAAAAATAAATGTTCTTAAGATAGTTTTGGAATAATTTCTATCATATTAAAACAGGAAAAAGAATAAAAACATATCATCTTTATCTCTTCTATTTCAGTACAATAATTTAAAGTTATATTGTGCAAAAACTTCATGAGTTTTAAAAAATAGTTCATGCTTAGCTTTTAATTCAATTCCATTTCACTTTAAGTATGGTCTAATTTTTGTTGTTACTTGGAATGAAACTTAGTTAGCACTCACTTGAGCCATCATCTTGTTCAGAATTAAATTTTATTTTTTTAAAAAACAAATTAAAACAATATTATTTGAAATTGATTTGATTCTTAGCAGGACAAGTTCAATAGTTAAGGTGTATTTTAAGATTGTAATAAAAAATTGTTTTTTTAAAAAAAAATTATTTGAAAATATATTAAAGTAATATTTTTATTTATTTTTTAAAATTATTTGATTATATTTTTGAAAAGATTTATTTGAAAATTATAATATATATATATAAAATAAATCTTTTCAAAAATATAATCCATTACAAAACAAACATACTTTTAATATTCAACAATGATATTTAACTACTCAATCGAGACCAAATTTGCAATCATAATCACAAAACTCTCCACAATAAAATAAAATAAAAATAAAATATATATATATATATATATATATTATTATTTGAGAAAAAAAAAATTCCATACTTTATCATCAATCTAAAGACTTCTTATGGTCTTTGCCTTGCAGAGGTGGGTCTCCTTGTCTAACAAAGGTGACGTCATTGTACACGTCAGCAAACCACATCTCTCATTGATGACGATATATAAACTGTCACTAAAACGACTTCACGTTCAATTAGTCACGGTGTCATTTATTTCTCCAAACAAAAAAAAAAAAAAGTAAAACAAAAAAAAAGACAATCCTTTCTCTCTCTAGAAAAAACAGTAACTTTGAAAGCGAGAAATGAAGTTTCGGTTGTTATCACATCACGTTAGGCACGTGCCCATGATTTTCTTTAACGTTTAGTACCCCTTTTTGTTACCTGGGTCTTCAGTTCTTGAATTCACAAAAGCACTGTCTTGGTTTGTTGGTGTCTGGGTTTTGTTTGGTTTGATTGGTCTCAAGTTAGTAGCTTTCTTGGTTAATAATCTTTTGTGTTTCTAAGATTAAGAATCTTAGATAGATCTGATAATAACCTTTAAGGCTTTTTACTGTTTCTTTATCTAGGTTCTTGAGAGCACTTCACATTTTTTGTTTACTAAAATAATTAGTTTTTGGTGTTGTTTTTCTATGTATAGTATGTTGACTTGGTGGTCTTGGAAATTCAAGCAAGAAAGTTCTTAGTTATGGCATATTGAAGTTTTTTTTTTTAAGATAAAGTAATGTTTTTGACTTCCTGATAGCTAAAATTTGATATTGCAATATAAAGTTTGTCTTTTTTTCATTTTAATTAATTTACACTATGATTTTGAATTTGTTTTAGCTGTATGATTATTCCGGTAAAACCCTTTTTGTGTTCAGCTATATAAGAATTTTTTTTTTTTTGCTTTTGCTTTTAGGTGTCCTTGATGCCGATTTCTTTCTTCTGTGTCTCTTGTAAGTTTAGGGTTTGGATATGAGCAATAAATAGCATCATTAGTTGAAAAGTAAGGTAGCTTATGGTATTTGTTTTTTAATGCTATGATTCGATAGAGAAAACTATGGATCATAGGTTCAATCTTAATAATTTATAGAGTAAGTTCGCTGGTGGATTAATGGCTAATTTCTCTGAGCCATCGTCATCTCTGAGCTATACTTCATCTTCTCATTTATCAAATGGCTCAATTAGTCACAACATATCCTCCTCAGGTGCTGAGGCAGGAACTAGTCTTGAGGTGATTAGTCTAAACAAGCTGAGCTCTAATTTGGAGCAGCTATTAATTGACTCCACTTGTGATTATAGTGATGCTGATATTGTTGTTGAGGGTACCGCTATTGGCGTTCACCGATGTATTTTAGGTGCTAGGAGTAAGTTTTTCCACGAGTTGTTTAGGAGAGAAAAGGGATCTTCAGAGAAAGAAGGAAAACCAAAGTATTGCATGAGTGATTTGTTACCTTGTGGAAAGGTTGGATATGAAGCCTTCCTAATTTTCTTGAGCTATTTGTATACTGGAAAACTCAAGCCATCTCCAATGGAAGTCTCAACATGTGTTGACAATGTATGTGCCCATGATGCGTGTAGACCTGCAATTAATTTTGCAGTAGAATTGATGTATGCATCATCCATATTTCAAGTACCAGAGCTGGTTTCACTTTTCCAGGTTAGTTTATTTTATTGCACTGTGATGCATAATTTTTTATTCATTATGTATGATGTTTGTATTCTTGATGTGGTGTGATGGTGCTCTTCTAGCCTGTACTGATTCTGTTATTTGCTTGTGGTGGAATTGCTCTTGTCCTGCAGTTGCTTAGTAATTGTGAACTTATGCTTACAAGAAATTGCCCACGCTTGCTATTTTTGCTAATATAGTTGGTAAATCTTGAGAATTGGGATCCAACTTGTTTTACTTTGTTCGCCCATGGTGCAAATATTTCAAATGATTCGTTTCTAGCAGTGCAGTTGTGATCTGATAATATTAATCCATTTGATTTATATGCTGAACCAACCCTGTGAATGCCAATATTTAAGCCTAATTAATAACTTGGGGATAGTTGCTTTTCCTGCTATTTTCCTGTACTATTTCCTCTTGGAGTCTGGTTTTCAGTAAATAAATAAAATGCCATTTTTGTTAGAGTAAACTAACAAGAATAACTTAACAAGAAAAAATAGGTTTGGGCCCTTCTATTTATTTTCAAAACTGTCCTTTGAGCTCTATAAGAAACAGAAGAAAATTATAACGGTGTGAAGCTGTATATTTTTGCAGAGACGCCTTCAGAACTTTGTTGGGAAAGCTCTTGTGGAAGATATGATTCCAATCCTTGTGGTTGCCTTCCATTGCCAATTAAGTCAGCTTGTCACGCAATGTGTTGATAGAATAGCACGGTCTGATCTTGACAACATCTCTATAGAGAAGGAGCTTCCCCATGATGTTGCAGTTGAAATTAAACTGCTCCGGCGCAAGTCTATTTCTGATGAAGAAAACACCACAGAGGCTGTGGATGCCCTGCGTGAAAAGAGAATCAAGAGGATACACATGGCATTAGACTCAGATGATGTTGAACTTGTGAAACTTCTCCTGACTGAATCTGATATAACCTTAGATGATGCTAACGCTCTCCATTATGCTGCATCATACTGTGATCTCAAGGTCGTGTCTGAGGTGCTTAGCCTCGGTCTTGCTGATGTCAATCTTAGAAATTCACGAGGTTACACGGTTCTTCACATTGCTGCAATGCGAAAAGAACCATCAGTGATAGTGTCAATGCTGGCAAAAGGAGCATCTGCTTTGGACTTGACATCAGATGGGCAAAGTGCTGTTAGTATTTGTCGAAGGTTGACAAGGCCAAAAGACTATCATGCTAAAACAGAGCAAGGGCAGGAAGCGAACAAGGACAGGTTATGCATTGATATCTTAGAGAGGGAAATGCGAAGGAATCCAATGGCTGGGAGTGCCTCCATCACTTCCCATACAATGGTTGATGATCTGCACATGAAGCTGCTATACCTGGAGAACAGAGGTATATTATTCTGCACATGATAATTTTGGATCAAATCACTAGTCTTTTTGCTGAAGCCAGTACATGGTTCGTATGCACTTTCAGCTCTATGGGACTGGATTTTGCTTTTGGATTGCATTTGGGGTTAATCTGCATAATTTTGTTCCAGTTTATATTTAACTTGCTTTTTTACCTGAGACTTTCAAGATTAATATACCAATAGCTGAAGTTTTTGGCTATTTTCTTGAAATCTCTTTCTTGCACATAAAGAGAAGTCCAGGAATGACGTTTTCAATATTCTGTTGAGATGCTTGGATATTAACATTACTGATCTTCTTGCTGCTTTATTCGGGCTTTAAGTTCCTTGGTTTGGGTGCTGGGGATGCCCTGCTAGTTATTCTGTCTGCCCGTCCAAATAGGAGCTTTTAAGCTCCCCTATCTAGTTTCCTAATATACCATTCAGTCTTAATGAAAAATAGAGATTTTCTCATTTGCATTTGATGCCCACAAAGGTGAAGGCATCCTATTGATATATGGCTTTAGCGCCTTTTGTTCAGTTATGATCTTGATTGATTTAAATGGATATCTATCACGGCTTGTACTTAAATGTATGATCAATTGTTGTGGTGTACATCACAGTGGCATTTGCAAGATTATTTTTCCCTAGTGAAGCCAAGCTAGCCATGGACATTGCACATGCTGCAACAACACCAGAATTTGCTGGTCTTGCTGCATCAAAAGGTTCTAACGGGAATTTGAGGGAGGTTGACCTAAATGAGACACCAATAATGCAGAACAAAAGACTTCGTTCTAGGATGGAAGCCCTTATGAAAACAGGTACGTGGAAGCTATGAATCCTTCTGTTTCAGTAACCAACATCAGGACATATGTTACAATGTATTATCATTACGCAAGTCCTAAAATATTGTAATCTGATTGAATCAATTGAAACCAAGAAATTGCAGAATTGAGCAAATCAAATATCACTTGTGGCTTAGAAAATACAAAACTATTTTAGTTTTTTTGCAATTATTCTCATATTAGCTGTGTTTGTCATGATGGCAGTTGAAATGGGCCGACGATACTTCCCCAGTTGCTCTGAAGTGCTCGATAAGTTCATGGAGGATGACCTTCCTGATTTGTTTTACCTTGAAAAGGGTACCCCAGATGAACAAAGAATCAAGAGGACACGTTTCATGGAGCTTAAAGAGGATGTTCAAAGGGCATTTACCAAGGACAAGGCTGAGATTAAACGCACTGGTTTGTCTTCCTCGTCATCCTCGTCTTCTCTAAAAGATGGTATTAGTAACAAACTCAGGAAATTATGAGGGCATGCAAGTATGTCTCTGATAAGCCTTATAATTGATACAAAGTTTATAGTTAAAGATTTTGATCTTCTTCCGTGTACAATTTTAACCAAAGAGCAAACTAGCTCTGTAAGCTCCTTATGCCTATGTAATACTAAGCCCTTGAAAGCTTCTTTTTTCTTCCCGAAAGCTCATAGAAAATGTTCTCTAATCACAATCGAAAAACAATAATTATAGAAATTTGCAACTGATTTATTCAGATTCGAAATTCTCTTCGTCTGGTTCATGTTTCCATAACATGTCTGATCTGTTCTGTTGGAATTTGGAATACAAATTGCGCCATGGTTTTGTGGTCTCCAGAAGGTAACAAAAATTGTGAACATTCTGAGAACCTTTATTTTTCAACTATTTTCTTCTTTGTTTGTTCTCATATCAGAGGCATGTCATTGGTTTGCCTGTACCGCCGGTGAAAGCAGTAAAGAATCCAAAACCTTGGCGCTTTGATAAAAGAAAAGGCAGCACTGAACGCTTGTTTAGAACCAATATATTCCATTGAAGTGAAAATATTCGATATCTGAGTACATAAATTTCTTGGAAAGCAGGATACCACTAAATGTGGAGTAAAGCAAGAATAATGGGCTTTGTAGTGATAGCAAGATAGAAGGCGATGAATGAAAGTATTGACTATTGGAATTTCTGCTTTCGACAAAATGAGCTGCTTTTTCCCTTTCTTTTTATCATATCTTTTTGAAGGAGATATGTTTTGTTGCTAGTGTTTGGTAACGTGATTTGTGTTTTTTAAGAATTTTGAATTTTTTTATTTTTTTATTTTTAAATTGTTTTGATGTTGTGATATTAAAAAAAATTAAAAAATATTATTTTAATATATTTTCAAGTGAAAAACATTTTCAAAAAAAATAACATTTATCATTGTCTCAAACACTCCTGTACTTACTAAATTGGCCTAGCAAATATTCGGACTTTTGCTTTTTTTTTTTTTGTAGAAAAAAAAAATTGATCGTGTCGAGGTTGACCTGGTGTGATTCGATTAAACTGACAAATTTAAAAGGTAACCTGAACAATCAATAAAAATATAATTTCACTTAAAAAAACTTAAAAATAAAAATTTTTAAAAAAATATTGAGACAACAATATATTGGATCGATTTGGGTTAAACTTTCAAGTCTATAACTCAAGTCATGAGATTATAAGAACCATATAAAAAGTAAATCAAAACAAATCTGAAGCTTAAGTCCCAATCAATTCAATATTGAAAGATGAAATTGAAAAAAAAAATCCATGAAAAAAAAGGGGAAAAAAACTTGAATTAACCTAGATTAACTTATTAAACTCATGGCTTGGGTTATGAGACTGAAATAACTCTATAGAAAATAAATTAGGATAAACTATGAAGCATAATTCTCAATATATCCAATGTTGAAGAATGAAATTGAAATAAAAAATCAACGAAAAAAAAGGACAAAAAATTAACTTAAATTAACTCGTCAAACTCGTGTCCTGGGTCATGAGACCGAAATAATCTCATAAAAAGCAAACTAAAATAATAACCCGAGCTAACCCCCCAAGCCCATGACTTGGATCATAAGATTGAGATAACTCATTAGAAAATAAATCAAAATAAATTATGAAACTCAATTCTCAATCAATTCATTATTGAATGATTTTTTTTAAAAAAAAATCAATTTAAAAAGGAATACAATAAAATGACTCAGGTTAACCTACAAAACCTATTACTTAAGTCATGAGACTAAGATAATCTCATAGAAAGTAAACTGAAATAAATCATGAAGTATGATTCTCAATTAACCAAATATTAAAGGATGAATTGAGAAAGAAAAATTCAATAAAAAAAAAAAGAGTCAACTGGGTTAAGTTGTCAAGCCTGCGACTCGAGTTATGAAACTAAGATAATCATATAAAAAGTAAATTAAAATAAATCACGAAGTCTTTGTAATAAACAAAATGTTAAAGAATTAAATAAAAATATAAAAAAAATCATTATAATAATTATTAATATTTGTTGAGATAATACATAATAAAATCACAACCTCTTTTATTTTGTCTTAGCTCAATGATGTATAACTGAATATGCCTTTCAAACATTGACAAAAAAAAAAGGTGAATTGGCAAGGGAATATTTCATTGGCCAAATAATCTCTCATTATATAGGTGGCTTGCATCACATTTAGAGGTGAGTTAGATTTTTCCTAATATAAAAAATAAGTGTTGCTGTTTAGGCAACACGAGTATTTTTAAAGATGTAAGAAAAAGTTTAAAACCTAGGTTATTGACTTGACTAAATTAAAAAAAAAACTCAATTAATTTAATAATATAATTAAAAAACATATTCATAGTAAATAAGCTAACAAAAACGATTTGACAATAATTAACTATAAAAAATAAATTGTTAATATCATACTTGGGTGGAGAACAAAGAAAAGCTCGTTGGAGACTCATTGTTGATCCGTTGTTGACATTGTCCTAACCAACAAAAAAGAGCTCCCCAAGATAGTTTTAACGTCATTTTGAAAGGCTGCACAAGGACATCAAAAATGGTTGCATGCACCGTCAAAGCAACGACCTAGAAAACAAACCAAACAAAATATCATGAAGTGAGCATCCTATGCTTATATTTAATCAATTAATTTAATTTAATTCAAAAATAATTTTTTTTTAAACAAAGATAAATTTAACAAATAACAACAACTCAAAAAGACTCGAATAACACAAGTCATTTTCAAAATTTAAAGAAAAATCCTATGGAAAGCAAATAAAAAAAAATAATGGATTCCAATGTCATATTAAATAAATATTGAAGGATAAAATTGAAAAAACATAAGCTTTTTTTTTTTAAAAAAAACCGCGATGAATCTCCTAAACTTGCAACCCATAAAATTCTAGACTCGGGCTAAATCATGAAGCTGAATTCTCAACCAATTTAATGTTGAATGATAAAATTAAAAAATAAATATCAATTTAAAAAAATTACCAAGGTAAAAAAAATAGTAATAAAAAGAATGAAGATTAGATTTTATAAGAAAAATACCAAGGTAAAAAAAATAACATAATTTTAAAAATTATCTCAAGTAAAACAACTAGCAATCAAAATAATATGGACCAAATCCATAGATGAAAATATTAAAGGAGCGTGAAACTAAAAAATATTCCAATTTTATAAATTATTTGAAATAAAATAAATAATAATAAAAAGAATAGAATTTAAAATCTGAAGGGAAAATAAATTGAAGGGTTGCTTTGAGAACTTGAAGGATTAGACACAAAAATTAGGAGAAGAGAGAAAAAAAAAAGTCCTTAACGCCAAACCGGAGGTCGATGAGTCACACGAGCTGCTTAAGGATGGAGGGGTTATCCAGACAATTAAAATGCCACCCTAAAAAGCTATTGTTTGGCTGCCAAACAAACACTCACGCATTATCTGAGAAGCACGGGCAGACTCCACTTGTCAACGAGTGTTCATGTCTACTAATTTTGTTTTTTTTAATAATATTTTATATTTATTAAATTATCAAATTACACCTAGTTAATTTTGTTTATATATATAAAAAAAAACTAGAATGAAATTATAGGAAAGCCCTTGTGCTCTGGGCTAAAGAGATTTTATTTTTAAGAGTAATTTAGTTATTTTAGTGTGTTTTAAAAGGTGCAATTTTGAAAGGAAAAAAAAAAGAGCCTTTAGATGCTAGTTAAATAAATTTTACTTTTAAAAGTAATTTAATTATTTAACTATGCTGTAAAAATATAAAAAAGATAGAGTTGTTTCTTATCAAGGATCTTGAAAAAAAAATCTTATTATAATAGAGTTCATTGATTTTTTCTAAGAAGGTTAAATTATATCGTTTTCAATCCGCAACACAATAAATTAGAGTGTAAAAATGAAAGACTAAGCATTATTATTTTGTTTTTAATTTTAATTTAACTAAAATGCCCTAACACTATGTAAAGCTATAGAAATTCGAAACAGCCTACAGGTATGTTTTGATAATACAATATATTAAACTTTTATGAAATTGCTTTTCAACACATAAAAATCATACAAAAATATTTTTTAAAAATATCAATTTAATTATATTTTTTAGTATAAAATAGTTTGAAAAATATTTTTAAAAATAACTTAAACCCACGGAAAAAACACTGCCTCCATTGCCTGTTTGGTTTGCCATAGGTGGTCGGTGGTCCTATCATCTAGGTTCGATGCTGGTATTGACGACACCCAACAATTAATGAACGACATGTCAGCTATTGTGAAAGGTGCCAATGTTTAAGCTGAAACTCTTTTTTTTTACTAGATAGCTTGCCTGCTGTTTGCTAACTTGCTACTGGTTTTTTAACTTATTATTTTTTTAATTTTATAATAATTAAAATAAATATAAGGAAAGACTCTGTAAATGATATAAATTTTTTAAAAATATATCTGATGTTGGTATTATGGTAATGATTATTTTTAAAAATATTTTTTATTTAAAAATATAATGAGTTAATATATTTTTTTAAAAAAATTATTTTTAATATTAATACATTCAAAATGATTTAAAAACACTAAAAAATTAATTAAAAAAAAATACTTTTATTATATAAAAGCAAACGTACTATAAGTCTCTTTCAATCCTTATATTAACTTTTAACATCTTACAATATTTAATTAAATCTTAAGATACAAGTAAATGTTGGAGGACTATATTTGATTGGCTATAAAGATTTTTTTGAAGCTATAATAATTATATAATTATTTATAAAATAAATTCCAGTCTTACGTTAACCGTTTTGTCACCATAAGTATTTAAAAGATTATAAATAATTCTAAACATCAAAATCATCTAAAATATATTTGAAAAAAATATTTTTATAAAAATATAAATTAATTTTGGAGAATTAAAAGAAAATGGGGACATACATGCTAGGCCCGGTGATGAAACGCCTAGGCCATCGAGTTAGCCCATAAGTGCATGTTTTTTTTTCCGCCAACGGATCATCCACTATCACAATTTTGATGACTTTAAAGCCGCTGAAAAATTAGGAATTGCTCTACTTTTTCTTTTCTTTTTGTAAAAAAAAAAAAATCATTTTCTTTCATTATTTTTCATCTCAAATGCCTCAAAATCCTTTCAAAAGACTCTTAGAACCCAACCTGAACCTTAAAATTCAATAAAAACAACTTAAAAAATGAATCAAATCCGAAACCTATTTTAGTTTTTAGAGATTGAAAATTGAAATACAAAAATTTTAATTAACAAAATATAAATATAAAAATTACAAGAATCTATTCAAGCTTATAAGGAAGCGGAACAATGACAGGTTCTGCATTAGTATCTTAGAGAGGGAAATGAGAAGGAATCCAATGGCGTGGAGTGTGTCCATCACTTCCCATACAAATACAATGGATGATGATCTTCACATGAAGCTGCTATACCTGGAGAACAGAGGTATATTGTTCTGCACATGACAATTTTTGATGACTTTAAAGCCGCTGAAAAATTAGGAATTGCTCTTTTTTTTTTTTTTGTAAAAAAAAAAAAAAAACTCATTTTCTTTCATTATTTTTCATCTCAAATGCCTCAAAATCCTTTCAAAAGACTCTTAGAACCCAACCTGAACCTTAAAATTCAATAAAAACAACTTAAAAAATGAATCAAATCCGAAACCTATTTTAGTTTTTAGAGATTGAAAATTAAAATACAAAAATTTTAATTAACAAAATATAAATATAAAAATTACAAGAATCTATTCAAGCTTATAAGGAAGTGAACAATGGCAGGTTCTGCATTGGTATCTTAGACAGGGAAATGAGAAGGAATCCAATGGCGTGGAGTGCGTCCATCACTTCCCATACAATGGATGATGATCTTCACGTGAAGCTGCTATACTTGGAGAACAGAGATATATTGTTCTGCACGTGATCATTTTGAATTAAATTACTAGTCTTTTTGTAGAAGCTAGTACATCGTTCTTATGCGCTTTCAGCTC
Source organism: Populus alba (assembly GCF_005239225.2). Taxonomy (NCBI): domain Eukaryota; kingdom Viridiplantae; phylum Streptophyta; class Magnoliopsida; order Malpighiales; family Salicaceae; genus Populus; species Populus alba. Next base: position 1,848,720 of record NC_133298.1, on the reverse strand, counting down.
TATGGGACTGTTTCTTCTTCAAACATTCTCTTCTTTGTTTGTACTGAACGCTTGTTTAGAACCCATATATTCCATTGAAGTGAAAATATTCGAACCTTTTGCTCATCAGCTATGAATATTGTGCTTTGTCTTGGAAATATGGGCACCGCCTGGCATGGTCAAAAAGTTCTTACCAGGCTGGGCTACTGCTCGATAGTAAGAGAGCAAACACGACACATGTATTAATGACACGATAAATATGGATAGGTTAGCGCTAAGCACAATCACGTTACACCTCCAAGATGGAATTGACCACAGACACTTGCACTGCTACAGTGTGTAGCACCAGCCGCCCTCGACAACCGTGTATTAGACAAAACCTTATCCTTGGTCTCTTGTCGGCGAAGGCATTCAATATAGACGGCTGATTTGAAAGAAAAAAATCAGGTTTTGCCATCTCAGATCCGCAAGTTGGACATACTAGTGCATGCATTAATTAATGGCCAAGTTGGACACCAAGAAGCACCATGGTATTGTGAGCAACAGAGAACCCGAGATGGATGATTCATAGAGAAATTTGTTAAGAACTACAGCAAACAGAAAAAACGCTCAGCGATTAGATCCGTGGGTAATGAATGGATGGCTTCAATTTGACTGAAACGATACATATGAACTGTACACAATTTAATACTTTTTTTAATATTACGAAACTCTAAAATATCTAACACGACATCTATAAAAAAGAAATGCGGGGAGAGGGGTCACAAAGCAAACAGAGAGAGAGAGAGAGAGAGAGAGATTGAGCTAAGGACAATGATGAGGAAAATATTGGTTGCAGTGTTGATTGTGAGCATGGTCGCTTCTCATTTTGAGAACGTAGCGTCTGATGCTTCTGATTGCGATGACGCATGTACCACCGGCTGCGTTCAATCAAACATAAGACTTTTGCGCCGCTGTGATATCAAATGTGGGATAAGATGCGGTCCGGATTCTGAAGTCGAAGATCACACAGGTTAAAGAATTTGGGAGTCTCAAAGATGAATGCTACCTGGAATCTATTTATGGAATAATTTGCAACAACTCTTTTGACTGTCTTTATTTTCTGTCAAATTTTCAGTGTTGATACTCTTTGTATTAGAAATAATCTCAAGTTTGAATAAAGAAAGGAGAGAATCACTTTTGAAACTCCAGTTGCTGTAAGAAAACTGTAGCCGTTCGCTCTTGAAACTTGATAATCATCATTGTAGACACAGAAAAACACAGATTCATCTATCAAGCTAGAAGGCACCAGTAAAGTACCTCTGCAATCTGCATCGTGGAACAAGCAATTAAAGGAAATCATGATAAACGAAGTGGAAGAGGAGAGAGGCCGTATTGCCATCGTCTGGAACGAAGAAGTTCCTCAGAATCCTAAAACATCAAACAGCAATAATTAATGCCTGCCATCTCAGATCTGCAAGTTGAAGAACAAGCAGCAGCATCGTATTGTGAGCAACAGAGAACATGAGATGGATGATTCATAAAAAAAATTGTTAGAAACGACAGCAAACAGAAAAAACGCTGAGTGATTAGATCCTTGGATAATGAATGGATGGCATCAACTTGACTGAAACAATACATATAAACTGTGCACAATTTAAATGCAGAACTAGCCTTGGCTTGAAGCTGATGCATTCCTTAAACTTTCCCACATAGCTGGTCGTTCAGGGTGGACATCTACATAATATTTTACAAATTGCACATGAACATGCAAGGATTGTGCCCATCGATACTTTGCGTTTTGCTGCACCTTTTTCCCTCAGCCGAATATACATTCGAAATCTAAGTTTAACCCTCTCAAAATCATAGCATAAATATGCTGGGAATTCCTCCAGTGAGTTGACCGAGTAGCCTAGGAAATTTGTCATGCAATCAATCTTCTTTTCAAGTGCATCTTTGGTCTGGTTTGGCACCATTGGAACTTGTTTAATGAAGCTGGAGACAACATTGTAGTCCAAACCAGTTTGTACCAGGCAACCCATCCTCTCTTGTAATTGATTTCCTCTACCTCGAAACGTTTTTAGAAATCTTGTCATCTCATCTAAGTTTTCAACGTGCTCCACCCTCAGCAAGAACGCTGTTTTCTCCAAAACAGTAACAGATAGTCCCCGGTCGGGATTCTAAAATACCACCACAAAGGCAGCGCCGCAGTAGCTGAGGGTCATCCTCGTACTTTCATATCACTACTCTCCCCTTGGATATTACCGGGGCCGCGGGGCTCGTAGCAAGAAGCAAAAAAGACGGACAAAGCGTTTTTCTTTAGGACAAAAACACCCTTGAAACAAAAATAGAACTAGATTTGTCCCACATCAGAAAAGAACGAAGAAACAAGAGAGTTAATAAACTGTTCGAGGAGCTCAGAACAACACGACCTTACTTGAACAGGATCTGTTCTATAGGATCGTACCTCTGTATCCTTAATCACTAAGGAGACAGGAACGTAAACCTGGTTGATGAATCATGACCGTGTGATCATAGCGTGAATAATGGCTTGAAGGCCTTCATGATCATCATGGCTGTAGAGGATCGTTTCCCAGCCATAACATGGCTGGGAATGGTCATGCGGTTGTCTGACAGTTTTCTTTATTTTTGAATGCAATAAAAAAAAAATAACACTAGTGAGTTGTAGAGGACTTCACCTAAGATTTCTCTTTTCTCCACCAAAAACATTCTCTAACAGCCTGCCTCTCTCGATCGATCGAACTCTCCTCTTGCTCTGTAGCAAAACTCGCGACAGTTAAGCTTTTTTCATTATATTTATTTTAAATTATGTTAACTTTAGTTAAATTACAAACATTAACAATATTTTTTTATATAGAATCTCGAGGTAGACATGATTGAGGTACCTATTTTAGGAGTGTTGACAAGTAGAACCATCTTATTATTGATGTGGATCTTGATGATAGGTCAATGTTATATATATATATATATATAGATGCTCATCGATTCATTGGGGTTTGTTGCGAAGAGCACTTGCAAATGTTTCATCTAAAGTAGGTTTGCTGTCAAAAATGTGTTTGGTTTTGTAATTGTTTGAAGTTTTTTATGCATGGCGCTGTCTAGTGGTGTGGTAGCTTCTGGTCACCATGAATGTTGTAAACTCACCTTGTTGGCCTGAGTGCAAGTTGTTAATAATATTTTCCACTCATATTTCTTGATGCGGGAATCTTTCTATCTTGTCCACTGCTTTTCCTTTTTGCCAAAAGATAAGATATTTTCATAGAATCTTGTCGGCAAAACCAGAAATATCAGAACATACGAGGTAAAACTCCTATGTTGAAGATGGGGCATTCCGAGAATCGAACTCGGGCCCTCTCGCACCCAAAGATGTTTGCTGTTTTGATGTTTTAGGAGGAATTTCTTCTGGTTCTTCGTTCCAGAAGATGACAATATGGCCTCTCTCCTCTTCCACTTCGTTTATCATGATTTCCTTTAATTGCTTGTTCCACGATGCAGATTGCAGTGTGTACTTTACTGGTGCCTTATATAGATGAATCTGTGTTTTTCTGTGTCTAAAATGATGATCATCAAGTTTCAAGAACAAAAGGCTACAATTTTTTCTTACAGCAACTGAAGTTTCAGAAGTGATTCTCTCCTTTCTTTATTCAAATTAATAGCCCTAATCCCCCTCTTCCCTTCCTATTTCTAATACAAAGAGTATCAACACTGAAAATTTGACAGAAAATAAAGACAGTCAAAAGAGTTGCTGCAAATTATTCCATAAATAGATTCCAGGTGACATTCATCTTTGAGACTCCCAAGTTCTTTAACCTGTGTGATCTTCGACTTCAGAATCCGGACCGCATCTTATCCCACATTTGATATTACAGCGGAGCAAAAGTCTTGTGTTTGATTGAACGCAGCCGGTGGTACATGCGTCATCGCAATCAGAAGCATCAGACGCTACGTTCTCAAAATGAGAAGCGACCATGCTCACAATCAACACTGCAACCAATATTTTCCTCATCATTGTCCTCAATCTCTCTCTCTCTCTTCTCTCTATGTTTGCTTTGTGACCCCCTTCCCCTCATTTCTTTTTTATAGATGTCGTGTTAGATATTTTAGAGTTTCGTAATATTAAAAAAGTATTAATAAAATAATATAGTTTGAATACGATTGTTATTAAGAATAGTACTTAAACACAAGCTTTAATTAAAAGTATTGTATTTTGAATCTTATCTTTTAACCTTTAAATTTTATAAAAGTTTTAATTGATTTGTGTAGAGGTTAATTAAGTTAAAAAATATATTTATTTAAATAATATATATTAAATAAATATATTTTTGAAATGCAATTATTATTCTAAATAACAATTATGAATAAAAAAAAATTCTAAGACATAAAACTATGTTATTTTATAGATATTTTTTTTAACATGTATTATTATCCCAAATTCTCTACCCTTGTTTTAAACAATTATGAATAAAAAAATATTCTAAGACATAAAAAATATCTTTTTAGAAAAAATCCTTCATCTATCCCTTTTTTTTAATTAAATCAGCCATCTATGTTGAATGCTTACGCTAACAAGAGACCAAGGATAAGGTTTGACTGATACACTGTTATCGAGGGCGGCTGGAATTTTACAACTATAGCAGCGCGACTGTCGGTGGTCGATTCCAAGTGTATTTGGCATTGTAGTGAAAAAGTATTTTTTAAATAATTTAAATTTTATTTTTATTTTAAGTTAATATATTTTTTATGTTTTCAAATCATTTTGATATACTAATATCAAAAATAATTTTTAAAAAATAAAAAAATATTTTTAGCATGTTTTTTATAAGCGAAAAACACTTTGAAAAACAACAGCAATTACACTCCAAACACGCTCGGTCCATCTACGAGGTGTTATTTTCAAAGTGATTTTCCTAATTTATTTATAGTTTGTCTTTAATAAAATATATTTTTTGAAAATAAAATATATTTATTTTTAAATGATTTTCTTAAAACTTATAATTTTTTTTATTCAATCAATTTAATATTTTATTTTTTAAGATTTAATATCTTGATTTACATTTGTCTTAAGTTTTTTAAATTTTGTTTTTAAGTGTTGTTAATAATTTTTTATTGATTTATTAACATACATAATTCTTAGTTTATTTAATTATATAAATACATAAATTTTTTGATTTGTTATATTTTTTTTAACAATCAAAATACATTGAAAAAAAAATCTACATAAATAATTTTTATGAAAAATAAAAAAAATTTAACCCATAACAAAGCACAAGTCATGTGGCGTGTTAGATCACTTAATGCAATGTTTGAGATTACGTTTTGGAAATATTGTTGAAAAAAATTGATTTTATTTTTACTTAAAATTAATATATTTTTTATGTTTTTAGATTATTTTCAAGTACTTATGTAAAAAATAATTTTTAAAAAATAAAAAAAATTATTTTTAATATTTTCTAAAATAAAAAAACATTTTTATAAAATAACATCCACCACACTTTTAAACACTCATGCCATCAAGCAGTAGCACAGCCTTTTAAGAACTTTTTGACGATGCCAGGCGCTGCCCATATTTGGAAGCTTGTTCTGACCATGGGCCTGTCAATCCATTTTACACCTCTGCCAAATAGCTCGAAAGGTTAATGGAGTTTTTGGAACTGGCTGGTTTGCGCTAAAGCCACCATTGGAGCTTGAACCATTGACTTGACGTTCAGCAGATGATTTGGTTGCATAGATACTCACGGTCGTCCTGTCCTGTATGAATGGGATGGAACAGTGTGTTCGTCCCTTGTTTGTTGTGGACCGAAACTCAACATTCATAGTTTTTTGTTTTCCCAAGACAAAGCACAATATTCATAGTTTTTTGTTTTTTGGTAAATGCCCTTTGAACATCCTCTTTAAGCTCCATGAAACGTGTCTTCTTGATTCTTTGTTCATCTGGGGTGCCCTTTTCATGGTAAAACAAATCAGGAAGGTCATCCTCCATGAACTTATCGAGCACTTGGGAGCAATTGGGGAAGTATCGTCGGCCCATTTCAACTGCCATCATGACAAACACAGCTAATATGAGAATAATTGCAAAAACTAAATAGTTTGTATTTTCTAAGCCACAAGATTTATATTTGATTTGCTCAATTCTGCAACTTCATGGGAATTCAATTGAGTCAATCAGATTAAAATATTCTAGGACCCTCGTAATTATAACACATTATAACATGTCCTGATGCTGGTTCCTGAAACAGAAGGATTCATAGTTTCCATGTACCTGTTTTCGTTAGGGCTTCCATCCTAGAACGAAGTCTTATGTTCTGCGTTATTGGTGTCTCATCTAGGTCAAGCTCCCTCAAATTCCCGTTAGAACCTTTTGAAGCAGCAAGACCAACAAATTCTGGTGTTGTTGCAGCATGTCCAATGTCCATGGCTAGCTTGACTTCAGTAGGGAAGAATAATCTTGCAAATGCCACTGTGATGTACACCACAACACTTGATCATACATTTAATTAGAAGCGATGATAGATATCCATTTGAACCAATCACGATCATAATTGAACAAAAGGCGCTAAAGCCATAAATCAATGGGATGCCTTCACCTTTGTGCGCATCAGATGCCATATAGAAAATCTCCGTTTTCATCAAGATTGCTTGGTAGATTAGGAGATTAAAATAGAAAGAGCATAAAAGCTCCTATTTGAAGCTAAGGAATTTAAAGCTCGGATAGAGCAGCGAGAAGATCAGTAATTTTAATATGTAGGTATCTCAATAGAGTATTTGAAGATATCATTGCCGGATTTCTCTCTATGTGCAAGAAAGAGATTTCAGTAAACTAACAAAAAACTTTAGCTTTTGGCATATTAATCTTGAAATTCTTAGGGGAAAAGGCAAGTTAACTGTAAACAGGAACACAATTATGCAGATTAAGCCAGAAAAAGAAGCAAAATTTAAATTCAATGCAATCCAAGAGCAAAATCAAGTACCATAGAGCTGAAAGTGCATATGAACGATGCACTGGCTTCAGCAAAAAAACTAGTGATTCGATCCAAAATTATCATGTGCAGAACAATATACTTCTGTTCTCCAGGTATAGCAGCTTCATGTGAAGATCATTACCCATTGTTCTCCGGGTTATATTTATTAGAAATATTATCCAAAAATAAATATTTGTTATTTAAAAATATAAAAACAATTATATATGAATTAAAATAATTTCTTTAAAAATTAAATGCATATAAAATAATAAAAAATAATTGCTATTTAAATGAGGCCATTGATAGATATCTAAGAGATAATACAGACATGTCCTGTCAAGTTCCACTGAGGTATGATGCCATTTCCTTTCTCGCCATCCTTTTCCTCAAGTAAAGTGTCTAATGGGACAGTTCAAAGCCAATTATTTTATATGGTCAGTGCCTTTTTGCTGCACATGGCTTTGTTTAACAGCAATGCATGACTATTGTCGAGTCCGAGGCAACAATTATTGAAAAGTTTTTCTACGGCTATAGAATCCAAAGTCCAAACTTTTTTATGTTTACTGTTTGAAAAGTTTCTTCGAAAAATAATTCATAGTTAAAAGAAAATTTAAGTGAAGTACTCCCTCCCTCCAGATTCCTTCAAATCCACTTATCCAACACAAACCCATCTCAAGAACCCAAATTTGATGAAACCATATCGCATTTAATCGATCACTGAGGAAGGAAGACTTCATGACGGATAAATTTATCTTTGTTTTGAATTGTTCAAGCTGGTGGATAAATTATAATCCCCTAGTTAGCTTTTTGGTCCGGTCGTGTTCATTAAATTTTAAAATTTTTTAAACTAAAATCAAATCTTACAGGTTTTGTTTTTTTAATTTTTTAATTGGTTAATTTGATATTATTTTTTCTCAGCTTATTTTTTTTTTAATTAATTTTTTTATTTTTTCAATTTAATTGATTTTTTGTTTTCTTTAACCCCATTGGCCATGCTAAGAAATCATTAGTATGGGATGAAATTTTATATATAAAAAAATTACTTTTATAAGTGTTAGTTTGTTTTTTACGTTGTAAAAGTATTTTCAGATTTTTTATTATTTTTATTTTAAATTAATATATTTTTAATAATTTTAGATTATTTTAATATATTATATCAAAAAATAAAATTTTAAAAAATAAAAAATATTATTTTAATATATTTTTAAATAAAAAATATATTATTATAATAATAAAGACATGCTATAAATTTTTACCCGACTACTTTCACTGGCAGTATTTTTTGGTAAGGTATCAACAAATATACATTACTGCAGAATGTGTCATATCAAGGAATAAAAAAGAAGAAAAAAAAAAAGGTTATGCATTAAATTAGTACCTTCCCTCCTCCTTCTTCTTCTACTGCTGTTTTTTTTTTTTAAATATAAAACGACATACAGATTAAATTAAGCAAAAAAAAAAGATAGCTAGAAATTTATTATTAAGTATTTTTTATTTAAAAATATATAAAAATATTTTTTATGTTTAATATTTAAAATATCAAATTAATTAAAAAAATACTAAAAAATTATTAATTTAATATTTTTAAGTCAAATATAATTTTAAATACAAAAACAAATAGTAAAATAAGACGAAGGCTAAAGAATAAACAAAACAAAGAGTAGCAAAAAAGGAAAATTAGATGGATTGATGTGGTTTGATATTTTGTACACATTATTTATATTATTTTATATTTTAGGTTAGTTTTCTAGCCTTTTTAAAGGACTATAAACCTTAGAAAATTTTATGATGCTATTTGACCCGCGCTCCCATAGATCAATTTTTTTCCCCTTAAAACAATTATATACGAAAAGCTTTTCCAATGTATTTTTGTATATAAAAAAAATCATAAGTGTAAATAAAAATCTTACACATTGTAATGAAATTTTTATTTACTCAAAAATTAATATAAATAGACAAACATAAAATTAATTGAATTAAAAAAAATTATACAATGTTACATATATTAGAAATATTATTCAAAAAATAAATATTTTTTATTTAAAACATAAAAACAATTATATATGAATTAAAATAATCTATTTAAAAATTAAATGCATATAAAATAATAAAAAATAATTGCTATTTAAATGAGGCTAATAAAAGGGAAGAAAAGAGAAGATGTGTTAATTTAAATATAAATTTAAAAATCATTCTTAAAAAACATATATTTAAGAAAAGGCATTAATTAAAAAAAACAACATTTAGAAAAAAAAAAAAAAAGAAAAAAAGAAGAAGGAAAATACCAGGTATTGTCCCAGCGCTTGGCCCATTTAATAAAGTCTTTGCGTGTGGGCCTGCAATTTTCAACAAAAATAAAGTTTTTCTTTCTCGCTGTCCTTTTCCTCAAGTAAAGTGTCGAATGGAACAGTGCAAAGCCAATTATTTATACGGTCAGTGCCTTTTTGCTGCACATGGCTTTGTTTAACAGCAATGCATGACTATTGTCGAGTCCGAGGGAACAATTATTGAAAAGTTGTCGAGTCCGAGGCAACAATTATTGAAAAGTTTTTCTACGGCTATAGAATCCAAAGTCCAAACTTTTTTATGTTTATTGTTTGAAAAGTTTCTTTGAAAAATAATTCATAGTTAAAAGAAAATTTAAGTGAAGTACTCTCTCCCTCTCCAGATTCCTTCAAATCCACTTATCCAACAACATAAACCCATCTCAAGAACCTCCCATAAATCAAAAGAAACCCAAATTTGATGAAACCATATCGCATTTAATCGATCACTGAGGAAGGAAGACTTCATGACGGTGATTTGATGCATGTGGGTAACGACAGTGGTTGTTCACTATCTTCCTTCTGCACCTCTTATTGCCACTATTTTTGGTGGGTTTTAACGCTGGTTGAAATGTAATTACCAGGACCCAGCACATCATCATTGCTTATGATGATCCATTCAGTTTCTTAGACTAGTTCAGGTATTTATTTTAAAATTAAATTTTTTTTATGAGGTCAATATATCAATTTAATAACATGTGAATAACGACTCATTTGTTCTTAAGTGCTGGTTGTTGGTGGGAGTCGTCGACAGAAGATTTTTTTTGAGAGATTATATGGATTTTTTTGGAGAATAGAAAATGCAGTTGTGAAGGGATGGTTATTAATTCAATGGATCCAAAGTAACTGCATCATATTTATAATGGCGAAAGCCGAATGCGATGCTATCGCTGCAATATGTTTTGATGGAGCTGACACCTCACAAGCTTATGATCTTAAGAAAAACATAATGAGACTTAAACAAGTTTGGAGGATAAATATACTACAACTATTAGAGACATCTTGCTTGGGGATGCCACTAAAGGTCTACCTCTCCAAGTTATGTACATAATTATTTAAGTGAGTTAACTAAAACATATTAGGACGTGCAAATCGTAAAATTTATCATCGGATAACATGAGCAAATCATTTTTATTCATTATTTAAATGTGTTCATCTGTTGAAGACTTAGATTAATAATTTATTAATTTCATAGTTGGTCCTAAAAATGAGCAATTTCTTTTCTTTTCTTTTTGCCAATTTTGCATAGAATCTCGCAAAAAGAATATGGAGAACTAGTTACCTTTTTTTCGTTGTTTCTTTTGAATGTGGGTTTAATGGCGCTAAAGCGTTGAGTTATTAATAGATGCTATGATATTAGTTTTTTTTAATATAAAAAATTAAACCATGTTTAATAATATGACCCGATTGAGTTAATATTTTTTTTAAAAAATATTAGATTTGAATATAAAAATATGATTTGATTTTAAAATAAAAATAAGTTAATATTTTTTTAAAAAAAATATATTGAGATAGAAATATTAAAATGAACTTTAACTTCACGCCTAACATGTAATACAAGTAATAGAATAACTTTTTTATAAGAAAAAAAATTACTTAATCATTTAAAACAATCAATCTGCTTCACTTCTCAAGATCATAATTGAACAAAAGGCGCTAAAGCCATAAATCAATGGGATGCCTTCACCTTTGTGCGCATCAAATGCCATTAAAAAAATCTCTATTTTCATCAAGATTGCATGGTAAAAGCTCCTATTTGGAGAAGAGCAGACAAGATAGCTAGCAGGACACCCCCAGCACCCAAACCAAGGAATTTAAAGCTCGGATAAAGCAGGAAGAAGATCAGTACTGTTGACATGTAGGTATCTCAATAGAGTATTTGAAGATATCATTGCAGGATTTCTCTCTATGTGCAAGAAAGAGATTTCAGTAAATTAACAAAAAACTTTAGCTTTTGGCATATTAATCTTGAAATTCTTAGGAGAAAAGGCAAGTTAATTGTAAACAGGAACAAAATTATCATGTGCAGAACAATATACTTCTGTTCTCCAGGTATAGCAGCTTCATGTGAAGATCATCATCCATTGTATGGGAAGTGATGGAGGCACTCCCAGCCATTGGTTTCCTTCTCATTTCCCTCTCTTAGATATCAATGCATAACCTGTCTATTAAAATATAGTTTTTAATAGAGAAGATAAGGGTCTCATACTGGTGAATTGAAACCGAATATTAAAGTGAGCAGTGAAATCAAAAGGTGGTAGGTATTTGAACTTGATACCTTTTGTCAATATCTTTAGTTCTTGATCGAAATTCAATTGTTCGAGCTAGGTGTCCAGTCACGTCCAAGTTAATTGTAAACAGGAACAAAATCATGCAGATTAAGCCAGAAAAAGAAGCAAATTTTCAATTCAATGCAATCCAAAAGCAAAATCCAGTCCCATTGAGCTGAAAGTGTATAAGAATGATGTACTGGCTTCAGCAAAAAAACTAGTGATTTGATCCAAAATTATCATTTGCAGAACAATATTTCTCTGTTCTCCAGGTACAGCAGCTTCACGTGAAGATCATCATCCATTGTATGGGAAGTGATGGACGCACTCCCGGCCAATGGATTCCTTCTCATTTCCCTCTCTAAGATGTCAGTGCATAACGTGTCCCTGTTCGCTTCCTTATAAGCTTGAGGACACAACTAATAGCGACGACCATATTGTATTAAAGGAAGAAAATCACAAATAAAATTACCAATGGGAAACGAAAGGCTTGGAGTCCCCAACATCCCATGCCTGGTTCACGTGATTGACCCCACCACCACCCCTACCTCTCCCTTTTCTTTGACTTTTTTTATTTTTATTTTTATGGCACTCGACTGGTCACGTGAACTCCTTGTGCGTTCGTGGGAGGGAAATAAAGGTCGACTTCGACAACAAATATTATTTCATTTGAATTACACAAACCAAAGAAATATTGGACGCATGCTCAAAAAGAAAATAAAAATAGAAAAATGCAAAAAGGCCTCCTTCGTTGTTCATATAAACAGTGAAGGAGGCGAGTTTACACCAATTTTTTAAAATTTATTTACTATCTATTTGACTGGTGATCCGTCATAAATTATTATTTTTTCTTTAAAAAAATTATATACTAAAGCTTTTTCAATGTATTTTTGTATATCAAACAAACATAAGTGTAAATAAAAAAACTTACACATGGTAATGAAATTTTTTATTTATTCAAAATTAATAAAAATAGATAAATATAAAATTGATTGAATAAAAAAAATTATGCAAGGTTATATTTATTAGAAATATTATCCAAAAATAAATATTTTTTATTTAAAACATAAAAACAATTATATATGAATTAAAATAATCTCTTTAAAAATTAAATGCATATAAAATAATAAAAAATAATGCTATTTAAATGAGGCTAAATAAAGGGAAGAAAAGAGAAGATGTGTTAATTTAAATATAAATTTAAAATCATTCTGAAAAACATATATTAAGAAAAGGCATTAATTAAAACAAACAACATGTAGAAAAAAAAAAGAAAAAAGAAGGAAAGTACCAGGTATTGTCCCAGCGCTTGGCCCATTTAATAAAGTCTTTGCGTGTGGGCCTGCAATTTTCAACAAAAATAAAGGAGGAGGAATATCGTGAGGTTATTGATAGATATCTGAGAAATAATACAGACATGTCCTGTTAAGTTCCATTTAATAAAGGCTTCAGAATTGTTCATTGTCGTCCTCCATCTGCACCTCTTCTTTTCTCACAAGAGTCTTTAATTTTCGCTGTTCATTTTAAGAGATTTTTTCAAAGATATCCACATTTACCTTTTCATCTTACAAAACTGTTTTTTCAAGGGTTTACTGAGAGAACTAGTTTCCACAGTTGGGGAAAAGATGACAATGCTTAAAAAATTGCCTGAAGAAGTCTTAAATTTATGGAACAATTGGGAGATTCGAGGAATGGTTTTGCTTAGTCTCTTACTACAAACCATCCTCATCGTATTTGGGTCTCGGCGAAAGACAGATGCTAGAAGCTGGATCAGGATTCTCGTTTGGTCTGCATACCTATCAGCAGACATGGTGGCAACTGTTGCATTGGGTAATCTAGCCAGGAGCCAAGGAGACTCATCAGGTGACAGTTCAGAGAAAGCAAACAATTCCATCCAGGCATTTTGGGCACCTTTTCTACTCCTGCACCTTGGTGGCCCAGACACAATCACTGCATACTCAATTGAAGATAACGAGTTGTGGTTAAGGCATTTACTTGGTCTTGTATTCCAAGTCGGGGTGGCTTTTTATGTCTTCTCAAGGTCCTGGGGTAGCGGTATCCTCTCATTCATAGCGATCCCAATGTTCGTTGTTGGCATTGCGAAGTACGCAGAGAGGACTTGGGTGCTCTGGTCTTCATGCTCCAAGAGTTTGAAAAAATCTTATTTTTCAGATTTTCGGGATTCTTATGATCGTACGAGAATATCAAAAACTCGTCCACAAGACCACCAGCGAGATTATCTTCTTCAAGCTTATGTTTTTTCTTATATATCCAAGTTTATGATGCAGGATCTTGTCGTTGGCATTCCTGCACTAATAAGAAGCAGGGACCTGATTTCAAAAAATACAGCAGACGGTGCCTTCAAGGTGGTAGAGGCTGAGCTTGGATTGATATATGATATGCTTTACACTAAAGCGCCTCTGATTTACTCCCGTGGCGGAATCATTCTTCGCTGTATCAGCTCTCTGCTCTCTGTTACTGCGTTTATTACCTTCCAGGTCAAGATTGACAAGCATGACTACTCAACGACGACCGACCTTGCAATCACGTACTTATTGTTTGCGACCGCAGTTTTTCTCGAGTTTTATGCCTTTTCATGCCTTGTTTTGTCTGACTGGACAGTGATTTGGTTGATTGATGAAGGAGAGAACGCCTTGACTGGTGCAATTTATTCTCTGATAAGGAAGTTAACTAGAAGCGAGAGGTGGTCGAGATCCATATCACAGTATAACCTGATAAGCTCTTCCTTCGAAAGCGAGCCACATAGATGCTTGGAATTGCTGGGAATCGATGAAATGAAGAGGCAGATGCATGTGGATCGGAAAGATTTGAATGGAGAACTGCAAGGTCTTATTTTCGAACATCTTCGAGAGAAAGCTCAGAAGATTAAGGAAGATTTGAATGTCTGTGATAAGAATCACAGAAGTAAAATAATTGGTAAGAGGGGAGATGGTGTGCTAGAAAGAGAGGGACTGTTACGGGACTACAAGTGGTGCACGACTGAAGTAGAATTCAGTCGGAGCATTCTTGTCTGGCATCTCGCAACAGAGTTTTGTTATTGTGATGATATGAAAGAAGCAGATGCTTATCTGAATAAAGATGGAAGTAGTGTTTCCACAGAATATGAAACAAGCAAATGCCTATCTGAATACATGATGTATCTTTTGGTGATAAGACCAAATATGCTCTCTAAAGGATTCGTTGATGATGAGGAATATCTAACAACATTGCGAGAATTGCGGGGTCTAAAAGATGGGGAATTTCAGGGTCGAAAATATCGACGTACCTTGCGAGAATTGCAGGGTCTAAAAGATCGTGGTCCTGATGATGAGGGGTATCAACATGCCTTGCGAGAATTGCGCAACAGTCTAAAAGATCGTTATCCTGATGAACGTTCCTGGAAAATAGAAAAGTCAGTGTTACGTGGCGTGGAAAGGCTCGCCAGCCAATTGCTGCGATTGGGACCTGAGAAGCGACGGGAGATTATAAATGCATATTTATGCAGCAGCTCAATGTCCATGGAAAGAGCATACTCAACAACTGAGAAGAGGTGGAGAGTTACTCACTCATGTCTCCCTTCTCATGCTACATCTTGGCTTGAGCGAACAGTACAACTATAATGAATCAGACGAGCTGTTTCTTGATGTGACAGAGGTAAGTATACCAAAAATCCTTCTCAATTAAGTACGTAGATAAATACTGCATTTTTTTAGGCGTCATAATAAAATAACAAATCAGATTATTTCAATTTATATATGTTTGTTTAATTCATTATTTTGGAAATTCCATTTGAATGTTTTCATTTCTTTTTCTTCATTATTAATAAAGTGATTTTAATTGCGTGTCATTTAATTTAAAACAGTTGGATGATGGTTAATATTAGATATTTGCTTTTATTGATACCTTTGCGTCTAATAAAAATTTGGAATAAATGATTAATATTATATATTTGCTTTTATTAACTGACAACTATTTCAATTTCTAACAATAAATTGATTGATGTTCCACCACAATCTTCAATAAAAACAAAAAGGAGGAGAGAAAAGAATATAAGGAGGCTGGATATAAATATATGAGAGGTTTTGCAGCCATGGTAGAGTCGAGTCCCGATGAGGTATGTTTCACTTCCATCTCAATACTTTAAAACCTTTCAATTTACCGTATAGTTTTTTTAAATAGTTTCCATTTTTTTTCTTTTTTAAAATAACTATCAAAACTTTCAATTTTCCTTACATTTCTCTTTTACTTCCTCTCATATACCCATATATAGATGTTATTTTTTGCATAAAAACACTTAAAAACATTTCCAAAAAAATATATAATATTCAAAAACCAATTTTAAACAATAAGCTTTTTAACGATAGGGTAACATTGGTAATTCTATACTTGCATTAACATCAATCGAAGCTAATTTTTAGTTTTTCCATATTGGATAAAGATTCATGATACAATTCTTTGCATGGTACATTTTCATTAAAAAAAAGTCTATTGTCCATAAAAAAATCAAAATACTTTACACTAATTATCTCACAAAATTATTCTTAAATAATATATATAATAATTAAATATACATGTAAATTCGAAAATGGAGATCCAATATATAGGTCAGATATATAATACTCTACCTATCTTTATATTCAAATTGTTTGATTGTATTACATACATATCTCCTTTCAAATAATGGAAGGTAGAACTTTTACAAGTTAGTACAATTATCATCGTGTCCAGCCTTGTTGATTTTTTACACTTGATCAAATGAAATTTTTTTTAGTAACAAACCAGACAGAGGCACACGAGGTTTTCTCTCTCTCTCTCTTTTCAAAGGAAAAGACAAATTGATGACCTGTTAATTTTCCATGCTTTGCACTGTGCCACTCTTTCTCTTCAGCTAAATTCAATGTCCAAGGCCTTTAATAGTCTGTCGTCTAACCAATAATCTTAATATTATAAGCTATTTTTGATATTCACGTTGTGTTGCATAAGTTTTTACACCACACATTCTTTTATTTAAACAAGGTTGCACTTAATTTGCCTCCTTCGAACAGCATGCATGCATGCATATAAAACAAGATTAATGTACTTAATTAGGTAGCAAGTTTTAATCAATTAATAATGGGAAATTAGTCAAATTACCTTTATATTTATTGAAACGAGAAATTAAATTGAATTCATGAGACTCCTAGTTTCTATTTTTAAATAAGAATAATTTGCATAAATTAATCAAATATTTGTTAATTACTCATGTCGAGCTAACAATATTGCTATTTTAAAGGAGTTGAAAAAACTTGAAAAAATTGTAACTGATAAAGATCAAGAGCTTGAGCGTCAACAACGAGTACTTGAGTATAAAGATCGAGAGCTTGAGCATAAAAATCAAGAGCTTAAGCATCAACAGCGAGTGCTTGAGCATAAAGATTGTCGCACCCCAAAAAAATATTTTTTAATTGCGGGTTCGATTGGCGAAATTTTTTATTATTTGGTTTGATTTGGTTCTTTGGAGTCGCCACCTAGTATTTTGGTCACTAGGAACCCTAACTGGTCTCAGAGATCGGGTACGGAGACTGGTTGCGTAAAAGTAAGGTATTAGCACCCCAAATACGCCCTACCTAAGGTAAGCTGCATTGTTTTATTGTCTGATAAAAATAAAAAAAACTAAGGTGTTATTGTGTTTTCCTAGTTGTTGGTCTGTCTATGGTTCAAGAAAAATCCTCCTCGGTAAGAAGATCTTTATCTTATCGGGTAAAAATCCTAACCGTTCTAACGTCCATACCAAAATTTTATTAATAATATTTAGGAATACGTTTTACGTATAAATTTGTAATCCCAAATACTAAAATAAAACAAAAATTTTTTTTTAGAATTTTTGAAATATTGGCCTAGTTCTCATGGCTTGAATAAACTGGTTATTAAAGCCAAAATGCATGTTAATACATATATTGTTTTGAAAATTTTCTTTGCTGTGTGAAAATATGATGTTATAATATTTATATATATATTGGAGAGACTAGGCCGTATTTTAAAACAAAAACAATTTTTGGAAAATATTATTTTTTTTTATGCTTTGACGAAAATCGGGTATTTTAATACTGAGCTTGTATCCTTACGGTATAAAAATACAACCCAATATTAATCCTCTTTGCTAAAAATATACAGAAAAATCAACAATATTTTTAGGGACTTTTTAGAATTTTTTTGAAAGCAAAAACATTTTTTATTCTGAAAAATCTTTGATGTTTTGATGAAAACCGGGTATTTTTAACACTGGTTTTGTATCTTTACAGTATAAAAATACAAACCAATATTAAACCACTTTGACAAAAATATGCAGAAAAATCACAATATTTTTTAAGATTTTTCAAAAATATTTTTTTTTTATAAAAATATATAACATATATACACACATATATATATTAATAATATATAATATATTATAGGGCTGGGCCGGCCCAAATAAATGGGCCAGGCTCAGCCCAAAAAAAGTGGACGGGCCGATCTCGGCCCGCAATGATATCGGGCCGGTCTCGGCCCGCAACTAAAGTGGACGGTCTCGGCCCAAAACTAAAGTGGGCCGGTCTCGGCCCAAAAACTTCTACAGTCTGGGCCAAGACCGACCCAGATTTGCAAGGCTGGGCCAGCAACGGGCTGGGCCAGTGCCTTACGGCCCAGCGGGGGGGGGGAAATTATTTTTCTCCGCCCCCCCCCTCCTGTATGCAACATGCAGGAGGCCAGACGAACACCAACGAAAGAAAAAAATGCAGGGGGGGAGGAATGTGCACCTGACGTGGAGGCGATCGTTGGTGGAGCTGCGGTGTCGTGGCCTCGAGGATGGCGGCGCTGTGGTGTTGCTGCGGATCCTAACAGTGGCCCTTTCCCCTTTTTTTTTTTTTTTTCGGGGTTCTCTCCTCTTCAGTTATTTCCCTCTATTTTCGGTTTCGTTTTTATTGTTTTCGGTTTGTTTTTGTTCTCCCTTCTCCTTCGTGCGTTAATTCTCTTCTCCCTCTATCCTCGGGTCTCTCTCTCTCTTCGGTCTCTCTCTATTTATAAAGAAAAGGGAACCGGCGTGCCTTTTGTTAGTGTGCCTTCAATCACGCAACGGTTGGTCGGCCATTGATGCTTTCGGTGGTGGTGGTGGGGGCGAGGAGAGAGAGGCGGGAAGTTTTGAAAAAAAGCAAAAAAAATGGTTGTCTCTGTTTCTGTTTATGCGGGGGAAAGGAAGAAGATGAACAGTGTCGTTCAAAACGACACCGTTCTGGTCTTTCCTTTTTTTTTTCTTTTTTTTTTATATGAAACGACGTCGTTTTGGATAAAACGCGCCGTTTCATTTAAATGGGTCAAACTTCAAATCAGTCCTCCGAACTCGGTCCCCGCCCCTCTTGTTGGCCGCCTTTTTCACTTTGGTCCTTGGTCTCTGATTTATGCAATTTAGCCCTCAATTGATTAATAAACTTTCAATTTCTTCAATTAGGCCCCTGAACCGAATAATTGTAGCCCCTCCATTTACGCGCCTCTTTCAATTTGGTCCCTGGTTTCGGATTTTCTTAATTAAGTCTCTAATTGGCCATTAAACTTCAATATTTATGCAATTAAGCCCCTGATTTGACCCAATAAATTCCTAAAAAATATATTTTGGCCCCAGAACTTAAATTTCTTCAAATTAAAGCCCAAATTGACTTAAAAATCAATTTTTCTTGCAATCAAATCTTCTATAAATTCAAATAAAAATCCAATTAAATCCATAAACATCCAATTAAGTCCATAAAAATCCAATTAAGTCCATAAAATCCAAATTCGGGCTTTTCTCCTCAAAATTCAAATTTTCCTTCTCAATAGGGCTTTTATCCTTGAAGAATATACTGTCAAAAATTCAATCCTTGTATTTTTAAATTCCTTGACCAATTTTCTGACTGTTTTCCGAGCGCTTCTGCCCCCTGTTATTTTCCTAACCTCTTTTGGCTATTTATTTTATTTTTCAGGGGGATCCAAAAATGGGTTACAACAAAGATCGAGAGCTTGAGCAACTAAGATCTTCTTTAACTACATCAGCTCCACAACAAGGAATTGATTCACTTCCAAGAAGTTTGCCAACACAAATTGATGATCAAGGGATTAACTGCAATAAAGAGATCAATTTAAGCATGGAATAAGAGTAGTAGCTTTTGTTATGTAGTGTCCATAATTATTTAAGTGAATTAACTTAAATAAGTTCCTACTAGAAACAGTATTGTGGGGCTTTATTTTGCATGCATGAATTGAAAAAATTACATTGATGGCTGTTAATTAGTGATTGTGTTTAATTGTATTTATAATTTATCTTTGCTTTAAATTGTTCAAAGCTGTTAGGTGAACTGTCATCCCTTAGTCAGCCTTTGAAACGTAATTACCAGGAGTTCAACTTACTAATTGCAGATTTGTGGAAGAGCCACCACATCATCATGTGCTTATGATGACTCATTCAGCTTCTTAGACTAGCTAGTTCAGGTACTTATTTAAAAATTGAGAAGTTTTTATGAGGCTAATATATCAATTTAAAAATATGTAAACAATGATTCATTTGTTCTTAAGTGCTGGTTGTTGGTGGGAGTCGTCGCAGATGAGTTTTTTGAGAGACTATAGGGATTTTTTTGGAGAATAGAAAATGCAATTATGAAGGGATGGTTATTAATTCAATGGATCCAAAGTAACTGCATCATATTTACAACGGCGAGACTTGGATAGCATCATAAGTAAGGAGGAAGCTCCCACTAAAGGCCCGGCGACAAGCAGGGAGGAAGTTTGGATGGAAATGCTTGCTTATGCAGCAGCTCATTATCCATGGAAAGAAGACGCTCAACAACTGAGAAGAGGTGGAGAGTTGCTCAACCATGTCTGCTTTCTCATGCTACATCTTGGTTTGAGCGAACAGTATGAATACAATTCATTCAAAGACTACAATTCATTAAATGACTACGTACGTGGTCATGATCTGGAATTGCCATGGGTAAAGTCTACCAAAAATATTTCTCGAGTACATTATCTCCATCGACTACCATATATTGATCTTTGTGTCTAAGAAAACTATGGAGTAAATTATTAATATTAGATATTTGATTATGTTAACTGATGACTACTTTAATTCTTGACAACAATCTTGATGATGTTTCACCGCAATTTTCAACAAAAAATATAAAGGAGGAAGAAGAATATCGTGGGGCCATTGATAGATATCTGAGAGGTAATGCAGACATGTCACCGTCAAGTTCCAATGAGGTATGATGCCAATTTCCTTTCTCGCTATCCTTTTCCTCAAATAAACTGTCGAATGGTCACTGCCTTTTTACTGTTTGGATTCTATGGCTATAGAATCAAACTTTTTTATGTTTATTGTTAGAAAAGTTTCTTTGAAAAATAATTTATAGTGACAAGAAAATTTTAGTTTGGTTTTCAGTAAATAAATTTTTTTATTTGAAGTAAAAAATACTTTTGAGAAGTTGTAAAAATTTCAAAAATATCTTATTATTTATTAATTATATCAAATTTGATCTCAATCTTTTGAATATTGCTATATATTTTATTTTGATTTTTAAAATTTTATTTTATTTTATTTTTATACCAACTTTGTTTATTTTTATTGTTATTTTTTTTTAATTGAAATTTTTACACCACACAAAGTTGCACTTAATTTGCTAGCAAACGTTGATTGATTAACAATAGGAAATTAGTGAAATTACCTCTATATATTGGAATGAGAAAATTAACTTGAAATTCATAAAAACTCTTAATTTCTTTTTTTTTAATAAGAAAAAGTTGCGTAGATTAATAAAAAATTACAACTATTTTGAAGGAGGTGAAAGAACTGAAAAGGATGGTAGCATATAAAGACGAAGAGCTTGAGCGTAAAGAGCGAGAGCTTGAGCAGCTGAGGTCCTTTTTAGGTGCATCAACTCCATAGCATGGGATTCGTGCTCTTTAAGGAGGTTCACCAGCACGCACAAACTGATGATCAAGGGATTATTCAATCTTTATCAACAATAAGATTTTGTTATGTTGTATCCGTAGTCAGAAAAACATGTGTTTATCGATTGAAGAATAAAAATACTAAATTATTAATATCATAATTGCTTCTGAAAATGAGAAATCTTTTTTTTTAATGTAAAAAAAAAAAAAAAAATCACCATGATGGCAGTGTTTTTAAAACCTAAGATTCAGGTCTTTTGACTTAAATCTTCAAGCAATCTTCAAGCTTGAAATCCTAAAACAATCTTTAAATACTATCTCTCCCTCTCCAGATTACTTCAAATCCACTTATCCAACATAAACCCATTTCAAGAACCTCCCATAAATCAAAAGAAACCCAAATTTGATGAAACTAAATCGCATTTAATCGATCACTGAGGGAGGTAGACTTCATGACGGTGAGATCTGATGTGGGTATCGGCAGTGGTTGTTCACTGTCTTCCTCCATCTGCACCTCTTATTGCCACTATTTTTGGTGGGTTTTAACGCTGGTCGTGGTGCCGAGGCTTCAGAATTGTGGTGGCTGTGCTTTTTTTTCAGGGTGATTGAGCACGAAAGATGAGGGGAAGAGAAGGGATTTTTCTTTTAGAATGAAGGTTTTTTTTTTTTCCTAAAAAATAATCTTGAGAGGCGTTGAACGCTGTTTTTCATGTTCTCAAGGCATCTCAAGCAGCTCTCCTCTTACACAGGTTTTTCCTGGAAAAAGTATCAGGTCCAAGATGGGAGGCTCTAGACAGAGAGGTGCCAAGAAGCAGAGCTTAATATGACAATCCATTAACGTAAGAAAAGCCAGCCTCCTCTGATGCTTCACTTGTCAATCCGTTTATTCAACTGGACAAGGTAAGCTGCCTTGTTTCTGATCTGCTATACATCTGGATAAATATATAACTATGATTCTTGTTTCAATTTCAAAGAGTACTTCATCGTATTCATGCAATTAAGTTTCCATGAAATTTGATGTGTCTATCAAGCCACCTTACAATGCTCATCACTCTCATTTTAATTATTGATTTGGTACCATTGTCCTTGCATTGCTGCTATAACAGGCATGAAGCTCTTCTTGAAATCTTTTTTATGCGGAATTTTAATCTTTTCTTGAGTTGCCTTCTAACATGGTACAGGCAAAGGATTCCGAGTTATACAAGCCAGTATTGATGGAGTCTTGCACCTCACCGGGTGGGTTCTTACAAAATTTTCAATGTGCCTATTGAGTTGAATAATTTCTGGGAATAGTTTTGATGATTGAACCAGATTCCGTTGTCCATGTATCAGGGGCTTCATATCCTGCAGTAGTTTTCTGGTACATTTTCTCTGTTTTGAGGTTGCAGTATTGATAACACACCTATCCAAGGGTAAATGTGAGCTACAGATTCAAACCTTTCGGGAGTTCAGTGCTCGAACATCATATTCCCAGAAATGAAGTCAGAAGATACGACTCATCACTGCATTCTAAAGCTGATTGCAGGAGCTTTAGAATTATAGGCAATACATCTTGGTCAGAGGGGAGATGGTGTGCTAGAAAGAGAGTGACTGTTACGGGACTACAAGGGGTGCACGACTGAAGTAGAATTCAGTCGGAGCATTCTTGTATGGCATCTCGCAACAAAGATTTGTTATCTTCTTGATAAAGATGGAAGTATTATCTCCAAAGAATATGAAACAAGCAGATGTATATCTGAATACATTATGTATCTTTTGGTGATGAGACCAAATATGCTCTTTAAAGGAATCGGTGATGAGGGATAGCTAATCTTCAATCCTCCATACTTTTTTTTTTTTTTCAATCCTCCATACTTAATTTTTTCAAAAAAATTAAAATGCCTTACATGTATCTCATAAAATCAATCTTGAATGATACTAAGAAAACAATACAAAACTATACAATTATGTTGGATATAAATCAATAAATTATTAATATTTTTTCAATTAAAATAAATTATCAACTCTAAAATCTATATATATATATATATATATATATATATATATATAAAAAAAAGAACTAAAAAAAATCAATAACTAGTGTTGTTTTTTTTCCTTTGTATGTTAACTTTTTTTTTCTTTGGTTATTGATTTTTTTTAGTTCTTATATGATATGTTTATGGGGTTTAGAGTTGATAATTTATTTTAACTTGTTTTTTATATGGTTATTATAATATCATGAAGTGAGCATTTCATGCTTATGTTTAATCAATTAATTTAATTTAATTCAAAAATAATTTTTTTAAACAAAGATAAATTTAACAAATAACAACAACTCAAAAGACTCGAATAACACAAGTCATTTTCAAAATTAAAGAAAAATCCTATGGAAAGCAAATAAAAAACAAATAATGAATTCCAATGTCATGTTAAATAAATATTGAAGGATGAAATTGAGAAAACATAAGCTTTTAAAAAAAAATAAACCTTGATGAATCTCCTAAACTTGCAACCCATAAAATTCTAGACTCGGGCTAAATCATGAAGCTGAATTCTCAACCAATTTAATGTTGAATGATAAAATTAAAAAATAAATATCAATTTAAAAAAATTACCAAGGTAAAAAAATAGCAATAAAAAAAATGAAGATTAGATTTTATAAGAAAAATACCAATGTAAAAAAATAATATAATTTTAAAAATTATCTCAAATAAAACAACTAGCAATCAAAATAATATGGACCAAATCCATAGATGAAAATATTAAAGGAGCGTGAAACTAAAAAATATTCCAATTTTATAAATTATTTGAAATAAAACAAATAATAATAAAAAGAATAGAATTCAAATCTGAAAGGAAAATAAATTGAAGGGTTGCCTTGAGAACTTGAAGGATTAGACATGAAAATTAGGAGGAGAAAAAAAAGAAGTCACTAACACCAAACCGGAGGTCGATGAGCTATTCGAGCTGCTTAAGGATGGAGGGGTTATCAAGGCAATTAGAATGCCACCTTGAAAGCTATTGTTTGGCTGCCAAACAAACACTCACGCATTATTTGAGTAGCATGGGCTCACTCCACTTGTCAACGAGTGCTCATACCTACTAGTTTTGTTTTTTAATAATATTTTATATTTATTAAATTATCAAATTACACTCTAGTTAATTTTGTTATAACAAAAAAAAAACTAGGGTGAAATTATAGAAAAGCCGTTGTGCTTTAGGCTAAAGAGATTTTGTTTTAAAAGTAATTTAGTTATTTTAGTGTGTTTTAAAAGGTGAAATTTTGAAGGGAAAAAAAAAAGAGCATTTAGATACTAGTTAAATAAATTTTATTTTTGAATGTAATTTAATTATTTAACTATGCTGTAAAAATATAAAAAGATAGAGTTGTTTTTGATCAAGGATCATGAAAAAAAAATCTTATTATAATAGAATTCATCGATTTTTTCAAAAAAGGTTAAATTTTATCGTTTCAATCCGCAACACAATAAATTAGAGTGTACAATGAAAGACTAAGCATTATTATTTTGTTTTTAATTTTAATTTAACAAAAATGCCCTAACACTATGTAAAGCTATAGAAATTTGAAACAGTCTACAAGTGCGTTTGATAATACAATAAATGAAACTTTTATGAAATTGCTTTTCAATTGAAAAATACATAAAAAATTTTATTATTATTTTTATCTTCAACACATAAAAATCATAAAAAAATATATTTTTTAAAATATCAATTTAATTATTTTTCTAGTATAAAATAGTTTTTAAAAAATATTTTTAAAAGCAACCTAAACCCACAGAAAAAAACACTGCCTCCATTGCCTGTTTGGTTTGCCATAGGTGGTCCTATCATCTAGGTTCAGTGCTGGTATTGACGACACCCAACAATTAATGAACGACATGTCAGCTATTGTGAAAGGTGCCAATGTTAAGCTGATACTCTTTTTTTTTACTAGATAGCTTGCTTGCTGTTTGCTAACTTGCTACTGGTTTTTTAACTTATTATTTTTTTAATTTTATAATAATTAAAATAAATATCAGGAAAGACTCTGTAAATGATATAAAAAATTTTAAAATATATCTGATGTTGGTATTATGGTAATGATTATTTTTAAATAATTTTTTTTTAAAAAAAAATATTGAGATAATATATATTTTTTTTAAAAAAATATTTTTAATATTAGAACATCAAAATAATTTAAAAACACTAAAAAAATTAATTAAAAAAATACTTTTATTATATAAAAGCAAACGGACTATAAGTATCCTTGTATTAACTTTAACATCTTACAATATTTAATTAAATTGTAAGATTCAAGTAAATATTGGAGGACTATATTCGATTCACTATAAAGATTTTTGAAGCTATAATAATTATATAATTATTTATAAAATAAATTCCAGTCTTACGTTAACCGTTTTGTCACCATAAGTATTTAAAAGATTATAAATAATTCTAAACATCAAAATCATCTAAAATATATTTGAAAAAAATATTTTATAAAAAATATAAATTAATTTTGGAGAATTAAAAAGAAAAATGGGGACATACATGCTAGGCCCGGTGATGAAACGCCTAGGCCATCGAGTTAGCCCATAAGTGCATGTTTTTTTTTTCCGCCAACGGATCATCCACTATCACAATTTTGATGACTTTAAAGCCGCTGAAAAATTAGGAATTGCTCTATTTTTTTTTTACAAAAAAAAAAAAAAAAGGCTCATTTTCTTTCATTATTTTTCATCTCAAATGCCTCAAAATCCTTTCAAAAGACTCTTAGAACCCAACCTGAACCTTAAAATTCAATAAAAAACAACTTAAAAATGAATCAAATCCGAAACCTATTTTAATTTTTAGAGATTGAAAATTGAAATACAAAAATTTTAATTAGCAAAATATAAAATATAAAATTACAAGAATCTATTCAAGCTAGCTTATAAGGAAGCGAACAATGACAGGTTCTGCATTGGTATCTTAGAGAGGGAAATGAGAAGGAATCCAATGGCGTGGAGTGCGTCCATCACTTCCCATACAATGGATGATGATCTTCACAGGAAGCTGCTATACCTGGAGAACAAAGGTATATTGTTCTGCACATGATAATTTTGGATTAAATTACTAGTTTTTTTGCTGAAGCCAGTACATTTTTCTTATGCACTTTCAGCTCTGTGGGACTGTTTCTTCTTCAACCATTCTCTTCTTTGTTTGTACTAAACGCTTGTTTAGAACCCATAGATTCCATTAAAGTGAAAATATTCGATATGTGAGTAAATAAATTTCTTGGAGAGCAGGATGCCCACTAATTGTGGAGTGAAGCAAGAACAATGGACCATGCAGTCATGGCAAGATAAGGAGAGGAATCATGGCATTGACTAAGATATAATTAAGGAGCACACTCTTTAAATTTATTTATTTTTCTTTTAATAAGGAGCACGAACCTTTTGCTCATCAACTATGAATATTGTGCTTTGTCTTGGAAATATGGGCACCGCCTGGCATGGTCAAAAAGTTCTTACCAGGCTGGGCTACTGCTCGATAGTAAGAGAGCAAACACGAAACATGGATAGGGTTAGCGCTTAGCACAACCACGTTACACCTCCAAGATGGAATTGACCACAGACACTTGCACTGCTACAGGTGTAACACCAGCAGCCCTCGACAACCGTGTATTAGACAAAACCTTATCCTTGGTCTCTCGTCGGCGAAAGCATTCAATATAGACGGCTGATTTGAAAAAAAAAATCAGGTTTTGTCATCTCAGATCTGCAAGTTGGACATACTAGTGCATGCATTAATTAATGGCTAGCCATCTCAGATCTGCAAGTTGGACAACAAGAAGCAACATGGTATTGTGAGCAACAGAGAACACGAGATGGATGATTCATAGAGAAATTTGTTAAGAACTACAGCAAACATAAAAACGTTCAGCGATTAGATCCGTGGGTAATGAATGGATGGCTTCAATTTGACTGAAACAATACAATATAAACTGTACACAATTTAATACTTTTTTTAATCTTACGAAACTCTAAAATATCTAACACGACATGTATAAAAAAGAAATGCGGGGAGGGGGGTCACAAAGCAAACATATAGAGAGA
This sequence comes from Populus alba, assembly GCF_005239225.2. Taxonomy (NCBI): domain Eukaryota; kingdom Viridiplantae; phylum Streptophyta; class Magnoliopsida; order Malpighiales; family Salicaceae; genus Populus; species Populus alba. The sequence continues at coordinate 1,821,178 of NC_133298.1, read as the reverse complement.
GAGAGAGAGAGAGAGAGATTGAGCTAAGGACAATGATGAGGAAAATATTGGTTGCTGTGTTGATTGTGAGCATGGTCGCTTCTCATTTTGAGAACGTAGCGTCTGATGCTTCTGATTGCGATGACGCATGTACCACCGGCTGCGTTCAATCAAACACAAGACTTATGCGCCGCTGTGATATCAAATGTGGGATAAGATGCGGTCCAGATTCTGAAGTCGAAGATCACACAGGTTAAAGAACTTGGGAGTCTCAAAGATGAATGCTACCTGGAATCTATTTATGGAATAATTTGCAGCAACTCTTTTGACTGTTTTTATTTTCTGTCAAATTTTCAGTGTTGATAGTCTTTGTATTAGAAATAATCTCAAGTTTGAATAAAGAAAGGAGAGAATCACTTTTGAAACTCCAGTTGCTGTAAGAAAAGTAGCCGTTCGCTCTTGAAACTTGATAATCATCATTGTAGACACAGAAAAACACAGATTCATCTATCAAGCTAGAAGGCACCAGTAAAGTACCTCTGCAATCTGCATCGTGGAACAAGTAATTAAAGGAAATCATGATAAACGAAGTGGAAGAGGAGAGAGGCCGTATTGCCATCTTCTGGAACGAAGAAGTTCCTCAGAATCCTAAAACATCAAACAGCAATAATTAATGTCTGCCATCTCAGATCTGCAAGTTGAAGAACAACAAGCAACATCGTATTGTGAGCAACAGAGAACATGAGATGGATGATTCATAAATAAATTTGTTAAAAACGACAGCAAACAGAAAAAACGCTCAGCGATTAGATCCTTGGGTAATGAATGGATGGCATCAACTTGACTGAAACAATACATATAAACTGTGCACAATTTAAATGCAGAACTAGCCTTGGCTTGAAGCTGATCATGCATTCCTTAAACTTTCCCACATAGCTGGTCGTTCAGGGTGGACATCTACATAATATTTTACAAATTGCACATGAACATGCAAGGATGGTGCCCATCGATACTTTGCGTTTTGCTGCACCTTTTTCCCTCAGCCGAATATACATTCGAAATCTAAGTTTAACCCTCTCAAAATCATAGCATAAATATGCTGGGAATTCCTCCAGTGAGTTGACCGAGTAGCCTAGGAAATTTGTCATGCAATCAATCTTCTTTTCAAGTGCATCTTTGGTCTGGTCTGGTTTGGCACCATTGGAACTTGTTTAATGAAGCTGGAGACAACATTGTAGTCCAAACCAGTTTGTACCAGGCAACCCATCCTCTCTTGTAATTGATTTCCTCTACCTCGAAACGTTTTTAGAAATCTTGTCATCTCATCTGAGTTTTCAACGTGCTCCACCCTCAGCAAGAACGCTGTTTTCTCCAAAACAGTAACAGATAGTCCCCGGTCGGGATTCTAAAATACCACCACAAAGGCAGCGCCGCAGTAGCTGAGGGTCATCCTCGTACTTTCATATCACTACTCTCCCCTTGGATATTACCGGGGCCGCGGGGCTCCTAGCAAGAAGCAAAAAGACGGACAAAGCGTTTTCTTTAGGACAAAAACACCCTTGAACAAAATAGAACTAGATTTGTCCCACATCAGAAAAGAACGAAAAAACAACAGAGTTAATAAACTGTTCGAGGAGCACAGAACAACACGACCTTACTTGAACAGGATCTGTTCTATAGGATCGTACCTCTGTATCCTTAATCACTAAGGAGACAGGAACTTAAACCTGGTTGAGGAATCATGACCGTGTGATCATAGCGTGAATAATGGCTTGAAGGCCTTCATGAACATCATGGCTGTAGAGGATCGTTTAATGGCTGGGAATGGTCATGCGGTTGTCTGACAGGTTTCTTTATTTTTGAATGCAATAAAAAAAAAAATAACACTAGTGAGTTGTAGAGGACATCACCTAAGATTTCTCTTTTCTCCACCAAAAACATTCTCTAACAGCCTGCCTCTCTCGATCGATCGAACACTCCTCTTGCTCTGTAGCAAAACTCGCGACAGTTAAGCTTTTTTCCTCTACCAGCAATAATGTTAGATTTTCTGACCAAACAAGTCATAGCTGCGGCCATCCACATTTCACTTCTAAAAATATATTAATTTCTTGATTTTAATTAATTTGATATAATTGATATTTAATTAGTGTTAATTGGATTTTTATGGAGTGTTAGGGTTTTAAATTAGGTTAATTAGATGTAATTGAAGTTGTAAATTAGATATTATTATGTTATTTTGTTTAATTATTTTAGGTTGTTGTTGATTGTAAATGAATAAAGTTATATGTTTGAAATGTTAGTGTTGATTTAGGTTAAATTATGAATTATATTAATTAGATATATTTTTAGTTGATGGTTTGATTATTTTATTAAATAAATAGTTTTTTTTTTATTGTTAATTATGAATTAAAAAGATTATGTAATGAGATAGTGTTGATTTAGGTTAAATTATGAGTTATATTGAATTTTATATAAAATAATAATACTAGCTATGTAATACTTGAATTTGTTTAATAAGAATCGAAGAAAATCCACTTGTTTACATAATGAAATGGATGCTAGAGAGGGGTATTCATTAAATAGAAGTGATATATGTGATCAAATGGGTCATAATAAAAAAACTTGTGAAACTAGATAATATATATTATTTTTTATATTTATTTTAAATTATATCAACTTTAATTAAATTATAAATGTTAACAATATTTTTTTATATAGAACCTCGAGGTAGACATGATTCAGACTAAAGGAGGTTCAACCTATTTTAGGAGTGTCGACAAGCAGAACCATTTTATTGTTGATGTGGGTCTTGATGATAGGTCAATGTTATATATATATATGTTAATTATTACAATTTTAACTATATTTATTAATGATTTAACTAAGTTGTTTGATTTTTAGGATGGTTATCTAGTAATACCTAAACAACATACCTTGATAGAGTTGCTTGAGTGAGTGCGTCCGTATGTTATCGAGGTTGGTGTTCATGAGATCATTTAGTTGTGCCTCATAAATCTTGACAATGCATTGATTGCAATATTGGTAGAGAGTTGGAGAAGAGAGACACATTTTTCATCGATATATTGGTGAGATGATACCAACACTACATGATGTGGTGATGTTGAGACACTTGTAATTAAAAAGAAATATATAATTGACCGGTCTTTTGAGTTACAAGAAGTAATAATAATAAGATATAATTGATTGATACAAGAAGTCATGTGTTATTTATATAAATTGAATGTAAAAAAAAAATTTAGAGATTTGTAATTAAATTGTAATTGAATTTGAACTTGAATGATAACGAGGAGAACCTATATAATGTGTTTTTTTTTCTTATCTAATGTACGTACTACGTAGTTGTCTTGTGCAGTGGTTGTTTGTATTAAAGCCACCAGTTATCTAAAACAGCTCTTCTTTTACGAGGTGAAAGAAGCTACACACAGATATGATCCCAGCTTGGTCTTCCTGATTAATTCCACCACCATATATATATATATATGCTCATCGATTCATTGGGGTTTGTTGCGAAGAGCACTTGCAAATGTTTTCATCTAAGTAGGTTTGCTGTCAAAAATGTGTTTGGTTTTGTAATTGTTTGAAGTTTTTGATGTATGGCGCTGTCTAGTGGTGTGGTAGCTTCTGGTCACCATGAATGTTGTAAACTCACCTTGTTGGCCTGAGTGCAGGTTGTTAATAATATTTTCCACTCATATTTCTTGATGCGGGAATCTTTCTATCTTGTCCACTGCTTTTCCTTTTTGCAAAAAGATAAGATATTTTCATAGAATCTTGTCGGCAAAACCAGAAATATCAGAACATACGAGGTAAAACTCCTACGTTGAAGATGGGGCATTCCGAGAATCGAACTCGGGACCTCTCGCACCCAAAGCGAGAATCATACCACTAGACCAAATGCCCAACTTACGAACGGTTATCATGTTAATTAACATAGTTCTACTTACCTTTTTAATGCTATACATGGCAATTAATATTTAATACTGCCTTGTCAGAGATTCGAGGGAGATGGGTGCTCTTTCGATCTATTTTTTGCTAACATATACATATACATATATACATATAACAGAGAGACTGATCATTAATTGTTATTGATGACTTTTTTTTTTTTATTATTATTGTTGTTCTTTAATATTTTTAGGGGCTTTTTAACCTTTTTAATTTCAAACTTTTTTTTTTCAATATTCAGTTTGCTGGGACATTATACTTTATCATTTTTAATTTATTCTGTATGTAGTTGTCATAATCTGAATAACAAATTTTATAGGTTAAATATGTCAACCCGAATTATTTTTTTAATTGATTATATAATTAACATGTTATTTATATAAATTGAATGTAAAAAAATATACAACTAACTTTGTAGCTTGTCTTGTCAGATGATATAGCTAAATTTTACTCATGTCTGTGAGTTTTATCAAGATGATTTGAGTACGCAACAGTCACATTAGATATATATTAAAAATATATTTAATTTTCTTATTATTTTAAAGTTAATTATTTAATTTTAATTAATTATTTGAGATAATTATTTTATATGTTCTAATAGGTTATATAGATGTCATATATAAAAGAATTGATACTTTCAGTTTCGTCTATATACTATGAGAGATCTAACATTTGATTAGAACAAGTCCCTCTATGATATTATTGAAATATATTGTCTAAATCAAGTAATGTGATAATTTAAATTATCTTAACATACACAAAATTATGTTGATTCTAGAGAGAAACTACATAGTGTTGGTTGTCATGGTAAATATGAGAAAAATTGATTGATAATTCATACATTTTACTTTAATTTTTGAGATATTAAGAGATATAGTATTTTTAAAGAGCGAATATCTATAATTAATATAGATACCTACATGACATATATCCATGACACTCCATTTCGTTTTTTTCCTCTCGGTTTTGTTATAATAATTTGACCTAGGAAGAAAGTGGAATACACCAATCAACTTAAAGCATATGAAGTATAAAATTAAAAGAAAATCAAAATTCCAACATTTTTATTGATTAAAACACTCGGAGGAAGAGGCTATTATAAAATGTATTAAGAAACTCGAGTTGACTAGAAAAGGAAAAGACAAATAAAATCAATTTTTAGGATGATGCTAGATTTTACGATAACAAATATACTAATATAGTGCCCTGTAGTAAAATAGATTAATAAAATCAGGTTGCCATGGAATAAGATTTTGTTGAAGGTCGGGAAAGATGGAGGGAGGGGGAATCAACCTAACTTATATGCATATTTTTTACCACGTACGTGATTTTTCAAAAATAAAGAAATCTGTCAGACAACCGCATGACCATATTCCCAACACAACAAAGTGAATGGCTGGGAAACGATCCTCTACAGCCATGATAATCACGAGAGCCATCAAGCCATTACTCACGCTATGATCATACAGTCATGAATTCCTCAAACCAGGTTTAGGTTCCCGTCTCCTTAGTTATTAAAGATGCAGAGGTATGATCCTATAGAACAGATCCTGTTCAAGTAAGGTCGTGCTATTACGGGCTCCTCGAACAATTTATTAACTCGATTGGTTCTTCACTCTTTTCCGATGTGGTACAAATCTGGTCCTAGGTGTTTTTATCTCTGTCCGTCTTTTTGCTTCGAGCCCCGGCAGTGTCCAAGGGGAGAGTAATATGAAAGTATGAGGAAGACCCTGAGCGGCTGCGGTGCTTTAGCGGTGGTATTTTGTTAGAATGAAACAAGCTGAGATAAGAGCACTTTCCAGGCACCGAAAGACTAGCACTCCTGCAGAAGGAAAAGCTGCAGATTTGAATTAGTCTCTTGATCAGTTGAGATAACCTTAATGATGATCATCCTTTGTCCCTTCTCGCAGTGTCCAGAAACCCCACTTATGAAGTAGGAAGACGCTGGATGATTAAGATAGTGAACAGTGTTGGAAAAGAAGTTGGGGTGACGGGAGTTGCACTTCTTGTAATCCTCTACCCTGACCTTCATCACGGAATCCTTCCTGTGCTTGAAACCTTCGCAAAAAAAGATGATGAACACCCAGGAAATTGAAGCTAAAGGCAGATCTCGTATTTCTTTGTGTTTGAACTGATCACGAGCTGTATCACCAACTTGGAATCGGTTCTCTAAGGCCCAGTCAACGTAGATTCTGGTATCAATGGCATCGAAGAGAATAACCGATAAGTATCGAAGAGAAGTGAAATGACCGCCATGAACAACTACGTTTGCTTGGGAGTGCTCATGGTGTAACAGGAAGCCAATCGCTACAGAAGCTATCTTGCTGTGAACTGAAACTACAGGGGAAAAAATACAGGAAGGAGAACTTGGGATTTTGGGAGTTGCCGTTGTAGCTCTAATAATAGGCTTCGTGGGAGCGGTGGCCTGTCAGACAACCGCAGGACCATCCATGGTTAAGAAACGATCCTCCATAGTTACTGTCTAGCAAGCTATGATCACACGGTCATGATTCATCTGTCGTTAAAAAAAAGATAAAAAAATATTTACTGCCTTCGTGAGATATCTCTCTTGCTTCGATGTGGGACAATATTTACCTCTTTGTTCAAGGGTATTTTTGTCCGAGAAAAAAGCTTAGCTCACCGTTTCGCTCAAGTCCTGATGAATAAAGAAAAGAATGAGCAATGTTTGAACGAGCATCTCGTTGGATTCCAACATTCTTTCAAGAAGATGCTTCACAGTTATTGCTCGATGTGGGACACTGTGTTTCTGTTTGCTTCAAGTCCTACAAAAAACAAATAATCGATACAATGTGTTTCTGCCTTTTGTTTTTATACGTATAACTTCGATTTTTTAGATAAAAAAAAATAACAAAATTTTTTGAGCAAATAGAATTTTTTCAATTTAATTTTTTAGAAATGAACTTCTAAATTTTTTTTAGATAATAAAATAATAAGGAAAATAAGATTCAATTAGTATAGAAAAAATTACATGATATCGGATCAATAAAAATAATATATATATAAAGTGATATATACAAAAAAAAAAAATAGCAATTCATATCTGTTGAATGAAATTAAAAAGAGAAAATTTAAAGGATTAGTTTTAATCACTATAATCAAATGATATCTTAAAAATATATTCACCAAACACAACGAATGTGTTCTGTGTGGGATCGATAATGTGTTATCAACATTCTTACAACTTCATTTGTTTTTGGTGTGGGATAATGTGTTTCGTTCAAGGCAAGGTTGTCAATTCCGTTTCGATAAGTGTTTTGTTTTTTTCAATTGAAACGAAATGTTTCAGTTTCGGAGTGTTTCGGCGTGTCGTTTCGGGGTTGTACTGTTCATATATATATATTCCACAAACATAATTCAAATTCAAGATAAATTAATTATAAATTATGCAATACAAACGTAATGCCAAACAAATATAATTTTAAAATTTAAAATATTTTTAAATAGTAAAAGATTAAATAGATCTTTAACTTAAAGTAATATAAACCATATATATTAGTGATAAAACTAATTTTAAAAAATTAATATCATTGTTAATGAAAATAGTAATAATAAATTTCAATATTATTATTAATATCATTGCTATTGAAAATAATAATAAAAAAAGTTTTTTATAATCGGGTGGTTTAATTAATGAAATTGAGCAAGGTTCAATTTGATTCAATGGTTTTTTGGCCGAAACGGAACATGTGGAATGAAACCGGAACGTTTCGGCCGGAATTTGACCGAAAAATCCGGAACGGGCCGAGATTTAAAATGAGATGAAATTTGTTCCGTTTTATTTCGTTTTTTGAATTGGTATGAAATGTTTCGGTCATTTCAGATAAAACGGAACGAAATTGACAACCTTGGTTCAAGGATGATGGGCTTTATTTACAATACAATTTCTAAATTTTTTTTAAAAAAAACAATATTGGCTGCATTCTAAATTTATTCTAAATTTCCAATAATACTATTTATTATTCATGGACCCACCATGATTTGCTAAACGCAGGGTTGCTGAAAGCAGAAAAAGGCAGATCTGAGATGGCAGACATTAATTATTGCATGCACTAGTATGTGGTCTTCTGCTGTGCACGCATTAGTGGCCAGCCTGAGTTTAACTGGCTAATGAAATTGTCTCCTCCATTAAAAATCCATTTTATTTATGGAGTTTATTTGCTGTTTTGATGTTTTAGGATTCTGAGGAATTTCTTCTGGTTCTTCGTTCCAGAAGATGACAATATGGCCTCTCTCCTCTTCCACTTCGTTTATCATGATTTCCTTTAATTGCTTGTTCCACGATGCAGATTGCAGTGTGTACTTTACTGGTGCCTTATAGCTTGATAGATGAATCTGTGTTTTTCTGTGTCTAAAATGATGATCATCAAGTTTCAAGAACAAAAGGCTACAATTTTTTCTTACAGCAACTGAAGTTTCAGAAGTGATTCTCTCCTTTCTTTATTCAAATTTGAGATTGGATAGCCCTAATCCCCCCCTTCCCTTCCTATTTCTAATACAAAGACTATCAACACTGAAAATTTGACAGAAATTAAAACAGTCAAAAGAGTTGCTGCAAATTATTCCATAAATAGATTCCAGGTAGCATTCATCTTTGAGACTCTCAAGTTCTTTAACCCGTGTGATCTTCGACTTCAGAATCCGGACCGCATCTTATCCCACATTTGATATTACAGCGGAGCAAAAGTCTTGTGTTTGATTGAACGCAGCCGGTGGTACATGCGTCATCGCAATCAGAAGCATCAGACGCTACGTTCTCAAAATGAGAAGCGACCATGCTCACAATCAACACTGCAACCAATATTTTCCTCATCATTGTCCTCAATCTCTCTCTCTCTCTTCTCTCTATGTTTGCTTTGTGACCCCCTTCCCCTCATTTCTTTTTTATAGATGCCGTGTTAGATATTTTAGAGTTTCGTAATATTAAAAAATATTAAAAAAGTATTAATAAAATAATATAGTTTGAATACGATTGTTATTAAGAATAGTACTTAAACACAAGCTTTAATTAAAAGTTTTGTATTTTGAATCTTATCTTTTAATCTTTAAATTTTATAAAAGTTCTAATTGATTTGTGTATAGGTTAATTAATTTAAAAAATATATTTATTAAAAAATATATATTAAATAAATATATTTTGAAATGCAATTATTATTCTAAATAACAATTATGAATAAAAAAAATCTAAGACATAAAACTATGCTATTTTATAGATATTTTTTTAACATGTATTATTATCCCAAATTCTTTACTCTTGTTTTAAACAATTATGAATAAAAAAATATTCTAAAACATAAAAAATATTTTTTTAGAAAAATCCTTCATCTATCCCTTTTTTTTTTAATTAAATCAGCCATCTATGTTGAATGCTTACGCTGACAAGAGACCAAGGATAAGGTTTGACTGATACACTGTTATCGAGGGCGGCTGGAATTTTACAACTGTAGCAGTGCGACTGTCGGTAGTTAATTAGAGTGTGTTTATCATTGTGGCGGTGAAAAAATATATTTTAAAAAATTAAATATTTTTTTATTTTAAATTAATATATTTTTGATGTTTTTTAATTATTTTAATATGCTGATGTCAAAAATAAAATTTAAAAAATAAAAAAAATATTTTTAGCATGCTTTTCTAAGTAAAAAGTATTTTAAAAAACAACAACAACCACACTCCAAACACGCTCGGTCCATCTGCGAGGTGTTATTTTCGAAGTGATTTTCCTAATTTATTTATAGTTTGTCTTTAATAAAATATATTTATTTTTAAATGATTTTCTTAACACTTATAATTTTTTTTATTCAATCAATTTAATATTATATTTTTCAAGATTTAATATCTTGATTTACATTTGTCTTTAGATTTTTAAAATTTATTTTTAAGTGTTGTTAATAATTTTTTATTGATTTATTAACATACATAATTCTTAGTTTATTTAATTATATAAATACATAAATTTTTTGATCTGTTATATTTTTTTAACAATCAAAATACATTGAAAAATAAATCTACATAAATAATTTTATAAAAAATAAAAAAATTTAACCCATAGCAAAGCACAAGTCATGTGACGTGTTAGATCGCTTAAGGCAATGTTTGATATTACGTTTTGGAAATACTTTTTAAAAAAATTAATTTTATTTTTACTTAAAATTAAATATATTTTTTATGTTTTTAGATTATTTTTATGTATTTATATATATATAAAAAAATTATTTTAATATTTTCTAAAATAAAAAACATTTTATAAAAGTAACATCTACCCCACTTTTAAACACTCATACCATCAAGCAGTAGCCCAGCCTTTTAAGAACTTTTTGACGATGCCAGGCGCTGCCCATATTTGGAAGCTTGTTCTGCCCATGGGCCTGTCAATCCATTTTACACCTCCGCAATAATAGCTCGAAAGGTTAATGGAGTTTTTGGAACTGGCTGGTTTGCGCTAAAGCCACCATTGGAGTTTGAACCATTGACTTGACGTTCAGCAGATGATTTGGTTGCATAGATACTCACGGTCGTCCTGTCCTGTATGAATGGGATGAAACAGTGTGTTCGTCCCTTGTTTGCCGTGGACCGAAACTCAACATTCATAGTTTTTTGTTTTTCCAAGACAAAGCACAATATTCATAGTTTTTTGTTTTTTGGTTAATCTCAGCCTTGTCCTTGATAAATGCCCCCTGAACATCCTCTTTAAGCTCCATGAAACGTGTCTTCTTGATTCTTTGTTCATCTAGGGTGCCCTTTTCAAGGTAAAACAAATCAGGAAGGTCATCCTCCATGAACTTATCGAGCACTTGGGAGCAATTGGGGAAGTATCGTCGGCCCATTTCAACTGCCATCATGACAAACACAGCTAATATGAGAATAATTGCAAAAACTAAATAGTTTGTATTTTCTAAGCCACAAGTGATATTTGATTTGCTCAATTCTGCAACTTCATGGGAATTCAATTGAGTCAATCAGATTAAAATATTCTAGGACCCTCATAATAATAACACATTATAACATGTCCTGATGCTGGTTCCTGAAACAGAAGGATTCATAGTTTTAAATAACAAATATTAAAATATTCTTGTAGTCCAAGTCGGGGTGGCTTTTTATGTCTTCTCAAGGTCCTTGGGTAGCGGTATCCTCACATTCATAGCGATCCCAATGTTCGTTGTTGGCATTGCAAAGTACGCAGAGAGGACTTGGGTGCTCTGGTCTTCATGCTCCAAGAGTTTGAAAAACTCTCCTCTCAGATTTTTGGCGTTCTTTTGATCGTACGAGAATATCAGAAACTTGTCCACAAGACCTCCAGCGAGATTATCTTCTTCAAGCTAATGGTTTTTCTTATATATCCAAGTTCATGATGCAGGATCTTGTCCCTGGCATTCGTGAACTAATAAGAAGCCGAGAGCTGATTTCCAAATATTCAGCAGACGGTGCCTTCAAGGTGGTAGAGGCTGAGCTTGGATTGATATATGATATGCTTTATACTAAAGCGCCTCTGATTTACTCCCGTGCCGGAGTCATTCTTCGTTGTATCAGCTCTCTGCTCTTTGTTACTGCGTTTATTACCTTCCAGTTCAAGATTGACAAGCATGCCTACTCAACGACCGACATTGCAATCACGTATTTATTGTTTGCAGCCGCTGTTTTTCTCGAGTTTTATGCTTTTTTATGCCTTGTTTTGTCGGACTGGACAATGATTTGGTTGATTGATGAAGAAGGGAACGGCCTGAGTAATGCAACTTATTCTCTGATAAGGAAGTTAACTAGAAGCAAGAGGTGGTCGAGATCCATATCACAACACAACCTGATAAGCTCTTCCAAAGAAAGCGAGACAATTGGAAGAAGATGATATTATTGATTTCAAAATATTCTTAAATAGAGATAGAGTCTTACTTAGAAACAAAGGCTATTTAAAATTTTAAAAATGCATAACAAATAAATTAAATGTAATCAGAAGTTTTATTCCTAAAATCTTGGTCTTCAAGTAGAGATCTTCATTGATGAAATCCCCTGAACAAGCAACAACAAAGCTTTCTGGTCTTCTACAGCTTTCTAAGACATTCTTTCAACACCTTCAATGAAGCAGGCAGTGCTATTCCCACAACCTGTTCAAGCAAGAGATGCTTTCCATCAAGTTTTGAATGGACTTGCTCGAAAATTGCCTCATGATACTAGTGTTTACCTCAAGTTAGGTGAGAAGATCTTAAACTAGACTGCAGGCCCAGTCGGTGACCTGAAACCTTGGTAGCAGCTTTAACTTGATGCATCTTGATTAAATTTTTAGCAGCCTGCCCCTTAGCCCTGCCAAGAAAGCTGGTTTAATCAAGGTGGCTATTTCATAGAAAGTGTAAATCATGATTTTGCTTTTAATGTATCTGATTAAAATATTCATTCTACAAGTTTAAGGGAGTGGCTATTAGTAGTAATCTACCATAGGTGAAGAAACTTCATTGTTAGCATATAATTATCTCATGTTGTGACCAAGCTTTTAAACCTTGGTTAATTTGGTCTGGAAACTGTTCCGTGTTCTGTTTCAAGTGACTTGGGGATTCACTAATATCACTCTTGCTTTGAAACACAGCTTAAATTCATTGAAAGCAATGGATCAGAAGCCAAATGTGCTCAAAAGTGGCATGTTCTTTGAATTGGAGCATCGTTTGTCTTTTGATGAATTCTTTTGAACTAGATTCCAATTCTTGATACCATTTAACCCAAAATAATAATAGCGTAATATTTAATAAATCCTCTCATGAAAGTAACCTCCTAAATAAAATATCTTTTTTAAAAAAATCCTCTAAAAAAAAACCAAACCTCACAAAATTACCATCAAGAATCATGTCCAAAAAAAAAGAAAACTTCGCTATCAAGAAAAGGGATAGCCAATTCAATCTTGCTAGCTGCATCTTTTTACTATTCAGCATCTCTTCTTTGCTTGGTACCCAAGCCAGTGCACCCTAAAGTTTCCCAAAAAAGAAGGCAATCTCTGTCCTTCAGGAAGTGAATAAGCAACTAATTTAAAGTTTCTTTATTCTTACAACATGCTCTTATTTGCTTCGTATCTTAGCCAACTACCCTATCTTACATAATAATGATTTGCAAAGTTGGTCACATGCTCTGAAATAATAATAAAAACCTCCTTAATCACCCAATCAATCTCTTAAAATTAAGATGGTATGAAGACAAGAACAATGCTAGCAAAACTCTCTTTTAAACATTGTTTATTTAAATTATCCACATCATCATTAAATTAATTTACTTGCCAGCAACACTCTCTTATTATTATTATTATTATTATTTTGGAATTGTGGAAGCCAACTCATAGGGACAAGGCTAAATAAATATCAAAATTATGAGCCATATATTAATTAAATATATCTTTAAGAAATTGGATATCCAAAGGTTAAAAACTTCACAATTGAGTTCTTCCATCAACATTTTCTAAGAATTTCATCAAGAATGCAAATTCTATGCAATGAAAACGATATCGTTAATCTGAAGGAAACATGATTTTTTCATTAAAATATTTTTCTAATTTTGGAGAAGGATAAAATTTAAAATTTTTTAAAATCAGGGATCGAATTGAAAAATAATTCGATCCCTAATTTAATTCGAGTGCATCTTTGAATTTTTTAATTATGGAACACCCATATTAATCGATAAATGTTGAATCGAGTGTCGTAGTGGAAAACATGCTGAAATAAAAAGGAACGATTTTGCATGCTGTTCAAATCGCAAGACTTGCATGTTCTTACGCCGGGGGTGAGTGTAGAGTCCATGCTGGAATAAGCGACTCCCAGAGCGGTTTCTTGTGATGAAATGAAGACTATACGATAATAAAATAACAAGACATGTTGGACCAAGCTGAAGTTTAAGAGCGTTGGGAACTTAAGTAGTTCGATTATGCAATATTGGCACACGAGATCATCTGCTAATCCGAGCGGAGATATAGATCCTTCGCAATTAGTCAAAGCTAATTTTACTCTCACTTCGGTTCCGAGCGGTTTATGGCTAAAAATATTACAAGCTCTCCTACAACTTATACAGGTAACATTTACGAGCTCCTTTTGTATGCTAAAACTAAAACCAGAACAGCTAGAGGGGCGCAGCAAATTTACATGCTTGTATTTTATTATTGAGAGGCAAGGGGTTGAAATTGTCCGTAATGTTTTGAGTTCACCTCGTTGCCTTCCCAACGTCAGAAACGTACCTGCATCCATGATTAAAGAATTAATCTCATGCGAATTAATTAGGCAGACAAACAAGAATGACCACTTAAGGAGGCCATTTCTGTAATTCTCATAAACGAAAAATAATTAGGGAAGTTTAGTGCTCAAATATCATATTGATATTCCGAATTCCTTCTTTGAGTGTCCAGAAAGCGATGTCTAATATAGTCTATCAAGAAAAGAAAACGGGGGGAAAGTGACTAGTTTAAAGTCTCTTCATTCTTGCAGCATCTCTTTATTACTATTTTGCATCTCTTATTTGCTTTGAACCCATGACAAGTACCAGATTCTTACTTGTACATGTAACTTGGGTTGCAAAAGCTGGTAATGCAAGCTTTGAGTTCAAGGAGATATATCCCAGAATTCACTTCCAAATATTAATTCGTAACGCATCCCATACCTTTTTATTTGCATGCTGCAACAACAATATGCAGCAAATCCTATTTTATGATACCTTACCCAAATCTACTGCAGAATTCTTTTCTCATAAGAGCCCTTTCGCTATTCTTTTTAAGAGATTTTTTCAAAGATATCCACATTTACTTTTCCATCTTACAAAATAGTTTTTTCAAGGGTTCATCGAGAGAAGTAGTTTCCACAGTTGAGGAAAAGATGACAATGCTTAAAAAATTGCCTGAAAAAGTCTTAAATTTATGGAACAATTGGGAGATTCGAGGAATGGTTTTGCTTAGTCTCTTACTACAAACCATCCTCATCGTATTTGGTCCTCGGCGAAAGACCAGTGGCAGAATCTTGATCAGGATTCTCGTTTGGTCTGCATATCTATCAGCAGACATGGTGGCAACTGTTGCACTAGGTACTCTAGCCAGGAGCCAAGGAGATTCATCAGGTGACCGTTCAGAGAAAGCAAACAATTCCATCCAGGCATTTTGGGCACCTTTTCTACTCCTGCACCTTGGTGGCCCAGACACAATCACTGCATACTCGAATGAAGATAACGAGTTGTGGAAACGACACTTACTTGGTCTTGTAGTCCAAGTCGGAGTGGCCTTTTATGTCTTCTCCAAGTCTTGGGGTAGCGGCATCCTCACATTCATAGCGATCCCAATGTTCGTTGTTGGCGTTGTAAAGTACGCAGAGAGGACTTGGGTGCTGTGGTCTTCCTGCTCCAAGAGTTTGAAAAACTCTTCCCTCTCAGATTTTTGGGGTTCTTGTCGTCGTTTGAGAATATCAAAAACTCCTCAACAAGACCTCCAGCGAAATTATCTTCTTAAAGCTTATGTTTTTTCAAATATATCCATGTTTGTGATGCAGGATCTTATCCCTGACATTCCTTCACTAATAAGAAGCCGGGAGCTTATTTCCAAGAATGAAGCAGACGGTGCCTTCAAGGTGGTAGAGGCTGAGCTTGGATTGATATATGATATGCTTTATACTAAAGCACCTCTGATTTACTCCCGTGCCGGAATCATTCTTCGCTGTATCAGCTCTCTGCTCTCTGTTACTGCGTTTATTACATTCCAGGTCAAGATTGACAAGCATGACTACTCAACGACCGACATTGCAATTACATATTTATTGTTTGCGGCCGCTGTTTTTCTTGAGTTTTATGCTTTTTTATGCCTTGTTTTGTCTGATTGGACAATGATTTGGTTGATTTATAAAGGAGGGAACGCCCAGACTGGTGCAATTTATTCTCTGATAAGGAAGTTAACTAGAAGTGAGAGGTGGTCGAGATCCATATCACAGTACAACCTGGTAAGCTCTTCCTTTGAAAGCAAGCCACATAGATGTTTGGGATTTCTGGGAATCGATGAAATGATGAGGCAGATGAATGTGAATCAGAAAGATTTGAATGGTGAACTACAAGATCTTATTTTCGGACATCTTCGAAAGAAAGCTGAGAAGATAAAGAAAGATTTGAATTTCTTTGATAAGAATCACAGAAGAAAAATAATAGGTCAGAGGGGAGATGGTGTGCTAGAAAGAGAGGGATTGTTACAGTCCTACAAGTGGTGCACAACTGAAGTAGAATTCAGTCGGAGCATTCTTGTATGGCATCTCGCAACAGAGATTTGTTTTATTGTTGATGGAAGCAATGTCTCCAAAGAATATGAAAGAAGCAGATGCCTATCTGAATACATGATATATCTTTTGGTGATAAGACCAAATATGCTCTCTAAAGGATTCGGTGATGAGGTATATCTACATACCTTGCGAGAATTGAGAGAAATACGGGGTCCAAAATATGAATTTGTCTCGCGAGAACGTACTATAGAATCTATACATGCCTTGCGAGAATTGTGGGCTCCAGGATATATACGTACCTTGCGAGAATTGTGGAATCAAGGAAATCAACGTTCCTTGCAAGAATTGCGCAACAATGAATCATGTGTTTATAATGATAGACTTTTTCAAAGTGGCTGGAAAAGTGAAAAGTCAGTGTTAAGGGGTATGGATGTGCTCGCCAGGCAATTGCTTTTATTGGAACCTGATGATAAGCGATGGAGGATGATAGAGGAAGTGTGGGTAGAAATGGTTGCGTATGCAGCAGCTTATTGTCCATGGAAAGAACATACTCAACAATTGAGAAGAGGTGGAGAGTTACTCACTCATGTCTCCCTTCTCATGCTACATCTTGGCTTGAGCGACCAATACGAATATATTGTATCTGGTACAGTGACATGGTTGGTAAGTATACCAAAAATCCTTCTCAAGTACGTAGATAGATACCGCATTTTTTTTAAGCGTCAGAATAAAATAACAAATCAAATTATTTCAATTTATATATGTTTGTTTAATTCATTATTTTGGAAATTCATAAGTAATTGTAATTATATGTTTCCGGCAACATTTGTTTAGGCGCCAGAATAAAATAACAAATCAGATTATTAATAAAGTGATTTTAATTGGATGTTATTTAATTTAAAACGGTTGGACGATGGTTAATATTAGATATTTGCTTTTGATGTCTAGAAAGAATTTGGAATAAATTATTAATATTAGATATTTGTTTTTATTAACTGATGACTACTCGAATTTCTAACAATAAATTAATTGATGTTTCACCGCAATCTTCAATGAAAACAAAAAGGAGGATGAAACTGGCCTAGTGGCGAAAGCTTGGGACCAAGAGGTTTGCTCCCTCTGTGGTCTCAGGTTCAAACCCCAGGTTGCTCATATGATGGCCACTGGAGGCTTACATGGTCGTTAACTTCAGGGCCCGTGGGATTAGTCGAGGTGCGCGCAAGCTGGCCCGGACACCCACGTTAATCAAAAAAAAAAAAAAAAAAAAAAGGAGGATGAAATAAAAGATGATCCACAAAACTTTTTTCGAGGAGTCATGTCATGGTGGAGTCCCAATGAGGTATGTTCTACTTCCAATTTACGCTATAGTTTTTTGAAATAGTTTCTATTTTTTTTTTAAAATAACTATCAAAACTTTCAATTTTCCTTACATTTCTCTTTTACTCCCTCTCATATACCCACTCTCATATACCCATAGATGTTATTATTTGCATAAAAACACTTAAAAACATTTCAAAAAAAATATATTCAAAAACCAATTTTAAACAGTAAGCTTTTTAATGATTAGGGTAACATTGGTAATTTTAAAAACTAGAGGGATAATATTGAAAAAGTTTAAATTATATTAGATATTTGCTTTTATTAACCGATAAACTCCAATTTCTAACAATAAATTGATTGATGTTTCACCGCAATCTTCAACGAAAACAAAAAGGAGGAGAAAGAAGAATATCCCAAGGCTAAAGACAAATATTTGAAAGGTATTGAAGACATGTCAAGATCGAGTCCCGATGAGGTATGTTCCACTTCCATCTCAATACTTCAAAACCTTTCAAATTACCATATAGTTTTTTTTAAATAGTTTCCATTTTTTTTCTTTTTTAAATAACTATCAAAACTTTCAATTTTCCTTACATTTCTCTTTTACTCCCTCTCACATATTCCCATATATGTTATTATTTGCGTAAAAACACTTAAAAACATTTCAAAAAAAGCAATATTCAAAAACCAATTTTAAACAGTAAGCTTTTTAACGATTAGGGTAACATTGGTAATTTTAAAAACTAGAGGGATAATATTGAAAAAGTTTAAGCTATACAAGTTATGCATGGTACATTTGCATTAAAAAAAGTCTATATTGCCCATAAAAAATCAAAATACTTTACACTTATCTCACAACATTATTCTTAAATAATATATATAATAATTAAATATAAATGTAAATTCGAAAATGAAGATCCAATAAATAGGTCAGATATATAATACTCTACCTATCTTTATATTCAAATTGTTTGATTGTATTACCTACCATGAAAAACAAAGTACACCCATACATATCTCCTTTCAAATAATGGAAGGTAGAACTTTTACAAGTCAGTACAATTATCCAAGTGCTGATTTTTTATACTTGATAAAATGAATTTTTTTAGTAACAAACCAGACAGATGGCACATGCTTTACTGTGGGCCGGCGCTTTGTTGTAGACCGGGCTGATTTTTTCTGTAGTATAAAAAAACAATATCCAAAGTGCTGTCATTAGATTTTAAAGAACCAAAAAAAGTCCAGGACTCGACACCTTTGAAAAAGAGCTAAAAATAATAATGAGAATAAAAATATAAAAGGATAAAATCAAATGAAAAAAAATATTAATTTTTTTTTTAGCAAAACCAAGTTTGGTTGTCAAAACCCACAAGTAGAACCAAATGGATATGATAACTCAATATAAAGAAAACTAGAAAAAAAAAGTTTTGTTGTAAAAATAATTGAATTTTGAAGGATAAAATAAAAAAGGATGAAAAAGCAACATTAGAAAAAACTTGGGTCACTCAAATAAACCTCTTATGAAAAACCTGATTGAAAAGGAAAATAAAAAAATAATGATCATCA
This sequence comes from Populus alba, assembly GCF_005239225.2. Lineage (NCBI taxonomy): Eukaryota > Viridiplantae > Streptophyta > Magnoliopsida > Malpighiales > Salicaceae > Populus > Populus alba. Next base: position 1,802,123 of record NC_133298.1, on the reverse strand, counting down.
ACATAAACCTATGGAACATTAATCAACTGTAAGACAACCAAAAACCTAGGTTGAACCATGTTTTAGTTAACTCGTGGAAAATCCAATCAAAATAAAATCAAAACCTATTGACTATTTTCCTTTTTTTTAATTTAAAATGGTATCATTTTGAATTTTTTATAGCACAAAAAAGATTTGGTTGACTTGGGTTCATTCAAGTTAACTCACTCGACTTGTGACCTGATAATTGTCCTAGATTTACTCCTGGGTAGCATAGAAAAAATAGAAAAAACCAAGGAGACCAAATCCCTATAAATAAATTTTTCGAATGATGAAATAAAAAATTGAAAGGATTAGAAAAAGCATTTGAGAGAGTACGTACCTCATTTGAAAAGAAAAAAAAAACTAAAAGGATAAACAAAAATTCTGAATTGAATGGCAAAATTGAAAAAAAAAATAACAAATGAATCCAAAATAAAAAAATAAAAACCAAGAGAATGAGGACCAAATCTTAAAAAAAAATCAAGATTATGGATATAAGGATGAAATTGAATAAAAATTAAAACTTGTTCAAAAAAGTGAAAGATAAAAAATTAAAAATCAAAACATTGATTGTCAAATCTCAAATATCATCAAATATTGAATTGAAATGAAAAATCATATTCACAAAAGAATAAAAAAGAAAAGAAAACTAATTTCCAACGAATTTAATGATGATGGATGCAATTTTTATTCTTTTTTAAATGATTGAAGCCAACTCGATTCAACAATAAGTACTGGTGATATGGAATATGAGGGGCAAATTACAACATAAAAAGCAAATCCGAAAAAATAACAATGCAAAATCCCCAACTAGCCAAAATAATTAGAAATAAACTTAAAAAAAAATAATTAAAAAAAGAAGTGGTTTAAAAAATATAGACTTGAAAAGAAAATGAACCAAATTTGACACAAAAAATAAAAGAAAATTATAAGGGATGAAATTGAGAAACAATTTCAATAAAGAAAAGGATAAGAACAACTAAAATTAACAATAAAAAGAGTGAAGATCATATTTGATATAAAAAAATATCAAGGGATGAAATATAAAGATAAATTAATTTAATCGAGGATTCAAGACCAAACACACAATAATTAAAAGAATGAAAATAAAATCTAATACAAAAAATCAAGTGTAAAGGTATTAAATAAAAAAAATAACTCAATAAATGATTCAAGACCAAATACATTTCAATTAAAAAAAAATAAAAACCAAATCATATATAAAAATCAAGTGCCAAATCATATATTTTTTAATATTGATGCCTTTGTTTGTAAAACAAATTTGGAATAAATGATTAATATTAAATATTTGTTTTTATTAACGGATGACTACTTGAATATCTTAATATCACAAGGAGGAGCAAGAAGAATATTCAAAGGCTAGAGACAATTATGTGGAATGTATTGCAGCCATGCCAGAGTCGAGTCCCGATGAGGTATGTTCCACTTCCATCTCAATACTTTAAAACCTTGTTTTTGTTTTTGCAAAAGATAAAGAGCCCCTTGCCCAAAGCCTTATTTTTCCTGTTTTCAAGTGCAAATCAGTTATGATACTGTAGCAAAAAAACATGTTTGGATTATTTTATCCTTAATAAATTTAATAATAACTAATGCATTTTTTGGTAAAAGATAATTGTACGTACCTCTAATTGCAAACATAATATTTTTTTGAATAAAGATAAAAGAGTAAAAACAATGTGTCATTTGCACAATAAATCACTTGTGTCTTTTTTAGTATAAATTTTTAATATTATCCTACGAGGTTTTCTCTCTCTTTTTTTTTTCAAATGACCTGTTAATTTTCCATGCTTTGCACTTTGCCACTCTTTCTCTTCCGCTAAATTCAATGTCTTTAATAGTCTATCTAACTAATACTCTTAATATTATAAGCTATTTTTGATATTCACGTTGTTGTTTTATTTTCAGAAATACCTTACGTACATTTTCTTTATCTAGTGTTGTACATAAGTTTTTACACCACATATTCTTTTATTTAAACCTCGTTTATTTTTGCTATTTAAAAATATTTAAAAAAAAAAAATTAAATTTTTTTATTTTTTTCTTTACTTTAAATAATTTTTTTGTATTTCTAGATCATTTTAATGTACTGATATCAAAAATAATAATAAAAAAAAATTTCAATGTATTTTTCAAATAAAAAATATTTTAAAAAACATCTATTATAGCACGCACAATCACTCCTTAATCAAGGTTGCTCTTAACTTGCTTACATCGAACAGCACGCATGCATTGAAAGCAAGATTGTACTTAATTTGGTAGCAAGTTTTAATCAATTAGTATCAGAAAATTAGTCAAATTACCTCTATATTTATTAAAGCGAGAAATTAAATTGAAATTCATGACACTTCTAATTTCTATTTTTAAATAAGAATCATTTGCATTGATTAATGAATTATTTGTTAATTACTAATGTCGAGTTACCAATGTTGCTATTTTGAAAAGGTTGAAAGAACTTGAAAAGATGGTGGCAGATACAGAGCGAGATCTTGAGCGTGAAAAGCGAGAGCATGAGCGCAAAGAGAGAGTGCTTGAGCGAGTGCTTGAGCTTGAAAAGCAAGAGGTTAAGCGACTGAGATCTTCTTTAACAGCATCAACTCCACAGCAAGGAATTGATTCACTTCCGAGAAGTTTGCCAGCACAATCTGATGATGAGATCAGTTTAATTATTTAAGTGAATTAGCTAAAATAAGTTCGTACTGGCAACAGTAATTTGTGCTTCATGTATTGAAAATATTGCATTGATGGCCCTCTTCTTACAGAGTCAATTCTTGTCTTGTTACTGTTAATGGAAGAGCCATAATCATCAAGTGCTTATGATGACCCATCCAGCTTCTTAGACTTGTTATTGTTCAGGTACTTATTTAAAAATTATGAAGTTTCTATGAGTTCACAAAATTATGATATTTAATATATCAATTTAAGAACTTGTAAACAGCGATCCATTTGTTCTTAAATGCTGGTTGTTGGCGTGAGTCGTTGACAAAGGATTTTTTTGAGAGATTATAGGGATTTTTTTTGGAGAATATAAAATGCAGTTGTGAAGGGATGGCTATTCATTCATTGTGTCGCACGTGTGCGGCGTCGCGGCGAAAATCTAAGTTTTTCCATTTTTAAAGAATGTAAATCTATTTTTATGTGGCAGATAATGGGAAGACAAGAAAATTCTTGTCTTTTTTTGGTAGAAAGTGGAATGGGAGTCGCCACCTAGTATTTTGGTCACTAGGAACCCTAACTGGTCTCGGAGATCGGGTATGGGGACTGGTTGCGTAAAGGGAAGGTATTAACACTCCAAATACGCCCTATCTAAGGTAAGCTGCATTGTTTTATTGTCTGATAAAAACTAAGGTGTTTTTGGGCTTCTAGTTGTTGGTCTGTCTATGGTTCAAGAAAAGTCCTCCTCGGTAAGAAGGTCTTTATCTTATCGGGTAAAAAACCTAACCGTTCTAATGTCTATACCAAAATAATATTTAGGAATACGTTTTACGTATAAATTCGTAATCCCAAATACTAAATGGAAACAAAAAGATTTTTTAGAATTTTTGAAATATTGACCTAGTTCTCATGACTGGAATAAATTGGTTATTGAAGCCAAAATGCATGTTAATATATATATATATTTTTGAAAATCTCCTTTGTTGTGTGAATATACGATGTTATAATATATATATTGGAGAGACTAGGCCGTATTTTAAAACAAAAACATTTTTGAATTTTTTTTTTTATGCTTTGACGAAAATCGAGTATTTTAACACTAAGTTTGTATTCTTACGGTATAAAAATACAACCCAATATTAATCTACTTTAATAAAAATATGCAGAAAAAATCAACAATATTTTTAGGGACTTTTTATAATTTTTTGAAAGCAAAAACATTTTTTATTCTGAGAATCTTTGATGTTTTGACGAAAACCGGGTATTTTTAACATTGGTTTTGTATCTTTACGGTATAAAAATACCAACCAACATTAACCTATTTTGACAAAAATATTCAGGGAAATCAATAATATTTTTTAAACAATATATACACACACACACACACACACACACACACACACACACACATATACACACATATATATTATAATATATTATAATTTATAATATACAATAATAAAAAAATTCGGGCTGGGCCGGCCCAAATAAATGGGTCGAACCCAACCCCACTGGAATTGGGCCGGGTAGATGGGCCAAACATCAGCCCAAAACAGGGTTGGGCCGATCTCGACCCGCAAGGAAATTTCCCTTTGGACTGGGCCAGACTCGGTCTGGCCCAAAAAATATAACAAAACTGGGCCGGAAACCCGACCCAGTGCAAAAACCCAACGGGGAAGGGAATTATTTTCCCTTCCCCTACCTCCTGCATGCAGAACGATTTTGCATACAGGAGGAAAACAAATATAATGGCAAACGAAAATGCAAGGGGAGAAGAATACCTGGCGCGGCGGAGGCGATGCTGCTGGTCGAACGTCCGTGTTGATGGTGCTGCAGCGGAGGTTGGTGGCTCAAAGCGACGGTTCCCAACGGTCCGGTAACCTCTCGGATCGTGCTCGGTCTTCGTTTTCTCTAAGCTCTCCCACGGCTTCTGTCCTCTTCCCCCTCCTCCCAGTTTTGTTTCTTTGAGTTTTAAGTGTTTATTCCTTTAGTTCAGTTGTTTCTCTCTCCTTCAGTTTCTCTCTCTCTCTTGGTCTCGATTTTTTCTTTTCTTTCTCCCTCTCGTGCTTCAGTTTCTTTCAATTGCGTCCCTGCCAATTTCGGTCTTCGCCCCCATAGTTGGCCGCGTTTTTCACCTTGGTCCTTGGCCTTTGATTGATGCAATTAAGCCCTCAATTGATCAATAAACTTCCAATTTCTTCAATTACGCCCCTGAATCAATTCAAAACAGCCCCCTCTATTTACCCGTGTTTTCCAAATTGGTCCCTGGTTTCGGATTTTCACAATTGAGCCCCTAATTGGCCATTAAACTTCAATATTTATGCAATTAAGCCCCTGATTTGACCTAATAAATTCCAAAAATATATATTTTGGCCCCAGAACTTAAATTTCTTCTAATTAAAGCCCAAATTGACTTAAAAATCAATTTTTCTTGCACTCAAATCCTTTATAAATTCAAATAAAATCCAATTAAGTCTATAAACATCCAAATTTGGGCTTTTCTCCTCAAAATTCAAATTTTCCTTCTCAACAGGGCTCTCATCCTTCAAGAATATACTGTCAAAAATCCAATCTTTGTATTTTTTAACCTCCTTGACCAATCTTCCGACCATTTTCTGAGCGCTTCTGCCTCCTGTTAGTTTTCTAACTTTCTTTGGCTATTTATTTTATTTTTTTTGTGGGCACCTAAAAATGGGTTACAACACATTGGATCCAAAGAAACTACATCATATTTACAACGGCGAAAGCCGAATGGGATGCTATTGCTGCAATATAGTTTGATGATGCTTGTTGCTACCCAATTTTTGACCCATGTTTTTGATATATTTTCAAAAAATCCAAAAATAGAGAAAAACAATGAAAATCCAAAAAATATGTTTTTTAATATATTCTCATCATTTTAACATTTTCAGCGTCGTCTAAAAAGAATTTAATTTTTATTTAAAGAATTTAATTTTTCAAAAGATTTTCAAACGCGTTTGACTTTTCACGCGTCATTTTTAAAATCATTGATTTTTCTCATTGAGTCGACGTTGATATTGCTCATTCTTTTAAAAAAATACAAAAAATAAGAAAAATCAAAATTTACAAAAAAAGAAAGAAGTTGAGGGACCAAGTTTGAAAACTTAGCAACATTCTGCCTATAAATACTGGTCTTTAACTCAAACAAAGGAGGGGGGGCAATTTTGACAACATCTACAAAATACAGAAAACCCTAAACCTATCTTCTCCCTATTTCTCCAAACAACCGCCGCCCCCCCCCCACACTAATTTTTTCTCCACCACAGACTCACAACCGCCTCTCTTCCTTGGCCACACCCAAACAGCAACACCCCCGGTTGGAAATTTTCTCATCTTCTCCCCCCTTGCCAAACGGTTCCCTCATTTTCCATCTTCTTCTCCTTAGCCGGAAAACACAGCCGAACAGCCCCCCCTGGTTCTGATTTTCTTCTCCAGTCTTCCACAGCAGCACCCGACCTCCTTCAACAGACCACCCGACAGACCCACAAGACAGTCCCATCTCTCTTCTTCATCGCCGGTGGCTCCAGCTCTGACCGAACCCAACCGCCGCTACCACCGACAGGAGGAAGACCAGCCAGCGGCACGCCCACAAATCGCGATCTATTCGCTCTTCCATCTCAACATCGACACCCATCTTCCTCTCCGCAGCAGCACCAGCGGCCGTAGGCTACAACAGCGACGGCCACCACAGACCCGACCACAGCACCGCCACCGAACACTCCTCAATCGGACCTGCAGCCAGAGGGAGGCCGATCCGAAACGGAGAAGAAGAAAGGAACCACAGACCAAAAAATAAATAAATTAAAAGCAGATTCTAAGACAAAAAAAAAAAAATCGACTGCCCTTGCTGTGTGTTTTTTATTTTGCAGGTGACAGATAGCAAGAGATTGAAGAGAGGAGGAAGCCATTACAGCTCCCTCACGTTGCTTGATTTTCGGGGCGGCGCCTGAGCCCACGCGCCGCCAGTCACGGCGGTGCGAGAGGTCCACGCGCCGCCAGTCACGGCGGGGCGTGAGGTCCACGCGCCGCCACTGTTCCCGCGCCCAAAAACTTTGCTGAACACTGTTCCGGCTGTTGAAGGCTATCCCTGTAATTTCTAGTTTGTTTTAGGGTTAATTTTTGTAATTTCAAATTGTTTAATGTAATATTTATGTAATTTTGAGTCTTCTTTTTTTTTAGTTTGTATTTTTTGGGTGTAAAAGAAAAGAAAAGAAAAAGAAAAAATATAGTAAAAGTGAATGTGGGTGTTTGTATGTTGTTTTATTTATTTGTATATATTTTTTTTAATGATAAAATTGCAAATATATTAAAGAAGAATTTAATATTTTGATCGTATCACGGTTAAGAATTATTAACTTATACGTAAGTGATATTTCTAATTTCCGATGAAAAGACAATTATTAAAACTTCTTTAACACATTAAATTTGCGAAGCAGCTTACCTCAGGTAGGGTGCGTTAGGGGTGTTAATACCTTCCTTAACCACAACCAGTCCCTTACCCGCGAATCTCTGACAAGACCAGTACATCGGGTTTCCTAGTAGCCCTCAATGAGTTACTAGGTGGCGACTCCAACGAACGAATTCAAAGCAAACGCAATAACATACGAGACGAAAAATCGTCAGCCGATGCCGCGCGCTGATTTTTTTTCGACGTGCGACAGCGCTGACACCTCACAAGCTTATGATCTCAAGAAGAACATGATGAGACTTAAAAAAGTTTGGAGGATAGACATACTACAACAATTTTCAATGTTTATGGAGAGAAATTGATTTTTGCTGCCGAAATCCATTGAAATGTGAGGTTGATTTACAAAGATATAATTCTATTTTATAGTAGTATAGAGTTTATACGTTCTTAGATGGACTAGATAATCGTATGAATACAATTCATTCAAAGACTACAATTCATTAAAAGAATATATACGTGGTCATGATCTGGTATTGCCACGGGTAAGTCTACCAAAAATCTATCTCAAGTACATTAGCTCCATCGATTACCATATATTGATCTTTGTGTCTAAGAAAACTATGGAGTAAATTATTAATATTAGATATTTGATTATGTTAACTGATGACTACTTTAATTCTTGACAACAATCTGGATGATGTTTCATCGCAATTTTCAACAAAAAATATAAAGGAGGAAGAAGAATATCGTGGGGCCATTGATATCTGAGAGGTAATGCAGACATGTCACCGTTAAGTTCCAATGAGGTATGATGCCAATTTCCTTTCTCGCTATCCTTTTCCTCAAGTAAACTGTCGAATGGTCACTGCCTTTTTACTGTTTGGATTCTATGGCTATAGAATCAAACTTTATTCCTCTATATTTTTTTTTCCTCTATATTTTTTTTTATTGGAGGTAGACTTTTAATAAAGATCCATATAATTTTTAGCTTGGTCTGTATTATTCCTTAAATAAAATACATTGTTCATTAGAAAATTACAACTATTTTGAAGGAGGTGAAAGAACTGAAAAGGATGGTAGCATGTAAAGACGAAGAGCTTGAGCGTAAAGAGCGAGAGCTTGAGCAGCTGAGGTCCTTTTTAGGTGCATCAACTCCATAGCATGGGATTCGTGCTCTTTAAGAAGGTTCACCAGCACGCACAAACTGATGATCAAGGGATTATTCAATCTTTATCAAATAATAAGATGAGTTTAGTCTTCAAATAAGAGTACTATGTCGTATCCGTAGTCAGAAAAAACACGAGCAAAACATTTGTGTTGTATCAGTTTTTTTTTAATGTGTTGAAATAATAATTTTTTATTTTTAAAATTTATTTTTGTTAATAATATATTAAAATATTGAAAAAATTAATTTCTAATTTTCCGGCTGCCCAGATCAGTAATGCTACGCACAAACTTGCTCAATGTTTTCAAACACTTTTTTTTTTTTACCTTACTTTGGAATGGCTGCATCTCAAGCAGCTCTCCTCTCACACACAGGTTTTTCCTGGAAAAATTATCAGGTCCAGGATGGGACGCTCTAGACAGAGAGGTGCCAAGAAGCAGAGCTTAATATGACAATCCATTAACATAAGAAAAGCCAGCCTCCTCTGATGCTTCACATGTCAATCCGTTTATTCAACTGGACAAGGTAAGCTGCCTTGTTTCTGATCTGCTATACATCTGGATAGATATATAGTAGATAAATATATAACTATGATTCTTGTTTCAATTTCAAAGCGTACTTCATCGTATTCATGCTAAGTTTCCATGACATTTGATGTGTCTATCAAGCCACCTTACAATGCCCATCACTCTCATTTTAATTGTTGATTTGTTACCATTGTCCTTGCATTGCTGCTATAACAGGCATGAAGCTCTTCTTGAAATCTTTTCGATGCGGAATTTTAATCAGGAACATTTTTCTTGAGTTGCCTTCTAACATGGTGCAGGCAAAGGATTCCGAGCTATACAAGCCAGTATAGATGGAGTCTTACACCTCACCAGGTGGGTTCTTGCAAAATTTTCAAGGTGCCTATTGAGTTGAATAGTTTTGAAAATGTTTTAAGAAATACTATTGATGATTGAACCAGATTCCATTGTCCATGTATCAGGGGCTTCATATCCTGCATAACACATCATCAGGTACATTTTCTCTGTTTTGAGGTTGCAGTATTGATAATACACCAATCCAAGGGTAACTGTGAGCTACAGATTCAAACCTTTCGGGAGTTCAGCACTCAAACATCATATTCCCAGAAATGAAGTCAAAAGATACTGCGTTGATGTTCAGTGTTCCTTCTCTAAAACAGAAAGCGAACTCTGTGTATGGAGAAAAGAAAATGCAATTAATTTAAAGTTTCTTCATCCTTGCAATCTGCATTCTTTATTATCTAGCATCTATTCTTTGTTTTGTGCCCAACCCCAATGCCCCTTTAAGAGTTTAAGAAAAGGAAACCAAACTCTGTCCACCGAGAAAATAAAAATAAAACTAATTTAAATCTTTTATTCCTTGCAAGCTGAATATCTCTTTAATATTTAGCATCTCTTGCTTGCTCTGTATCAAAGCAACCTAATTTTAAGATTTTTACTCAAATGTGTTGATTTGCGAAAGCTGATTGCCGGAGCTTTAGAATTATAGGCAACACATCTTGGAAGTTGCATCTATCTATTTTATGGCATTGCAACCCATACCTTCTTTTTGCTTGTAACAGCATTATGCAGCGATTCTTTTTTTTTTTGATACGCCAACTACAATCCACTGCAGAAGTAATTTCTCATAAGAATATTTTCACTCGCCCGCTGAAAATGTGCAAAGCAGCAAAGCCTTTGCCTATCTCTTGAGAATGAAAAGATATTGGATAAACCCATTGTTTTATTCACTGAGAGGATGACAATCGTTGATTAGGTTAAGATGCGAAATTCCACTGATGCAAGGCAGAAACTCGTTAGCAGTAAATGGTACGTAGTATCATATTCAAAACTTGGGCCGGGGATTTCAGTACTCTAACCTCATATTGATATTCAGAATTCCTTCTTTAAGTGTCAGAAAGCTATGTCTATTGTCTATCAGGCAACTAATTTAAAGTCTCTTGATTCAAGCAGCATCTCTTTATTACTATTTAGCATCTCTTCATTGCTGTGTACCCAAGCCAAGTACCAAATTCTTCCTTGTACATGTTGCTATGGTTTGTAAAAGCCGGCCAAGCAAGCTTTAAGTTAAAGAAGATTTATCCTAGAACTCACTTCCATATATTAATTTGTAATGCATTCCATACCTTTTCTTTGCTTGCTGTAATAACAATATGCAGCGACTCCTATTTTAGGACACCTTACTCGAAATCTAGTGCAGAATTCTTTTCTCATAAGAATCTCTTCACTATTCCTTTTAAGAGATTTTTTCAGAGATATCCATATTTACTTTTCATCTTACAAAACAGTTTCTTCTGGGTTCAATGACAGAACTAGTTTCCACTGTTGGGGAAAAGTTCTTAAAAAGACATTACTATCATTTTTATTGAATTCAAAGCATGACACCTGGATGATAATGGTTTCACGTGTGAAAAAAAATATTATTTTATTTTTTCTCATTTAATTCATATCATTAAATTCAAAACCAATGATTAAATTTAAAGTATGTTCAAGTTTTTTTTAAAAAATATGTGAGTATTCAAATTCAAAAATAGGAATGAGAAGGAAGAATTGGGAGTTTGATTAAAAATATATATATATATCTTGTCGACGTATCTTCACTCCCTTGAATGCATATTAATTGAACTTCACAATTTAGCGTTGCCTTGTTGTAAAAACATGTAGAATCCTTTCATTTTGCTGTGAAATAGTTGTTAACTTATTTTGGAAAATTGGGTGAACTTATTTTTATTTTTTTTTATCTTATAAATGATCAATGCTATACTCTCATCTCAATAGTTTGAAATTTATAGTTTTTTTAAAAAAAGTTTCAACCCCCCCCCTCCCCCCGCCCTAACTAACAAAACTTTTTTTAAAAAAACATTTTCTTACAAATCTCTTTCGCTTCCTCTCAATTATGTTAAGAAAACACTTAAAAACATTCCAAAAAAGAAAAACTCAAAAACCAAATGTAAATGCTAAGCTTTTTATTAATGGCTAAGTTAACATTGCTAATTTTAGAAACTAGAGGGACAATATTGGAAAAGTTTAAACTATAGGATTAGAAGAAAATGTTAATTAATCTATAAAGACAAAAATAAAATTTATCAAATAATATTTTTGAGCATCATATATGTCATTCAATGTTGATTTTAAGCCTCAATAAAGAAATTTTCCATTTTAAACCAAGTTGTGTGACTGATAAATCACCATTAGAGACATCTTGCTTGGAGATGGCACTAAAGGTCTACCTCTCCCTCCATACTAATATTCACATTTACCTAAGCTAATCTTCAATCCTCCATACTTAATTTTTACAAAAAAAAATTAGAATGCCTTACATGTATCTCATAAAATCAATCTTGAATGATACTAAGAAAACAATACAAAACTATACAATTATGTTGGATATAAATCGATAAATTATTGATATTTTTTTCAATTAAAATAATTTATCAACTCTAAAACCCATAAACATATCATATAAGAACTAAAAACAATCAATAACCAGTGTTGTTTTTTTTCTTTGTATTTTAACTTTTTTTGTTCTTTGGTTATTGATTTTTTTAGTTCTTATGTGATATATTTATGGGGTTTATAGTTGATAATTTATTTTAATTTGTCTTCTATATGGTTATTACAATATCAAAAAAATATCTCAGCATCGGATTGGTATCAAAACAATATCCTAGCATCGCGGTATGATTTATTTTTTAAAAATTTTATTTAAATAAAAAATAATTAAAAAAAACTAGGTTAATAAATTTTATGGAGTCAATGACTCGACTTACGAGTTTGACAAAGTAACCCTTGCGAGCTTGTGGGTTTAGCAAAATATTTTTTTTCCTCTAATTAAACATGATTACGTGATTGTTTATTTTTTTTTTATCATATAGTTAAAAAAATAGTTTTGGAAAACAATATGTTACTAAATTTTAGAAAGTTTATGGGTTTGTTGACAAGTATGACTAGTTAAATTTTTTTTCTTCTTCTTATAAATTTATTTTTTTTATTTTATCATTTAATATTGGATCAATTGAAAATTAGGTTTCATAATTTATTTTGTTTTGTTTTCTATAAGGTCATCATAATCTTAAAAACAAATCTCAATATTGATTTGACGATCGATTTTGCAATCATCTATTTTTGTTATTATATAGTTAAATAAATAATAATTTTAAAAAAACAAATTATTAATTTTAATGGAGTTCATTACTTGATTATTTAAGAAATTGTTGATGCCATATTCATGTCTTGTTGTTTTATTTTCAGAAAATCCATATGTAAAACTTCTTCATCCAGTGTTGCAGAGCTCTTACACTACGTGTCCTTTTATTTAAACAATGTTGCACTTAATTTACGTACATCGAACAACAATCAAATAAAACAACATTAGTGTACTTAATTTACTAGCAAACTTTTATCAATTAATATCAAGAAATTAGTCTCTCTATATATTTATATTTTGGAGTGAGGAATGAAATTGAAATTCAAGAGACTCCTAATTTTGAATTTTAAATAAGAATAAATTGCGTTTATTAATGAAATATCAACTAATTATTTAAAAAGGTGGACGTGGAAGAACTTAAAAAGGTGGTGGCAGCTAAAGAAAAAAAGCTTAAGCACAGAGGATTGTCGCTCTTCCAGGAGGCTCGCCAACACAAAAGTAATTATGATCAATGGAATAAGTTGTATCCATAATTATTTAAGTGAGTTAACTAAAACAAATTAGGACGTGCAAATCGCTAAATTTTTAATTTTTAAATCATTTTTATTCATTATTTAATTAATTATTTGGTTTAATGGCGCTAAAGCGTTAAGTTATGCTATGATATTAGTTTTTTTAATATAAAAAATTTAAATCATGTTGAGTTGATTGACCAGATTGAGTTAAATTTTTTAAAAAAATATTATATTTAAATTTTAAAATACGATTTGATTTTAAAATAAAATTAAGTTAATATTTTATTTATAAAAATATTGTGATAGAGAAATATTAAATGGACTTGAAGGTAACACGTAATTCTCATGTCATGGACTAACTTTTTATAAGAAAAAAATTACTTAATTATTTAAAACAATGAATCTGCTTCACTTCTCAAGATCATAATTGAACAAAAGGCGCTAAAGCCATAAATCAATGGGATGCCTTCACCTTTGTGCGCATCAAATGCCATTAAAAAAATTTTCTATTTCCATCAAGATTGCATGGTAAATTAGGAGACTAAAATAAAAAGAGCATAAAAGCTCCGATTTGAAGAAGAGCAAACAAGATAGCTAGCAGCAAGAAGATCAGTACTATTAACATGTAGGTATCTCAACAGAGTATTTGAAGATACCATTGCCGGATTTCTCTCTATGTGCAAGAAAGAGATTTCAGTAAACTAACAAAAAACTTCAGCTTTTGGCATATTAATCTTGAAATTCTTAGGAGAAAAGGCAAGGTAATTGTAAACAGGAACAAAATCATGCAGATTAAGCCAGAAAAAGAAGCAAATTTTCAATTCAATGCAATCGAAAAGCAAAATCCAGTCCCATAGAACTGAAAGTGCATATGAACTATGTACTGGCTTCAGCAAAAAGACTGGTGATTTGATCCAAAGTTATCATGTGCAGAACAATATACCTCTGTTCTTCAGGTATAGCAGCTTTACGTGAAGATCATCATCCATTGTATGGGAAGTGATGGAGGCACTCCTGGCCATTGGATTCTTTTTCATTTCGGCGTGTTTGAAAATGTGATTGTTGTTGCTTTTTAAAGTATTTTCACTCAAAAAAAAATGTCAATAATATATTTTTTATTTTTTAAAAATTATTTCTAAAATCAACACATGAAAATGATTGATAACATCAAAAACACATTAATTCAAAGCAAAAATAAAATCAAAATTTTTTAAAAATGTTTTTTAATAAAAGTACCAAACGCATTCTAAAATGTCAGTGCATAACCTGTCCTTGTTCGCTTCCTTGCAAGCTTGAATTAGATTCTTGTAATTTTTTATATTTTATATTTTGGTAATTAAAAAGAAGAAATATATATTTTTTTATATCTCACAGAGTTTTTTGGCGTTGCTCCCAAGAGTCCAATGAATAAAAATCTTTCCTTGAAAAAACAGAGTAAATCATATATTTCTTTGAAGAGATACTGTTGAAGGTTAGGTAAGTTGTCTTGTCGCACCATTGACTCGTGTTGCATGTTATCTTTTTTTTTTTTATCCTCGGTGTTTTGGTCAGCTTACGTACACCATAACTAATTTTAAGGTCTATTAAACATCCTGTAAACCTAGTAAGCAGGTAAGTTACTGCGGGGATAAGAGGCATGTTTCCTTTTTTGTTTTATCAGGATTTGAAGCAAAAAGTGAGAAGAAAACAGTAGCAGGTTGTCCCACATCGAACAAACCAAAGGCCATTCGATTATCTTCCCACTTGCTGTTCAGCATGTCTGATTAATAATGATAATTTAAAAAACATGTTATTTTAATATATTTTTAAATAAAAAATAATTGTTTATGATAACTTAATTAAAGTGAGCAGAGAAATCAAAAGGTGTAGGTATTTTTAACTTGTATCTTTTCACATTATCTTTAGTTCTTGATCGAAATTCAATTGTTCGAACTAGGTGTCCTGTCACGTCCAACTAACCATTAAAAAAAATATATATAGGTTAAAGAGAAACTGATGTCTCACAAAGTTTTTTGGCGTTGCTCCCAAAAGTATAATGAATAAAAATCTTTGCTTGAAAAAACATAGTAAATCACATGTCTTTGAAGAGATCCTGTTGGAGGGCCATATACTGTCGCACCATTGACTCGTGCTGCATGTTATCCGTTCTTTGTTTTATCAGGATTTGAAGCAAAAAGTGAGAAGAAAACAGCAGCAGATTGTCCCATATCGAACAACTAAATCTAAGGCCATTTGGTTATCTTCCCACTTGCAGTTCATCATGTCTGATTAATAATTATAATCTAAAAAACATATTATTTTAATATATTAATAATCAATTACCATTACCAAATGAATATTTCTTAATTTTACCCTATAGAAAAAGTCAATTATCATTCATTTAGAAATTTTGGTTTTTTAGATCAATGATTTCTTTCTTTGTAATATTCAAGTTTTTTTTTAAGTTATATTAATTTTTTATTTATGATTTTCATTTCTTTTACTACGTTTAGTTAACTTATATCATAATTATACTTTTATTTTGTTTATTTATGTTTTTTTTTTTCATTATGTTTAGTTAAATTAATTATGTCAACATGAAAAGATTTCACTAATAGAATTAGAATAAACATAATACAAATTTAATATGGACTTCAATACTTATATCCAAGATAAGTTTGTTATTAATATGTCTTATCTTTTTATCTTACTAATTCTTAATACATTGCTTGTTAAATGATTAATCTAGATTTGTGTTGTATAACACTTGGTACATCAAATGCTTGAGCCTTCATAATCTTCGGCCGACATCGTTGTTATGAAAGGAACTTGATTTATTGTTAATATAAGTTAGCAACATGAATGTCTGATGATGATATTTATAAGTATGGTGTTACAAAAATAAAATAATTAATATGATCATGTTAATAATTTATAATGAGTTTATACTTATTTCTAATACCATTGGTGGATCTTTTAATCTTGACATATATTTTTATCATTGTTTAATCCTCACATTAATCTCACATCTTAAAAAATCTTTTTAATTTTTAAATTAAAAATATATATTATTTATATAGTTGACCTTCTTGTGGTTCGATCCAGTTTTGCTGGGTTATTTATTACTTTGACATTCATGCACTTAGGATAAAACATCAATTCTTTAATCGTGCCGGATTTCTCTTTATGTGCAAGAAAGAGATTTCAGTAAACTAACAAAAACTTCATCTTTTGGCATATTAATCTTGAAATTCTTAGGGGAGAAGGCAAGGTAATTGTAAACAGGAACAAAATCATGCAGATTAAGCCAGAAAAAGAAGCAAATTTTCAATTCAATGCAATCCAAAAGCAAAATCCAGTCCCATAGAGCTGGAAGTGCATAAGAACGATGTACTGGCTTCAACAAAAAGACCAATGATTTGATCCAAAATTATAATGTGCAGAACAATATACCTCTGTTCTCCATTGTATGGGAAGGCTGGAAGTGATGGACGCACTCCCGGCCATTGGATTCCTTCTCATTTCCCTCTCTAAGCTGTCCTTGTTCGCTTCCTTATAAGCTTGAAGAAAAATGCAAAAAGGCCTCCTTCGTTGTTCATGTGAACAATGAAGGAGGCGAGTTTACACCAAAATTTTTAAATTTATTTACCAGCTATTTGACTGGCGCTTTATCATAGATTAATTTTTTTTCTTTAAAAAAATTATATACTAAAGCTTTTTCAATGTATTTTTGTATATATAAAAAAACATAAGTGTAAATAAAAAACGCTTACACATGGTAATGAAATTTTTTATTTATTCAAAAATAGATAGAAATAGACAAATATAAAATTGATTGAATAAAAAAATTATACAAGGTTATATTTATTAGAAATATTATTCAAAAATAAATATTTGTTATTTAAAACATAAAAACAATTATATATGAATTAAAATAATCTCTTTAAAAATTAAATGCATATAAAATAATAAAAAATAATGCTATTTAAATGAGGCTAAATAAAGGGAAGAAAAGAGAAGATGTGTTAATTTAAATATAAATTTAAAAATCATTCTGAAAAACATATATTAAGAAAAGGCATTAATTAAAAAAAACAACATTTAGAAAAAAAAAACAGAGAGAAGGAAAATACCAGGTATTGTCCCAGCGCTTGGCCCATTTAATAAAGTCTTTGCGTGTGGGCCTGCAATTTTCAACAAAAATAAAGGAGGAGGAATATCGTGAGGTTATTGATAGATATCTGAGAAATAATACAGTGTGGGCCTGTTAAGTCTTTGCGTGTGGGCCTGTTAAGTTCCACGGAGGTATGATGCCAATTTCCTTTCTCGCTATCCTTTTCCTGCACAAGTCAAGTAAAGTGTCGAATGGAACAGTGCAAAGCCAATTATTTATATGGTCAATGCCTTTTTACTGCACAAGTCTTTGTTTAACAGCAATGCATGACTATTTGTCAAGTCCGAGGCAATTACTGCACAAGTCTTTGTTTAACAGCAATGCATGACTATTTGTCAAGTCCGAGGCAACAAAGGCAACAATTATTGAAAAGTTTTTCTATGGTTGTTAGAAAAGTTCCTTTGAAAAATAATTCATAGTTAAAAGAAAATTTTAGTAAAGTACTCTCTCCCTCTCCAGATTCCTTCAAATCCACTTATCCAACATAAACCCATCTCAAGAACCTCCCATAAATCAAAAGAAACCCAA
This sequence comes from Populus alba, assembly GCF_005239225.2. Taxonomy (NCBI): domain Eukaryota; kingdom Viridiplantae; phylum Streptophyta; class Magnoliopsida; order Malpighiales; family Salicaceae; genus Populus; species Populus alba. The sequence continues at coordinate 1,784,466 of NC_133298.1, read as the reverse complement.
ATTTGATGAAACCATATCGCATTTAATCGATCACTGAGGGAGGAAGACTTCATGACGGTGATTTGATGTGGGTCACGGCAGTGGTTGTTCATTGTCTTCCTCCAACTGCACCTCTTATTGCCACTATTTTTGGTGGGTTTTAACGCTGGTCGTGGTGCCGAAGCTTCAGAATTGTGGTGGCTGTGCTTTTTCCAGAATTGCCGAAGGCTTCAGAATTGTTCCCTGTCTTCCTCCATCTGCACCTCTTCTTTTCTTATAGGAGTCTTTAATTTTCGCTGTTCATTTTAAGAGATTTTTTTCAAATATATCCACATTTACCTTTTCATCTTACAAAACTGTTTTTTCAAGGGTTCATAGAGAGAACTAGTTTCCACAGTTGGGGAAAAGATGACAATGCTTAAAAATTTGCCTGAAAAAGTCTTAAATTTATGGAACAATTGGGAGATTCGAGGAATGGTTTTGCTTAGTCTCTTACTACAAACCATCCTCATCATATTTGGGTCTCGGCGAAAGACCACCAGCAGAATCTGGATCAGGATTCTCGTTTGGTTTGCATACCTATCAGCAGACATGGTGGCAACTGTTGCACTGGGTACTCTAGCCAGGAGCCAAGGAGATTCATCAGGTGACGGTTCAAAAAAAGCAAACAATTCCATCCAGGCATTTTGGGCACCTTTTCTACTCCTGCACCTTGGTGGCCCAGACACAATCACTGCATACTCGATTGAAGATAACGAGTTGTGGTTAAGGCATTTACTTGGTCTTGTAGTCCAAGTCGGGGTGGCTTTTTATGTATTCACAAGGTCCTGGGGTAGCGGTATCCCCACATTCATAGCGATCCCAATGTTCGTTGTTGGCATTGCAAAGTACGTAGAGAGGACTTGGGTGCTCTGGTCTTCATGCTCCAAGAGTTTGAAAAACTCTTCTCTCTCAGATTTTTGGCGTTCTTTTGAACGTACGGAAATACAAGACCACCAACGAGCTTATCTTCTTGAAGCTTATGTTTTTTCTTATATATCCAAGTTCATGATGCAGGATCTTGTCCCTGGCATTGGTGAACTAATAAGAAGCCGGGAGCTGATTTCCAAAAATGAAGCAGGCGATGCCTTCAAGGTGGTAGAGGCTGAGCTTGGATTGATATATGATATGTTTTACACTAAAGCACCTCTGATTTACTCCCGTGCCGGAATCATTCTTCGTTGTATCAGCTCTCTGCTCTCTGTTACTGCGTTTATTACCTTCCAGGTCATGATTGACAAGCATGACTACTCAACGACCGACATTGCAATTACGTATTTATTGTTTGTGGCCGCAGTTTTTCTCGAGTTTTATGGTTTTTTATGCCTTGTTTTGTCTGACTGGACAATGATTTGGTTGATTGATAAAGGAGGGAACGCCCTGACTAATGCAACTTATTCTCTGATAAGGAAGTTAACTAGAAGCAAGAGGTGGTCGAGATCGATATCACAGTATAACCTGAGAAGCTCTTCAATTGAAAACAAGCCACTTAAATGTTTGGAATTGCTTGGAATGGATGAAATGATGAGGCAGATGCATGTGAATAGGAAATATTTGAATGAAGAACTGCAAGGTCTTATTTTCGAACATCTTCGAGAGAAAGCTTGGAAGATTAAGGAAGATTTGAATGTCTTTGATAAAAATGTCAGAAGTAAAATAATAGGTCAAAGGGGAGATGGTGTGCTAGAAAGAGAGGAACTGTTAAAGGAGTACAAGTGGTGCACGACTGAAGTAGAATTCAGTCGGAGCATTCTTGTATGGCATCTCGCAACAGATATTTGTTATCATGTTGATAAAGATGGAAGCAATGTCTCCAAAGCAGATGAAGCAAGCAGAAGCCTATCTGAATACATGATGTATCTTTTGGTGATAAGACCAAATATGCTCTCTAAAGGATTCGGTGATGATGAGGGATATCAACGTACCTTGCAAGAATTGCGAGAATTGCGGGGTCTAAAAGATCCTCAGTCTGATGATCTAAACTATGCTTTTGAGGTACATGAACGTACCTTGCAAGAATTGTGGGGTCTAAAAGATCGTGGTCCTGATGATGGGGAATATCAACGTGCCTTGCAAGCATGGCGCAACATTGAATCACGTGGTCCTGATGGTGGAGAGTTTCAAAGGCGGTGGAAAACAGAAAAGTCAGTGTTAATCGGTGTGGAAGTGCTCGCCAGGCAATTGCTTTTATTGGGACCTGAGAAGCGATGGTGGATGATAAGGGAAGTTTGGGTAGAAATAGTAGCATATGCAGCAGTTCAGTGTCCATGGAAAGAACATATTCATCAACTGAGAAGAGGTGGAGAGTTACTCAGTCATGTCTCCCTTCTCATGCTCCATCTTGGCTTGAGCGCACAGTACGAATATAAAGGATATTCATCTAAATATGAACTTGATGGATTGAAAGAGGTAAATATACCAAAAATCCTTCTCAAGTACATAGATAGATACTGTATTTTTTTAGGCGTCAGAATAAAATAACAAATCAGATTATTTCAATTTATACATGTTTTTTTTTAATTCATTATTTTGGAAATTCATAACTAATAGTAATTATATGTTTCCAGCAACATTTATTTAGGCGCCAGAATAAAATAACAAATCAGATTATTTCCATTTTAATGTCTTCGTTTTGTTTTTCTTCATTTTATTAATAAAGTGATTTTAATTGGATGTCATTTAATTTAAAACGGTTGGATGATGGTTAATATTAGATATTTTCTTTTTATTGATGCCTTCATGTCTAAGAAAATTTAAAATAAATGATTAATATTATATATTTTGCTTTTATTAATTGATAACCACTCCCAATTTCTGACAATAAATTGATTGATGTTTCACCGCAATCTTCAATGAAAACAAAAGGAGGACCTTGAAGAATATGAACAGGCTAGGAACAAATATTTGGAAGGTATTGCAGCTTTGGGTCCCGATGAGGTATGTTCTACTTCCATCTCAATACTTTAAAACCTTCCAGTTTACCCTATAGTTTTTTAAAATAGTTTTCATTTTTTTTTATTTTTTTAAATAACTATCAAAACTTTCAATTTTCCTAACATTTCTCTTTTACTTCCTTGCAAATACCCACTTTCATATACCCATAGATCGATGTTATTATTTGCATAAAAATACTTAAAAACATTTCCAAAAAATAAATTCAAGAACCATTTTTAAACCGCAAGCTTCTTAACGATTAAGGTAACATTGGTAATTTTAAAAACTAGAGGGATGATATTAAAAAAAATTAAGCTATATGAGTATAAGCATAACATTAATTAATCTATAGATAAAAAAATAAATTTTTTGTATATCATACATACATGTTATTCAATATATTGATTTTAAACCAAGTTATGTGAATAATAAAAATTCACTATTAGAGGCACCGTGCTTGGGGATGGCAATAAAGATTTATTTAACTTTCCCTTTTCAGGATTCCTTCTAAATTCCATACTTGCATTAACATCAATCGAAGCTAATTTTTAGTTTTTTCATACTTATCTTTATTGGATAAAGATTCAATAAAAAAGTCTATTGTCCATAAAAAAATCAAAACACTTTACACTTATCTCACAAAATTATTCTTAAATAATATATATAAGAATTAAATATACATGTAAATTCGAAAATGGAGATCCAATATATATATATATATATATATATATATATATATATATATAGGTCAGATATGTAATACTCTACCTATCTTTATATTCAAATTGTTTGATTGTATTACCTACCATGAGAAAAAAAAAAAGTACACCCATACATATCTCCTTTCAAACAATGGAAGGTAGAACTTTTACAAGTCAGTACAATTATCGTGTCCAGCTTTGTTGATTTTTTATACTTGATAAAATTAATTTTTTTTAGTAACAAACCAGACAGAAGGCACACAAGGTTTTCTCTCTCTCTTTTTTCCAAAGGAAACGACAAATGTATGACCTGTTAATTTTCCATGCTTTGCACTTTGCCACTCTTTCTCTTCTGCTAAATTCAATGTCCAAGGCCTTTAATAGTTTGTCGTCTAACTAATAATCTTATTATTATAAGCTATTTTTGATATTCACGTTGTGTTGCATAAGTTTTTACACCACACATTCTTTTATTTAAACAAGGTTGCACTTAATTTGCCTCCTTCGAACAGCATGCATGCATGCATATAAAACAAGATTAATGTACTTAATTACGTAGCAAGTTTTAATCAATTAATATCGGGAAATTAGTCAAATTACCTTTATATTTATTGAAACGAGAAATTAAATTAAATTCATGAGACTCCTAGTTTCTATTTTTAAATAAGAATAATTTGCATAGATTAATCAAATATTTGTTAATTACTCATATCGAGCTAACAATATTGCTATTTTAAAGGAGTTCAAAAAACTTCAAAAGACTGCAGTCCTTCAAAAGCGAGAGCTTGAGCGTCAATTGCGAGAGCTTGAGCGTCAAAATCGACAGCTTGAGTATCAAAATCGACAGCTTCAGCAACTAATATCTTTAACTGCATCTGCTCCACAACAAGGAATTGATTCACTTCCAAGAAGTTTGCTAGCACAAACTGATGATCAAGGGATTCATTGAAATAATGAGATCAGTTTAAGCATGGAATAAGAGTACTAGCTTTTGCTATGTTGTGTCCATAATTATTTAAGTGAATTAACTTAAATAAGTTCCTACTAGAAACAGTATTGTTGGGCTTCATTTTGCATGCATGTATTGAAAAAATTGCATTGATGGCTGTTAATTAGTGATTGTATTTAATTGTATTTATAATTTTTCTTTGCTTTAAATTGTTCAAGCTGTTGGGGGGACTGTCATCCCTTAGTCAACCTTTGAAATGTAATTACCGGGAGTTCAACTTACTAATTGCAGATTTGTGGAAGAGCCGCCACATCATCATGTGCTTATGATGACTCATTCAGCTTCTTAGACTAGCTAGTTCAGGTACTTGTTTAAAAATTGAGAAGTTTCTATGAGGTTAATATATCAATTTGGATATTTTTGAGAGATTATAGGGATTTTTTTGGAGAACAGAAAATGCAGTTGTGAAGGGATGGTTATTAATTCAATGGATCCAAAGTAACTGCATCATATTTACAACGACGAGACTTGGATAGCATCATAAGTAAGGAGGAAGCTCCCACTAAAAGCCCGGCGGCGACAAGCAGGGAGGAAGTTGTAGATGCAATTCTGTTCTACTATGAATCATATGTTATTGATGATATACGCTTTCAATTTCGCTGGAAAGAAACCAAGTCAGCGGTAGCTGGTGGGGATAGGCTCGCCAAGCAATTGCGTTTGCTGGGATTTAAGAAGCGATGGGAGATAATCCAAGAAGTTTGGATGGAAACGCAGCAGTTCATTGTCCATGGAAAGAACACGCTCAACAACTGAGAAGAGGTGGAGAGTTGCTCACCCGTGTCTGCTTTCTCCTTGGTTTGAGCGAACAGTATGAATACAATTCATTCAAAGACTACAATTCATTAAATGATTACATACGTGGTCATGATCTGGTATTGCCATGGGTAAGTCTACCAAAAATCTTTCTCAGGTACATTAGCTCCATCGATTACCATATTAGATATTTGATTATGTTAACTGATGACTACTTTAATTCTTGACAACAATTGTGAATGATGTTTCACCGCAATTTTCAACAAAAAATATAAAGGAGGAAGGAGAATATCATGGGGCCATTGATAGATATCTGAGAGGTAATGCAAACATGTCACTATTAAGTTCCAATGAGGTATGATGCCAATTTCCTTTCTCACTATCCTTTTCCTCAAGTAAAGTGTCGAATGGTCACTGCCTTTTTACTGTTTGGATTCTATGGCTATAGAATCAAACTTTTTTATGTTTATTGTTAGAAAAGTTCCTTTGAAAAATAATTCATAGTGAGAAGAAAATTTTAGTTTGGTTTTTAGTAAATAATTTTTTTTATTTGAAGTAGAAATACTTTTGAGAAGTTTGTAAAAATTTCAAAATTATATTATTATTTATTTATTATATCAAATTTTGATATCAATCTTTTGAATATTGTTATATATTTTATTTTGATTTTTAAAATCTTTCTTTTAGAATTTAATTTTATTTTATTTTTATACCAACTTTGTTTATTTTTATTGTTAGTTATTTTTTTAATTGAAATGTTTTGATTTTAATCTTTTATGATCATAAACATTTATTGATTTTAAACCAAGTTATATCTTTTAATTGAAATTAATTTTCAATCCTCTATATTTATTTTTATTGGAGGTAGACTTTTAATAAAGATCCATATAGTTTTTAGCAATAGAGGTCTGTATTATTCCTTAAATAAAAATACGTTGTTCATTAGAAAATTATATCTTAATGTATTTTTAAATAAAATATATTTTTTAAAAATATATTTCATCACAATACTAAATACTTAATTTTTAAAGCCATATTCATGTTCCTTTGCAGAGTTTTTACACCACACAAAGTTGCACCTAATTTGCGTACTTAATTTGCTAGCAAACGTTGATTGATTAACAATAGTTCCGTGCGTAGACTAATAAGAAATTACCTCTATATATTGGAATGAGAAAATTAACTTGGAATTCATAGGAATCCTAATTTCTATTTTCTGAATAAGAAAAAGTTCCAAAATTACAGAGTTCCAAAATTACAACTATTTTGAAGGAGGTGAAAGAACTGAAAAGGATGGTAGCATATAAAGACGAAGAGCTTGAGCGTAAAGGGCGAGAGCTTGAGCAGCTGAGGTCCTTTTTAGTTGCATCAACTCCATAGCATGGGATTCGTATTAAGAAATACCTACGTAAATATGAATAATATCTATACCTGCCAAGATTAGCAGAGGTCATATCCCGCTAATCTTGGATCACGGCTTCATAGCCTTAATAGTAGGAATAATTCAGGTTACGATTGTATATATATATTGCACTGTTTGATCAATGAAATACAACAAACCATTTATTTTTATTATGGTATCAGAGTAGTACCTAGGTATTTGACGCTTTCTACATCTCAATCGCCTTCAAAAAAACCTTGTCCAACCAAATACTTCCAGAAACCAAAAACAAGAATTCCAAAAATCTCAATTTGGATTCATCACATCCATACTTTGTTCATCAATCAGATCACCCCAGTCTCATGCTCGTTCCAATAAGGTTGAACGACACCAATTACCCATCTTGGAGTAAATCAATGATTCATGCTCTCACAGCCAAGAACAAAGTTGGCTTTATCAATGGAACCATTCAACCTCCTTCAGAAACTGAACAACCAACAGAGTATGCTCTCTGGAATCGATGCAACAGTATGATTTTATCATGGCTTGCTCACTCGGTGGAACATGATCTGGCCAAAGCAGTTGTCCATGCCAAGACTGTTCATCAAGTGTGGCAGGATTTTAAAGATCAGTTCTCACAAAAGAATGCTCCAACCATATATCAGATACAAAAATCCATCGCTTCTCTCTCACAATGCACAATGGCAGTTTCAGACTATTACAAGAAACTCAAAGATCTTTGGGATGAATTAGAAACACATCAAACCCCTGTCACATGTAACGAGATGAACGCACACAGTGCACAAAAGGAAGAAGATCGAATGATGCAATTTCTTATGGGTCTCAATGACAGTTACAATGGTGTTTGTAGCAACATACTTATGATGTCTCCATTACCTAATGTTCGTCAAGCCTATTCACTAGTCATTCAAGATGAGACTCAGTGACAGGTAACATCGGCATCAACAGGATCAACAGAGAATTTTTCTATGGCAGCTGCAATTCATAGCAGATCCAACAATATGTCAAATAATTCTACAAACAAACACTGTGAGCATTGTGACAGAAATGGTCACACAATTGAAGAATGTTGGACCCTTAAATTTCGTTGCAGCTATTATGACAGGAGAGGACACACTGAGGATCGCTGTAAATTTAAAAATGGGACATGGGTACCCAATGACACTTGAACTCAAGCCAGTAGACACAACCAGTCCAAGCAACAACGTCAAGGATAAAAAAGGAACACCAATCCGCGTGGGTTGTTTCCTGCTGCTAACGCAATAGACATAGCTCTAGTGCATAAGGGCCAGTCACATGGTTTTGGCGCACCAACCCAGCTAGCCTCTCAATCCAATCTCTTACATGAGATCTCTGCAGAGCAACTCCAGCAACTAGCACAAGCTGTTTCTATGATAAGTTCAACTCATTCCTCTAATAATAGCAATGCCTATGCTAATGCTGCAGGTTTGACTTCTTTTTTCAACCCTTCCATAAATTTTGTGTTCACCAAACCTTGGATTTTAGATAGTGGAGCTACTTATCACATCACTTATGACTCCACAATTTTCACTAAAGCTGAATCATCACAAATTCCAATTGTTAATTTACCCACGGGTTCTTATGCACCAATCACTTCCACTGGAACCATACCATTGAATTCAAATATCACATTAGACAAAGCTTTATGTGTTCCATCTTTTCGCCTAAATCTCATGTCTGTCAGCAAACTCACTCATTCTCTAAATTATTGTGCCATTTTATTCCCCACCTTTTGTGTCTTGCAGGACTTGGCTACGGGGAAGATGATTGGCTCGGGTAAACAGCGTGGTGGTCTCTATTACATGTCCCCATTAGAACAGACACCTGCCTCATATCAAGTTTCCCTCTCCTCTCATTTATGGCACATGCGACTTGGACATCCATCTCCTTCTCGTCTTAGACTAGCTTCTCCATTATTGCCTTCCAAAATTATTTCCTTTGATAATAATTGTAGTGTTTGTCCTATGGCCAAACAAACGAGACTGCCATTCCCACTCAATTTAATCTCCACTAAAGCTCCATTTGATTTGTTACATTGTGATATTTGGGGTCCACATAAAATTCCCACACATTCAGGAGCACGTTTTTTTCTTACCATTGTGGATGATTTCACTAGGTGCACATGGATATTTTTGATGCAACATAAATCTGAAACCCAACACCTCCTGAAATCTTTTGTCTTTTTTGCTCAAACTCAATTTCATGCCAACATTAAAACCATTCGGGTAGACAATGGATCAAAGTTTTTCGCCATGAGAGAATTTTTTCAGAATCATGGTATTGCATATCAGCGCACTTGTGTTTACACTCCTCAACAAAATGGAGTCGTAGAACGTAAGCATCGTCACATTCTAACCGTCGCACGTGCATTACTTTTTCAGTCTCATCTACCCCTTATTTTTTGGGGTGATTGTGTCTTGACCGTTGTCTATCTCATTAACCGATTACCCTCCCCGTTACTCTCAAATAAATCACCTTTTGAGTTCTTATACAATCGCCCCCCCTCGTTCGATCACTTAAGAGTATTTGGTTGCCTCTATTATGCAATTGTTGTCCATCCCATTCAAAAATTTGACCCTCGTGCCACACGTTGTGTCTTTGTTGGGTATCCCACTGGCCAAAAGGGTTACAGACCCTACAATTTGGAGACAAACAAATTCTTTGTCAGCCGCGATGTTCGTTTCTGTGAACATTCTTTCCCTTTCTCTCAGTTTCCTGCCTCATCTACCTCTCCTCCCCTTTCCTCTATTCTTTCGGACAACTGGACATCCACACCCGATATACCCAACCCACCAGTCCATCCATCTACCCAGACTGACAACCTACCGCCTGCACCTGATATAACCCCATCTCCTATCCCACCATCGTCTCCCACACACATCCCCTCACATGAGATGTCACCACCCATTACATCCACCCATTACTCCTCCTCGACAGTCCACTCGTGCTAAACATCCTTCGGCATGGCATGCAGACTACTACATGTCTAACCACGCCAATCACTCAACCTTACTGCCTCGTTCTGCATCAGGTACTCGATATCCTCTTTCTCATTTCCTTACCTACTCACGTTTATCTTCTACCCATTGTGCATTTCTTGCTAAGATTACAGGTCACACAAAACCTACATCCTATGCCCAGGCCATTCTTGACCCAAATTGGCGTCAAGCTATGACCGCAGAATTAGAAGCTCTGCAACACAATAACACTTGGAGTTTGGTTCCATTGCCCGTTGGTCATAAACCAATCGGTTGTAAATGGGTCTACAAAATCAAATACAGGTCTGACGCACTATTGAACGTTATAAGGCTTGGCTTGTTGCCAAAGGCTACACTCAAGTTGAGGGCATTGATTATAAAGAGACTTTCTCCCCTACTGCCAAACTCACTACAATACGTTGTCTTCTTGCTGTTGCTGGTGCTCATCATTGGTTCATCCACCAATTGGACGTGTAGAATGCGTTTCTACATGGCAATTTACATGAGGTGGTCTACATGCAGCCTCCCCTTGGTCTTCGCCGACAGGGGGAGAATGTTGTGTGTCAGCTTCATAAATCACTGTATGGCCTCAAACAAGCTTCCAAAAATTGGTTTTCCACCTTCTTAGATACCATTCAACAGGCCAGTTATCAATAGTCCAAAGCTGATTATTCTCTTTTTACCAAGGCTCAAGACACTTCATTTACTACAGTTCTGATCTACGTTGACGACATACTCCTCACAGGAAATAATCTTCAAGAAATGGAACGTCTCAAAAGGTTCCTTCTCAAACGCTTCCGCATCAAAGATCTCGGAGATTTGAAATATTTTTTGGGCATCGAATTCTCTCGTTCTAAGAAAGGCATCTTCATGTCTCAAAGAAAGTATGCACTCGATATTTTACAAGATTCAGGACTTCTAGTTGCACGTCTAAACAAGTTCCCCATGGAACAGAACTTGAAACTCACTCCCACAGATGGAAAATTACTGGATGATCCATCAAAATACAGGAGACTAGTTGGTTGATTGCTCTACCTTACTGTCACAAGGCCTGATATAGTCTATCCAGTTCGAACGTTAAGTGAATTCATACATCAACCCCGCAAAACTCATTGGGATGCTGCCATACGGGTCCTTAAATACATCAAAGGGACTCCAGGTCAGGGTTTGTTATTTTCTGCCACTAACAATCTTACATTAAATGCTTTTTGTGATTCAGATTGGGGAGGTTGTCGTGCAATAAGGAGATCAGTTACAGGATACTGCATTCTTCTTAGAAATTCACTCATCTCATGGAAATCCAAGAAACAAGCTAATGTTTCAAGGTCATCAGCAGAAGCTGAATATCGAGCCATGGCCAACACATCTTTGGAGCTGACTTGGTTACTCTTTATACTACAGGATTTAAAGATCCCACAAACAAATCCTGCTCCTTTATTCTATGATAATCAGGCAGCTTTACATATTGCAGCAAATCCTGTTTTTCATGAACGTACAAAGCATATCGAAATTGATTGTCATATAGTTCGAGAAAAACTACAAGCTGGAGTAATTAGTCCTTCATATGTACCTACACGCTTCCAATTGGCAGACATTTTTACAAAGGCATTGGAAAAGGATTAGTTTGTGACATTGCGCAATAAGTTGGGACGTCATGACATTCACTCTCCAACTTGAAGGGGAGTATTAAGAAATACCTATGTAAATATGAATAATATCTATACCTGCAAAGATTAGCAGAGGTCATATCCCGCTAATCTTGGATCACGGCTTCATAACCTTAATAGTAGGAATAATTCAGGTTACGATTGCATATATATATTGCACTCTTTGATCAATGAAATACAACAAACCATTCAGTAATTTATTTTTATTAATTCGTGCTCTTTAAGGAGGTTCACCAGCACGCACAAACTGATGATCAAGGGATTATCAATCTTTATCAAGAACAAGATTTTGTTATGTTGTATCCGTAGTCAGAAAAAACATGTGTTTATCGATTGAAGAATAAAAATACTAATTTATTAATATCATAATTGCTTCTGAAAATGAGAAATCTTTTTTTTTAATGTAAAAAAAAAAATTCACCATGATGGCAGTGTTTTTAAAACCTAAGATTCAGGTCTTTTGACTTAAATCTTCAAGCAATCTTCAAGCTTGAAATCCTAAAACAATCTTTAAATACTCCCTCTCCCTCTCCAGATTCCTTCAAATCCACTTATCCAACATAAACCCATTTCAAGAACCTCCCATAAATCAAAAGAAACCCAAATTTGATGAAACCAAATCGCATTTAATCGATCACTGAGGGAGGTAGACTTCATGACGGTGAGATCTGATGCGGGTATCGGCAGTGGTTGTTCACTGTCTTGCTCCATCTGCACCTCTTATTGCCACTATTTTTGGTGGGTTTTAACGCTGGTCGTGGTGCCGAGGCTTCAGAATTGTGGTGGCTGTGCTTTTTTTTCAGGGTGATTGAGCACGAAAGATGAGGGGAAGAGAAGGGATTTTTCTTTTAGAATGAAGGTTTTTTTTTTTTCCCCTAAAAAATAATCTTGAGAGGCGTTGAACGCTGTTTTTCATGTTCTCAAGGCATCTCAAGCAGCTCTCCTCTTACACAGGTTTTTCCTGGAAAAAGTATCAGGTCCAAGATGGGAGGCTCTAGACAGAGAGGTGCCAAGAAGCAGAGCTTAATATGACAATCCATTAACGTAAGAAAAGCCAGCCTCCTCTGATGCTTCACATGTCAATCCGTTTATTCAACTGGACAAGGTAAGCTGCCTTGTTTCTGATCTGCTAGACTTCTGGATAAATATATAACTATGATTCTTGTTTCAATTTCAAAGAGTACTTCATCGTATTCATGCAATTAAGTTTCCATGAAATTTGACGTGTCTATCAAGCCACCTTACAATGCTCATCACTCTCATTTTAATTGTTGATTTGGTACCATTGTCCTTGCATTGCTGCTATAACAGGCATGAAGCTCTTCTTGAAATCTTTTTGATGCGAAATTTTAATCTTTTCTTGAGTTGCCTTCTAACATGGTACAGGCAAAGGATTCCGAGTTATACAAGCCAGTATTGATGGAGTCTTACACCTCACCGGGTGGGTTCTTACAAAATTTTCAATGTGCCTATTGAGTTGAATAATTTCTGGGAATAGTTTTGATGATTGAACCAGATTCCATTGTTCATGTATCAGGGGCTTCATATCCTGCATTAGTTTTCTGGTTTGAATTGCTAGTAGTCGCATTGAAGTTCGAGAGTAGTCTCACAAATCATCAGGTACATTTTCTCTGTTTAGAGGTTGCAGTATTGATAACACACCAATCCAAGGGTAAATGTGAGCTACAGATTCAAACCTTTCGGGAGTTCAGTGCTCGAACATCATATTCCCAGAAATGATGTCAGAAGATACGACTCATCACTGCATTCTAAAGCTGATTGCAGGAGCTTTAGAATTATAGGCAATACATCTTGGTCAAAGGGGAGATGGTGTGCTAGAAAGAGAGGGACTGTAACGGGACTACAAGGGGTGCACGACTGACATAGAATTCAGTCGGAGCATTCTTGTATGGCATCTCGCAACAAAGATTTGTTATCTTCTTGATAAAGATGGAAGTATTGTCTCCAAAGAATATAAAACAAGCAGATGTCTATCTGAATACATGATGTATCTTTTGGTGATGAGACCAAATATGCTTTTTAAAGGAATCGGTGATGAGGGATAGCTAATTTTCAATCCTCCATACTTTTTTTTTTTCAGTCCTCCATAATTAATTTTTTCAAAAAAATTAAAATGCCTTACATGTATCTCATAAAATCAATCTTGAATGATACTAAGAAAACAATACAAAAACTGTACAATTATGTTGGATATAAATCGATAAATTATTGATATTTTTTCAATTAAAATAATTTATCAACTCTAAAATCCATAAAGTTAATAATTTTTTCTTATATGGTTATTAAAATATTAAAAAAATTTCTCAACATCAAATTGATATCAAAAATAATAACCTAGCATCGCGGTATAATCTATTTTTAAAAAATTTTAGTTAAATAAAAAATAATTTTAAAAAATTAGATTAATATATTTTATGGAGTTATTGACTCGATTTGGGAGTTAATCCTGATTGATAACTAAAATACGATTGTTTGTTGTTAAGAATAGTAATTAAACAGGGCTGGTATTATACAACTGTAGCAGGGCGACTGTCGGTGGTCGATTCCATCTTCCGAGGTGTAACGTTGTTGTTCTATTTGCTAATCCTGTCCATATTTATTATTCTATATTTTATTTAAAAAATGGGGGGAAAATATTGTATATTCACTGTGTAAATAAATTTATTGCTTTGTAGACATAAATAATTGTTTATACTATATACAGCATTGTAGCATTTGTGACTTGTGAGAGGTGTGTTTTTTTTTTTTAGTTCACAAGTATTGCTAGGTTGTTCGGTCTTGTTGCCACTACATGGGGTTGGGTCTGCGGCTAGCAGAACCCATTAAATGACGTTGGATCTGTTCTTAGGAGGACAAATCAATGCTGGGTCATGCCCCAGCACTTAAATTTTTTTTTTTCTCTTATTTGTTTTTCATATTGTAACAAAGAAATAAAATAATGAGAGTTTTATTATATTGTGTAAAAGTTAGGTGAGGATAATTTTTTTTTTATTTTAAGTTGTGTTAAATTTTCTTATAAAAACATGTTTGTTGAATTCATTTAGTAATATTATTTTTAAAAAGAAATCTTGGTAATTGTATTATGTTATTTTTATTATTTTAGCTTAGAGTAAATGATTTTATATATTTTAACAAACTTTATTAATACTCAAAAAATAGTTAAATAGTGGCATAAAAAATTTATATGTGCATTTTCTTAATACATGTCTCATATATAATAGCAATGAATTCTTTAAAATAAAAAACATTAAAAAATATATAATTATAATATTAAAATTGATGGAGCTCTAAATAAATTTTTTATTCACATTATATACTTTATTTATTTGTATTATATTAGAGAATTTGTTAACAATAAAAACAATTACAAAATAATTTCATAAATATTATAATATAATATTATTTTAGGTAATATTATCATGATATTGGATCTGTGGATTAGTAGTCAGACCCATATTTATTAGGTTTTATTGCCTTGCAGGACCAAAGATAGTAGGTCCTGTACCCAATTAGGAGTGCCCAACAACATTAGGCAATGGTGGGCAGATGACCCAGTAGTAGTGGGCATTTCTGTCAGTAGGATTTAATAGCGCACGACCCAGCAAAAGTGGGTTCTATTGCCAGTAGAACCCAATAGCATTGGCTAGATCTGTTTCATTCAAAAATTGAGCTTGTAATTGGCTTGGAGTAAACAAGTTGACCTGCCAAGGTTAACTCAAAACTCAGTTGACTCGGTAAAAAACCTAATAGATTTTTTTTTCAAATGTGTTTTTTTTCATACCCAAAGACCCCTCTTTTTTCATAGTTCTTAGTTGGTTACTAACTCATTTCAAAATTCACTATATAAATACTCGAAGAATGTTTAATTTTTTTCAATGTGGAATTTGAAACTTTTAATATATATATTTTCTTAATGTAAGATAAAAAAAATTTTGGTTTAAATACTTCAACTTAGAAAAATAATATAGTATATTTTTCAATGTGGAATAAAAAAAGCTTTTTAAAATAATATTTTAAATTTAATTTATGGATTGTTTCTTTATTTTTTTATATAAAATATTAAAACCTCAAATATTTTATTTAATTTTCCTGAGTTGATCTAAGTAAATTATTGTAAACTGACCCTTGACCGAAGTTCAATCCTCAAGTCTGGTTTGATAATAGTTGGTTTTAAAATATAACTTTAACAAATACAATTGAAAGAAAATAATGTGATGATCGGTTAAAAAACTAAAATCTAAAAAAATAAACAAGAATTTTTTTTATTTATTTTATTCAGGATTTTAAAAAAAAATATTGATTTTTTTTGTTATATGTTTAATTTTGAGAATGATTTATTTTGTTATGCGGTTGTAAATTATAACGATGTTGTTGCTTTAATTCTGCGCAACAGTGAATCACGTGGTTATGATGATATAGAGTTTCAAAGCGTCTGGAAAGCAAAAAAGTCAGTGGCACGTGGTGTGGCTGTGCTCGCCAGGCAATTGCTTTTATTGTCGCTGGAGAAGCGACGGGAGATGATAAAGGAGATGACAAAATTACTGCAATGACATATACGGGTATAGGGGTAAAAGAGTGACACTCTTACCCTGTTTTTCACTGTCCAACACTGTATTAGTCCTATCTCTTTAAAATAAATTATTATCCATAGGCCTAGGTACTGAGAAATTGACGTTTCTGTATTTTTCATAATATTTTCAAATAAAGTGTTTCTTTTTAATTATTAATATAGATATTCTGACCGCTCTTGCTCACATTGACTAATTTCATGAGTTATGAATTTAACGATTATGTAAATCTCCAATAATCTTGAGATTTATGAGACTCGAGCTAGTAATATCTGAAGTAGGGGTGAGTATTTTCGGTTCGGTTCGGTTTTGAACTGAAAAAAACAACCAAACCGGTTCTCTTTTTTTTAAAAAAAAAAAACCGAAACCGAACCGAAACCGAGTCAAACCGACAGGTTTCGGTCCGGTCCGGTTCGGTTTTTTATTTCAAAAAACCGAGACAACCTATACACAAAGTCACAAACGAATTAAAACCCAAAAATCAACACCATTGATTTCATTCCAAATCCAAAACTCTGCTATAAATCAAAACCCAAAATTTCTTGTAAAATAAACATGGTTTTTCCTATATTTTTCAAATACCCAAATGCCAAAAATCAAAACCCGATTTTTTAAAATCAAAATCTCAAATCTTTTTATACAAATAAATCTTATCTTCCCTGCAATTAAAAGAAAATCCAGAAGCTAAAAAAAAAATCAATGTTTTTATAGTTTGTTAGCAAAAAATGTGATATAGACGTCATTACAAATAAATCATGTTAGTATTTTTATATTCGTTTTCCTATGACCTTTTCCAAACTCTCAATCTTTTCGTTTGGAGCATGCATCACGTGGCTTAGAAACTGCCAGCGGAGGCCGAGGAACTCCATTGTTGAAGCTCTGTGCCAAACCTTGAGTATTGTTGCCTTAACTTGGAAAGAAAGAGTTGTGATACCCAGATGAAGCAAAGTGAGAGGGGGAGGGGGAGGGGAGAGGGGGCTACTGGGAGGGAGATGGAGAGAAAACGTGAGAGGGGGCTAGAGTTGGAGAGAAAGAGTGAGAGGAGGGAATAATTTTTCTATTTATATTGTTTTTTTTTTTTTACCGGTTCGGTTCGGTCCGGGTTAACCGGTTCCTGTATTACAAAACCGAAAACCGAACCGAACCGGGATTTTTCCTAACTATTCTAATCGGTTTAATCGGTTTTTTTTTTTGGTTCGGTTTTTTCGGTTTATTCGGTTTTCCGGTTTTTTTGCACACCCCTAATCTGAAGAATAAACTCAAGATCTGATCAATTAAAATAATTCATTCAGAGTTAAATAAAATATTTTTTTCTTTTTAGATTAATGTAAATATCCGGATGAGCTTATATGTATTTTAACTAATCTTATAAATTTTTAATAGTGTTAAGATTTATAATATTTTAATTAGTTATTTTTAAAAAAGTAAATCTAGAATGTAAAAATGTTTTTTTCTTTTTTTAGATTAATGTAAATATCTGGATGAGCTTATATATATTTTAACTAATCTTATAAATTTTTAATAGTGTTAAGATTTATAATATTTTAATTAGTTATTTTTAAAAAGAAAATCTAGAATGTAAATAACTAATACTTTCAAGTTAAATAAAGTGTTTTTTAAATATTATAAAAGTTGATATCTCTTATCAAATCTTGGGTAATTAAGTTTGCATGACATTTGATGTGAATACCAGGTGACCTTACAATGACCATCACTGTCATTTAAATTGTTGATTCGGTACCATTGTCCTTGCATTGATGCTACGACAGATACGAAGCTCTTGATATTTTCTTAATGCAGAATTTTTTTTAGTTACAATCATGTAAAAAAAACAGTATCTATTAGCTATAGTTGTAATCTCAATTAAATATAATGTTGACACAAACTAGTCCTTGCTGATTTAAAAATGAAACAAAGAATTGGTTGAATTTATGCGTTTTGCTTTAATTTGAAGATCATCTGCAAATTTGTAATAAATTCGAAGAGTAAAATTTACTGTTTTCTATATATATAAAGAAAAAGAAATATTGTGATTAATTCTTGTTAGGTGCTTTAGGAAAAAGGAACATCTTATTCCCAGAAATGAAGTTCAGTGTTCATGAATGTTCAGAGTTCCAACCCTTAAAAGAGAACGCGAACTCTGTCTATGAAGAAAAGAAAACGCAATTAATTTAAAGTTTCTTCATCCTTGTATACTGCTTTCTTTAGTGCCAGGGAAGGAGTGGAATACTCACCAGCAAAAAACAAAATAATAATAATAATAATAATAAAAAAAGTGGAATAGAAGGGAATAGCTTGTAATTAATTATTTGCCAGCAGAGATGGCTTGGGGAGACACTAGAGATAGGACGAGAAATGAGAGACGAGGCGGCTGGTTGGGGCGGCTACCTTTTGGTTTGGTGTAGGGTTTGGAAGAAAATCTAGTATTTATAATCGTTTTTTAAGAGCTGGTTGCACCGTGCGGTCTCGTCTGGTTCATCAGGTTTTAGAATTTTGAAATTAAAACCAAACCGTACTCGGTTTTTTGAGTTTTCTAACTGGTTAATTATTTTTTTCCCAGCTTTGATTTTTTCAAATTAATTTTTTTTAGTTTTTTCAATTTAATCGATTTTTTACTTTTTTTTCTCACCCCTGTCATACTAACTAATCATTAGTATTGGATGGAATTTTACATAAAAAATCATTTTACTAAATGCTTATTTGTTTTTATGTTGCAAAATGTGTTTTTATATTTTTTTTCATTTTAAATTAATATTTTTGGTATTTTTAAATTGGTTTAATATATTATGTAAAAAATAAATTAAAAAAAATAAAAAATATTACTTTAATATATTTTTAAATTAAACACACTTTAAAAATTAACTATTATTGTAATCCTAGACATGCTATAAATTGTTTTCCGACTACTTTAACTGGCAGTATTTTTGGGTAAGGTATCGACAAATATAAAATACTGAAGAATGTATCATATCAAGTGAAAGAAAAGAAAAGAAAAGAAAAGGCTATCCATTAAATTAGTACCTTCCTTTCTTCTTTTTCTTTTTAATATAAAACTAAAAACAGATCAAATTCCACTAGTGCAAGGCAGAAACTTATTAGTAGTAAATGGTAGTCACATGTTCAAACATCATATTGATATTCAGAATTCCTTCTTCGAGTGTCCAGAAAGCGATGCCTATTGTCTATCAAGAAAAGAAAAGGGGGGAAAGCGACTAATTTAAAGTCTCTTCATTCTTGCAGCATCTCTTTCTTACTATTTAGCATCTCTTCTTTGCTTAATTTGTACCAAATTCTTACGTGTTGGCAAAAGCTTGCATTCCCAGCTTTTGCAAACCATAGGTACCAGCAGAAGC
The DNA here is from genome assembly GCF_005239225.2 of Populus alba. Classification (NCBI taxonomy): domain Eukaryota; kingdom Viridiplantae; phylum Streptophyta; class Magnoliopsida; order Malpighiales; family Salicaceae; genus Populus; species Populus alba. The sequence continues at coordinate 1,765,041 of NC_133298.1, read as the reverse complement.
CTTAAGTTAAAGGGCGCCATAAATATCTTCTTGATGGCAAGTAGACAGGCTGCGAGCAGTGCAAGGACAATGCGAGTAAAGGCTTTCAAAGGAAGGTAGGTGGGTGGGTGAGAGAGAGACTTTAAAGTCTCTTCATTCTTGTTCTGCTCCTTCAAACATTAAACCTCATGGCTGCACCATGAAGTGGAGAACAGTACTGGCCAACAAGTGGTCCATCTATATTAAATAGTATTGATTATTTGTCCATCTAACCAGTCAAATCAAGGAACACTTAATATGTATGGAGCACTTCCTCACTCTTCACCAAGGACTTGGTTTCATGCAGAACCCATGTTGTTTCCACCCTTGTTCTGCAACTCCTTCAACCATCTGCCACAGATGGCATTGTACCTTTTTCAGTAAAAATGCCTACGCCCTTTGTCATTGGATGGTTGCATAATCCTTCCTAAGAGAGTTTTTCGAAGATATCCCCATTTACCTTTTCATCTTACAAAACAGTTTTTTCAAGGGTTCATCAAGAGAAGTAGTTTCCACAGTTGGGGAGAAGATGACAATGCTTAAAAAATTGCCTGAAGAAGTCTTAAATTTATGGAACAATTGGGAGATTCGAGGAATGGTTTTGCTTAGTCTCTTACTACAATTGGAAGATGAATCTGTGTTTTTCTGTGTCTTAAATGATGATCATCAAGTTTCAAGAACAAAAGGCTACAATTTTTTCTTACAGCAACTGAAGTTTCAGAAGTGATTCTCTCCTTTATTTATTCAAATTTGAGATTGGATAGCCCTAATCCCCCCCTTCCCTTCCTATTTCTAATACAAACACTATCAACACTGAAAATTTGACAGAAAATAAAAACAGTCAAAAGAGTTGCTGCAAATTATTCCATAAATAGATTCCAGGTAGCATTCATCTTTGAGATCCCAAGTTCTTTAACCCGTGTGATCTTCGACTTCAGAATCCGGACCGCATCTTATCCCACATTTGATATCACAGCGGCGCAAAAGTCTTGTGTTTGATTGAACGCAGCCGGTGGTACATGCGTCATCGCAATCAGAAGCATCAGACGCTACGTTCTCAAAATGAGAAGCGACCATGCTCACAATCAACACTGCAACCAATATTTTCCTCATCATTGTCCTCAATCTCTCTCTCTCTCTCTTCTCTCTATGTTTGCTTTGTGACCCCCTTCCCCTCATTTCTTTTTTTTAGATGTCGTGTTAGATATTTTAGAGTTTCGTAATATTAAAAAATATTAAAAAAGTATTAATAAAATAATATAGTTTGAATACGATTGTTATTAAGAATAGTACTTAAACACAAGCTTTAATTAAAAGTTTTGTATTTTTGAATCTTATCTTTTAATCTTTAAATTTTATAAAAAGTTTTAATTGATTTGTGTATAGGTTAATTAATTTAAAAAATATATTTATTAAATAATATATTATTTAATAAATATATTTTTTAAATTAATTAACCTATACACAAATCAATTAAAACTTTTATAAAATTTAAAGAATGCAATTATTATTCTAAATAACAATTATGAATAAAAAAAATTCTAAGACATAAAACTATGCTATTTTATAGATATTTTTTTTTAACATGTATTATTATCTCAAATTCTCTACCCTTGTTTTAAAACAATTATGAATAAAAAAATATTCTAAGACATAAAAAATATTTTTTTTTAGAAAAAATCCTTCATCTATCCCTTTTTTTTTTAATTAAATCAGCCATCTATGTTGAATGCTTACGCTGACAAGAGACCAAGAATAAGGTTTGACTGATACACTGTTATCGAGGGCAGCTGGAATTTTACAACTGTAGCAGTGCGACTATCGGTGGTCGATTCTAAGTGTATTTGGCATTGTAGTGAAAAAACATTTTTTAAATAATTTAAAATTTTGTTTTTGTTTTAAGTTAATATGTTTTTATGTTTCAAATTATTTTGATGTGCAAATATCAAAAATAATTTTTAAAAAATAAAAAAATATTTTTTAGCATGCTTTTATAAGCGAAAAAACACTTTGAAAAACAACAACAACCACACTCCAAACACGCTCGGTCCATCTACGAGGTGTTATTTTCGAAGTGATTTTCCTAATTTATTTATAGTTTGTCTTTAATAAAATATATTTTTTGAAAATAAAATATATTTTATTTTTAAATGATTTTATTAACACTTATAATTTTTTTTATTCAATCAATTTAATATTTTATTTTTTAAGATTTAATGTCTTGATTTACATTTGTCTTAAGTTTTTTAAATTTTGTTTTTAAGTGTTGTTAATAATTTTTTATTGATTTATTAACATACATAATTCTTAGTTTATTTAATTATATAAAATACATAAATTTTTTTATTTGTTATATTTTTTTAACAATCAAAATACATTGAAAAAAAATCTACATAAATAATTTTTATGAAAAATAAAAAAATTTAACCCATAACAAAGCACAAGTCATGTGGCGTGTTTAGATCACTTAATGCAATGTTTGAGATTACGTTTTGGAAATATTGTTGAAAAAAATTGATTTTATTTTTACTTAAAATTAATATATTTTCTATGTTTTTAGATTATTTTCATGTACTTATGTAAAAAATAATATAAAAAAATAAAAAAAATTATTTTAATATTTTCTAAAATAAAAAACATTTTAGAAAGTAACATCCACCACACTTTTAAACACTCATGCCATCAAGCAGTAGCACAGCCTTTTAAGAACTTTTTGACGATGCCAGGCGCTGCCCATATTTGGAAGCTTGTTCTGCCCATGGGCCTGTCAATCCATTTTACACCTCTGCCATAATAGCTCGAAAGGTTAATGGAGTTTTTGGAACTGGCTGGTTTGCGCTAAAGCCACCATTGGAGTTTGAACCATTGACTTGACGTTCAGCAGATGATTTGGTTGCATAGATACTCACGGTCGTCCTGTCCTGTATGAATGGGATGGAACAGTGTGTTCGTCCCTTGTTTGCTGTGGACCGAAACTCAGCATTCATAGTTTTTTGTTTTTCCAAGACAAAACACAATATTCATAGTTTTTTGTTTTTTGGTAAATGCCCTTTGAACATCCTCTTTAAGCTCCATGAAACGTGTCTTCTTGATTCTTTGTTCATCTGGGGTGCCCTTTTCATGGTAAAACAAATCAGGAAGGTCATCCTCCATGAACTTATCGAGCACTTCGGAGCAATTGGGGAAGTATCGTCGGCCCATTTCAACTGCCATCATGACAAACACAGCTAATATGAGAATAATTGCAAAAACTAAATAGTTTGTATTTTCTATGCCACAAGTGATATTTGATTTGCTCAATTTTGCAATTTCATGGGAATTCAATTGAGTCAATTAGATTAAAATATTCTAAGACCCTCGTAATGATAACACATTATAACATGTCCTGATGCTGGTTCCTGAAACAGAAGGATTCATAGTTTCCATGTACCTGTTTTCGTTAGGGCTTCCATCCTAGAACGAAGTCTTATGTTCTGCGTTATTGGTGTCTCATCTAGGTCAACCTCCCTCAAATCCTGTTAGAACCTTTTGATGCACCAAGACCGGCAAATTCTGGTGTTGTTGCAGCATGTCCAATGTCCATGGCTAGCTTGACTTCAGTAGGGAAGAATAATCTTGCAAATGCCACTGTGATGTACACCACAACACTTGATCATACATTTAATTAGAAGCGATGATAGATATCCATTTGAATCAATCAAGATCATAATTGAACAAAAGGCGCTAAAGCCATAAATCAATGGGATGCCTTCACCTTTGTGCGCATCAGATGCCATATAGAAAATCTCTGTTTTCATCAAGATTGCTTGGTAGATTATGAGACTAAAATAGAAAGAGCATAAAAGCTCCTATTTGGAGAAGAGTAGACAGGATAGCTAGCAGGACACCCCTAGCACCCAAACCAAGGAATTTAAAGCTCGGATAGAGCAGCAAGAAGATCAGTAATGTTAATATGTAGGTATCTCAACAAAGTATTTGAAAATATCATTGCCGGATTTATCTCTATGTGCAAGAAAGAGATTTCAGTAAACTAACAAAAAACTTCAGCTTTTGGCATATTAATCTTGAAATTCTTAGGGGAAAAGACAAGTTAATTGTAAACAGGAACACAATTATGCAGATTAAGCCAGAAAGAGAAGCAAATTTTCAATTCAATGCAATTCAAAAGCCAAATCCAGTCCCATAGAGCTCAAAGTGCATGTGAACGATGCACTGGCTTCAGCAAAAAGACTAGCGATTCGATCCAAAATTATCATGTGCAGAACAATATACCTTTGTTCTCCAGGTATAGCAGCTTTCCATTGTTCTCCCTGTTATATTTATTAGAAATATAATTCAAAAATAAATATTTGTTATTTAAAACATAAAAACAATTATATATGAATTAAAATAATCTCTTTAAAAATTAAATGCATATAAAATAATAAAAAATAATTGCTATTTAAATGAGGCTAAATAAAGGGAAGAAAAGAGAAGATGTGTTAATTTAAATATAAATTTAAAAATAATTCTTAAAAAACATATATTAAGAAAAGGCATTAATTAAAAAAAACAACATTTAGAAAAAAGAAAAAAAAAAGAAAAAAAAAAAAAAGAAGGAAAAGACCAGGTATTGTCCCAGCACTTGGCCCATTTAATAAAGTCTTTGCGTGTGGGACTGCGATTTTCAACAAAAATAATAGATATCTGAGAAATAATACAGACATGTCCTGTTAAGTTCCACGGAGGTATGATGCCAGTGTCCTTTCTCGCTGTCCTTTTCCTGCACAAGTCAAGTAAAGCGTGGAATGGAACAGTGCAAAGCCAATTATTTATATGTTCAATGCCTTTTTACTGCACAAGTCTTTGCTTAACAGCAATGCATGACTATTTGTCAGGCATCAATTATTGAAAAGTTTTTCTATGGTTGTTAGAAAAGTTTCTTTGAAAAATAATTCATAGTTAAAAGAAAATTTAAGTGAAGTACTCTCTCCCTCTCCAGATTCCTTCAAATCCACTTATCCAACATAAACCCATCTCAAGAACCTTCCATAAATCAAAAGAAACCCAAATTTGATGAAACCATATCGCATTTAATCGATCACTGAGGGAGGAAGACTTCATGACGGTGATTTGATGCATGTGGGTAACGACAGTGGTTGTTCACTATCTTCCTTCTGCACCTCTTATTGCCACTATTTTTGGTGGGTTTTAACGCTGGTTGAAATGTAATTACCAGGACTAGTTCAGGTATTTATTTAAAAATTAAAATTTTTTTATGAGGTCAATATATCAATTTAATAACATGTGAATAACTATTCATTTGTTCTTAAGTGCTGGTTGTTGGTGGGAGTCCTCGACAGAGAATTTTTTTTGAGAGATTATTTGGATTTTTTTGGAGAATAAAAAATGCAGTTGTGAAGGGATGGTTATTAATTCAATGGATTCAAAGTAACTGCATCATATTTACAATGGCGAAAGCCGAATGAGATTCTATCGCTGCAATATATTTTGATGGCGCTGACACCTCACAAACTTATGATCTTAAAAAAAACATAATGAGACTTAAACAAGTTTGGAGGATAAATATACTACAACTATTAGAGACATCTTGCTTGGGATGGCACTAAAGGTCTACCTCTCCAAGTTATGTAAATAATTATTTAAGTGAGTTAACTAAGACAAATTAGGACGTGCAAATCGCAAAATTTATCATTGGATAACATGAGCAAATCATTTTTATTCATTATTTACATGTGTTCATCTGTTGAAGACTTAGATTAATAATTTATTAATTTCATAGTTGGTCCTAAAAATGAGCAATTTCTTTTCCTTTCTTTTTGCCAATTTTGCACAGCATCTCGCAAAAAGAATATGGAGAACTAGTTACCCTTTTTTTGTTGTTTCTTTGAATGTGGGTTTAATGGCGCTAAAGCGTTAAGTTATTAATAGATGCTATGATATTAGTTTTATAACGTTGAGTTGAATAGATACGACCAGATTTATTAAGTTAATATATTTTTTTAAAATATTAGATTTGAATATAAAAATATGATTTGATTTTAAAATAAAATTAAGTTAATATTTTTTTTAAAAATATATTAAGATAGAGAAATATTAAATCAACTTGAACTTCACGGCTAACATGTAATGATAGAATAACTTTTTTATAAGAAAAAATTACTTAATCATTTAAAACAATTAATCTGCTTCACTTCTCAAAATCATAATTGAACAAAAGGCGCTAAAGCCATAAATCAATGGGATGCCTTCATCTTTGTGGGCATCAAATGCCATTAAGAAAATCTCTATTTTTCATCAAGATTGCATGGTAGATTAGGAGACTAAAACAAAAAGAGCATAAAAACTCCTATTTAGAGAAGAGCAGAAAGGATAGCTAGGAGGACACCCCAGCACCCAGACCAAAGAATTTAAAGCTTGGATAAAGCAGCAAGAAGATCATTACTGTTAATATATAGGTATCTCAACAGAGTATTTGAAGATATCATTACTGAATTTCTCTCTATGTGCAAAAAAGAGATTTCAGTAAAATAACAAAAAACTTCAGCTTTTGGCATATTAATCTTGAAACTCTTAGGGGAAAAAGGCAAGTTAATTGTAAACAGGAACAAAATCATGCAGATTAAACCAGAAAAAGAAGCAAATTTTCAATTCAATGCAATTCAAAAGCAAAATCCAGTCTTATAGAGTTGAAAGTACATAAGAACGATGTACTGGCTTCAGCAAAAAAACTAGTGATTTTGATCCAAAATTATCATACGCGGAACAATATTCCTCTGTTCTCCATTGTATGGGAAGACAGGAAGTGATGGAGGCACTCCCGGCCATTGGATTCCTTCTCATTTCCCTCTCTAAGATGCCAGTGCATAACCTGTCCCTGTTCGCTTCCTTGTAAGCTTGAGGACACAACTAATAGCGACAACCATATTGTATTAAAGGAAAAAAATCACAAATAAAATTACCAAAGGGAAACGAAAGGCTCGGAGTCCCCATCATCCCATGCCTGGTTCACGTGATTGACCCCACCCCCGCCCCTACCTCTTCCTTTTCTTTGACTTTTTTATTTATTTATTTTTTTGGCACTCGACTGGTCACGTGAACTCCTTGTACGTTCGTGGGAGGGAAATAAAGGTAGACGACAACAAATATTATTTCATTTGAATTACACCAATTTTTTTAGATTTATTTACTAGCTATTTTACTTGTGCTCCGTTATAAAAAAATACAAAAAGGCCACCTTCGTTGTTCACTGTCTTCCTCCATCTGCACCTCTTATTACCACTGTTTTTGGTGGATTTTAACGCTGGTCGTGGTGCCGAAGCTTCAGAATTATGGTGGCTGTGCTTTTTTCAGAATTGCCGAAGGCTTCAGAATTGTTCATTGTCTTCCTTGATAATTTCTTCAGAATTATGGAAAAGATGACAATGCTTAAAAAATGGCCTGAAGAAGTCTTAAATTTATGGAACAATTGGGAGATTCGAGGAATGGTTTTGCTTAGTCTCTTACTACAAACCATCCTCATCATATTTGGGTCTCGGCGAAAGACCACTGGCAGAATCTGGATCAGGATTCTCGTTTGGTCTGCATATCTATCAGCAGACATGGTGGCAACTGTTGCACTGAGTACTATAGCCAGGAGCCAAGGAGATTCATCATGTGACAATTCAGAGAAAGCAAACAATTCCATCCAGGCATTTTGGGCACCTTTTCTACTCCTGCACCTTGGTGGCCCAGACACAATCACTGCATACTCAATTGAAGATAACGAGTTGTGGTTAAGGCATTTACTTGGTCTTGTAGTCCAAGTCGGGGTGGCTTTTTATGTCTTCTTAAGGTCCTGGGATAGCGGTATCCTCTCATTCATAGCGATCCCAATGTTCGTTGTTGGCATTGCAAAGTACGCAGAGAGGACTTGGGTGCTCTGGTCTTCATGCTCCAAGAGTTTGAAAAACTCTTCTCTCTCAGATTTTGAAGATTCTTATCGTCGTTTGACTATTACAAATCGTCCACAAAACTTCCAGGAACAAAAACTTCTTCAAGCTTATGTTTTTTCTTATATATCCAAGTTTATGATGCAGGATCTTGTCGCTGACATTCCTTCACTAATAGGAAGCAGGGCGCTGATACGTTCAGCACACTATGCCTTCAAGGTGGTAGAGGCTGAGCTTGGATTGATATATGATATGCTTTACACTAAAGCGCCTTTGATTTACTCCCGTGCCGGAATCATTCTTCGCTGTATCAGCTCTCTGCTCTCTGTTACTGTGTTTATTACCTTCCAGGTCCTGATTGACAAGCATGACTACTCAACGACCGACATTGCAATTACGTATTTATTGTTTGTGGCCGCAGTTTTTCTTGAGTTTTATGCTTTTTTATGCCTTGTTTTGTCTGACTGGACAATGATTTGGTTGATTGATAAAAAACGGAACGCCCCCCTGAGTGATTCAACTTATTCTCTGATAAGGAAGTTAACTAGAAGCAAGAGGTGGTCGAGATCGATATCACAATATAACCTGAGAAGCTCTTCAATTGAAAACAAGCCACTTAAATGTTTGGAATTGCTTGGAATGGATGAAATGATGAGGCAGATGCATGTGAATCGGAAAGATTTGAATGTTGATCTAAAGCGTTTTATTTTCGACCATCTTGAAGAGAAAGCTGAGAAGATTAAGGAAGATTTGAATGTCTGTGATAAGAATCACAGAAGTAAAATAATTGGTAAGAGGGGAGATGGTGTGCTAGAAAGAGAGGGACTGTTACGGCACTACAAGTGGTGCACGACTGAAGTAGAATTAAAGTCGGAGCATTCTTGTCTGGCATCTCGCAACAGATATTTGTTATCGTGCTGATAAAGATGCCTCCAAAGAATATGAAGCAAGCAGATGCCTATCTGAATACATGATGTATCTTTTGGTGATAAGACCAAATATGCTCTCTAAAGGATTCGGTGATGATGAGGCATATCAAGCAACCTTGCGAGAATTGCGGGGTCTAAAAAATACTCGTCCTTCTGAAAAGGAATATCAACGTACCTTGCGAGAATTGTGGGGTCTAAGAGATGAGGAGTATCAAAGTGCCTTGCGAGAATTGCGCAACAGTAAATCACGTGATTATGTAGAGTTTCAACGTCTCTGGAAAATAGAAAAGTCAGTGTTACGTGGTGTGGAAAGGCTCGCGGGGCAATTAATTGCTTCGATTGGGACCTGAGAAGCGACGGGAGATGATAAATGGAGTTTGGGTAGAAATGGTTGCTCATGCAGCAGCTCACTGTCCATGGAAAGAACATATTCATCAACTGAGAAGAGGTGGAGAGTTACTCACTCATGTCTCCCTTCTAATGCTACATCTTGGCTTGAGCGAACAGTACGAAACTAAAACATATAACGAATTTTGTGAAATATTGAGACTGGTAAGTATACCAAAAATCCTTCTCAAGTACGTAGATAGATACTGCATTTTCTTAGGCGTCAGAATAAAATAACAAATCAGATTATTTCAATTTATATAAATGTTTGTTATATTCATTATTTTGGAAATTTATAACTAATAGTAATTATATGTTTCGGCAACATTTGTTTAGTCACCAGAATAAAATAACAAATCAGATTATTTCCATTTCAATGTCTTCGTTTCGTTTTCTTTATTTTATTAATAAAGTGATTTTAATTGGATCTCATTTAATTTAAAACGGTTAGATGATGGTTAATATTAGATATTTGCTTTTATTGATGCCTTCGTGTCTAAGAAAAATTTGGAATAAATGATTAATATTATATATTTGCTTTTATTAACTGATAATTATTCTAATTTCTGACAATAAATTAATTGATGTTTCACCGCAATCTTTAACGAAAACAAAAAGGATGACCGACGAGAATATTTCAACTCTAGAGACAAATATTTTAGAGATACTGAAGACATGTCAGGGTCGAGTCCCGATGAGGTATGTTTCACTTCCATCTCAATACTTTAAAACCTTTCAATTTACCGTATAGTTTTTTTAAATAGTTTCCATTTTTTTCTTTTTTAAAATAACTATCAAAACTTTCAGTTTTCCTTACATTTCTCTTTTACTTCCTCTCATATACTCATAGATGTTATTATTTGCATAAAAACACTTAAAAACATTTCCAAAAAAAATGTATTCAAAAACCAATTTTAAACAGTAAGCATTTTAAAGATTAGGATTAGGGTAACATTGGTAATTTCTATACTTGCATTAACATCAATTGAAGCTAATTTTTAGTTTTCCATATTGGATAAAGAGTCATGATACAATTGCTTGCATGGTACGTTTTCATTAAAAAAAGTCTATTGTCCATAAAAAAATCAAAATACTTTACAGTAATTATCTCACGAAATTATTCTTAAATAATATATATAATAATTAAATATACATGTAAATTCGAAAATGGAGATACAATATATAGGTCAGATATGTAATACTCTACCAATCTTTATATTCAAATTGTTTGATTGTATTACCTACCATGAAAAAAAAAAAGTACACCCATACATATCTCCTTTCAAACAATGGAAGGTAGAACTTTTACAAGTCAGTACAATTATCGTGTCCAGCCTTGTTGATTTTTTATACTTGATAAAATTAATTTTTTTTTGTAACAAACCAGACAGAAGTTAAAGGCCTTGAGGTTTTTTTTTTTTTTTTCCCGAAGGAAACGACAAATTTATGACCTGTTAATTTTCCATGCTTTGCACTTTGCCACTCTTTCTCTTCTGCTAAATTCAATGTCCAGGGCCTTTAATAGTCTGTCGTCTAACTAATAATCTTAATATTATAAGCTATTTTTGATATTCACGTTGTGTTGTTTTATTTTCTAATAGTGCATTTTCTTTATCCAGTGTTGCATAAGTTCTTATACCACACATTCTTTTATTTAAACAAGGTTGCACTTAATTTGCATACTTCGAACAAACCGTTTTTGTTTTTGCAAAAGACAAGAGCCCTTTGTCCGAAGCCTAGTTTTCTTGCTTTCAAGGAAAAATAAGTTATTACACTGTAGTAAAAGAAATATATCCGGATCATTTTATCCTTAATAAATTTTATAATGACTAATGCGTTCTTTGGTAAAGATAATTGTACCTCTAATTACAAGCATAACTATTTTTTAATAAAGGTAAAATAGTAAAAACAATGTCTAGAAGCACAATAAATCACTGGTGTCTTTTTAATATTTTTTTGTAATATTGATGCCTTTGCGTCTAATAAAAATTTGAAATAAATGATTAATATTAGATATTTGCTTTTATTAACTGATGACTACTTGAATATCTGATAATAAATTCAATTAATATCACAAGGAGGAGGAGGAGGAAGAATATTTCCAGGCTGGAGAAAAATATTTGGAAGGTACTACAATCATGTCAGGGTCGAGTGTCGATGAGGTATGTTCCACTTCCATCTCAATACTATAAAACCTTGTTTTTGTTTTTAAAAAATAAAAGAGCCTCTTGCCCAAAGCCTAATTTTTCCTGTTTTCAAGTGCAAATCAGCTATAACACTGTAGCAAAAAAAACATGTCTGAACTATTTTTGTCCTTAATAAATTTTATAATGACTAATGCATCTTTTGCTAAAGATAATTGTATGGACCTCTAATTGCAAACATAATATTTTTTTAATAAACATAAAAGAGTAAAAACAATGTGTTTTTTTTAGTATATTTTTTTAATATTATCCTTCGAGGTTTTCTCTCTCTTTTTTTTCAAAGGAAAAGATAAATTTATGACCTGTAAATTTTTCGTGCTTTGCACTTTGCCACTCTTTCTCTTCCGCTAAATTCAATGTCCAAGGTCTTTAATAGTCTGTCGTCTAACTAATAATCTTAATATTATAAGCTATTTTTGATATTCATGTTGTGTTGTTTTATTTTCTGAAATACCTTATGTACATTTTCTTTATCTAGTGTTGCAAAAGTTTTTACACCACACATTCTTTTATTTAAACCTTGTTTATTTTTGCGATTTAAAAATATTTTTCAAAAAATATATATATTTTTATTTTTCTTTACTTTAAATTAATTTATTTTTGTATTTCTAGATTATTTTAATATGCTGATATCAAAAATAGTTTTTAAAAAATAAAAAAAAATATTATTTCAATGTATTTCCAAATAAAAAATATTTTAAAAAATAATTATTATAAACATTCACAAATACCCTTTAATCAAGGTTGCAATTAATTTGCGTACTTCAAACAACATGCATGCATTGAAAGAACTTGAAATTAGTAGCAAGATTGTACTTAATTTGGTAGCAAGTTTTAATCAATTAGTATATGGAAATTAGTCGAATTACCTCCTCTATATTTATAGACATGAGAAATTAAATTGAAATTCATGACACTCCTAATTTCTATTTTGAAATAAGAATAATTTGCATAGATTAATCAATTATTTGTTTATTACTAATGTCGAGTTAACAATGTTGCTATTTTGAAGAGGTTGAAAGAACTTGAAAAGATTGTGGCAAATACAAAGCGAGATCTTGAGCGTGTGGCAGTTACAGAACGAGATCTTAAGCATAAAAAACAAGAGCTTAAGCGCGAAAGGCGAGTGCTTAAGCGCGAAGAGCGAGTGCTTAAACGCATGCTTAGCATAAAAATCAAGAGCTTGAGCAACTGAGATCTTCTTTAACTACATCAACTCCACAGCAAGGAATTGGTTCACTTACAAGAAGTTTGCCAGCACAAACTGATGTTCAAGGGACTCGTCAACCACCATCAAATAATGAGATCAGTTTAAGCATGGAATAAAGAGTAGTAGCTTTTGTCATGTTGTGTCCATAATTATTTAAGTGAATTAACTTAAATACTGGCAACAATACTGTTGGGCTTCCTTTTGCATGCATGTATTGAAAAAATTGCATTGATGGCTGTTAATTAGTGATTGTGTTTAATTGTATTTATAATTTAACTATAAATTAACTTAATATCTTTTTAAATTAAAAATACTTTAAAATTAACTATTATTATAATCCAAAACATGCTCTAAATTGTTTACCAACCACTTTCACTGACAGTATTTTTGGGTAAGGTATCAACAAATAAAAATGACCGTAGAATGTGTCATATTAAGGGGAAAAAAGAAAGAAAAGAAAAGGTTATGCATTAAATTAGTACCTTCCTTTCTTTCTTCTTCTTCTTTTTTTTTTTTTTAAAAATATAAAACGACAAACATATTAAATTAAGCAAAAGAAGATGGCTTATTATGATTAAATATTTTTTTAAAAGTATTTTTATTTAAAAATATATTAAAATAATTTTAAGATTTTTTTATGTTTGATATTAACATATCAAAATAATTAAAAACATTAAAAAATCATAAATTTAATATTTTTTAAACCAAATACACTCAAATGCAATTGCAAATACAAAAACAAACATTAACTAAGACAATGGCTAGAGAACAAACAAAACAAAGAGTAGTAAAAAAGGAAAATTAGATGGATTCATGCTGTTTCGTATTTTTTTTTTACATTATTTCTATTATTTTATATTTTAGGTTAGTTTTTTAGTCTATTTAAAGGCATTGTAAACCTTAGAAAAGTTTATAGTGCTCAAGCTATAACTAGTGGTATTTTATTAGTCACTCTATGAGTTTTACTTTGAAAAAAAAAAAAGAGACATATACAAAAAGAAGAGAGAAAATAAAATTCATGTCCCACCAAAAATAATAAGAACACCATAAAATTTTATCTAATGCACTCTAGGATTTCTCTCTCTTATTTTATCTATTTCTATTTTTATAATAGGTTTCAAAGAGTAACTCATAGAATATAACTAGTTATAGATTAAACACTGTCGCACGTTCCCCGCGTGGCGTCTGATGGTGATTTTTCGTTTATTTTGCTGATTTGGTTCTTTGGAGTCGCCACCTAGTATTTTGATCATTAGGAACTCTAACTGGTCTTTTAGAGATTTTAAGGCAAGAGACTGGTTGCGTAAATAGAATGTATTAGCACCACTAGTACGCCTTACCTAAGATAAGCTGCTCGGTGTTTGGTTTGCTTTATAATTGCTACGGTGTTGATGTTTTTTAATCCCATCGGTTTTTCCTAGGTTTGATTCAAACTAAATTTATTAAGATAGCAATCCAAGGAGATTCATGTGCTTTAAAAGCTCGTTTTTCTCTTAGTATTTCAAGAGTTTGCGACTCGTAAATTACAATGAAGAAGGACAAAAATTTAGAAATCTAAAGAAATTCAGGGCGCTTTAAAAGCCTATTTTTGCTTCAGTGTTCATACTCTCACGGCTCGTAAACCGTGGAGTAAAAAAAAAAAGAATTGAAATGTCATTGATTATAATCAAAACTTCTTTCAAAGATGTGTGATGACTTATTATTCCTAAAAAATTATTTTGGATATTTACCACTTAGGGTTTCTTTATCCAAATATTAACAGTGAATAATAACAAGTTATTCCCAATAATATTTTGGATATTCATCCCTTTGGAATTTCTTTATCCAAACATTAACGGTGAATAATAGATGAATTCCCCCCAAAATAAGATTTTTGTATTTTTTGGAATATTGGCCAATACCCTTTGGAGTTTTACAAACATGTTGTAAAATCTAGAAATGCAAAAAAATAATTTTTGTTATGTTTAGGAAATCCATGCGAAAACACATTTTTAAAACTTCCAATATTTGTTTTTTTTTTAATAAAAAATTTAAAACATGTTAGGATATTGGTCGTATGCAGCACACAAGAAAACATTTTTTATATTTACTTTGTTAAAAAGACAAATATCACAGTTAATCATTGTCACGGGGGTCACGACATCGTCTAGCAACGGCGGAGGCTCCTGTCGTGCCTCCTGTGTGAGGTGTTGTGTTGGGAAGGTTTTTGGATTTAATCATAAAATTATGATTAATGTATAGGAGTCGCCACCTAGTATTATGGTCACTAGGAACCTATGGTATGTGAGAGTCTGAGTAAGGGACTGGTTGTGCAAGGGGAAGACGCATCACCCCTAGTGCACCCTACTTAAGGTAAGCTGCATTGTTGTTTGATTGCTTTTTGTTGGTCTTTCTAAGGCTCAAGGTAGATCTCTCTTTATGAGAGAGTCTCTATCTTATCTGGTTTAATCCTAACGGTTCTAGATTTTGAATTTTAGCATCACATTTATTTACATCTTGTATCTTTAATACTTGAGGGTGTACTTTATCGTGTAATTTTACACCCCACAAATATTAAAGTTTACATATGTCCGCTAAAAAAAAGATTGGAAAAAGGTTTTTAATATTTTGGTCAAATCCTAATGGATGATCATAAACTGATTATGATATCCATTTTTTTTTTCAAAACATGAGAAAGATGCAAAAAAAAAAATTTAATGAAAATATGTTTGGAAATTTTTAGGATTTGACCATATGCATAACAACAAAATATATATTTTTTTGTTTTTGAAAAGGGAAATTGATTTAAAAGTTTGTGAGATTTTTTTGAAGATGTTTTGAAATTTTTTTTTGAAATATTTAGGAGGAAACATGGTATTTTAATACCGGATTTGTAATTTACAGTGTAAATATACAACCCGATATTATGCAAAATGGATAGAAAAATAATTGAGAAAATCACAAATTTTTTAAAATGATTTTTGAAATTTTTTGGATTTTTTTTTAAAAAGATATAGTCATAGTTTTAAGACCCGACCCGGTGGTCGGCCCGGGTTCCGGGTGTTGACCGGGTCACCGGGTCAATTTTTTTTTGAAAAAATCAAAACAACGTCGTTTTAGTAAAAAAAACAAAAAAAAAATAAAAGTCAACGGGTTTGGGGCCGGGTCTTGACCGAGTCTTGCCGGGTTAGCAGGGTCTGGCCGGGCCAATTCCCAACCGGGTTTTGGCCTCCACCCGGACCGGTCCCATGTCCGGGCGGCCGGGTCGACCCGCCAGGCCGGTCCGGGTTTTAAAACTATGGATATAGTGCACTACATGAAGTGAACAGTGGACGTGAATTATAATTCACGTTCCACTGTTTAAAACAGTGGAACTTTCATGGGGAAGACGAAGAACCAGGGGAAGGGTAGCAGACCACCTAGCGTGGCGGTGATGGCTGGCTGGTGGGGGAGGACGACCTGAAGTCGGAGGTGGAAACAGCGGTGGAGTTAGTTGCATGAGTTGGCTGGAGCAGCTGTAGTTGGAAGAGGAAGAAATTTGCAGAGGGGAGAGAGATGCTCACGATGGCTTATTACAGACGCGGTGGTGGCTGGCTGGTGGTCTTGGCAACACGTGGTGGTTTTGTTTGCTCAAGGCGAAGCTGGAGAAAGAGACGTTGATGGCGTCGGTTTCCTGTGGCAGAGGAAGAAAGAAGAAGAAGCAGAGGAAGAAAATCTACAGCGGGGAGAAAGAGAACCTCGCAGTGGCTGCCTCTATCGCCGGTGAGGATTTGGGTTCTTGGAGAGGCTGAGAAGCCGTCTGTTGGTGGAGGAGAAAGGTTTATGTGGAGTCTTCAACGGCTGAAGACGCGGTGGAGAGAGAAAGAAAGAAGAAATGTGCAGAAACCGGAAGAAAAACAGGTTTTTTGGCTCAATTTGGACCCGATTTTCTCCTTCATCAGGCTATCAAATCTGCCTCTATTTATAGGCGGTGGAAGAGGGCAATCTTGTCTACTTTTAGAAAAAAAATTCAGCCTTTGATTCAGTTGGGAAGGATCTCAACCACTACCTCAAAGTAGGCATGGTGCACTGTCAAAACTGTAGAAACGGCTGCCTGAGTTGGCATGTTTAGGACCACCACCTCAAAGTAGGCATGGTGCACTGTCAAAACTGTAGAAACGGCTGCCTGAGTTGGCATGTTTAGGTCGGCGCCGGCGCCGTCTCGCTGCAATTCAAAATGAACTGTTTACTTGAAACTGTATAGAAATTGCAGGGGATTATTAGCGTGCAATATTTGTCAAATTTGGTGGCTAGTAGATACATTAAATGCAGCTGCAAAGTAGGTAACCGGACCAGATTTTTTCAGAAAAAATGAAAAAGATAATGAACAGTTTTTTGGCTAAATTTTATTTTAGTCCTCCATCTGTCAATTTCTTTCAATGGAACACATAATTGACCATAAACTTTTAATTTAATGCAATTAGAACTCTACAAAATTAATGTTTGATCCTCGAATTTACACGTCTTTTGCAATATAATCCTTGGTCTCAGAATTTATCAATTTAACCCCTAATTGACCATTAAACTTTCAATTTTTTCCAATTTGGCCCCTAATTTTAACCAATTAACTTGGTAAAAATTAAATTTGGTCTCTTAAAATTCTAATATTCTCAATTAAGCTCAAACTAGGCTCCCAAACTTAATTTTTCACCAATTAAGCCACGAATAAAATTAATTTGATATATTTAAAGTATAATTAAATCCTTACAATTAATTAAATCCTTCAATAGGACCCAAATTAATTCTTAAACATAATTAAAATTTAATTTGGCCTATGATTAAATCAAATTGACCTATTAAAAATTTAATTATATTCTTGAACTTAATGTTTATGCAAATTCGTCTAATAATCATTTAATTTGATCTTGAATTTATATTTTTCTCTCCATTTTTTAGCATAATGGAGTACAATTAGACCTTGAATTTCCTTCAAAAATTACAACTTGATTTTTTTCTATTTTTGTAGTCCTCCTTGATCTGCTTTCTCCACATTGCGGCATTTTATAAATTAAATTTTTTAGAAATAACCCAGAATTAGATTATGACAATCATAATTAAAGTAAAAACCCATATATTAGTCAAATTCTTAAAGTTTTAATAAATCAGTTATTAAATCTCAAAAGTATGTAAAACCATGGTCTTATATTTTCAAGAAAAATACAACATAATTTTATTTATCGTTTCATATACTTGATTATATACCAATTAAAACATTAAATTCATTTTTTTTTATAATTCAATAACATATTTAAAAAAATATACAAACACACACCTCCCTCACTTTTTACTATGTTTACTCACACCCATAATTACATGTTTACAAAATATATGAACTCAAAATAAACCAAACAAAACACTAACCAATTTAAAATTTACAAATAAACCCAAAACAGTCCTGGAATTGCAAGGAAGGCATTCTGGAGTTGCAGGAACAGTAGCGGCGCGTCTTCTCCACGCGCCGCCGCCGCCAATAATAGGGGACGGGGGATCTGGCTTGGCTTCCTCCCTTCTTCTCTTTCTCGCCGCCGGTGACCTGCAAAATAGAAGAAACGCAGCAAGCACATATGTTCTCGGTCTTCTTTCTTTTTAGATTTGTTTCACTGCAGATCGTTTTTTTTTTTTCACCTTCTTCTCCTCTGCTTCAGATGGCTGGCGACAACGAGGAGGGACGGACGAGAGAGGGGCAAGCAGATCGGGGAGTGATTGCCCTCAGAAACCCGCTGGAACGGACAGATCGCCGACCCCTCTTTCTTCTTTGGTCAGCGATGAATGGGGACCCCTCTGCCCGTTTTCTTTCAGCCTTGATGAGCTGGCCCAAGATAGGGACTGAAGAGAAGCGGCTGAGGGTTTTGGCCGAGAGAGGGAGATTCTGATGAGGTCAAGACACGGGGCTGTGAGTGGGAAACGTGGGAAGGAGAGAGATGAGCCGGCTGTCTGTAGGGAGGGATAACTGAGAGAGGGAAACCATGGGTTTGTGATGTTGGAACCTTAAGAACAATTAATAAAGCTCACAAGATTGATGAAAATGCTTGATGATTATTTGGAAATCAATGCTGCTTAAATACAGCTTCTTACAAACAGAAATTGAGAAAAACTAGCTACTGTTAATACGTGGATTACATCACACATATTGTGGCTGGAGAAGTGGTCTTCTTTGACTGCCACAATCCCTAACAGATAGGGATAAATTTTATTCTGCAAGACTCCTTCAAACATTTCCTAACATATTCCTCCTAAACTGAGCATATGCTTTGTGTATGCTCAGTTTAAAATTCTTCTTCTCTTGTACTCCTAAGAGCATTCGAAGTTTTACAAAATCTTCGAGTTTGAGTGGTTTTGTCATGATGTCTGCTAGCTGCTCCTTAGTTCCACAGTAAATGAGCTCTACAATCTCCTTTCTTGATAAGATCGCGAATGAAATGAAATTTTACGTTGATATGCTTTGTCCTCCCGTGAAATACTGGATTCTTGGATAAATTTGATGGATGAACTATTATCGCAGAACACCGTAACACATTTGCAAAGATCTTCTTCAATGCTGTTTAAAACTTCCCTCATCCAGATACTTTGGCATGCACAAGCTGTGGCTGCTACATATTCTGCCTCGGTAGTTGATAGAGTAACTATCGGTTGCCTTTTTAGAGCTCCATGCTACCGCACCATCTCCCATCATGAATACATATCCGGATGTACTTTTTCCTCCATCTAGGTCACCCGCAAGTCACTATCCGTATATCCTTTAAGAGTGTTATCCGAGCTTCTTTTTGTAGAAAATACCAAAATTCATTGTCCCCTTCAAATACCTGAGTATTCTTTTTGCGGCTAGTAAGTGTCCTTCCTTCGGTACAGCCATGAATCTGCTTAAAAAACTTACCGCATACATTATATCAGGTCGAGTTGTTGTGATGTATATAAGGCTGCCAATCAATTGTTTGTATTCGTGCTGTCAATTTCTTCTCCTTTCTCTTGAGATGATAGCTTAGTTCCTGGAACCATTGGATTGTTAACTGCATTGCAGCTGCTCATTCCGAACCTTGCAAGTATTTCACTTGCATATTTCCCTTGACATAAGAAGATCCAGCCTCTGTCTGATGTATCTCAACACCCAAAAAAATACTTCATTCTCCCTAGATCAGTCATATCAAATTCTGATTGCATGGAAGCCTTAAATTCTGCACACAACTTCAAGTCATTTCCGGTAAATATTAAATCATCCACATAAAGGCTTACCACCAAAAATCTTCCTCCTTCCTTTTTCATGAACAAAGTATGTTCATAGCTGCATTTTTCGAAACCTTCACCAGCAAAGTAGTCCTCTAGCCGGCTGTACCAAGCTCTAGGGGCTTGTTTCAGTCCATATAATGCCTTCTTTAGTTGATATACCTTCTGCTCCTCTCCCTTTCGAATGTATCCGTCAGGTTGTTCAATATAAACAACCTCCTTCAGTTCTCCGTGAAGAAATGCGCTTTTTACATCCAGCTGGAATACTTCCCAACCTCGCAGCGCAGCAAGAGATAGTAGCATTCTGATAGTGTCCCATCTAGCGACTGGCGAAAATACTTCGCTATAGTCTATTCCTTGTCTTTGTGCATAGCCCTTCACAACCAGTCTCGCCTTGTGTTTATCGACTTCGCCTTTTTCATTCAACTTAGTTTTAAAAACCCACTTCACTCTGATCTTCTTCATCCCTTTAGGCAGCGCTACTAACTCCCATGTATTATTTTTTTCGATAGCTTGTATTTCGGCGTCCATGGCTTTTCTCCATTTGATGTCCTTCACCGCTTCATCATACTTCACTGGATCTTCTTCAGCAGCATAGAGCACCAAGTATTGCTCTTCTTCTTCTTGCTCTGCAAGATCTTCACCAGTTACATAATCCTGTAGATGTCTTGGAGGTATGCTAATTCTCCTTGTCTGCTCCCTTCGATTTTCTTGAGAGGATGGGATAAAAGCTGGTCTCCTTGTTTCCTCGGTTTGTGCAGCAGTCTGTTCAGCAGTTTGTTCTCCTGGTATTTCCACTTCATCTCTGTCTGTTGTAATGCCATCTCCTTCTTCTTTGTCTGTTCCATTGAAAGAATCTGTATCATCCCATGTTAATTCTTCATCATTTGTCCTCCCCCAGTTCCATGTCTCCTCCTCAGCAAAAATTACATCTCTACTGGTAACAATCTTCTTGCTCTCGGGATCATAAAAGCCTATAGGCTTTGGATTCTTCACTGACTCCCAAGAATACACATTTATAGCTTTTTATCTTCTAGCTTGATCCTCTTCTCATTTGGTACATGCACATATGTAACACATCCAAAAATCCTGAAATGTGCTACATTTGGTTTGTTTCCAGTCCAGCATTCTTCTGGGGTTTTATTTGTAACTGCTGCAGTAGGGCTTCGATTGATGATGTGCACAGACCAAGTTGCTGCTTCTGCCCAGAAACTCCTTGGCATTCTTCCTTCCACAAGCAAACAACGAACCATGTTCATGAGAGTTCGGTTCTTACGTTCAGCAACTCCGTTTTACTGAGGAGTGTATGATGTGCTGAGCTGCCTTTTTATTCCCTGAGTGCTGCAAAAATCCAGAAAATTTTGGGAAGTGTATTCCCCTCCTCGATCGCTCCTAAGACACTTGATGCTCATTTCTGTCTCTTTTTCAATTTTAGTTTTAAAATGCTGAACTTCTCAAAAAGTTTCTCCTTTTTTCGGCAAGCAGATAAATCCATGTTTCCTGCTAAAGTCATCGATAAAAGTCAGAATATACCTCTTGTTACTCATGGTGGTTGGAGTGATTGGTCCACAAAGATCACTGTGAATGAGCTGCAATTTTTCTGATGCTCTCCAGTTAGCTTTCTTAGGCATTTCATCCCTGTGTTGCTTCCCTTTACTGCATACTTCACATACTTTGTTTGTTTCTTTAATTTTCGGCATCCCTTCAACCATTTGCTTGTGTTCCAAGCACTGGAGTCCCTTCTGATGTAGGTGACCAAAACGTCTATGCCACAGTCCAGTGAGATCTTCTTGTGTTACTTGCAGACATGCATCGTTGTGTTGTTCAGCAAGCATAACAAACATTCGGTTTGTAGTCATGTGAGTGTGCACAATCAGCCCCTTCACTGGATGAAAAATCTTGCAGGTTCCCTTCTGCATTACTACTTTCAACCCTTTCTCTAGTAGTTGCCCAACACTTAACAGATTGTTTGTTAAGTCTGGCACATAGAAGACATTACTTACAATCTGTGTTCTTCCTTGTACTTTCAGCTTCACGCTTCCTTGTCCCATAACTTGCATTCGGGCATTATTTCCCAGCTTCACAGCGTGTGAAAAATTCTCATCCAAGCTAATAAACCACTTCTTGTTGCCTGTCATGTGATTGGAACATCCTGAGTCGATGAACCAAACGTCTTCTCTGCTGGATCCCCCCATCTGCACATGAGCCATGAGGAGAAGCTCTTCTTCATCATCCAGTTCCACGTAATGTGCATTTCTTTCCCAGGTAGGACATTCAAATTGAAGATGCCCTGGTTTATGGCATTTATAACATGTTGCCGTAGTTCTGCCAAATGTTTGTCTTCCTCTCCCTCTGCCTAGTCCTCTGAAATGGACACCTCCTCTGCCCCTGTTGATTCTGCCTTCTCCAATTGAAGCATGCAGTGCTTGCTCCTCTTCTCGAGTTTTATCCAGCCTCTTGAACTTGGCTTCATGCACGACAAGAGAACTTTGCAATTCATCAATTGTCATTGTGCTCACATCCTTGGATTCTTCTATCGAAACCACCACATAAGTAAACCTTTCTGTCAAGGTTCTAAGTACCTTTTCAACTACCTTTGTGTCTGGCATAGTCTCCCCATTACTCCTCATTTGGTTAGCTACTGAGGTCACTTTAGCAAAGTATTCGGTGATGGACTCACTTTGCTTCATCTGCAAAATCTCAAAGTCTCTTCTCAGTGTGTTGAGAAGAGATTTCTTCACTTTTGCATTTCCTCCAAACTTGCTCTTCAAGGAATCCCACACGATCTTTGAAGTGCGCCTGTCTAAGATCTGTTCAAATGTAACCCTATCTATTGCTTGATATAGATAGTGTTTCACTTGATGATCTTTCATCTTTGCATCATCATGTTGTGCCTGCTGCGTGGTGCTCAATGCACTCCCAAGAATCGGCTCCTGAATACCGATTTCCACAAGACTCCATAGTCCTTTTGCTCGCAGCAAATTTTCCATCAACTCACTCCAATGATCATAGTGTTGACCATCGAAATGAGGGATCTTCGTCAGGCTCTTATCCTCACTCATTTTCTTCACTCCTTGTTGTCGAGCTGCACCCTTTTATTGTGCTTAAGTCTATTACAGTCAGGTAACCCAGTAGGGGCTCTGATACCACTGTTGGAACCTTAAGAACAATTAATAAAGCTCACAAGATTGATGAAAATGCTTGATGATTATTTGGAAATCAATGCTGCTTAAATACAGCTTCTTACAAACAGAAATTGAGAAAAACTAGCTACTGTTAATACGTGGATTACATCACACATATTGTGGCTGGAGAAGTGGTCTTCTTTGACTGCCACAATCCCTAACAGATAGGGATAACTTTTATTCTGCAAGACTCCTTCAAACATTTCCTAACATGTGAGAGAGGTCGAAGCAGATGGGGAGAAGAGAACTGGGGGGACTTGAGCGGCTGGCTTTTGGGGAGAGTCCAATGAATCTGTTTTAGCTGAGAGGGGAGGTCAGCGGCGGTTTTTTTTGGTTCAAACTGATTACCTGTTGTTTCTTTGAATGTGGCCTCAGGACTGAAGCGAAACGGTGAGCTAAGCTTTTTTCTCGGACAAAAATGCCCTTGAACAAAGATGAAAATATTGTCCCACATCGAAGCAAGAGAGTTAACAAGGTAGCTGGATATCTGACGAAGGCAATATATATATGTATTTTTATATATATATATATGACAGATGAATCGTGACCGTGTGATCATGGATGGTCCTGCGGTTGTCTGACAGGCCACCCATTATTAGAGCTACAACGGCGACTCCCACAATCCCAAGTTCTCCTTTCTGTTTTTTTTCCCCTAAAGTTTTAGTACACAGCAAGATAGCTTCTGTAGCGATTGGCTTCCTGTGATACCATGAGCACTCCCAAGCAAAAGTAGTTGTTCATGGCGGTCATTTTCACTTCTCTTCGATACTTGTCGGTCTATTCCTTTGAATACCAAATCGACGGCAACGAAAACTGGGTTGTCCCTCCTGCCATTGATACCAGAATCTACGTTGACTGGGCCTTAGAGAACCGATTCCAAGTTGGTGATACAGCTAGTGATCAGTTCAAACACAAGGAAATACGAGATCTGCCTTTAGCTTCAATTTCCTGGGTGTTCATCATCTTTTTTTGCGAAGGTTTCAAGCACAGGAAGGATTCCGTGATGAAGGTCAGGGTAGAGGATTACAAGAAGTGCAACTCCCGTCACCCCAACTTCTTTTCCAACACTGTTCACCATCTTAATCATCCAGCGTCTTCCTAATTCATAAGTGGGGTTTCTGGACACTGCGAGAAGGGACAAAGGATGATCATCATTAAGGTTATCTCAACTGATCAAGAGACTAATTCAAATCTGCAGCTTTTCCTTCTGCAGGAGTGCTAGTCTTTCGGTGCCTGGAAAGTGCTCTTATCTCAGCTTGTTTCATTCTAACAAAATACCACCGCTAAAGCACCGCAGCCGCTCAGGGTCTTCCTCGTACTTTCATATTACTCTCCCCTTGGATACTACCGGGGCTCGAAGCAAAAAGTCGGACAGAGCGTTTTCCTCAAGGATAAAAAATCCGAGGACCAGATTTGTCCCACATCGAAAAAGAATGAAGAACTAATATAATTAATAAATTGTTTGATAAGCTCAAGACAACACGACCTTATTTAAACAGGATCTGTTCTGTAGAAACGTACCTCTGTATCCTTTACCACTTAAAAGACAGGAACCTAAACCTGGTTGAGGAACCATGAACGCGTGATCATAGCGTGGGTAATGGCTTGGTGGCCCTCGTGATCACCATGGCTGTAGAGGATCGTTTCCTAGCTATATACTTGGCTGGGAATGGTCATGCGGTTGTCTGACAGGCTCTGTCCTTTTTATTTTTGAAACTACACGTAGTTAAAATTCAGGTTGCAAACACCAAAGAGCTAACCAAAACTTTTTGAATATTTATTGTATTCTCGTTATTAAAGCATGCATGAATATTTTATTTTTAAAATTAATTTTTATTTTTTCAATTTTATTCTTATAAAATTTTATAGTTTTTTTGTAATTTATTTTATATGAAAATATAAGTTATATGTTTAATTGATTAATTTAAGTTGGTTCATATTTTTTTTTTCAATCACATCTTTTAATATTGAATTAATTAAGAATTATGTTTTTTATTTTTTTTTTCTATGATATTACCCCATTCTCATGACTCAAGTTGCGGGTTTGACAGATTAAACAGGGTTGACTTCAGTTTTTTTTAAATAAATATTTTTTCTTTAATTTTATCCTTCGATATTAAGTTGATTCGAAATTCAACTTTATAATTTATTCTAATTTATTTTTATGAGATTAACATGGTTTTATAGCTCGAATTGTATATTTAATAGAGTAATCTACTAGTCAATCCAGTAAACCATCATCTTAATATTATTTAAAAAAAAAAAATCTCTAAGTTATTAAAATCTCAATATTTTAAAATATATAATTCAATACATATATATATTTTGATATTAAATATACATTTTTTTATCTTAGATCCAAACCTGCAGTGCAGTCCTCCTTTTTGACCCCTTCTAGAATGTGATATCTGCCCATGTAAACAAAACAAATCTCAAGAGAATGATCTTTTATGTCAAATTTTATACATTTTTCTTAATTTGATATTTACTTTTTGTATCCCTTAAATGACCCTTTTAAATTCAAATCTTGGAGCTACAATTATGAAGAATTTATTATTATGTTTTTAATATACAAGGCCGATATGACAGATATATCCTTGAATTAACATTTAATTACTGTTTTGAAATAGAAGAAATGAATATAATTTATACAAGAGGATATGTTTTTTTTTTCTTTTTTCTTTTTTATGTTGAAATAACAAATCTCAATATAATTATTTTTATATTTTTATTTATATCTTTTTAACCAAATATAACTATTTCCTTTTTATTCCAATACACTAATCAAGATCGCCTAGAAAGAGATCTAGTTTCGGTTAACACACTAATTAATTTGAAGATACCCTTATCCCCTCGTATGATTGAAAAAAAAAATCTTAGAACTTTTATTAAAAAAAAAAAAAGGTGGTTAAAATAGCCCCATTATAATTTTATTGAATGAGGGTAACATTTGTCCCACCACCCATTTATTTTACATCTAAAAAAATATTATGTTGTTTGGAAGTATAGTTGCGGTTATTTTTTAAAGTGTTTTTCACTTAGAAATATATCAAAATAATATTTTTTTATTTTTAAAAATTATTTTTAAAATTAGCGCATTAAAATGATAAAAATACCAAAAAATATTAATTTAAAATGAAAAAAATAAAAATAAAAATTTAAAATTTTTTAAAACGCAAAAATAATCCATTCCCATTTGAATCTATCAATTTATTTCATTTCCATTATACAAATCATATAACTCCCATCACCTACCTTACTCAACTTATTATATGAGAAAACACCGCATTAATAATCAATCTAATTACAGTAAAATCAATCAACAACCATCATTGTTTCTTTCTCTTCCAAGCCAATAAAACCGCCCAAAACGATGGCGTTTTTACATTTCTCACACACTTCCCTATCTCCTTGGATAGTCCACTGCAATGTAAGCCATGGGGACCCAACCCTTACAAAAGTCCACACGTATTGTAACCCTACCCCTAATTTCATTTCTGCTTGCTTTCTTTCTGAAAATCTACAAATCAATCCCTATACTATATAAATTGTTTTCATTAAATCCCCTAAAAGTTCAAAAAAAAAAAAAAAAAAAAAAAGAGTTTGAAGCGATCAAGCCGTACCCCAACAATCCATGCTAGTGCCCTTTCTCGTGTAAATTAAAACCCAATTATTGTTGTAAAAAGCTACTAATGAGATTTTAGACACTTCCGTGATTTTGTAAGATTTACTTTCTATTTTTTTTTGTTTAAAATTGTGTTCATGATTTTTATCAGAAAAAAAATACAGATAATTGGTTATTGAAATCTTTTTTTCCCTATTTTCTAGGCTCATTAGCATATTAGTATGGAAAATTAGTTCAATATATTTAAATATTGAATTACTTTATGTTTCTCATAGATAATTTATAGTCAATTTTATGTTTCTCATGTGATATTAATCCATTCAAGACCTTAAATACCGATATATAAAGTTATTTATAATTGATGGACTGATTTGCAGTTTCTAAGAATTCTATAACAAACTTTTATTCATTTCTTCGGTTAGAGATTCCCATTGAGAGTCCTTCACATTGATTGAACCTCACGGCTTGCCATCATCTCTCGTTTGTGGGTGTGGATTTGCATTTTGCATTGATTGATGATTTGATTACCTATCGGTCTCAAACACTCTCACCCTCATCCACTCGTGAGTTTTGGATCCCTTCTCTTTCGTGGGTTATTCGCTTTTTGTTGAGTTCTTTTGCGTTAGCTTTCTTTGTTTAATATTCTCAAACACCCCATTTGCCCATTTGCCCTGTCATCTACTTGGCCTCTCTTTTGTTTCCTTAGATACCCATTGGCTCTTGATCTATAAAGGGTGGTCTGTGGTTTCTTCAATAATATATGAATGCTGGTAAGCTTTCTCTTTATTGGCTTTGTTGTTTTGTAATGTAGGATTTGATTCTTATATATATAATGCATGATTTTATTTGTCGATTAATTGGTATGAGTTTTCTCGCAATTTTGTGACATGGGTAGTTGCATTTTTTTTATATGATGCAAAGTGGGCTTAAATGTTGGATTTTTTATGCCAATGGATGCTGTGATTTGATGTCATTCACTGTATGATATATCAGGATTTGTTACATTTCGTTTTGTTTTGTCTTAATTTAGTTGTTGATGTATTTCGGTAACACGAGGAAGCTTAAAAAGCTTAGATTCAAATAAATTTCTGATTTTGGGGACCCCGTGTTGATGGTTTATAGGTGATTCTTCTTACTTAACTGGAGGGTTTTTTTTTTTTAATCGTTACGAGGACTAATAGTAGCTCTGGAGAATTACAATTCCTATGGCAATTTGCTTATGTCTTTACATGAAGCTAAACATGTTTGTTTATTTGTTCATTGGTTTGCTATTAGAAAATGCGGTTCTCTGCGTGTAGAAAATGGCAATGATTTTTCGATTACCTTGTAGCTCCCTTTCCTTTTATGGAAAATGCATAAACTATGTCAGATTATTTTGCTTTCTTTCTTTTGATTGGGAAATACAAACTAGAACTGATTTGTTTTTGCATCATGGTATCCTTTTATTTTGACCCTAACTTCTTCATTTCTGTCAGGGAAGAAATGATAGCGCAATATTAAAAGGGAAGAAAGTAGTAGAAGATAGCAAAGAGAAGATCTGCTGATCAAAAGGATTGTCTGTATATGGCTATGTCTACAGAGACAGCTATGGCTATCAAGTCTTACCAAAATCAGGCTGAGGCATTAGTTAAGAATTACTTATTAGCAGATCCTTTAATTCCTTACACTTCCGTCCTTGGTGGCATTTTTGCTTGCAAAGTGGTAATTGTCTTGCCTTTTAGATCAGTTTTGAACTTGAGAGTTGTTGCCTGACCAGCACTATTATGTTCATTTTAGCTTCAATGGAGGGTGTAATCATGCACCTCCCTCTTTATGATGATAGAGCAATTCCAATACATTAAGCTTTTTTGTACCTTAAGTGGGTTTTGTTTTGTTACCTTTTGCATTTATTAGTTCGTGCCTATGTTTTTTCTGTCTGCAGGCCTATGATCTCACTCAATTAATCAGCACTTTTTACATCAAGACTTATAATGGTCTTACAAAAATTCAACGAATTGAGTGGAACAATCGGTGAGTGCATGTTCCAATATTACCACCCTGTCATCAATTTTAATGGTACTGACAATCAGTGACCTAAATTTGGCAGAGGTATGTCTACAATTCATGCTGTTTTCATCACGGCTATGTCACTGTACTTTGTCTTCTGGTCAGATCTCTTTTCTGACCATCAGCATACTGGCATTGTTACATTAAGAAGTTCACAATTCTCCATTGTTGGACTTGGGGTAAGTTCTTTTTTAGCTCTGCTTTGGTGATATTTAATGACATCACATCTCTGGTCGATTCCCTTGATTTCAAATCTTTCTTTCTTTCTTCTTCTTCCTCCTCTTTTTTTTTCCTGAGATGATCTCTAATATCGTGGGATCTGAAAGCAGTTCTCTGAGTATGAACAACTCAACTATTAGTGCAATATTTTTTCCTTAGTTGTTAACCTCATATCCCATGTGTTTGCCGTTGGTACTGGTACCGCACAGTTTAGTGTAACTTCTCATATGTAAAATGCTCCACTGATTCAGATTGAACTAGTAGTATGCAGAGTTGTATTAGTAATCTTTCTTGGCCAGATAAGGTATCTATCCCTAATTACATGTGAGAGTTTTGTTAATTTCATGAGAGAGTTTTCTTTTTGGTTGGAAAATTGACTCACGATTGTCAACAGGCTGACTCGGGTATTCTGCTGATTTAGCTATTATCTTTGCATTTATCATATCTCTATGAATTCTTTGTCAGCCTTCCTGGATATTATACTTCTCTATTTATTTGTTCCCTGAATTTGACAAGTATTCTTGACATTAAAATAGTTTGCTTTTTTTGACAGGTTTCTGTTGGGTACTTCTTTGCAGACCTTGGAATGATTTTTTTGTACTATCCTACTTTGGGTGGAAAGGAGTATGTGAGTGCATTTAATGTGATGGAGACAAGTTGAACCTTTTTGTTTCTCTGTTATCTTAAAAAATGAGAATTCGTCCCAATACAACTGTTTTCATGTGCATGCTTGTCTTCTTTCTGCTGTGCTTTTAGATTAACTTCCTCCTGCACTACTTTGTGTTATAGATATTTTTGTTTCATATGGATTTTTTCTCTTGATTCATCTTGCATGATGGAGTTTTCCTCACAAGGAAGTAAGGTGTCTGACCTTTCATTTCACTTTTGATTTTCTCGGCCTCTTAGCATCCATCCCAGAATCCCTGATTCATTGATCTGTAAACGAATTCGGGATACTGTTTCTGTATGTTAGAGTGGTGAATCAGCACAAAATTGATTAATAAGAGAGGACAGAGGACATTTTACAGCACTGCAGATTATATGAACAAAGTTGAACACAAATTAGCTCTCGAATGAGGACTCGCAATATAGTGCATGCAGTAAAAGTTCTGACTTTGAAGGAATGCCATTGCAACTCACAACTGGTCGCATTTGGTTTCAGGTTATCCATCATTCTCTTTCTACAATTGCAGTAGCATATTCTATGTTGTCTGGAGAAATGCAGCTTTATACATACATGTGCCTGATCTCCGAAGTGACAACTCCAGAGATTAATATGAGATGGTAGGTTTTGTGATGAGGCCAATTCTTGATAAGCTCCATCTTTTTTCTTAATGCTAACCTTTTTTTTTGTCTCTGTGTAGGTATCTTGATACAGCTGGTCATAAGAGGTCTGCTGCGTATCTTATTAATGGTCTAGCAATCTTTCTTGCTTGGCTGGTGAGATCTTCTTGAATATCTAGTGATTGTTGCTTCCTTTGCTAATTGTTGCACATTGATATCCATGACAATAAAAATGTCTATATGTAGATGTATGCACAAACTAATCTAGATCATTAATCATGGATGACCTTATTGCCAAAAATTAAACCATGTGGTTACTTATGATACTTCCAAGATTTTAATAAGCTGGCTCAGATTTCTTGCCTCTTGTTGGCCACTTAGTGGCAAGAACAAAGATCTCGCTTATATTCAATAATACAACAGAACTACTCTTTCCTTGATTTATTATTATTAATATCTTCTGAAGCAAACACTGGAATGCAGATGGCAAGAATTCTGCTGTTTCTTTACATGTTTCACCACATCTACTTGCACTATGATCAGGTAATGCCCTCTTTCGTAAATATTTGTATCTTATATGCAGTAGACTTGTGCAAATTAAAAATATTTGTTATCTGCAATTATTCTATTGATTTCAGTAAATAATTCAAATCTGCAAGAATGTTAGTTTTTTCATTAGTAATCCACTTAATTGCTAAAGAGAGGAAGATAGGTGGAAATGAACAAAATTTAGAAATAGCACGAGTGTCATATCAAAATTTAGAAACCTATTCCTCTGTTTTCTCTGTGTCAGAACAAGGTAAACATGTTTTCTTAAACTACCTCATTTTGCTGCCTGCTTTTGTTTTATTGTTTAAGTACGAAATAATGATTCCTCAAATAACTATTTTAGTACAAAGCTTCCTCGTCTTCTTGTTTGTATGCACCCACTTTATTTTATTTTTCAATTTCATGCACAGTAATTTGGCTCGGTGCAATGCGTTGTGTATTTTTTGTTCAAAATAATTCTTGACATTACGTGAAATTTGTATGATTCTCCCTTTTCTTTTCATTTTGGTTCCAACTATGTTCAGTTATCCTATCTCGTTTTTTCATCAATGATTTCCTAACTTCCCAAGTTTCCTAACTATGTTTAGTTATGTTATCATGTTTTTTTTTCCCGATGATTTCCTAACTTCCCATTTTTGAATGATTTTCTCTTTTCTATTCATTTTGGTTCCAACTATGTTTGGTTATGTTACCGTGTTTTTTTGTCAATGATTTCCCAACTTCCCAAGTTTCGTCCGAAATAGTACATGATCATAGTACAGGGTATGAATTTGATATGTTTAGCAAGTCATGATTGATGATCACAGCTGCTTCATTCATTGACAGGTTATCCAGATGAGCCTCTTTGGCTGTTTTCTAGTCTTTTTGGTTCCAGCAGTACTATTTATCATGAACTTGATGTGGTTTGGGAAGATCATCAAGGGATTGAAGAAAACCTTGGCAAAAAGACAGTGAGAGATATCACATAATAACAGTTTGATCAAATCTGTTTCTCTATACCCGGGGTCTAATGTTCCTTCCTTTTTCTTTTTTTCTCTCTTTTTTTTTTCTTACTTTCTTTACTGTATAGGATAGAGGGCTAAAACCAAAAGAAAAGGTGATCAGATGTTGGAAATCAAATTATTGTATATGATTTACGAGGATCGTGCACGCATCGATCCTTAAATCCACAACTAGCACATGATGTTCCTTTCAAGCAGTTCTACACACTACAGCACTTAGCTTCCTTTTTTTTTTTTTTTCCCTTAAAGCAAAGCTCCTAAATTTACCTTTAAGTTTGTGTCATTTATTCATTTTTATGTTAGTATTTTTAATTCGATTAGTTAATCCTTGTATTCTTTGATTTTGTTTAATTGACCTTTGTAATTTTTAAATTTGTCAAATTAACACAATAACTTAGTCATATCAAGTCTTGATTTTACTATGCATTTAGATATGATATTATTTAAATATTTTTATTTATAAGATTAATTTTTATATTTTTTACGTCTTTATCACTAAATAAATTATCCTAGAAAAATAAATTGATAAATTTGCAAGGAAAAATAAATCCAAGACAATTTATATAGTAATATGTCCCTATATATATATATATAAGAATTAATAATAATGGATCTTTATTGACAAAACTAGAAAGACTTGCCTTTTCTTCTCTCCTACTAAAACATCATTTCATATCTCTGTTCCCTTTCTCCTTCTCACCATCCAAATGAAAGGAAGTGTTAATTACGCTAAGAGAAAATATATAAATGGTGGAAATTGATTGGTAATTGATAGCAACACTACATTTAAAAACTTCAAATTAAATGGGGATAAGGCCAGGCATGAGAAGAGCTAAGAAATGAGTTATGCCCCGTGGTGAATTGGAAAGTTGTTAGACAGGTCACGTTACGTGTATTATGAGTTACATAAGTTGACATCCAAGTCAACGTTATTTAAAAATAATTAAAAAAAATTAACTGGATAATAAATTGACTTACTAGATCAACTAAATTATACTAGATTAATTTTCACCTAGTTTAATTTAAAACACATTCAGGCTAGCCAGGGTCAAGTTAGCAAGCCACTAATTCACCCGTTGGAATAAACCAGGTTTAATAATTTAAAAATAATAAATGATTTCTGAAAAAATAAATTAATATTTTTTTCTGAATTCATTAGCAGATCGTGGCCATAAGCTACAAGCCAAGGATTATAACTACTTAAGGGGTTACGATGATAGTATTATTTTATATTGGCTAAAAAACAAGGATTTTAATTGTTTATATAACATGAAGAGTCTTATCTTTTTTAAAAGAGATATTTTTTTCAAAAAAAAAAAAAAACCTGCTACATGATTGAATCCATGTCAACTAGTACAATACCTTTTAAAAAAATTTATTATGCAGACATGCATCATCATTAAAGCTTTTGAGTTTTAAGTGGAAATCCAAAAACTACATATTTCTATAACAAACTAGAACTAAAACACAAAATACATGGACAATTCTTTTACTTAATTAATCAAATATTAAAATGCCCTGCAGGTGAGCTAGCAGCTTAATTAATAGTAGTTAAATGGTAAAAAGTTTAATTATAAAAAGAAAACATCCTTAATTTAAATCTTACTACTTGTATTTTTCAAATCATAAATAATTATGAGTTTAAATGCTATTTTTTATAATTTAACTTCTGAAAGTGACTACGTGTTCAATTGTGTCTCCATTATATATATATATATATATATATATATATATATATATATATATATTATATATACACACCCGTCATTTGTTATATGTAAAGTACGATATTCTATGAAAATATGTGTTTTGACGAGCTTTTCTTATCAAATAATTTGACGAGTTATAACACAGATCTAGCTAGTTCAAGAAAAATTTTCGATGATTTGACCTAGCAACTAGCTAGCCGCATCCTTCCACCATCTTTTCTAGAAATTCAAAGATGAATTAATGATTATTATTTTATTTTATATATGTTTTAATTTGATGCTAGCCACAATATTCCTCAAAACCTGATTGAACAAGAACTACCATGGCATATATATGCAGAGACAAATTAATCGTACGTTCTGATCACTTTCCAACATAATACATTCACATTTTAGTAATCAACAATATTCCAATGAAAAATTTAATTAATTGAGAGAAGAACAAGAACACCCTGTTAAGATCCTTCAATCACATGCTACAACACCCTGTTAATAAATCCAATTCGCTAGCATGGATTCCCAAAGTTAATTAATTAACCTAAGTACATTGATGCTGCGCAATCATTAATTTTATAGATGTTTTTAATTAATTATAATCACCAAATTAATATTCATAAGAAGACAATATAGATAATATCGATGGCCACCATTGATTGGATGAAGACACAAGGTCATGGAGCAAGCTGGAATTCCACCCAAATATTTTCCATGGAATTCCTCGTCGATCAATATAAAATATAAGAAATATGAAACTCTAATTTAAAAGTTAAAACAGGGTATGGGGTATTTTTATTAATATTAATTATAAATAAAAAATTTGTTAAAAATAATAAGATAATTATTTAGTGTTAGAGAATCATCTCAATAATAATAAAAAAAACTTAAATTATTATATAAGATTCTAAAAAAATAGTTTTCACACTTATAAATCATTAAAATTACTCGACATGAGTTCTCTGCTTCCACACCTGTCATATGTATCTCTTAATTAATTAATTTAACAGTTGTTTTAAAATTAACTTAGATTTGATAAGTTTAATCATTCAAATTAAGGAGCTTCCTCCCAAAAGAGGGGGGGAAATACTGAAAATGCATGCCAATTCATCAAGTACTATAAAATGAATTGTAAGTACTATACATCTTACAATTAATTTTAGTTTTTTCTTAATTAAAAAAAGTAATTTATTTTATTTAATATAGTTCCTTCATCTCTCTCATGCGGCACACACACACACCTCCACTGAAAACCCTAGTCTTCTTGGCCATGGAAGTACATCTGGTGGTTTAATTTAGGCTAGCCCTCAAGAGCCTTGATTTTGCTCTCCAGATTATAAATAGATACCCCCCTCATAAACCTATACCTCCATCTCAAAATACAACCAAGGAGGTAACAATGGCCATAGCACTCAACAAAATCACCACATTTCTTTTCTTTCTCCTAGTCAATAGTCTAGTATACTATTCAATCCAGTCCCTAGCAAGTCCAAGAAACCCTAATTCACTCATTCTTGGTCTTACCCTAGCTTCTAGGGCTTCTTTTCCAACTTATCCAAAAGCTTCCACTTCCTCAAGAAAGATTGTCTCAATAGATGTTTTGGGCGCGAAGAAGCCTTCAAGGGAGGTTAGAGATGGATACTTGATATCTCTAAATATAGGCACACCGCCACAAGTCATTCAAGTGCTCATGGATACTGGTAGTGACCTTACTTGGGTTCCTTGTGGAAACCTTTCTTTTGATTGCATGGAATGTGATGATTATAGAAACAATGAGTCGATGGCTACTTTCTCTCCTTCCTATTCTTCTTCGTCATATAGGGCCTCTTGTGCTAGTCCCTTCTGCATTGATATTCATGGCTCTGATAACCCTTTGGATCCATGCACTGTGGCTGGATGCTCATTGAGCACCCTTGTTAAAGCCACATGTTCGAGGCCATGCCCTTCATTTGCTTACACGTACGGTGCAGGAGGGGTGGTCGCTGGGATACTGACTAGGGATACACTTAGGGTTAATGGAAGTAGTCCTGGTGTCGCCAAAGAAATTCCAAAATTCTGTTTTGGTTGTGTAGGGTCTGCATATAGGGAGCCTATCGGGATTGCAGGGTTTGGTAGGGGTACACTTTCTATGGCTTCACAGCTAGGGTTTCTTCAGAAGGGCTTCTCACATTGCTTCTTGGCCTTCAAATATGCAAACAACCCTAATATTTCAAGCCCATTAGTTGTAGGAGATATTGCCCTTACTTCTAAAGACGATATGCAATTCACTCCGATGTTGAATAGCCCTATGTACCCTAGTTTCTACTACGTTGGTCTAGAGGCCATTACTGTTGGCAATGTTAGTGCAGCTGAAGTGCCTTCAAGCTTGAGGGAGTTTGATTCACTGGGTAATGGGGGCTTGAAGATTGACTCGGGAACCACTTATACTCACCTACCTGAAACGTTCTATTCTCAGGTTCTCTCTATTCTTCAATCAACAATAAATTATCCTAGAGACACTGGCATGGAGATGCAAACCGGGTTTGATCTTTGCTATAAGGTCCCACGTCCAAACAATAACGCTCTCACGTCGGATGATCTCCTTCCTTCAATCACTTTCCATTTCTTGAACAATGTGAGTCTAGTTTTGCCGCAAGGAAATCACTTCTATCCCGTGAGTGCACCAAGTAACGCTGCTGTGGTCAAATGCCTCATGTTCCAAAGCATGGATGATGGTGATGATGGACCAGCTGGGGTGTTTGGGAGCTTCCAACAACAAAATGTGGAGGTCGTCTATGACTTAGAGAGAGAGAGAATTGGGTTTCAACCAATGGACTGTGCTTCAGCTGCATCTTCTCAAGGACTTCACAAGACCTAACTACGTGACAGTTAATGGTAGTTCTTACATTGTCAATGGTGCATGCCGTTGGTTGGTTAATCTTATTAAGCACTTTACTTTTCCACTTCCTTTTGTCTGTTAACGAAGTTGGTACTTTGTCAAGTCTTTTGAACTAGATTAATATCATGCTGTAAGGCTCTTTGAACCTTGGAACTGATTAAGAAATGATCATGAGCTGGTTGTATTCTCTCGTTGCTAATTGGTCGAAAAAGAACGTAACAAAACGAAGTGGAGAAACTTTATGAAGCTGTGTTTTTCTTTAAGCAATGGGTATAATGGGGTCAAGATGTGACATGCATTTGTAAATTAATTAATGAAGCACATGAAAGAAGAAGAAAAAAAAAAAAAATGAGGAATCTTTTAAGTAATATTATATATAGTCGATGGATTCTCACATGTTAAGATAGTTCTAGCATACGAATTCCTATTGCAAACGATGATTAGATACTTTTTTATTTTTTTAATTAATATAATTATTTGGATTAATTTTATAGTATATTAATTAATTTTAGAGTCTTGAAGTTAATTATTATATAAATTTTTAACAGTTTTAAAATTTATAAAACTCAAAAATAAATTTAAAACTTGTTTACTTCAACTATATCTTTTAAAATTAAATCAGGTTTAGGTACTTGTTTTTGAAAGAATGATGACACAACCTAGACCAACTTGATCTTGGTAAATATATGAAAAATAAAAAGAGTAGCCGACGCTTGCATGCTAACCCGAATCCTATATATATATAGTTCAGGTAGCCTCTTCAATACCTTGTAAAAAACATTGATAAAGGCACCAACCATTGGTGTTAAAACTTCCGGTTGAACATCCCGATCTATCAAAGGAACTTTCAAGTTCCCACTATTTCCTAAAGGCCTCTAAAAAAAAAATGCTTTTTTTTTTAATAAATAAAACCTCTTTATTTTTCTTAAATATTTTTGAATTTTCAAGGATTGTAGATTATTTTTAAAACGGTTCTTTCAGACATGAAAATAACATGACATTTAAAATCCTCTCAAATCCTTCACGTTTTCTTGCCTCCTAATTTTCCTTTGAATTCTAATTAAAAGAATCTAAGATCCTCTTGTCTGCAAAAACAAATTGGAGATTTTTTTTTTTTTTTTTGGTGGTGAAATGTTTTGCAGCTTAATTACACCACGAGTCATATCTCACAAGAAAACAAAATTTCTGCGATTTCGTATCAAAATAAATAATCAGTGAAGTAGAGTATATCGGAGACTGCTCAAATTTCAATAGATTGTGAAAGATAATGCCACACACCATTTCATTACACGAGAAGCCACTACAATTCCATTTCAGTGGTTGAAAAGGAAGCGTGCATGTACAATTTTTAACAAATTCTTTATGAGGAATACACGGTCGACGAACTAGAATATCAAAACATGGATATCCGGTGAGCATCACAATAACTACTAAGAAGACATACAGACACGCAGCAATATCACTGCCACTAGGCATTTTTATGAGCAGCAAGCTGCACTAGCTGTCCTTTCTGTAGGTCTATCCATGATAACCATTCCAGAAGGGTTTGGCGCTGGCTGTACTTGAGATAGTCTTTTTGCTGCACACAGAATGGAAAGAAAACCAAAATAATCGCCATCAATTTCTTGAAAAAGAGATGGTAAACTTGCAAGAACATAAGAACAATTAATTGATCAGTATAATAAGATGCTTGTTGAGTTTTGAGCAAAATATTACCGTCCTTTATTCGTATCCAAGATTAATTAATTTCATGTACACATTGGAAAATATCGAACTCACTTTTCAAACAATTTAATTCCTTATGTTATATTTTGTCAACATCCAAATATTTAAACCTTCTATCCACAGTGATAACTTACCTATTTCATAGAAAATGTCATTGACATTGGTTGCGGTTTTCGCTGAGGTTTCCATAAAGAAAAGACCATTCTCCTGAGCAAAAACTTGAGCTTCCTGCGATGCATTAATGAATTGTCATAGAGCATCTACAAGATGTTCCTTTAACATAAACAGAAAGCAGCAGAAAAATCACGGACAGTCTAAAGTCTAAACATAGAGATCGCTATTTGATACTCAATAATTTGAGGATTGCAGATCAGCAGAAGTCTTTATAGGGAAAAATTTAATAGAAAATAGATAGATACTATATAAATAAAGAAAAGACTAGCATATGTGCCATTGTATAACATTTCTTCCTGCATGAAAATAGTTTCTCAAAAACGAATATTTTCTAGCAGATCTCTAAATGAACTTGCCAAGTTATTCAATAAATGCTAAGGTATTATTTTTGTAAAAGGTGAAACTTATCTAATAAATTATTAAAAGAACTCAATAAAAAAGAGAACTCTTTGTTGCTAACTTTTCCTTAGTCATCTCTACCAGAAAGGATCTTTAAGGACTAGTTTACTTTGTTTGTGTCCCGTCGTATAAATCAAGTACATAAAACTTTACTCTGATTAATTTCTTTTCAATTTCTCAATTTCCTATATCCTTGACAATAAGCTGCTATATTTGTCATGATTGAAAGGACCTACTGTAAATATATAAAGCCAACTAGTAAGTGAGCTACTTGCCTCGGCAGCAACCTTCCTTGCATCTAGCAAATCAGCTTTGTTCCCCGCAAGTGCCATAACCATATTAGGGTTGCCTTGTGGAAGCAAGCAGAACATAACGATTAACGAATTCAGGAACCAGGGAAAAGGTTAGAAAAAGAAAGTTCAAGAAAAACAAGTGTAGTTGAACAGTATATCAAGAACAGGACTCAAGAATGACAAGTGAAGAAGGCTTTTACGAACAGCCAAATTCACATTTATAAAAGCAAAAATGTAAACACTACCTTGTGCCTGAAGTTCTTGAACCCATTTTTTTGCTCGCTCAAATGAGGCCTACAAGAGAATCAAGAGTTGAAATTTTAGTGACCAAATGAAATCAGCCAATTTAGCAAATCAATTTAAATAAAGTTGTGGCAGTCATTCTTTTCAGTAAAAAATCTTACTAGACAACTCTGCAAACTTTTTAAATTGGTCGAGCAAA
Source organism: Populus alba (assembly GCF_005239225.2). Taxonomy (NCBI): domain Eukaryota; kingdom Viridiplantae; phylum Streptophyta; class Magnoliopsida; order Malpighiales; family Salicaceae; genus Populus; species Populus alba. The sequence continues at coordinate 1,725,600 of NC_133298.1, read as the reverse complement.
AGCACTTTCATGCAATATTGCAATCATTTCTAGATGAAGATCAGTGGCTCAGTTTTTTGAGCTTTGGAATAGAACTTGTAGTGATTCTTTATTTTCTAAAAACAAGCTTTGATATAGAGCAAGAAGAACTAAATGAAAGGGACAGATATCCTAGCAAGGGGAGGGAGAAACAAGTGGAAAATATGGAAGATAAAGATATTCCGGCCAGTTGGAAAGCAGGGCAGACCCTGGCACTCAGAGAAGCAGGACATAAAGCACAGGCCATGAAAACAGTATAGGAATAGCATAGACTTGCAGACAACACCCAAAAAAATTTGAGTTGTATGCCTTAACTGAGATCTGCTAATGCCATATATAATCTTAAGGAAAAACTGAAGAGAGACTTTTGTGTAACTGGGAGATAACTGAATGGGGCAAGAAAGATATGTCAGCATGAGGTAACTACCAAGGAAAATGCACCAAAATACATGTCATCTGTCTAGTTTAGCTCACAGTGAATGATGATATGGTAGCCTTGATATGAAAATTCTTCTCTAAACAAAAAGAGTTGAGTTTCAAATTGCCACACACTTCCCACTTCTTCCATATCCTTCTACATAATAAATAAGCATTAGACCTGAAGGTTGACACTACAGAATGTTAAAGCCTAAAAGTCTAATGCTTCCTTACCTCTGTATACAATATAAACCTAACCTTATAACTTTTTTGTAAACGTAAGTGTTGCCTAGAGGGAATGGCATATGTTGTGTTAGCAACCTTGCTTACCTGATTAGATATATCATACACAATAATTGCTGCTGCAGCTCCCCTGTAGTACATTGGAGCTAAGCTGTGGTATCTCTCCTGACCTGCTGTGTCCCAAATCTCAAATTTTACAGTTGCATCATTGACAGCCAATGTTTGCGAGAAAAAGGCAGCACCTATGGTTGATTCCTACAATGACATAAAACAAAGCTGAAGCTCCAAAAGCAAACAGGACAATTTCAGCTACCAATGTTATAGCCCTCAAAAGTCCTTCAGTACTAAGTACTAACCTGGAACTCAACAAACTGTCCTTTAACAAAACGCAGTACAAGACTGGACTTTCCTGCACCAACATCCCCGAGAAGCACCTGAAGCACAGATCAACCATCAACCAAATGCTAACAAAAAACGGCCAGAAAAAGTCAAACTGCAGGCATGGAGAAACACGGCCACCTTAAACTTTGCTACACAAAGTAAAGGCATGCTACGAATTTTCTATAAGCAAAAATACAAACAAAAATGACAAACAGCACACCTGGGATTCAAATAGAAATGAACCCATTACAAGTCTCAAATCTCGGACTCATAAAGCAAGGACTAAAGCATATAATATTTGCACATGAAAAATGCTAGAAAAGCAATTAATAAAACCAGCAACCTAATTCAATAATCCTTCTCAATTCATCAGACTAAAGACACAATAAATTACCAGAATACAAACAGCAGTTGAAAGTTAAAACACTCTTTCGCGGGTAGTAGATAACATCAAGGCTTAGCTTACTTAAATTGTACATGTAAATCTTATTAACCTAAAACAGTACCAAGGTGATCAAAATTTAACAAATTCACACAAGATCCTTAAAGTTTACGGGAAACCCACAATAAGACAAAACACAGAAAATATTCAATTAAGATGAGCTAAATCAGTTCTCAAAATTGAAACATAACGCAACATAATTTGCATAGATTCTGTAAACAAAATACACAAAGATCAATTGCAATCACAAAAACAACAACAAAAAAAAAAGAAAAAAATTACATCAGACTTTTCTGAAAATTAAAGAAACCCAGATCAAAATTTCCAAAACTAAACAAAACCCACATCAGAAATTGCATAAAAAAAGAAGAAGATACCCAACTAACAAAAAATGCAAGCAAAATTCATAAAAATTAAATCAGACCCGGATAACAATTATCCATAAAGAAACAAAAAAAACTCACCAATTTAGCATTGATATTCTTGTTTGCAGTGGTGGCCATGACGAGTAGCAATCGATGGCTGTAATTTATCAAAAAACAGATCAACAAAATTGAAATATGAATTTGAATTTGATCTCGAGAGAGAGAAAATGAATATTAAGCGTAGAAAACCAAAAAAAGGGAAGAAGTCAAGATAGAGAAAAATACAAAGGCAGAAGGAAGGAAAATGAAGGAAAGGAAGGATCCCTCCTGGTAAAAGCTAAGAAAGACCCACAGGTACACGATAGCGATGGTCTGCTTCACTTCTGATTTTTTTATTATTCATTTTAATTGATTGGTTTTTTTTAAAAAAATGTTTTTTTATTTAAAAATAATTTTTTTATTTTCAATAACAATACATTAAGATAATAAAAAACATTAAAAAAATAATTTAATTTTTTAAAATAAATATATTTTTCAAAAACATATAAAAACAGAAAATATAGCACTGTTTTTATTATATTAAACTTTTCGTTAAATATTATTTTTTTCTTATGTTGCTGTAACTAAATTCAATTAAATTAATTGAGTTAATTAAAATTATATTGGATTAAATAAATTTAATTAAACTAATATTTTATTTAATTCAATTGATTGAATTTATACCCTAGAACCAATTTGAACAAAATAACTCGGGATCGACCGACCACTTATAGATGCAACTGATCCAGCAGCAGTCCGGTGTAGTTGAGAGTTGTTTTGTTCTTTTGAACACCTTTTGTTGTGTGTGTTTGGAAGTGAGATAATATTTAAGGTTTAAAGTTTTTTTTTTTTTTTATTTAAAATATATTAAAAAATATTTTTTTTAAAAAAATATTTTTGATATCAACACATTAAAATAATTTAAAAAATAAAATAAAAATTAATTTTAAATTAAAAAAATTCAATTTTTTTTTAAAATATAGTTTCAACCATATTCTCAAATACTGTTATAAAACTATAATGAAACGCTATTGCATGATATACTAACTTCACTATAATTTATTAATAAATTGATTGTCATAAAAGGTAGTGTTGGATTATTAAGGATGAAACAATAAAAATAGAAATGTGTTTAGTTAAAAAGATAAAGACATAAAAATAAATTTGTTTTTTGAATAATTTTGGAGTGAATTTCTATACTTCCAGAATAGGAGGTGCATGGAAAATATGTCTCCACATATAATCTTTTTTATTTCTAAAATATCATTGTAAAAACTCTCAATTTTAAAATTGTTCATCTAAGACATGTAAAAATAAAAAAAATTATTATCATGGTTTTAAAACCCAACTTAGGAATCGATCCAGGGCGAAGTTTGGGACACTGGTCGAGGCTCAAGTCACGGGTTGAGTTGATATGGGTCAGCGTAAGCATAAAAATGATTATTATCGTAGTTTTAAACTTGATTCGGGAGTTGACATAGGGCAAAACTCGGGTCATAAGTGGGGTTGATTGTTGACTTGGGTTGACTTAAAAATAAAAGTGGTTCTTATCATAATTTTAAAATCTGACTCAAGGGTCAACTAAGGGTAAGGCTTAGGTTATGTTTTAGGAGGGTTGATCTAAGTCAACATAAAATAAAATAAAGGTTATTATCAAAGTTTTTAAACTTGATTCTAGAGTCAACCGTGAGTAAGGCTCGGCTCACAAATTAAAAAGGTCAGCCCAGGTTGAATCGAGTCAATGTAATAATAAAAATTGTTATTATCATAGTTTTAAAACTTGACTCGAGGGTCAACCAAGGTAAGGTCCAAGTAACAGTTCGAGAGGGCCAACATGAGTTAACGCGAGTCAACACGTAAATAAAACTGATTATTATCATAGTTTAAAAATCTGACTCGAAAGTTGACTCGATACAAAGTTCAAGTCATTGGTCAGGAGGGTTAACCTTGCTGACCTAAAAAAAATCAAAACAATCTTGTTTTGACTAAATTTTTTTTCAAAAAAAATTAACGAGTTTTTAGGCAATATTGAGGTTCTAAATAACTACCATCAAAGTCTCTCTCGCCTCATGGAACCGTGAACACCCAAAAAATCTATTTTGATGGTCATAAATAGCTTGAACTACAAGTCTACAACCTTTTCTCTCATTGCTAGAATCCAATAATCTCTCTCTCAACTCTTTTTAATTAGAGATTAAAAAATATTATAAATAAACTTTTGTACCAAAACTATTATTTTCAAATCTAAAAGGACCTAAATTATCTAATTTATGTTATTTTTAAAGTTTGAAGACTTAAGTGTATTTTTAAAAAAAATTAGCATGCCACTCATGTTTAGTGTCTTTTTATTTGAGTCCCTTTACTTTCAATTTCATCATTGCTTAAGAAATTAAAAGCAATTAGTCTTTAATGGCTCAAAATAAAATTTTGAGAACCAAAATACATAATATATTCATAATGTTTTGTGAGTATGTGATAAGTGTTGGTTGATCAGTGTTTATCCCACCCCTTCATTTTTTATATATTTGTTTTTTGAGATAGCTTTTGTGGTTGTAATTTGAAAAAAATAAATTTAAAAAAAAAATGCAGTTAGTTGTGGTTAGTTGGATTTAGATACGTGTTTGATAAAAATTATAGTTGAGGTTTATGAACAACAAAAAACATGTATAAGATGTTTGGTAATTATGTGGTTGCAGTTGCTTTTCAAAATGTTTTTTACTTGAAAATGCATTAAAATAATATTTTTTATTTTTAAAAATTATTTTTAATATTAGTGCATCAAAATAATTTGAAAATACCAAAAAAATATTAATTTTAAGTAAAGAAAAAAAATTAAAAAAAATATAATTTTTTTCTAAAGCGCTTTTAAAATACAAAAACAAACAGGATTTTACAAAATTCAGTTACGAAAATATTAAAAACTTACTTCATAAAAACTACATTTTAAACTTAATTTTTTATTAAATCCAATAATATAAAATATAATTTAGTATGTTATTAAATATTTTATTATGTTTTTTCACCGTCAAGATAAACAAATGCACCTAAATAAGTAGAATTTTATCTCGATATTTGCAAATCTGCTTTAACGAGAAAAAGGTTATTAAGAAAAAAAGGACGAGAACTACAAATATCTTGATCAACAAAGTGGATCTTGCCGCAATGGTACGTGGAAATCAAGTTTGCAAATATTCTTCAGTCAGCCGAGTCTTCATGGATCAGAACATAGTAAACCAAACACATTGATTTCTAATCTAGACCTAAAGCCAACAAGAACATGTAGCGCAGACCTCTCTAATTCTCAAGTCTATTTATTTTCTTTAAACATGGAAGAAGCATAATTGTGCACCAGAAACAATTCACAGCTATAAGAACATGGAGTGCAGACCATAGGCCTGTTTCTGGACTCCAACAAGTTGACACCACAGATACCCTCAACTCTCTGGATCTTAAAGATCTTTTGGCTTTAAACTTATCATCTAGCTCTATCTGGTGGCTCTCTACCACTAGAGGTTGGAGAGATGAATGTTTTGCTTGCATTAGATCTATCAGGAAACAGCTTAACAGGAAACATCCCCAGCACCATTGGAGGCATGCAGAGTTTCCTCGATCTCTCCTTAGCTCACAACAAACTGCAAGGTCAGATTCCAGAAGTATTCGGTGAGTTGAAAAGCTTGGAATCCTTGAATTTATCCTACAACAATTTTTCCGGCGTGATCCCAACTTCTATGGAAGGACTTCTGCAACTCGAGAACTTAAATTTATCTTCCAATCAATTACAAGGAAGACTTCCTAGTGGAGGACCATTTGAAAACTTCACAGAATCGTTTTTCATGTCGAACTTGCAAGAACGATGGACTGTGTGGCCTGCCTCTAAGTTTCCCAACTTGAAAGAATGATAACGCTCGAAGATTAAATAAAACCAGGTTGAAATTTTTTAGATACATTTTGCCATCTATTCTTCTTGCAATGCTTATTTTAATTACTGTAATCATAATAAGAACTCGAAAGAAGAATAGGCAAGGCCCCAGCCAAGAAGGATCCTTACCACTCATTCATAGCATCACAGAGAAAAAAAATCATATCAAGAAATTTTAGCTGGAACCAATAAAACTGTTGATTTTAAGGCATTGGTTCTTGAGTACATGCCTAATGGGAGCTTAGAAAAGTGGCTGCATCTCAATAGCCAATGGGCAAGAAGTTCTGAAACAAAAGGAATTTCTGCAAGATATTTGGTCGATTCTGTAGTCATAATAGAATATATGGAACCAAAATATGTGCAAGATTCGTAGATTATAAGCCTTAAATGTAGTAACGAAACTGTTATAAAAGTTGCATCAATATTATTAGCAACTTTGCATTAACTTCTCTGCTACACAGTTTATATCAAAACTCATCAAGACTGAGCTCTTAGAGATGAAAGATTCAAGACTAATTGAGTGATTGCTGAAATTGGGATGCAGATGTTGCCAAAGATGAAGATTACAAATGAAAAATTCCAGTTTGTCACAGTGGCTCACCAGCAGGGATTAATTTCTTCAGCATAATTAATTGAAACTGAAAATGGTCTGTGAAGTCATTTTGATCACCTCATTCGAATCTTCTGACCTTTTTATGGCACTCTTTGGTTCCTTGGAAAGAAATGCATAAAAGAGGAGAGACTTTCTGGCTTTAGTCCTTCACTGGCCTGCTCGAGGTTTCTTTTCTTTTCATTTTTTTTTTCTTTTTTATTCATTCTAACTGTAACTCTTGCTGGAGGCAAGAACACCCCACCTCTATGCATGGATGCCCATCCTTTTTGTCAGAAACCTCAGCAGAAATTTCTGTTGTTGAGAAGTTCGTGTTATCAAGATGGGTTCCTTGTAAAATTCATCTCTACGAAACACTGTTGATGCCTCTCCATATCTGTTAGATGTTAATGGTCTAAGATATCCTGCTTCGATCCAGATTTGCACAACACAATCACAGCATCCTAAGACCTTCAAAGTTCAAAGACACTTACTTCCTAACATACGAGGACGAAAATTTCAGGAGATTATTCACCTGAAGCAAGGATCAATATCAAGACCAGACTTGAAGAAAATTAAAGAAAGTTTTTTTCTTTTTAATGTTGTGTTTGGAAGTGATTCATCGTGTTTCTATAAAGTTTTTATTTTTTTTAAATAATTTTTTAAAAAATTTTAAATTGTTTTAATTGATTGATATTAAAATAAATTTTAGAAATAAAAAATATTTTTAAAAATATAGTATAATAAACATTAATAATATTGTGAGTATATATGGAAACAGATTCAGCCCATTATCTTCGTAAAGTAAGCTGCCAGTTAGGCTTAGTTATCACACTGGGTTAATTAACTTGAAGCCCAATACTTAGAAGGGCAACTCAGTAATTAACCCCAAAAATAGCATCTAGGGTTTCTGCACCGTCTCCTTTATAAGCAAAGTACAAGACTCTCTCGCAGATAGCGCCAACGCCTTCATTCTTGCTTCCTAGCTGCACAAAACCCTTGCTTTTACGGGTTAATCTCTCTAACTCTCTAGAGGGTGAAATCATGGCGACGAACACAACAGCAGGAACCCCAGCTCCACCTCGGGAGCTGTCGCAGAAAGAAGCTGACATTCAAATGATGTTGGCTGCTGAAGTCCACCTCGGCACCAAGAACTGTAATTTCCAAATGGAACGTTACGTTTTCAAGCGCCGCAACGACGGTTAGTTACCTATAACTACAAAACACGGAGTCAAATATTGTTCTTTTTATTAGTGAAATGGTTAGTTTTGCGATTTTGTGTTTTGAAGTTTGTGTATTGTTCGTGTCTGAAAGAACAAGCTTTTTGGGTTCTAATCTAGTTTTGTCTTGATGGGATTTTGTCTTAAGTAATAAATTGGCTGTTTTTTTCATGTTTGAATTCTGAGTTTCTTAGGCTGTATATTTTCTGCTTTTGCTCTAAAGTAGTTAAAAGAATAGTATTTTTTTGGTTTTTGTCAAGAAAACGTGGGAAATAATAAAAAAATTTATTCTAATCTGAAGTTTATTGTTGAATTATGATTAGTTGTTAATTAGGATAATGTAGCTTAATTAATGACTTGCAGTTAAGATAATGTATCTTAGAAGGTTTCTATTTTTATGTTAAATAAATCACTTGCTTTTAAGCAGATTTGCGTTTGTTGATATTTGGTTCTTGGTTGCTTTTCAAATGTATTTGATAAATTAGGATGTGATTGTTTAAGTTTATGAGTTGCTCTGTATTTTTTTGTTACAGGTATTTACATCATCAACCTTGGTAAGACATGGGAGAAACTTCTATTGGCTGCCAGGGTTATTGTTGCCATTGAAAACCCACAAGACATTATTGTTCAGTCAGCCAGGCCCTATGGTCAAAGAGCTGTTTTGAAGTTTGCTCAATACACTGGTGCTCATCCTATTGCTGGAAGGCATACTCCTGGTACATTTACAAATCAGCTACAGACTTCCTTCAGTGAGCCTCGTCTTCTTATCCTTACCGACCCAAGGACTGACCACCAGGTGAGGCTAACAATCATTTATATCTCATGTAGTTGATGGCTTGTTTTAGTGCTTTCTGATTTTCTTACTTTAACCATGAGTGTATTCTTTTTATCTTGCAGCCAATCAAGGAAGCAGCCTTGGGAAATATCCCAACCATTGCTTTCTGTGACACTGACTCGCCAATGCGGTTTGTGGATATTGGTATTCCAGCCAATAACAAGGGGAAGCACAGCATTGGATGCCTATTTTGGCTTTTGGCAAGGATGGTTCTCCAAATGCGTGGCACTATTCGTCCAGGGCACAAGTGGGATGTGATGGTGAGTTCCATATGGTTTTCTCTGTTTTTAAATTGCAATAAGACATAAATTATGTTCTCTGATTTGTATGCTCATGCTATTACTGCAATTGCATTACCTAGTTTGCTACCACTGTATGGTTAATTTGTTTTTTTGATTGCTTAGGTGCATGACACAATGAATGCTCATGCTCATGCTTTGTTTATTTTCTTTTCTGAAATGAGAAATCCTGAGTGCCTCCTTGTTTTTAATCTTTTACTTTTTAGGACCTTGTCAACATCAATTAGCATTCAATTTTATATCCTAGCTCCAAGTTTTCTTATGTCCATTTGTTTTTCTTCTTTGGCAGGTTGATTTATTTTTCTACAGGGAGCCTGAGGAAGTAAAACCACCGGAAGAGGAAGATGTGGTTGCTCCTGTTGACTATGCACTTACTGGACCAGACTATATGGGTGGTGCTGCTGACAGCTGGTCTACCCCTGTGGCTGATGCTGGATGGACCAATGAGGCCTTGCCAATCCCTGCTGCACCTGTCACAACAAGCTGGACACCTGACCAAGGTATGAAATGTGTTTGCTTTGTTGATTAAGCCGCTTGACAAAGATTTAGGTTGTTGAAGCTTTTTGTGTTGGATGCTGAATTTGGTAGTCTCTGCGCACTGGCTGCTACACATCTTAAGTTTTTCATGCCAACATCGTTTTCTTTAGTTCTGTTCCTGGCTTATACTTTTCATTTTCACAGCTGCTGGTGGATTGGATCCAGAGTGGGGTGCTGCTGCTGCTCCTCCTCCTCCTCCCACACAGCAAACTGCAAGTCCTGTGATTGACGAAGGTGGTACCTGGTAGTGAAGCCTTCCAAGAGTTTTTACTTCGACCATGTGTTGCAAATTTAGCATAATTGTCAGTGAGTTTCGAGACAAATTTTATAGATTTTGGTGATGTCGGTATCTCAAATGATGCTAAATTTGTTATTCTCGATTGGCCTTAAAGCAACTTGCGAATTATATTCTTTTTATTGCTTAATGATTACTTAGGCGTGCGAATTAGTTGAGAAGGCTTAAAATATTAAATAATTGAAGCAAAGCAAGTTTGCTCGTGTAAAAACTTTGGAAGAATTTGTATTCCATCCAAAAACAACTAAATCTGCTGCTGATGGAGACAACCTCATGTTTGAGAGCTAAATTTCAACTATAAAATCTAATTCTCATCGTCTTGTCTGATTTCCTTTAACTGCCTCTTTCAGCCTATGGTGGTACCATCCTGTACTTTTAAGGAAACTTTGAAGCAAGGTTTGAAAGAATTGAACTAGTCTTCTTGTCTGAGCAAACCTGGACGATGGCGAATGTACAATGATAACTGGTTTTGATCCTGTAATTATATATAATGATAAATTAAAAAAAAATGAACTCGAGCTTATTGTTAATTTTCATGGTTTGTATTGTAAAATGGTTTGTATATTAAAGCAGATCTTGGACAGGACCTTCAATATCAACCTAACAAGAAAGTCAAGAAAGTTGGATCGAGTGTGTTTCAAATTTCTTTTAATTTTTTTTTTATCCACTATTACATGTATTATCTGCATTGATATAAAAATTGAATTCGAGCTTATAGCTCCTAGAATGTACTTCGACCGTTTATTTTTGGTGTCTGGAGAAGCCTTTGGTGGGGAAATCTCCCCTGTTGGCTCAATCGGGGTCAGCTCTAACAAAAACTAAAGGTTGGTATGATGCCATACGATACGGGTTTCAATCCAACCGGAGCCACCGGACCAACGAGAGTGACCTCATCGGAGGGTTAAGAATAGGTCTTCGGAAGTGGATAAAAGAAAGGAAACCCAAGCTTCTTCAAAACGGGGAAGCTGGATCCAGATGTGACTGAACGATCAACCTTTCCAGAAGACTGAGAGTTGGGGACTATGGCTTGAGAAATTGCAGTTTTTCAGCCTTTGAAGTATCTTGAAGACATTAACTCAGGCACCTGCTGAACTTTTTGTCATTTAAGAATGGACAAATGGAAAGCACTCTTCTTGTGTTGAAGTGCTCCGTGGAAGCTGTAAGAACTCGGGCTTCATAGAAATCAGGAGATCTCGGTCAAGCTTGGGCCCCTCTGCCGGCTGTTTTGCTTGTGGCTAATCATGTACTTCTAAAGGATTGGTACTCCTTAGCACGCCATGGTCATGGTCAGATTATAACAGTTGTTAAACATGGGCTGGATTAGTGGACTGATAATCTGAGATTAAGAGTCTAATTTAATGTGATGGTTTTTTAATTGAATTAAATCAGATATTTATTTGATAAAATTATGAGTTTTAGTGATTCCATTGACATGATTAAACAAATTCAAACCGAGTTAACATAGAAAAAAAACCAATTTTATTTTAATAAAAATAATTAATTTAATGTTCCACAATTAACTTAATGATCAGAGTTTTTTTTAATCAATTCTTAAATCAAGTCTGAAAACAAGGTAGATCATATTATTAAAAATAAATTTTTAAAAAAATTATATAAATTTTTTTTATGGATTTGACCTCGAGCAAAAACTAATCGAAAATATACCAAAAAAAAAAAACATTAGGAAGAAGAAATATATATATGAGAAGCACTGTTTTATCCATGCTTCCCTCTATAGACTATTGGAAATTGGAATGGAGGTGGCCCTGACTGTAATAAATACTGTTTTATTGATATTTATTTGATATTTTTGTTTTTTTATTTTAATTATATATATTTTTATCTTGAAACCAACCAGATCCTATCTAGAAAATGTTTTTTGGACATTTTACTGATTTTGTTTAACAAAAAGGGTCTAAAGCAAGACAAAAACTCTCTCTAAAATCTCCTACACATATTTTTCTAAAATCTGAAAAATAAGCAACTTTATTGCTCAAATAGGCTCCAGGTTTAGCCAATTTAATTGAAATTATATTTTCCTCAAAAGAGAATAAAATGCTAACTAAATGTTCTAAAACAATGCATGTTAAGAAATCAGTTTAATTGTTAAATATTGTAAACAAACCGATAAATTTTAATTTCAAAAGTTTTATCTTTATTTGGTATTAAATAAAATAATTTTTTTTTTTTTTTTCAATGCGGTTGTTTTCGATTTTCATAACCATATGCTATGCAAACTATAGGCTACAAAAATGAAACTGGCTTTAATTATTGAATGACAAAACAGCCCTCAGCATCTGCACCCTAAAAAATAGCAGGCTAGAGTCCAAAAACTGGGAACGAAAAAGACCAGTCAAGGGTTTCAGTTCAGTACCCCCATCGAACCGTCTCCTCTGGTCAAAGCCCTCGTCAAAATTACCTCTGCAATTTTTGTACCCTCGTCTCTCAGGTCCTACATATAACTGGCAAGATGGTAAAAAAATTGCAAAAAAAAAAAATTGATTGTTGTGAGGCTAACAAATTAGTGATTCTCAGGTGAATTTGGGCTCAGAAAAACGATAAAAATCACAGAATTGATGCAAAAAAAAAAAAAATCTTGTGAAGAAACTGGCTCAAGAACAAAAATGGCTTGTCAACAGAAATAATATGATGTATGCTTCATTTGCAAAAAAAATGGAGTCCAGAGACCCAATATGTACAAACTACAATCGCATACATAGCATTGCTGCTTTTGTATAATTTCCAAAAAGAGGAACCCAGAAACACTGACGGCAATGCGATTCACCTTTTGATTGATGGGTTCAGGTAAGGCAAAATCTAAAACTATATCCTGTGTAATGGTAATTTCTCCTTAATTATTCGATGCAACAGTACAATCTGCGATTTGTAAAAATAAAAAGGCAATCACAGGTGCCTGATTGAGCTAAATAATGAATCAATCTGACCAAATATAGTGAGCATATATGAAGCGAGCAAGAGATGTAAGAAACCAGTTGGAGGCCCTTTTGAAGATGATTGAAATTGAGCTATCGTCCAACCCCAAAGGTTTAGATGCGATAAAGAAGTGCACAGCATCTGGTTTTTTCCCCATTCAGCTAGGCTACAGAAGAAGGATGTTGAAGATCCTGGGTCGAGGAAAATGCCAAGAGGGCTAGGACTAGATAGCAGTTGGGTTCATGTTGGTTCATAAGAAATGAAGAGTATACGGGACCTTATCAGGGGCGCTGGAGATATTTGTGGTCAAGTAATAGAAGACGTAAATACAATTTTGCAAAAGTAGGAAATATCGATGGACAATCTTACATCATCTTATTATTGTTGTGTTTATCTCTTGCCTCAAGCAGTTCTTTTATATTGTTACAATATACACAGAGATGACAAAATCTTGATACATTGTTCATATGCAGAAACAACTCAGTTATGCTCTCACCAGGCCCGTAGATTCCCTATTTTGAAGTTTGCAAACATGACACCTGGGCTGGAATAAGAATGAATCAAAAGCTCTTGACTGATAACGCTATCAATGTTTTTTTAAAAAGGATGTTAACAGTACTCTTGAGTTGGACATATCTATAATAAACACAAAGGAGCAATCTTCTTAGGTAGAGTATATAATTTGCTCTTACTTTTCTTCTTTCAATTGTTCGTTTTGCTGATTAATTTTTGGATCATATTTCAGGTTCTCAATCGTTCTCAATCATATTTCAGCATTTCAGGTGATGGTTTGAAACGAAGAGTTTGGACTGTGGAAAGAAGAAATTGTATCAGTTATATGCATGAAATGCTGTATCTAGGTAGACTATTGAAAAATAGCTGCCTCCCTGCCTCTCTGTACTTGAATGACGTCTGAATATCTTGAAATCATGCCATTGCAGTCTTCCGCCTAGACAGGGAAGACAATATTGAGGAAGTGCTATTCTCCTCGTTCATGGATGGAACTGCTGCTGCTGCTGCTATGGACCCTCTTGCCTCGAGAGCATGGGAAGTGGTAATAGTTGATTGATATTATTTAAATAAAGTATGTATACAGTGCTGGTATTACATATTTCCTGCATACAGATCTCAATCTCTTTTTTTATCTAAACGGATTTTGCATAAAATCAGAAGATGAGGCAGGTAGGTCTCTTTAGATGCTACACTGCTAACACCATTGCAGGGCAAAAGCATTACGGGAGCAGTTCTTAGCAGAGCATTTTGGCTATCATTTGCCTACAATGTTTTCTTCAGGAGGCTCAGGAGTTGATAAAAAGGAGGCCACCTTTTCACTGGAGAATTGCCGAAAATACAGGGACGGCAACAGGGGTCGCTGTGGGGCCGGCGGGTGCTGTAGGAGGGACAGTTGGTATAGTTTTGGCAGCGGCTGCCACAGGAATGAGGCGATTCGTGGGTGGTAACAGCCATGGATTCATAGTTGTATTTCAATGGATACGTCAGGGTCTGGTGTCCAATTTCATGGATGCTTGGTGATCCGGCATGCTTTCTTTTGCTGTCTTCGTTCTTGATGCTAGGCTCTGGATGGTTGACGTATTCATGCAGCAGGAAACTGCTTGCATGTTCAAGGGCACAATATAAATCTAATAATTTTGTTTAGACTATAGTTTTAACATTCAAATTTAGCCAAATTACATAACATTGATCAAACTGGTGAGCTTATGGAAATCCTAGGCTACGACAATCCTGTGTCTGCTAGGAATGCTCATGGCTCCTCAGCTGTCCCGCTGGCCACCTACAATAGAAAATTCTATAGGGATGGCATCACTGATTTATTTTTTTAACGATGAAGAGCATCCCTAAACGTGTTAATTAAAATTAAATTCTATCATAATTTCTTAACGAAAAGATTCTTCTTTTTGACCTCAACACTTCATAAATATATTAAAATTAAATTTGTGTTTCTGGGTTTTTGCCCCCCGTGGGTTAACCAAGAACCAAAAATTCTTGAAAGTTCATAATGAATTTTCGTCAAAAATGAATGCGGCTACAATTAAAAGATGACAAGACGTTTTCCATTGGTTTCTGTCCGCCACTAACAAGTATTTTCACAAAAATAAAAACTACAGCTGTATAAATTTTAGTTTTTAAAGAAAAATTCATTTCTTAACGAGAGTATAATACTTCTTTTATGATTAGAAAAAAGAAGTATGGCGCGCACCTGGGTTTTCTTTTAAACCTTGGAGTCTTGAGGCTCTTAGTCATTTTTATCTGGAATAATTTTTTTTTTAAATATATTTTTAACATTGAGTTTTTAATAAGAAAAAAATTGTTTTTGTTTATTTTTTGATTTAATATTAAATTAAGTTTTAAATTAATTTTTTATTTTTATCATATAATTAAAAAATAAAAAAAATATTATTGAAATTATTGAAATTCTAGATCACAAGTTTGCTTAATTAGATCTTAATTTGATCTTAATTAATCAAATATATTTTCATTTTAATATAAAAACAATATTATCTTCAATATTTTTTAAAAGCCAAACTGTTTATAATTGTATTATAGGTTGTCTTTAACTTGCGATCCTGGTTTTTGGTTTTTTATGTCCATTAATTTCTTTTATTATTTAATTTTGTTTCTATTTTATTTTTTAATTTATCAAGTCACACCAATATAATTCTCATACAATTTAATTAGAAATTCAAACTAAATAAAAAGGAGTTTTTTTTTTTAAAAAAAAATTTATCCTCTTAAAATAACTTTAAAAGCAATATTAAAAAGTTCCCTGCTATTTAAATATTTTTTAAATTGAAAAAAAAAAATCATTCCGATAATATAGAACATGGTGTAAGAAAGGACATCATTTGAAATGTGGTGTAAATTTCTTATTCAATTTTTTTTAAAAATTTAAATTTTTTTATTAAAATTAATTTTTTATGTGTTTCAGATCATTGTTAATATGCGTTGATTTTAAAAATAATTTTTTTAAAATAAAAAAAAATTATTTTAATATAAAAAATATTTTAAAAAATAATTATAACTACACTCCTAAGAAGGCTCAGCTGAATGGCAATTCTAAAATGTTAATTGCATGGAAAAGTTTTTTTATTATTATTGGAATTGCTGGGGCACATATTTTGAATAAATTACTATTACTTTTTTTTTTAACAGTAAAATCAGGTCAATACCCCTCAAAGTAAAGTTGTTTCTTGTTAAAAAAAAAAAAGACGAATATTTGTTTGTGCTTGTTCATTTTCTTGGGTTTCCTTCACTTCTTTTCTTCCTTTAACAATTATATTTTATTCACAGATAAATCAATCTATTTATATGTAAAAGTTTGAAGAAAGTGTTGCTTTCAGAAGCCGCTGTGTTTAAGATTGAGGTTTTCAGCATTCTTATCTTTGTGTTCACGTTATGCTTTTCCAAAAACTTATTTATTTTTTTAAATTATTTTTTCATGTTATTAAATCATTTTAATTTATTAATATCAAAAAATATATTTTTTAAAAAAAATACTATTTTAATATATCTTTAAATAAAAAATATTTTAAAAAATAATTGCTACTATAATAGCAAAGACTGCCTATACTTAAAATCATTTTGTCATGTGAAGAATGCATTAAATAAAAAATAAATGTTTCTTCCAAATAAATAAATAAATAATAGCATTTTCCATGCTTGTATTCATTGTATTTGAATTACATAAATACATATGTCCACAAATTAGTATTTCTCATAAATGTTCATTGTAGTTTAGTTAAATACAGCAATATCCCAGCATGAAAAAAAAATTATACATGCTGTTTAATTAAAAAAATAAATAAGTAGAAGAATAAATAAAATACTAGATTTTTAATTCATTATTTACCATCCAACTTCAAAATTATTGCATGGGAGAATCTGGCATGAAGGGATTTACAGCGTCATTGATGGAAAGAAAGAACCGCATGGTCCTTCAACTAGTGCTATATATATAATTAAGTCCATTATAACTGAAAAAATTAAATATTACTAAATGAATTTCTCATGAGTTATAACATGATTTCAATTTTGTAACCACATGGGCAATTTCTTAAAATGGAAAACAATTGAAGACTAGAATTCACAATCAATTAATTTTTTAATTTAATATTTTTTGATGTTTTTTTACATCATTTTGATACGTTAATATAAAAAATAATTTTTAAAAATTAAAAAAATAAATCATTTTAATGCATTTTACAACTAAAAAACATTTTAAAAAGAAACCACAACCACACTCCCAAACAGACTAAACTAAAAACTTGAACTTGGTTTAAGTTGATTTTTATTTTAAATTATTATTATTTTACGTATTATTTTAAATTTTTATTTAAAAAACAATCATAATTTAGGTTTAACCTATGACTCTAAATTATGTTATATAATAATTTATATTTATTATTTTACTAAGTGTATGTTAAGTATTGCGATGCAGAGTATTTTATAAAAAAAAACACATCAAAATAATTTTTTTATATTATTTTTATTTTTAATATTAGTACTTTAAAGTTATTACAAAGTAATACAAAATATTAATTTAATATATTTTCAAATAAATATATTGTTTTAAAAATTATATAGAAAGAGAAGTAAAAAATATAATTCGCCCTAAAAAAATCGCGCAACCGTAAGAAGTAAAAAATCAATTATTATTATACTTGGCAAAACTTGAATTATTTGGATGATCATTACATCATAATTGAGATCCACAAAAAGAAAATAAAAAAGACAGTAAAAATAACGCTAAACGAGGGCTGTTTTGCTTTCAATCAATCCTTCCTTGGACTAGGAGAAGAATGCTTTCAGCAACTAGTAAAAAAAAGACACAAACAAAGAAGAAGCCGTTGCTTTTTCTCTACTCAATTTCTTGCCTCTTCCACTATCTCTCTCTAAAACCCTTAAATCTCTTCTTCACACCCCCCTCTCTAAAACCCTTAAAAGTTTGGTCCTTTAAGTAGAAGATCGGTGAGTAAATAAGAGCAAGAATGGAGCGAGATCAAGATAGCTGTGGCACACAGCTGATTGATGGAAACGGAGTGTTTAATGTGGAAGGACTTGATAACTTCTCGAAGATCACGAAACTGTCACAGTGTGGTCTTTCTTATGCTATTGTCGCAATCATGGGCCCTCAAAGCAGCGGTATTTTTTTTTTTTTAGTGGGATCTGAATTCCATTTGATTGGTTAGTTGATTTTTGTGGTTGTTTAGATTAATTGTGAAATGGGTTTTTTTTTTTTGTTGGTTTATTAGTTATAACTGTGAATAAGCTCTTTTGATTTGTTAGTTTGTTGTAGTGGTTATTTTAGCTTAAATGTGAAATGGGCTTTTTTTGTGTTTAATTTGTTTGGTTAGATTTTGGTGTTTGATTGTATTTTCTTGGAACTTGATTTGTTCTTTATGTTTAAACAATGATTAGTTTTAATGGGGTTTTATATGAGCAGATCCAAAATATTTTGCTCTTCTTCTTGTTTTTTTAGTTTTTTGGAAGTTGAAAGTTGAGAGTTTTTGAGTTTGATCGAATATTTTTAATGTTTGGTTATGTAAAGTTTAGTGAAAATGAAATCTCTGGAACTTAAATCTGTTGTTTAATTGATTAATTATTTGTTCAATTGGGTTTTTTTGAGTAGATCCAAATTGTTTTGCTCATTTTTGTTGCATCCTTTTTATTTTTGCAAACCTGAAGTTTGAAACTTTCTGTATATTAATGTAATAAAGGGCTGTTGTAAACTGGAGTTTGTTTTTCTATATGAAATCTATTATGCAGAAAGATCTCTCTTGACTTTTGTTTAGTGATGTACATCAATGACACTAGTTACAGTTAGAATTAGAACTCTATGAGAGTCTATGTTATGCATATGCATTTTGCATGTGTAGATCAAATAATGGTTTAATTTGTGTTCTCTGTGAACAGGGAAGAGCACGCTTTTGAATCATCTATTTCATACAAACTTCAGGGAGATGGATGCAATCAGAGGAAGGTTAGATAGTTTTAGTTTTGTGAGTTTATCATTTTCGAAGGGAGAATTATGCCTTTTTGTATCTCTATTTTGCCTTTGTGATCTTCACGTGAAGAAACACTATATAATTATGTTTCAGGAGTCAAACAACCAAGGGAATTTGGATGGCAAAGTGTGTTGGTATTGAGCCTTTCACAATTGCCATGGATTTGGAGGGAACTGATGGCAGAGAAAGGGGAGAGGTAGTGAGCTTTTTTGTTGATATATATTGTTTTAGCTTCGCTCTGCTAATTCGGTGGCTTGTATAGTCTTTGGTTGTTGCCTTTTGTGTTTAATCTGATTATCTCCTATGTTCGTTGAATTTGACAATTGATTAGTGGCTTCGTGTAGTCAATGTAAGTCTTAATTTACAATAGCATGTCAAGTAAATAGAGTATTATGGTGGCAGCTTATTATTTTCAACATTTGTGAGATAGGAAGCCGAGTAGCATTAGTTTGTAAATTTTAGAAATTTTGAGAAATATTGAGGATGAAGAATACTGTATGCTTCTATAAGCTGTGGTGTCTAATGCTTGTAGAAAGCTGAACGAACCAGCTACAAATTTCAGCTTGTGAATCTATTGAACACATGCTGTAGGGAATTTTTGACACTCCTGATCCTCTGAATATTTGCTGTTTTCAGGATGACACTGCATTTGAGAAACAAAGTGCCCTCTTTGCTTTGGCAGTTGCGGACATTGTACTGATAAACATGTGAGTTATTTTTTTTTATGCTAAGCATTATAGTGTTGGATGCTTTTTCTGCCTGATAAATTTAGTGGATGCCTGGACCCCTGGCTGTATTTGGTGGTGGCTTTAGACTGTCAGGCTAGTTAGACTGCTATATTGTTATCAATATATTGCCCAGTGCTTGGTCAGGAGTGACATGGTTGAAACGGCTCTGCCTGGTTATGGTCATCACATTCTTTTTTTAAAAAAATTCAGAATTGTTGTGAAGTTTTTTTTTATATGAAGCATGTGTATAGTGCACAGCCAGGATTAAATTTAACTTTACTTTGTTTTGACTTCGTTTCAATTTTCCATCATGTTCTTTTTTATGTGCCATTACCCTGTAGTGGTTAAAAAAGTGTGTGAAACACCATGGCTAACAGTGCAGTGAACTGTTTGATATTGGTAGTTTACTACTTTAACATGTGTTTTAGTGATTTGGGCATCTCTTTGCAAGCTGAACATACTATTGTTTTGATGTTCCTATTCTTTGCTATAAGTGCTGGGTGGGAGGGGTTGAATGTCACAGACCAAACAGATGAAGCTGCAGGTGAAAGGGATATGGCCTTAACAAAAGTGAAAAGTGCATACTGCATTTAACCACCTTTAGCTAGTGTTGAAGATTAACGCATTTTGCTGATTAGATTACACACAAAAATAGTCCAGTTTGTGCCGGGCATCGGTTAGGTCCAAAATCTGGGAAAACTACTTTGCTTGGCTCTGCAGTCTATAGGTGTTTTGAGATAATCTGCTCAGCTGTTACCTGGCTTGTTGGTGATTTGTATATTACAATTCAATAATCTGGTGGGATTCTGGTCTATTAAACATCTTTCTGATTCTCATTTGATGCTTGAGTGATGAGGAAAATTTGTCCAATTTAAATACAAGATAACCTTGGACAATTGTAATGAGTTCAATTTATCATCAGGGATAAGTGATTATCTCCTGCAAAAAAAGGAAAAATAGATGTTGATTCAGAAATATTCTCTGTTGGATTAAAATATATTCATATTTTAACAGTGGATGAATTAGACACTGCAAATTAGAGATGCAGCTAAAGATTGACAAGGCACGAACATGCATGACTACAGTTTTCTGTTTATTGGGATCTGCTCCTAATTAAGTAGATGCTGATATTTTACTTGTAGGTGGTGCCATGACATTGGCCGGGAGCAGGCTGCCAATAAACCCCTTTTAAAAACAGTTTTTCAGGTACTCTTTGCCATTTCCTGTGATTAACATGCTATTGTGCGTTCCTTACATGCAATAATCTATTTTCTGTCCTGTACCTAGGCCATGATGCGTTTATTCAGCCCCCGCAAAACAACACTGCTCTTTGTTATACGTGATAAAACAAGGGTATGGATTGATGCCCATATGATTCGTTTAAGATGATTTACCTTTTCTCCTTTAATATAGCTGTTTTTGTCCAATGCTGAATCTGTAACCTCTTTGTGACTGTCCATGTAGACTCCTCTTGAATATTTGGAGCCTATTTTAAGAGAAGATATTCAAAAGGTACTTCTGTGCATCTCTTATTTTCTGGCTATGCCTTTTCATCTTCTGTTTGATTATTTCGTTTATTTTAGCATCTTCAATGGTCATAATTTATGCAGATATGGGCTGCAGTCACGAAACCTGAGGCTCATAAAAGTACTCCTCTCAGCGAATTTTTTAATGTATGAAGATAATTCTCTCATTTTTCATCTTTCTCGTGTTTTGACAATTGTGCTTCATTTCTTGAACCAATTTCAATTGGCATAAACTCTAATTTTTTGCTTCTGTTCATTTGCACAAAGGTGGAGGTCACTGCTTTGTCTAGCTATGAAGAAAAGGAGGAGCAGTTTGAAAGGGAGGTAACCTGCTTACCATTATATAAAAAATAACAGTTTATTAGCCACAGAACTTATGCTTGTCATATATGTTGCTTTTTCAACTTTGGATTCTGCTGTAGTATTTTTCTTTTCTCTTATTTAAGTCTTGGTCAATGATATGTAGCTTGTATATGTTTACCAAAATGATTGGAGTCCAAAGTTAAAGGCAACGTGACATTATTTTCAAATCTTGTAGCCATGATTGCAATTTACAGATCATCATTTGACTGATTGATTCTGAACAAATAATTTAAAATAACCAGAGGAAACCACTTCTTGATTACATAGCATTTGAGTGTACATTTGGTAGACTAATTTGATGTTTTATACAGGTTGCTGAACTTAGACAGCGGTTTTTCCATTCCATTTCTCCAGGAGGTCTTGCTGGTGATAGGCAGGGAGTTGTCCCTGCTTCAGGCTTTTCTTTCAGTGCACAGCAGATATGGAAAATTATAAAAGAGAACAAGGATCTGGATCTTCCTGCTCACAAGGTTTGTTATTTACCTTTTCTTATGTGAACTTAATTTGTTAGATTTTTCTTCATATGTGAAATATGTTGCAAATCTTGCTTATCAGGTGATGGTTGCAACTGTTCGGTGCGAGGAGATTGCCAACGAGAAGCTTCGCTACTTGTCCTCTGATCAGGTTACTTAAAAGTTACTCTGATAAATGTGAGAATTGTGAAATTTATCATCAAGAAGTGCTAATATGATTTCTTGCAGGGTTGGTTGGCCTTGGAAGAAGCTGTTCAAGCTGGTCCAGTGTCAGGGTTTGGGAAACAACTCAGCTCTATTTTGGAATTCTATCTTTCAGAGTAAGTTTATATCTTGCTATTCTAAATAGTGGTGTGCTACATTTCTTTCTGTTTATTCAATGTTTGGAGGTTCAAAAATCTGTAATCCATCTTATCAGTATTAGTGTTTTATTTCAAATTTCCTCAATTTCATTAGTTTTATCTCACAGAAGAATATTTTTTTGTGCTTGTTGATTTGCATCATCTGATGTTATGACGCTTCCTTTACACTAGATATGAAAATGAGGCGATCTATTTTGATGAAGGTGTAAGAAATGCAAAACAGCAACAGTTGGAATCAAGAGCATTAGATGTAAGTCCTTAATGAGTGTTTTTTTTTTTGCTTAGTTCTATAATTTTTGTTGCCTCCAGTAGGATGATCTAAAATATCTTCCATGATGGAAGTTTTTAGGATTATTTAGGGTCTAATCATATGTCTTACCTTTTGAATTCTTATGTCTTGGTAGTTGGTGGGTGCTTTTATCTAAAAAAAATTGCTTCTTATATTGTGGGTTTTCTTTTCCTGTAGTTGGTCCACCATGCTTATGTTACCATGTTGGGGCATTTACGCTCTAAAGCTCTTGAAAGTTTTAAAACAAGGCTGGAACAATCATTGCACAAAGGAGAAGGATTTGCTGCTTCTGTTCGTGCCTGTGCTCAATCTTGCATGGTTGAGTTTGATAAAGGGTGTGAAGGTATGTGTGGTTTATTGATTTGTGCACAAATATTGGTAGGTGCTCATTAACTATGTTAAGTGTTGGAAGTCCGTGCCTACTATTTTTTCTCCACTAAAACAGAATTTTTGCCTTTTCTTTTCCTAGTATTATTTGCAGCTGTGCTAGTTACAGGGTGTGCTTTAGGATTGTTATGAGAAACACTTACTTCAATAGATCATTGTTAGGAGGCTAAATTCAGCAACTATTATTCATATAAGCAGGATTGTTGCGTGCATAGTTTCCCAGATTTAAACCCTTACCTTTTGAATCCAAGTTTCTTAGCTGTTGGACTGAGCTTGTCACGATCCAAATCCCGGGTCCATGATTGGCAGCGCAGGAAGGGTGCCGCAAGGACACCCCACCTACGCTAAGCCTCAGAACTTACATATCATAAACAAAATTGTATAAAATTCACACAGCATTTCATAAATTTCCAAAATATTATATTATTCAAAATTCATAAAATCAAATGATAGTTTAAAACTTCTCATCAGTAATTAAAACAAAAACAATCATTCATAATACTCATTATATTGTCAAAATCCAAATTTAATTAAAACAGGGTAAGAGTGGAGCGTTTAAGATATCGAATCAAAACTAAAAGGAAAGTCTCGCGAAACAATCAAGGCATAGTGACCAAAACTGAAGAAGTAGGAACGCTCAACAAATTTATCTAATAACAGAAACTAAGAACCTGAAATAATATAAAAAATAAGGGTGGGTTCACAATCATTCATAATACTCATTATATTGTCAAAATCCAAACTTAATTAAAACAGGGTAAGAGTGGAGCGTTTAAGATATCGAATCAAAACTAAAAGGAAAGTCTCGCGAAACAATCAAGGCATAGTGACCAAAACTGAAGAAGTAGGAACGCTCAACAAATTTATCTAATAACAGAAACTAAGAACCTGAAATAATATAAAAAATAAGGGTGGGTTCAACCAACTCTGTGAAGGAATAACATTTAATATACATTTTAGATATTAATAATTTGCAATTCGATTTATCTTGATATAGATATACATACTAAGCATATTATCATAAAGTAGTGGAATACATGTTAGAGATTAGATGACACGTGAAGGTGACCATTGTGGGAGGATCGGTCTTCACATGCTGATATCTTTCTCACCAGTTAGGTATACAGAATACTATGTGCACATAGGCTAACTACTCGTTAGCGTGGAGTTACTGACAAGTTCTATATTAAGGCATAATAGATATTCACATAATTATCAAAGCAATGTATATCATCAAATAGAATTTAGTTCAATAGAATGCGAGCGCAAATTCAAGAATAGATAAGTACTTGGAAAATAAAGCAACATATATAAATATTCAAGAAATTAACTAATCGTACTCATCATATAATCAACATACATATTTATTTATATTACATGTATATTAAAGATTATTCCATTCACTCGGAAAATATAAAACTAAAAGGAATATCAGATGAAAGACTTGAAAATCCTATTGAAGATTGTTACAAGAACCTATAACAAATATATGGAATATGCTAAAAGACAACCCAAAACAACACAAATAAAAGATTCCAATGCATAAAAGAAAACCAGGTTTAGTCTCTTAAGTTTAGGGACTAAAACAACAATTTTCCAAGAAACAGGGATCAAAACGTAATTTTACCAAAATTGGAGGACCAAACTGTAAATACATAACCATACTGAAATTTCCCACATAAATCATCATCAGTTCTGTCCAGAAACTGTAATTTTTTAAAAAGTTCAAGGACTAGAATGTAAATTCCCAAAATTGGGGGACCAAACTGAAAATATTCCAAATCAATTATCAAACTGAGATTCATCATCCTTAACCTCGTAATAATACTGTATGGAATCCCAAAATACTTTTAGGGGTCAAATTATAATTTTTCAAAGTTTAGGGACCAAACTTTAATTTTTATAAATCAAGAACTAAAATAAAATTTCATCATCTTCAAACTCAAGACCATTTTGTCCAGATTTTCCAGCAAAGTTGAAACGAATTTCTTAATCCATAACAAATCAATTCACAAATTCTTATTTTTAACAACACACTCAAAATCAATCACTTAACTTTAACCCATAATAATCATGAATCAATCTTAATAACATAAACTTCAAATCTTTATAAATCATAATCTCTTCTTTAATCCTTCTATAAACAAGCTATAATCGAAAGTAATATGAAAAGTAACCATTTACTTGTTATTTCCACCTTTCTTGAACTCAAAACTCAAGATAAAAAACTGAAATCCTTGGTTTGATGAGAGGAGGGTCACGGCAGCCACAAGAATTAGAAGAGAGAGAGAGAATTTTCTTGCAACTTTTTCCTTGTATAACTTAGGTTGGGTTTGGGCTGACTTGGGCATGGTTTGGGCCAAAAGTTTGGGTCTTACATAGCTAGTCCTCTCAACCAGTCTATTCATGCTAAGGGTCTCCTTACAATGCTTAAAGGATACAGTTAAACTTCTATTTTTGAACTGTGGAATCTTATAACTGCTGTTTGCTTGCCACAATGTAATTGCAGAAATAGTCTTATCTTGCACAAGAATTGCATCTTCTCTTTTGGACTTCTAAAGATCTTGACCTGCCCCTGACAATAAACTGTAAAGTGGTATGGCTAGTCAGCACTTCTCAGGACATGTTCCTCTAACCCATCCTCCTAGCTAATTAGCTTGTCTGTACTTGAACAAGCATCAATTATTAAAACTGTGACTGCAAAACAAAAGGCAGTCAAATACTTTATCAAAGAATTTCATTGGGTTAGACAAAAGAAAAGTGGCAAGGTGAAGGGCAGCTGTACCAAATTATTTAAGCTGCTGATACTAGAAGTTAGAGAACTCATCCTTCTATAATTCTTTAAACTTCATATTTATTCTCAGCAAAGATCTGTTATCTACTCGTTCTTTTTTTTTCTGGATTTGGTGATGACATGTAATATCCTATCCCTCAGATGCTTCCATTAGACAGGCCAATTGGGATGCTTCAAAAGTCAGGGAAAAACTTCATCGTGATATTGAGGCACATGCAGCATCAGTACGCAGCACCATGTTGACAGAAATGATAGCCAAATATGAGGTATTTTCTTGTTTGATGTTACAATTGAATATTCCAAACTGTTGAACTCTGTATTGAAACAAATAACAAAATCTTCTTACACTAATCATGCAGAAACAACTTACTGATATGCTTTCTGGACCTGTTGAAGCCCTATTCGAAGCTGGTGAAAATGATGCATGGACTTCAATAAGAAAGCTTCTTAAACGTGAGACTGAGGTTGCTGTATCAGAGTTTTCAACTGCTGTTGCTAGTTTTGAGTTGGATAAGCCTACAATTGACAAAATGGTGCAAAATTTGAGGGAGTATGGAAGAAATGTAGTGGAGAAGAAGGCAAGAGAAGAGGCAGGGAAAGTTCTGATCCGCATGAAGGATAGGTGCAGTACATGATTGTTGCTTATTTTTCTTTTTTCTTTTTTTTTTCTTTTTTTGTTGGTTAATTTAGATAACATTTCAGGTTTACAACAATTTTCAATCATGACAATGACTCAATGCCAAGGGTTTGGACTGGGAAAGAAGACATTAGAGCAATTACAAAGGATGCACGCTCTGCGGTAATCAACCAAGATTTGTTAATGAATTGCTGGCTGCCTTTTATCTTTGAGGAACATCTAAATATCTTGCATTTGTTTTGTTGCAGTCTTTGAAAATTCTATCAACCCTGGCAGCCATACGCTTAGATGAGAAATCAGATGATATTGAGAATGTACTGTTCTCCTCGCTCAGTGATGGAACTGTTTCTGTTCCATCTTCCAAAGATAGAGGCGTAGGAGCCAGTAGTGACTCCCTTGCCTCAAGTACATGGAAAGAGGTAAACAGATGGTTGATAATAGTTCATTTGTGTACATGTGCATGATGGCAACTGTATTTGTATATATCCCTTATCTATTTTCAAACTGTTTCTCATGAAATCAAATGAGGCAGGTCTCTCCAAAAGCTACACTGCTCACACCAGTCCAGTGCAAGTCACTGTGGAGGCAGTTCAAAGCAGAGACCGAGTATAGTGTGACCCAAGCTATTTCTGCTCAGGTACCTTATACTATATATTTCTATTTTTCATTTATGGTATCCTTTTATCAAGATGTGTGTTCATATAGTAATTTGGTTGGATTCACAATATTTAACTGGATGTTTTATTTCTTAATCAAATAATGTTCAAGTTAATTTGGGGAATATTTTCAGTTTGTCATTTGCTATCTTCTGCTTTACATGCCAATTAAAGTTTCTATGCATGTAGTAGGGCACCAAACCAAAATATATAACTCATGCTCACGTTCACTCAGTCACACGCATGCACAGACACACAGATCACTCTCTTTTCAGAAACCAAGGGTATATTTTATTCATTTATCAAGTATCATGTCCTGCAAGCTATCTAGCACTCTTATATGCAATAAATCGTGTTTCTTCAGGAGGCTCACAAGCGAAGTAATAACTGGTTACCTCCTCCATGGGCAATAGTGGCGATGGTTGTTCTTGGTTTTAATGAATTCATGGTTCTGTTAAGGTGCTCACTTCAAACCTAGAGTCTTTGCTTTCCTACAGTTTCTGTTCTTGCACAACTTTTTTGCTTTATTCTCCAGTTGACTGGTGCCTTTCTTTGACATGTTTTTTGCTAATGAAACAGGAATCCACTTTACCTCTTGGTTCTGTTTGTTGTATATTTACTTTCAAAAGCATTATGGGTACAGATGGACATCACAGGAGAATTTCGAAATGGCGCTGTAAGTTTAGAAAAAAATAAAATTATCATTCTCTTGTTAGCCATGTTGAATATCGTGCATATGTTAAGTACATGGTTAAAATGGGACAAACCTTTATCATGTGTTTGTCTATTGATTGGTATGATTTATTGTGATTAGAAGATTTAACTCTAGAACTATGCATGGACATGGAAATGGAAATCAAAGTTGTGTGCTAAAAAATATATTGTTCTTAAAACTGTCTAGGAACTTAAGCACACAGTAAAGCCCCCACCAGTGCTTGAACAAAATTCTGACACAGTAAAATTGGTCTTAAGCTCTTGTGCCGGGATATTTACCTTTCCATTCACAACCTGTTATATGAAGCTTGGCTTCCGTTCTTCATTATGGTTAAACCTTAGTAGGAGGCAATGAGAGAAGTAGCTGTAATTTATGATAAAACAGTGTTCTCATTGGCTTTATTTGGTACTATTTTTTTTTTTCCTTGTTCAAAAAACTATTTTCTTCTCTTGTCATATGCAGAGATCCTGTGCCTTATTTCTTTGTTTTGTATGTGCAGTTGCCTGGTATATTATCCATTTCTTCAAGGTTACTTCCCACTGTTATGAATCTTTTGAGGCGGCTTGCAGAAGAGGCTCAAGGACGTCCGACTCCTGAAGCCCCAATGCAACAATCATTTAGTTTTCAGAATACCAGAAATCAAACTCAGCTGAATACAACATCAAGTACAATACCCGAGTCATCGGTATCATCATCCTGCGTTTCATCAACTGATAGTGAATACACAAGTCCAAACTTGATGCACAGGCGAAGTACAAAAATCTCAGAGGAAGAATCTTCTTGATGAAAACTGAACGTGTAAAATTTGTACCAAAGTAGAGGAGATAAATAGGCTATAGCCTTCTTCTGCCCTTTCCAACAGGAAAAAAGAAAGAAAGAAAGAGGCTGGGGGATGAAGGCATGGAGTTATTTTGTCATACGGGAAGTTGAGTTATATTTATTTATGTAACAAGAAAATAATCCTGTGTTGTGGAAAGACTCTGTAAGACTACAATTAGGCGGCCAATCTGTATCTTGCTAGATTCAACTGAATCGGATATATATTTTTATTGATTTGGCTGTCAAGTCACCTTGCTCAGAATGGCCATGCCCGTTCTTTGCCCTGATGTCTACTAGCTGGATCAAATGATAACACTACTGTTCTTTCTCTCTTCTGCTAATGCTTCTCCTGCGTTTTTTTTATTTAATGTGGCTCTCTACCACTTGCTTTCTTTTCTTTTTTCAGCATTTGTTTTTCCGGTATTCTTCTTGTCCCAGGTGAGAGCGGGTCACGTTAATTTCCAAAAAAAAGAAAAAAATTAACGTCGGTTTTTTAAGAAGTTACAATTAAACGGCATCATTTTTAAATTGATTAGATAATTCATGGATTGATTTGATAATTCAATAACAGCCAGATCAGCGGGTATTTATTTTTGTGTTATAGCTTATTTTTATAAAATTGTTTTTTTATATAAACAACTATTAAATTTAAAAAGTATTGTAGTGGTTTTTTTCAAAAGTTACAAGTAAATGACATCATTTTTAAATTGATTTGATAATTTATGTATTGATTTGATAATTTAATAACAACCTCATTACTAAGCATTTATTTTTGTGTTATAACTTGTTTTTCATAGTAATTTTTTTTTTTCATATATGAAAAGTATTAAATTTAAAAAGTATTTTAACAAAAAAACTTTTACCATGATAACAAATAATCATTAAGAGATTGCTCAAGAACATGGTAAAAATTGCTTTTCAATCTATGTTTTTATTTAAAAATATTAAAATAATATTTTAATAATTCATGGATTGATTTGATAATTCAATAACAACTTGATCAACAAGTAATTTTTTTATATACAAGTTTATAACTTGTTTTTCAAAGTATTTTTTAAAATTATTTTATCTGAAAAAACATTAAAATTTAAGTATTTAAACAAAAAAACTTACACCATGATAATAAATACTCTAGTCTTTAAGAGATTGTTCGAGAGTGTAGTACAAATTGTTTTTCAAAATTTTTTTTATTTAAAAATTAAAATAATATATATATATATATATATATGTATGTATGTATATTATTTTTAATATCAATATATCAAAATGATAAAAAAAATATTAATTTTGAAAAAAATTTAAATTTCAAAAAATTACCATCCAATTACACTCCTAAACAGTTTTTAGAAATCAATTTTAAAAAGCATCGCATACTAGTGTGTTTGTTTTTAGATAGCTTTTGTGGTTGTGGTGTGGAAAAAAGTAAGTTTTTAAAAAATATGGTTAACTATGATTAATTGGATATAAATATATGTTTGGTAAAAATTATGATTGAAGTTTATGTGTAGCAAAACAAATATATAAAATGTTTAGTAGTTGTGTTTAAAAATGTGGTTGCGTTTGATTTTCAAAGTGCTATTTATTTGAAAATACATCAAAATAATATATTTTTTTATTTTTTAAAAAATATTTTTTATACCAATACATTAAAATGACATGAAAACACCAAAAACCTATAAATTTGAAGAAAAAAAAATTTAAATTTTTTTTAAAAGCACTTTGAGTTTAATTTTTTTTACAAAACTCAGTTAAAAAAAATATAAAAACTATTACACACAAACTATATAAAACATAATTTTCTTTGTTATTAAAGATGTTGCTTTTGTTTCACCACTTACGCAAAAGTTAGCGAATAATAAAAGCAGCCAACAGGGAAAAAAAAAAAAAACTTCTTGGCGAAGGAGTCATCTGCAGCCATGCATGGAGTAGTTTAATATTCTTTAAGTGGCGTTAAAACTCAAAAAGCCAAAAACTTCTTGGCGAAGTGGTCATGTGGTTGACTCAAAAAGAATATTTAGTGCTGCTTTTATAGAGACTTTACTTCAATAGTCTCTGCCAGACTGCCACTTCACTGTTTGTAAGATCCTCTGCAACCCAAAAAAACACTAACCTGGTAAGGAAGGCACATCAAAAGCTGTTGTTCTTGAGTTAGAACGGTAGTGAAAATGGAGAAAGGCATGCAGTTGATTGATGGAAATGGCAAGTTCAACGTGGAAGGACTCCAAGACCTCATGACAACCACCGAGTTCGCGCAGTGCGGTCTCTCTTATTCTGTCGTTGCCATCATTGGCCCACAAAGTAGCGGTATGTTCGTGTTCTTTTCAGTTCTTACTTCTTAGTGAGCAGTGACCCGTTGTTTATGTCTAAGTAAAGTTAATTAAATTCTACTATTTTCTTATGTTCATATGAAGTTGATTACATACACGTTTATGGTTTCATTCACGTTCTTTGTGAGCAGGGAAGAGCACCCTAATGAATCATGTCTTCGGTACTGATTTCAAGATGCTGAATGCAAACAAAGGAAGGTTTGATATTTTATGGTTTTTTAAATTTTATAGTTTTAGAAAGGAGAGTTTGTATATTTGAAGTTCTTTGTTGCTTTGTATACATGGAGGAAGACAATCTGATTGTATATGTTTTAGAGGTCAAACAACTAAGGGCATTTGGATTGCCAAGAGTAGTGAAATTGAGCCTTTCACAATTGCCATGGATTTGGAGGGAACCGACAGCAGTGCAAGAGGCGAGGTATTTGAGAGCTTTGAATTAGTACTATGATTTTGTGCTTTGTCGAGGACAAGCATTACTATATGGTTTCGTTTTTCTGTTTACATCATTGTATGGCTTCACGTTGTGTGAATATCATGCTTTCAGGACAACACTGCGTTCGAGAAACAGAGTACCCTGTTTGCTTTAGCAATTGCTGACACTGTATTGGTGAACATGTGAGTTTTGAAGTTCAGCATTACAGTATCTAGATGCTATTTCTTCCTGGAAAAATTGATGAATGTCCACACCTGGGTATAGTTAAGGATGGCCATGAATAGCTTGGTCTAGGCAGTAGCTGGCCCTTATATATCATTGTTGTGACTGGCTTATTTGATACACTACTAGTCACTGGTTTACTGGGAATTATCCTATGTTTAAATCTCGAAAAAGAAAAGAAAAAAAAAACTCTTGTTGTAGCCTTTTGCCTTGAAATGATTTCCTTAGGCATTCAGGGCTCATTGCCTATTTGCAATCCAAATATCCTATGGGGTTGTAGTCTGTTAAACATTTTTCTGTCTCTTGTTTGATTGCCAAATAACTGAGAAAATGCATCTGAATTTGTTACAAGATATTCAGATGAACTTGAGGAATACATTTACCTACAAGACAACTGCATGTGCATCCAGCCAAGGAAAAAGACCAAAAGAACAAAATTGTGAACGAGCTTTTGTTAGTATCCATATTGTGAAATTGTTGATAACTTTTTTTTCTGTGTGTTGGATATATTATGCCTTCACACAAATCAGGCTCTTCATAAATTTTCATTCTAGAATTTAGAGATTTCAAATGGAGACACGAAGGTAATGTTTTGTAAGAAAAGACATTCCCTCTCATGCTCACACACTGTTTCTATCCTGTGTTGAATATCATTGTACAGGTGGTGCAAAGACATTGGTCTGGAACATGCAGCCTGCAGACCCCTTTTGAAACTTGTTTTCCAGGTACTTCATGTTGAAAAGCAATAAGCAGAATTATCCCAAGTGATTGGCTGTTGTCAAGTTAATTCACCATGAATCAATTCCTTTGAAAGTCAAATTTGGTTGTATCAGTTTAGTTGTATTTGACTGGATAGCTGTTTTTCTTAACCTTAAAGTACTTGTGAAGTAATTATTGAGCTGTTCAAAATTACAGCTAGAAGAAGCTAATAACTATCACTTGACAAGAGCTATACATATAGGAATATGAATTACACACATGCATGGATAATGACAGCCTCTTCTCTTCTAAAAACAAAAAATGACAGCCTATTCCATCTCCAGTATATGTCATTTTCTCATGCTTGAAGAAAGTGCCGCCTCTTCCATATTTGCCACTAACGTGCTCCATTTTATGAAAAGTGTTTCGCTACATTCACTTAGGCCTGTGTGTGTTATGCTAAGTATTGCACCCAAAATAATTTGGTAGCACAGCCAACAATCCAGCTATTTGGCTACGATGTTGATAACTTATTACCCGTCTTCTGTTCAGGTCATGAAGCGTTTATTCCAGCCCCGGAAAAGAACATTGCTGTTTGTTATACGTGATCACACAAGGGTATGGAATTTATGCCCATGAGTTTCTTTAAAAGAAGAATCCAAGCACCTTTTAGCTTGTGCTCCATTCTTTGAGTGCATTTTTTTGTCCAGTACTGAATCCACGCCCTTTCTGAGTTTCTATGTAGACTCCACTTGAGTTTTTGGAGACTGCTCTTAGGAAAGATATAGAGAAGGTACTTTTTTGCATATTTCTTATGCTACATCTATGTCTTTCTCTTTTCGGGTCAAATATTTGTTTCTCCCAGCACTTTCAGAGGTCATAATTTCTGCAGATATGGGCTACAGTTGCTGAACCTGAGACTCATAGCAGTGCTGCTCTCAGTGATTATTTTAATGTATGAAAAATATCATCACCATCTCTCTTACTAACGCCATTGACATATATGCTTTATACGTTTCTTTTTTGTTCAACTGGCATATAACTTAATTTTCTTCTAATTATTGAAATGAAGGTGGAGATCACTGCCCTGTCTAGCTATGAATTTGAAGAGGATAAGTTTAAAGATCAGGTAGCCTTTTTCTCTAAGAATAGCAGTTAATCACCTCAAAACTTAAGTTCATCACTTGTGTTCTTCTGCAGTATGTTGTGGCATTTTTTTTCTAAAATTAAAGGTCCTGGATGATTTGTAGCTTTGTATTGGAAATCAAAATCACTGTTAGCCATCTTAGTTGTGTGGTTGGGGGTTGCTATGTATGGCAAGTGAGGAGAGCGGGATGTGATATCCTTCTGTGAGATAGGTGAACCTTCCCTAAAAGGAATGATGGAAGGGATATGTAAGAGATTTAGAAAGAGAAACTATGAAGTTTGAGAAAGGTTGTGTGTAGAAGAAATGGTAGAAAAATCCATTAGTGAGTCGTATTTATACTGATAGGGGAGACACTTGGGCAAGTGTGGCAAGTGATTTGACAGTGTGTCCAAAAAGATGAATGAGTTAACATTCAAGCCCTGTAGAACAGGTTCAATTCGGAATGACTGGCCTGCTTCAAGTCCACTAATCCACCTCTTTAATCCATCTTGTTAATTTAGAAGTTAATTGCAAATTCTATAACTGATCAATAATTACACTTTTATGCATATTATACTTGATATCAAACTACTTGATGTCTGCTTACCACACATATTTGTGCTTTGACTGGTGTGGTTTCCCAGTTCTTGTAAAATCAAGTAATTTAGAGAGTAATTTATAGACATTAGGAGTCTATCACATGGTGATGAATGACCATTAGGTCATATGATAATTAAAATAAATATATGTCTCAGATGAGGACTCAAGAGTCTACAATCCTTGACTGCATTTTATTGACAGCTTCGACACTTACAAATTGGTATTGCAGGATTGTAGCCTAACATGATGTATTTTACAGGTTGCTCATCTGAAGCAGCGTTTTTTCAATTCCAATTCTCCAAGGGATCTTGCTGCTGATAGGTTGGAAGTGGAACCTGCTTCAGGATTTTCTGTTTGTGCAGAGAAGATATGGAAAACCATAAAGGATAACAAGGATCTACATGTTCCTGATCGAAAGGTTTATAAAAGCCATTTACTTGTGTGAGAATAAATCATCAGGATTTAATGCGATTACATCTCTCTATTTTGTTTTTCAGGTGATGGCTGCTTCTGTTCGGTGCGATGAAATTGCCAAGGAGAAGCTCAAACAACTTACTTCTGATGAGGCACTTAAATTGAATATAACCTTCTTTCCTTCTTTCCTTATTTGAAAGCTACTTCAACTTCTGAATATCATACAATACTAAGTTGATATCTTACAGAAATGGCTGGAGTTGAAGGAAGATGTTCAAGCCGGTCCAGTACCTTGCTTTGGAGCAACCCTCAGTTCTATTTTAGCAACCTATCTTTCACAGTTAGTGTACATCATGCTTAATAATCCAAACCAATCGTTAGCATTGTGTGCCTGCAGTCTTGGACTCTGCTTCTTGTTCAACTTGATTCGGAATCTCTTAATTTGTATATTTCTTTTTTAATAGATATGACAAGGAGGTGATTTATTTTGACCAAGATGTACGAAACGCAAAACGGAAGCAACTGGAGTTAAATGCATTGGAGGTAGGGCCTTAATGAGCATATTTCCTCTTTTTTTACTATTCAACCTCTCTTTTCCCCATTAGGTAACTGAAGTAAACTTTCTCATTTGATGCTCTGGATATATGGTTCTAGTGAGGTGGACTTAGTTTTAGTTGTTGTGGGATAGGATAGTTTTCCTCGTCTCTTTTTGGTGTCATACATCGGGTGCTTTTACAGGATTTGTCTTAGCTGATATTCAACAGGATATGCTGTTCTTTTATGATTTTCTTTTTCCTTCATTTTTTTTTGGTGGATGTCTTATTCTCCATATTCTTCCGTACTTTCTTTTAGTGATTTGATGCAACTTTCTCTTATCTAAAAAAATGTGGTGCAGGTGGTACGCGATGCTTATGTAACCATGTTGGAACACTTGTCTCTCAACACACGAAAAACTTTTAAAACAAAGCTGGAGCAGTTGCTGAACGAAGGAGAAGGGTTTGTTGCTTCTGCCCGTAGCTGTGCTCGATCTTGCTTGGATGAATTTGATCAAGGATGCGAAGGTATTCAACTTCAACTAGTAAAAAGAATTTCTCTTAACTCCACCGGTATCTAACCCAGTTTCATCTCCAATTGATAAAGTGGCTCTTTTATTTACTTTTTCTTTTTCTTTTTGTGAGATTCTTTTGATCTTCTTAATATTTTTAATCTTCAATATGATCTCAATATTTTTTCTTCACAATTATTGTAGTAGTAGTATGATAAGAACTCTTAGCTTTTCTGGATATAATATGTTGTTGTTACATATTTATAAATTTAATACATATTTCTCTTGAAGAGGCTAAGTTGTTTAGCTTGGCAGTTAGGGTAGGTGCTATGCTCTTATCTTTTCATTTGTCTTGAGGGTCTGGCTTAAATGCTTTGATGCTACTGTTAAACCTTCTATTTGATGAATTGTCAGATTTTCTACATGCACCTTATAATGACCACAGAAATATTATAAACCTAGAGAAACCCTCATATCTGACTGATATGAATGATAATGTCAAGTACTCCAAAGGACCCTAAATTAGTTTCAGTCTACGTGAGAGTTGGTTTTCTTCTCCTATGGACTTTAAAAACTCCTGTATCCCCATTCATAGGCGGAGGCATGGCAAAGGCTGGGATGGGCTTTAGCCTAGGTCAAGATTTTATCAATATTTTTTAACTAGTTTCATGTAAAAAAAATTATAATTCTCAATTAAGTTATCAAAAAATTCTAAAAATTTGCGTGGAGCCTTCTAATATAATGCTTTAGCTTGGGTTAAAATTTCAGAATTTTTGGAGAAATTTAGAAATTTGATGAAAAATCACAATTTGATCAGTTTTACGTTATTTGATGTAATTTTTAATCCGACCATCAGATCAAGTTAAAATTTTACGAGGGATCTTAAAATATATTGAATAAAATCTAGTTAAGAGTTTAGGATGAACGGAGCTTGGTAGTGCTAACAAAAAAAAGAACCGTCAAATAAAAGCAAAATGACTCATTAAGAGTAAAATGGTTATTTGCCATTAAAAAATTAAAAAAAATAAGCTCATCCTTCCTTTTATATGTTGCCGACTGAGCAGAAGCAGAATATAAGAAAAAAGAAAAGAAAAGATGAGAGAGAAATAGAAAAAAGTAAAAGAAAAACATAAAAAAAATTCCAAGAAAAAAATATAAGAAGTGAGAGAATAACCTTGTAAACTTACAAAGTCCAACTTATAAAACACTAATCTAAGAAAGAATCAAGTGAAGGAAGAATAAATTAAAAGAGAGAAAAAAAAATTTAATTACTTTGTTTTCCAGTTGACATAAGATTGTTATTTTATCCTGGTTGAGGGGTTATTACAATATTGATTCAGATTCGATTATAGATGAATTATATTCTACAAAACATCGAAGGATGTAATTTTAATAGTGAGTTTATTTTTACTTTTGCTTTAATTTTATGTACTTTCAAATTTATTTTTTAATATTTTGGATAATGTATTTGAATTAAAACTTTATTATTAATTTTAAAAATTTATGTACATTATTTAATAATTAATCTTAAAAGATATTTATATATTTATTTAATAGCCCAGGACAAAAAAAATTCCTGGCTCCGCCCTTGTCCCATTATCATTAAAAACCATGGTGGGATCTAGATACTCAACAATCTCAGGGTGTGTTCCTCCACCTCCTCAAGTTGACCAGCTTGCACTCTGCACTTGAAGAAATCTCAAGTTGTTAATGTTCTCACGGCAATAGATAAATGCTAGTTAACTGAATACTTTATCTAAGAAATTCATTGGCTGAGGTAAACAGAAGAAAGAAGTAATTTGACAGGCGTAGTAAATGGCATGTACTACAAATTATTCAAGCTGTTGCTGCTAAAACTCATCCCTCGATGGTGTTGAAATCGTTTGCATATGCTTGGCACACTGTCTGATCCACTAATTCTGTTTCTTGGATTTGGTGTATTACCTTTATCATGCTCTCTCAGATGCTGCCATAAGACAAAGTGAGTGGAATGCTTCTAATGTCCGGGAAAAACATACATGTGATATGTTGTCAGAAATGATGGCAATATGTGAGGTGAATTACTTGGTTGATATTGCAATCCTCGGTGCTCATTAAACCAAGTATATCACTTTACTCAATCAAATAACCAAAACTTGTTATGTCCCTATGCAGGAGCACCTCACTGATGTGCTCGCTGATGAAGTACAATCCTTATTTGAGGCCGGTAAAACAGACACATGGTTATCAGTGAGAAATGTTCTTGAGAGCAAGACTGAGAATGCTGTATCAGAATTCTCAGATGCTGTTGTTGGTTTCAAGGTGCACAGATCAGCAATTGACACTAAATTGGAACAATTGAGGGAGAGTGCAAGAAATGTAGTGAAGAGAAAGGCGAAAGAAGCGGCAGCTGCAGAGAGAGTTTTGACGCGCATGAAGGATAGGTGGAGTGCTATCTTAACTGTTGCTTTTGTTTCTTCTTTCAATTGTTTTTCTTTTTCTTGTTCTTTTGGTTCATTAAAGCTTTGGATCGTATCTAGGTTCAAACAGGTTTTCAATCGTGATGAAACCTCAAAGTCAAGGTTTTGGACTAGGGAAAAAAACATTGATGAAATTGAAAGGAATGCGCTCTCAGCGGTAATATGCCTACATTTTGTACTGACTTGCAGCTAGCATGTTAAATTGTTCATACTTTTTGAGCAATATATATCCGAAGGTTTCCCGGTTATTTTGTTGCAGTCTTTGAAAATTCTATCAACAATGGCGGCCATGCGCTTAGATAATCTGACAGATCAGATTGAGCATTTACTCTTTTCCTCTCTCATGGATGAATCTGGTGATATTCCATCTTCCCAGCGTACAGGGCCTCCTCCAGACCCCCTTGCATCCAACACATGGGGAGAGGTAATGGAGTATATGGATGTGTACCCATATCACTATATGTGTGTAAATGTATCTACTCAAAATACGCGCGCGCGCATTCATGTGTTTATCAAAGTGGTCTCTGATAGGAATCGAATATGAAACAGGTTTCTCCAAACGATACGCTGCTAACACCAG
This sequence comes from Populus alba, assembly GCF_005239225.2. NCBI lineage: Eukaryota > Viridiplantae > Streptophyta > Magnoliopsida > Malpighiales > Salicaceae > Populus > Populus alba. Next base: position 1,687,390 of record NC_133298.1, on the reverse strand, counting down.
TGGAGTGCAAGTCATTGTGGATGGAGTTCAAAGAAGTCATCAAGTATAAAATGAACCAGGCTAGATCCGATCAGGTACCTTGTTCTATATCGCTTTATGCTTTATAGCACCTTGTTTGTTAGAACATTTTCAGTTTTTGCCACCAAGTTCCTATGCTTGGAATATGTTCTGTGCGACCATTTAAGTTTCTCATGTCTTGGAATCTAACTAGCAATCTTTCATGGCATACTTGTTGTTTTCCGCAGGAGGCTCTTAGGAATGCTAAAAGGGTAATTAAGATAGTGGTCGGGGTAGCGGGGGCAGCAGCGATCACGGCAGTGGGAGTACCTACAGCCATGAAGATAGCTGCAAGGCCGGAGGTGGCAGCAGTGTTGAAAGCTGTAACAACATGGTCGTTGGCGGTGCTGAAATATATAGGGATGGATGTGTTGGAGACGCTGAAATATTTAGGGATGGATGTGTTGGAGATGCTGAAAGATGCAGTGAGATCTTTACACCCGCACATAGTGGCAATTATAATTGCACTGGTGACCCAGCAGTCGGACTGGCGGCAGCAGTATTAGCTTAGGCTAAAGGCCCTAAATCTATGAGAATAATCTCTCCTCCTCCTCTCTATGGCAGTCCCAAGTTACAAACATAATATTGCACAGCCAAAATCTATGAGAATAATCTCTCCTCCTCTCTTTTTCTTTAGATTTTTAAGTTTTATTTTTATGATTTGATTTCTTTTTGTGATAAAAAACTCAATTTTAAAGGCCATTTTCAAGAGGTTTTTTTTCCTTTGTTTTTGCTGCATCTGGGATTATTTTTTTGGAGTGTACCCTACTTTCTCTTCATAATTAGTTAAAATAATTATAATAGATTGTTTACTTAATCATGCATGTTAAACAAAAGTTTTTCAACAAAATATTAGAATTTATACCTGTTTAAAATTATAAATATATACTAAAAACATAACCCGCGACAAACATGCTATCAATATATATATATATATATATATATATATATATATATATATATATACATACTAATCATATATCAAACTTGCAATTGATAGGTATTTTTAAGAAAAGTATTTACAAATATCTAAGTTTAAAATAAAAAAAATCACTTACTTATTCAAATACTTAAAAATAAAAAAAAAAGCTTTTTTATTGTTATTAAAGATGAATTCTTTGTTTTTAAAACATTATTACTCTTCTCTTAGCACAGATAATATATGCAATAAATCTTTTAAGATTCTAATACTAATACCTTAGTTTAGATGTATTTTTAAATAAAATTTGTGTATTAAAATAAAACAACCCAATTATTTCTCAACAAAATGAATCTAAAGTCTAGTTTTGGAAGGAAAATCAAAACATAAAAAGAAAAAGAAAACACTTAAAAATAAGGTAAGAAGAAGTGTGAAAATTTGGAGAAAAAAAATTGTAGGAAACTCTTCATTCATTCCATTTTTTATAGTGGATCTTGGAAGTTAAAATGCTATTTATTCTAGTAAATCATAATTAATTTTTAATATTATTAATCTTTGATTAGACACCATAAATCAAAAATCAAACCTGAACGTTTTGGTTATAAATTTGAATTCTTTTTGTTGAAAAACAAATGTTTAGATTTGCATAGAATGCTACTGAAAGATATTGTTCATGTGCTAATACTCATTGGCGGTATTGGACAAAACAATTTATATTTTAGTTAGTAAAAAATAATATTTTATAATTTAATATTATTTTACAATAAATTCAAACTTAAATCTTAACACGAAATAGGCTATCGCCCCATTATATATATAAGAGCACAAAACTCATTCTGTCTAAGAGTCTCTATTTAAAAGTTTAGGTGTTATTTGGCTCTAGGGTGTTTGAGAGTGTGGTAACGGTTGCTTTTTAAATAGCTTTTCGTGTCGAAAAGTATGTCAATAATATTTTTTTTTATTTTTTAAAAATCATTTTTGATATCAGCACATCAAAACGATCTAAAAAGTACAAACCGCACTCAATTTTAGCAAAAAAAAAAAAATTGAAATTTTTCAAAAAACAGGTTGAACCTCAATGCCAAACAGCCTTTTTTAACTTTTCATTTTATAAATATCAAGAGAATCTTTTGTGTGTGATTTTTTATAGATTTTGAGTTTCATCAAAACATGTCAAAAAAATATTATTTGAGATTAATTTTTTAATTATTCATAATTTATTTAAATCATGATAATATTAATTGTTAAAAAGCTTATATTAAAAATTGAATTAAAACAAAATTTTATTTCAAAAAGTGAGCGAAATACATTTGACCTCACATGTATCCTAAACCATATTATTAAACAAATTTTTCCAGCAAGTTGAAGTTTCTCTCATTATCATGCTCGATAACTCTAACAAAACCAAGAGATTTTTCTAGCACAGCCACACCATACATAGAAGCAAGCTCTCCTAAATCTCTTTCAATCTTACAACGTGAAATATGCATCCTTTACAAGGATCAACAGTGTCATGAACAAGAAAACCAGAACCGTTAATTTCTATGTACAGCACAAAATACAGATATTATGGCAAAAACTTGGAAGACTACAGCTCCAGTAGATCTTTCGTGGATTAAACTCAATTTTGAGATGGGTAAAATTTTCAATTTTCTCTCTTTTTTTTAGTTTAGTTTTTTTTTTTTTTTTTTCTGATCAGAGAGAAGTTTCAATCATATAGTTTTTGGATTAAACTCATTTTTTACAGGCCATTATCATAAGCTCCTTTCTTTTTCCTTCTTTTTTATTTGGGAAGAGAACGTTTCTTGCTATTTATTACTTTTTTTAGTTCAAAGTCCCTCTCTCAATACTCGAGACCTGTCACAAAGCCAAGAGACATTTCTCACACAGGGAAACGAACTCTCCTGTTTTTTCCTCTTTCAATCGTATAATGAGGATGTGCATCCAAGACATGATTCAGCAATGTCATGAACACGAACAGTAGTCTGTAGTGCAGTTTATCTACTACACACACCACAAAATATACTTGTATTATGCAAAAATCTTGGAAAATTACAGCTCCGGTAGGTCTTAATTTGATGGGTGTAACTGTTGCAATATACCAGGAAACAAAAAGGACCAGCTCATGGCCTCATATAGTTTTCAACAAAAGGCCCTTGAATCAATCTCAGGACCACCGCTTGTCTAGTAGCTTAGATATCGTCAGGTCCGGACCTCCAAACCCATCCACTGTAGCTTTTGCAGATGGGAACTGAGTTCTAGATGTTGAGCTACAAACATAATTGAAAGCATTAGCAAAGGAACTGCCATAAAATTATATTTAGAAACAAAATGAGAAATCATGTTATGATTGTTATGATCACAAAAGGAGTGAATGATTCAACATAGGTTGGGGACACAAGCAGCAGCACAGGATGGAGATATAAAAGCAACTGCTTAGTCAAAGCCTCTTTGCACACATGACTGTTCAAGGCAGCATGTTTTCATCAGCACATGCAAGAGTATTCAATTGCATTGATAAAAGAAAAAAATTGTATATATCACCGTTAGAACTCGGAAACGTGAAGAACGGATATGGATGCACAATACATGAAATTAGGACCTGCATTTCTGTTCTTAGACTATTTCAGTTTAGAGATGTTGAGAACTGATTCACTTGAAATTTTACACTCAGCTTGGTTGAACAAACACAACATCAAACAAAAACTTGATTTTTATTTTTTTATCACTTCTATTTTCACTAAACTTCAAGGGAAACACCAGGAGTAGAAATACTATTCAAGTCATAAATATTAAATCAGTCAAATGCTCAATTTTCTCAGGTTACCCACCTTTAAATTTACTCATTATCACCACAAGGTTGTAACTGATCCCCTACTTTATTCTCTTATTAACCAAAATCGTTTGTTCTTATAGTTCATTATCAATTGTTCTTGTTGTAACATCATATTTCCTCTGGTACATACATAAACCGAAAGAGCTTGACATAAATAAAATGCTGTGAATAGCAGGAATGAAGGTGCTCACACAGTCTACTTCTTTTGTCCCAAGGCATGGTTTCCTATTATTTTCAGCAGACTCGGATTTCAGGTTTATTTCTATCTATAATTGGGCACATACACATGCGGCTAGGATAGATGGTATCCGAGTTCCAACTCCATGTAATTATAACAGATCATTATAACAATTCATGATGACATTGCATACCCATGCTATGAAACTTGAAAGTTTGCCAAAAATGCTACTCATAATAATAACATAAAGAAAATATGCTAGTAAATTTCACTAAGTAACAGTGAAAAACTTGAGAAACAAGCCTTCACCTGCTCCGAAGAACAACACAAGGCATGCCAATTTGCTCAGCTCCAGCCACTCCAGATTGGCTTCCAGCAATAAGGACACAATTGTTGACAGACACCCCAGCATACTCTGCCCCTGCACGCAATGCAGCTACAGTCTTTTGTAGGCTGGATAACTCATTATACGTTAGTTCAATTTAGGATTGCTATAGGAAAACAAGAAACAATTTAACAAATGACTCGGAAAGCACAAGCCAGCTGTTGCAAATAATGCGTGTCATTGCACATATACATATGCCTGAATTTATGCAGCTTTAACATTGTAGCCTCTATAGAAACCACGAATAGAATAATTCAGGATTCACTCAAAAAAAAATATTAGGTAGGAACTTCCAAGACCAAATTGTCTGTCATCCAAATAGCCTCCCAAATACACAGAATATGTATGCTTATATAGGCATACAAAAACCCTAAAGAATCCTACTCAAAATAGGATATGAAATCCCTACTTGAATAAAATACAAGTAGTTCTAATCATAATAAGTTTATAAAGAATTAAAATGAACTAAATAATAAATTCCCAGAATGATAATGGAAGTCCAAAACTAATAATTCTACATAAAACTTCAACATCGCTTTTATTTTTTTCTTTGGCTGCATCAACTTCTTTTTAAAGTGACATATTGGATATCTAATTGATTTAGTAAAAGTAGTTACATAAGGAAAAAATATATATATTTACTAGCACATTCTTCTCTATGATACCCTAGATTTTTGTTGTCCTAACACAACATCATCTTCATGCTTCACCGAAAGGCAGAAATTTTAGAGCCAGAACCATTGATTCTTACTGCATTATAGTTGTAATGCTCAACGTAATGTGTTTGTTATTCAGAATCCAGTCTATGATTTTGATAGCTTGTTCAAAATCTTTTTTTAAAAAAACAAATATCAGAGAGAAACTCTACGGCACATTATCAAATCAGAAATAGTGTTCATTGTTTCTGAACCTTATACCATGAAAAAGAAAAAGCGCGCCAAGTAGTGCTAGAATTTAGTGCAAAAGGAAAACAAATACAAAAGAAAGTTACTGGATTAACCTTTCAGACGAGGTAGAATCAAGGGAAACACTCAACTTTAGCATTGATGCGACCTCCTCTGCTATCTTTTGTTTCTGGGCGGAAACTGAGCAGAAAGCAGTAATAGACCCCTTTAGTATCCAATCATCTGCTGTGAAAAAATAAATATTACAGAACAGGTGACAATCAGCCCAGGTTAAGGGCTTACCTGCTTTCATTGCTTCATTAGCTAGTTCCTCATTTGTGCCAGATAAGATTCCTTTATGACGCACAAGCTGACCGTATAAGCTCTTTTCAACTTCCTCATTCCCGACAATCTTTAACTTTGAGATTCTTTCATGCCCAAGCTTGTCTATGATGGATCTAACAATATTCAGAGAAGCAAACAAAATACCTGGTGTGAAGCCTTGGAGCTTATGTCAGAAGAGCAAGAAGACTGGGCTAGGGTGAGCTAAATGTGCAGAACTGAAACTAATAGGGCAGAAGGCTTTAGGATATACATAAATTTATATATTGCATGCAGGAATTCATCAGATAACAAGCTATCATAGTGGGTTGATAAAAAAAACAGCTGATATTCACTGGCTTCAGTATGAAGGATTCCACTTGTTCCATTAAGTTGATGAAACCAGAAAACTACATATTTAGTGAAGCCTGTGATTAGGTGAGTGTGAGTCCCGTGTGAGATGATCCTGAGGCTAGATTCAAGCTTTTACAATAAATGAGCCCAGACAGGTGAACAAGGACGAGGACTACCCAAGCTCATTCCATGCATGTTGTATTTATAATTTTACATAAAACTTATACCGTAACTTGCAAATAACAACAACAACAAATTAGCTACAGAGAAACACATGACAGAATGTTTTCCATCCACAGAAAGAAAATACAGTTTGGAAGGGGCACTACCCTGACAAGATAGTTTGCTGTGACTCATTCTAACATTTTGCCCATCACCCAAACAGGATAAAGACTACAAGCATATGCTTAATAGAATAGAACACCATGATCTAAACCTTTAACATTCTAAGCTGTGAGGCCTCCAGTTCTGCTTATAAGAGAGGTGCTATTCCATTGACAAAAAGATCAGAAGGGCAGTGAAATACTCAAATAGGTAACTAAACCATTTGTTCCATTTTTTTTCAACTATGGCTTTACTATTATTTTATAGGCATCAATGCTTGAAACCATTAACAATTAGAGTCAATTTCTTCATTTAGTGGATATATCAGACAGCTCTACGATGATGTCAGTAGACTTTCTTCACATGGATAATTCAAAGGTTTATTGATAAAAGTACGATACACTTAAGTATTTAAACAGAGGAAACAAGGTCAGTATCATGCCTTTGTATAGCAACCGGGCAGCATATTTATTAATAATTATAGAACCTACTTGCATTCTGGAATGCTTTTCTTAATAAATATACCATACCTGGCAATCTTTTCCACACTTTTACCATAAGCTGTTAGGATGACAACAGGTATTCCTTTATTAGATGCATCATCAATAAAACTGCAAGCCAAAATTGGCAATTGTGGGTTTAAAATTAAGTTGATTTACAAATATTCAAAGGCATATCCAGAGCAAATAGAAGGTGTCAAAAACTTACACAGCTCAGCTTATAAAAGTGAATTGAAAAAAAGAAACAATAATATTTTTTTTATAAGAATTGACAAGTATAGATCCTTGGCACACAATTCCAAGATTAAAAAATGTTGTAGATGTTGAAAATCAAAGTTTGAACGAAAGCATCAAAGCGGACATTCATAATTCGCTCCCAGACCTGACTTGGAAGGGTAGAGATACCTCCCTCAAAATTTAGGAATAGTTCTTAACATTAGAAATAAAGTGTAGCAAAACGGTAGAAAGGAAAAGGAACAATCAAGGCCAGTCAGCAGCAAATAGCCAAAGACAATGCAGGGAACATCAACATCTATTATAAAATTGAGACTTTCTTCATAAAAACTGGAAGGCTGAAAAAAGAGATTCATCAAATGTCACAAACATAATGAAATTCAAACGTTGGAAGAGAATCACCCAAATATTTTATAAACAAACTTGAGTGAACATATCTCATACATACATAAAATAGTGTCAAAGGAGATATTTATCTCTCCCTAGATAAAAGATAAGACATGGGAGTTGGAGAAAGGAAACTGACATAATGACAATTCCACTGGCACAGAAAATACACTACTTGCAGTGAATTATGATGAGAAAACTTACTCTTCAACTCCAGGACGTAAAAGTGAACTTTTAGATGCCACAAATTCATCCAATGCATTTTTCTGCAACAATTTGTAAAATGTTAGAAACTTGCAATGGTTTCCAGGCATCTTTGTTTGAAAAAAGGAATGAAAAGTTGAATAACTTTGAGCATTGAATAATTAAATTTCATTCACAGTTCTTCCACTTCTCCTTTCCTCACTGTCACGTATAACTATAAAATTAATTTGGTAACGTGTACCCTTGAATCATTATTTGATCACCAGATTTGTACTACAACATGAACTGAGTTCCTCATCCAACCAAGAAAAATGAACCTCGGTATAATGTTACCGTTTATTCCAAAAAGATACCTTTTCTCGCAGTACACTTTTTATGAACGCGCCTTTCTCACTTGTGGGCAATGAAGTAGGCCAGCCAATCTGCAAGGAGGCCAAAAAGTATAATATGTAAAAAAAACACATAGAAGGCATAATTTATTGATTACTTTCCGAAATTAGAGAGGGACTGACCCGGTTAAAAAACAAAACCAGCATCCTCTCCTCATCACCATCGCTTTTTCTGAGAAGCAGTGAAAATGATAGCTTAAAAAAATCCTAAATGATAACAAACTATGCATTTGATTAAAACCAACTCAATCAAAAAACTTAAAAAGAAATTTTATAAGAAATATGAGCAGCAGTATAACGCTTGGAAAGAAAGAACAAAAAAACACACACACCTTACAAGGTCTTGATAGATAGGCTGAGTCCAATTAGCACAGTCAAGTCCAAGCTTTTGAAATGCTGGTGGCACATGAAAAAATTAACAAAAACAACAATTTAAACTCTAAAACATATACAATCACAAATATTTCCTTCAAAACATGATCATTTTATGTCATACACATACAATTACTTGGATAATTTAATCAATAGCCGCACCTACATTAAAAGCCCGGCGATTTCCTAACCTGTATGCATCTATAAGTACCCTGATAAAAGAAAAGATAATTCATTTCTGAATAATTAAATAAATAATAATAATAAAATAAAGGAAGAGAAGATAACTAATGGAGCAATTGAAAAAAAGAAAAAGAAGAAAAAGAAACAGAGATGGAGAGAATACATACCCGTCAACTTCAAGAAGAACAGCAAATTCTGTAGATGGGTTTTGTTTACTAGAGCTAGGTGTTAAGCAAAATGTAGTGAACAGATTTTGTTGCACAAATTTTCCTGGGAAAGTGTAGTTTCTTAGGAAAGTGGAAGAAAATGGAAGACCCAGATAGAGATTATTGCAGCAGCTGCTGCTACTGTTGTTTCTAGGTGGGGTTTCAGTGTAGTGTTTGCTATGATAGTTGCTTGATGAACGAAGGGGATGAAGAATTGAACATGATGAAGCTGCTGCTTCCATGGCCAGTACTTGAAGTTTTTTTCTCTATTTTTGCTTTTTATTTCTCTATTTTATTTTTCTTATGCTAGCAAGCTGCTCCAAGATTTTGTTTACCGTCGGGTTTATTGAAACTTGTATACTCTAGGCATTCTAAAAAGGAAAACTTATTTATTTTAGTCACTATATTTTTAATAAAATACTTAATCAGTCCCTCTAGTTTGGAAACAATAATATAGTCCCTTGATCGTAGACACATTATTACAGTTCATAAGTTGTAATGAAAAGTATTTTAAACATGAATTGGATGGAGATTAAATTGATTAAGACAACGAAACAGTTATACATGTGAGCTCACATAAACATATTAAGAATTAAGAAAGTAGTTAAAAATGTTTATAATTCTTATTTTTTTATGAAAACTTTAATAAATCACTTTTACCAGAAGGAGAAAATATTAATAATTACTAATATAAATTAATTTGACGCAAAATTCCACAAATCCTATAGTTTTATTTGATAAAAATTAAAAGTTAATCACATTTTTAATGATAAAAACTTTATATAAATAGACACATTACTTACTCGATGCTACTTTTATATCCCGTATTGTGTGGATTTCATGTTAATTTTTAATTTAAATTAAAAATACGTTGAGATTGTAAATGTATTTTTTGGTATCTTGAAAAATAAGAAAATGATATTTATATTTAATAAAATGAGTTAAAATATATGAATTGATAAATTAAAAAAAAATTACTAGTAATAATTACTATTAAAATTAGAAGTTATACTTCCATCTAAAAACAAGAGGAAGGTGTACATCCTCTTTAATTTATATTTTTTCATTTATTTTATCTTTGAAGTCAATTATGGTTGCTTTGAACAGATTTTTTTATTTTTATTTTTATAGATACATCATGCAGGTAAAATTATGTTCATAGATATATAAGATAAAAAAAGGGGACAAATTACAATAGTTTCTTTAAAGTACTACGAAACTAAAAAAAAAATAATTAATTGTTGTTTAAAAACTTAAAATAAACAATTTAAAAAATAAGTTAGAGGTATTAATTAAAATTTAATTAAAAAAATGAGTTGTTGGATTGGTAGGTCATGTTCACACATTTGACCAAGAATAACATGTATTGGTTAATGTTTATTTTAAATAGATGGTACATTATCAATTATGATACATGACTTATTATTCACTAGATAATTCTTTAGTAACTTCATGTGATTGAAAAAAAAAATAGGGTTTGAGTTTTTAAACTTTAAAAACCTATTTTTTATTTTTTTTTTCACATGAAAATACTTAAAAAACATCATGAAAATCTTAATAAACTCATTTCTAAATTTAAAAACACTCTTCAATCACTTTAAAAAATAAAAAACAATAAACCAATAAAAAACTTTATGAGATCTAATCTATTTTTTATAGCATGGTTAAAAAGCAACATCATTTCCATTAAACTTTTTTTATAAAAACAAACTCATTAACACCATGATAAATTTATAGGTACAATGTGGTCGATCTTTCTTCTTAGCAACCTTTTCTTTTATCTCTTAGTATTTAAGGACATAAACATATAAAAAAATGGAGTTTATAATTGAAATATAATGTTAAATTAAAAGGAAGAAAATAATATATAAAATAAAACTTTCAAATTGATGTTCTTTGCACCAAAATGAAAAATGGGTATGTTTTGTTTTTTATGAAACTTGGTCCCTATTCTTATAATTGTTTAACTTCAACCTAAAATTCTATTTCATAAAATCAATCTTTAATTTATTATCAAAATATTCCTTGCACTTTATATATATATATATATATTAACATGTAAAACTATACTAATATAACTTGGAAGAATAAGATTGCAAAGAAATAAATTTTGATAATCAAAATAAAATTAAAAAAAAACTGTAAAAATGAATAAATAATCCCAAATGAGTAATCAATAAACAGTGAATTGTATTGTTCATTTTTTCCAGTCCTTTTTAGTTTATTTTATAACTATAATTACAATACAATGATTTTACATATAAATCGGAAAAAAGATTTAAATTTTACTTACATGTAACATGGATGGCTACACCAAAATCAAAAACATTTCACAGAAGCTCTAGAAAAATAAATAAAGCCCCATAAAATTACACATAACTTTCTCTTTAAAAAAGATTTATTATATGTGGATTTATTATAGTTATGAGTAATAAAGAGCAAATTGAATCTTTTGAAACAATAAGGGTAGTTTTAAGAAAAGCTAAACTAAAAAGGGGTACAAATGAGAATTGATGAATCTACGAGGATAAAAATATAGTTTACCTGAAGATAATTTTAAGCGTTAAATCCACGTTATTAATAATCACCATTAAAGAATTAAATTTAAAATAATAAAAAGCAAAACCCCTTCAAAGTTCTCAAAAGGAAAAAAAAAAAAAAAGAAGCCGCCACTCACTAGTCACTCTGCTGCTACGGTGTATACCGCCCATATTGTTTTTCCGGTTGTAAAACGTTTTTTTTTAAAAAATGATTTTTAAATTTTTTTTTTTGTTTTTATATTATTTAATGTATTGATTATAAAAAAAAAATAAAAAATTATTTTAATATATTTTTTAAATAAAAATTACTTTGACAGTCACCAAACGATCAAACAGCTAAAAGACCACCAAGATAAGCGGCGGCAGCGGCGGTTTCAGCTTCTACATTCGGCGCCAATTCCAAAAGGATGTATATTTGTGCTCTCTAAAATTCCCTGAACTTCATAGTTCCTCAAAGCTTGATGATTTGCAGGTTTTGAGGTCGTTTGTTTGAGTAAGAGAAGCTTTAAAGTATTTTCAGTGACTGTCTCATCGTTATCAAGTATGAGTGAGGCCTCTAATTATACACCTGCTGCTCCTATTTTTCTCCCTGAAGGACCATGGCAACAAGTAAGCTTAGCCCACTATTTGTTTCAAGGTTCAAGATTTTATTGCTTGACTGTTATTCTGTATTTTCTAGTCTTTTAATGATGTTAGCATTGATGGTTTTTTTCTATTTTTGTTCTTGAGATGACCACAAATGTTACTTTAGTGCGTAAAAATCATGATGGGTTTTTGTTCAATTAAGAGTTAATTACCTCGATGAATAGTGCTACAGTCAATGTTGGATTTTGTCTAATTTTTTCTTTTTTTGGTTGTTATTTTAGAAGAGCTTTGAGTTTATTGAATACTGGTTTATGGGTGTCTTTTATTTGGTTTCTATAAAATGGCTACCAAGTTTGCAACTTTTGTGGTAGATTCCTGGGGAAGTTACTGCTGCGAAGGGGTTCAAAAGGGATGTATGGTGGATTGCATGCCAAAGGGGAGAAACCTGAACTTGCACTTGTTAGTTGTGATGTTGATGCTACAGTTGCAGGTGAGGTCTCAGTTTTTAGTTTTACAAGTTATGGGACTTTTAGATTTGAGGTTATGGTGATTATTTACCTCTCAGGTAGATAGGTTAAACCGCTTGAGTTGCTTGCTTTTGATCGACAAATTGCAGTGACTCAGGTCATGTAAGTGAATTATGTCACATGAAACTGTTCTGAAATGATGGCAAGTGCTATTTTATGCCCTTAAAAAAAAAAAAAAAAAAAAAACATTCAGCCACAATCAACTGTTGCTTCTTTCCTTTTTTTTGAAATAATGACCTTCATGCCCAGTAGACATGATTTGAATGTTAATTCTTTCTCCATCAGTACCAGAGCTTGGAGTTGAACATCTCAACTTCACCAAGTTCATGTTCTAACTGGATTCTTATTCACTTCTCATTTGTGCCTTTTATCCTCGATTTTCTGAAATTGAAACCAGAAGAAGTGTTGATTGAATCCACTGGTGTCATAGGTCAAAGAATAAACAAGGTATGGATCATTGATTCCACTGTCAAGAAGTCGTTGCTTTCTCAGCTTGCTATGATGCTCCAGTTTATGTGCTATGAACCATGCAGCTTCAAAGATGAATGAGTTTAACTGAATGCGTTTATACTTGATCGATCGAAGACTGATAGTGTTGTCGTTTTTGGATTTGTTTTTGTGGTTTTTCAAAATGCAGTTTCTTCACCGAATCAGCAATCTCTGCGACCACCTCAGCATGGCATGTGAACGTAATTTACAGGAAAAAGGAAAGGAACCAGGCATCTGATCGGATATATATTATCCTACTTGGATATGATGCTTTGCCGGCTTGGGTGGAAATGTTTTCCTCCGAGTCTCAAGAACATAATTAGTACGATATCATCAAACCGACCAGAATCTTTGCCATCCTCGTCCTCTTTTCTTCTATGAAAAAATTTCTTAGGTGATCAGTCATCAATGGATTTTGCGGTAGACATTTTATCCTTTCTTATTGTTTTAGCTCTAATAATATTTTTAGATCAGTTTTTTTACATATTAAGATTAATTTTTTTTTTCTTATTAAGTTTTAAGTTGATCATTCGCATTAGAATTATTGTATTTACAAAATTTTTTTGGCACATCTAGGATCATACGGAGAAAAACCAAATTTTTTTTTTTTATATATATATATTTTTCAACATCATCATGTTAAAATTATTTAAAAATATTAAAAAAAATTACTAACTTAATATTTTTTTTTTTAAAGGCAAACTATGGGCAAAAGATACTTATAACTTGTTTGTTTAGTATTGTGATAATAATTATTTTTAAAGTATTTTTGCAAACTTAAAAATAATATATATTTTTTTTAAAATTTATTTTTAAAATTATCACATTAAAATGTAAATAGCACATTTAAAACAATCAGAAAAATAAAAAATAAAAAATATTTAATTTTTTTAAAATATTTTTAAAACATAAAAATAAATAACATTTAGCTGTATATTAGCTTCCGATCCCAGGGAGATCTGGGCGGACGAATGAAAATTGAAAACGACGTTAGCACGCATGAAATAGATGGTGTGTGAAAGGCTTTAATCCACATTCCAAAATCTAAACCACAAGATGGCTAGAAATCTGACTCACGAAATCTTCCATGTCCTCTTCCAGATTCTTCCAGTCCACCATCTTCTCCAGTAACAGTGTTCAACCGAAACAGGTAACTCAGAGAATCGACCGATATCTTTCTAGCAAGTATAAATAAAGAATATTGATGGTAGGTGAGAGTCGTGTCTCCCTGTGGAGGAAGCAACTCGTGTCGGTTATTTGTCGAGGAATATTGACATATGAATGCATCTACCTCAATTTCTAGTCGTGGAACCCAATTTTTTTAAACCTAAAAAACATAAAAATTTCATTTTAGGTTTCTTTTTTTAAAAAAACTAATTCATTTCAATTTTTTTTAAAAAAATTGAAATAACGTGACTTTGTTAAAAAATAAATAAAAAATCCATTTTTTCATAAAAAAAATCTAAGTATGTTTAGTAATGTTGATTATGGTGGTTTCAATTGAAAAATGTTTTAAAATAATATTTTTTTATATAAATACATTAAAACTTATTGAAAAATATTTAAAAAAATATTAATTTAATATTTTTTAGATGAAAAACAATTTAAAAAATAAAAAAGTATATTTATTTGGAGTGGGATGGTTTTTATTTGCAAATGTTTTTTTCTATAAATATTTTTATTTAAAAAATATTAAATTGATGTTTTTTAATATTTTTTAATAATTTTAATGTGTTTATATTAAAAAATAAAAAATAAAAATAAATTTAATATTTTTTATTTTTAAATAAAAATACTTTAAAAACACAATAAATCAGTTTTCAATGATTCACTAATTACAGCTTAATTCAAATCTTAAGATCTTCCTCGATAATTGTGTGTAAGAAGGGTCAATTACGTGTAAAATAATAAAGCCAAGGCAATTTTGAGTGTCGAATGGTTAGTTAGATTTGTGAACTGTTAAATAAACACAATAAATTCTACTAAAAATTATAAAAAAAATTATCGTCGAAATTAAATTTGAGAGAAAAAAACTACAATAAATAAATAAACATAAAATAAATATATTCTCCATTTGTTAATCAATTGCAACATCACTTCTCCTCCACCTCCACCAGTGCACGTCACGCACCCAAATCTTAAAAATGCTCCGAAATCTTGCTACCCACTTCTCCTGTGCCTCCTCCACCACCACCAGCAGCACCACCCCTCTCCTCCTCCTCTCAAAACCTTTCCGTTCTCTCTCATCAAAATCGCTACTTTTTCTCTCTAAACCCTTCAATTTCCCTCGAACCTCAAAACCCATCTCTTATTACAAGCCATCAATGAACATCCTTAACAAACTAGGCTTTGGTCCCAGGTCACCTGACCCATCGACAATGGACCCAACAATCCCACAAGGTCCCGATGATGACTTACCAGCTCCTGGTCAGCAATTTGCTCAGTTTGGAGCTGGTTGTTTTTGGGGTGTTGAATTAGCATTTCAAAGAGTCCCTGGTGTTACTAAAACTGAAGTGGGTTATACTCAGGGCTTATTGCATAATCCAACTTATGAGGATGTTTGTACCGGTACTACTAATCATAATGAAGTTGTTAGGGTTCAGTATGACCCTAAAGAGTGTAGCTTTGACACTTTGATTGATGTTTTGTGGGCTAGACATGACCCTACTACCTTGAATCGCCAGGTGGGTTAGCTTGAATCGTTTTTTTTTTTTTTTTTTTTTTTTTTTTTTAACGGGTTGTCAAAATTTGATTTTTTGTGTGTGAAAGTTTGAGGCTTGGTGGTGATGTGAACTGGGTTTTGATTGGATTGTGCGGGGTTGGTTTGTAATTGCGTTTTGTTAATTTTCTTGGATTCTTGCTTAATTTGTAGTGCTACATGTTTTAAGTTCTTAAAGTTGGTTGATATTTTGGAGGTTTTGGTGGTTGACTTTTTTGGGTTTTAGGCGAGCTCTTCAGTGGATAATTCACTTTTTGTTTGATTGACTGCTTAGCATTTGTGTTGATAGTTGTTTTTTTAGTTCAAGTTCTATCTTTTTTGTCTTTCTTGAGAATGAGTTGAGGTGATTTTGGGCCTAATTGCTTTTCATTTCCCTCCTTATTGTTGACATGTTACTAATTATTTCTATTTTTCGTTAGTTTCTAAAGAAGTCAATAACCTTCTATACCATGTGTCAATTCGTTTGCCTGGAATGTATAGGTGCCCGGGTATGGGTTATTAGGAAACACACATAGGTTTTTTAGAATCTAACTAAATGTAATATGATGTAGCTGAAGAATGAAATGGAAAGACCTGCTAACTTGGTGTCCATAATGAAGAAAATTAGTTGTCAAATCCACTTTGATTTTGGACAGTCTGGTGTAGTATCTACTTTGTATCGTTTTGGAAGGGGAGCCATCGAAATTATAGATGATTTTCTAGAGAGTTCTGTGCATGTTGAAGACTTCAACATCCAGTGACCCCTAATAGTCACGCATTGGACTTTTGAGTATTCCTCGTTGGTTGTGTGAGTCAGCCCTGGTGCTTGATTTGCATTAAGGGCAACCCAACGAGGATATGCATTATCAGGTTGCACTTTAATGGTGATGTGCGAGTCCATTGTTCATCCAGTCCATTCTCTGTCATATTAGGATTAATGAGTATTATCACATGTTTTCATTGGAATAGATGATCCATTTCGGACATGTATATTCTAGGCGGTAGTCCCGGCATTCATGTGGTCATCACATGTCTTCCTGTTTCATTGTTAGCTTATTATATCACGCCATCAATAGCTGATGTCACTTTATTTATCCCAATGTTACTATGACATAATATTAATCTGCATTGTCTCAAGGGATTTTATTGTGATACAAGTCTGATTTCAATGTACTCTTCTTATGTTCATATTGCATATTCTAATATCTTGCTGGTCCTTGCTGGGCAGGGGAATGATGTGGGAACACAGTACAGGTCTGGAATATACTATTACACCCCTGATCAGGAGAAAGCAGCGAAGGAGTCCTTGGAACGGCAGCAGAAGCTCTTGAACAGGAAGATAGTCACTGAGATTTTACCTGCCAAAAAATTCTACAGAGCAGAAGAATACCACCAGCAGTATCTTGCGAAGGGTGGCCGATTTGGATTTATGCAATCTGCTGAGAAAGGATGCAATGATCCAATCAAATGCTATGGCTAAGTCCTTAACCATCATTTAGAGGCAAACATGGTCCTAGGTTAATTATTCTTGTCCTGAGACTATACCTGTTTATATTGATAAACCTAAGCTTTTGTGTGCTAGGCTATGTTGTGAATGCCATATGTGCTTAGCTTCCAGGATACAGATATCTAGTTACCTAAACGTGTTTGATGGCCGCGTGCTCTACTGTTTGTGTAAAGGTAGTTTGGGCAGAATGGTTGGTATATGAGAAATAAAGTTTTTCTATAGTTTATTTTGCTCTTCTAGTAGGCTGATCATAAAATTTTGCGGTTAGCATCAGGATTGTTTACTAGTAGAAAGTTCTGCTTATGAGTAAACTTTCTTTTCTTTCCTTATAAATAAAAAAATAAAAATCAAGAAATAAGCCGTATTCGAAGGCATCTCATCTCCTCATTTTCTAGTATTTTTGGGATTGGAATAGTCAATGTAATTCCAAGTTATTCCGAATATTTATATTAATAAAAAAAAATTGTTAAATTATTAAGTATAGTTATCAAATCTTTTGCTCTAAAAGGATAAAAACTCATCAAATTGGATGGTAAAACTAGGGTATTGATAGAGAAAACAAGTAAGAAACAAAATCAAATTCATAGAACAATGGAAGAAGAAAGAGAAGGAAAGATAAGAGGTTGTTTACCAATGATATTGTGAGAACATCACAAACAATAGCTAGGGTTTTTAACTTGGAGAGGACGATCGAGAGATTGTTTATCAAAGTAGATAATATATATATATATATATATATATATATGCTATCTAGCCTATCAATTTTCTATTTTTTTTTTTCTAACCAAGAATTTCCAAAGGAAGTATCCTTGCTGATGCTTCCGCTTCCGTGCACAGTTAAAGGGCCTCGTTTTCTGATGTCGGCCTGCTTCATCTGGGCTACGTAATTTTTGATGTACTTGTACTTTGGTCTTGATGAGCTTTTATAAATGTAGGGCTTTTGTCCTGATTAATGAGATTCATTATGATGAACAAAAAAAAAAAAGACCCTGACATACATGAAATGTTTCTTGATTTCATAAATAGAGTTATTCCATGATATAAATTATTTGATTGCAAAATGTTGAAAATTCCAAAATTAGGCTCTTATTTATTAACATGGTGGTGGGGAGATTGATTTGATAATTTTGAGTTTGTCTTTTAAAAAAAAATTGAGTTCATATTATTTTGTAAAATACTTAAAAGACAAAATATTGAAATATCGGAGAAAAATAAAAGTTAACAATCTCTTAAAAACATTATGTTATGTTGATTTATTTTAATTTTAAATGATAATATAAAAATCTTTCTAATGATAGAGTAAAGAAAATGTTGATGTTTATTGTTTAAAGTGAAAGAAAGATGGAGGATTTCGACAACATTAGGAAAGGCAATGGCAAAAAAGTCTTGTATTGGGGAATTAGCAATAGGCAGTTGGGCAATTGGAGAATGCAATGAAGCAGGTGGCTGAGAAGCATTGGGTAGAATCCAATTTCACCTTATTTGCTACTATTATAACAACTCTATTCTATTTTTGTAATTAAAATATATATATAATATATATTATATATATATTTGATCTATAAATCAAACTAATTTTTTTTACACAAAAGTGTTGTCAATGTATTTTTTTATATAAGAAAAAATTAATTGCAAATAGAAAACATATCGAAAATTATATGTGCTGATAAATATAAAAAATAATTGTGAACACTACATCATAGATAGGATCTCATTTTAATTCTTAATGTAGCAAAAAAATATAACAATGTCATGGATGTGTTTTATAACATCATGATTTTTTATTGAGAAACATAAAAGTTTTTTTTATGCTTAAGAATTTTAAAAATATATGAATCGATAAATCGAAAAAGGAATTGTTGATGCTAATTGAATATTATAGAAATATAGATTTATTAATTTATAAATAATTCCTAGAAATGTGTTCATTAGAGAAAAATATTGTATGAAAGTTAATACTATGCAGAGTACGTATCAAGAAAACTAATATTAAGAATTTATGAAACACTATAGAAAATAATCATGCAGTTTGCAAATGTCGTATCAAACAACTTCTACACTTCAACTGGAAAAAGTAAATCACTGTTAGTCCAGATATTGAGTCGAAGGAGATAAATTACACTCAATATATATATATATATATATATATATATATATATATATATATATATAACAGTAAGTTTTTAATTAGCACTTAAATATTTTTTGTTGCACAAAATAACATTATCAAAATCCCTTGAATACATTAGAACATGCATCACATACCTCGCCAACGTGGGTAGCACGAGTCAAGATGCAACGATAAAAAATGAAATAAATAAATAAAATTCCTTCTCCATGTTAAATGCTCAACAATTAAAACAAAAATATCATGTTTGAAATCTACTAACATGACCCTCCAAGGCTACAGGAATATCATGCTTCGTTCAAGCAAAATTTTGATAGTTAAAAGTGAAGCAAAAATAATTTAAATTAATGTTGTTTTAGAGAATCATGCCGGCGCAGATAAGGCAGGGCATGGCGAGCATGTCAAGGAGCTTTGAAAGTGGGAGGTAGATCGACTTTTTCTTAGTTAATTTGTGTGGTATTTAATTAATTACTAATTAATATACTAATGTTAATAATTTTATGTGCAATGTTATGCAAATATTGTAATTGACTATACGTGCTCGAAAGAAAAAGAAAGGGAAAAGGTGAGAATGGTAAGCTTGGAGTGCAAGGAAGCAGGAACTGCTATAAATGATTAGTTTGGTGGTTAACCAATTTAGTCCTAACCTAAACCACTAAATTTTATAAACAAGCATGATCATACTCCAAGCCTGGTGGATGGGAGAAACGTATGATTTCTTTTTGCCTTTTCCTGCCTTAATAATATATAAATACCGAGTAAGACATTAGGAAATTATAACTGGATTATTTAACTTGAATAGATAGCACAATTATAAGATCATTTGGACATCTTAATCATCTGATTAAATGGGGTTTATTGTTAATTAAGGTCTTGAACAATAAATCTAATTAATCGAGTCTATATATAAAAATTAAAAATAAGTTGATAAGTAGTCTCACGGGGATGAAACTGAGGATATTGCAATCTATTAATTTTGAGTTGATTTGAGGCTTCTCCTGTGACCCCATTAATTATACTAACAACAACTGCAAAAAGCACCAAGCACAGCAGATCAAAGGGTTTTATTTCTTTTCTTCTCTGGTTACTTCACGTTAGTCAGGCCACAAGAAGAACAAAAACCCTTGTATGATCAAGATATCCAAGAAAACAAAATGAAGAAAACAGCTGTTTTGAATTAATGATTATATATTTGTTTTCAAGTGTTAGAAGGAACAAGCTGTCAGTAAGAAAACCAGACACCTAGCCTAGAAAGAGTTATAAAAGAAATACAGAAGACAAGAAATCACAAGTACAAGAATGTTGTGTAGTAATGTGGACACATTCTACTAGCTAGCTAGCTATGAAGGCTAGCTGGAATTCTAATGATTGCCCCCTTTATACAATGCAAGTAAGGCACTCGATTAATATTTAAGCTAACCTTCTTAAAAGAAATTGAAAAAAATTAAATAAATAATAATTAATTAGGGTATGAATTGGTATATGGATATTCTAGATCAGATCATCTAGTTGTTTGATGGGACCATTTCCATTTTTAATAGAGCTATGGTTTCTGTTTTATATATATAAATCCCAACTCGAATTCTCAATGCATGACTAGCTATATCCAAGCCTCAGTATTCATGTGATCTTGTTCAGGCATAGGACAAGAGGATAGGGCATTAAAATTAACCATCATATTTATCATTTTTACCCTCATTTTATAAATACGAAAATCTCAAAAAAAAGAAAAAATGTTTTTCGAACATGAGATTCTTCGCAGGTCATTTTCACTAATTTTACTGTGTAAAACCGATTCATAATTGAGTCCACAGCACGTTCTACTCATATTCAGAAATTTAACTATGATTTCCTTGCCCGTCAGGACTATGCAAACACAGCATTGACATCAACTTTCCCTCTCAAGCTTAAATTCCAACCCAATTTTGGTGCCATGAGAAACAAGATATAAAACCAGTGGGGACGTAAATGTCACGATATTCCTTTTCTTGCCAACCTCATCCACCAAAAGAGAGAAAGCAGCATTAATTAGATGTCATTACAAGTTAGACAAATTTATTTATTTTTCAATTCTCAATTATCCCTGATAATTACTCACGTCCCACCTTTGATATGCAATCACTTGTCGAATCCAATTATCTGTTGGAACATCTCTGTCATGATTTTGATGTTAAGACAAAACCATGGGTTTACTACAATAATTATTAAAAAAACTAATAAATTAGGAGTTATAATGATGTCTAATTACTGCTCCAACCACAAAAATCTATATAACTTGGACATCCATGCTCAAGCAAGGACTGTGCGAGAGTCATGGGCAAGAACCTGGCTTTTGAGAATACCATAACTATGGAGGAATTGATCTGGTCGCATGCAGTAATAAAAAGACGTGAATCCTTTTCCTTAGATGGAAAAGATGTTTGTGGCATGGATGGTATGGATAATGTGCTGGAGGTTGATGTGAGGGAGGAAGTAGCTAGCACGCGAAAGACTTAATTTGTTCTTATGAAGATAGTACACTGGTGGGTTCTGTACCAGATGTTTCTTACTCGAAACCCTGAATCCTCCAAAGCCACCATAAGAGAGCAGAGTCCTAGTGAGGTAAGGTTGCTATGGAGGATGAGGAAATTTCCATGGTGGAAAAAACACAGTTAATTTATGATCCAGGAGGCCAAGGAGCTTCTCATGTTGATGCGCGCGGTTATGGTTTGTCATAACGATTCCGATGCCTCTATTGATCAGATTTGAGCTATACAAGGTTGTTTGGATATTTTTGTGATGCTTCCGGCCGGTGATCAGAATGTGAGTGGTCCTACGACCAAAATCTTTTTCTCCCCTAATGAATCTCAGCATGTTGCCAGCCACTTCTGTTGTTAAAGAGAGTGGTTTTACTAGCTAGGACCACTGATTTTGGGAGATATCTTGTGGTGCCCTTGCTTCACCAGCGAGCAACCAAGTACACGTTCTGTCACATTGTTGATTAAGACAAGTGAAGATTAGCCAGATGGAAAGTGGACAGATTTTCGTTGGCAGGGAGGATATTTTCCTAACCAGTGCTGATCATGTATACAGTGCATTTTGGTAACCTTCCCAAAGGCACTGGTGAGGATATTGAGGAGATTTGCAAGAGTTTTATGTGGGGATGAGGAAAATCTTATTCATACTTCGCAAACCAAATAAAAAAAACTTAATAAGTCTTAATTCTATATAAAAAAAATTAAGATTTTAATGTCATTATTAGGTAATAAATACTAATATTCCTAAATAATACTAGAGCACTAAATAATCATACAATACTAAAATTCCCAAGTGGACAAATAATATGTATATCATTGTTTGAAAAGCTAGGGAGATGCATAAAGACACCCTCTTCCATAGTAGTAAACTTGGAAAGAGAAAAAAAATTAGCAATAAAATCGTTTGACACGCTATACAAAGGGAAGGCAGGAGGTGGTGTCTTATAAAACACAGCTAATCACACACAACAACCAAAGTAAACCAAACAAGAATGGCAGAATTAGCAGAGACTGCAGTGATGCCTAAGGTCATAACTTTCCTCTCTTCTCTTCTTCAAAGAGTAGCAGAATCTAATGATATTAGCCATCAGTTATACCCCCAGAAAGCCTCAATCTTTCATGGCCTAACCAGACCTACTATATCCATTCAAAACTATCTTGAGAGAATCTTCAAGTATTCAAATTGTAGCCCCTCTTGTTTTGTTGTTGCTTATGTGTATCTTGATCGGTTTTCTCAGAGACAATCCTGTTTTCCTCTCAATTCTTTCAATGTGCATAGATTGCTCATCACAAGTGTCTTGGTCTCTGTCAAGTTCATGGATGATATGTAAGTAATCTTCAGAATCCAGTTCTTGAGCTAAGTTCCTTTTGATCTTTAATTTAGTTTTTATTTTATTTTTTATATATAGTTGTTCTTCTTGATCTGGGATCAACTTTGATAAGTGGATTCAAGTTTGATGATCCAACTAATGAGTTTATATTTTTCTCTTCATCAAAGATAATGGATAGCAGTCCTGGTACAAGGATTCTTGATTGGAATCTTTCCTTTTCTTTATTTTACCTTGATGACATTCAACTCTGAAATGTTAAAAGACATTAAAGGGTAGGTTAGGCCTCAAAGTTCAAGTCATGCCCTAGTTTGAATAGAAAAAAGAGTTATTGATTTTCTTTGTATTAAATGAAATTCTATGTGATGGAAATCTTGCACCTTGCATCTCAGTTAAGATCCGAAGCTTAGACTTGTGTATGAATTTTCATTGCTTAATTGAAATTAGCCATGCCAAATCACGCCAGCATTTTGATTTAAGAAGTCAGACTTGATATTCCAGCAACATAGAATGATGGCTGGTGATCCGATGACATCCCCTTAATTAACCAAAACGCAGTACACAAAACTAGGTGCATATGGGATCGGGAAAAAATCCCATCTGAATCAGCCACAGCCAAGAAAAAGAAGACACCCATGTGTAAAACTCCAGCTTTGATTCGACTATACCACCTAAGTTTGTGTTGTTATTACTTATTGCCTCTGTCTGTTTAAGCATGCCTGTAAGTTCCATCAAATTGTAAGCATGTTTCACTTTCATCCTAGAGAGGGGTCAGGTCAGTGACAGCTCAATCACAGCTCTATATTTTGTTTAAAGCCGCAGCATCTAGAAGCTTTCCTTTCCTTTCCTTTCATTCTTCCTTTTTTGGGCCATTTAAAATACTCAGCCCTCTCGGGCCTCGGCTGTTTTTGTTGACTGCCATTACCCACTGTGCTTTACTGCCAAAATCATGGTTGCAGGCTGGTGGTTCAGTTGTTTGTCTGTCATTCATTCCAACTGGAAACCATACATAAGATTACTAATGTAGAAAGTTTATTTTTCTTAGCGTTGATATGTCTTTGTTTCGTGTTCTTGCCTGGTCAGATATTACAACAACGCATTCTATGCTAAAGTTGGAGGAATCAGCACAAGAGAGATGAATCTTCTTGAAGTGGATTTTTTATTTGGTCTGGGCTTCCAGTTGAATGTGACACCAGCCACATTCCACCTCTATTGCTCTTACCTTCAGAGAGAAATGTCGATTCAGTCTCCTCTGCAAATAGTAGACACTCCTCTAAATATCGCAAGAACACTGAAAATCCATCGCTGTTTCAATGAAGATGAATCCACTCATCAAAAACAGCTTTCTGTTTAGATAATATTTAGGATGGTTAGGAAAGAAGGACCTAAAAAAAACCAGAACTAGTCGACTTTTAGTGGTGCTCGTCATGTAGGGTCATGCACATGTGAGAGCTTGGATGTTTTCCATAAGCATTCTGGTTTGAAATGATGGAGTCGAAACTCTCATTTGGCTTCCTATGATTTGAGGCACTGCACACATCTTCAAGCTCAGTTTTTTATGCTACTCGTCGTGTTTCTCCTTTTCTTTTTGGTTGGAAATTTGCAAATCAATGCCATGTACAGATGGGCTTTCTGTCCTTACAGTCTGGCTAACACGATGTATAGCTCACGACCAATCTTCCCTGTAAAACATGACGAGAACTTAACTGTGCAATGCCCTGTTGCCCAAGTTCCTCAATGGGACAAGTAATCCAGGCTTCTAGAGACTGTGAACGACTGCTGACAGAAGCAATATCAGTAGAAAACAGAATCTTGCTTAGCCTTCCAAATGCATGGAGAAAAAAAATATTGCAATAGAAGCATTGCGCAATCTATCTATGCATATGTAGGAGACTAGCCATATCGAGTTGTGCTGTGATTTCACTTGTTAACAATGGTTAATGACTGTAAGGAAATTAGCTGTGTTTAAAGATTAAAGAGATACGTTCATTTTTTAATTTCTTGAATTTTCATTTTGAGATTTACATTCAAAATAATTTAATTCCTTCTAATGTACTAATGTAGAGAATGTGTTTTTAATTTTTTTTAAAATAAAAACTAGGATTGTATTTGATTAATATTCTAGATAAAAAATGAGACAAGAAACAAAAAAGTATTTTATTGAAAAGATAAAAACGAGAACATAAAATGACTCTAATATAATTTCAAAATAAAATTTTATACATCTAAAATAGAATATAATAATAATAATAATAATAATAATAATAATAATAATAATAATAATAATAATAATAATAATAAAAAAGTTTCTAATCATAGTCCAGCACAGTTAATCTCAAGAATTGGGCTAGAGCTGTTATCTTGGTACTACAGCCCATTTCTAAAAAAAAGGATCCTAACTTGTAGCCAACCGTACGTCCACCAGATATATAATATGCAGATCTTCTCATATAAATTCTCAAGAGAGCCCTAATTTTTATTTATTTTTCAAGAAAACATGACCCTAGCTAAATAATAAAGGTGTTAATTCATGATTCAGGAAATAATTTGAGGCTGCTTCGCTTCTGTTTTATAAACACCTCTCGTAAGGGAAGGAAGCAGCCTCTGCCTTTGCTCTAACCGCCGCAGTGCTAGTATATAAGTAGGGGTTTGCGTCAAGGATATTGGGGCTTCATTGTAGCAGTAAGGATTTTGAACGTTTGGAGGGAAGCAAGAGGGTTCCATAGCCTTCGATAGACAAGGTTTTTTTTTTTTTTTTTTTTTTTTTTTACTCTACGTATTTTATTCAAGTTTTATTGATGGTTTCTTTAGGTTTTTTATGTTTTTTATTTTGTTGGAGTACCTTACCTGTTAATTAAATCGCCTCGTCGAATGATCTTATAGCTATCATCGTATCCGACTAGAGAATTCGAGTTTTTTAAATATTGGCTGAAGTTTCGGATTGAAAAAAAATAATATAGCATTTATGCCCATGACTAAGATTTTGATAAAGTTGCATTTGTTATATATATCTTATAGTATATAAAATATATAGGAACGTCAAGTTTAAAAGAAAAGGGGAGAGAGAGAGAGATGACCATATAAGTTTTTGAGATGTACTTAAATATAAGTTTGCAATTGGTTATTCTTCCAAGATAGATGTAAAAGAGATAGAAACAGTAAGAAATATATATGTTTGTTTAACAATTTTAAAAATGAATTTTTATATTTTTAAAATAAAAAATACATGGAAACATGTTTTCCTTTCTTATTATCTGGAAACACTAACCAAGCTACTGTAATTCTAATTGGTTGATCTCATCAAGCACTTCTATGTTTATTGTAAATTTATTGTTAAAAAAATCCTTTTTATATGTCACTAAAATATAAACTTTTTTTATTTTTTTATTATGGGTACAAGATTATTTTAGGTTTTTTACTATATTTCTTTTATAATTCTTATATGTGGTTAGGCTTGATTTGGTCTTTTAATGTATAAATTAATATTAAAAATTAAAAACTTTTCATCTTTGGATAGGGCATGCGACGTCCACACAACACCAAATGCCAACTTACGGGACGACATTCGATGTGTCTCACCACCCCGCAACGGTGGTGACATGCGTGTTCTTCGACGGCATACAGAGGTGCTCCAGCAAGGAGTTTTTTCTTTCACCCCTCTTTTCCCACTCTCTTCCTAGAAAACAATGTTGGCCATTGCAAAAAAAAAAATAATAATAATAATAAATAAAGAAATAAAGAAAGTCTAGTTATTTGTTTGTTAAGTTAAATTACTTCTTTATTCTTGTATTATTATTATTATTATTAATGTGGGTGTCTAGGCTAGCTTACGCGCATCTCGACTAATCCCACGAGTCTTGAAGTTAACGACCATGTAAGCCTACAGTAGCCCTAAGGGAACTCGAACTCGTGACTATTAGGAAGCAAACCCAAAACCTAACTAGTTGAGCTACCCTAAGGATTAGTTCTTCATTCTTTTGATTACAATGTATTTGGTCTTTAATAATTTCTTGAGTTAATTTACTTTTTTCAATTTTATCCTTTGATACTTTGTTTTTATATTAGATTTGGTTCAAATTCTTTTAATTGTGATGTTTTTTTTTTTAATCTTTTATTGAATTAATTTGTCTTTGGATTTCATCTATTGACATTTTATTTTTATATCAAATACTGACCTTATTCTTTTAATTGTTATTTTTAATTGTTCTTATCCTTTTCTTAATTGAAATTGTTTTTCAATTTCATCTCTTTATGATTTGGTTTTATTTTTTTATCAAATTTGGTTCTTTTTCTTTAAAAATCTATATTTTTTAAATTTGTTTTTTTCTTTTAAGTTTATCCCTAATTATTTTAGTTGGTTTATAATTTTTCATTGTTATTTTTTCGGGTTTGCTTTTTATATTGTGATTCGATCCCATGACTTGCATCACAAATTTTAAAGGTTGAACCGAGTTTTGGCTTTAGTCATTTTGAATTATTTTTTAAAATTTCATTCATCATCATTAAGTTCGTTGGAAATTGATTTTATTTCTTTTTTTTTGTTTGTTTTGGATTCTTTTGTGAATTTGATTTTTTGTTAGATTTGAGCTGACTAAATAATATGGGATTTGTTTTTTTTTTTTGTTCTTATTTAGGCCACTGCTTCGCATATGCACTCAAATGCATCGATTATTTTCTGGTAGGTATTTCTTCTTTGCTTGATGGTTGGATGCAACATTAGCTGTTTCAACACAATATGCTATGTTTTATGCATTAGAAACTTCCTATCCATCATTTACAAGTTCTCATCATGTATGTTTTACATGGAAGATTGATCATGAGCTATACATCATTTTAGCTAGAGTGTAAGGACAAAAAATACAGTAACAATTGTTGCTACCCAATTTTTGACCCATGTTTTGATATATTTTCAAAAAATCCAAAAAAAATTGAGAAAAGCAAAGAAAAATCAAAATATGTTTTTTAATATATTTTCGTCATTTTAGCATTTTCAACGTCGTCTAAAAAAGAATTTAATTTTTTAAGGGTCTTTCAAACGCGTTCGACTTTTCACGCGTCGTTTTTAAAATCATTGATTTTCCGCATCGAGTCGACGTTGATATTGCTCATTTTCAAAAAATTACAAAAAAACAAGAAAAATCAAATTTTACAAAAAAAAGAAAGTTAAGGGACCAATGTTGAAAACTTGGTAATATTTTTTGCCTATAAATACTGGTTTCTAACACTTGCAAAGGGGGGGCAATTTTGAGATTGGGGGGAGAGACAACACAAAACAAAAAACCCTAAACCTAAAAGTGTTTTTTCTCCCCGCAGCCGCTCACCCAAGCCAGCCCCCCACCTTTTGAATTTTTTTTTTTTTGTCTTCTCCCTGAACCGGCCAAAACAGCAGCCCCGAGCCGGTTTGAAGCTCTTCTTCCCCGGCCATACCCCCTTCTCCTCCTCCCAACAAGAAGCACCACCGAACCAGCCTCACCCTCACAAAACAGCCCTCACTCTCCCTTCCACACCATCACCGAAACTTCTTCCCCTTTCCCCGGTTTTGATTTTTTCTTCTTCTGAAACCTGCCGTTCAACCCCTTTTCCTCAGCCGGTCCTCCATCAATAGCCTCCTCTGCTTTCCCCCGATCTCCCCTTTACTTTGACAGAACCGACTCCCCTCACTCTAAGCCTTTCCCTCAAGCCTCTCCATCAACGCCGGTCTTCCCCCAAGTCACCCAGCAGAACAGCCTCACCTCCACCGACCAGCGAACGGGCAGAGTCGTTCTCAGACTCACAGTCCACTCTCCATCTCGGCGGCGCTCCTCTCAGCCATCAACAGCGACGCCCACAGACCCCGATCGGTCTGTTCCTCCGCCTGAACATCGACAGCAAGCCCATCTCCACTGTGGCTTCAACCGCCGGACGGACGACAGAAACAGCAACCACAGCCGCGACCCCTTTGCAGCGCCGCCCGATCTGTCACCCGGAGCAGAGGAGAAGAAGACGGAACCCCTAACGAACTGACCCGGGAAGAAGATGATCTGAAGAAGGAGCAGATCGGAGAAAACAAAAAATTAAAAGCAGATCTAAAACAAAAAACTAAAATCAACTGCTTGCTGGGTTTGGGATTTGCTTTGCAGGTCACCGCCGGCGACGAAAGGATGATGGGGAGAAGTCGATCCAGCCCCCCCTGTTGTTGTGTTTTTCTTGCGGCGGCGCGTGAACCCACGCGCCGCCAGTGACGGTGGCGCGTGGGGAGACGCGCCGCCACTGTTCCAGCTGATGCAGAAGTCCTTCCCTGCAATTTCTGGAGTTCTAGGGACTATTTTGTAATTTTTAAATTAATTAATGTAATTTTTATTTATTTATTTTGAATTTGAATTTGTATTTGTATTTTGTAAATATGGATGTAAAAGAAAAGAAAAGAAAAGAAAAGAAATAAAAATAGTGAAAGTGAATGTGTGTGTTTGTATGTGTTTTTATTTTTTTATATATATATTTTTATTTTTTTAATGATAAAATTGCAGATATTAAAGAAGAATTTAATATTTTGATTGGATCACGGTTAAGAATTATTAACTTATACGTAAGTGATATTTCTAATTTCCGATGAAAAGACAATTATTAAAACTTCTTTAACACGTCAAAACCACGAAAAGCAGCTTTACCTAAGGTTAGGGTGCGTTAGGGGTGCTAATACCTTCCCTAAACCACAATCAGTCCCTTACCCGCGAATCTCTGACAAGACCAGTACATCCGGTTTCCTAGTAACCCGAAATCAATTACTAGGTGGCGACTCCAACGAATCAAATTCAAGCAAACAACAACGAGAAAGATTTAAATCGCCAGCCCGATGCCGCGCGCTGATTTTTTTTGGGGTGCGACAGAATGGCGACTCCACTGGGGAAGGTACTGTTTTTGACATTATTGGACTAAGCTTTGTATATTTGATGTGTTTAAGTTTTAGTATTTTTATCTTTTTTGTTAATATTTATTTCCATGCATTTTATAGAATTGTCTCATGCATCACCTGTATTTATTTTTGAAAGCACACACAAGTTTCTAGGTTAGGTGGGGAACTAGCGATCTGCCCTAAGACTATTGGTCAGGGTTCAGATGCGTGAAACACCCAACTCATATCTGAGTGCCTGCTTGGTAATGGTGGGTATACGTGCCTTAACCATTCCTTGCAACGCCCCCATATTGTCTCTCCGAAGAACGTCACTGGGCAGATATGAGACCCTTTTGAGACCAGATAGAAAACCTACCCATGTTTACATAATGAATAGAACCTGTCCTTAGGTTGTATGTGCCATCGTTTTTTTTGCATAAGGGCAAACCCTTCTTGAAGCATCTTGACCTCAAGACTTGTGGGTGACACATTGGTCGTTGCTCCGAAAATTTTCATTGTAGAGTTTGGGCAAAAATCATGATTCTTGTCCATCATACAAGAGTTACGACCATATTGTCACCTCTCGAAGGGTGAGTTCATCATATAGATTACATATTCATACATTTATCATACATGAACCGGGTTGAAAGGTAGGTCCCCCGCACAAGCTATGCTGCAAGTGATTGGAGAAAAATGATGGAGGTGAAGAAAGATGTCAGATAGAGGCTCATTATCAGATTAAGGTTGAGAGCATTAAATGTGAAGTAGCTGGACTCAGATATGCTCGAACAAGTGTTGAGCATCAAATGGAAAGAGAATATCTGCACAGTCTTCTGTGGGAACCCTGCTTGTTCACATCTAATTGAAGCTGTATCTCTCTTTCTTCGTCATGAACAAAAGCAACAACGCCTTCAGTCATCAACTAATGACAACTCTGGTTCTTATCCAGTTGCATTGTTAAATGTTCATCGCCTCCACATCATCTAATGGAACCAAACAATTACCGGTCTCCTGTACATGGTGCATTAGTCTTCTTTGAAGCTACCCCAATTATGAGCTCAATTCCATTTCAGCGGCACAAGATGTTGGTCTGAAAAACCATGATAAGACACTGAACTTCTACGTGTGGCACGAGCAAAACTTTGTAGTAGACAGAGGAGTCGAGTTTGGTTTGAAAAACATGAGCATACATCAAATTTCAACGTAGTAGAGATCTCTCGACCGGAATCTGTTTGTGGATATGCAAATGGGAAATCCAAGAAGGGATGCAGTGGTTTCACATTGTCCATAAAATTGTTTCCTTCCAATATCGGCATTAAAAACACAAAAGGGTTGTTTGCTGCACCGTCAGTAAGGAATCAAAGAGGAAATAGAAGATGTTGTAGATTCACCGGGTTTCTCTTCCAATTTTTGACAACGTGGGACTCCACATGCTTTTGTTCTTTGTGCGCTGCCAAGATTTACCTAGCTATTGAGGGGTTTCCAACAATCCTAAAACAACAACATCGGAAGATTGACATGATGTTGTGAGGATTTGTCGAAGAATTGAATATGTTATGAAGAGGGGAAAGATTGAAGGTTCTGTCATGGATTCCAGAACAATGATGAGAGGTGAATCAAGAGATGACTTCGACGGTGTGAACCCTTAATTATGTGGTATAGCCGGGTCTCACGGTAGTATCAATTGCTCAAATGTCTTTGCCAAGATGGGACATCCCTCTGCCATTTAAGTTTGTCGACCAGCATTTGCCAGATTCTAGAATTTTGCTTGACTCCGACAAATCCCATGCAACCACCAATTTCTCGGTGGTATAATCCAGATAAGAGATGTGATGTCATGGTGGGGTCCTCAACCATTTCAAGTGAACAGTTTCAAGAAATTGCAAGAATTGAGTCTGAAAGTTGGTGAGCAAGAGATAAGGAAGTCCCGTGAAGGAGGGGGTCATTGGCTATATTGTCCCCCGAACATCTTCAAAATGACATGCGATCGAAAGTGCTTGGCAAAACACAGATATTGCCAGAAAAGCTGATTCAAGAATGGTGATGAACAGTAAATCATATTGTTTTGGAATTCTGCATTTTGTTTTGGGATCACATCTCATCCTTCAACAAAACATGCTTTGCTTTTGTCTTTTTGTTGTTTTGAAATCAACAGATGTTTAACATTTTCTTTGATAAAAATAAAAAAAAAA
Organism: Populus alba; assembly: GCF_005239225.2. Taxonomy (NCBI): domain Eukaryota; kingdom Viridiplantae; phylum Streptophyta; class Magnoliopsida; order Malpighiales; family Salicaceae; genus Populus; species Populus alba. The sequence continues at coordinate 1,655,276 of NC_133298.1, read as the reverse complement.
TTTTTGATCAAACTCCAACATGCGATAAAGGTTAATCAATCCTGAAGATTAAAAGTGTTTTGATTACAGAAATGACTTGATGTTTGTCAAAATGACATAAGGTGACTAAACAAATTTTGAGCTCACACACAAAATTGAACCACACAGCTAAGTTTTAACAGTATGCATAATGACATGTAGTGGATTCAGTAGTTATGGACTCGTGAATCATGATTCTTACAAGTCCCAATCATTACACTGGATGAGGTCAAAATTTATCGGTTTTAACTTGACCTTGCTTTGAAATGAGAAAAAGGCCCATCTTTGATATCCCTTCACTTTCTAAAAATTATATCCCTTGTAGTTCCCATTTTTGAGCTGAATAGAATATTCTTTTCATGAAAAACCCTGACTAGGATCACACCCATACTGGGGGCATATGAGGAGATATTGTTTGGAGACATTGATATAATTAATGAGATAAAGGGGAAGGCTCTAGAACAAAGGTCCAATGATTGAGAGAGAGCTAAAAGAAAACACATAGACTGGGGGCATATATGAAATTTTGAAGGAAGGGCTATGAAAAAAAAAATGAGATATGAAAAAAAGGAAGTTGAAATTGCCTACTCACTAAATACAAGTCAAAGATAAAAGGAAAGGAGAACGCCTATCAAGTCTATGAAGAGCAAAAGAAATTTCAATCAAGGAAATGCACAATACAAAAGTCAAATACCAGAAAAAGGACTAAGCTATAAACGTGACTTTTGGTGTCCATTATAAAAGCTTTTGATGTTATCAGATGATTAAGGTTGGTTATTCATCAAGGAAAGGTGGATTTGCATTATAACTTATGTTAAGAAAAGTCTGAACTTTGAGGTTAACAAAGGTTATATGTCGTTTCTCTACAAAGACAACAATAGAAAAGAGTTGATGAATAGCTTTGATGTTGATCCTAGGTCTTTGAAACCCTCAAACACCTTTTGAGCCTTTGAAATTCCTTTCTTTCATAGCCATGAACCATAAGCCTGCATTACGTGCTTTTAAAAGCCCTTTTTAATCAAGCAAGCAATTTGAACCGATAAATGACGCTCTCAAAAATTTGAAGAGTTTTTCCATAAGGGTCGTGACTTCATGGAATTAAGCTATTGGTTATTATGCATACTGATAAAAACAAAGTTATAAGAAGAGAAACAACCTTTCTTGATAAAGCCTGAGTTTTGACTTGAGCATTTTTGTTTTTTTTTGAAATTCATGCAAAGGTCACCTCATCATAGACTATCAAATGATATACCCAGTATCAAGGATTCAAATTGATACAAAGAACCATGAAAAAAGCCATTCTTAATCCTACATTGGGTCAATTTCTGTTTTCAAAATGCATGACAATCAAAGGACTATATATTTCGAATAAAATGTGTTGGGCCTTTGATCAAAAAGCTTGATTTTCAAAAGTTTTTCAAAAAAAGACATCTCTGATTTCATTTCAACAAACTAGACTTTGAATAGGCATGATCTTTGAAATATGAGAGTTGATTCCAGAACAAGGAAGATTATCAAACACAGAAGAACATTGATTGAGTATGCAAAATCGTTGATAGAAATGACATTGAAGTCCTCGACACTCCTTGAAAAGTTGAGCAGCTGGGGGCAATACAGTAGACCTTGAAAAGGAAAAACAAGAAGTGCTCAGATCAGCTATGAGGCAATGTTTAAATGATGAATCAGTGAACTGAAGACAATGATGTTCAAAGACAGATAATCAAGGAACGAGCACATTCGGATTATACTGGGGGCAATGTCATTCCAAAATGGCCCATGCTCTAGTGAACCCTGCCGGCAATGGAGAAACAAGGATGTACTTGAAGAACACTTTCATATCATCATCTTTTGAAACATGGTTAGCAATTGATGAAGATACACATATGAATGTAATTGAATGGTGAAAAGATGCACACCACCAAGACTGACTGTGGAACAATGCTGCACTTAAAGGACAATCTCATATTATCATTCTTTGAAACATGGTTATAGACAGATGTTATCACACAACTGCACTGAATGAATGTTGGAAAGGCACCCACCTAGAAGACTGATCGTGGGACAACTTGTTCTGAAGCCAGATGAGCACTTCACCGCATGAGTATGGGTGATAAAAGCATCATCATTGATGAGGCCGAGACATATCTTTTCACAAATCTGATTAGAAGAGTTGAAGGGAATCTATTAAGAAGAACACTGAGCATACAACCATGAGCCTTTGTACTGCAAGCTATGAGATGCATGACTGGATGACTGAATGAGTTCCAAGAAGGTTGATGATAACATGTACTTGAAGAGTACTGTTTCAACTAGAGGCAAGTTCATGATTAATTAACAATCTTGATGGGTATTGGCATGATGCACACAATCAATCAGAGGATAATTCTCAGAAGAAGCCAGGAGAGAAAATCCTTCATAATGAATCAAGCAGTACCACACTTGGGGGCAGGGTCAAGCTTGATGAACGATGCAAGCAGTAATTGTCAAAGACAGCTCGGGATGGGCACTGCGTTTACAGCTGAGTGGATGGCCAGTACATGAATGAGTCAATGCCTCGGAAGAACAAAGAAAGCTTTGGGATGCAAACAAGGGAACCCTATGACGATGGAGCATCAAGGAGGGGGGGACCTATATTTTTTTCTCAGGTAAGTATACATGCATATTGATCATAATGCATTGCTTTTAACATTGTCAGGTCGGTGTTTCATCATCATCTTTTGGGTAGTGTGTTTTCTAACCCTACCTCATTTTGAGTGCGCCTTTGAGCTCTCACCTCTTTTTGTGAGCGCCTTTGAGCTATCATCCCGGGTAGTGCGTTTTTCTAACCCTACCTCATTTCGAGTGCGCCGTTGAGCCCTCACTTCTCAGGTAGCGCGTTTTCTAACCCTACCTCATTTCGAGTGCGCCTTTGAGCCCTCGCCAACATTTTCCATTTTTAGGTAGGTCACCCATTACAATGAGACCGCACTTCATATTCTTTCTATTTGGGTAGGTCGCCTATCACAACGAGACCGTTCATCATATTTTTTCCATCTGGGTTGGTCACCCATTACAATGAGACCACATTTCATATTTTTTCCATTTTTGGGTAGGTCACCCATTACAATGAGACCGCACTTCATATTCTTTCTATTTGGGTAGGTCGCCCATCACAACGAGACCGTTCATCATATTTTTTCCATCTGGGTAGGTCACCCATTACAATGAGACTCCACTTCATATTTTTTCCATTTTCGGGTAGGTCACCCATGATAATGAGACCGCACTTCATCATATTTTTTCCATCTGGGTAGGTCACCCATTACAATGAGACCACACTCCATCATATTTTTTCCATTTGGGTAGGTCACCCATTATAATGAGACCGCACATCACATTCTTTCTATTTGGGTAGGTCGCCCATCACAACGAGACCACCTTTTCATATTCTTTCCACGTGGGTAGGTCACCCATTACAATGAGACCACACTTCTTCACATTTTTTTCCATTTTTGGGTCGGTCACCCATACAATGAGACCAGCATTTTTCCAGGGTTAGTCACCCATACAATGAGACCAGCATTTTTCTAGGGTTCGTCACCCGTACAATGAGACCAACATAGGGTTCGTCACCCGTACAATGAGACCAACATAGGGTTCGTCACCCGTACAATGAGACCAGCTTTTTTATAGGGTTCGTCACCCGTACAATGAGACCAACATAGGGTTCGTCACCCGTACAATGAGACCAGCTTTTTTCTAGGGTTCGTCACCCGTACAATGAGACCAGCACTAGGGTTCGTCACCCGTACAATGAGACCAGCAGCACCAGGGTTCGTCACCCGTACAATGAGACCAGCAACATTAGGGTTAGTCACCCGTACAATGAGACCAGAATGAGGTCGCCAGATGGGATCTCATGTAGCTTTGGTTAAAGGGAATCGCCAGATGGGATTTCAGGTTAATCGAGTTACACATATTTCGTTCCAGTTGAATGAGGTCGCCAGATGGGATCTCATGTAGCTTTGGTTAAAGGGAATCGCCAGATGGGATTTCAGGTTAACCGAGTTGCACATATTTTCGTTCCAGTTGAATGAGGTCGCCAGATGGGATCTCAGGTAAACCCAATGTGTGGGCAGGTCGCCCGTGAAAATAGACTATTGGGAGAGTGTGGGTCGGTCGCCCGTGAAAATAGACTAGGGTGAGTTTGTGTGGGCAGGTCGCCCGTGAAAATAGATCAGTGTGAGTGTGTGGGCAAGTCGCCCAAGATAATGAAATCATTTTCCTTTTGTTTTCTTTACAAAGCTTACTATGCAAAATTTTGAGGAGTTTTGCTTCGTAAGCATTGTAAAGAGGGGGCATCTGTTGCTACCCAATTTTTGACCCATGTTTTGATATATTTTCAAAAAATCCAAAAAAATTGAGAAAAGCAAAGAAAATAAAAAATATGTTTTTTAATATATTTTCGTCATTTTAGCATTTTCAACGTCGTCTAAAAAAGAATTTAATTTTTTAAGGGTCTTTCAAACGCGTTCGACTTTTCACGCGTCGTTTTTAAAATCATTGATTTTCCGCATCGAGTCGACGTTGATATTGCTCATTTTCAAAAAATTACAAAAAAACAAGAAAAATCAAATTTTACAAAAAAAAGAAAGTTAAGGGACCAATGTTGAAAACTTGGTAATATTTTTTGCCTATAAATACTGGTTTCTAACACTTGCAAAGGGGGGGCAATTTTGAGATTGGGGGGAGAGACAACACAAAACAAAAAACCCTAAACCTAAAAGTGTTTTTTCTCCCCGCAGCCGCTCACCCAAGCCAGCCCCCCACCTTTTGAATTTTTTTTTTTGTCTTCTCCCTGAACCGGCCAAAACAGCAGCCCCGAGCCGGTTTGAAGCTCTTCTTCCCCGGCCATACCCCCTTCTCCTCCTCCCAACAAGAAGCACCACCGAACCAGCCTCACCCTCACAAAACAGCCCTCACTCTCCCTTCCACACCATCACCGAAACTTCTTCCCCTTTCCCCGGTTTTGATTTTTTCTTCTTCTGAAACCTGCCGTTCAACCCCTTTTCCTCAGCCGGTCCTCCATCAATAGCCTCCCTCTGCTTTCCCCCCGATCTCCCCTTTACTTTGACAGAACCGACTCCCCTCACTCTAAGCCTTTCCCTCAAGCCTCTCCATCAACGCCGGTCTTCCCCCAAGTCATCCCAGCAGAACAGCCTCACCTCCACCGACCAGCGAACGGGGCAGAGTCGTTCTCAGACTCACAGTCCACTCTCCATCTCGGCGGCGCTCCTCTCAGCCATCAACAGCGACGCCCACAGACCCCGATCGGTCTGTTCCTCCGCCTGAACATCGACAGCAAGCCCATCTCCACTGTGGCTTCAACCGCCGGACGGACGACAGAAAACAGCAACCACAGTCGCGACCCCCTTTGCAGCGCCGCCCGATCTGTCACCCGGAGCAGAGGAGAAGAAGACGGAACCCCTAACGAACTGACCCGGGAAGAAGATGATCTGAAGAAGGAGCAGATCGGAGAAAAAAAAAAAATTAAAAGCAGATCTAAAACAAAAAACTAAAATCAACTGCTTGCTGGGTTTGGGATTTGCTTTGGCAGGTCACCGCCGGCGACGAAAGGATGATGGGGAGAAGTCGATCCAGCCCCCCCTGTTGTTGTGTTTTTCTTGCGGCGGCGCGTGAACCCACGCGCCGCCAGTGACGGTGGCGCGTGGGAGACGCGCCGCCACTGTTCCAGCTGATGCAGAAGTCCTTCCCTGCAATTTCTGGAGTTCTAGGGACTATTTTGTAATTTTTAAATTAATTAATGTAATTTTTTATTTATTTATTTTGAATTTGAATTTGTATTTGTATTTGTATTTTGTAAATATGGATGTAAAAGAAAAGAAAAGAAAAGAAAAAAGAAAAGAAAAGAAATAAAAATAGTGAAAGTGAATGTGTGTGTTTGTATGTGTTTTATTTTTTTATATATATATTTTATTTTTTTAATGATAAAATTGCAGATATTAAAGAAGAATTTAATATTTTGATTGGATCACGGTTAAGAATTATTAACTTATACGTAAGTGATATTTCTAATTTCCGATGAAAAGACAATTATTAAAACTTCTTTAACACGTCAAAACCACGAAGCAGCTTACCTAAGGTAGGGTGCGTTAGGGGTGCTAATACCTTCCCTAACCACAATCAGTCCCTTACCCGCGAATCTCTGACAAGACCAGTACATCCGGTTTCCTAGTAACCCGAAATCAATTACTAGGTGGCGACTCCAACGAATCAAATTCAAGCAAACAACAACGAGAAAGATTTAAATCGCCAGCCCGATGCCGCGCGCTGATTTTTTTTGGGGTGCGACAACAATGTCTAATGTTCAATTCCGGATTCATCACATAATTGTTGAAATCTTCCACTGGTATACTCCTTTCCACTGTCAGATCTTAGTGTCTGAATCCTGCATTCACTTTGGTTTTCCACCCCATGTTTTATACTTTCAGAACATATTAGCAACTTCTTATTTGAATTTAAGAAAGAAAATCCAACAAAACCTGGAATAATCATCAATGAAGATGATATAATATATGCTGCCATTTAGTGAAGTTGTACTCAGAGGACCTCCAGTGTCTGTATGTACCAGCTAAAGTTTACATGTTGCTCTCCAGGTAGCATGAGGAAAAGGTTTTCTGACCTGCTTTCCATATTGACATGCTGTACAGTCGGCTGATCTATTCTCCAATTGTGGAACTCCTTTTACAAGAGTGTGTTTTTGCATATACATTAGCCCTGCATGATGAAAATGTCCAACTCTTTTATGCCACAGTTCTTCATTGCATGCTTTTGCAGAGAACACACTCTGCTCCTCCTTCATAAGGTTTAAAGTAAAACCTTTTGCTTTTATTTTTACTCTGAACACGTTGTTGCCCAAATTATCTTTGATCAAACACCATTGATCTTCAAACAATACTTTGAAACCTTTTTTCATAAGCTATCCAACATTAAGCAAGTTTTGATCAATGTCAGACATATATAATACATTTGAAATATACTCCAAACCAAATAGGCTGTTTAAAACAACAATTCCTTTGCCTTTGACATCAATATAATCACTATTTCTAATTTTGACTTTGAAAATAGCAGCTCTGACAAGTTCTTTGAACAAATCTTGATTGTTTGTCATGTGGTTTGTCCAACCACTATCGATTAACCAGGAATCATTCAAGCTGTTGCTTGTTGAAAAACATGATGCAACAAAAGCTGCTCCTCTTCAGGTTGTTGAGCAACAAGATTCGCCTTTTCTTCATGTTGTTGTGACCTGCAGATTCTTTCAACATGTCCAATCTGTCCACAATTTTTGCACTTGATGTCTGGTCTCCACCAACACTTGATCAACTGATGATTTGTTTTTTTACAGTAGGTACATGGTGGAAATGTTTCCACCTTGTTTTTGTAAGTTTGAACTTTTTTTTTTTTTGAATCTCTTGTCTTTGCCTCCTCCTTGGTATTAAGCTCTTGCTTGAAGAACTCTCTGCATTAATTCCTTAAGTCTTATTGATCTTCTCTGCTCTTGTGCCTGCAGTGCATTTACCAATTCTCCAAGAAAAATATTGATTAGGTCTTTCGACTCTTCTAATAAAGAAATTTTAGACTCATATTTTTCAGGTATAGTGACCAGTATTTTCTGCACAATTCTGTCATCAGAAAATTCTTTTCTAAGTAATCTTCCTTTGTTTATTATGCTTAGCAATTTGTTAGCATAATCTTTGATGTTTTTGGTTTCCTTCATCTTATGCATTTTAAATTCTTTGATTAAGTTAAGAACCTGTATATTTTTAGTTATTTCATTGCCTTGATATTCTTTTTTAAGATAGTCCCAAATACCTTTTGCAGATTCCAAATTCATGATTCTTGTGAATATTGTGTTTGACACTGCAGCATATAAGCAAGCTTTAGCTTTGGACTTCCTTGTTTTCTTTTCCTTGTGAATCTTTAGTTAAGCCATTGTTGGATTTGCAAGCAAATCAAGAACAACATAATTTTCTTCCACAACTTCCTAGAGGTCTAACGCCTCAAGATGAACTGTCATTCTGATGGCCCACCATTGAAGATTAGTGGTGAACTGTGTGAGATGATTGATTCAGAATCCATTTTTGTGTTTTTTGGTTGTGTTTCTAGTTTAGTTTGGTTTGTGTTTTTGTTTCTCTCAACTCACAAGTCCCTCAAAATAATCTAAGCTCTAAAACCAATTTGTTGGTTTTAATTCTCTAGTTGCAGAGCACAAGATGAAAAAGAATAGTAGATATGAAGAAAAATTGGAAGAAGATGATATCATTGATTTCATAATATTCTTAAATAAAGATAGAGTTTTATTTGGAAACAAAGACTATTGAAAATTTAAAAAATTGCATAACAAACAAATCAAATGTAATCAGAAATTTTATTCCTAAAATCTTTGTTTTCAAGTAGAGATCTTCATTGATGAAATCCCCTGAACAAGCAACAACAAAGCTTCCTAGTCTTCTACAGTTTTCTAAGACATTCTTTTAACACCTTCAATAAAGCAGGTAGTTCTATTCCCACAACCTGCTCAAGCATGAGATGATTTCCATCAAGTTTTGAATGGACTTGCTCGAAAATTGCCTCATGATACAAGTGTTTACCTGAAGTCAGGTGAGAAGATCTTAAACTGGACTGCAGGCCCAGTCGGTGACCTGAAACCTTGGTAGCAACTTTAACTTGATGCTTCTCGATTAAATTCTTAGCAGCCTACCCCTTAGCCTTGCCAAAAAAGCTAGTTTAATCAAGGTGACTATTTCACAGAAAGTGTAAATCATGATTTTGCTTTCAATGTATCAGATTAAAAGATTCATTTTGCAAGTTTAAAGGTGTGGCTATTAGTTGTAATCTGTCATAGGTGAAGAAACTTCATTGTTAGCATATAATTATCTTATGTTGTGACCAAGTTTTTAAACCTTGGCTAATTTGGTCTGGAAACTATTTTGTGTTCTGTTTCAAGTGACTTGGGGATTCACTAATATCACTCCTGCTTTGAAACATAGCTTAAATTCATTGAAAGCAATGGATTAGAAGCCAAATGTGCTCAACAGTGGCATGTTCTTTGAACTAGAGCATCGCTTGTCTTTTGGTGAATTCTTTTGAACTAGATTCCAATTCTTGATACCATTTAACCCAAAATAATAATAGAGTAATATTCAATCAATCCTCTCATGAAAGTAACCTCCTAATAAAATATCTTTTAAAGAAAAATCCTCTAAAGAAAACCAAACCTCACAAAATTACCATCAGGAATCATGTTCAAAAAGAAAAAAACTTCACCATCGAGAAAAAGGATAGCCATTTCAATCTTACTAGCTGCATCTTTTTACTATTTAGCATCTCTTATTTGCTTGGTACCCAAGCCAGTGCACCCTAAAGTTTCCCAAAAAGGAAGGTAATCTCTGTCCTTCAAGAAATGAATAAGCAATTAATTTAAAGTTTCTTCATTCTTACAACCTGCTCTTATTTGATTCGTATCCAACTACCCTATATTAAGTAATAATGATCTGCAAAGTTGGTCACATATGCTCTGAAATAATAATAAAAACCTCCTTAATCACCCAATCAATCTTTTAAAATTAAGATGTTATGAAGACAAGAACAATGCTAGCAAAACTCTCTTTTAAACATTGTTTATTTAAATTATCCACTTCATCATTAAATTAATTTACTTGCCAGCAAAACTTTCTTCTTCTTCTTCTTCTTCTTATTATTATTTTGGAATTGTTGAAGCCAACTCATAGGGACAAGGCTAAATAAATATCAAAATTATGAGCCATATATCAATTAAATTTATCTTTATGAAATTGGATCTCCAAAGGTTAAAAACTTCACAATTGAGTTCTTCCATCCACATTTTCTAAGAGATTTCATCAAGAATGCACATTCTATGCAATGAAAATGATATCGTTAATGTGAAAGAAACATGATGTTTTTCATTAAAATATTTTTCTAATTTTGGAGATGAAGGGATAAAATTTAAAACTTTTTAAAATCAGGGATCGAATTGAAAAATAATTCCATCCCTGATTTAATTGTGGTCATGACTTGCATCTTTGAACTTTTTAATTCTGGAACACCCATATTAATCGATAAATGCTGAATTGAGTGTCGTAGTGGAAAACGTGCTGAAATAAAAAGGAACGATTTTGCATGCCGTTCAAATCGCAAGACTTGCATGTTCTTACGCCGGGGGTGAGTATAGAGTCGATGCTGGAACAAGCTTCTTGTGATGAAATTAAGACTATACGATAATAAAATAACAAGAAATGTTGGACCAAGCAGAAGTTTAAGAGCGTTGGGAACTAAAGTAGTTCGATTATGCAAGATCATATGCTAATCCGAGCGAGCAGTGCCTTTCAGGTTCTCCCATTATCCATAATGTTTTGAGTTCACCTTGTTGCCTTCTCAGCGTCAGAAACGTGCCTGCATCCATGATTAAAGAATTAATCTCATGCGAATTATGCAGACAAACAAGAATGACCACTTAAGGAGGCCATTTCTGTAATTCTCATAAACTAAAAATAATTAGGGAAGTTCAGTGCTCAAAAATCATATTGATATTCAGAATTCCTTCTTTGATTGTTCAGAAAGCGATGCCTATTGTCTATCAAGAAAAGAAAAGGGGGAAAAAGTGAAGTTTAAAGTCTCTTCATTCTTGCAGCATCTCTTTCTTACTATTTTGCATCTCTTCTTTGCTTTGAACCCATGACAGGTACCAAATTCTTGCTTGTACATGTAACTATGGTTTGCAAAAGCTGGTAATGCAAGCTTTAAGTTAAAGGAGATATATCCCAGAATTCACTTCCATATATTATTAATTTGTAATGCATCCCATACCTTTTTCTTTACATGCTGCAACTAATTTATGATACCTTACCCAAAAATTCTACTGTAGAATTCTCTTCTCATAAGAGTCTTTTCTCTATTCATTTTAAGAGATTTTTTCAAAGATATCCACATTTACCTTTCCATCTTACAAAACAGTTTTTTCAAGGGTTCATCGAGAGAAGTAGTTTCCCCAGTTGAGGAAAAGATGACAATGCTTAAAAAATTGCCTGAAGAAGTCTTCAATTTATGGAACAATTGGGAGATTCGAGGAATGGTTTTGCTTAGTCTCTTACTACAAAGCATCCTCATCATTTTTGGGTCTTGGCGAAAGACCAATGCCAGAAGCTGGATCAGGATTCTCGTTTGGTCTGCATACCTATCAGCAGACGTGGTGGCAACTGTTGCACTGGGTAATCTAGCCAGGAGCCAAGGAGATTCATCAGGTGACAGCTCAGAGAAAGCAAACAATTCCATCCAGGCATTTTGGGCACCTTTTCTACTCCTGCACCTTGGTGGCCCAGACACAATCACTGCGTACTCGATTGAAGATAACGAGTTGTGGTTAAGGCATTTACTTGGTCTTGTCATCCAAGTCATAGTGGCTTTTTACGTCTTCTCAAGGTCCTGGGGTAGCGGTATCCTCTCATTCATAGCCATCCCGATGTTCGTTGTTGGCATTGCAAAGTATGCAGAGAGGACTTGGGTGCTCTGGTCTTCATGCTCCAAGAGTTTGAAAAACTCTTCTCTCTCAGATTATAAGGATTCTTATATAAAACATCTTCGTATGAGAGTATTAGAAACTCCTTTCCAAGACCTCCAGGGAGAATATCTTCTTCAAGCTTATGTTTTTTCTTATATATCCAAGTTTGTGATGCAGGATCTTGTCCCTGGCATTGTTGAACTAATAAGAAGCCGGAAGCTGATTTCAAAAAATAAAGCGGACGGTGCCTTCAAGGTGGTAGAGGCTGAGCTTGGATTGATATATGATATGCTTTATACTAAAGCCCCTTTGATTTACTCCCGTGGCGGAATCATTCTTCGCTGTATCAGCTCTCTGCTCTCTGTTACTGCGTTTATTACCTTCCAGGTCAAGATTGAAAAGCATGCCTACGCAACGACCGACATTGCAATTACATATTTATTGTTTGCGGCTGCTGTTTTTCTCGAGTTTTATGCTTTTTTATGCCTTGTTTTGTCTGACTGGACAATGATTTGGTTGATTGGTAAAGGAGGGAACGCCCTGACTGGTGCAATTTATTCTCAGCTAAGGAAGTTAACTGGAAGCAAGAGGTGGTCGAGATCCATATCACAGTAATAAACCTGAAAAGCTCTTTCCTTTAAAAGCGAGCCATATAGATGCTTGAAATTGCTGGGAATGGATGAAATGATGAGGCAGATGCATGTGAATAGGAAATATTTGAATGAAGAACTGCAAGGTCTTATTTTCGAACATCTTCGAGAGAAAGCTTGGAAGATTAAGGAAGATTTGAATGTCTTTGATAAAAATGTCAGAAGTAAAATAATAGGTCAGAGGGGAGATGGTGTGCTAGAAAGAGAGGGACTGTTAAAGGAGTACAAGTGGTGCACGACTGAAGTAGAATTCAGTCGGAGCATTCTTGTATGGCATCTCGCAACAGATATGTGTTATCGTGTTGATAAAGATGGAAGCAATGTCTCCAAAGAAGATGAAGCAAGCAGATGCCTATCTGAATACATGATGTATCTTTTGCTGATAAGACCAAATATGCTCTCTAAAGGATTCGGTGGTGATAATGAAGATCTTGAATATCCTGGTGATGAGGGCAAATATGAACTTACCTTGCGAGTCTTGCGGGGTCTAAAAGATCCTGATCTTGATGATGAGGAATATCAACGTGACTTGCGAGCATTGCGCAACGGTGAATCACGTGGTTATGACGATGGATCGTTTCAAAGTAACTGGAAACTAGAAAAGTCAGTGTTACGTGGTGTGGATGTGCTGGCCAGGCAATTGCTTTTATTGGCACCTGAGAAGCGATGGTGGATGATAAGGGAAGTTTGGGTAGAAATGCTTGTTTATGCAGCAGCTCACTGTCCATGGAAAGAACATACTCAACAACTGAGAAGAGGTGGAGAGTTACTCACTCATGTCTCCCTTCTCATGCTACATCTTGGCTTGAGCGCACAATACGAATATAACGTATATGACGACGTCATATACTTGGGAGGGGTAAGTATACCAAAAATCCTTCTCAAGTACGTAGATAGATACTGCATTTTTTTAGGCGTCAGAATAAAATAACAAATCAGATTATTTCAATTTATATATATGTTTGTTATATTCATTATTTTGGAAATTCATAACTAATAGTAATTATATGTTTCCGGCAACATTTGTTTAGGTGTCAGAATAAAATAACAAATCAGATTATTTCCATTTCAATGTTTTCATTTCGTTTTCTTCATTTTATTAATAAAGTGATTTTAATTGGATGTCATTTAATTTAAAACGGTTGGATGATGGTTAATAAAAGGTTATACTAATTCTATGTTTCCGGAAAATCTCTACTTGTTATATGTTGCCAAATCAAATTTCTAACTTTAAATTACATTAAATCAATCCCGGTGTCAGCTTCAATTCTTGACAAATAAAAGAAAATAATATATCATCTCAGTAACTTGCTAAATACAACATGTTATTCTGTAATTAGACAAGGAATCATAATCTTTCTTTATAGTAAGTAGATGGGCACTACACCAAAGGGTTCTTATGATATTAATTATAGCTCAAATATTCATTATCATTTATGATCCTCGGATTGTTAATGAGTCTAGTCAATATTGATGCCTTCATGTCTAAGAAAAATTTGAAATAAATGATTAATTTTATATTTTTGCTTTTATTAACTAATGACTAATTGAATTTCTTACAATAAATTATTGAATGATGTTTCACTGCTATCTTCAACAAAAAGGAGGAGGAGGAACATGAATATGAACAGGCTGAAAAGAAATATTTGGTTGGTATTGCAGCCATGTCAGCGACCACTCCCAATGAGGTATGTTCCACTTCCATCTCAATACTTTAAAACCTTTTAATTTATAGTTACCATTTTTTCCCTTTTTTAAATAACTATCAAAACTTTTAATTTTCCTTACATTTCTCTTTTACTTCCTCTCACATATTCCCATATATGTTATTATATTTCATAAAAACATTCCAAAAAAAAAAAATTCAAAAACCAATTTTAAACAGTAAGTTTTTTAACAATTAGGGTAACATTGGTAATTTTAAAAACTAGAGGGATAATATTGAAAAAGTTTAAGCTATATGAGTGTAAGCATAACATTAATTAATCTATACATACAAAAATAAAACTTACCAGATAATATTTTTGTATATCATATATGTTATTTAATATATTCATTTTAAGCCAAGTTATGTGACTGATAAATCACCATTAAAGGCACCGTGCTTGGGGATGGCAATGAAGGTTTAAACTCTCCCCTTCAGGATTGCTTCTAAATTAATTCTATAATTGCATTAACATCCATCAAAGCTAATTTTCAGTTTTCCATACTTATCTTTATTGGATAAAGATTCATACGATTCTTTGCATGGTACATTTCCATAAAGAAAGTTTATTGTCCATAAAAAAATTCAAAATACTCTGCACTTAATTATCTCACAAAATTAATGTTAAATGATATATATAATAATTAAATATACATGTAAATTAAAAAATGGAGATCCAATATATAGGTCATATACTCTACCTATCTTCATATCCAAATCGTTTTTTCAGAGTCTATACAGTCTTAATTTTTTCAGAGTCAAAGGGTTATAAAGTAATTTTTCTGTTTAAAAAAATGGAAAAGACTAAGAAGCCCCTCTACCCATGCTATTTTTTTTTTCTCCTCCAAGGATACGAATGTAAACACTATTTTTGTTTTCGCTGAAGTCAACAGAGACCCTTGCTCGAAGCCTAATTTTTCTTGCTTTCATGGACTATTTTGTCTCCGATAAATCTTACAATGACTAATGAATTATTTAAAAACAGCAATTACACCCCTAATTGCAAGCATAATTATTTTTGTTTATATTTGTTATAAGAATAAAAGAGTAAAAATACTACTCCAATGAATAGAAACATGTGTCTAGAAGTACAATAAATCACTATTGTCTTTTAGTTTTTTTTTTTTTTGAATTATTATTCTATGAGGTTTTCTCCCTTTTTTTCAAAGGAAAGAAAAAATTTAAGACTAGTCAATTTTCCATGCCTTACACTTTGCCTCTCTTTCTCTTCCGCTAAATTCAATGTCCAATGCTTTTAATAGTCTGTCTAACTAATACTCTTAATATTATAAGCTATTTTTGATGCCATAATCACGTTGTGTTGTTTTATTTTCAGAAATACCTTACGTATATTTTTTTTATCTAGTGTTGCACAATTTTTTTACACCACACATTCTTTTATTTAAACTTTGTTTATTTTTATATTTTAAAAGTATATTTTTTAAAAAAAATTATTTCAAATTAATTTTTTTTTTTTGATGTGCTAATATTAAAAATTATTTTTTAAAAATAAAAAAATATATTATTTTAATATATTTTTAAATAAACATATGAATATAAACATATCGTTTTTGTTTTTGCAAAATATCAAAGAACTCCTTGCCCGAAGTCTAATTTTTACACTGTAGCAAAATAAATATATCCAGATCATTTTGTTCTCGATAAATTTTATAATGACTAATGCATTCTTTGGTAAAGGTAATTGTACCTCTAATTTGCAACCATAACCATTTTTTTAACAGAGGTAAAAGAGTAAAAAAATTATTTTTTAGAAGCACAATAAATCACTAGTATCTTTTTAATAATTTTTTATAATATTGATGCCTTTTCATCTAATAAAAATTTGGGATAAATGATTAATATTAGATATTTGATGACTACTCGAATATCTAATAATAAATTCAATTAATATCACAAGGAGGAGGAGGAAGAAGAACATGTGGAAGGTATTGCAGTCATGTCATGGTGGAGGTCCAATAAGGTATGTTCCACTTCCATCTCAATACTTTGAACCTTGTTTTTGTTTTTGCAAAAGACAAAGGAGCCCCTTGCCGAAAGCCTTATTTTTCCTGTTTTCAATTGCAAATCAGGTATGACACTGTAGCAAAAGAAACATGTCTGGATTATTTTGTCCTTAATAAATTTTATAATGACTAATGCATTTTTTGGTAAAGATAATTGTACTTACCTCTAATTGCAAATATAATATTTTTTTAATAAAGATAAAAGAGTAAAAAACAATGTGTCTAGAAGCACAATAAGAGGGTGTTTGGGAGTGTGGTTGCTGTTGCTTTTCAAAGTGCTTTTCACTTAGAAAAGCATGCCAATAATATTTTTTTATTTTTTAAAAATCATTTTTTGAGATCAGCACATCAAAATGATTTGAAAACATCAAAAACATATTACTTCCAAGCTAAAAAAAAAAAAAAAAAATTTTCAAATTTTATGAAAAGCGCTTTTCAAACGCAATCCCAAACAGCCCCTAAATCACTTGTGTCTTTTTAGTATATTTTTTTAATATTATCCTACGAGGTTTTCTCTCTCTTTTTTTTCAAAGGAAATTAAAGACAAATTTATGACCTGTTAATTTTCCATGCTTTGGCACTTAGCCACTCTTTCTCTTTCGCTAAATTCAATGTCTTTAATAGTCTCTCTAACTAATGATCTTAATATTATAAGCTATTTTTTTATATTCACGTTGTGTTGGTTTATTTTCAGAAATACCTTGCGTACATTTTCTTTATCTAGTGTTCCCCAAGTTTTTACACCACACATTCTTTTATTTAAACCTTGTTTATTTTTGTGATTTAAAAATATTTTTTAAAAAATTTGAATTTTATTTTATTTTTTTTATTTTAAATTAATTTTCTTTTATATTTCTAGATAATTTTAATATGCTAATGTCAAAAAATAATTTAAAAAATAAAAAAATATTATTTTAATATATTTCCAAACAAAAAATATTTTAAAAAATAATTATTATAACACTCATAAACACCCTTTAATCAAGGTCGTACTTAATTTGCGTACTTCGAACAACATGCATGCATTCACAGCAAGATTATACTTAATTTGGTAGCAAGTTTTAATCAATTAGTATCTTGAAACTAGTCAAATTACCTCCTCTATGTTTATTGAAACGAGAAATTAAATTGAAATTTATGAGACTCCTAATTTCAATTTTAAATAAGAATAATTTGCATTGATTAATTAAAATATGTTACTTACTCATGTCGAGTTTAACAATTTTGCTATTTTTGAAGGACTTGGAAAAACTTGAAAAGATTGTGGCAGATACAAAGCGAGAGCTTGAACGTCAGCAACGAAAGCTTGAGCGTCAACAGCGAAAGCTTGAGCAATGGAGATCTTCTTTAATTACATCAACTCCACAGCAAGGATTTGATTCACTTCCAAGAAGTTTGCCAGCACAAACTGATGGTCAAGGGACTGGTCAACCACCATCAAATAATGAGATCAGTTTAAGCATGGAATAAAGAGTAATATCTTTTGTTATGTTGTGTCCATAATTATTTAAGTGAATAAACTTAAATACTGGCAACAATACTGTTGGGCTTCCTTTTGCATGCATGTATTGAAAAAATTGAATTGATGGCTGTTAATTAGTGATTGTGTTTATTGTATTTATAATTTACCTTTACATTAAATTGTTCAAGCTGTTAGGTGGACTACCATCCCTTAGTCAGCCTTTGAAACATAATTACGGGGAGTTCAACTTGCTAATTGCAGATTTGTGGAAGAGCCATCACATCATCATGTGCTTATGATGACCCATTCAGCTTCTTAAACTAATTCAGGTATTTATTTAAAAATTAAGAAGTTTCTATAAGGTTAATATATCAATTTAAGAACATGTAAACAGTGATTCATTTGTTCTTAAGTGCTGGTAGTTGGCGTGAGTCGTCAACACTCAACAGAGGATTTTTTTGAGAGAGATTATAGAGATTTTTTTGAGAGAGATTATAAAGTTCAACTTACTAATTGTAAATTTGTGGAAGAGCCAAGTATGCTTATCGAAACCTGCAAGTAAAACCAAATGGCATGATAACCTAATATAAGGTAAAATAAAATAAAAAAAATTGTAAAAAAAATTGAATTTTGAAGGATAAATTCAGAAAGGATGAAAAAAGCGATATTAAAAAAATTTGGACTATCTGGATAAACCTTCCACATGAATAATGAGATAGAAGGGCACTACATCAAAGTTATATGTTGCCAAATTAAACTTCTAACTTTGAAATTACATTAAATCAATCTCGGTTTGAGCTTTAATTCTTGAGAAATAAAATAAAATAAAATAAAATAAAATAATACATAATCTGAATAGCTTGCTAAATACCATGTATTATTCTGTAATTAGACGAGGTGTCGCAATCTTCCTTTATAGTAAGTAGAAGGGCACTACACCAAAAGTGTTCTTATGATATTAATTATAGCTCAAATATTCGATATTATTTATGATCCTCGGATTGTTAACGAGTGTAGTCAATATTAATGCCTTCGTGTGTAATAAAAAATTAGAATAAATGCTTAATATTAGACGGTTGCTTTTATTAACTGATGACTACTTGAATTCTGATAATAAATTGAATGATGTTTCACCGCAAGTCTAGAGACAAATATTTGAAAGGTATTGTAGACATGTTAGGGTATGATACCGTTTTTCTTTCACTACCCTTTTACTTCTACACATCACAGCACAACACTAGTCTTTGAATAATGCACGAATGATTTGTCAAGTCTTTTAAATTATGAGGCAAAAATTATAGAACTTTTTTTTTCTAAAAGTAATTAGAAATTGTTTTTTTTTTTTGTAAGAGACCATTAATTTTGAGATTTACATTCAAAATAATTTCACTCCTTCTAATGTGCTAATGTACTAATATAGAGAATGTCTTTTTAATATTTTTTTTAAAATAAAACTAGGATTGTATTTGATTAATATTCTAGATTATAAATGACACAAGAAACAAAAAAGTTAAAATGACTCTAATATAATTTCAAAATGAAATTCTATACTTCTAAAATAAATATATATATATTATAATAAAAAAAAATTAAGTTTCTAATCATAGATTATTATTATTATTATTATTGCTTACCTAAATAAAACCCCACCCATTTGTTACTGCTATTAACTCGAACGGCCACAGGTCGAGTACCAATAGTACAGCACAATCAATCTCAAGTATTGTGCTATAATTAAAATTCTGAAATGTATTGTTTAATTGGTCAAGTTTTAAATTTATTTTTAAAAAATATTAATTTAATTTTTATAAATTTTAAAGCTATTGAAGACTTATATGATTATTAACTTTAAAATCTATAAATTTACATTGAAATATATACAAGTTAATCCAAATATCTACAATAAAAAAAATATTACGCTAGAGCTGTAATCCTTAGTAACACGGCCCATTTTCTAATAAAAAAGTTACAAAACAGGACCGTAACTTGTAGCCAACCGTACGTCCACCAGGTATATAATATGCAGATCTTCTCATATAAATTTCTAAGAGGGCCCTAATTTTTATTTATTTATTTATCAAGAAAACAGGACCCTAGCTAAATAATAAAGTGTTAATTCATGATTCAGGAAATAATTTCAGGCTGCTTCGCTTCTGTTTTATAAACACTTTCCAATTAAAGATAGATATTGAATAGGAAGTACAAGTTGAAAAGGAAACAATTATGATAAAATCCGGGAACCTCCAGGGGAGAGAATTCTCGCAGGGGAAGGAAACAGCCTCTGCCTTGGCTATCTCCGCCGCAGTGCTAGTTTATAAGTAGGGCTTGCGTTCAGGATATAGGGACTTCATTGTAGCAACAAGGATTTCTGAAAGTTTGGAGGGAAGCAAGAGGGTTACATAGTCTTCGATAGACAAGGGTTTTTTTTTTTTTTTTTTTACTCTATACCTATTTTATTCAAGTTCTATTGATGGTTTCTTTAGGTTTTCTATGTTTTTTTGTTTCGTTGGACCGCCTTACTTGTTAATTAAGTCGCCTCGTCGAATGATCTTATAGCTATCATCGTATCCGACTAGAGAATTCAAGTTTTCTTAAATATTGGCTGAAGTTTCAGATTGAAAAAAAAATTATAGCATTTATGCCCATGACTAAGATTTTGATAAAGGTGCATTTGTTATATATATCTTATAGTGTATGAAATATATAAGAACGTCAAGTTTAAGGGACTATTGGGGAATGCGGTCCAAACCGCGTTCTTAAAAATTTATTTTTTTTTAAATTAATATATTTTTTTAGTATTTTTGAATCATTTTAATGCGCTAATATCAAAAATAATTTCTTAAAAAATATATTATTTTGATACATTTATGAGTGAAAAGTATTTTAAAAAGCAACCACAATACATTCCCAAACATAAAAAAAAAAAAAAAAAAAAAGAGAGAGAGAAAGAGAGAGAGGGGAACATATATATTATTTACATCCCAAATTCATTGTGACAATTGGAATTCAATCACCAAAAAGTGAGCGGAATAAGATATTTATGGCTTTCGGCACGGTATTCGATGCATTTCACCACATCATCATGGTGGTGACACAAGCGAAGGAGCTCTAGCAATGAGTTTTTCTCCTCTCTTCTTTATCCTCTCTCCTCCTAGAAAACAATGTTAGCCATTGCAAAAAAAATATTTAGTTATTTGTTTGTTAAGTTAAATTAGTTCTTCATTCTTTTGATTGCAATGTATTTGATCTTTAATCATTTATTGAGTTTTTTTTTTTATCCCTTGGTACTTTGTTTTTATATTAGATTTGATTCTTATTTTTTTTTAATTGTGATATTTTTTGTCTTGAATTCTTTATTGAATTAATTTGTCTTTGAATTTCATCTATTTAACATTTTATTTTTATATCAAAAATTTACCTCATTCTTTTTGATTGTTATTTTTAGTTGTTCTTATTCTTTTCTTACTTGAAATTGTTTTCCAATTCCATTCCTAATGATTTGGTTTTATTTTTTTGTGTCAAATTTAGTTCCTTTTCTTTTTAAATCTATATTTTTTAAATTATTTTTTTTAATTTGTTTTTTTCAAGTTTATTCCTAATTATTTTAGTTGGTCTAGAATTTTACATTATTATTTTTCAGGTTTGTCTTTTATGTTGTGATTCGATCTCATGACTTGCATCACAAATTCTGAAGGTTGGACCAGGTTTTGGCTTCAATTATTTTTAAAAAATTTCATTTCATCGTCATTAAATTCGTTTGGAAATTGGTTTTTTTTTTGGATTCTTTTGTGAATTTGATTTTTCTTTTCAATTTTCCTCTTCAGATCAATATTTTTTGATATTTAAGGTTTGAACTTCAATGTTTTAATTTCTAATTTTGATTTTTAGCCTTTTCTATTAAATTTTAATTTATTTTCAATTTCAATTATTAGATCCATAATCTTGATTTTTTATTTTTTAAAAAAAAAATTCCTCATTTTCTTGATTTTTATTTTTTATTTTCAATTCATTTGTTAATTTGAATTTTTTTTTGTACATTTCACCTCATGTTCATCCTTTTATATTTTACTATTCACATCATTGTTTATAGTTACTTTTTCCTTCCTAGGTCCTAGAATTTTACATTATTATTTTTTTAAGGTTTGCCTTTTATGTTTGATTTGATCCCATGACTTGTATAACAAATTCTAAAGGTTGAACCGGTTTTTGCTTCAATTATTTTTTAAAATTTCATTCATCATCATTAAGTTAGTTGGAAATTAGTTTTTTTTTTTGGATTCTTTTGTGAATTTAATTTATTTTTTTTTAGATTTTCCCCTTCAGTTCAATATTTTTTTGATATTTAAGGTTTGACGCTCATTGTTTTTGATTTTTAATTTTGATTTTTAGCATTTTTATTAAATTTTTATTTATTTTCCAATTTCATCCTTAGATCTATAATCTTGATTTAAAAAAAAGTTCCTTATTTTTCTTGATTTTTATTTTTTATTTTCAATTCATTTGTTAATTTGATTTTTTTCGTATATTTACCTCATGTTCATCCTCTTATATTTTACTATTCACAATTTCACATCATTGTTTATAGTTACCTTTTACTTCCTATGTCCTTGATTTTTTTTCACTTAATCATTTAACTTTGTTTCTTTTCAATTTCTTCATTCCAAATTTTGTTGATATAGTTTTATATGTTGGGATTTGTTTATATGTACATGTTATGGCATATTCAATGTTCATAAAATATTCTAATATTAAATTGAAGCTTGATTTGGTGAAATTGAATTTAAGGTTGTCAAATAAAAAAAGGGACTAAAATCAATAAAAAAAATTGTCGTTTTCATCTTTCTAGGTCCATAAATTTTTACACTTTAGTCATTGAATCTTATTTCTTTTCAATTTTGTCTTTCCAAGTTATGTTGACATGGTTTTATGTGTTTCAGTTTACATGGTCTAGCATATTGATTTGTCATAAAATATGATGATATATATTTAAATTCAAGCATGATTTGATGAAATTGAATTATGTTATTGTTAAATGAATTTTTTAAAAAATAAAAAATGGATTAAAATTAACCAAAATTGCTATTTTAAAAAAAACACATGAAAAATTTCAATTTGGTCTTTCAAATTTTTAAATTATATATTTTTGGTCCTTGTTGTTTAAGGTTTTAACATTTTAGACTAAAACTTTATTTTATTTTTTTTCATGTTTTTGTTTCTAATTGTTAAGAGGGAAAAAAAAGTGAAGGAAAAGGGTGAGGAGAGAAGAGTTTGGTCGGCTATATTTAGGTTATATATATATATATATAAAAGAACTGAACTTGGTGTAAGTGGGTTCATTTTAAATAAAGAATTTGATGAAGGTAGTTTTGTTTTTAAACATGTAGAAGAATTTTAATTTGATTTTGGGTTTTAAACTTATTATATAATGTTTTAGGTTTAAAAATAACTTTATTAAGGTTTCTACCATGTTTTCAACTTGCTTTTATGTAAAAAAATAATTGAAAATGAGTTTTTTTTTATCCAAGTACTCAGAACCATGATCTTTGATGACTAGAAAATGCCTCTAATAATGACATATTGTTTATCAAGTCGAAGATTTGTAATCTATTAAAAAAACTAAACTAAACATGCCTAAGTGTTTTTTTAATTTTTTGACTAGGTGCACGGGCTTGACTTTATATGCCAACAATTCATACCTTTTTTCCCCCTTAAATCTTCATTAGTTGTTTTTTTTAAAATATAAATTTTTAATTAATACCCTCTCTCTCATCTTTTAACTTTTTTTTTAGTTTAACTTTCTTTTTAAGTTATATGTAATATTTTTAATTTGTTTCTATATTTGCATAATGTATTTATATAAAAAAAAATATTTGTAAGTAGAAATCTTAGTGGACCACTAGGATAAATAAAAGAAAATGTATAAATTAGAAAGGACAATCAAAGTACAATATTTGCATATGCATTTATATATTTTTTTACAAGGATGATCGCTTCCCACTTAGTCTTTAATTAATATTAATAACACTTTATTTTATTTATTAGTTCATATGTTTTCAGATCATTTTATTAGGTGTAAACATCATCTTTTTTGTTCAATTTTAAAAATTATAATATGAAAAAACACACTCGTAATGTTGGCACTTTCTTCTCTAGAGTTAGAAATTAATTTGGAATCTTATTCATAGCATAATGCGTGTACACGGTCTAGTATTAAACTAAAAATTTGGGATATTTTAATTTATAGAAATTTTTTTCAAATTTAGATTATTTTGATTTTTATAAATGAGAAGAGTTATAGAAAGCATGTTTACTAAAAAATATTTTTTATATTATCAAGTTTCTATAAATTTTAGTTCTAAGAGATTTCATTAATACATCATGACCCAACTATTATTCTTATTTTTTTGTTAATTCATAATCTAAACTAATTGCTACCAAATATAAATAAATGATATAATAACTTCAAAAACAATCTTTTTATATAGATAAACAATTATAAAATATATAGTTAATAGTGAAGATAGAAACTACAAGTGTTCTTTCTTAATAACCTCACCTTTGATTTTCATAGTTGATGAAAATAATTAATCATTAATGCATTGTTACAAATAACAAGAATCAAAACGTTCCATAATAATAAGATTTTAATAATTATTAATGATCATACAAATTTTACTCTTTAACAATTATATATTCTAATCACTTTATTTTCCATATTCATGTGAACTTTTATTTTAATCTAAAAGCCAATTTATTTATATCCTCTGTGGATATGGACAAGGAAATTAGATTTTAAGAACATGAAAATTTACTAGTAAAACTTGAAAGGCACAAGTAATATATTTGTGTTAGTTTTATCACAAAAATATTATGTATTAATTAGAAACCAATAATTAAAGACAAATGGTGCCATGTAAAAGAAATGGCACGTAATTTTTTTGTATTAATTATAAACCAATAATTAAAGACAAATGGTGCCATGTAAAAGAAATGGCACGTAATTTTTTTGGAAGAAGTAAATGGCACATAATTCACCTAATCAATTATCCATGATTTGATATCACCCTTAGACCTGTTTGTTTTTGTTTTTAAAAAAAAAATTAAATTTTTTATTTTTTTTATTTTAAATTAATATTTTTTTAATATTTTCAGATAATTTTAATGGGCTGATATCAAAAATAATTTTTTAAAAAATAAAAAAATATATCATTTTAATACATTTTCAAAGAAAAAAACAATATTTTAAAAAATAACTATAACCACACTCTCTAACATCAATTTTAATCATATACCACATTTTCATCCATTTCTTACTTGCTAGTCACAAGTGCCATGCCTCTCAAAAGTGGCCAATTTTATCCCCTACACGTTTGTCATGAAAACTGTACACGACCTAGCCCTAGGAGCTCCACGTTCAAAACTCATTTCCATAACCGTCCCGTCTTATTTCCCTCACTACTTCAATGTTATTGATTTTCATTGTCCTTTCAAGTTATCGAAGCGAAAAAATAAAAAAAAACCTTTAATTCCTGCTTATAAAAGCACCCAAGAAGCTTAAGATTTTGCCAACATCTTGAACTTAGAACTTGTCAGCTTCAACGGGTACCCCAGGTTCCTTTTCATTCCTTCTTTTACATGATTTTTTTGGTTCTTGAAGAAGTTGTTTTGAAGTGAATCTTTACCTTTTCTTTTAGAATGTAGATTTTCGTTCTTGGATTGTGAGAATGTTGATTCTTGCCTTAAAGTGCAATTTATTATGTTTATCTAAGCGTGTGTATAAATGTTGTTTTTATTGCTATTATTTTGTGCCGTATTTGTTTTTGTTCTAATACACGTACATTGCAATTATTACAACCAGAATAATCGTGGTTTTGTTAAACTAAACCTACAATGGATGGGATCAGTACTTCTGCTCGATGTTCTTCAAAGCTTAAGCGAAGGAGAGTAGACGCGATTCGTGAATTTCCCAGAGTGTGCGGAATATTTCCAGTTGTGATGGACTCAAGAGATGGTGAAGATTATATTGTTGATCACGTACAGCCTCCACAAAATCCTGTTACTCAAGCTGCGAGAAGAAAGTACCCTCCTCCGAGGATATTGAAAGGATCTTCTGTCCAGCGAGATTTTCCTAGTGGTTTTGGGCGACGGGATTTGCATTCAGCTTCCAAAGTCTGTTTACCAAATGCTGTTTCTGCTGCTAAGCCTGTGCAGAAAGCTTCTGTGGAAACTGCGGTGAAGAAATCCCATCCTCCAGGGATAGTTACAGACTTTTCAGCCAGGCAGGTTTGTTCTGCTGTGAAACACAATCTGTTTCTGTTTCTCATGACATTCCATCCCACGGTTGCGGTAAGCAAAACAGTTTTGTTTCCCAAGAAAATGCCTCAGAAAATAGTTATGCAGGAAATCAGAATTTAGGTTCTGTTTCCAAGAAAATCTTTGCACAAAACAAGAAGAAGTCTATTGTAGCAGATCTTAGGTCGATGAGGTCTGATGGTACTTTGGGGAACAAGGAAACGGGTGGACATCGTGGATCAAGTGCTAGTTGCGATAAAGTGAAAGAAGTCTTGAGATTGTTTCATCTAACATTTGCGAAGCTTTCGAAAGAAAATTTAGCAAAGCCAAAAGTGGAGAGAGAATATAATGTCCCTAGAAAGGCAGCAATACTTATTAAAGATCACCAAAAATGGATTGATACAAGCAAACGGGTGGGTCCGGTTCTTGGAGTTAACATTGGTGACAAGTTTCAATTTCAGGCTGAACTAAATGTAATCGGCCTTATTGTCACTTTTATAATAGAATAGATTATATGAAAAGGAATGGGATCTCATTGGTGTGAAGATAGGTGGAGGTGCCTACCTTGGTGGAGGTGCCTACCTTGACCACTTAACCAACTTGGCCAACTTGGCCACTTGCTCTTGCATGGATGCTTGCCTATAAATAGGCAATGCATCCAAGCATTGAAAACACACCACAAGAGAGAAACAAGAGAGGAAGAGAAGAGTGAGAGAGGGAAAGTAATCCCACAAAATTGTGAGGTATTTGTGAGAGAGTAAGTGAGGTGTTTTCTCCTAGTGATATAGAGATTCTTAGTTGTTCTCCTATTATTTGAGAGAGGTTGTAATTCCCACATTACTAGTAAAATCCTTCTATACTTGCCCGTGGACGTAGCCTAATTGGGTGAACCACGTAAATTCTTGTGTGTCACTTCTTATTTTATCTTGTCCCTTACATTTTGTCTTGTCGGGTTTGCATGCCAGTATCCTAACAGTGGTATCAGAGCCTTCTTGGTTGGTGTTGTTAACACACAAAAGTTATTCGTGTATACGGTCACTATTCACGTATACGGTTACTGTTGCGCGTATATAGAAAGTCAGTGCGGTGATTAAATACAGTCTAGGAAGTTCTGTCTAAGGAGATTGGATTTTAAGCGGGACCGTTTGTGACCCCTCCAATCTTTCCTGGGAACTTACTTAGTGAAGTATTATTCACACGATACTATTTCTATATACGTTACAGATCTGTGAAACGGTGATAGCTGAATAGATCTCGGTGAATACAATGGCAGCAAAGTACGAGATTGAGAGGTTCAAGGGGAGCAATTTCTCATTATGGAAAATAAGATTCAAGGCAATCTTAAGGAAAGACAATTGCTTGGCAGCAATTGGGGATCGACCCGCGGAGATCACTGATAATACAAAATGGAATGAGATGGATGGCAATGCTATTGCTAACATACATTTAGCATTAGCTGATGAAGTATTATCAAGTGTGGCGAAGAAGAAAACAGCTAAGGAGATATGGGATACTCTAACAAAGCTATACGAGTCCAAGTCTTTACACAATAAGATTTTCTTAAAGCGGAGACTTTATACCCTTTGAATGGCAGAAACCACGTCGGTGACTGACCACATCAACACAATAAGAACTCTATTTTCACAACTCACTACATTGGGTCAACAAATAGAGGAACATGAACGTGCAGAGCTTCTACTTCAAAGTCTTCCTGATTCATATGATCAGCTCATTATCAACTTGACCAATAATATCCTCTCAGTCTATTTAGTCTTCGATGATGTTGCAGCTGCTATCTTTGAAGAAGAAAATAGGCGCAAAAACAAAGGAGACAGAAACAGTTCAAACCAAGCTGAGGCATTGTTGGTGTCAAGTGGAAGATTAACGGAGCGTGGCTCCAGTGGGAGTCAAAGGCAGGGGAGGTCCAAATCAAGAAGTAAGAAGACGGTGAAATGCTACAACTGTGGCAGAAAAGGGCACTTCAAAAAGGATTGTTGGTTTAAAAAGGGTATAGAGAATACTGTAGAGTCATCAAAACCTCAAGGATGTGTTGCAAGCACCTCAGAAGATGAGGAGATTTTATATAGTGAAGCAGCAACAATCTCTACAGATAGAGAAGAGCTCACTGAGGTCTGGCTAATGGATTCAGGAGCAACATGGCATATGACCCCTAGACGAGATTGGTTCCATACATATGAACCTATCTCTGGAGGCACAGTGTTCATGGGTGATAATCATGTTTTAGAGATTGATGGCATTGACACCATCAAATTGAAGATGTATGATGGCTTAATTCGTACTATTTCAGGAGTGCGACATGTGAAAGATTTAAAGAAGAATCTTTTGTCCGTAGGACAATTTGATAGTCTTGGCTGTAAGATCCGAACAGACAATGGAATCATGAAAATTGTCAAAGGCGCGCTGGTGGTTTTAAAGGCAAGAAAGACAGTTGCAAACATGTTTGTATTAATGGGAGAAACACATCAGGGGGCAGAAGCATCAATCGCATCAGCCAGTCCTGCAGAAGAGAAGACGATGATGTGGCATCAAAAACTAGGCCACATGTCAGAGAAAGGTTTAAAGGTTCTCTCTGATCAAAAGTTACTCCCTAGGCTTACAAAGGTTACTTTACCTTTTTGTGAGCATTGTGTTACAAGTAAACAACACAGGTTGAAGTTTGGCACATCAACAACGAAGAGCAAATGCATCTTAGACCTGATTCACTCTGATGTTTGGCAAGCACCGGTTGTATCCTTGGGAGGAGCAAGATACTTTGTATCATTCATAGATGACTTCTCCAGGAGATGTTGGGTGTATCCGATTAGAAGGAAGGCAGATGTGTTCGCAGTTTTTAAAACCTTCAAAGCGCGGGTAGAACTTGAATCTGAAAAGAAGATCAAGTGTTTGAGGACTGACAATGGAGGAGAATATACCAGTGATGAATTTAATAACTTCTATCAACATGAAGGTATCAAAAGGCAGTTCACAACAGCATACACTCCACAACAAAATGGAGTGGCAGAGCGGATGAATAGAACTCTATTGGAAAGAACAAAAGCAATGTTGAAGGCTGCAGGTCTAGAAAAGTCATTCTGGGCGGAAGCAGTCAATACCGCCTGTTATGTGATAAATCGATCTCCGTCAACTGCAATTGAGTTGAAGACACCAATGGAGATGTGGACTGGAAAGCCAGGTGATTATTCTCGATTGCATATATTTGGAAGTCATGTGTACGTGATGTACAATACTCAAGAAGTCAGCAAGTTGGATTCAAAATCTAGAAAATGTGTGTTCTTAGGATATGATGATGGAGTGATGGG
Organism: Populus alba; assembly: GCF_005239225.2. Classification (NCBI taxonomy): domain Eukaryota; kingdom Viridiplantae; phylum Streptophyta; class Magnoliopsida; order Malpighiales; family Salicaceae; genus Populus; species Populus alba. The sequence continues at coordinate 1,626,227 of NC_133298.1, read as the reverse complement.
GTATCGCTTGTCGGATCCCACTGCCCACAAGGTAGTCATCAGCAGAGATGTCATATTTGCAGAAGATAAAATGCAAATGGAAGAAAATAATAGCATTTTAAAGGAGACTACAGAAGTCCAGATGGAAAATACTCAAAATCGTACTTCTTCTGAAGCTGTACCAGAGCATGAAGAACAAGAACAAATAGAGTCTGAAACTCCTGAAGTTCGACGGTCAACTCGTGAAAGAAGACCACCGGCTTGGCACTCAGAATATGTTACTGAGAGCAATATTGCATATTGTCTTCTAACAGAGGATGGAGAGCCATCAACTTTCCATGAGGCTATCAAAAGCACAGATGTATCTATATGGATGACAACAATGCAAGAGGAGATTGAAGCTCTGCACAAGAATAACACTTGGGATCTTGTTCCGCTACCACAAGGAAGAAAGGCCATTGGCAACAAATGGGTTTACAAGATAAAGCGTGATGGCAATGATCAAGTGGAGCGGTATCGTGCAAGATTGGTGGTGAAAGGATATGCTCAGAAAGAAGGAATAGACTTCAATGAGATATTCTCCGGTGGTACGACTTACTACAATCAGAGTAGTCGTGGCAATGTGTGCTATATTTGATCTTCACTTAGAGCAGTTAGATGTGAAAACTGCATTTCTTTATGGAGAACTTGAAGAAGAAATTTATATGCTCCAACCAGAGGGTTTTGCTGAAACAGGCAAAGAGAACTTGGTTTGCAGGTTGAACAAATCTCTATACGGTCTCAAACAGGCGCCGAGGTGTTGGTACAAGAGATTTGATTCCTTCATAATTAGCCTTGGGTACAACAGACTCAGTTCAGACCATTGTACGTATTACAAGAGGTTTGAAGAAAATGATGTTTTCATCATTCTGTTGTTGTACGTGGATGACATGTTGGTAATAGGCCCCAACAAAGATCGAGTCCAAGAATTGAAGGCACAGTTGGCTAGGGAGTTTGATATGAAGGACTTGGGACCAGCAAACAAGATTCTAGGGATGCAAATTCACCGAGATAGAAGTAAGAGGAAGATTTGGCTTTCTCAGAAGAATTATTTAAAGAAGATCTTGCGACGCTTCAACATGCAAGATTGTAAGCCAATTTCCACCCCATTTCCTGTTAACTTCAAATTATCCTCAAGTATGTCTCCTAGCAATGAAGCAGAGAGGATGGAGATGACTCGAGTACCGTATGCATCAGCAGTGGGAAGTTTAATGTTTGCCATGATATGTACAAGACTAGACATTGCACAAGCAGTGGGAGCAACTAGTCGATACATGGCAAATCCTGATAGAGAGCATTTGAATACTATTAAGAGGATCTTGAGATACATTAAGGGTACCTCAGATGCCGCATTATGTTATGGAGGATCAGAATTTACTATCAGAGGATATGTTGACTCAGATTTTGCTGGTGACCTTGAGAAAAGAAAATCCACTACAGGCTATGTGTTCATAATTGCAGGAGGAGCTGTGAGCTGGGTCTCTAAACTTCAGACTGTTGTAGCGTTATCCACAACATAAGCTGAGTATATGGCAGCTACATAGGCTTGTAAAGAAGCAATATGGCTGAAGAAACTTATGGAGGAGCTCGGGCACAAACAAGAGAAGATTCTTTTGTATTGTGATAGTCAGAGTGCCTTGCATATTGCAAGGAATCCAGCGTTTCATTCAAGAACAAAACATATAGATGTTCAGTATCACTTTGTTCGCGAAGTGGTGGAAGATGGAAGTGTGGATTTTCAGAAGGTTCACACAAAGGAAAACCCAACTGATGCTTTAACCAAACCAGTCAACACTGATAAGTATATATGATGCAGATCCTCTTGTGGCCTAAAAGAAACGTAAGCAGCATGAAGATGGCAAGTATCGAAAGGATAGAAGAATCACAAATGATGAAGTGTGAAGACTTGATTCAATCATCAAAGTCTTCAAGTGGGAGAATGTGAAGATAGGTGGAGGTGCCTACCTTGGTGGAGGTGCCTACCTTGGGTGGAGGTGCCTACCTTGGTGGAGGTGCCTACCTTGACCACTTAACCAACTTGGCCAACTTGGCCACTTGCTCTTGCATGGATGCTTGCCTATAAATAGGCAATGCATCCAAGCATTGAAAACACACCACAAGAGAGAAACAAGAGAGGAAGAGAAGAGTGAGAGAGGGAAAGTAATTCCACAAAATTGTGAGGTATTTGTGAGAGAGTAAGTGAGGTGTTTTCTCCTAGTAATAGAGAGATTCTTAGTTGTTCTCCTATTATTTGAGAGAGGTTGTAATTCCCACATTACTAGTAAAATCCTTCTATACTTGCCCGTGGACGTAGCCTAATTGGGTGAACCACATAAATTCTTGTGTGTCACTTCTTATTTTATCTTGTCCCTTATCTTTTGTCTTGTCGGGTTTGCATGCCAGTATCCTAACAATTGGCCACTAGCATTGTCGTGTCTAAGCGTTATCCCAATAACATGGAATCGTATGATGTCCTCATTTATTCCGGTCATGGTGGAAATCCAACAGTTCGAGGCAGGCAAGCAGTTAAAGATATCAGAAGCTTCAACTGGGAAATCTTGCATTGAAGCACAGTATGGATCGTAAGACTCCTGTACGAGTGTCTCTAAATAATGTAGATGGTTGTTCTCCATTCATGTATGTGCATTATAACATTCGTCCCATTACAGTCCTGGAAATGCCAGGCATAAAATGTGATCGTTGCTGATTCGGTAGGAAGTTTAGTGATCCTGAACTACAGGTGAGTCGAAATGAAGATGAATGGGCCAATATCAAGCTGGAATGATCTACAGTTTCTCACTATCTGTGGTGGAAGCTAGTTTTAGAAGTCAGATCACCTATGTGCTCACTCCCTTTGCCGCCGCTGTTCATCTCTTTCGATCCTGATGCTTGCTAACTTCTGCGATATGCCTATCTTCTGGTGATGCCTCCATGTTTTGGATTCACGAATTCTAACTTCTAGTGTGATTAGAACGCATTCTAGGAATATGGTTCCTATTCTATGCAGGTTAGACATGCTACTGTCCTTTAGCTGCTCATCTAGCATAGACAGTACTAACTAATTTCTATTTAATTAAATCTTTGATTTATACAAGTTGTTTCTTATTCTGCTAGCCTTTACTGTGAAAACTTTTAGTTCCCAGATTTTCCTGATTTAATTAGTAATTTGAATTGGTTCCTCAACTTTCAAGCATAGTTGCCAGCTTGAGGGCCGGCTCGGAAAGGAGCCTAGAGCCTGGATCATTGAGTCAACCCGTGAATAACCAGATGAATCCAAGTCAACCAAACCTTACAAATCTAATCCAGTCCGGTTCTAAATTGTCGATTCTAGACTGTTAGTTGATACAGCTGGAGCCTTAGTCATGGCTTAGTCAACCCATTGAGCGGGACTGTATTTAGCTTTCAGGAATGACAGATAGGGATACGGACATGTCCAGTTCTGAACCATGACCCACTAATTAATTAGGTTGAAGAAAATCAAGTTAGATTATGGAGTCAAAAGTATTTAGCTACCTGCACTCATTTATTTGCTCGACTTTGATTATTGGGACAGGTTGCGTTATGACAAATCTAATAACTCACTTAACCAATACATGTCCTTCTATGCTTGTGTCTGAGTGGTGACATTCAATCTGACATCTATATTTCTCCATGAGAACCGATTTCTAACCTAGAAGAGTGAGCACAGGTTGTTAGGACAACTTTCCTTATGGTTTCAGAACTTTTTTCCGTTTCAGTCCTGCCCTAGAATAGCTTGTGAATTTCCAGGTTTTACAAGCTACCATCCATCTATTTTTGCCAAAACAAAATTTAAAAATCATGGAGGATTGCTTGTAGTTGTCCAGAAAATGAAAAAAATCCCTCACATGTCGACAGACTCGACACAGGTAGAAGCAGAATCCCATCAGTTTGTTCATGTAGTTGTATTTCTTTTATAGCTTATTAAATCTACTCGAGTCAATGTAGCCCACAAGGTTTCCATGCCACCTACCTAGGAGACATGATTACTATTTATTTTGTACATAAATGTTTTTGTCCTTAAGAGAAGGAGGGAGCAGGTGATGCGAGGGTATCATAAGAGAAGATGAAAAATATGTTTTTATTACAGAGCGCCTGTATATTGCTAAGGAATGTTTGTTTCATTAAGTTAATTAAATATTTTTCTCCAAATGAAAGTTCATAGATGATCATAATTAGATGAGGCGAATTGATGAGTTAGTCTTAGTTTTTTCAAAAAATAAACTAATTAAGTTTTAAAATTAACTTCCAATTAGAAAATTAAAGGACAGTGAGATAATGCGGTCCAAAATAATTAACAATCTTAGGGGACAAATTGGAAGGAATAACTAAATTAATAGACAGAAAGATAGTCTAGCTAGGGGCCTCATTAAGGAAATTATATGATTAGAGACCACATAATTAACAAAAGCTGAACATATAGTATATATAGGGATGAACAGGCAGTACTTCCTATTATTGTATGCCAAATCGAAGAAAATTTGTGAATAATTAAGAGAATAATAATCAACAGAAATCAAGTAAGAAAATGACTGGTTTTTGATATATATATTTGTAAGAGCAAAGTAAACATAGTTATATCACTAAAAGCATATCCATATATGCAGTAAAGGATAAAATATGTGCAAACTCACTCAAAGCGATTGCACCGTATCAAGATAGCTTACACGCCATGCAGACACTACAAATACGCAAAGAGAAACATCACGCTTGGCCTAACAAAGACCTGCACGCATGGACTCCAAGCCAGCTCCATCACCCATGGTTGGTTCTTCGACGGGAGTCGGATGGTGAGTGTGTCCCATAGCCACTAAAGCCATGGCCGCTTCCTCCACCCCTGTCACCACCAGCAGAATTACCGGACTCGCTTCCAGCACCATACCCGCCACCATGATCAGCGCCACCACTTCCAGACCCATAACCATACCCTGAGCCCGGCCGCTTCCAGACCAAACCATACCCAAACCTCTACCACCGCCACTTCCTCCACCTATGCCACCACCAGCAGAATTACCGGACCCACTTCCAGCACCATACCCGCCACCATGATCAGCGCCACCACTTCCAGACCCATAACCATACCCTGAGCCCGGCCCGCTTCCAGGACCAAACCCATACCCAAAACCTCTACCACCGCCACTTCCTCCACCTATGCCACCACCAGCAGAATTACCGGACCCACTTCCAGCACCATACCCGCCACCTTGAGCGCCACCACTTCCAGACCCATAACCATACCCTGATCCCGACCCGCTTCCAGAACCAAACCCAAACCCAAAACCTCTCCCGAACCCATTATGTGACCGCCCCGAACCAGACCCGTAACCCCATCCTTCATTTGGACTAGAACCCCACCCCCAGTTATAGTCCCAGTTAGGCCCATGTTCGGAACCAGTAGCTCCTGTACTGGAACCGGTTTCTCCATTCGGTCCTGTAGACATTTCAGGAGAGACGACCACCTTTCTGTCACCTACAGCGCTCTTGGACGTACCACCAGTATTACGAGCAAAGGAACCTCCAGCAGTATTAAAAGAAAGGAGAAACAGCGTGAAATGAAATAAAGTGGGCAGCATTGTTTTTCTAGTGGCTATTGCTTCTTCAAGTTGCGTGTGAAGAGGCAACGTGAGATCAAAGTCGGGTTATGACTTGTGATCACCCATGGAAGGACATTATGATATTTATATTGGGCATTGATGGAGACATAGGGTCCCTCGTGAATGTTTTTACCTTTTGAAAATGGTGCGCGTGTCGATGTGTACGTGGTAGAATTTTACACTCCCATTTAAGCACTACTTCACGATATTGCACCACCGACTTCCAACTAAAATATTTCAGATTCATGGGGCTATAGCTTGTTCTTATCATGTAATAATTCCAATCGAGTTAGTGAATGGTTAAGGATGAAGTTTGGAAGAAAATTGTTGGCTTGGAAAGTAAAGGCAACGAAACTTTTCTTGACTTTTCTGGCGAAGTTCTTAGTACTGTTCTCATGGCACCAAGCATTTTATTGTTTTAGATTTTATAAGGCCTGTGGGATTTGATGAATGTAAATTAAATTCTAAGGAAAGACGTAGTTTTCTTCTTGACCACGTTTGGCCATGATTCTGCTGGCAAAAAGTTAAGAGAACATGGTTTTGTATAGTGCGTAATCCATTAATTATCATCATCATTCTTATATAGGTTAGACTTAGGCCAAATTTCAACGCGTGTAGATTGTCATTTTTTATTTTTTCCCCCTTTTTTTTTATATTAGATTGAAATAATTCTTATATATTGATTATTATAGTGGTATGATTCTTGTTTGAAAACTAAATTTATGTCTTTGATTGTCTTGAAATGTACTCGGTGTTGAGTTATGGATGCATGCAATTAGTGTTTTAATTGGTTTTTTTTTGTTATAAAAATTATTAAACCCACCTTAGAAGTCTTAGATCAAGAGTTGAAATGAATTTATTTTATTAAAATAAAAAAATAAATAATATATATTTAAAAAAAAATGAATTGAACAAGTTCAAATCATGTCAGCCAAGAGTTTAGTGTTATCGTACCCTGCCCTAACTCGATTTAATTATTGTGCAATTAATTATAATGTGGTTATTAATTATAATGATTTTAGCTATTAGGTTATCAAAGAATCATTTTAATATAAAATTTTAAATTGTTAAATTAAATCAAATATAATTTATATTATTTTTTACATACTATCTAAAGTGAAGGTTTTTAGGCTTAAAATTAATTTATATGGACTAGCACTACGTTATGCTATTAATTAGTTTTTTATTAGAAAATAGAGTAAGAGTGGTGAGATTTGAACATGTAACTATTTAGTCATAAAATTTTGATGTATGTTAAATAATCATTTCAACAAAATTTTAATTTATTAAATTAATGAGATATCAAAAAATAATTTATATTATTTTTATAATCTAAAGAAGCATTTTATTGCAGTTTTTTTTTCAATTTTTTTCTGTTTCTCTCGATAAAAAAAAAATAGCTTATATAAAGATGAAAAGTAAGAAAAAGAAATGATAAATAAATAAAAACTTAAGTAGTAATTTAGCCATTAACTACGCACCATGTATACACCTGAAGCACAATAACATTACATTATAATTCATATGATAGAAACAGATTTTCTTTTTAATTTTTTTAAAAAAAAAACACATAAACTTCTTGCAATATTGTCAATTGAAAAAACAAGTTTTCAAGGGGCTACACGAACTTCACCCTACAAGCATTGTTATTAAATTTAGACCGCGCAGCGGGTTAATTTAATAACTAGACCAATTTAAATAGGTTAAAAAATTAGGAAATGAAGTAAAAACACTATAAAACTTAATTGACTCGCTTAGTTGATATATGACCCAAGCAACCTAACAAAAAATCGGTTGAGATTTATTTTTTTAATGTGTTTTTTTTCTAGCTAGGGACTTTTTTTATATAAATTTTTTAGTTGATTATTAATTCCTTTTAAAGTCCATTATATAAATACTAGAAGAATGTTTTATTTTTTCAATATGGAATTTGAAACTTTATATATAATCTATGTTCACTAAAAAATATATTATTTTTTTCAATATAAAATTTGAAACTATTTAATATATATACTCTATATTCACAATAAAAAAGTTTTTTCAATAAAAAATTTGAAACTATTTAATGTGGTATAAATAATCATTTTACTTTAAATATTTCAAGCTTAAAATAATAACATACTAACAAAATATTTTTTCAATATAGAATAAAAAAACTTTTTGAAATAAATTTTTAAATTTTATTATTTTATAATATGTAAAGTTTATATTCATATGAATTATTTCTTTATTTTTTTTATATAAAATATTAAAAACTTCAAATATTTTTTTAATTTTTTTCAATTTAATTTAGAATTAATCCAAATTAATTTCCATAACTTAAAACCTACTTCAAACCAGAACAACCTTTAAATCTGGTCTGATAACGATGCTTACGAGCAATAGCATGATGGATGTGGATCATGTGACCGCATCCCTGAGCTAGCTCGCTTTTCCTACCCCATGATCGTGGTTGGCGGTTGGGCAGTTGCGCCAAAAGTCTCACTTAACTAGCTTTCTGCGCCCTAGTGGCCAAATCATAACTTTGACTTGAACATTCTTGTATTGGATTTCACCTTATCTTTTCATGAAACGACCTGATCTTGACACGTGTGTCCTTAGCATTCAATACAAAAAGAACAATCTTAACCCGGACTATGTACATGAATTTGTTCGTATTACTGTATCAAATTTAAATTTAAATTGTGAAAAAATAGTTCGGTTAAGATTTAATTGAGAAAGATTTTAAACTCCACAAATAAGAAAAAAACCCAAAAAATAGTTTTGACAGTTAAGATAAATACAAGAATGAAAATAATTCATGTTGGTATCCTAGGGCAGCGTATAAATAAAAACAACACAGCATAAAAATAATAATAAAAAGAAAAAACAGAGTTGGTATATCTAATCATGGGCTCAGCCACTATCTACAATGAATGGTTTTTATATGAGTGGAGTGCAGGTAAGTAGATAAAATAGGCCCAACTTAGGCCCATTTTAAAACGCTCAATGATTGTCTAACAGCTAGGCCCCACAGCCCACGAAGACCAACGGCAGATTCCTTGATATTTTATTAGCCCAGACCGTGTGAGGTCATTTTCAGAACTTCACATGCATCAATTTTGAGATGGAGTCAATTTCAACTTTGATCACGTGAGTGTGGGAGCCCATTTCATGTGCTATGGTTTAGTAAATTAGAGTCTATAACGGAAAACGGCAAGCTCGAAGTCCTTTATAAGCAATATCACGAATCATGGAAAAAATCATCAGACGTGAGAAGAAGTCATTTGCGGCTAGCAACATGCCATGAATCGAAGGGAACATGGAAGACCTAGGCAAAGTGTATGTACGAGCATTTTAACCGATCGTAGTGAAAGGAAGCGTAATGACTTTTTTTTTTTTTGTGTTTTGAAAATGTATTTTACTTGTAAAAATATCAATATAATAATTTTTTAAGTACTTGTTATGATTTTAAAATATTTAATATTAATATTAAAAACAAAAAAATATTTTTAATTTAAATAAAAAAAAATTCATTTTTAAAAAAACCAGATAACCCATTTCGTTTGCCGTTAAACATGGCCCGAAGATCATCATCAGAATGGAAATTTTTTATTCTCATCCATAGCTTAGAAAGCTATGTAGGAAGGTGTCCTAAGATTTTTCCAATTTCATCACTTGATGATTCAGAAGAAACAATGGAAATCATAACTCAACAGCAGCATGTAGAGTTGTGTTGAATTCTTGAACGGAAACTTTAACCTTGAATTCATGTTGCGTAGATAGGAATGCCACAACACATTATCAAGATTAAGAAGAGTGACACAGAGCTCAAATTGGAGGGACACAGAGCTCACTTTGCAAAATCCATAATCTGATCGTGCGCAAAATTAAATTGGAAATTAAATCTGATCGTACTACAAAGAAATCAAATTGGAGGGGACACAGAGCTCACTTGCAAAATCCATAAATCTGATCGTGCGCAAAATTAGCAAAGCAAGAACTGTTAGTGTTATTGTTAGCAAAACAAGGTAATTAATGCCTTCAGTTTCTAACAAAAGGCACCAGGAACACATCAATAGCAGATTCAGAAGCATTCAATTTTAGGCATCACTGAACAATTAATGTCTCGGATCAAGTGTTGGATTATAATATTATTGCTTCATCATAATCAACAACAACATCTGAATCACCAAATAATCAAAATCAAAACAAATCAAATCAAATCCAGGGAAAACGGGGTTTACTCAGTGGTGGCGTTAATTAAATTGGTTCGATTCTGCCAGCTAGTTTCCTCAACTTTAAATCAGAAGAGGGAGCTGTAATTCATCACTGTAACCTCCGAAATTCCCACAACAGCAAAAGAAAATCAAAATTATAGCCATTTTAATTGGAAAAAAAAATTGAAAATTGAAAAAAATTGAAAAAAAAAAAAAGAGATTACTCAGTGATGGCTGTAAATAAATTGGTTCGATTCGGCCAGCTAGTTTCCTCAACTTTAAATCAGAAGAGGGAGCTGAAAATCCTCCTTGTAATCTCACTTCAAAAAAGGGAAAAAAATCACGAAATTAAAAGAGAAAGATCACTCAGTTCAGCGGGAATATCGACACGCAAAGTTTTTCTCCATAAATACAGAGAAAAACCCTGCATTCCGGTCTGTTGAGCTTGAATTTCGTGAGTCGTCATAGTAATCTTTCTCTTTTCTTCTCCTATCTCTAGAAATACCAAATTTTGTTTAAGAAACGGCAAGTGTATCTTCGGAAAAAAAAGACTAGGGTTTCTAGAGTGAGCGCTACAAATGGCGAGGGATGTAATGGTGTCTAGGGCTTTATAGGAGTTATTTGAATTAGGGTTTTTTGCGGCTGCCTCTAAATCTTTTGTGGGCTTTATCCTTCTTTGAGGCCACGAGAAAATAATAGAGTATTTCGGAGGGCTTGGCTTAAATTAATATGAACTGATCGAGCTAGAAGTTTTAGCCCAAAACCCTTAGACAAGAAAAGGAAAATTACATGATATCAATTTTATAATACTATAAATTATATACGTCCTTCTCGGAGAATTTTATAGTGATAATATTAATTACTTCTTAGAACTCATTTTTTTTTTAAATAAACAATTTTATAGTGCTAATGATATACTATTAGTTATTATTTGGAGTTCGCTTTAAATAAAAAGACAGCGTAAAGAGTAGAGAAAATATAAAATTTATGACCTTTAAAAAATAATAAAAATATTATCATTTGTGATTTTTCTCTCTTAGTTATATTTTTTTTAAAATTAAACCCATAGAGTAATGAATATGATGGAGCACCACAAAACTAATATTTTCAATTATAAGTATTAGTTTTTTTAATAAAAACAAATTGTGGTGTTTACTTAGATATATGAGTGGGTGGTGAATTTTCTCCCTTTTTTTTTATCATAGATAAAGCAGTGACATTGTTTTGACTATATTTTTATTCAAAAACAATTGAATTTTATCTTTATGAAACATGTAGCAACAATCCGAATACATGACAAGATTTTTATTATTATTATTTTGAAGTGAGTTTGAAGTTTTTCATTAATAATAAAAAAGTATTATCATATAATTACAATAGTATATTTTTTTAATTATTGCACATTACAAAAAAAAATACCAAGTCCAGATTATAAATATGGAATTTAATCATAAATCATACACGGAATCATATATAAGTAATAAAAAAGTAAAGTTAACAACAAATTTGTTTAAAAATAAATTATTTTTTAAATATATTTGATGAAAAGTAAAATTAACAAGAAGTTTGCTTTAAATAATTAAAAAAAAAAAATTCAAGTCGTTATCATATTAAACTCATAATTTGAGTTATAATTTAAAATAATCTCATAAAAAAATAAATTGAAAAACATTACAAATACCACTCCAATAAATATAATCTTAGCAAATATTTTGAAGTTTTATTTTATTTTTGAGATTAACATTGTAATTTTAATATAGATTAGAGTTTGTTTGGAGATATGAATTGTGATTATGATTGCTTTTTCAAAATATTTTTTATTCTGAAATGTATCAAAATAATATTTTTTTTATTTTTTAAAATTATTTTTTAAAATTAATACATCAAAAAAGATTTAAAATATAAAAAAAAATTAAAAAAAAATTAAATTTTTAAAGAATATGAATCGACCTGAGCTTCTAAACGATATTTTAATGTGATCTTATACGTAGATGAATACCACCATTGCTATTATGGATTGCAACAGCGCTGCTTCTCTACAACATGACAAAGCTGATTTTGCATCTCAAAATTATTTGTCTGTTTTTTAGCAAACTTCTATATTCAAATGTTTTCAGATTTAACTGTCAATTGCCATTGCCATTGCCATAACAGTTCATGCTGCTAAGAATTGTCCCTCAGCAACGCGCGGTATATGTACAAGCTTGCTAAATGTTATTATGAACGTATGGCCCTCTCCTTCATCTTTTCTTCTTTAAAGAAGACAATTGTGAGGCCATTCCCATCTTCTCTCCTCAATTATTTCTCCCGTTCTCTTCTCTGCACTTGCTTTACCAAAGACCTAATTTGCAGACATAGGCACCGCACCTAGTCCGCCAAACAACCATATTCCTTCGGCCCTGGGTTTGGTTTCTCTTTTTTATTTTTCAGGGTATTGATACATACATTAATCTTCTTTTTATCTATCGTTTCATTTCCCAATTAACCATTGATGGATAAGCGGCTTTGTTTTTTCTGATTTTGTTTTACAGCCTTGATTCAAGGGTTGTCAATGGTGGGTTCTTTGAACTTTTGAAGAAATAAAGCAACTTTGTTCTTCTCTCAACAAAATCTTTTTCTGGGTTTTCTAGGTATGTTTCCTTCACTTGATTTTGGCGTTTTAAACCGTGCGTTCCTTGATTTTTTTATGAAACAGAATAACCAATTTATTTGTCTGCATATTCGGTATCTAGGTTTTTTCTAGTTTTTTGTCCAAGGTTTTTTTTGGTGGTTTTCAATAATATTTTCTTTGAAATTTTGTACCGAGAGAGAACCATAATAACAAAAATCAATTAACTAGCAAAAAGATCCCTGTTTTTTTTTAGTGTTTTGAAGTGCGAAGGATGTGCCATGGCCATAGAGTTTCTTTCAAACATGTAAATTTGCAAGTACTCCTTGTGGCATTTCACCAAATGGACGGTGTGCAAAATTCAATCTAAAAATAGCGTGGCTATGATTAGCAGCAACTTTCCTCTTTCTCCTTGGCAGAATGGAAATACTGAGAGCTTCATACGGCGACGCATCATCTGATTCAGACTCTGATTCCTCTTGTCCACCAACAACGAAATCAGTCCCTCCTGTTTCGAACCCAAAAGCAGAGGCCATAGCTTTACCGCCGCCTCCTCTCGCACTTCTCACTCCTTCTAATCCTCTCGGTAACCAACCAATCTTTCATTACCTTTTGTTTTAGAATCAGTCCTCTTCTTATTTGGCTCACCAACTGTTTGATGTTTGTTAATGAAGGTGCATTGGATTCCATGCTAAATGGTCAGTCCAGTCGAATTAGAAGCTTCCCTCATGTTCAAGGCAACTATGCTTTGCACGTCTACATTCCAGGTTTCTTCTACATATTTCCCTTGTTAATTTTTTTAATTAACGAGTAGTAGAGAATTTTGTTCATTTAACTATGTGATTTCAGTTAATATACCACCTGCGTTGAAGAAGGAAGTGGTTCAGTTCTTGAACAGGATATCATTAGTTGTGCCTGGTCTTCATGTTGTTGATGCCGATGTTCCTCTTGATATTTTATGTAAAGATGATCACAAGCTTGAACAAGTTGCATTAGGCAGAGAGTTCCATATTAGCTTAGGAAGAACTGTGCCGATTCGAGTTCACCAGATTGATTCAGTCGTTGCTATGCTTCGGCAGAAGCTTCAGTTTCAAAAAGGGTCAGTTTTGATAAGCTTAAGCATAAGTTTTTGTTATGGGGTTATGCAAATTTTTTCCTTGAAACAATGTTTTGTCGAAGCAGATATTGGATTGACTTTAATAAGTGGGAAGTTTTTGTTAATGATGACAAGACACGCACCTTTCTTTCACTAGAAGTTGTGACTGGAGGATTACCTGAGGTATGCTGCTTGACAAATTTTGTTTGTGTATTTGTTTCTTCACCTTACAAGTTTTTATAATTTTATGTAACAATGATTGGTTCTGTTTCAAATGCTTTAGATTACCAAGCAAATTCAGTCTGTTAATGATGTGTATAAGCTCCACAATCTTCCTGAATTTTATAAGGTGAGCTTAATTATTAAGTAATTCCCATGAACATCTCTTACTAAGTGTGATTGTATATATCTTACAAGACTCTTGTACTATGTTGGATGTTGCAAATAGGATCCACGCCCTCATATATCGTTGGCTTGGGCATTGGGGGATGTCAGCGATGTCTTAAAGAGAGAAGTTGTAAACGAAATGAAGAGGTCAAGTGCTGGGGGATCAATATTGAAACGTGTATTTAGTTGTAAATTCAGCGGGATTGAGTGCCGTATTGGTAAGAAAACATACAAAATTTCAAAATCTCTTGATGAAAAATAAGGCTTTTAAACCATGTAATATCTGTGTTTCGATTGAAGCTGTATCTTGTGTTGATCAATTAAGTGCATGTCAAGAATTATCTGATCTCATATTGTTTGTTTGTGTAATGAAGGATGATGAATGGAGAAAGCATCTTATTGAAAGTAATCCCATTATGTTGCTTATGAAGTGAATTTTCTTCCAAAATCGTAATCATAGTTTTTCCCTTGTCTAAGCCTCAATTACCTGAGTATAAGGAAAGATTCTTACGCCTCTTGGAATAGAGAATTTGTGAAGACTAAGAAACAGTTGTGTGTGTGTGTGTGTGAGAGAGAGAGAGAGAGAGAGCAAAGCAGTCCCGTATTCAGAAACACACAAGCAGACCTGCATATTTGTATATTTATTCATGAAACTTGTCTTATACATTAGTTCTAGGCTGCCTAGATACTTGGCCACCATTTTACTTGTCGAATCAGAAAGACTCTTTTCCCATAAAATTTTGACGACACACTGTAAGTTGTAAACCTAGTGATTTGGTATCTTGAACGCTCCATTCAACAGCATGCTCCCTTGTTTGTCTGAAGCTTGTGCCATGATATTAACACGAAATTAACTCTCCAAGCTTTGGCTTCTTATGCATTCATTCACTTTCAAATGACTCTGGGAGCCACTTCCATGACAAACTTTCGAAACTTCTCTGTAAGTGATCGAACTGACCTCGCCAAAATGGACATTGCTGCACACAAGACTGGCGTGGTTAGCGGACTTGAAGATGGAGATTTGCTGGTCTAATGCTTGAAAAAACAAAGCCACAGGTAAAATACAAAGTACGAATAGGCATCCCCAGCTCAAATTGCAAGGGGGATTCACTTGTGAGGATCATGCAGGGACATGAAGAACCCTACTGAGTTGCACGACAGAGGATAAAAGCAGCTGTCTTCCTGCTAGCAAAAATGGCTGACCTGCGAAGCTAGTTTGCAGCAACTGTTGTTGCGGCCTCGTTTGTCCGTATCTCAGCAAACATCTCCATTAGGACAGCCCGGAATTACCATATGCATAACTAGATTTAATGGGTTTAAACTCCAAGCCCTTAAAACACCATTAAGTTGCGAGGTGGAAGGGGTCCCATTTCCATTAGAAGTAGAAATGACAATTTAACTTCAATATAGTTGTTTTATTTGATAAATAATAAATAAAGTATGAATATTATCGAATATAATCCAAAACTTTATTTAAAGATATTTATATTTTTTTTAATTCAATATAATATATACATATTCTAATATTCATATTATACACGGTCACATACACACCATAATTGTTTTGAGCTGCTTCAACCATCCACTTAACCAGCCCAAAGAGAGTCCAACAATTTCTTCCCAAGTTAGCCCCTGTAAATAACCAATAGCTCTATGGCTATATCCGTACTTTCATGCCCTTACCTTACATCACTAAAACCCTAATGTACCCCTTCCTCCTCAAATACTCCAGCCGAACCCTAACCCAGACTTAAATCTTCCGCATCTGCTCTGCATCTCTGAAAGTAAAGAAGCGAAGATGCAGATCTTCGTGAAAACCTTGACGGGCAAGACAATAACCCTCGAGGTTGAGTCCTCAGACACTATCGACAATGTCAAAGCCAAGATACAAGACAAGGAAGGTATCCCACCGGACCAACAGCGTCTCATTTTCGCTGGAAAACAGCTCGAGGACGGCCGTACGCTTGCTGACTACAACATCCAGAAGGAGTCCACTCTGCACTTGGTGCTTCGCTTGAGGGGTGGAGCCAAGAAGAGAAAGAAGAAGACCTACACGAAGCCCAAGAAGATCAAGCACAAGAAGAAGAAGGTCAAGCTCGCTGTACTCCAGTTCTATAAGGTTGATGATAGCGGCAAGGTCCAGAGGTTGAGGAAGGAGTGTCCTAATGCTGAGTGTGGTGCTGGTACTTTCATGGCTAATCATTTTGATAGGCACTACTGTGGTAAGTGTGGCCTTACCTATGTTTACCAGAAAGCTGGTGGTGATTAAGCTTTCTTTTTAAGCCTTAAAAGAAAGTATTGAACAAGGATTTTTGGCAATTTATTATTTTCTTGCTTGGAACATGGTTGATGGTGCCCTTATAGTTATATTTTCTTGGTAATAATTGGTAATTTGGAGTTTAATTATTGGTTAATTAGTTGTTAGTGCTATTTTTTTGTGATCTGTGCTTGATGTGGGTTTCGCTATAATATTCATGGCGACAAACCCTTGTTGATTTACTTCTATGGGAAAACTGGCTTTAGCCCTGTAATCTGCTTCACAAGTCACCATGCCCCATATGAGAATCAAAGTATTGTCACTTGCCAGCAGACAACAGCGGGATATTGAATATTAAAACTAACCGCTGCAAACAATCAATTTCCCCTGTCTTGTATCAATTTGGTGATGTATTGGCGTCTGCTAGGAAGAAATGAGATTGTTCCTGCTGCTTGTTAGAGGTCTGGTTAGCACAGCATTCTCCAGGAACAAACATATTACGTGCAGAGTCTTAAAAACCAATGTCTCAAGGTAAGAGAATTTTCCATAGGAAATGCTCTGCCTGGATGAGTTTATTTCCTAGTAGTAACTTTTAAAAGTAATTTAGATTTCCCGTGTGGAATGTCTTGGCAAAGGAGTTTTCTAGGGGATTACATAAGGGGATGGAGAATTTCTTGGTAATAGAAGAAATCGAAAGCCATTTTCAATGTCCATTTGAACAAATCTTCTTGGTTTTTTTAGCTTTTCGCCTAGGGTTTATATTGTTTTTGTTTCAAATAGGCATTGGAAAACCAAATAGCAAATCATAAACAACAGAGAGCTCCTTGTTAACTCAACGTGGTAGACTACCGACTCTTGACTAGTAACTAGCAGGTGCTTTCAGATGCTTCCATCATGCTCCTAGCTACAATTTCACCAAAAACTGAAATTTAAGTTCAAACTAGCAGGTGTTTTCAGTTGACCGAAAGACCTTTATGTTCATCGCCTTATCACAAACTGAAGCACCTGCGTGTCTGGTTGCCAGCGATTTTTCCGAGCTTTGGAAGTTGTTTTACCAGCTAAGCTACAGCGGATGTAATTGAAGCTGTGGTTAAAACATGAACAGACTGCGCATATCTGGTGGAATGTTTATTAACGCAATGTAGCAAGTGGAAAACATGAACAAACAATTTACTTAAACCGAAGGAAAGATACCATGCCCCTTGGAAGGGGAACCTGTGAAGACTACTGTTACGACCCGAATCCCGGATCCGTGACCGGCAACGCAGGAGCGGTGTCGAAAGGACACCTCACCTACGCTAAGCCTCAAAACGGACATATCAAAAGAACAATTTATTCAAAAATACGCAGCGGCTCATAATATTCAGAAATATCGTATTATTCAAAACTGAAAGATAGTTATTAAAACAAAAATAATAATTCATAATACTCATTACATTGTCAAAATTCAAATTTAATTAAACCAAGGTAACGGTGGAGCGTCTAAGACATCAAATCAACTGAAAGGAAAACCTTGCGAACAAGCAAGGCATACCGACCAGAACTGAAGAAGCGGAAACACTCAACAAAGTCCCAGAAACTAAGAACCTGAAATAATATTAAAAATGAGATGTGAGTTCAATCAACTCAGTGAGGGAATAACATTTAATATACATTTCAGATATTAATAATTTGTAAGATGATTTATCTTAATATACATATACATATACATATACTTACTAAACATATTATCATAACGTAACATATTATCATAACGTAGTGGATTACATGTCAGAGATCAGATGACACCCGTCGGTGACCAGATGACACCCGTCGGTGACCACTGTGGGATGATCAATCGTCACAGGCTGATGCCTCTCTCACCAGCTAGGTAACAGAATACTATGTGCACACAGGCTAACTATTCTCCGTTAGCATGGAGTTACTGACAAGTATCATATCAAGGCATAACAGATATTCACATAATCCTCAAAGAAATGTATATCATATCAAATATAATTTACTTTATCAGATTGCGAGTGCAAATTCAAGAATAAATGAGTACTCGGAAAATAAAGCAACATATATAAATATTTAAGAAATTTACTAGTTGTACTCATTTTATAATCAACATACATATTTATTTATATTATATGCATATTAAAGATTATTCCACTCACCCGGAAAATACTGAACTAAAGGAATGTCAGACGAAAGACCCAAAAATCCGATTAAGGATCGTTAGGAGAACCTACAATAAATATATGAAATATAATCAAAAACAGATCAAACAAAAGATCCCAAAGCATAAAATAAAACAGGGCTTAATCTCCCAAGTTTAGGGACTAAAACGACAATTTTTCAAAACAGGGACCAAAATGTAATTTTGCCAAAATTAGAGGACCAAACTGGAAATACCTAACCATACTGAAATTTATCCATAATTCGTCCTTATCTTTGTCCAGAATCTTGAATTATGCCCCAAGGTCCAAAATGTGATTTTATCAAAATATTAGGGGTCAAATCGTAATTTGTCCAATTGGAGGACCAAACTGAAAATATTAATTATACTGGAATTTTGCCTTTAAATCATCCTCAGTTCTGTTCAGAACCTCAATTTATGCTCCAGGGACCAATCTGTAATATTTCCAAAGTTCGGGGACTAAATTGCAATTTTCATAAATTGAGGGACCAAACTGAATTTTCGTCATCTTCAACCTCAAACCCAGAATTTCAACAGATCACCTACTATTATCCCCTGATTTCTAACACAATTTCACCATTTAAACAAAATCATAACTCAAAATCATTATCCTTCAATTCAATCTCTCAAAATCAGATCATTTTTTTTTTTATTTTTTTTTTCTTCATATTTATATTTATCAACTATTGATCAATTACCACACTACCCTTCAATCATTTATACCCTCTCTTTAAGCCACCAAGGGCTTTATTGTATTTTCCAAACTTTTTAATACAAAACATCACAACTACAACTGGTTTGTGACAGAGAGAAAGCACAGAAATCGCTTACTCACACATATCAAAGCATGCAAAATAACATTTATTAATCACCAACAGATCCTATACATTAGTTTCATATGATGCCCGATTGGATACCCGGCCAAGAACTTCTTACCTTGTGAAAATGTATCGGCAAGAGACTCGCTTGGTGACGTGAGCAAGACAATCATGCTCGAAGCCTTATTTTGCATCCATCCACTTCAAACGACTCTATGAGTGAAGTCCTTGAAAATTTTCTTGAGCATTGTTGCAAGTGGACGTGCTCCTCGTGCTAAAGCGGACGTAGTTGAAGACAATAGTGTTGTGGTTAACAGGACGGATACATAGAGGTTGGATGGTACAATGCATGGTAACGCGGTTCCATAAGTACAATACATAGCAAGCAGACATATTCGAAGCTCAAATTGCAAGGGAAATTCACTTGTGAGGACATAGATCATGTAAAGAGACATGGAAAACCCTACTGAGTTGAAAAACACAAACAGCATGAAGCCAACCGGTTCTGTGGTAGCCAAAATGGACTGACCTGCAAAGTGAGCATTGCTGCTGCTGGTACTATTAGTATGGTCAGGAATGTTTGTATCTTGCCAAAGTCCTCCTGGAGGGTTGACTCCAACTTGGAATGTTGCAGTTGCAACCAAAACAGCTATAACTAGTAGTGTGCTGCGCGCTTCGCTAGGTGAATCCCTCCCCTTTTTAAACTTGAAGTATTCTACCAAATTATTTCGGTTTGACAGGCATCTCTCTGGTGTTGGGGGGTTGTCAGTAGAGGTTTCATTGTTGGGAATGGTAGAGTGGATGATATCTCTTGCTCTTGTTGCTCCAGCGCTTCGAAGGATCTCAACAATTTCTCTATCCCCTGCTTCGCTTGGGAAAATTAGAACCATGTCGAGGGCGGTGAGGCCACTATTGTTAATGGCATTCACTTCCAACGAGCCTGAACTTACAGTTCCGCTTCCAAGTAGCATTTCTAGCACCTGCAAGGATAACTTATCTCATTTTTGCATATTTTTAGATTTAAATGTTTAAGAGTAGTCAAATTACTGCAGTTGCTAAGTTGGATGACTATTTGCAGGGGCCATGCACAAGTAAGTTGAGTCAATTGGCATGTTGGCCATCCCCAACATTTGCTAGACTCAGGTTCGAATCTCGTTAGCTGAGAACCCCCGATATGATGCATAACCACTACTAACGTGGAAACAAAAGCAGCTCTTTGTTTAGATGAAGTCCTGTGACCCCCGATACCTGAGAACCAAAGACCTAAAATTGACGGGGCAAGATATAAATGGACCACTTCAGTTTTCAGAATAAACATCGATACGTGGTCCTCGGTGATCAGACTATTAGGAATGTGAAGACAGCTTGCTTTCCTGGTCTTGGTACTCCTCTGCATCCCATGTGTTCGCCTGGTCTGTTCAGAAAGTTTAAGCCTCAGCATTGGTTAGCAGCGTCGAAAAGACCAGGCCCCCGCTGCATATTTGGGACTGGATTCTACAGGGTACCGTTTTTTGTTTAAAATGGACTGAGCTTTGCATGTATTTATAGGTTGACCTCCTTTTGTTTTTGTTGTAATATAGATGGTTCACATTTTTATGTTATGGTAATATAGATGGCTCACATTTTTATGTTATGGTGGGTCGACCTCACAACCAAAACATAGGCATTCCCTTACTGAGGGGGCTGTTGCTAATCTTTCTGCCTATAGGATGAACTCAAAGGGTTCCACTTGAAAAAAGTGTGAATACGAGCCATCTAAAATCTTGTTTAATGATTATTCTAATTATTTCACAAGGGCCTAGGTTTGAAGAAATATCTGGGAATGGACACCTATGGTTCAACTATCCAGTTTTGACCTTTCTTAGTCTAAGAAAGAAGCTCTATTTTAATATAAATGTTTTGGATAATACCCCAATGGCCCTGTCAAAGTCAGAACCTGATTGCTCTTCTTCACCGGAAAAGCATCACATAGACAGAAGGTCTTTGGATATCCATCCTTGATGGGTGATCGTGAAAATAAAGGTAATCAAGGCATGCTGTACTTCTGCATCACCTAGGACCTAGTAGGTTTATCTAGAAATCAAGTGTACAAGTGCAACTAGCTGGAATAGAAAACCTTATCAACCATATGAGCTAGTAAGTACCAGGAAGAAAGAAGGAAACAGACAGGAGAAGAATTTATTACCTCGCGTTGTTTTTTCCAGCTTGCAAGGTGCAAAACTGTATTCCCTTGCTCATCCTTCATGTTCAACAAGTACTCCTTGTTCATGTCTTTGATCCAGTCCCCCAATATCTTTATTGCTTCAAATCTGTTATTCTTGACCGCAAGGTGCAAAGCATTCTCCTTTCGTACAGTCTCGTCTACAATACAATCAGGACAATCTGAAAGCATTGCACTGATCACCTCCGCCCTCCCTTTGATAGCTGCATAGTGTAGAGGAGTCATTTTCTGTCTTCCTCCCTCTAACCGGCAGAGTTTGATGTCGACTTTCATTAGCTCCTTCACAATCTCAACATGGCCATTGGCTGCTGCTATATGCGTAGGGCTAAAGCCTTCTTGATTTACCTCGTTGGAAAAAACTGGTTTCAACTTTATAATCTCCTTCACAAAGTCGACATGCCCCATATCAGCAGCAATATTCAAGGGATTCTCAGCAGACAGCAGTGTGATGTTGAGGATTAATGGATTTTCTGTCAGCAACCGCTGCAAATAATCGATGTTTCCTCTTTGAGCAGCGTCAAACAGCCTTGTATCCATTATATTATGTAGTGACCTTAACTAGGATGGAAGCAGATTGTCTTTGCAAAAGGGTCTTTTCAGCAAGCAGACTGTAAATAAGGTTTGAAGAAGAATTCTCGTCGGCAGAAGATATCCTTGTCTTTTTTTTTTCTTTTTTTTTGTGAGGCCTCAGATGATGACTGCATGAATCATAAGGTAGTCACTATGGTTTGTCTATAGTGAAAAATAAATGAAACTCATATCATATACCTTGAGTGTTTGAACTGGAAAACTTGGAATTAAATATGGTATTAAAAATTGGACCTGCTCCTATCAATAACCTGTAACACATACTCTCTGAATAAAAATAAATAAACACTTGTATGACATGCTTCTACTGAATATTTCGAGTAAAAATTGTTGATGATTATCAATGTTTTTATATGAGATCCTTGATTACCACCATTATGTTCCTTGTATGTGTATTTAGTGCTGGTACCATTTCCTTCTGTAGGAAAGATTTTGATCGTCATCAACCAACCAGCATTTCCTTCTGAGGGAGTTTTTTTCTTTTTTTAGAAGAAGAATAATATGAAAGATCATGGTATAGCAAGCCAACCAATCCTGCTACAAGGTCATTCATCAGAATTCATTATGCTCGACTTCTCTCTGATGCAGTAGGGATGCTTACTAAGGTTTGATTGACAGATTGAAACGAAGAATTGCAAGAACAGATAATATCTTGCTGTCGTAGCTCCAGCACCCCGAAGAATGTCTGTAATTTCTGTGTCACCCTCGCTTGGGAATTACATCACTAGCACATCGAGGGCAGTGAGGCCAGCTTCATTTTTGGCATTCACTTCCAGAAAGCCTGAGTTATTATTGCCATTGCCATGGAGCAGTTCTATAACCTGCAAGGAATCTTCATCGACTTTTCAGTTTTTCCCCAAATTTTGCTGGAATGGCTATGATGAACTTTCAAGTTTCAAGTATAAGCTGTGTGGTGTTTCTCACCTCTTCCTACCATAAACGGATAGCTTGGGATCGTGAAAAAAATATGTATTAGTTTATTCCAGTCTTTGTTTTCACGCTGATGTGAATTTTACATGTGCATTGACATATACTCAAAGGTTTTTTGGTTGGAAATAGTCTTTCTAAATGTTTTAGATTATGAGTTATAGTTCTATTTTTGCCGACGATTAGTGGATTTTCTCTCGGCAACTGGTGCTAGGGCTCTGCATTTCCGGTTTGAGTTGCCTCGAGCAACCTTAGATCCATGGTGGTGTAGAGTGCCGCTGCCTGCTATGAGATGTTTTGGCAAGTAAGAGCTATGTAGGTGGTTGCTGCATAGAGAAAAGAGGAGGAATTACCGTGGAAGTACAATAAATCTCAAGCCTTTTTTAATGGCTAAATTCAAAAGAGATTCTGCAACAAGGAACAGAGACGAGTAGAGTTGACCAAGATCTGAGTAACCACCAAATTGACATAAAGCAAATTGAATTACTGATAGTCATTTCAATGTTGAGATTACAGAAAATGTTCAAGCACAGAAAAGAGTAAACGCGAGGAGGGAGTGTTTTATTTACAATAGGAAATTCGTTACCAGAATTATTACAAGTTGCTCCCTAACTTCATTCTCTATTCCTCGACAAGTTCTCTGAAGGGAACGGCCTTGCAAGGACAACAATGCCTGTATCTAGATGAAACCACAATCTACTCTCGATACATGCAAGTGGGTTATGACTCGAAAACATCGAATATCATTAATCCCCTTGCAATTTATTCTAATATATTGGGCAGAAAGCGTCTGCTTTATAACAAATGCTTGAATTGAATCATAAAAGAATAATGGGCCACCGGAGAAGATTAGAGCCCTTCAATGGATTCAAGATTGTATTCCTGAGAAGTTGAAGCTTCAGCCTCTCTACTTTCCTGTAATTTTGGCTTCTTGATGGCATCAAGAGTCTGTAAATACGTGTAAGAAGCACTCCGATTCAATGGACCGCCCGGATTGCTTATTCTACTAGCAAGGAAGCGTCGGATCAGGCCTCTCAAGAATGGAGCCATGGTGTCTGGTTCATGTTCCAAGTAGTACATAACTCCTCCCATGCATGCACAAAATAGGGCCACCTGCAAAATCGCCAAACCAGAGTCTCACTCAGCCATATAAGTTCAAATATTGATTCAGGAAAGCATGCAAAACATTTGTGGCATTCATTGTTCAAGGGCGTCATTAAGTTTTAGTGTCTCTGTGAGTGTTCGTACACATTTGAAGCAACCCTTGGGCAAATCAATTTGTTAACCCCGCGCAAATAAATTGTGTGCAAAACAAAACATGCATAGCCCAAACCCAAACCATTAATTGACTCCTGTTTGTCTCCCGGCTGTGAAATAAGTTCTTTAATTACAGTTACAAATTGCAACCGGACCACTCAGTTGAATTTTTTTATTTTATTTTTTTGACAAGGAGAAGAGATCCTATTTTACAAATAGCAAAATACAAAAAGAGAGGTGCAACTCAAAAGAGATGCCAATCAGCTGATTTAGTGGAGCATATTCATGCCATTGCCTTTTCTTGCCTTTTCCAAATAATAGATAGCATCATAAACAGAAAATCAACGGGGAGCATCAAGTAGAAGGCATCATCCAGAATAAACTAGGTAAAATAGATATCTGTATCTGGAATTGAGTTTGTTGAGCCAATGCAAGATGGCCATATTGTACAAAAGTAATACCTCAGCGTTCTTAATATTTGGAAGCACGTGGCGGTTCACTAAAATATACCACAGTGAATCTCCAGCCCTTGGAAGAACATACAAGGCAAGTTCAGCACGTCTAGATTTTTTCTCCAGTAGTACAGAAAGGGCAGATATTCCACCTGCGATCCAGTATACAAGTTTGTGGTCTCTTGTCGATATTTTTCGATGAAGGCATATCACCCCCTTGCATCATCCACAAACTACTAAGAACAATAGAACATATTCACCATTTTAACATAAGAAAACTCAAATGAGTTAACAGCTACCTGAAAAATTCCAACAAATGCAGATAAGAATGTCGTTGAGCGAACAGCATCTCTAAGAGCTAGCCAACATGTCCGAGCAGGAGCATCCATGAACTAGAAGGAAAGGATAATATTGGACAAAAGAAACATTAGTTCCAGAAATGAAAACATCGACCATCATCCTTCACAGAACAGAAATACAATCCCCGCCACAAAAAAAAAAAAAAAAAAGATGTGGCCAAGACATGTATTGTTATGTGAAAAGTATGTGAGACTATCTTAAGAGGTGGAACTATTCACAACTCCATATACCGTAAATTGTAAATTAGATATTTTCTAACAGCTGTTTATATAACTTTTCATTTTTTTTAGCATGCAGTTCTGCCTCCTGTTTCCCTCCCAAGACTCCGCTTAGGCAGACCACAACTAGTTAATTGCTTCAATGGTTCTTTTCTAGTTTTGAATGCACTAGCAACCTAAATGCCTGAAGATGGCATAATAGCATTAATAACAAACACAAAAAGAATAATAAAGAAGAAAACCAAAATCATACAGAATCAGCTTGAGTCAAAGATTACCTTCTGCAGGTGCAGAACAACATAAGGTACAAAAGTCAGTGAGAAGTAAAGTGGAAATGTTTTCCTGAACGTTGCTGATGCTGCATTAGCATTCTGAGCTAAGCATGAATTTGTGCCCGGATGAACAACAGAACAAGGAATAATTGAAGGGAATTCTTCCAACTTCACAGAGTCCATTTTCCCTCTGCGAGATAAAAAAGCTGACAATGAGGCAACATCCACTGGGCCACCTCTACAAGTTTCTTTTACAGCCTTGTATACAGGCGCTGCAACTGGTCCAGTCTTCTGAATGAAGTCTTGATATGCTTTTGGCAAGCTCTCAGGACGCATTATAAAGGCATACATAACCTGAAAAACCATAATTAAAGACATGAAGAAATTCAGAAATTAATAAAACAATAATGGAAATGACATGATAATGTTATGTATCATATATAAGCAGATAAATGGAGAGGTGATGGAATTAGTAAATAACTTTCTCAAAACATAGAGAACAAAGAAATTAAAATTTTGCAGGCAGGGATGCGCATTTCACAACCATTACTATTACCGGTATATAAATCATTACAAGAAATTAATAAGTGGTGGCTGATCCTCAGCTTGCATGTTTTTCATGGATTTAAATCAGGCTCAATATTGAAAAAATGTTTTTCTCATAAAAGATTCATATAGACTAACTCGAGCCATTTTTCTCTCTTATAATCATTCTTGAACCTAGATCATAAACTATAAACCGATCAACCAACTTAATCAGAGAAGGTCCTTATCTATTTTCAAGGCCAGCAACTTCACTACACTCTTTCCTCTACAAACTACGACTTAGGATTGTACATTGACTTTGCTAATAAACCTTCTAGTTCCTCGCCTTGCCTTTGCTAAATCTTCAACCAGCACTACAATACTCCTCACTGGTGTAGCAATGTCTTTGTAGAAGCCAAAAAATCAAACCAGCTCTCCTACAAGCACCAAGTAACTGTTGTAATTCAATTAAATACATGTATAACCCTCTGCTTTCCCATCTTACTACTCAATCATCTCATTCATCTTCCATTATCATTCCAATCAGGCTAACTTTATTTTACTTGATTAACCAGTGTTCCACCCCCACACAAACATGGCTGACCATTTAGCGGTGTTACTATGCTTCAGTATCAACTAGATAGTTCAGATGCAACTCCACTTCCTCCACCAATTCTTATTCCACTCACATCATTAATTCTTTGTCCCATATAAAAATAAGTGGTCCATGTCTGGTCTCTAGGCTGCAAACCTTACCAGCTTAACCAATTCTCATTTCCCGCCTTCATAAGCAGGTTTAAATAATGACTTCACAGAAATGTTCTTACAAATACATGGTCCCATGCATCAAGGTGAACTTTGATTTACCTGGGCACAAGCAAGTGCAAAGAGCAAAGCATCTCCATGTCTCCAATGACTTCCCCAAAGATGAAACTTGTTTTTAGATTTTGCAGAATTATAAGCAGACTGATGAGAGGATCTAGTGTTAGACTGGCAAAATAAAGATCAAAAGCTTACCAATAAAATATCAAACTGTACTCATATACCTGAGCTACCCTAGCCAAGAGGTAAAGAGCAAGAGTACGTCTCCGGTTTGAATCATCTAATGCTAAAACAGACAACCCTGCAACCGAACCTGCTAAAAATCTGCTCCATCACCCCCTTAAACAATGTCATAACCAAAGAATAGGTCCAATCAAAGCAGTTATAAATCATCATAACATAAACTAAAAAAATACAGTAAATTTTCAAACATTCATTCACAACTTACGCATTAATTGGCGTTTCTTTCCTTCTAAACTTCCTCAAAAAGCATCTCAGTGCATGATATGATCCAGTAAATCCACCAAAAAGTAACCCAACACGACAAGCCTCCTCTCTCACTATTAAATCCTTCTCCGAGACAAGTTGCTGCAATACAAAATCCAGATTCTCACACATTGCCAATAAAGCATTCTCTATATCCATTTCTACACCAAATTGAGCAAATTCCCAAGAAAATAATCAAAATTTCAACAAAAATAATGCAACAAAAATCCACTGGATGATTTCAATCAATAACACAATAGACCAGACCAATCGTTTAAATTACGAAACTGCCATTACCAGTAAGAAATTAATCCAAAATTCGAACATTTTTTATGCAAATTCTCTCCTAAATTCAACCGACAACACAGTAAATCAAACAAAAAAACCCTAATTTTACATCCCCTACAAAATTATGAAACTGCCATGAAACACTTAAGCCGTATACCTTGAGGTCGAGAATAGAAGAGTAAGAATGTCCTTTAGCAAGCTTGAAAGCACGAAGCAAAATGCCGATACCGACGCGAACACCATAAGAGAGAAGGAAGCTTTGACAGAGATTACCAATTGCATGAGCGGCACAGGATTCATCAGGTCCGTGATCGCAAGGGGGGTAAGGACCATGCACCGCGTTTCTACGGTGGAGATCCTCTATTGCCTCGCGGAGGCGTTCC
Organism: Populus alba; assembly: GCF_005239225.2. Lineage (NCBI taxonomy): Eukaryota > Viridiplantae > Streptophyta > Magnoliopsida > Malpighiales > Salicaceae > Populus > Populus alba. The sequence goes on along the minus strand of NC_133298.1, from coordinate 1,598,251 downwards.
TCTGCCTCGCGAAGGCGTCGCTCGGCGTCGGAATTGTCGTGATGGAGGAGTGGTTGCGGAGAGGATGTCGATTTGGAGAGGGACGGCATTTTTGGCGTTTTGACAGTATGGGAGGAGAGTGTCCCCCACTCAAAATGTTTCTTTTATCTCGCGGTGATAACGCATTAACCGTAAGGTAATGTGCCCTAACTTTGGTTATAAAGTATTTCAACAGGACAACTTACAATAATTTAATTAATTTCCCTCTCTAGAAAAGTAACTTTTTGTATTTAATTTACATATTAATAATATTTTTAGATTTCTAAAATTGATGACTTTTTAGATTTTGTGATGTGGAGGAAAGCGAAAATGGCATGGATTTTTTTGTGTTTTAAGGATTTGGTTCGGCTGGACCACTTGGTATTAATGACGTTGTCTTTTCACAAACAGTAGGGGTATTAAGGTATCAAGCTGATGCCCTCACCAGACCCAACATTAAGGGCTCTTTAAAAAACAATTTACGGATATATTTTTTCAACATCAACCGAACAAAATTATTTACACTATTAATTTTCTATTAGTACAAAATATAATAATTATTAAAAAAACACTGAAAGGGAAAACACGGTGGATAAAGATTCATTACACAGTAAATTACTATTTTATAATGATATTTTTCCGCTCCACGGCAACAATAAGTGAAGTGAAAATTAAATTATTTTAAAAAAACTAAATTATCCAAAAAATATTTTTAAAAAAAAACTAAAAAAGACCAAGGTAAATCAGGTTAATCTTTAAAACTAGTGGCCCGAGTAATGAGACCGGGATAACCTCATAGAAAGCAAAAAAAAAATTAATCATCAAAAATTAAAAAAAAAAAATAGTAATCAAAGTAACAAAAATCAAATATGATATAAAAAACTAATGAAAAAAAATATAGATGAATTAAATTAAAGAATAAATTAAATCAAGAAATGATAAAAAAAAAATTAAAAGAATGAAAAGCAAATATAGATAAAAAAAATTAAATGAGATTGAATTATTAAGGACAAAACTATAAAACAAATTAAGAGAAAATGATAGGAAAACAACAATAGAAAAATTTAGGACTGTATTTGTACTAAAATAAAATAAAATCAAATGCTAAAAGATGAAATTAAAAAAAAAATATAAAAGGAATCCAAAACAAATAAAGATTGATCAAAATATTAAGGACCACAATTGAAAGAAAAAATAAATGGGAGGACAACTTTGATCTTTGGGCAACCCTGCATGGATTTCAAAGAGGAGAGACAAAAAAAAGGCACTGAAAAAAAATTCCACCACTATTGAACAATCATGAGTTTCACTACACGCATCATCCTATTAGTTTTATCACCACTAGATGCTTCAAACAATAAATTGAGCATTTTTTGCCATGACATTTACAACATGCGCCGTTCGAATGACATAGACGGTATCCACTCACTACAACTTTCTCTTTTTTATTAATATTTTTATTTGTTAAAAGATTGATTTACCTCCCTAATTCAAATATATTATAACAAAATAACTACAATGATAAAGATCAAAATACCCCTAGACTTCTTTAAGTTTTTTTTTTTATTGTAAGAGCGATGAAGTAATTTTATTGTTTTTTAAAAATAAAATGATGTAAAAGCTTCTATCACCCTCTTACTTTTTTATTTGGTTTAAAGGACATTTATGTCATTTAATTATGTAAAAAAAATTTAGTGGACAATTACAATCCTAATCAATTTTATAATGAAAAATGCATCATATAAAAAACATCATTTTATTCCAGAAAAGAAATCAATTTTTTTTTTTGTCTAGAAGAACAAGGACGTCATTATACTGTAGTAATCTACAATGTAATGAGTCTAGCTCTACAGTAAAACACTAATGAAGTTTAGATTTTTTTTAATTTTAATTTTACTAACTATAATAATAATAATAATAATAATAATAATAATTTAATAATTTTCATAACCCAATTTTGGAATTTCCCAAAATTTCTTATTTTTCATGTAAAAAAATATTGTTCTTAAAAAAAAAATAGATAATACTTTAAATCAATCAAGCATGCATAACCGTTCAGAATGCCTAGGTAGATGGACAAATTAGGGTCTTATTGAAGAAATATTAGAAAACGGATTGAAAAGTTGGTAAAGACTGCACAAATTGAAGGTTTGAGAACCAACATGGACAAGATTGTAAAGTTTAGCAGTGTAATTTTGACAAATAAAAGCTTAATTAAGAAGAAAGTTAAATATGGTAGCAAAATTGCAAAAACTGAAGAAATCGAGGGCTCAATTGAACTTTAAAAGGGTTCAATTGATTTAATCATGAGTGAAATTAAAAAAATTAAAAGTTTGAAAAGTTAATTTAGAATTAAATTAAAAAAATTCAAATTCAAGAATCATGTTGTAAGGCACGTGGAAATCTAAAAGTTTAATTGTAAAATTCCAAGGGTTAAAATTACAAATATTATTAAAGATAAAGGATAATTGAAAGGTTTTGAAAGTTGAAAGGAAATTAAAAAGATGACTTTGATTTAACCTGCCTAAACACACCAGGGTCTAGAATCATGTTGTTTGTCGTTTATTTTTTTAATTAATATGAATATTTAGATTAACTTGTGTATTTTAATTAATTTTATACATTTTAAAATTAATAACTATATAAATTTTCAGTAACAGAAACTCAAACTCATAACCATTCAAACAAACAAACCCTTTCTTCCTTTTGAATTAGAGAAGCTGCCGGAAAACCACCTACACAGGTTTGGTTCAACCCGATTTTCCCATCAAAACACACCAAATCCCCCCCAAATCATCGGACCCTTCCCTTCAGCAACCATCAACCCTCAAAACAGACCACCTTTGAGTTTCAAAAATCCAAGACGCAACCCGACCACTCATCGGACCCTTCCTTCAGTCACCGACCCAAAATCAGACCTACATCTCAGAATCTCAGCCAAGTTACATCCTTTTGTTTTTAAATATTTACAGTCCTTCAAAGAAACTCGCCCCAAAAGTAGCTAGCTCAGCCCAGTCACAGCAGTTCCAAGAGAGGAAACCAACACTGTTTTAGCGAGAAGAAAGTGGCAACGACAGTAGTTATGACCTGAAGGATACGAAAGCAGTACTAAAGAGCATCAACGACCTCCCTTTATATAAAGAATAGCTTGGATTAGAAGAGGGAAGGCGCAGAGAAATAATAGCAGCACAGCGACTGGTAAGTTTTTCCCTTTATTGCTTCGAACTCTTAGGCTTTCCCCTTGTGTATTTGGATTGCTATGGTACGAGAACATGATTAGAGTTTGTATATGATTAGGTCAGATGGTATTGTTTTTGGTTTCACTCAAGTCCAGTTTCTCTGCTGTCAGGGAACCATTATCGTTTTGGAATGCATAGCCTTAGATACTTACTGATAGTAGATAGGAATTTGGCATCTTTTTGCATATCATGGAGAATGGTTCTGATATCAAGTTTCTTGTTTAGCCATGAACAAATATTTGACCATCTTCTATGCTCAATATTGCTTGATCTGTTTTCCTTGGGAGTGCATATGTGTTAGTCAAAATGATGAACAGTTCTGGGAAAGCTTGTTTCATTCTTTTTCTTTCTTTTGGGTTGTATTCTTTGAGCTTTGGGTCCCAAGATTATATCTTCCTTGTTTCTGTGGGCTGCACTGATTTATATAAGCCATGTGTTCTTGATGGGTTGGGACCGGTTCTTTTCACATTTTCTTTGGGCTATTAAAAAAAGGCCACAAGATTTATTTTAACATGGCCGGGTCCTTTAAAAATTCATTAAAAAATGTTTTTGCATCATTTCTGTTTTATGCTAGCCTTTTCAAAAAAAAAAAAAAAAACCTCAAAGTAAAAAAAAAAAAAAAATTTTGTATATTTGAACATTTGTAAGAATATTTTGTTTAAGCACTTTCATGAAAAAATAAAAAATATAAAAAATATTTTACATTCATATTTACTTAAATAACTAACTTATTAAATCAATTATAATTTGTCAAAATTAAAAAAAAAACTCCGATAACTATATCCAAAATTTCAAAATAATAAAACCCTCCATCTTATAAATATTTTTGTCCATGTTTGAGGTTAGTGAACTCATAGCGAATTACCGTCTTAAATAATAAAAACAAATAACACAATTCTTGTATTTTTTTTAAAAAAATATATTTATTTATTTATTCATTAATATCAGAGTCATGAATATTTATATTTATTAATGTGAAAATTTAAAATGTTCTTATTACTCACTAATACCAGAATTAAAAATATTAGTATTGAAATTAAAATTAACTTTAACCCAAAATATTCACTAGCATCAAAGCCCAAAATATTAGATAATTTTTCATGTTATTTACCAGTATCATAGATGAAGTATTTTTAATTGAATATTCAATAATGTTAAAATCATGAATATTATAGACATATCATCAACAACACAATAAATTCTTAATAATTTAAATTAAAATCAACAATATATATTTTTTATGGTTTAACTAGTCACATACTCTACTGACTATTTAAATTTTCGTTATGGTGATTTGTTAAACTAGATATTTTCCTTTAAAAATTAAGTTTTTTGTTTAAAAAAAGTCACCATGGTGTAACAATAATAAAAAAAATTTAATAATAAGAATCCGAGTTTTGCCGCAAGTACCGTAGGCGCTAGATTCACTGTTATAAAGTCCAAATGCTATTAATACTTAAAAAAAGTCACCATGGTGTTAGGTGCATGCCATTGTAGAGTCATTAATTGCAGACATATATCAAATAACATAACCATGTTTGGGCCTCAACTGTCACGACTGTGACTAGCGAGTGGCTGGCTAGCCACTGCTGTTAGTGCAGTTCTAGAAAGAGGAGAAGATGCAGAGATGGGGCTGGCTAGCTACTGCCTGCTGCTGTTAGTGCAGTTAATTAAGAAGGGAGAGGTTTTCAAAAGAAAAAAAGGAGGACCCTCGTCGAGTCAAGCGCTACTGTGACCTAGCGCATGCAAGAAACAAGGAAGAAGTGATTTCCCAGTAGGAATTTTAATCAACTCATCAGGATTCCTGAAAAACTAACCGGTTCCTTTGCTGGAACTCAGAAATATATAAAAGCTGCAGCTGTTTGACATTGAAAGAGGTACAAAAAAAGCAGTCTTCCCTTATGTTTATTGTGTAGCGATGGATACATATGAACTGTCTAGCTACATTTTGTTTACTTTATTCTCAGAAGCACCAGTATTTGGTGCGTTTTGATCTTTCCATGATGCCTGCCATTGCTTGTCATAGAAGGTTGCTTCATCAACCAGCTTTCTCAGGTTTTTGAAATCTCCTGTTCGCCTAAAAAGTATTATGCCAGTGACAGTCACAAAAAGTACGGTTTTGCAAATGAAGTTTCCTGTCTGGCCAACCATATCAAGCCCTGTCAATCCCTCCACAATATACGCTGCGAAGAATCCTACCATTGCCGCTCTACCTGCAGAACTGATGAAACTGTGAGACATGTATAGTTTAAAGACTAAATTATAAGAAAGTGGATTGGAAGAGACATTTTTGACCATTGAGAAGCTCTGCCTCTGGAAGATATGACCTTTTGAGCCATGCCCACCAAGGTATAGTGGAGCTCCGAAAGACCACAGGTTCTTCATTTGTACATGTACTTGGATACAATTCAATAATTTTTCTCCTCTTTGCTTCTGCAAGACCAACAGATATTGGAAAATAATTACAGTACAAAATCATTAGTGGGATATGGTATTTGGGTTACAGTACACTCTTGCCTTCATAGTTAGTAATTTGTATAAGAAGAGGCATTAGTTAAACTAGAATGGCTGTATCAGAATCAAATATGCATAAAGAAACTCACTAAGGCAAAGGTTTGATGATTTTCACATTTCAGATGGAGTAGAGTGTATTCACCTGCTTCAATTAGACCATCCCAGTCCATCTTGCCATCCCTGACAAACATGTTTAAATCCCAGGTCCCTTTCTTCCAACGCTCATCGATAAATTTTGGAACAGAATGTTTAGTTTCCAAACCATCCTCCAATTTATAGTTGGCCTTATTTGATCCACCAGTGGCTAAAGCAGGCTTCTCCTGTTGTTCAGACATGCCAACACCTCTTTGGCCTTCAACATTTAGAGTAACAGCACGGGTCGCCTGCTTTGATCCCAAAGACCTTGCAGTCCTTGCTTGAGGCCGTTGTTTTTTGGTGACACGATGAGAACAGCAGGTTCTATGCAATGAAGCAGAAATGGAAATGGATGCCATAGATGTTAAAAGAGAGATTTTTCTTTTCCTTTGTTGTTTCTCTTGGTAGTAATGTGCGGATAGATAGCAGGGAAGTAACCCATGCTCTCTAATAAAGAAGATTATCTTGCCTCGCCCTTTTTGTCAGTAAAGTCACGGGCAGATTTTTTTTTTTTTTTTGAGAATGGCATTCGAATGTTTCTTGCTGAAAGAAATGGCCAAATCAATCAAAAGGGAATATAATATTTTAAGACATTGCCACCAAGAAAAGGAAGATCACCATTTATTAATTTTAACATCTCCATTAGGCAGGATAACTTTGGATACCAAGCGAATTGAAGCAGGTTTTACAAGTCATCTTGTTGTTTCATGAAATTTGAGCAAACGCATACCAAATATTTAGAGAAATGCATATTAACAGAATATTAACATGTACCATTGAATGGTTTTACAAATAAGGATGGCCACTCATGCAAAATCAAGCCAGTATGATAGCCAGCAAATTTATTTTCTTGAATATCTTAAACTGTTGCACAAAGCCGGTCGAAGATTACAACATATGTTTCAGTCTTAAAATCAAGAGTTGTAATACTGGTAACAACTAATTTTTGTAAATGCTGATGGGAGGGAGGAGCTTCAAGTTGGGAACAAAAAAAGAAAATAATTCCCTCAATGAATACACTTAAAATCCAAATATAAAACTATGAAGACTTTATGAGAGCAAAACAACTTCAGCTGCAAGAAGATACGAGGCAAAAGGAGCTGGAGGCTTGAGGAGAGGACTTATGCTTCCCATCCTCTTAACAGGGTGGCCCTGGCAACTCGGTTTACACCAAGGGTAAAGGCACCCATCCGAAGATTACAATCATGTGTCTGGCACATGACCTTGATGTTATGAAAGGCTCGAGTCATGTAGTTCTGAAGCGTCTTGTTCACTTGCTCTTCATCCCACATAAAACCTTGAATATTCTGCAAAATTAGACAAATTGGAGCATGTTAAACAGATGCTCCATAAAATTAACGATTCTGTTTTAGCATCTTTTGCAATGTCTTAGTAATTTGCGTTTTCAGTTTTCAGTTCAAGAAGGATCCCAGATGATGTCTCCTCAATCCCCTCACAAGTAAACTTACTCGTAACAAGCACAATCCAAAATGCATGCCTAAATGAACTAGAAAGGGCAAAAAACTAGCTTATTCTTCACTAACTAGATGAATAAGATCTTCACAAACTAGATGAATAAGATGAAACCATTGCAGTATTTCATTGCATTGAACAAGCACAAACGTCAGATGCTTGGGAATCAGATTCGTGGTTTCCAAGCCACTAGTGTAAAGTTTCGGGAGGATCTTGGCTTCACTTCCCTGCTGTCTAATTTTGTTTGCTAGTCTGCGGAAGTTTAGATGCTTGGCAGCCAGGTTAGAGGAATTCAGGTCATATGCAGACTCATACAACATAAAGTGTTTTTCATAAATTTTGCGATATCATGTATTCAGTCTCAGCAGAGCAATGCCTTTTCCTTTCGTTTTAATCCATTACCTGAACCCATTCAAAGTAGCTGACAGTGACACCTCCAGAATTTGCATATATGTCAGGAAGCACCACGACTCCTTTCTTTGCTAAAATCTGCAATATTTACATCTCATAAATCAGAATAATAATTTCAATCATAATTTTTCCTTTGATTTTCATGGAAGACAACAGGAGTACAAGTTCAATGCTACCTCATCTGCTTCTGGATCAGTAGGATGGTTTGCTGCTTCTATTATGAACTTGGCCTTCACATCTGCAGCATTTTCCCTTTAAAGGCCAACCATGTTCAGGAAAAGTTAGTTGTTGTTTATCAATATGGTTAAAAGAACAAAATATTAAAAATTTTCTGATACACGGATGGAAAAGGCTCAATAATTTCTAACCAGCAGTTTTCCAACTTAACATCTAACTTACATCACTTCTGATAAAATTATCTCAATGGACATGCATGAGACCAACTCAAGATTTCATGTGTTTTCTAAAGGAAATAAAAATCACAAGGGCAATGATGAAGTTTAAACATAATAAAGAAGCCTTTAGTGACCAAGGATGAGAAAGAAAAAAAAAGCATGCAATACTGTACTAGAAACTGAAAAGCAAGGAACAATTTTCAGGAAGATGCTAAACCTGTTTAGAACTCCACCCAAAGCACATGGGATAAGGACATCACATTCATGTACAAGCAGTTCGTTAGCATCCATGGAGTCTCCACCCTGGAAATTTTTCAAACTACAGGTGGATTCTTTGTGCCTGATCAGTTCTGGAATATCAATTCCATTTGGATTCTTAACTGCACCACTGATGTCACTCACAGCGATAACTTTCCCACCTCTCTCTTGTATGATCTTAGCTGCCCAGGACCCCACATTTCCAAAACCCTAGATGATTCATTGATAAGTTTTTTTTCAACATAACGGTATCAAAAACTGCAGGTATGTAGCCAGCAATTAAAATTGAGATTTATATATTATTTCAAGTTTACCTGAACTGCAAATGTCAAACCTTTGATGGACTTCCCATGTTCAGCAAGTAAAGCTTCAGTAGCAAAAACAACTCCACGACCAGTTGCAGCCTCCCTGCCCAGTGATCCACCAAGATCCTAGCATCACAGGCATGGATTTAATAGAAATAAGGAGAGAGAAGCCATTCTTTTTGGCTATTAAATATTATTGAAAAAGAAAACAAACGTAGACGTGCCAGTCTTTAGCACTTACTATGGGCTTCCCTGTCACAACAGCAGGCGAGTGACCATGGAATTTCGAGTATTCATCCAATATCCATGCCATGGTCTGTTCACATATGTTATACCCATCATTACGATTTGTTGTTAGCAATAAAATTGGATAAATTGAATGCATCAAAAGACTTATGAAAAATCAACTAGTGGAATGTACCTGAGCATTTGTGCCCATGTCTGGTGCTGGAACATCCGTATGGACACCAATAAGATCATGGATCTTCTGAGTGAAGACACGAGTCAGACGTTCTAACTCACTTTTACTCAAATCCCCTGGGTTGCATCCAATCCCTCCTTTTGCTCCACCATATGGAATGTCTGCTACAGCACTCTTCCATGTCATTAGTTGAGCAAGGGCATTTACTTCATCGGGGTCAACCTTTCAAGAACAAAATAAGAAAAAGCATCAGCATCAATTTCTAAGTCAATATCCTTCAAGCAAAATCAATCCAATAATTGTTTAAGATACAACAGAGCAAAGATAACTCAGGTGACATTTGCTCTGGAAAATTTGGCGCAGAAATAAAATAAGAGGAAAGTGTGAATGAATTTTTTAATTTTTTTTCCATGCTAACCTGACCCTAGGAGAAATCTGATTTAGAACATTTATGAGTAGGCAGAAATCCTTTGTCAAGAGGGATGCCAAACACTTCACAAGATATAAAAGCTGTTCTGTCCAGATAATCCTAAGTCCTAACCATATTCTGTTCATGTGGCTCAAACACAGACGTGGCTCAAGCAAAGACAGAACATCCCAAAACAATTCTAGATTATATAACATTTGCAAGCACAAACAACAGCATCAACCCTATTTCTAAAACAACTTATCCATGGAACTGCATTGGTAAAAATATCTGTTTCAAATTCCTTTCAACATAAGGCCCGTAAAGGACCAAGGTAAATCTGTATATACTAAATTGATAAGCTTCTTTATTTCCAAACTTCCAGAGGAAATCAGGGTTCAGATCCCAGCTAAGATTGGTATGAATAATCAATGGTGGCCTTTTTTCTCTTTTCAAGCCATAATAACCTATGTTTCGTCCATACCTTGACAAAGCCCCCTTTGAAAAATCCAAACTTGCCCTTAACTAGACAAATCAGACAGGGCAACTATGGCCTAATAAGACATCAAATCTTCAAGAAACACAAATTAGTACAGAAAGTTAAAAAACGCAATGATCTCACACACCTCGGGATGATATCTAATTCCTCCCTTCATGGGCCCACGAGCATTATCATGTTGCACTCTAAACCCAATATAAGACGCCAAAGTTCCATCGTCCTTGGGAATTGTGCACTCCACCTGATGATAAAAAACCAGAACAAGATATCAAAAAGACAGAACCTTTATCTCCTTCTACCCAAAAAAGTTGTTCTTTTTTTTATTATTATTATTATACCTTGATCTCTCTGAAAGGGATCAAAAGACTCTTCTCAACCTTAGAATCCAAACCAAGAATGCGTGCAGCATGTCTGAAATTACGGTTTGTAGCTGCAAGAGCATTCATGGCTGCTGTCTAAATAATAACAATAATAATAAACCTCAAAAGAAACAAAAAGAACCCAGGTAAGGAAAACTCAAGAAAAAGACTTGTCCTGGAAAAGAAACTCAAGGGAGGTGGTGATTAGTGACTAAACAACAACTAACAAGAATTATGTGATGATTAGTTAGAGAGACTTGTGAATGGCAGGTGGTGTACTTATAAGGGAGTTAAAGGGGAGGCGGAGACTCGGGAGGGAAGTATTGGGCCCCAATGAAAAGTTGAGATAGGATTTGGTAGCTGGATAACCATGGAATTTTTCCTTTTTCATAGGAGAGAGGAGGACGAGGAAGGAGAGTAGTGGCCTGTTTAGAAGTATAGTAGATGACGTTTTTAAAAATATTTTTTCTTCAAAATTTACTGAAAACTACTGTGCAAACTAACCCTAAATTAGCACTAAATGTTGATTAGACTGTCTAGGGCAATGATAATGAAATTACTATGATGTCCTTTCTTCTTGATGGTTGGAGCCAGCCTGTTTCGTTTTGTCATGGTTGAATCTGGAGTTGGAAAAAATGGTTTTTTTTTTTTTTTCAATTTAAAGTATTGTTATTGATGATTATGAAAAAAAAAGATATTATTGTTATTGGTGATTTTTTTTCCCCTATTGTGAGGAAAAAAAGTTTCTTTGTTTTTGCTTTTGAGCATGAGAATGGCATTGGTTGTGATTTAACTCGGGTTTTTAAATGTGTTGCACTGGATCATTAACACCTCTGTTTTAGATGAAACATAGGCCAACCTACATCTCATGTCAGTTGCGTTAAGGGTAAACCCATTGAGTCAATATTTACATGTCAGTTGCGTTAACGTGTTAAGGTTCAGATTTTAAAATAGTTTATCTAGTGATTTATTTATTTTTATGATTCAATTTATTTTTTCAAATTATTTTTCATCTAAAAAAAAAACACCCTAATCCGTGTAAATATAATCCAATTGCAATATTTTATCCAAGCCCCACATGTTATCTTCACTAAATAATGTTTAGTAGTACATGATAATCTTAAAAAGAATCCAAGAAGGCAATCAAGACAGAAAAAAACAGCGACCAGGCTAGCAAGACAGTCCAAGTTTTGCCCTGAAACGTCAAAAAAAAAAAATATTCAGGAAACAGATTTCCATTTCCACGTGGAGAATCTTTTTTTTTTTTTTTACGGCTTCCACGTTTTGTGCAGAAATATGGAGTGTTGACTAAGCTTACTGCCACGCATGGACGTTCATCCATGACCCTTCAATTAAAACACCGCCGCCCCTTGTTCCAATGTTTCTCACGATGCATTGCAACGTGTCTGATTTTTCTTGGTCATTATTATATAAATTTAGTTTATGCAGAGAAAATTATTTAGTTATCTAGTCGTATTGTAATAATTAAATACCATAGTAATGAAATTGAGTTATCAACTGCACTAATTAATTGTAATAATAATATTTTTTTATTTTTTAAAATTTATTTTTAATATTAATACATCAATAAAAATTATAAAAAAATTAATTTAAAATAAAATTATAAAATATTTTAAAATATAAAAACAAACATATCTTCGGGAAAGAGGCGTCTTTTTTTCTCCGCGTAAGTGATGACGTGGTTAGATGATGTTCAAAAAAGGAAGGAGCTTTATTTTAACACTTTTTACAGGGTGTATGGGGTGGACATGAGTTGGCAGGTCTGCTACTTGCCACGTCACACAAGACAGTCTTATCTTTAAACTAAGATATGGATTCTTAAGCTCGCGGTAAAACCTGATTTTTAAATTATTTTTTATTGTGTGTTTTTTAATATTTTTATTTTGACATGTTTTAATTAAAAAATTATTTTTATTTACAAAACACAAATTTAATTAAATCTCGAGAGTTCCCTCATGCTGGGTTCCCTCTCGTAATTGACTCTTTTGTTAGAATTGAGTAAAAAATTAGTAGCGGCATCACTATTTTTTTTTTTTCTTTTGGCCGTTTTATATCTAACAATCTTAGATCTAATATTCAAATTACTTGATTTTGTGTTTTTTGATTTGATTTATAATTTATGAAGTTTTTTCTTCTCATTTATAGATATTTTTGTTGTTTGTTTGGTGCTTATATAAGTTTGTAATGCTATAAACAATATTTTTCAAGATTTTTCTGATTTAGCATCCAAATCTATTAAACACTAATAAGTCACATGAAACATATTTTTTTAAGGTAAGTGATTATTAAAAATAAAACTAAATATAAACTTGAGTTAATTAAATTTGTGATTTGGGGTATGCACCTCCATGGATTTGATAAAAAAAAAAATTGAAATTACTTTTTATTGGTTAATTTGACTAGGGGTGATCATTTTCGGTTCGGTTCAGTTTTATCTAAAAAAGTAACCAAATAAAAATTTGAAAAACTGAAAAATTTGAACCGGAACCGAAACCGGTTCAAATGAAACAATCTTCTCTATAGCTTCTCCAGCTTCCCTCTCGTTCTTCCCTACAAACCCCACAATTTCGAAAGCCCAATTACTCAACAAACAACAAATCCGTCATCATAAGCTTCATGAAAACTATCATGGGACTGCAGACTACAAAGTTCTGGTAAGACAGCAAGAATTACAAACACATGATGTACAAGAGCAAAAAATTACAAACTCATGATGTACAAAGTTTTAATCTTTCTTCTAAGCCTTACAAGAATTACAACAGAAGTTGCGTCAACCTTAAAAAACTGAGAGGAAACAAACACTGAAGCCTTGAAGAGGAAGATGAAATTTGAAGCATACACTAAACCAGTCCCTGGGTTGTTAGATTTGAAGATGAAGATTGAAGCCTTGTTGAAGTTTTGTTAGATGATTAGAAGTCTAGATATGGCCATGAAGTTTTGTAAAGTGATGGACGAAAGTGTGGGAGATTGAGATTTGAGATTTGAGAGTTGTGGCTTGTGGGGCTGGGGTGGGGCGGCTGCTGGATGCAGAAGGAGGGGGGAGTGTTAGGGTTAAAAATTTAGAAAAGGTATTTATAGTATTTTTTTTAATTGAACCGGTTCGGTTCGGTTCGGTTTTTTCGGTTTCGGGTTTATCAAACCGAAACCGAACCGAACCGGTCGGTTTTTTAAAAATTCTAATCGGTTTAATCGGTTTTTTTTTCGGTTATTTTTTTTCCAGTTTTCTCGGTTTAATCGGGTTTTTGGTTTTTTTGCTCACCCCTAAATTTAACAGCAAAAATATACATTTGAAAATTAAATAATAACCAAATATCATCATGTTTATTCTATGAATGTGATAAACCATGAAAATCAAACTAAAACAAATCACAAAAACCCTTTAAAAAATTACCAAAAATTAATGGATGAATTTAGAAAAAAAAATCCATAAAAACTAACCTATTAAATGATAAAGGTTTTTTTCTTAAAAAAAATCCAAACATGCGAGTCTTTATGATAGCTTTTCGTGCCGAAAATCATGCCAATAATGTTTTTTCATTTTTTAAAAATCATTTTTAATATCAGCACATCAAAACGATCCAGAAAGTACAAACCAAACTCAATTTTAACAAAAAAATAAATAAATTAAATTTTTCCAAAAAACTGTTTGGACCGCAGTGCCAAATAGCTTCTATGGCTCAACAGGTAAGCACACTTGGGCATCATTTTTTCTTTATTTAATTGAATGGCATGTCATTCATTTAATTTTTTATATATAAATAAATGACATGTGATCTATAATCTAGAAATGAACCACCACGAAAGTGGTCATAAAACTAAAGGAGATGATTTTTTTACTTTAAAAACAATTTTTTAAAAAATCATTTTTTACTTTAAAAACACTTCAAAACACCTAAAATAACTAAAAAAAACCTATTTACGACTTCAAATAACCTGAAAAATAGGTTAAAAATCAAGAATCAATTTCTATTTTAAAAAAAAAAAACTCTTGAGCCAAGATCCACTCTCTCGGGCAAGGTGAATGCAAAAAAATTCTCAATGAAAACTCTTTTCATTGAATTAAATGTTGCTAACACCAATGCCAACTTTTTTTGTTGTTGTAATTAATATCAACAATTATTTTTCTCTTTTTTTTGTTGAAAACCATTGACGAGATCTCTATCTCATCTCTCAAATTTAAGAGCTGAAACATAAAAAAAAAAAAAAAAAAACACAAAGTTTTGAACAAAAATAATGAAGTTTCTAATACATATATAACCATTACATAATAAATTAAGAGTAATTATGCAGGAACCTAGTTGCAAAAAAAAAAAAAATCATTATGAGAACTAAACTGTAGTTTAAAAAAAGACACAAGAACCAATTTATAAATAAAAAATTGATATATCATATCGAGTATTTCTTAAATATCTATGCACGCAAACCATGGGGGCAACAAGCACCCATAAATGAAGGCATTCCAAGAGTTTGCCAAGTTTCTACGCCATTAGCCATTAGGTGCCTGTCTAGTCACCTTAGAGCCGCTTTGCCCCATGAAAGCTAACAAGACTGGCCCCTGTCATTGTGCATATTGCATTTTTTTTATAAAAAAAGTCTAAATTTGGAAAAATAATATCTAATAAAGTCTTCTTCTTTACAATGATTCATTGAATCTGAAACCATACGTTTCCAGAGCCAGCCATCTTCCTCTCGGAACTGTCGCCATCTCCAGTGCTATCAAATTCAAAATAGAAATCTCTTCACTCGAGCGAACAAAAGGATAGAAAAGGAATAACGCGTGGGAAAGTTAGAAGCTATATTTCTTTCAATGATTTTGCTTCCTTCTTCTTGACTGTGGGTTTCTGGAAAATGACAGATTGCTACGGCATTACTCTTTGAAGGTTTCTCTTCTTGTTTGTATTCTGTAGATGATGCTCAAGGAATTACTTCCCTACAAGGAGGGAAGCCCCATGACTGGTTGGTACATTGATTGTTTTCTAATTTTTAGTAGATGCTGATTTTTTGTTTTATCGTAATATTTTCTCATAAGATAATTTACATTCTTATTATAAATGTGGTTTAGATTTTCCATATATTTACAAATCAATAAATATCATCTATGAAGAAGTTTTCAAATACTATTATTAAGGTTTTATTTGTTTTTATTTTAAACGTTTTAAAAATATTTTTAAAAAATTTATTTATTTTTATTTGTTTTAAATTAATATTTTTAAATTATTTTAATACGTTGATATAAAAATAATTTTAAAAAAAAAAAATATTATTTTAATATTTTTTAAATAAAAAACACTTTAAAATACAACTGTAACCACTCTCAAATAAGTTAAAGCTGATTGCCTCAATAGCAATACCTTGTTTGGATTGAGTTTTGATTAAAAAAATATAATAATAATAATTTAAAAATTACTTAAAAAAATATAAATTCAAAACAATATTTAAATTTAAAGTATTAAAATAATATTATTTTAATTAATTTAAACCAATTTATATTAACTCGAGAAATCCATAACTAGAACATGGATCGGGTTTCATTACCGTCGTCCCAACTGTTTTGACTTGAGAAACGTGTAAAGACGCAAGTCGATATTCAAATAACTAAAGTCTCTAACATGCTTACAAACAGAATTCATTGTCTGACACTAAACTCTTAAGATTTTGCTTCCTGGCAAGTTAAATCATATAATACAGATTCTATCCAAAGAATACATCAGTACAATGCTCACTACCGGGAGGAAAAAAAAAACAAAAAAGACGCTATTTTGCTTTTCATTCCGACCCATCTAAGAATTCAGGAGCTGATTAGTCCACATAGGCTTCGTCAACTTCATACAATGTGCTACTATTTCAGCAAATTCTCGGACAATGATGTTGATTATTCTATCATCTTTTTGTTTACCAGTACGGTAGCACCAATAATTCATGAAATACTTAGCCAATAACCAAAAAGAAGCAAAATGAATAGAAAACCCCATCGAATCTTTGACACTTTTCAGCATTATAGACCCAGTAGATGATTTTGTATAGCTACCTTGGCAGATATATTGGTCCCACTACTTTAAACATAGATAGCAGTTCAAATTAAACTTCTTTCCTGCAACAACCAAATGAAACATGCATCAGAATGCTGGAAACCATGATATTTGTGAAAGAAATGAGAGGATGCGTCTAATTAATATGTTTTCCACTGCTAACTCAGAAAAAAAGTTAAGTTACATACTTCCTCTTTCTTCGCTCGCTTCCACTGCTCCTGATATCACTTTTTCCAAAAGCAGAACCAGGAGGCATGCCATATGGCATGGGAGAAGGGACTGCACCAGAAGCAGCCAGCATACCAAGAGTTGCCGCAGGCACAGGTGGCACAGGTTGAACAGGAAGTGGAGGTGGAGGAGCTGGAGCAGCGGGTGCAGCGGCGGGTTCAGGGAGGGGTCTGGGTAAAATATGCTTCAACCGATTGTTTCTGTAGTTCTTCCAGAAAAAGAATTGCTGCCTATGTGCTAACTCCTAGAAGATCCAAGTATCAACAACAAGTGAGCTGAGAATTATCCTTGAACAAAAAACTCAATTTTATGCAGATGTTATGCTAATATATACAGATTTCTTCCGACTACAAAGATTCTAAGAATTTATTGTTAAAACCAATCACTTTTAACCGGTATTCCATAAAAGGCCTCTTGGAGTACATAGAATATCTGTGCTAGTTCATCACTAACTCAACAAAAAATACAGACTATTTGAAGGTCAACCAAATGTCAGTCACATCGCAGGATGCTACCAACATGCATGCAAATATAAAGCATCAAGAAAGATATTTGTGTCATGAAAAGCCATCTTGCATTTATATTATGAGTATATATAACTAGGAGAAATGCAAATCTCAGAGAGGCCCTAATCATTAGAAAAGATTTAAATAAAAACAAGATACATGTGAATTGACAAGATCATGCATTCAGTTGATCTCAAATATCTATTTACCACATGGAACCAATGTCAAGATTGAAAAAAATCAGAATGGCAAGAAAGAGGGTGATCAGAAAGCCAAAATCAAACCTTGTTGCCGGGATGTGCCATTGCATTGCGGAAGTTTGCATTTTGGAGAAGTTCAAGAAAATATAGGCAATGAGGATACCTGAAACCATTCTAGTTGGTGAGTACGTTGATCAAAAGGCAAGCCAAGCATGCTAGAAAGCGAAAGCAAAATATTTCATTGCAGTTCATCAAAAGACTTGTCATTCACTTTATCTCAAATTTGAAGTTCGTTGAACTGAACAGAGCCTGGAGCAATATCAGTTATACTTTTAAGAGATTAGCTTACATTATAAATTTCATGTACTCTGGTCGTTGCCAGTACAGTAGGTACTTCAAATAGCCAATAAATGCTTCATCTTCAAAATAGCGATTCTGAGCCAAATCTACATATTTTGGAAAACCCAACATCAGGGGAAAATTTACAATAAGCAAAAACACTAGTAAACACCAGAGTCTCCTTGCATTAAAAGACAAAGATGTAGGCAAGAAGGGGCACCCACGCACACACAAAACTAACACTCTCCTTCTCCACTAATCACTATTTTAAATAAAACGAAACATGAACAAGACAGGATCAATGCATGATCCACCAATAAATTCAATCGAGGTCGAGTTTATTCCTAACCAGCATTAAAGCGAGCAAATAACACGAGGCTAAACTTGGGCACAATTGAATCCGAATCCATCTAATAGGTTCTAAACGCAACACGAGCATAAAATTTCTAAAGAGAGACCTCACGAATTCCCCCACTTTGGATACAAAATATGCAAACTTTCAAGAACCCAACAAAAAATAGAACACCAACAGCAACTGGAAAAACAAAAAAGAATAAATAAATAAATAATGAACTTACAATGGATGTAAGTGGGGTTAGCAAGACATTGAACAAACTCCAATTCCAACAAAAACCGTTGTCTCCCATCATCTGGGTCTTTATATATCTTCTTCGGCCTGGAAATTATTTCAAACCCACAAAAGATTAGAAGAAACTAAATAAACCCGAGTTAAAAAAAAGAAAACAACAATAAAACTTTGAGTGAGATATGGAGTACTTACGAGGATGGAGTTTCGGGGTTATTTTCGGCTTCTTTAAAAGAAGCCATTGAAGTTTTTGCTAAAAAGAAAAGTATTTGGACAAGTAAGCATGCAAGACAAAGTTTAAAGTTTTAGAAATTGAAGGAGGTACGAGGAAAGCTACAAAATTACCTGAATTCGAGATCACTTGACAGTTTAGGCCTTGGATTTCAAGGGAATTGAGAGGGAGAGGGAGAGGGAGAGGGCGTCAAAGGAGCTAACAGGCAAGTGGGGTTTCATGAGCGCTAGAGGAGCTGGGCTAGAGCATGTGCATCAACCCAAGGACGTTGGGTTGAGTTTCTGGGAAGGTTAAGAGTTTGGTCCAAATCCAAATTCCATGATTCTAAGCTCGCCCGATCCAATTAAGCTGGAGAGAATACAAAGTGTATATAGGCTTTGCCGCCGGGTTCATCCGCATAAATTATGCTAATCCATCGTAAAATAATTGTGATATCCACGATTTTGAAAGTGCAGAGTGGTATTATTTTATTTTATTTTCTGAAAATATTGTTTTGAATTAGCTTGAATATTAATCAAGATTCAATTTTTTTCTTTAAACAATTGTGAGAATATATCTTCAACATCAACCCAATATCTCCTTAACTACCATTATTTAAATGAACATGTTTCCTTAGTTCTTATCAGGTCTATGAAGTCAAGAAAGTGTAGACTGCTAATAAGCCGGAATTATCCAATAATATTTTGCAGTCTTTATAGACACATGAAAAATACAATTAATTTTACAATTCTTTAAAGCAGACAATTAATAAAAACTAAATTATGATAGGTTCTTCCTTTGAAAAATACATTGCAATCCCTCTTATGTTTCACTATGAATTCACTCAGTGATTTTTTTTTTCATTTTAGTCATAATTTTTCTTAATAATTTTATCTTTTTATGGTAAAATTAAAAGCTAGTTGCTTCCAATTGATGAAAGGTAAGATTAAAGGTAATACTGAAGAAACTAGGAGATTTTTTCAAAATTAGTGTTAATCTTCATTCTTTTTCTTTCTAATTGATAGATTTTTAAGTCCTTATAGTTTTCCAACATTTAAATGTGATCAAGAAGTTTATTTTTTTTAAAATTGTTTTTTAGTTCTTGGTTTGAAAAATAAAAGAGATGAAGAGTTATTAGATTCCAGTGGTAGAAAAAAAATCCCGGTTAACACTAATTTCAACCATCTAAATGATCAATTTTGATATCAATGAGTTTTATTAAACTAGAAAAGTTTCATCAATGTGTTTTTTTCATTTTAGATTTGCACGAGAAAGTAAATTTGATATTAGAAAATTTTTAGGTTACATGTTGATTATTTGGTTTTTAGCCTAATTTTTGAGTTATTTGAAACTGACTCAATTAGATCTTTAGGGTGATTTAGGATAAGATTCAATGGATTTGTTTGTGTATAAAACACCCATGACTTGACTTGATTTTCTGACGACTCTCTTGATTTCTAAATATGGTTTCTAAATATGGGTTGCAAATAACGCGTCATTTACCAAGTTTACTTACAAAAACAAATAATAAATTGAAGGCAAGCCTAGGGTAGAAGGTCACATGACGAGGCTCTTTTTTTTTTGTCGAGGATCAAGTGCGCTGGGCTTAGGCCGGTAAGATAACGCTCTTGGTTGTAAGGATCCTAGAAGAAAAAGGAACAGTCTGACTCAGCGGAACAGGCAATCATTCCCAATGGTTTACGGAGCAGTCTTGTTTGAATGGATCAGCAACTCTTGCACCATAATCCCCACCGCAACTTTAAATTAATGAATTTGAATCTCATAGATCAATACTAATGCAGCATATTCAATTGGTTGAAGCTCGGCAAGATCACAGACTACATTCTGGATCAGAAGAAGCATCTTGTCAGCGGATTAGAAAACAATAATCTTCACAAGCTTATAAATCACCAGACTACATGGCAATTTCCCAATTCCCATGCAACAGTCTGATTCCCACACCATTAAGTTATACAGTTAATGTAATAAATTTCTATATGAAAAGGGCAGGGAGTAAGAGAACAAAAATTGGATGCCCAAAACATCAGGCACAATGCATGCCTCACATGGTAAATTGCCCTGATCATTAATGTGAAAACTGGGGAAAACGTGGCATCTATAAATTGAAAAACAAACGACTTGAGTTATAAAGTGTAAAAGCATAAATGTCAGTTATGAATCCTCCAGTGTTTCAACTCAACCTCACCGGGAAACTCAAACCGTAGATGGAGTCACAAGTACATGAAAATCATTTCCATAACATTTTGCGCGGTTAGCACCCTTTGTCCATCAAAGGCAAGTAAACGTAGGATTCAGTGAACATGAATCCAGAACTCTTGCAAGCTATTGATTGAGAAAATTCTGGCCAGCCTTTGCCATGCAAATGATGATACACTAGTCTTTCTGTTCCTCAAGTAACCACAATACTGATATGGTCGTCACCAACTGTCTTCACACTACTTGACCACTACTAACAGAATACATGTTCCCTAGTATGGCCTGTACCGCATAGGTCTCCTGAACCTTGGAACTCTTCTGCACACAAGATTATTAAGGTTAGTACTTCCAACAAAACAAATGATCACATTTCCCCTATTGATGCAGCTGGTCATAATTAATAAATGAATTGCTGGAAATATGGAAAACTAATATAATGCTACAGAAGGTAATCTATAGCACAAAATGCACCAAATGAAACCACAAACATGGTGGAAAGCAAACAATATTATAACAAAAGATCCTCTGTTGAAAAGCAAGCCATGGTTTGAATGGCACAGGTTTTCCTGACTTGGTCTCCTTCTTATGCAACAACAACAACCAGGCCTCAATCCCTAATTAGTTGGGGTTGGCTATATTCCACGTGATCCTTAACTTGATCTTCTATGAAGAAATTAAATTTTCTTTTGAGGCAGAGGAGGCCACTTTCAAAGGTTGCCAGACAGATGGCATCCACCACTTTTAATATTGGACATTACAACCATGTCTAGGTGGGAAACTGTAGAGTTTCTACCTAATCCAACCATTAGTGTAAAGGACTCCTGCTAACTAGTGAACAGCTGTAGTGGCCAACCTAGCAGCTAGACTTCTCATCTCTCAATGCTTGTAAAGAGGTCACATTTAAGCAGCCAACCATCTCAAATGTATGAAGAGAAAAAATTGCTACGATAAATTTTTTTTTGTAAAAGAGAACTATGGTATATATCACAAAGTGAACTAATAAATATTTCTAATCTTCAATCGAAGGACACATGATTTAGCATCTGCTTAAGGTGAGCAAGGATATGTTATACTAAACAACCTAATTGTATTAATTAACTACTTCATAGGTCCAATAACACAATTTGTAACTTCATAACAATTAACAGTAATATCTGCTGCCTGAAAAAATCCAAAACTAATACCTCTGCAAGGAAGATGACAGAATGAAAAAGTGGACTGAGCAGCACATAACTTGTTAGAGAAGGTATGAAGAAAAGGACACTGTTTAAAACCTTCTACCCTTTTATTGGATTAAATACATCTTAATTCTCATAATGCTGTACTGCTAGAAAATAATCAAATATTTAATTCTGAGAAGAAAAGGTAAAATGAAAGGTTTCAAGAAAAAAAAAGTATATCAACTAGTTCAAATATCAAAGAATTATCAGGTGGAAGAACAGTCAAGACATGAAATATGATTATAAAGACAAAAAATATTTTAGATGCTTACCCATAACCATATGCAGGATAGAAAGCAGCAGGCATGAATGCCCTCTGGGATCTGAACCCATAAGGGCTTGGGCGCCTTCCTCGATATTGCTTCATTCCAGGAACATTAGTTCGCTTGGCGGAGACCTAAGCGAGAATCGTATCAGCAATTACAATCATATTGGAAACTTGGGAGCTAGTAATTACTGATTATAACAAGGAGTGAAACACACTCCATATGAATCAGTTAAGTAGCAATCCTTTATAGTGGAGGTCATAAAATTCAAACTTTCTTTAGGGAGAACTTTATCAGTATAGGTGTAAAGAAGGGTAAAAAAATAATAAAGTAAAACATAAACCTTTAACTGGCGGCCATGAAGTTCAGATTCATTTAATAAGACAGCATTCTGAACAGCATCAACCTCTATAAACTCAACATAAGCAAACCCCTTTGGTTGACCAAACTTGTCAGTCAAAATTGTCACTCTGTTCACAGTTCCACAGGATTGAAAATGCTGCTGCACTTCTTCAGGGGTACAAGAATAATCCACCTGATGTTAAGAACACAAGTAAACAGCAACGATGTTCTCTGTCAGACAAGGTTCTTTAAATTTTTACTACTTGAAACATGGAATACGCAAAAGAATGCAACTTTCCACTACAAAACAATACAAACCTATTTAATGAGAAACAGACAAAAGAAATCAAACGCAATTAATAAGAATTTGAATTCACGAACCAGGATCCATGACACTAGACCAATATCTAGAAGGTGTGAAGGAGAATCAAAGGTGCATGAATGAGAGAAAAGATAAAACAAAACATGAAGTACAATTCACTGATCAACTAAACTTGTATGTTGAATGGCATCAAGTACCCAAGTTTTGAATCTACATTGTATTCTCCCATCAAAACTTCTTAATACATCAAATCCTCACTTGAATGCTTTATATGAAATACAGTTAAACCCCATCTATTTATCATCACAAGAAAGTAAGGAAAAAGACTGAGTTTGACACTGCAAAATATATAAACACCAACAGAGAGAGAAACAGAGACAGGGAAAAAATTGGACATGTCATACATGTACACAGTCATGTAAAACATATAAATATGGCAAAATAAAGAGAAAAGGATAGTAAACCCTCACATTACCAACATAAATGGATCGTGAATCCACCTCCTCCTTTTCAGCTTGAGTCGCAGAAGCACCTGGAGAATCTTCACACATATCCAACAGAACAAGAGAGCACATGAGTTTTTAACAATAAAACTAAAATTTGGCACCAAGCAACATAATACAAAGTATACAAAACTTTACTCTTTATTTCATTACAAATCACAGTACACACAATCATCCACACATAAAAACATCCCCAAGCGACCTCAACTAGTCTCCAAATCAAACTAACAAAAGAATCCCCAACACCCGACTAAAGGTGGAAAAATCACAACCACGATGCAAAAAACACTTCAACAAATTAATACAAAGAACAAAAATCGACCAAAACTACAAAATTAATTTTCATTCAGCAACCAATAAAAAAAATACCATAAATTTTCAGCAACCCGATTACCTCAACTACATCTCAATCAAATAATTCAAACAAAAAACATAGAGATATACCTTGAACAGCTCCCATTTCTTTCTCAACCTTAGCCTGCATTTCGCGTAGTGCACCAGCTTCTTCTTCGATCTCTTTCAACCTTCTCTTCATATCCTCTAAATCCTATCCAAGCCAGAAAAAAACTTTCAAAATAGAGTAAAATGTCAGAGAGATATTATTATCAATATCGAACTCACCTTAGAGTTAGGGTCTTGGTACTCGTCTTCTTCAGCTCTAGACGACATGTCAGCATCGGCATCCATCTCTCCTTCATCGGGGATTTCTCCACCGTACACCTCGTGCTCGTGCTCATCCTCTTCGTGATCGTGAAGCTGATCCATTGATATTTTTTTTATTATTAGGGTTTTATGGAAAGAATTTATTAGGGTTTTATTAGGGTTTCAATTTGGGGGAAAAGAATTAGGGATTTGAGAGGCTGGGGTCTGCGTGTGAGAGATGGATGTAGTGACGTGCTTGATATTTTTCTCTGGTTAAGGGAGACAGGTTAATTTGTAATTCTGTGAATTTAAAATGGGTGTTTTTGGACTTTAAGAAGATCCAATAATGAGGTCCAGCTACAATTGGGACAATTAAATTGCAAGCGCCCAACGGAGATAATTTTTGAAAATAAATTTCTCATAAAAAAGAGGGGAAATGAAATTTGTTTATTTGAACATATTTTAATGGATAAGTTTCAATTAAGTGTTTCAATTATAATTTATATGATTGATTTCTAAGCTTGATATATTATTAATGAGACAAGTGGTTTATAATTGATAAATTAATATTTTTTTATATTAAAGTTACATTTGTTTTACATTAAATATATTTTCTTTTTTTTAGTTTCTTATATTTCTCTCACTTCGAGTTTTTAAAATTAATTTTCGTTAACTACATGTAGAGGTAAATACTGATCTCAACTTTTAAATTTAAAAAATTAAAAAAAATGAGTACACATTCAAATTTCTTGAATGTTAAAAAAAAACATATTTTAAATATAAAAAAATAACTTGTATTTTTATCTTTAAATATTTCACAATAAAGTATTTTACAAAACTATTTTCCCATTAAATTATATTATTGTCTTTTTAAAAACACCAATTAAAATAATTTTTATTAACATTGCTAAACTTCGGGGTATTTGGGAGCGCAATACAATCAATTTTTTTTAATTGTGAAATAAACAATCACAAACTTTTTATGCCAGCAACGAGAATTTGATGAAATTTTGTTTAAATCTTGCCACAACGTAAATGATCTGTTGGTGTTTTTCATGCGAACAAAATAAGATGCTTTTTTTTTTGCTGCAATTTCCCTCATAGATGCCGCTCGAGTCGTACAACATGCATGAACAAAAATGAAATTAAGTAATTGATTCTAAATTATTGAGTTCCAATTCAATGGTAATGTAATTATTTAAAGAAAAAATTACATCTTATACTTTAGTTGTTTTATATTTATTCTCCATGTTTTTAAAGATTACAATTGATATAATAAATTTTGTTGTGTGGGTAAGAGTTTATATTTTAAATCATTTTTATAGAATGGTTTACTTTATACTCACCAATAATATACAGTGTAGTTTTCAAAAACATAAAAAATAAATATTAAAACGATTTACTTAAAAGATTATCATGTAATTTTTTCTTTACTTTAAATCTAAAAGGATACTTTGCGACATAGGTGTGTTTGGAATTGCATTTTAAAAGTATTTAAAAAAAATTAAAATTTCTTTGTTTTATTTTTTTTTTTTAAATTAATATTTTTTTAATATTTTCAGATTTTTAAAAAAAATTTAAAAATATTAAAGGCATTTGAGGTAAGTTATGAATATATGCTCAACATTATTTTAAATATGTAGTGTTTGACACTGCAGTTAAAAAATATTTTTGAAAATTTTAATTTTTTATTTTAAATTAATATATTTTTAATATTTTTAGATCATTTTGATGTGCTAATATAAAAAATAATTTTTTTAAAAATAAAAAATAATTATTTTAATATATTTTAAAATAAAAAATTTTTAAAAAGCAACTATTATAACATTTCCAAGCACTCTTTTCACACGTAAAAAATAAATTATTCTTTAAGCTTACAGATGAGAATCAAGTTCTTACAAGTTTTTGCCTCTTCCAACGTCCATCTTCACTTTATTCAATTAAGGATAACTAAGATTTTCATCAATTCCACAAAAGGAAATTACAACAACTCTGTTAAAGTATCATAAAATTTCAATAACCATTTAAAATTCCTTTGTTGCATCAAAAATTTCATTAATGTCTTGAAATCTCTTTATTGTTAAAGGAGACTATATTAAAATATTAAAGGCATTTGAGGTATGAACGATAATTTTTATAATATTTTTTTTAGATTAATATTGATATTTAAATCAGTTTATGCATATCTCAACTAATTTTACGAGTCCTGAAATTAACGATCATGTAAAGCCTCCAGTGATCTTGAGATTTGTGAGATTCAAACTGGTGATTTTTATGGAGCAAACTAGCCTGACTTAGGTTATAATTTTTGTAATATTTACTTAAACACGAAGGAGGTTTTTGTTAAAATTTTTAAATTCTTGGATAATATTTGTAATTTTATGATATCTTATTTTTTAAATCACACATTAGGCAATTTATATGATTATTTCAAAGAGTAGTGTAATATTTAAGACTCAATAAATACATTATATATATATATATATATATATATATATATATATATGTTATAGCATGCATTTTTTTCCCGAGAAGGCTCTAAACCATGCTTTATTAATTAATGGAAACACATAAAATCATATAATAAATAAATAACTTTTCATGACTAGCGGGAAAACTGTACATCGATCAATAATAGAATCCGATCTTTTTTCTTTTGGTTTCTCCGCTATTCCATAATATTTCAGTTGCTACGTGCACGCTATTCTATATCTCCTGCCTCGTTGTCTGGCCTGTTATACTTAATTAGTTCTCTATATACGTATTATTATTATTTTCATAAATATTTAAATATCATCTATGCTCTAATTAGAAATAAACACTTCGCCACCTTAATTTGGAGGAGGGAGCAGCCATTTGGAACCTTCGATATAAGCAAGAGAAAGGAAGGGGTTCACTTGCTGGGGGGTTAGCTGCCTGCTGAATTTGACACGGCCACTTGGGTTAGATCCTGGCCCCTTGCACTTGTATTCTCCAAATGAAACAATCCTGCGCATTAAGCAAGCTTAATATATAAATTATTAATTCATAAAATTGGTATATAAGGCCAGAGTTCTCCTTCCACCAACGTTAATTATCTGATATTCCTCGAAAAAACATTTATTTTCGCAGGTTTATAATTAAATGTAAAATATTCCTAATAAACCATTTTAAAAATGTTTCTCCAAATCACTTTCTTGAAAACTCCGTCCTTGATTCCTACCGAGGGCATTTCCTTCCGAAATTGATTTTTTAAATTAAAAATCCAATTTGTTTCCTTAATTAACGGTAGTCGTTGATTAATTAGCACTTTGATTGGAAATTAACTTGTAGCTGGCAACTTAAATGTACTTGCCAAATAAGACATGCAAGGCCATGCAAGGCGGTTCCTAATTATGGAGTAACATTTCCCTATATAATTCCAATTACCATTTAATTACCAATGAAAGTAATATTTAGAATAAGAAAAATACTAATCTTAGGAAAAACAATGATTCCCAATTCTTTTTTCAAAAAAATTTAACCATTGAATTCACAAAAACTTGCTGGAATGCCATATCCACTCATTCAAATATTGTATGAGATTTTTCAAAAAGTGAATATATATATATATATATATATATATATATATATAAAGACTATAAATTATGAAACTCAATTGATATTGCTTTTGATGTTTTTTTAAAAAAATGATTTTTTTTCTTGCTTTAAATTAATTTTTTTTATGTTTTTAGATCGTTTTGATGTGCGGATATAAAAAAAATTTTTTAAATAAAAAATATTATTTCAATATATTTTTCAAATAAAAAATAATTATTAGTTATCACAATACCAAATAAACATTAAAAAAAAAAAACAAGATGAATCAGTTTACCTGTCTCGTTCAGGGTGCTGATTATCGGACCATCCACCAGGGTCGACCACACTGCTCATGGTGGTGAAAGCAAACACCACCCGAGGTCTTTCTGTCCATGCACGTCCTAAAAATGCCCCCTTGCCAATTCCATTTACTTTGCAATGAACAAAAGAAAATCCAGTATCGTCTTCTTTGTTTCTTGCCTGTGCAGTGATCACTGCCAATCCTTGGTCTGCTAGTACATTTATCGCCGTTCCCTACATTAGTTAATTCGCAATTAATAAATTTCAAACCAACTTTAAATGCTCAGGAATTTAAACGGATCTATTACTAATTAATTTTGAATTAGAGTTAATTTTTGGAGGTTACCAAGTACAGGGACTTTCCGCTTCCGAAAATGAAATCAACAGTGCCTTCAATGTAACAATCCTTGAAAAAATGGCGTCCCTTGTCGTCACACAACGTGTCTTGAAACCCAATGAGTCTGCAATTATAGAAAGCAGCCTTGTCTCCCCCAATTCTCAAAGCAACTGCCTGTTCTTTCAATTTCCCACTCGGCCTCGGCGAAGAATTCTTACCCAACAATTCCATATATAAAATTTAATTTATGACATCACAGAAAACATTAACCCTAAATCAAAGAAGATGAACAGAGAAATGTGGGCAACATTCTGTTGAGTAATCCTTACCTTAATAATGATATTAGAAGCTACAAAATAATCAGAATCAACTTGCAAGGTGGCGCTATAGACAGTTCCGTATACCCTAGCCGTGCCAGCAAAAGTCAAGGTTGGCATGCTACTAGCCGATCCTTTAAACGTAACGAAAGGCTTTTCTTTCCCGATTTGGATCTTTTCATTGTAGACTCCGGAACCGATATCGACGATTACACGTTGAGTATTCCCCGACGAAATACTTCTAACAGCGCCGGTCAGGGTTTTGAAATCACCACTTCCATCTTTTCTGACCACAATGGTTTTCGGTTTCGCCTCGGCAGTTTCAAGGGCAGGGTCTAGGGCGCCGTTACGTTGTGTGTAGGGCTTGACATTGGCATGGAACCAGGAGTTCAGGCTGGATGGTTCGCCTGGTATTGGACCTGTGTCCTTAGAACCAGCAGTGGTGGACACAAGGAGAAGGATGACGACAGCCGCAATGCCTGTAACCTTGCCTGTGCTCATTTTTGCGACTAGATCTTATCTTGGCTATATTTTATGGAAGATTTCAAATATTTATAGGCAACATAAGAAGAGAAAAGGCTTAAATAAACGGGGAAGTCGGGGCTCCTTACACTCCTTTTTGTTTGGTAAGAGTGGTTTAGATGTTAGGCAAGCACTTAAGCCCTTGCAATACCTATAAACAGTATTTATTACCAAACTAAGAAACTGTCCTAAGAGAGACATTTTGCTTCCTAATTTTAGTCAAAGACGTTTTGGTAGGAAAATAAGTAAAATCCTCTAGTTCAATGGATATACTGCAAATTAAAGGTGACAAGAAGCACATACTGGACATGTCTAATAACGAAACTCTAAACATGGTAGGGAAATCACTGTGCCAAAAAATATTGTTCACTTTATCATATTTCACTGTAGATTTATTATTCAATTTTTTTTTTTTACTTTGGTCCTCAAGTCTATTTTTTACGATTGCATTCTTTTTAGGTCAAATTAAAAAACAAATAATTTAAATTTGTTGACCAATAACAAGATTAAAAGAAATAGAATTACTGCGGAAAAGACACAAAATGCATGGTGTGTATAAAGTTCACATTAAAAGTTCAATTTAGCCCTTTATTTTTCAAATTATACCTTATTAGGTCCCTCATTTTTTTGCAATTCAATTTTAATAAAAAAAATTATCTTTTTATTTTCAATCACTAGTTTGAAAGAGAAAAAAATTACAAGATTTCAGACATAGAGACTTTGACATTAATTTCAATAATTGATTTTTAGTAATTTTACAAAAATATTTTTTTACCTTAAAATCACCTAAAAATATCTAACCTAGAAAGGTTTTTCTGTTTTTGGATTCATTTCGAGTTTTTAATTGGATGCTTTCTACACGAAGGAGCCCATAACAATATTGTGGGCTACACAGCCCAGGCAATAGAATGTTGGATTTCGTAGCTGATGGGAACAATTCTTTTGGGTGCCAACGGGCAGCCAAGAGATTAGAACTGGATTTATTTTTGAAGGATTAGAAAAATATATAATCGTTATCCCAAAAATTTTGGGCCTTCCCACCTGCAAATGAACATCATGATTTTATGAATTTGGTTAGCCTTGTGCAA
This sequence comes from Populus alba, assembly GCF_005239225.2. Lineage (NCBI taxonomy): Eukaryota > Viridiplantae > Streptophyta > Magnoliopsida > Malpighiales > Salicaceae > Populus > Populus alba. Next base: position 1,568,064 of record NC_133298.1, on the reverse strand, counting down.
AGTCAAAAATTCATTTAACCAGCCATTGGATCAAGAAAACTGATATCCTAAAAATCAATACATAAGCAGTATAATCAATATATACTCCTGCATTCCAATATTCTCTCCAACAATTGGATAATTCCTATGTCTATATATATATATAATAACCTTAGACGAAATAATTCATCCAAAACCATATTATTTTCCCCATGAATGTGCACAGGCCGCATGCCTCAAATCTCCAAACGTGAACGTTTCATTAGCCGCAGAGCGCTTGAATCTCTTCCAAGTATCAATAACAGCGGAAAGGTCAGCAACCTTGGCACTTACAGTTCGACAACAGTTTGCATGAACAGTCGTGACAGCTCTAATGTCCTTGCTGTCTTGGCAAAATCCACTAAAGTAGAGGGTGTTCAAGAATCTCACTCTAAGGCCTAGATTTTTCAACACCTCTCCATGCAGCATTCCATCTAGAACGTCTTGCTCTTTTTGTCCAATAGACTCTTCTTTCCTTGAATACCACAAGTCAAATAATTGAACAGTCTTCTTGTTTGACCTGACCATGTAAAAGCCAGTGTTTATGGGGTTGCGCTGTGACCACTGATCACCATTGAATCTATCTGTACTGATTTGTAGATCAATGTTTTCGTTGAAGCTCAGCCTCTGAAATGGGTTCCTTAGCCACAATACATCAGTATCCTGTAAAGGAAAGAATCGATCGTCAGTTCCCTGGAAGAAAGGTAGATATGATAACTGATACGTTTATGAACTACAATTCAATTTACATTAACATCCCGTTTTAAGAAATTCTCAATTTAATTTTCTTGTGTTAAAAAAAGAGGTTGAGACCATGGCCTATTTGCCATTTAAAACAAAGGTACTGGAAAACATACCGTAAAAATGAAGTTTTAGCCACGCACAAGTACTTCTCCAAGAAAGAAGGTTCTCCTCCACATCATCTTGATAAATTCATTGGACATGTAAACTTCCTCGCGATCAAATTCCACACCATCTGTTTCAAGTTTGTAACAATGAAGCCGAAGAAACTTACACCGTTCGTAGGACGCTTGATCCACGTTAACAAGCAAGAGATGGTTAACCAAATCTCTCGTGTTTTCACCGAACCAGAAACCATTCAAGAAAAGGTCTAGCATCGACTTATCATCACCCTCTACATAGGCTTTGTTTACCATAGCAATTATCACTGTTCTGCTCTCCGTCGATGCCTCGGCCAAAGCCAGTTCAAGCTCATCTTGTTGACTAGTCATGATCACTTTCCTCTGCAATACCAAACAAATCAATACCAAATGTTAAGAATCAAGTCTCAACATAGAGCTCAATATTCTGTAAGATTTAGGATCAGTCCCTCTTCGTACTGATAAAAAAAACAACATTTAGCAAAACATCAGAAACAGTATCGAAGCCTACATCATATATATATGACGAACAGAAAGAGTATCAAAGAATAATACTAACGAAGAAAAGAAGGCATGCTTACTGTGTAGGGAAAGGCAGACTGGAACGTGGCCGGATTATAGAGGATTAACCCACAAAGTAAAGTGAGGAAGAAAAGGGAAAAGGCAACGATGTGGGTGCAATGGTTTTTGAGACCATTCATGTTCTTGAAAAATCTTCAGTTTTTAGATCAAGAATATCTCGTCTCTGGATGCTTGGTTCACTCGGTGGATGGTACAAGAAGTTGAACAGATGAAGAGTTTATTTTATGGTTGATGAAATTTATTCTGATAATGACTTGTGCAATATTACGTTATAGCGATCTAGAAAGTCCTGGTTTATTGCGTTTAGGACTCTCATGATATGCTTGATTGGGAATGTTTTTTAAAAATATTTGAATTTTTTTTTATTTAGAATTAATATGTTTTTTATATTTTTAAATTATTTTGATATGCTGATTTTAAAAATAATTTTTAAAATATAAAATAATATTATTAATATATGTTTTTAAATAAAAAATATTTTAAAAAACATAGTTATATTTTCAAACTTGTGGGATGATAAAGACACTTGCTCCGTTTCAACCTTAAATCCATAAATATAAAAAAGACTGCCTTCGAAATTTAAGTAGCCGATTTTATGTGTTCCTTGTGGAGCTAATAATTGTGTGGACATCGGGTTGGATTTGAGATATTTTGAGCTCCTAGCCCGAGCACACACTCCACACCATGGTGTTGTGGACTCCTCGGTGTACGGAAAATAATAATATATTTGTAAACATCTTTTTAAAATATTTTTTATTTAAAAATATTTTTAATAGCAACACATCAAAATAATATAAAAATATAAAAAATATAAATTTAAAATAAAAAATAAAAATTTTTAAATTATTTCAAAAATATTTTGAAAACATAAAAGTAAATTAATTTTCTGCATACTTATTTGTTAAAGTTGAATACTATTAAATAATAAAAATGTTTTTGATATCTACATGAAATCCAAGAACAAAGTTTTTGTACTAAAAAAAATCTAAATATCTAACTTCACTTTAATAGAGCTAATTCATTTTGGGTTTCTTTTGAGAAAAATTAAAAATACCGTACTGAATTTTGGATATAAATTCATCTCCCTCACTAGCCCCGTCCTTTTTATCATTCATCCGCAAATAATACAGCAAAGATAAACGCAGCTGCTAACCCAATTGAATTGTTTTTTGTTTTCTCTGCAATAAAACATTGAATATTAAAGTAGAATTCCATATTAGGAAGGTGAGTCGAAGGGACAGGCTCCCCGGAAGGATGAGCTCAAAACTGCGCTAAGGGACAGCTCTTCGTCTCGAGGGACCCGGAAGAGGGAATTTGATTCGGCCGCGCGTGGGAGGCCAGAACGACAGCGCTAAGCAGATGGTCCTCCATTGCGAAGGCTTTTAAATGCGAAAAGTCCGATAGAATTAAAATTCTAATAAACGGTGCCAACCATTTGAATATTCAGGCATTCGTATTTTCCTAGAAAAAAAAAAAAACATGCCAGTTATCATTTAAACATGTGATCAATAAGAGTGTCTGTTTCCCCTCTTTCAGTTATCCTCTTCCTTCTTCTAGTCTTGGGTCAATTTGGCTCTCTAACTTTATAGTATGTTAGAACAAGGTTGTCAATTCTGTTTCGACAGGTTTTTTGTTTTTTCAATTGGAACGAAATGTTTTGATTTCGGAGTATTTCGGCATGCCGTTTCGGAGTTGTACTGTTTATCTATATATATATATAATTCAAATTCAAGATAAATTATGCATTATAAAATACAAACACAATGTCAAAGTAATATAATTTTAAAATTTAAAATATTCATAAATAGTCAAGATTAAAAAAAAATTATTTTATCTAACATCATATTTCACATCACCTAAGTCCTAAACAGTGGATTCATTGTAGTAAGCTATCTCTTAATTTGATTTATCAAAAAAATATATATACTTTTAACGTAGAAATCAAAGCCATTTATCATAAAAGACAACTTTCTAAAGTGTTTTGTCCTTTGAATTTATGGCAAGCCTAAGACTATTAACATTCCAGCAGTGTAAGTTAACAAAACTAAGTTCATGCTTTTTTCATTTTAGCTCTACAGACTGCAGAGACAATTATTTGAGAAGGGAACGGATGGCCACAAAGCGAGATTTAATGAGTCTTCTGGTTCTTTGCCAGGTTGCAGGGGGCTCCTTCTCTTTTATGTTGATTGAGCCGCTTCGATTGAAAAGTTAGGTTGCAGCCTTGTAGGAGTAGCAGTGCAGTTATTGCAGCATGTAAGATCAAGACAACAACAAAGAAGAGGAAAGATTGGAGGGGGAGTTTGTGAAACTGAAAGACAAGATGCCAATTGTAATTGTTTTGGTTGGGAACTTGAGTATGCAAGGGGAAAGAGAAATTAGGGATTTGGTATTTTTGGTTTAGTTTACTGTGCAGTTAATGAAAATGAACCGGGTTTAATTTCGAGTCTTTGACTCGATGGCTTTACCCCGAAACGGAACACATGGAATTCAGCCGGAATGTTCCGGCCGAAATTTGACCGGAATTTCCGGATCAACCCGAGATTTTAAGTGAGGTGAAACTTGTTCTGTTTTGTTTTGTTTTTTTAACTGGTATGAGACGTTTCTGGCATTTCGGGCGAAACGGAACGGTATTAACAACTTTGGTTAGAACAAAATAAAAATAAAAAATAAAAAAATTATAAATTATAGGAAGCCGTATTTGTTTAATAGTTTTGAACTCATCCTTCCGGGGAGCCTGTCCCTTCGACTCACCTTCCTAATATGGAATTCTACTTTAATATTCAATGTTTTATTGCAGAGAAAACAAAAAACAATTCAATTGGGTTAGCAGCTGCGTTGATCACATGTTTAAATGATAACTGGCATGTTAGAGAGTCAAACTGACGTTATCTCCATTTTACTGAAACGGCAGGTAGTTTAAATTGACACCCACGTCATCAGGATGACGTGGCACTTCATCCCTGCCCCGAGTAACTGGACGATCCTTGAAATAAGTCTTGTCTAAGAGTTTGTTTGGTTTTGCTGATGTGGTTGTGATTTGAAAAAAATTGTTTTATAAAAGATGTTTTTAGTTAAGGTTGATTTGAAAAAATAGATGTTTGATTAAAAACTGTGGTTGAAATTAAGATTGAACAAAAAGTAGTTTAATGTGTTTGGTTAAGAATGCTTTTAAAATTGAGGTTATAAAATAATTTTAAAAAATATATATTAATATTGATGATTTTTAATTTAAATATTGTGAATTTAACTATTGTTATTACATCATGAAATAAATCATACTTAATATAAAATATTTTTTATTATTCTTTAAAACTATTTACAATTCCATTACGTACAAAAATACATCCGACAAGAACTATAGTTTTTATAATTTTTTTAGCGTATAATAAAATTAAATAAAATATTATCAAGTATAAAATTCACTCTAAACTAATTATTTTTTTTTAAAAAAAAACTCAACACATTAAATTAAATTAAAAAAAAAACCAACTACAGTCCAAGAAAAGCAGCCTTTAGCTCTTCATTCACGCTTGCATTTCTAACACAGAAATTAATGGGATTCATGAACAATAATTAGTGGTTTTTCCGTTACCAAATACTTGCCTCCTGTGTTTTATGTTAAACGTGATTTTTAACGCGTAAACAAACAGCTTCTAAGTTGCTAACCACCAGATAACACAGCAAGACAAGACAAACCTCCTTGAACTTTGCTTCCGCAATCACCACCAAAAGTCTAGCAAACCACCATGGCCACCACCGCTACAACCACCACTTACATACCCTTCTCTCTCCCACTCTCCAAGCTCTCTTCTCCACACAACCACCATCACCACTTCAAAGTCTCCATCTTGACTCCCACCAGAATCCCCACCTTGAGGATTCAAGCTATGGGGGATAAGTTAAGTGAATTTGGTGCTAGAGACCCTTTTCCTGCTGAAATAGAGAGTGCTTTTGCTGAGAAAGTGTTAGGCAATGTTGATACTGAACATAAGATTCTCATTCCTACTGTTTCTGCACTCTCTCTTTCCCAGCAAGAGTGTACTCTTATATCTCCTCTGCAAGACCCCATGTCAAAGGTTGATGCTCAAAATCTTTTAAAGAAGGTGAATCTTGAGTTCCCATATGGATATTTTGCCCCTCTTTTCAGCTTTAAGGATGTGGTTTGCTATATGCAACATGTTGTATAAGTTCTAGACTTCTAGTTAGTTCAAATTAATTTACCCTGTGTGAGTATATGCTTGTTGAGAAATTTCAAAATCTACTTATAAATGTTAGTAGTTGTGTGGTGGTGGAATTGATATACTAGCTAAAATTGCTCACTTTGTAACATTAGTAGATATCGAAGAAGGGAAATCGAAGAGCACTCATTCGGTTTTGTTCTTATAAAGCTGGAATCATCAATTTCTTGTAAGATTTAAAGTTTGAAGCTTTAGAAATGGCAAATCCCGTGCCACAATTTGTAATTTTGACAAATTTACAGACTGTAGGTGTTTGTTTCATTCTTTGATGCTGTGACCAATTCTTTCCGATCGTGACCAATTCTTTCCGATCAATCTGTCTCTGCATTTTGGGTTGTGGGCTTTTTTATTCTCTTTATTAGGACTTGTTTCTGAAATGAAGTGCTTATTCTGCATACCAAGACAAGTCTTGTGGTTCCTTTGTTGGTCTTCCTTAGTCGTGTTCTTAATAGAATTCTCAGGGATTTTGAAGTAGGCTTTTAGTAGATAAGATGTCCTTTTTTCTAGAGCTTCTATGTAACATTTTCATTTTCCTCAACCCCAAGAAACTGATTAGCGGTGTGTTTCCAAGAGAAAAATCTTTATCAAGAAGCAACTCATTCTGGCATCAGATCGTGTTGAAATGCATTAATAAGTGAAGTTCCTTGCATTTTTGAATTGCTTATTCTTTATTTAATTCCTTTTATTATCTCATTCCTGGATTAGGAACCAGATAAAAGAAGTAAACTTTTAATCCTATATTTCTCTCTCTCCAAGCTGTTCTAGTGTTTCAGTGCATTTGCTTCTGTTTCATTTCGAATGCTGACAGACACAAGCAAAGGTAGCATATCCAGCCTTGATTTTTCCTTTGCACTGGCATATTAAGTAAAGTCTGCAAGTTCCATGTTTCACTTCCACCTGTGAAAGCATCAATATGTCCTGCTTAACGGAAAAAATTGTCTGGAGGTTCTTGGCTGGAGACTCCTCGATAAAGAAGTTGAGAGATTTTAAATGTGGTGTTGAGCTTGTCAATAGAATTTACAAAGTTACAGAATCATGTGGCAATTTTCCAGATGTGCACTTGGAACAGAATCAAGTTAGAGCCGAACTTTGGACTGAATCCCTTGGTAAGCTTTAAAATCACTCACAATATTCTCTTTCCTGAATTTCCTTGCTGCCTGAATTAAATGATCTCTTTGAAAGCACTTGAAATTTAACAATTTTCCATTGAATTGCAGGAGGCTTGAGCATGACCGATTTCATTGTCGCAGCCAAGATTGATGAGATTAAGACATCAGACCTTGTCCCTAGAAAAAGAGCATGGGCATAATTGGATATTTCCTTGATAGCTTTACTGAAGGAATTTGAGAGACCATGAAGTACAGTCTACAGAGATCTCATTTTATCACAATTCATAAGAGAACTCACAGTTTTTCCCTCAATCCTTGTGTTTATTAGCATTGATTCATCTTACTGCAATTCAAGGCATCAACTTCCTTCCTTTCCCCCTTTTGAGGGATTCTCTGATGTACAATCAATTAGGTACCTATCTGCAAATTACCTTCTGCTGGTAATCTAAACAAATATAATATAATGCTTGCTAGAAAATCTTGAGAACTTCTTGTGACATCTCCACAGGCAGAAAACCAAAAAGGGGATGTAAAAAAATAAAAATAAAAATAAAAAGTCAACCAACCTGAGAAGGTTTATCCTTGCTTGAGTCTTAATCACATCACTCCTTTTGTTTTGTATTTTGTTTTGGTGAAACCTAATCACATCATTTTAAATCCATCTATCGTACCCAAATTTGTACTATACTGATGGGGCCTTAGTACTGCCAGGAAGTACTTTGAGCTCTACACAAGTCCAATCTTACCTGGCAAAATCAAGGGCACAGATCTAACATCCAAATTGGTGCTGTGGCAAAATCAAGGGTCCATATCCAAACTTCTCTAGTATTTTTGAAGAACATTCTCGCGTTTCTAGTATCCAAGCTTAAAGTTCAAAATTGGGAGGAAAGAGAAACTGACAGAGAGGGAAAAAAAAATGGTTGCAGCAGCAGCAACAGCTACTGCAGCTAATCCACTAACATGCTCACTATTTCCAAGCCAAGGTCCCAAATTGATGCAAACCCATCTTTTATTTTCCTTCACCCACTCTCCCTTTTCTTGCTTTCTCCAACTCACGGTGTTTTCTGGCATTTCAGGTCTTAGAGGAACAACTAGTGGGCTGCAATGGACAAAGGTAGTTCAGTTTGCCTATCTAATAACCTGTATATATGTTTTATTCCTCTGCTTTAAGGTATGCATACCGACAATGTCTGCATTGTCGAGGTTGCCACTATTACACGGACAGCCAGTCAGAACATTTAGTGCTTCTGTAATTAGCCTCGCAGTTTGTGCGCTTATGATGTTCGACGAAATGCTTATTAAGTTGGCAAATTAAAGGGACTGAACTTTGCACTTATTTTCTATGTTGTAGAGGCAATGTACCAGAAAGGCAAGTGCTTTGACAGTTACAGCAAAATTTGAGCTGAAACCTCCTCCATATCCCATGGTAAGATTTGAAACAAAGCAATTTCTTTTTCAAGAAATTAAGTTACTTGACAGTGAGTGAGATAAAGGTTTTGGATTTTTATTATTTGACAGAATGCATTAGAGCCGCATATGAGCAAAGACACATTTGAGTATCACTGGGGAAAGCATCACAGGGCTTATGTGAATAACTTGAACAAGCAAATTGAAGGAACAGAGCTAGATGACATGTCGTTAGATGATGTTGTGCTTATTACATACAACAAGGGCGATCCACTTCCTGCTTTCAACAACGCTGCACAGGTATAATAAAGCATCCCATGCATACAAGTTCACTTTATTGTTGTGAACTTTGATTTTTGGGTGTTCTAAGCATTTTTTTTTATTTTTGTTTTTAATCTGGATTCAGGCCTGGAACCACGAATTCTTTTGGGAATCCATGAAACCGGGAGGGGGAGGAAAGCCATCAGGGGAACTTCTCCAGTTGATGGAAAGAGATTTTGGTTCTTTTGATAAATTTGTTGAAGAGTTCAAGTCGGCTGCAGCTACTCAGTTTGGTTCTGGATGGGCTTGGCTCGTATGTAAGTGATCTTTCCCTATGCCAGCAATTATATTTCCTACTATTACTCTTTTGAGTAAATATAACTTGCTTGTTTATACCACCGAAAGTAAGATTAATATATCTTGTATGTTAATCTCTCTAGACAAAGCAAATAGACTTGATGTTGGAAATGCTGTAAATCCCTGTCCATCAGAGGAGGATAAAAAGCTTGTAGTGGTCAAGAGTCCCAATGCCGTGAATCCCCTTGTTTGGGATTATTATGTAAGTATTGATGCCTTAGTTTCTTGATTTGTTTCATTTGCAGAATATAACATGATATTGATAATGTAAAAGGAAACATTACCAATCACTTATGATGTTTGTGTTTGGTTCATTCATCTGATGCTGTTGGTTATTTCTTGCAGCCACTCCTTACAATTGATGTTTGGGAGGTATTCGATAATTCTGTTGTTTATTCAATAATTCCCATGTTGATTTTCTTTTATAGAATAATTTTGATTTGTACTGACCACTGATTTGGCATTGCAATTTTGCTTTCTTTCAACAGCATGGATACTACCTGGACTTTCAGGTGAGGTTCATTGTAATAAATCATCCGTTTATGTTTGCTTTCCATCGTAGTCCATCGTTAAATCATTTGATTAGTGATCATGTGTTGTTTCGTCATGTAGAATCGACGACCTGATTATATATCAAATTTTATGGAAAGGCTGGTGTCATGGGATGCAGTTAGTGCGAGACTTGAAGTTGCAAGGGCTCGAGCTGCTGAGAGAGAAATAGAAGAAGCAAGAAAGAGAAAAGAGGAAGAGGAGGGGAACTTTACAGACAAAGAACCTGCAGAGATTTTCATAGATGGGGTTGCTGACGATTCTGAGACTGATTGACTTCATACTGTTTTGCAGTTATTATATGCGGGAAATTGTTGAGGCTTGTAACGTCCTTCGTTGTCTTTGAAGGTGATAAAGAGGTCAGTTTGAGCAGGACAGACTACAAACATGTATCCATATCAACATGGGAAACAAGGAAATGTATATTTCAAGTACTGTTATTTTCAAGGTAAAATTATCTGTTAGGCAGTTCCTATGCATTCAAGACCACCTACACAGAATTTTTGGGTTAGTAGTCTGTACTCACTATGTATGGCAACTCCGAGAGTCGCAAATATAATAGATCCTTTCCAACTATATGAACCCATGGTAAAATGGTGTTAGCCTTCTTGAACATTAATGTCTTTTAACCATAACCATGCAATTTTAGTTTTGTTCCGTATACAGCATTCTTTATCCAAACTGTTGCTGGTAAAAATATGTAAAGAACCAACGGCATGTAGATTATGATATGATCAATCACAAAAATGGTTCATCTTTTGCATGGAAAATATCATCAATTCACTCTTGTTATCAGAACATGGGGGGTTGCTTGTATTTTTCTTGTATACAACATCTGTAGCAGTACAATGAATCTGATTACCCAGATGAAAGGAAATGGATATCTGTGCACTAAAAAATCTGTACACTAACAGAATAACTTGAAAGCAGAGGAAGCAAGCTTGCGCCAAACAATGAAACAGCTGTTCCACCTGCAATCATCTTACGAAGGATGTTTTGAAAGACAAAAGCTTTTCAAAATGTGAGGCAGAGTTTTCAACACGAGGTGGTCCAAAAATCTCCCAGAAGCGAAGAGTCTCATCTTCCAGCTGATGCTACTGTTAATCCATCAGGACTCTGCAACAAACCAATTGACGAGGTCCAGGAAGTTCTCAGCTATAAAAATAATTTTTCCAGTAATTTCAACTTAACGGTTAAGGTCTTAGCTTCTTAGGTAATTAAACCTGAGAAAGGTTGATGACTTCGCGTTCACGACGATTTATTTCTCCCACTTTAGTAATGGAAGGGTACTTCCACAAGCATAGATGTTTTGAACTCTGGAATCGTCGTAGCCATGGCTAGAGGTAATCATAGTTTTTTTACTCAACCCTAACCTAGGCCACCTAGTATCTCCTGATGTATGTTCCATTCTAGTCCACATATCTGAACAATTCAACATCAAATCATCAATGCCAAATTAAAATCATCTTCATGATTCAAATACGAGTGCATGAATTAAACTTTTCTGCTTGATGGCCAACAGTTGAAAATCTGACGCAGTATCAAAATCTCCCACAAAGCATAACATGCCTGTGCTTTGGTTTCAATGCTGTGATGTCTTATTACATCCATCACCTGTGCCTCCTCCGGAGGCCAGTACATTGAATTGATAGTACTTATTTGTTTAAATATTTTATAGTGATGAAAATTTTGTAGTTGTTGATAACTAATGTTTTGTTTAAAATTTTGGTACTCGTTATTTATATAATTAAGATATATTTTTAATATGACTTTTAAAATTCCAATAACATTATCATCTTAATTTAAATACACTTTTAAATAATATTTTTGAACTAAAATAAAAGTATCAAGTTATTTCTAAAAGAAGAGGAAAAAATGGTGAAAATCTGAAAAAAACTCTTCAATAACCTTTTTTTTTTTAATAGTGAATTTTGAAAGTATTTTGTGTTTTATTATTTTTTGAAAAATAAATGAAAAATATAAAACCATTACTATCAAACACCTTTCATTTATTTAGTTAATTAAACATTTTTTCTTTTTGGATAGGAATTAGAGATCTAATTGTAGAAAATTCCCACTAATTTGTTTCAACCTTGTAACCTTATTGTTCCAACTTCTGAAGTGGTCAAGAGTCCCTATGCAGTGAATCCCCTGGTTTGGGATTATTATATAAGCATTGATGCCTTAGTTTCTTGATCTGTTTCATTTGCAGAAATATAAGATGATATTGATCATGTAAAAATGGTGTTATCAAGGCATGTAGATGAACACCAATGCACGCATAGCTGCTTGAACATTAATGCCTTTTCACCACAAGCATACAATTTTAGTTTTGGTCCGTATACAGCAGTCTATATCCAAACTGTTGCTGATAAAAATGAGTAAAGAATCAACGACATGTAGATTATGATATGATCAATCACAAAAAATGCATGGAAAATAGCATCAGTTCACTTCTGTTATCAAAACGTGGGGGGTTACTTGTATTTTTCTTGTATGTAGCTACAACTGTGCATTATAAATCTGTACGCTAACAGAATAAATTAAAAGCAGCAAGCTTGTACCAAACAATGAAACAACTGTTCCACTTGCAATCATCTTATGAGGGATGTTTTGAAAGACAAAAGGTTTTCAAAATCTGAGGCAGAGTTTTCAACACGAGGTGGTCCAAAAATCTCCCAGAAGCGAAGAGTCTCATCCCCTCCAGCTGATACCACAGTTAATCCATCAGGACTCTGCAACAAACCAATTGTTAAGGTCCAGGTTGTGTAGCTACAAGAATAAATTTTTCAGCAATTTCAACTTAAACGGATAAGGTCTTAGGTAATTCAAACCTGAGAAAGGTTGATGACCCTGCGTCCATGACGATTTATTTCTCCCACTTTAGTCATGGAAGGGTACTTCCACAAGCATAGATGGTTTTGAACTCCGGAATTGCCATAGCCGTGGCCACTTAGTATCTCCTTGTGATGTCTGTTCCATTCCAGTCCACATATCTGAACAATTCAACATCAAATCATCAATGCTAACTTAAAATCATCTTCATGATTCAAATACAAGTGCATGAATTAATCTTTTCTGCTTGATGGCCAACAGTTGAAAATCTGATGCATAATCAAAAGCTCCCGGAAAACATAACTTGCCTGTGCTTTGGTTTCAATGCTATGAGTACAAGTCCCTTGATTTATATTCCATATCTTAATACATCCATCTCCTGTACCTCCTCCCGAGGCCAGTACATTGAATTGATAGGGACACCAAGCAAGTGCTTTGACTGCAGCTTGATTATGGGCATTGAATCGATGCAAGAAGTTCGAAGAGCTCATTTTCGAAGCTTCCCATATGTATATAAAGCTTTCATTTCCTCCACTTGCCAGCACGTTACCTTCACTGGACCATTTCAAACCACATACTTCTTCGGTGTGTGCTTGTATGCGTGAAGTTGGACTGTTTCTCACTCTTACTGTCAACGAATTTGCAGATATAAGGAAACTGGAAAGTTAAAACCACCTCACTGTGTCGAGAAGTAATGGTAAGTAAAAAAAGAAAGAAAGCGAATTAGAGTAGCCTAACAACCATCATGATTAATAATGGATCTGTCGCGGCTTCCTGTTGTTAGAGTATGACCATTCCAGGCAATGGCTGCTATCCTGCTTTGATGACCTCCCAAGCTTCTAATCTGTGAGTTGTAAAAATAATGATGTTACCATAAGAAGAAATTCAAGTTCCAGAAAGATTCTCAAATCCAAAGGAAACACCGAAAACTTACACATTTGGAAGTCTCGGGATCCCAGATTTGAAGTTTGGATTTCATGCATCCAATTGCCAAACTTGTGGCTTTCTCTGACCAGGCTACACTTGTTGGGTAGTCATTGTCACCTTGAACTTCCAAAAGCTTCTTTACCTCTTGGTTCTCTGCGTTCCATAAGTATAGTGCCGAGCCCAACGCGACAGCAAGAACATTGTTCTTTCCCCAATCCATGAGGTTCACATAGAAGTCATCTTTTATTTTTGGTGCATCCAGAACCTTAACTTCTTTCTGCATATGCCCTCAAACAACGTAAATGACTGTATACCATATTTTCCAAGTATATATCATGACATGATTGTTCAACTCTACTACTAGTTACTGTCATCTATGCAATGTTCTAACTGATCAAATTCAAAGAAAACAAAGCCAGTACTTACCGTAGGCAAGCGGCGAGATTCATGTTGCTTGATTCCATTACCCAATACCTCTGCATCAATATCTCTTCTCATCTCATCAATAACATAATTCCGCTTTCTCCTAGATTTTGGACTTCCTCTAAAAACCAACATCCTAAATGGTCTCCCTTCTGAGTCCAAAGTTAGACTTTGCCTCAACATTTCTCTGTATCCTTTCTGCCTCAAAGACAAACACATTTGGAGATTTCAGTTTACAATCAAGAAAACCCAGAATCCATATGTTCACACGAAAATTTCTAATTCTTACAAACTCTTCATGCCAAAGATCAAAACAAAATATTAACCATAAACACCCAAAAAGTGATTAGCTAGCCCAAAAAACAGAAAAACAATCTGAAGGCAATTAACCCCAGAACCCTTATAATCTTAACCCAGTAATGAATTTAATCAAAACACAAAAAACCCATTTCCCAATTGGCATAAAAGGAGGAGACTTACACCGAAATTGGGATTGTGTACTTCTTTGATTTTGTTTGTCAACAAACAGTGGGCTTGATCAAGATTCATCAAACTCCTGTTTGGTATAAACCTATCGCCCTATGCACACATACAAAAACAAGAAACAAGAAAACAGTAAAATCAGAATAATCAAGAAATTCTTTGTAAAATAAAAGGGCATTCAAGACTCAAAAGTTCATGATAAAAGAAGTGTGAGGGAGAGAGTTTTGTACTGGAAATTCGTATTGAGTGGGGCTGTCATGTAATCTTCTTGGAGAGTACCAATCTGGTTGAAGTGGAACTACTCTCTTCTTGCTTTGATCCATTTTTTGAGAGAGAAATCACGGTACAGAAGACCAATTTCTTGAATTCCCGGAGAATTCTTGTTCAGTACAATTAAAAGAAAAGGAAAGTGAAGAGAGTTAATATAGACATTGAAGAGAAGGATGGCGGTCTCTTCCCTCCAAAAAGCCAAACCGCTGTGACCGTTGAAGGTTGGTGTCGGTTATTCTGTTGGTTAAAGGCGCCAATTGTATGAGTCGGTCCGGGCCGGGCCGGGTCAAGGCTGTTCACTAAAGGGGCTATAAGGATTGGACCGATGTTGACCCATTCATCTTACCTTAGGGCTTCATTATATATCGACACCCCATTGTTTTTTTTTAACAATTTATGGATATCACACTGTTTTATCTTAAAAAATATTAAATTCTTATTTTTATATATTATTTAATATTTTTAATGGGTTAATGTCAAAAACTATTATTTTAATATATTTTTAATTAAAAAATACTTTGTATTGCATTACTAACCGCAACCTAGGATAATTAAATTCTTAAATTGTCTAAAAAAATGAGACTTGTTTGTTTATTTTGAGGGAAAAAAAATGATGGTTTAATATGGGATTTTAGTAACGCCACTATGAATTGACGAAGCTATCTTGGTAGGTGCCGATTAATGAATTTTTTTATAACAGCAAATAATGAATATATTTTAACATGTAATTGAAATATTTTGTTTTTTGATAATTAGATCATGACTGGCTTTTCTTAAATTACTGACAGTCGCTTAAACTGAAAGACTATACAAGAGCTGCTGAAGGAGCTTTTTTTACTCGAGGAAACTGATAAAAACCGATAATCATCTTGAAAGTTGAAACAACATAAAATCTGAACTCGTGTTTAAACAATCATAAAGAAGTAAACATGACTCCCCACTTTCTGTAATGCCAGTGCTAAACTTGAGTAAATTTCTACTACCTATTAGTGGCCCTACAAGATCTCCTAATTTCTCCTTGTGTGCCAGTCAGAACCCCTATAGCTCCCAACTTAACCATGGCAGCACCAAACCTGGCAGGGAAATCAAACGCGTTAGCCAGGTTTTTCACTACAGGCATTGTCAAGGGGTCAGTTCCTAAATCTTGGTCGATTTGGAGAATGCCTCTATGCAGCATCACAGTCTGATAGTATGTATTGCTTATTGTAAATGGGCTAAATGAGTTTTGATCAAGGTTCACTGTGTTGTCTACTGTGGCAAATGGAGGGCACCTTGATCTCAGAATGTTTTCGAGGAAAGGATCCATGGATGGATCGGGCCTGCCGGTGTTTTCGAAGTTGAAAAGACGGTCTTTGATGAAGGAGCAATGTGCAATCCCAACAGAATGAGCACCTAGTAGGAGCACCATTTCTGTAACAGTGAGACCTTTATCAGAAAATGCTGCAATGGCCTCGGGCACTGATATTGCAGGACCTGGCAGGCTCACATTTTTAGATGCAGAGACTAAACCATCCCTTCTTCCTGTTTGAACATCGTATCTCCCTCCACCACTCTGGACAGGAATCACTAGTTAACTCAATTTGGATTTTCTGAACAATCACAAACTGTAACAAAGAGAGAGACTCAATTACCAAGAAAACAACATCTCTTGTAGCTATTGCAATGAGATCAGCACAGGAGACCACACCAGGGCAAGCATTTTCCACAGCAGCCTTTGCTTGGTCTATAATTTCATATCCCCTGACACTCAAATTCGGTATTGCTGTTTTCTCACTGTTGCTTCCATCTACTAGTATTGATGCATCACACCCCTTTTTCATCATCATTATTTCCACCAACAAATAGTTAATCAGTTCAATAATTACATCTCTCTCGATCGACAATGCAAACAATACGCATCTTTGAACAGATACCAAAATTCTTAGCAAGCTAACGTTTGGGCAAAATTCTGAAAACTTCCATGAAATTAACTCAGAATATTAGAACATTACTATTATTTTTGTTTATTGTTATATTAGTGCAAAATGAGTCATGCATAAAATAGCAGAAACTAGCATGTGCTTAAACTGAAGAGAAGTGCACACAAAACTTGCTTGCCAACCAAACCAATGCATCATCCATGCTTCTAGCTATGTGGATCGTGGAGGGATTATAGCAGGTTGGTTAAGCTTAAAATTATTAGATGCAAACAGAATTAAGAGTTTCTAATTCCTGGGCGAAAATATGCAGAAATGTAAGCTTACATTGACAAAGCAGTCATGGAACTGCAAGCGTAAGAGGGCAGCCACAGTTGAAGGATCCCTGAAGAACTGAGCAGTAATAACTCCAGCCGCTATAGCCTCAACATCTGCAAATCCACATTTTCCTCTGTAAAATCCCACTTGCAGTGCACCAAAGCTGAAGCCAGCAAAGTTCACTGAAATGAACCCAAGGGCTAATGTCAAAAATGCTGCCTCAGCCTTCATTCTCTTTAGGATGCTAAAAAAAGAATCAGAAATGCTGCCTCAACCTTTATTCTCTTTAGGATGCTAAAAAAGGAAGAAAAGATACATCTTTTATCCTAGCAGTGTGATCTTCTAAATCATACTCTTGGTGCCACTTATATTTGGTTGTATCATGCCTTGCCTGTCTTTTTGTCAAGCATGGCACTTCCCCCCCCCCCCCCCGAGCCAACAGGCCTTAAGCTGAAGGAGAATCTGTCTATATTTTTGGAAAACAAGCATTTAGCAATGCATAAAATTCATGCCAGTTCATGGGATGCTTGGATCAATCCTTTTTCCCGTTGCATAATTTTTTTTTAAATGATTAATCAGAATTGTTAAAAATCTATCCAGACACAAATTTAAAAACATTATTTCTTTGTTTTTTATAAAGCCAGTAATTTTTATAAATAAGCAATAATAAAGATGGGTCATAAATTAGATTTCCAATATTAGCCATGTACAGTTCAATTGTCATAGAGTGCTTCAAGGTGTAGCAGAAAACAAGGCATCGTTCTCCCTATAAATTCCCCCCCTTTCCTTTAATTTGAGTCTGAATTTGATTCTCTTTCTTTCCTTCGAGAGTGAAATCTGGATTTTCTTTTCTATTTCTTTCCTCCTTTCTCTTCAGTTTGAGCCTGAATTTTCTTCTCTTGGTTTGAAAATAGCTGCTCCAAACCTTCCATCAAACCATATTTTTGTGGCTTCCTTTTCTTTTCACAATAATTTTTTTTTGTTTAAGTTTCCAATGATGCCAACAATCCAGATTGTTGGGTTCTCGATCTCAAACTTCAATGCTTCGCAACCAATTGGAAAGCCGATGTGAGCATTCACAATCATAATGTGTTGCTGGAAGTCTACTTTGATCAAATATAGACATCCATTTATGAAGAAGATAAATGGCGTAGTCCACTACACTATGCCTCAAGTAATTAGCTGCAAGAGACATCAGTTAGTTAATGCAAACATATGATTTTTAAAAGAAAGCCAAGGATGAGCAAGTTAAGAATTGTAGCACTAGCAGAAATGAACTGCTGCGTTGAGAAAGAAGTGCGCAGTCTACAAGAAGACAGACTCATTATTTACATCGCTTTTTATTGCGAAGGTTTGTGTTCGCTTTACAGCCAAAACCCAAGGCAATGATAGAGAAATCTAACATCCTGAGCTCTCTTGTAGCAACTTAGATATCATGTTTCCACCGAATTTTGCAGTAAAGAAAGTTAGGTGTCATGTATAACTTAAAAGGATGAAAAGATCTGAACTTATTTAACGCATGTAAGATGAATGGTGGGATCCCAAGCCACGAGGCAATGGACCAGTATGCCGGGTACTGCCATAGGCAACTGCATCAGGGAACCTGTAGAGATTGGAGGCTGCAGTCTGACTAGCGGCGACAGTAGGAGCATCAGCAAACCCATAAAGATCAGAGGCTGCACCGTGCTTAGCAGCGAGAGAGGGAGCATCAGCGAACCCATAAAGGTCTGGGGCTGAGCTTCCATTAGCAGCAACAGCAGGTGGGGAATTCAGCAAACCTGCAAAGCCTTCTATTGATGATGATTGTCCAAACAAACCAGATGCAGGATGCCAATGTCCCACTGACCCATCATGTAGGGCAGTGTCCCCAGCCCTATGCCATGCATATTGTGGAACATTGCCACCTTTTATCTGCCTTGTCCCATCAACTAGCATGTCCCTGTGAACTCCAGCAGATCCACCATATGCAGCTGACAGACCAATTCCACTTGCTGATGTGCCCAGAACATTTTCAGGAAAAGGCCCTATACTAGATCCATACATAGCAGATGTGCCAGCAGGATAGTTGTTGACATGACCGGGGAATCCACCATTCAGTCGCATAACACTGTTATATGAGCTCTGTCCATTCATGTAGCTAGCAGCTATTTGATCAGGCAACCTCACACCTGGAGAGATCAGGGGTGAACCTTTCTCTGCAAGTCGTCGACGTTTTATTTCTTGACTCTTCCAGTAATTTGTCACCTCATTCACATTTTCCGGTCTCTTTGACAAAGGCAGCTTGCCTATTTTTTTATTCAGATCAGCAATATCTTTCTCCAGCTCTGTTGTCTTTTCTTCAAGTTGCCAACCAGGAAGAAGCTTTGTGGGGTCAAGCTGGTGTTCTTCAAGAAACTTCACCACAGATTTCAGAGCAATCAATTGATTTTCCTTTGCCTCTTTCTGTAAAAAAAAATAAAATTAACGATATGCCTTGCACTATTAGCAAAGCAAAGAGGATGGTGTTTTTAAACTTAAAGCGCAAAGTCACCTCTAACTGTATTGCAGGTGAATTATTTGCTTTTCTTTTTCTACCCTTCAATGGTTCTCTAGACTCTTGCAAAATTAAAGTCAACAGTTTCTGAGCAGGAAACTTGTCCTCGATTCCAAATATACAAGCCACATCAACGGCCTCAATTTTCATTCCTTTCTTCATCATTCCCTCTATGATATCTGCAGTAGTCAAACATTGTATGGCATATGTTCATGCATGGTGTTGGAAAAAAATCTAAAAAATAAAAGAAAGAGACTATGCATGATAATAGACAATGCTTACAGATGGACAAATAAGATCAAATTTAACTTCTTGGAATTCAGAACAAAATGGCAATCACATACAAACAAATGGATACCCTAGACAAGTATCAAAAAGTAAGACTACATTCCCAATTCTCAGAAACATGAATTCATCCTCCAGTCCCTCATGATCAACACTGGTGATGCTAACCAGGCAGCACTCTTACTCTCCAGATACATGCCTATTAGAAGAAAGTAATGCTGCAGATTTGCAGAGCCCAGCACATAGAAAATGAAATCTACCTTCTCAGGTACATAACAAAAAGATTGAAACATATCTTGCAAGTCACTTTACATCGAGCCATTGAATCCTTTCATTATGTTCCACCCCTAAGCCAAAAGGCCATTTCAAACAGCATTTATATATTGAGAGTGGAAAGTGAAGTTTTAGAGTTAGTTGTTAATATTACTTGCCTGCTTCATTTGCTTCCAAATATTTCAAGACAAGAAAATGAAGCTGGGAAAGTTGCAACCAAGGTTCAGAACATTTTTCTTATCACCATAACAGGGTGAAAAAAAGCAATGCCCTGATCTAAGAAACACTTCCACGAGGCTCAATTATAAGCAAATATTAACTTGCAGGTATGATGATTAATTATAAGCATGCTCTTGAAACTAATTTCATAGGAGCATTTGTTAATAAATTTTAATTCAGTTCTCTCACATTCCAGTACCATGGAAAAGTAGCAGAAATTAGATAGAGCTGCAACCTACAGATAATGATGCAAAAAGAATCTAATGAAGACTGTCACTGCAATCGGTCATGGTATGAGATTCTCTCAAAAGAGACAGACCTGCTACTCTAAGCAGTTTGAATTAAAGTATTGACTATCATGATTTCCAATGGAAACTGTAAGGCAGCAACGGTAACTGTAAACGTTCATAAACTAAGTTCATCATGGAATCACACCTTAATCTAGCCCTTTCAGTGATTGTTTTAAAGAATTATTTTCTGCTGCGTTTAGAATCAATATAAGCAACTACCAACCAATAGTCTACATAAAATGTCTAAAATCCCTCCGCATAGATCTCATAGTGTTTAGTAAAAAAACAAAAAAAAAAAAATTCATCACTTTAGGAGCTTATAAACTATAAACACAACAAACTTTAGAGGAACCACCTACTGTGCTCCATACTAAATTTAGAGTCCAGTTCATCATACATATGCTTCATTGATCATAAAATAAAAGAACAACAAATGACGGTCCATCTTTAACAACAGAAATTTTGAAAGGAAAAAGTTTGATCAAAGCATGTAGCATAATAGTTTTCAAGTTCCTTTCTTTCCCTTTTCCTCTTCCATAATATAAAGAATTTCCTACCCACCTATCCTATCCATAATTTCTTCTAAATTGCCGTCTAAAAATAAATTCTCCGTTTTTATGAATAAGAAATTGGGTATATTTTCCTTTCCATCACATTCCTACACATATTTGCACCCCATTTCTACAATTAACTTAGCAAAAAACAATCTTCAACTAATTGAAAATTAAAGCATCTACTACTACTAGCACCAAGAAAAAATACCAGTAACCCTAGTAACAAGAGACCGCGATCTTCGAACCAAATCAGCGAACTGCCTCGAATTACTCAACTTAACCAAATCAAAAACATCCTCATCACTAAACAACTTCGGTATCCCAAACCCTCCAATTAACAACAGCAAACCCTTGGCATCAATCTCGCCGCTATTCCTCACACCACCTTCACTAATCAATCTCTTTCTCCACGCTACAGCCACCTGCTCCGCCTCTTTCTTCACCGCAGCCTCCATTGCATTCTCATGATCACTAATCAACAAAAAAAATTCCAAAACCAAAATCGATGCTTCTCTCCCTGTAATCATCGGAGACTCCTTCTCATAAGCTTTACTACCTTGTAAATAAAACCTCCCTATACAATCTAACACTAATTTAGCTGGCTTCGGTGCACATTTTAATGCTGCCGGAACTTCTTCTCGAAGCTTCTCCACATTGGCTAGATTCGAGACTATATATTTCCGCAACCCTCTTCCACACATCATTTGACACAAGCTCCTTATTTCCGGTTTTTCCGTTGCTGGTGCTGCCGCAGCAGCGGTTTCAGTGTCCGTTACTTTTGTTATTTCAGCTACAATTTCCGGCGACGGCGTTTTTGCTTTTTCTGTTTGAGTTTGTTGCAGTCGTTGCGTCTTTTGTTCGAGTTCGTTGGAGCGGGCGGTGATTGCGTTGTCGATGAAATTGAGGTGATTCTGCAACTCATCGTACCGTCGTTTAAAAGTATCAATTGCGGCTGATAAATTGGTTAGGTCGTTAATTGATTTCAAGAATTGAGGTTCTTTGGGTGTTGAAGGTGATTTTTGTGCTATTTCGATTAGGAGATCCGGTGGGTCATTTTTGACAACTGGTGGTTGTTGTGGAGGCGGAGGTGATGAGTGTTGGTGTTCCTGTTTAATAGGGGTAGTATTGGAATTGAGAGTAATGGCCATGGAAGGCGTGGCCATGGCTGAGAGAGATTATGTGCTGGTAAATCACTGATATGATTTTATTTAATATGGAAAGGGAAGAGGCCCTAATAAGGTTAGAAAATTGATTCAGAAATATTTCATTTTGGTACCTATAGATTCCAAAATATTGCAATATGGTGCTTTTCTGTTGGTAAATAAATATCCTACTGACACGAACACTTTTTGTTTTTTGAAATTATTTTTTCGTTTGGTATGTTTGGATTTTTAACAGTTCTTGTGGAATATTATTACACGTGAACCAGATCAATTGTAAAATTAAATTTCTTGAGATCTGGCTGATCTAAAACCAGATCAATTGTAAGAAAAAAAATAAATAATTTGACATGATTCAATTAAAAACTTGAATTGATTAGAGATTTAATCAATTTGATAAAACTTAATTAAAAATCAATTAATTTTTTTATTAAAAAATTAATTAAAATAATATTATTTTAATTTTTTTTATTAATTTGAGAAAAAATTTTTTCAACTCACGACTCAAATTGAACCCCGACCAATAACTCCGGTTTAACTATGTAGAAGTAAGAAAATGATCAAGTAGAGATATTGGAAGAAACTAAACAGTAAGCAGCAAGAAAGAAAGCTCTTTATTTCCCTCCAATTTTTCTCGTACAACATTTACACTTTGGACTCTAAGCTTCAAGTTCAATCCCTCCTCGCTCGCTTTGCGCGCTACTACTCCTGAGCTTCACCATTCTCTTACAGAGAACCAGCCAAGATTGGCAATTTGGCATGCTCGTAAACAGTTACAGAGTGCAGCCAAAGCTACCCCATAAATTACTCTTTCATAACTTGCTGTGATTAAACGATGCTTATCTTACTGGAAATACTTTCTGAAGAATGATGAGTGGTAAATGATTTTCTGAAACTAATTACATTTAAAGAATATTTATCATAATCTAATTATTTACAGTTGAATCGAATACTCACCTGTAGTAACCATACAAAATTTGAACATAAACAAAGATTAGAAGGTTGATGTTGTATCAGACAAGTGCATTCTCATAGCTGACCAATGCGAGACAACTGGATTGCCTGAAGCATCCAGATCAAAGAAAGCTGTGTCACCAGGCTTAAAGTCTCCGGCAAGGAATGCTTCACTCAAGGGGTTTTCGATTATTTGAGTAACTGCTCTCCTGAGAGGCCGGGCACCATAAAACTTGTCGTAACCTTGTTGGCATACAAGATCTTTTATTGATTCTGACACCTCCAACCCAATTCCAAGAGATACCAGCCTTTCTTTCACTTCTTGCAGCATAATATTCAAAATCTGGAGCGTCTGAAATAAAAAGAGTATGTAAAACAAGTATTTTTGAAGTCTAATCATGTTAATGTTTGCTCAAAGCCACAGTCCCAGGTGATTCAGATTCACTGAAAAGTGAGAATTTTAAGTTCAAACTTGTAAAAGGTGAATACAGCATGGGCGAGACCACGCCAAAAAGGAAAAAAGAATAGAGATAAAGGCTTGTAAAGGGGAACCAAATGATATAACCAGGGATTCCTTATCATATAAACTTTCACAGCAGAGAGACGTATAGCAAGGTTGCAGCCTTCCAACAACAAATGTCATTGGAGTCCATGGAAAAACAAATTACAGAAAAAGAACGGTGACAAACCTGAGCCTTCTCAAGGGGATGGAATACCACAACTTCGTCTATCCTGTTGAGCAACTCTGGACGAAAATATCCCTTGAGTTCTTCCATTACCAATGATTTTATTGCAGCATAAGAAGAATTCTCATCATCTGCAATCATGAAACCGATGGAGACGCGCCCACCCTTTGCAATGGCAGTAGAACCAACATTTGAGGTCATTACTACCAATGCATTCTTAAATGATACCCTCCTACCCTGTAAAACCCAATCTTTCTATGATAACAAACTGAATGGAGGTATCAATTAAGAAAAAAATGAACAGGAAACTTGGCTAGTGTGAAATTTATAGTTGATGGAACTATATTTGTCTTGTCTCACTCACGATAATTTGCTTGCCAATATTTTTAGGTGAAACAAATTTATTACAGTTACTACCAACCTGAGAATCTGTAAGGTGGCCATCTTCAAATAATTGGAGGAGAATGTTGAATATATCTGGATGGGCTTTTTCTATTTCATCAAGCAAAACCACTGTGAAAGGCTGTTTTCTAATAGCTTCTGTCAAAATACCCCCCTCACCATAACCAACATAGCCTGGAGGTGCTCCTATTAACTTGCTCACAGTGTGTCGTTCCATATACTCACTCATGTCCAATCTAAGCATGGCTGACTCCTGCAACCATAATGTCAGGAAAGAAGAGGAGGTGAATAAGAATTTTGAAAACAGAGAAATGAGGGTTCTAAACTACTCTTTAAAAGACAGTAATCATGTCAGAGTATTCAAGTTACTGCCACGGTAATGTACAATTCCCAAAATATTCAGATTTGCATTTGTCCAGTGCATTTGTTATCAACTCAAGTCACGATGTTATAAAGCAACAGTTTGATTTCTTATATTCAATGCTTAATATCTAAGAGACTTTTAATTTAGACAACATGGTATTTTCTTTCAGCTGAAAACCTGCATTGGCGTCATATCAAAATAGCCAAAACGTATAAAGAGGAAAAACTATCTTTGAAGTTGGATTTTAACCAAATACGTTGGTGTAGTATAGTTTGAGGTCTTACTGATCCAAAATAACTTCGAGCCAAAGCTTTTGTTAGTTCAGTCTTGCCAACCCCAGTTGGTCCACAAAACAGCATTGCTGCTATGGGCCTATCAGGATCCTTCAGGCCAACACGGGATCTCTTAACAGCTCGAGATATTGCAGCAATAGCCTCGTCTTGACCAATAACTCGTTTTCTAAGCTCCTCTTCAAGGTCCACCAGAAACATTCTTTCCTCGGCAGTCAGCTGCTGAACTGGTATTCCTGACCAGAGTGAAGCAACTGCTGCTATATCATCACGCCCCACCACAGGAGGTCTGAAAAGAATCACAGCTAGATAATTATTAAACTAGAAGTGAGTGCTTGATAAATGCAGGCCTGCGGTTTTTATCCCTCCAGGCTCCAACAGAACTTCAAGGAAAAACAACATACTCATCATCATTTAATGCAGGAGGCAAACGAGACTCTAAAGTAATTTCTCCAGTGCCATCCATGGTGGAAGCACTGTCATCATTTGTCAACCGACTTGCCAGAACCTGCTTGTTGTTAGACGTAAGACAACTAACAAAGTAATTAACAGATCATGAAATTATGTAATTGTACCATGGTAACCATAGAAACAAATATTATTACCACTTCATGCATGGCCTGGACAGTTCTAATTTCTTGCCAATAATCATCGGGCGACTTTGAAAGTATAAAGCTTTTTTGTTCTTTCTTCCTTCTATAGGCCTCAATACGAGCTCTACTTCCTGCCTCATCAATGAGATCAATAGCTTTATCTGGAAGATATCTATCAGCAATATATCTTGCTGACAGGTTCACAGCAGCATTTATGGCTTCAAGAGTGAATCTGCAATTGTGATGGGCCTCGTATTTTTGTCGCAGACCCAACAAGATCCTAACTGCATCCTCCTAAACATTTTTACACAACGTTCAAATAAGACTTGGGAAACAAATAACACCATACACAAATAAATGACAGTGTATATTTGAAATCAACCTGGCTTGGCTCATTAATCAACACAGGCTGAAATCTCCTTGCTAATGCTTTATCATTTTCAAAATGAGTTCTGTATTCGTCAACTGTTGTGGATGCGATACACTGCAAGAAATGCACGTATTGTTCATACATGAAGGATACAATTAAATTTCCTATGAGAACAAAAAAATAAAGTGATGCTTGCCTAATAACTACAGTGTCTGCCAGGAAAAGCTAGGGAAGCAACATCCCATTTTTAAGAGACAGGGAACTCAGGAGTGTTCAAGTAGTCTTCGAACTTATCATGTAATAAGAATCAATGACAATAATAATTTGCCTGCTGGAGTTCATTTTACTAAACTCAAAAGAACTGCATTGCGTATCGATTTTTCAGGTAAAAAAATAAACTTTTGTTGTTTAGTGCTCAACATTTTCCCTCGGCAATTATGTAAATTTTCAACCGACATCCTCTTTCCGTTTTAGCATTTTCTGCTTGTATCAAATCTTTGAAACTTTCATCAGTGGCATTTAGCATCTAGGAAAAAATTGCATGATATGCTTACGTAGTAGGTAAGCATTCACATTATCATATAAGAGAAAAGCATAATTAATAAGAGCAATTACCTGAAATTCACCCCTCCCAAGAGATGGCTTCAATAAATTAGCAATGTCGAGGCCAGATCCCTTGTTCCCTTTTCCGACAGTGCCAGACCCAACTAGTGTGTGCACTTCATCAATAAAAAGAATGATGTTGCCTGCAAGTACACATGTCATGACTGAGCAACAATGAAATCACTCTCTTTCTAAATGTAATTCAAAATGGAGTCACCTTCTTTCAATATCTCTCTTATTAATGTAGTAACTCGTGCCTCTAGTTCTCCCCTTTCCTTTGCACCAGCAATTAACAGTCCAACATCCAAGGACATTACACGCTTCTCCTGTGTATGAAACAAGAAGCTAAGCAGATTTGCAAAACAGAGCTTTCTTAAGGTAAGCATAAACAAAAACATCTGGATGAGAGTACACCATTAAAAGAACCACAGGAACAATAGTTTGTTCAGAAGAAAGATACCAGGAGAAACACAGGAACGTCAGCCTGTGCGATACTAGTTGCTAATCCTTCGGCAATGGCTGTTTTTCCAACTCCACTTTCACCAAGAAGAATGGGGTTTTTTTTCGCTCTACGGCAAAGTATCTGAACAATTCTTTCAATTTCAGAGTGTCTTCCAATTACTGGATCAATGAGTCCTTCACTTGCTCGGGCAGTAAGATCTACACAGAATTGGGCCAATGCACTCTTATCTGAAAACACAAAGAAATTACTCAATGAGTCAGTTCTAGCAATTAAAAAGACACCAAAAAACCAGAATTCTTACCTCTTGCTGCTTTCTTAGAAAAAGATTTCTCACGTTTTCCTTTTGATTCCACAGATGGTTCTCTTCCATCTTTCACAAGCTCCCCTTGAAGTTTGGTGACTGCTATAGCAGCCATGTGATCGCCATCAACCCCAAATCTGAAATCACATCCATTTAGGCCCACCAAGAAAATCAAGTAATGTCCATCAATGCAAGTAGTTTACATCATTCAAACATAACTAAGCCAATATGTTCATAAACTACAGAGTTTTCTTGTAATTAAAAGTTTTTGCATTTCAGAAGTTATTTTTTAAAAAAAAATATTTTATTTTTTAATATTTTTTTAATTATTTTGATATATTAATAACAAAAATAAATTTTAAAAAAATATTATTTTAATATATTTATAAACAAAAAAAAATATTTCTAAAATATCGTCAATTAGCTTCTTCTATTAGCTTCTTCTCTTGCTTCTTAAGTTAAAGAAAACATGTTAGCCCATCACTGTTTCAATTATGACTACAACCTATCACCAAGGAATCCATATTAGAAGGAAAAGAAAACCAAACCCTCCAATAAAGGTACAAAAATGAAAAGGCGTTCGCAATTAGAACAAAGTACCTATTAAAAACCCTGTCTGCATTTCCATCTTCAACGGTGAACAAACCGATGGCTATATGTTCTGGTGCAATAAAATTATGACCCATTGCCCTTGAATACTCAACAGCAGCCTCAAAAACCCTCTTAGTACTAATAGAAAAGGGCACATTACTAGGGGAAACACCACTCTCTTCTTTAGAAACTGACTCGCTAGCATCACCACTATCACTCTCACTATCCCAAGTGCTTTTAACAACTTCACGAGCTTCGTCAATCTTGATTCCCGACCCAAGAAACCCTTTTGGATCACAATCTTCACTAATTAAACCCAACAAAAGATGCTGTGTAAAAACCGTATCTTTGCCTAAAGCTATAGCTTCTCTCTGAGAAAAAATCACAGCTTTTATTGCTCTCTCTGTAAATCTCTCAAAAACAGCAGAAACTTGAAGAATTCTACGTTTTTTGCTGGAATTGAAACGTTTTAACAAAAGGGTCTTCTTGCTTTGTAGCCTTTGTGAGATTGAGATGCCAAAACAAGAAGAAAATGAAGAAGATATTGCGTTGCTGTTGCTAGAGTGAAAGGCAAAGGTAGGATCTTTTGGTTTTCTAAGTGCATAAAAATCCAATCTTGAATGAACTGATAAAGGAGATGATGAAGACAGTAAGACTTCCATTTTTTTTTCAGGTTCCTTGATTGTTCGATGAACAGTTTCTGTATAACAAAGTTTTGATTGAACCCAGAAAAAAAGAAAAAGAAAAAAAAGAGCTTATTTTCTAACTTTGGGTATCTGTTCAATCTTGATTGAATAGACAGAGAAGAGAATGGAACAGAGACAGAAGAAATAGAGGGGGGAAATGAAGGAAGGGTTGGTCGACACGTCAAGCCACCATAGCCCAGTTTTTCACGTTTTTCTTTTTTCCTTTTGTTGAACATAGTACTGTTTTCATATGTCAAAAGGTCTACTTTGCTTGCTGATTATAATGAAAGCCCTGGCTCCTGGTTGCCCACGGAAGCCATGATATTTGAGAGAGCCCTCGGCCATTGTGTCTGAGAGAGAAAGTCCAGTTCATCTGCCTGCTTAGGAAAGTGACTTTGGTGATTGCTGCAGTGCCGTTGCATTGATTTCATAAAATAAATAAAAAATACACTACCAAATTATATAAATCAATTTAAAGTATTCAAATTAAAATAGGTAACCTCCGCTGAACTTGTTCAAGACTTTATAAAATAACCCTATCAATATAAATTTAAATTTGCAATAAAAACATAAGAGAGAGAGAGAGAGATAAGAGTAGCCAAATCTATTATCAGACGGAAGCTCTCAATGTTTAAAAAAATTTACACCAAAATTAAATCATTTCATCTTCAGAATTAAGAGTAACAAGGATTTAAGATTTAAAATATATATTTTTTTTTTTTTGCTAATTCAGGTATTCTTCTATTCTTTTTAAAAAGTGAGATTATTCATGTTTGATGTTTATGGCTATTCTTTCTAACAAATATATTCATTGAGAATCGAACTTATGTTCGCATGGATTAAAATTTAAGATTTACAAACATTCAAATAATTTTTTATGTTTATTAATTATTTAAAAATAGTTTTTGAGGTTATATTTGAGTTCAGAAGAATTAAGTGTTTTAAAGCATTTTTTTATCTAAGAATAAAACAAAAAAAATAACGCACTAGCGTGTTAATGACCCTGGCTGGAACATGGTACTAGATGGAATCTGACTGGTCTAACAAAGAAGACCACTTGAACGACACGTCATCTGCAAGGATGACTCCAAGCCATTTTGTTTTCCTTTTTTTTTTTTTTTTAATATTTCTCAACTTTTAATTTATAAATTTTATTTCTATTACTCTTATACATATAATAAATATGATATGGTATTTTGCGGTTTCTATCAAGGTATTTTTATGTGATTTTATACGCATAAAGTCATTATATGAAAATGTTTTATTTTAATAGTGTTCAGGAATACAATACAAATTGTATTTTCATAAATTTTGAATTTTTTTAAAATAAAATTTTTATATATTTTTTTAAATTTTTTTAATATGCTGATATTAAAAATATTTTTTAAAAAAATAAAAATATTTCATTCTAATATATTCTTAAATAAAAAAATATTTTAAACTTTCACTACTACCAAGTAATTGAATACAAGCCTTCAAAATTATTGTAATTTGTTTGGAAAAGAAAATATTAAGAAATATAATTATGCATGATATAATGATAAGTCTCGTTCCCTTCTTCTTGTATCTCTAACAAATGTTATTATAATAATATTATTAATGAAATAGTATTATTGTTTTTATTATTTAGCATATGTTCACTTCTCTTTTAATTTATGACAAAAAATAATAATTTAAGAAATTATAATTATAATTATAATTATAAAATTTGTTCGGTAATTAATAACTTAAAAAGAATAACTAATTAAATATTTGTTAATTTTCCTTGATTTGCTATCCAATTATTTGTTTATTGGTTTCAACATTTTAGGAAATATAATTTATTACTTTTATTGACATGATTTTATATATATATATATATATATATATATATATATATATATATATGATTTGTGATTTAATTATAAATACACGTGTTTTAGAATATGATATAATCTTTTAAATTTTAGTGTATGTTTTACTCTACTAAAATATTTATATAATCTTTTTTTTTATGCTATGTACTTCATTTCTTTGCAACACATAATCAACACAAATAATTGATTGTATTTTATTAGTATTGTTTTAAATATAGTTTGCTATTTTATTGGATTTATGTGATGATATTTTGTAATTTTTTTACTTATAAAAGAGTAGGAGGTAGTTATTAGACGCAAATAAGATTTATTTATTAGATAAAAAAAATTGATAATCTGATACAACAACAACCAGCTCAATCACCATAATATATATATATATATATATATAATCATCATCAACATGACAACCACCACTGCATTACTTACAATCACTGTCGCCCACATTGCCACTCCTCCCATCTCATTACCTTCACTCCACAACTATCAATAGAAAATAAAAATTTATTCTTGTGGCAAATTATTTTTCTTAATAAATAAATAAAATAACTCATTTTTCAAGAAAAGTATCTAATTAATATTAAAATAATAATAATTTTAATGAATTTAAGTTAATATGATTCATTTTTTAATTAATTTTAATCAATTTTTTTTTTTACTAACTTGTCTTTATTTGTTTTATCTTATTGTACTTGCAAATTTTTTTCTAATTTTTTTTTCACCTTTATATACGTAACCAACACTTTATAAATATTTAACTAAATATTTGTAGAATTAATCGATGCTTTTTCTTTCTTGATGGAGATATCACTCTGGACTCAAACCGAAAGATGGAGAAAACTCAATTGATTTGGAAAAGGAAGAGGAGAAGGAAAAGGAAAGGAGATTATCATTATCAATGTGAAGTCTTGAATAATTGTAGCAAAAATTCGTAGGCAGGTGCAACAATTTGCTAGCGGCTAACGCTAACCACGTCATGTGAGAAAACCCAGCTAGGGACAAGAAAGGACTGCTGTTTTCCAATCTTATGGGAATTGAAGGCTCTGGTCGCAAGCTGGCAAAGAACAATGGAACTAGGGCTTCACTTCCGGAGGAGATCTTTGATGTTCAGACATGTATATATACGTTGAATGATTACAAACCAGGAGTCGGTGGCGGCCCAGATGGGCAAATCTTGAATCAATGTTTTCTTCGAGTGAGATTCTTTCTACCTTTGATTGTCTTACTCTTCGATGCTCGATCGTTCTACGGTAGCAAGAATTTGAGTCTTTCCAAAACTCTTCCAAAGTCAGCTTCTGGCTGGGGCCGTGTGTTTAAGGTTCCAGTTCCAGGATCCACGGTTCACCGGTGGTCCTTACATGAGAGGTACCTCCTTGAAAGTGATGGTCCCGCTTTGCTATCTTACAATGTTTTTTTTTTTCCCCTGTTGTTTCCCATGTTTTAGGGTCCTCGTAC
Source organism: Populus alba (assembly GCF_005239225.2). Taxonomy (NCBI): domain Eukaryota; kingdom Viridiplantae; phylum Streptophyta; class Magnoliopsida; order Malpighiales; family Salicaceae; genus Populus; species Populus alba. Next base: position 1,536,562 of record NC_133298.1, on the reverse strand, counting down.
ACAAAAAAAAAAAAAAAAAAAAAAAATTTAAAAAAAAACCAAAAAATATATTATGAAATGCCTACAAAATAGCCAAAGATTTGATTGAGAAAAATCAAATATACAAAGATTAAAAATTGATAATATATTTTCAAAAGCTTTATTAGTAAAGAAACTCAATTTGAGAAAAGAAAATTCAAAATTGGATGTTTAAAGACATAATTGTAAGAAACATAATTTTAAATTAATTTAAGCTTTGATTGAAAGAAAAAAAGTTTGGGAGTCGAAATTGCAATTTATAAGAGTTAATTTGGTTAGAGTATAAATATTGAAGTTTAACGGGTAATTAGGAACTTGATTGAAAAAATAAAAAAATTAAGGATCGAAATGAAAAGGACGTTTAAGAAAAGACTGAAATTGACCAAATTATTAGTCAAATTAAAAAAATAAAAAATTTTATTGAATCAATTAAGGGTTAAAATACACACCTTTAAAATCAAGGTTCAACATGAAAAAACAACCAATTTTAGAGCTGATAATTAAATTTGATAGGGGTGAAATTAAATTAATATTTAAAATTAAAATCTTAATTACGAATATAATTGAATAAATAAAAAAATTAAAGAATAAACTGGAGAAACTTCTAAGGTTATTTAAGCATTAAAACGACGTGGTTTCATTGAAATAACACTTCCTTCCCGTGTCCATGCATGCCATACCCCCTAAACTACAACCCCTCATTACCCCAAATATCAAGATAGAAATTATATATGTTCCACATCAACGTTGTAATATTATGAATCCGCATCATGTATTATATTTATTTTAATATCAAAAAATATCAAATTAAATAGATTATAATACCGAGAGTTTTTCTTTAATAAGCTTAAAAATCACCTACATTTGATTGGTGAGTCTTAAGTAGAATGCACTATTAAAGGCATCAATTAAAAATCAATGTTTATCTTGGGAGGATAATTCTGAATCTTTCATGGCAGGTTTTGCCCCCTACTGTATGGGAATTTGAGAGCACTGAAGTTCTAACCAGGGGTCGTGTTTGCTCTTGAGCTCGTAGTTGAGCTGAACTGGTCTTCATTCTAGTAGCAGGGCCGTGTAACGTAGAGTTGATACATTCGGGCTCCTGCCCATGAGCATTTTTAGATTGCTCATGAGCATTTTGGGCTAGCTCCCACGTACCGTGATCCATCTGGTACACTCGGATTTTCATTGCCATTTCTTGCTGGATTATACGGGTAGAGCTCACCAATCGAATGCAAGTATAATTTGGGGATCTAATTGGAAATGTGAGAGATATAAATTTCGGGAGGGTGTCGTTGGGAGTTTAACGTGATGTTTTTTTATTATTTTTTTATTATTATTATTAATATAAATATTTAGACTTAACTTTACACGTATCTCAATTAATTTTATAAATTTTAAAGTTAATAATTATATTAATCTCCAGTAATTATAAAGTCATGAAGGAAATTGAATCTATGATTAATTATTGAAAAATAAATCTAAAACTAATAAAACTACTTCTTAAAATTACATGGTGTTGTTTTTATGGGTTAGAGTAATGGGTTTGTACCCTTCAAATATATTCATTCTTGTACCATGTAGTTGGTAGCTAGAATTCATTAGTAAAGGCATCAATATTTAACTCACATGAGTACCCATATATTTTTTTTTGGAGTCAATCCTCAAATTTGGGCTAAAATTGGGGCTAACAACTACGATTCAAATAAAATTGAAGAGCTTAATTTACTGGGACTAACAACTACTATTCGAAAGGGAGAGTTCATTGTTTTTCTTTCCCACGTACCCTCCTTAATAATAGAATCTTTTTTCCATTAAAAATTACGGAACATCTTTTGGTGTGATCGAATGTTATATTCTCATTCAATCATCAATCTAGAATAGGAAAATTAAAGGAAAACACTAATAATTCCTCACGACCAAGGATGGAGTTGGCAGATAGAGAAGGCTAAAATTAATATAATAAATTATATTATTAAAAAATTTATTTATTTAAAATAAAAAATATTTTATATTTCATATTTAAATACTAAATAATAAAAATTTTAAAATGTTTTGCAAGAAGTCCGGGACTCAGGCCCCTGCTTGCCTCCTCCTAATTCTGCCTTGCAGTTTCCCACGTACCCTCCGTAAGTTACAATTAATGACAAAGTTAATAAGTCGTGTTATTATAGTATCGTGGAGTCACATGACGGGACATGAAATGAGGATTATTGGAGTAATTATATATAAAAAAGTCAATTCTTTTCTATTATTAAACTAATTAAGTAGTTATGGAAGATATATAGTTATACAAAAATAGGATATTATAATACTGTTAATTGAAGTGAAAAAAAAATATCTGTAAAACCTGGAAGTAAATGAATGGGCCGGAATGAAAATTGTATTGTGTAATTGGAGTTAAATTAAAACATGCAAAGCGAGTCTTGGAAACAAAGGAAAGGGAAGAAAAATTGCATGAACTTGAACAAAACACTTGTAGAAGATGGTTATAGAAATATCAGTTATTGTAATGCTTTTATTTATAATTAAAAAAAAAGTGTGTGAAGCTTACAAACAAAAGATTAGGAAGCAATTAAGATATGAGTTTTGAAGAGTTAAAATCTTAGGAATCAATAAAGAAAGGAATATATATGAAGTCGAAGAAATTAGGATATTTAGGTAAAGGAATAAGAATATCCAAAAAAATAAATTATGAAAGTAATTTTTTTTATTATTATATAAACACTTTCCTGAATGTAATCCACGAATATATGGTTTTTTTTCAAGAATCAAACCATATGAAAAAAATCAGTTAATTTGAGGTTTTCATTTGATCAGATACTTAAATGTAAGTTGGGGATATAAAAATTAGAATTTAAACTAAAAACATCCTCACATTAACTCATTTATGAAAAAAATAAGGTGATTTTTGTGTTATTGTACGTAGTTATTGTAAGAACAACTTTATGATATTAAGAAAGGATTGAGAGATCAAGTAAAGAAATTAAAGGTTCTCTTTGACACATGAAAGAAAAGATGGGACTATAATATTTTACTTAAAGAACCTACTAATGTTTGCAAATCACTAATTAAGCTTGTAATGTATGTTAGTCTTAGTTAAACTCAAATATTATCTTATTACTTGACATTGATATTAGATTCTTGGGAATAAATGACAAGAACACCCAGCCATATCAAGATTCTTATTCGATTTGAAACTTCTTATACTAATAGAAAATCCACAATGAGATTGAAGAATTGTAAGAAACTTGACTAGCTAGTTTCTTGTAGTGGGATTACTCCGTCATATGTTGTATTTATGAAATATATCTTTTTATAATTATCGAGAGGTATGTTCTCATTCAACTCGAAATCACAAGAAACTATCGAATTCGCAAGAAACTACAGCTCTTCTACGTTCAATTTGAGTATGGCTTCAAGATCCCACCAGCCTTTTGCTTCCTTGACCAAAGAAACTGATACAGCTGCTGTATATACATAGTATTTGCCGTCTTCTCCTGGACTCATGAGTCATGACCTAGAAAGTATAAAAATAGCTTGAGACCCAAGTTACGCCCAAGTCCAACCAAATCCACCCACCAAGTTTTAGTGGGTTGCCCTTACACGTTGAGCAAGTCCATTGCGCATCGATTGCTTTCTATCGCATTATAATTAGTTCGCAGACGTGTATGATCAAAACTAGCGATATTAATTTTAAAATTGTAATTTAATTTATCAGGTTTTCATCAAGTTTTGTATTTATTTATTAGAATTTATTAATTTGAGTATTATAAATTTTAAAATTATTAAAGATTTATATAACTATTAATTTTAGAACTCGTAAAATTAATAAAAATATACGTAAATTGGTTAAAACACCTATATTAATCTAACAAAAAAAAAAAATAAAATTAGTAATGCTTCAAAAATAGCATGCCCCATGCCAGCTGCAAAGCAGCATATATAGCATAGGCAAGGAGGAAGGGTCAACTCCAATTATTATAGAACATATATATATCAAGGTCAAGTTGGGCAAGTTACAATCATAAAGAAGCTAAAACTAATTATGATTTTATAATAGCTGAGCTTGACACCTATCGTGTAATGGGTTTTTTTTTATTTATTTAAAATGTATTTGGAAGTAGTTGTTGTTGTTTTTTAAAATGTTTTTAAAATGTTTTTCATTCAGAAAAATATATCAATAATTTTTTTTTTAAAAAAATTATTTTTAAAATTAATATATCAAAATAATTTAAAAATATCAAAAACATACTAATTCAAAAAAAAAAAATTTAATTTTTAAAAATTTCTTTTCTACATTACTACCAAACCGCGTCTTAATGATACCCATTTGATAAATGATTTGAAAAAAAAATGTGCATTTTTTTAACATTTGAGTCCTCGAAATTAAGAGTTTGTACCAAAAGGTTTCGAAGCTTAATTTGTGCGGCAACAAAGTCCCTGAGTATTGAATATTGAGGAAGGGTAGAAAAGTCTTTTAATGACAAAATGGTGGCGAGCAGAGACCATGGAGATGCAGAGGCGCCACTAACAATGGTCGGAGGATTACGCGTCCTTCCTAGCATGCGATGTGTCATCCGTCGAGCCATGGCACGATCAGCGAAAGAACTTAGGTCTAGTTGCTACGAGGCCTATAAGCGTAGGCCTCCCGCCCCTATCGTCGCACTGTTCTTTTTTTTTTTTTTTTTTTTTTTAGTTGTTCATTTTCTTTATTTTTTTCCCAATATTTATTATTTTGTTATTTTATCAATATCATTTTTAAAAGAATAATTAATTATATATATATTTATTATATTTTTCATACAAACCCACAAAAAAAAAAACAATTTTCTTTTTTTTATGATTTTGACTTTTTTTTTCTTATATTTTCAAAATTAATAAAAAAATAATTACCGTTGTTAGCCTCATAAGAAAATAATGATTGATTATTATTATTTTTTTAATAATAATAATAGAAGTTTTTATAATTGACAATTAATCAAATTTAAGATGTTATAACAAATGTTGTTTTTCTTTGGGAAAAAAAAAACTATCAACATTAATCGTGGATTAACATTCAAGGAATAAATGGTCAAAATAATAAAGATTTTATGATTTTTATTTTATTCTATTCTTATTTATTATTTGCTTAACCTCATAAATGTTGCTGTAGAATAATAAAACGTATTTATAATATATATACTTAAAAAACACATGATATTAATAAATACTACAGAGTAGTTATTCAATTAAAGAACTCCCACGTCATTAACTTGAAAATTTTTTAAAATAAATAAACAGGAATTTATAAACCTACGAGGACAACTCACATGCTAGAGATGTATCTAAAACAAATTGAGCATAATATTTTCCAAGTTCACCAAATCAAATCCGCGTTTCTGGATAATGTCAAACTCTTTTTTTGTGTTGATGTTAAGCACTTTGTCGGGATCTTTCTCAGTTCCCTGTTGGACTGTGTAATGGACAGTTGAGGATCTTCACCTAACATGCCGTAGTTGTTAGCTTCGATTTAGCATTGAAAATGAGTTTATTATTAATTAACAAAATATTAAAAACTGTGCCTAAATCACCGCATGTAGTAACATGCATGAAATATTATTTATATAGTTTTTTTAAGTTGCACTCCTCACCGATTCTTTTTTTTTTTTTCCAGTTTTTTTTTTTAAATATTAAATTATTTTAAAAAATTTTATTTCATAATTTTTTATTTTTTTTATTTAAACCAAGGTGGGATTTCATACTTCTTTTTTTTTTTATGAGTTTATAATGATTTCATGATTAAGGTTATGAGTTTAACATGTTGACTATAGTTATTTTTTTAAGCCACCTTTTTCTAATTAATTTTTTTATTTTGTTCTTTAATATTGAGCTGGTTAAAACTTGGGCTTTGTATTATTTTATTTATTTTTTTAAGGCGTTATCTTGATATCATAATCCAATTATTATTATTTTGTTCCCTTTTTAGTTGAATTTTTTTTTTTCTCGATGTAATCATTTAATAGTAGGTTATTTGGAAATTAGGCTTTGCTTTGTAATTTTTTTTTTCAATTTTTTGTCTGTAGAGTTATCCTAGTGTCGTGAATTTTTTTTTCTATTCCAACATTCAACATTGATCTATTAAATATTAGAGCTTTGTAACTTTTTTCTATTTGTTTTTTTATGAAGTTATTATTGTTTCATGATCCATGTCGAATGTTAAAAAGGGTAGCCCGAACTGACTTGGATTGTTTATTTTTTATTTATTTTATTTATTTTATATTTTATGTTAATTGCAAATTAAGTTTTATAATTTTAACATTTTTATCTTTTATAAAGTTATATTGATTTCATAACTGAGTTATTAATTTAGCATGTTAAAGAAGTAGTTCCCAAGGGTTGTGGCGTGGTGGCAAAGAATTTGAGATCTGCACAGCAAGTTTCGAGTTCGAATCAAGCATGCACCTCTTATAAAAGCTTGGAACAACTAAGATTTTACTCATTTAACTAGATCCACAAAGTGCGCTTTTTAAAGCATAGGTTTCCTCGTATCAAAACAAAAAAAAAATGTTAAAGAAGTAGTAATTTTTACATTAAAAAAATTCATCTAGACATCTACTCTATAACATAACGCGTAACAATAGAACTGTTGGAAACTAATTCATGCTCCGTATGTAGCACGGCCATACATTTCTTTATGCATTCTGAAGCTTTTCTTCTTCTTCTTCTTCTTCTTTTTTAATTTGACGATCAGATAGTATTCACGTGTCAGTTCTGTTCATCGAGCGCAAGTCACCATCCAGCTGGGATTTAAAAATTCATGGGAAAAATCACATTCTAGAGCTTTGGTGTTAGAGTTGAGTCCTAATGGAAATTACTTGTATCCATATACCAACTAGACGTACTCTCAAGATTGTAATTAATGCATCGTAACACTAAAATTAGATTTTTTTTTTTTTTTTCAAAAGAGAGGAATCCCGGGTCATTCCAAAATAGTTTATATTTAATTTATAAAAAAACTAGTTAAAAAACATAGTTTTAAGTTTTTTAAAAACAAAATCAAACTAGATTTTAACAGCATTAATAATATTAAACTAGGTTAATTTTAAATTAATTTTTTTTTTACTCGAGGTCCAGGTTTTGAAAAGGCTGGGTTTAATAACTTTGCAAGCAAATGATAACAAGAAAAGAAAAGGAGAAATTTGTTTCACTTATTACTATATATCTCCTGTGCAATCCTAATCTTTATATTTGTGAAAACAAAAAAGATTTATCAAGAAATGGAAAATGATAAATCCCATTTCCAATAAATGAACATTTTTTAGCACTTACACACGAGGGAATTTATAAATACTCTGCTGTAATGGCCAAATAAAGAGAAGAATGGTCCTAACATGGAGGAACCACATTGAGGGCACAATGTTTGACCATTTGTAATATATACTCACACACGATTAGGAAGTGGTGGCGCACCATCACATTAATTTGTGCTTTGTGAATCAAGTGGAATGTTTTCCTCAATCAAAACCCAGTTCTTATTCAATGTTACAAGGAGGAAAAAGATAATGAAAAACAAGTTTATAGTTGACTTAATTTGTGGATAATCGATAATGAAAAACAAGTTACTAGTTTCTTTTTTTTTTTTCTTTTCGTGTATAAAGTCCTGTTTTCTTCTTGGTTTAAGGTTCTGGTGGTCTGCATTCATAAAATCGTGTTTCATGATTTTCTTTTATATATTTTATCTCATGTAATTTCTTTTTTACCATGTTTTAACATAGTCATTAAACCTAACTAGATGTAAGCCCGATGAATCCAGCAAGTTGATCCAGGATAATAAAAAAAACAAAAACTATGTTATTTTGAAAATAAATAGGAAAAAAATGAGAAAAAAATCAACGGATTTTGATTCCTTAATTTGTTTGGTCGATTGGATCAACTTCTAAATTGATTTTTTATAAATCTGAATCAAGCCAGTCATATTCCAAGCCAACTTACCATGTCGGCAGGCGTTTAATAACAGTGATCATAAGCTTTTTGTTGGGTGCTCCTCTTGCTTTACAAGAGGGTTGTTTACTTGTTTGTTAATCTATTTTTAACGTGGTAATTTTTCCTTGCTATAGAGAGAGTCTGCAAAATGGATTCTGCAAGGTCAGATGGTTGTGTATATGCTAGACTACTAGGAGACTACAAGGTTTGAAGATTGTTACTGCATGACAACCACAACATGTTCCATCAGGTTAAAGCAAGAAATTGCGATTAGTCATATCAAGAAAGCAAAGATTGACAGATCGATTACCTAATGTTGTTTCTCAAAAAAAGGAGCTAAAAAGAAGACCGGAAAAACATTGTCAAACTTCTGATGAATGACAGCAGCTTATAGTCATCTAAGTAAATAATATAGAAACAGCAGAATACTGATTTGGAAGTAATTTGATAGAGATTTTGTCAAAAGCTAACGTGGAGTGTTCAAGCTGTATGGACAACTAGAAACTAGAGTTCATGCGCATGTGAGAAAACAGGAAGCTTCTAATCAGCTTTCCTAATCGGCAACGTGAAATTAAATGGTGTTAATAGTCAAATGTAATGATAACATAATTAATTTTTATTTTGACATTTTCATAATTACTTTACCAATGTGATTATTATCAAGTATGTTCCAAAAGAACAGTGATTATGTTATCTAAACGTCATTGCTAGCCTGACATGATTAATATTTTTTTCATGTTCAGACCAGTCTTTCTGTCTAAAATGCCAGAGAGTCTCTGAAAGTGTATTTATATAACTGGTTACGGCTCCCTTTGGAACAGAAGTTAACAGATCCAATACTCAGAGAGAGGAAGAAAAAGACAAGAATTCCCTCTATGTGTCTTTGCATTCTTTCTTTACAGCAATCTACTAGAATTCAGCTTTAAACAACATTTGGGGTTTCCCCTTCTTTTCTTTCTTCTTTTAAACTGACACGCATAAACAGAGCTTGAAACATTTTATCATTTTAAAATCTCCCAGATGCAAGATACGGGTAGAGAAGATCATCACTCTGATACAGAGCTATCGGGGAGCGAGAGGGTAGCTTACAGTGGTCCATTGAGCGGGCCTCTGAATAAAAGGCCTGGAAAAAAGAGTGCGAGGTTTAATATACCAGAAACAACCACATCCAAGGATGAACAATACGTGGAGATCACTCTTGATGTCCGAAATGATTTTGTGGCTCTACACAGTGTTAAACCTTCTCATGGCGTCAAAGAAGATCCTGAGATGACATTACTTGCTAAAGGTCCAGATAAAAGATCTGCTTCCAATGTTGTGAGAACTGCTTCAGCAAGAATTAGACAGGTTTCTCATGAAATAAAACGGTTGGCTTCGTTCTCAAAGAGGCCTCCCCCTGGTCGCCTTGACAGGTCTAAATCTGCAGCTGCTCATGCTTTAAAAGGACTAAAGTTTATCAGCAAGACTGATGGTGGTGCAGGATGGGCTGCTGTGGAGAAGCGTTTCGATGAGATTACTGCTTCTACTGAGGGCTTGCTTCCTCGTGCGCGATTCTGTGAATGTATAGGTAATTCAGTGCAAATTTCCTACCTTCTAACTTGTAGTTATGTGAATCTGTTTGGTTTGGACTGAATGGTATTTGCTTTAGTTAGTTTTGAGTTTTGAAGGGCCTGTGTAAATTCGTGTAATGGCAGGTATGAAGGAGTCGAAGGAGTTTGCAGGAGAGTTGTTCAGTTCACTTGCAAGGAAGCGGAATATACAATGTGATTCTATCAACAAAGCTGAGCTGAGGGAATTCTGGGAACAGATTTCCAACCAAAGTTTCGACTCCAGGCTCCAAACTTTCTTTGACATGTAAATGAGTCTCTCTCTCTCACTCAAAGATTTTGTCTTTCATTTTAATGAAAAAGTCCTCCACCTTGTATTGACTTCAAGCTGAAACTTATACTAAGTGATGTTAAATGCAGGGTTGATAAAGATGCTGATGGCAGAATCACAGAACAGGAAGTCAGAGAGGTGCTACCGTCTTTTGAAATGCCTTACTTGAACATTTCTTTTTAGTTTTACCCTTTTTCTCTTGAATGAAACACTTGACTTGAATCAAAGCATGTGCCTTGTGTCAGAAAAGGATTTGGCCTAAGATAATTTGACAATTTTTATATGCAGATCATTACCCTTAGCGCTTCTGCAAATAAACTGTCAAATATCCAGAAACAAGCTGAGGAATATGCAGCATTAATCATGGAAGAGTTAGATCCAGAAAATCATGGATACATCATGGTAATAAACCACAAGTTTAGAGCATCATTAACGTCTTCAGGGTCTTCTTGTTTGGATTATTTTTTTTATGCAGATTGTTGATACTCTTATTAATGATGCATGGTTCCTGTTTTTTTTTTTTTTAAAAAAAAAAAAAAACAACAGATAGAGAACCTGGAAATGCTTCTATTGCAAGGACCAAGCCAGTCGGCTGGTGGAGAAAGCCGAAACCTGAGCCGTATGCTAAGCCAGAAGCTTAAGCCTACATTGGATAGCAACCCATTAAACAGATGGGGCAGAAGCACCAGGTATTTCTTATTAGACAACTGGCAGAGAGTTTGGGTAATGGCTCTATGGATTGCTGTTATGGCTAGCCTATTTGCATACAAGTACGTGCAGTATCGACGCAGAGCGGCTTATGTGGTGATGGGCCATTGTGTATGCATGGCCAAGGGTGCAGCTGAGACACTCAAACTGAATATGGCTCTAATTCTGCTACCTGTCTGTCGAAACACTCTCACCTGGCTCAGGAACAAAACCAGATTAGGTGTCGCGGTTCCCTTTGACGACAACCTCAATTTCCACAAGGTTCTATCTAGCATCATCTACCTACCCTCTAGTATCTACGCTTAATGTCTTCTAAACTGGAAGCACAGAAACTAATGGTGGTGTCCTTGTTCAGGTTATAGCAGTTGGAGTTGCAGTTGGAGTTGGTATCCATGGGATTTCTCATCTAGCGTGTGACTTCCCTCGCCTTCTTCGTGCAAGTGAAGAAAAGTGGGAGCTCATGCAGCAGTTTTTCGGGGATCAACCTTCAAGTTACTGGCATTTTGTCAAGTCCAAGGAAGGAGTTACTGGGATCCTCATGGTACTGTTGATGGCTATAGCCTTCACACTAGCCACCCCTTGGTTCAGACGTAATAAGCTCAATTTGCCGACGTGGCTCAAGAAGCTCACCGGTTTCAATGCATTTTGGTATTCTCACCATCTCTTCGTCATCGTCTACACCCTGCTCATCGTGCACGGTTATTACCTCTACCTGACTCATGAATGGTACAAGAAGACGGTAAGTGCCTCTCAGTTATCATATATTCTTTTATTACACTGCATTGATTGAAATCTCAGTCCATCCTTGAACCTCCAACTCCATTGGCAGACCTGGATGTACTTGACAGTTCCTGTTATGCTTTACGGGAGTGAAAGATGCATTAGGGCACTGAGATCAAGCATCAAGGCTGTTAGCATAAAAAAAGTAACTATTTTTAACCATTTTTACATCGACTTAATTACTTTTCAGATATGATTTTAGAAGTTTTGCTAATTTCTTCTGGTTGTTTTGAAGGTGGCAATTTATCCTGGAAATGTCCTGGCAATTCACATGTCAAAGCCTCAAGGATTTAGATACAAGAGTGGGCAATACATGTTTGTCAATTGTGCTGCTGTCTCTCCATTCGAATGGTAGTTAAACTTCAAAATATAGCTACCCCTTCTGCTATCCATTTGTAAATACTCATGGTAAATCACATGTCAACAGGCACCCATTTTCTATTACTTCAGCCCCTGGAGATGACTACCTCAGTGTTCATATCAGAACTCTAGGTGATTGGACACTGCAGCTTCGAACAGTGTTCTCAGAGGTGTGTTTTCTTACAAGTGCATTTGTTATTCTTCTAGAAGATAAAAAGTCTTACTATATTGTGTCCTGTTTATTTCCAAGATTGTAGATGTGCTAAAAAGTAAGTGTTTTTACTTTTTTTTTTTTGTTTTTTTTTCATAAAACGTCCCCGCTGAACTTTCGATGCCGCTTATGGTGGCTAATTGCCCATTGCATTTCGTTTTTTTTTTTTTTTTTCTTCAGGCATGCCAACCACCTCCTAATGGGAAGAGTGGACTTCTCAGAGCTGACTGCTTCCAAGGACACAGCCCAGAGTGAGCATTAATTATTATGATATTTTCTATTCACGTATATTTACTAGCTAAAAAATATATAAATCCCTTTTGATGAATGATAATATCAAAACCATTTCAAAAAGAAAGGAATGCATCTAGAGGGTTTGTGGATCATGGTATGCATATACGTGACAAGCATTAATTACATGAGGTCAAACATCTCAATCCAGAGCGAATCTTAAGTGGCTGGATACCACAACCTTATTGCCGATGTACCTACCCCAGGCGAGCAAGTGCTTCCTTCACTTTGTGTGCATCTTAGCTATTTGCTGTTAAGGTATTTCCTCACATACAGGTAATCGATCAAGGGCTACTAGATAAGACCTACCTTATTTTCATAAACATAAGAGCTATGGAGTACAGCCATGTGTATTAGTCCCCTGTTACGAGCAAATGAGGAGCGCCAAACCAATCAGTGTTTGTTTCACTGGGAATATGAATTATAGAATGCTGTCTTTTTCAAAGTGGTATCTTTGCATCATTTGTCGTTACCGCACTATGATAAAGGAAAGCGGGATTAGCATTATCATTGATAGGAAGAGATAAAGTTTGCTAGGTTACTTGACAAACTTCAAGTTTAGAAAACATTTGTGCATGCGCTTAATTAGTCTAGTTAAATAATGCCAACTGTGTTTTAAAAGGTTTTGCACACCCAATAATCCAAGTTTTAGACATTATTAGGCACGGAAACGATAGAGATTAATTTGTCATCATGGACAGCCTGCCCCATCGTTGAAAACGACGTGCAACAAACGTGTAAACAATGTCCCCCGCGAGATGTAGATGCGCAACAATGAACTGCAAGTAGTCCTTTTTCACATGGATATTCCCTAGAAAAAAATAGTGTTTCCTGTTTAGGTTGTGCATGATGATGTGATGATTTTTTTATCCTATGAGCAGTTTCCCAAGAGTCTTGATTGACGGTCCATATGGAGCACCAGCACAGGACTACAAGAAATATGAGGTGTTATTGCTCGTTGGCCTAGGAATTGGAGCAACCCCGATGATCAGCATTGTCAAGGACATAGCGAGTAACATCAGGGCCATGGAGGAAGAAGAGAAAGCATTAGAAAATGGTACTGATGGGGCAGGCAACAGCCCGTTAACTAAAATTCCAAGCCCTAATGCACACAAAAGAAAAGAAAGCTTCAAGACAAGGAGAGCATACTTCTATTGGGTGACAAGAGAACAAGGTTCCTTTGACTGGTTTAAAGGGGTTATGAATGAAGTGGCTGAATTAGACCATAACCATGTCATAGAGCTTCACAACTACTGTACTAGTGTTTATGAAGAGGGTGATGCAAGGTCTGCTCTAATTGCCATGCTTCAGTCCATTAATCATGCCAAGAATGGCGTGGACATTGTCTCTGGCACACGAGTCAAGTCTCACTTCGCCAAGCCTGATTGGCGTAATGTCTACAAGCGCACTGCGCTCAACCACCCTCATTCTCGGGTTGGTAAGTGAACTTCTCCTATCCTATAGTTTATTACGTGTTATATACACTAAAATCTGATACTGCAAGCTTCCATATTCTTTTGAACTGGTTCATTCCTTTTGCATAATTAAGCCCTTTGCTCTTAAAAAGAAACTCCTCTTTATGCTTGAAAGGATGTCTTTGTTTTCTATGTTTGTCACTTTCTCAAAAAGAAAATATATTGAAGTGAGTGCTAGTGCTTTTGCAAAGGATGATGATAATTGCACTACTAGTGCTTTTGCAAAGGATGATGATAGTTGCATTTAAGTGTTTATCTCGTATTAAATCAACATTAGCACGATCCATTAAAGTTCCTTATGACACTGCCTCTCTAGCAGAGTAAAAAGATATTTTACCGGGTCCATGTAAGAAAGTTGAAAGATACTGACACCAGAAAGGAAGGATTGGGTATATTACTGTATTTGCTGAGGATAACAAATCAAATCTTTCGTACAGTGTTTATGCCATGCATTATTTATCACTTTTAGACATGAAAGTTGAGATACCTGTAACTATTCACAATTGCAGGAGTGTTTTATTGTGGGGCACCAGCATTGACAAAAGAGCTGCGCCAGCTAGCCTTGGATTTCTCTCACAAGACCAGCACTAAGTTTGATTTTCACAAAGAAAACTTCTAAGTTTCAAAGGACAAAAAAGAGAAGAAACACACCAGACGAGTTCTTAAGCTCCACTCTTATCCCACTATCCATCACGTCCGAAGATTTGGCCCCCTGCAATTGGACCACGATGTTTGTAATAATGTCTTCTTTATTAAGTTTCCTCTAGAATTACCTATGGAATATTGATATGCTATAATGCAAGCAAAAGATATATAGTGCGTTGGTTGATTGAGGGCCACCCACCATATTAGTTTGGGTTATATAAGAAAGGCGTGAGCACGAGCGAATGCATGCCATGCTCTGCTAACCTATGTCTATATAAGAGGGAAATAAATGTAAAGCTTTTTTTTGTAATTTTTGGATACAAGAGTGCACTTATTATAATAAGATCAATTAGTAATGTATATTGATACCAGTATTGAGCTTTGGCAATATAAGCCCTTTCTGATTTAATAATTTCATTGAATGATTAGTTGGAATCATTCCTGCTCTTCAAACATAATGTTTTCTTGTTTTATCATCCAGAATTGAACTTTCCCATCAATTTCCTACATATTTAAATCATAATCAAATGCACATGTTCAATATCATACCTGTTACTATATACATCAGCAAAGATTTGTTAGTGACGCTCCTGGTCACCTCGCAAAACAGTCGAGGAATAATGATTAGTTCAAACATAATAGTTAGTACAAACAAACGTGAAGTGATGAAACTGATCTATACCAGCACCCAAAGGAATACGTCCATGAATCCTGACAGCCTGGATCATGGAAAAAAAGATTACAAGAAGCAATAATACAGGCAGTGTGTTGTAAGATATTGCGAAATGGAGCCTGGGTGTATTTTAGAACATTGAGTTGGTCCTTGTTTTTAGCCTACATAACAACAGAATATCATGTGTGCGCTGTCTCATGCGTGGTCAACTATAGTAAGTTTATAGATGAAGGGTGTCAGAATACCAACCTCATGAACCTCTTCCACAAGAATTACCATGCTCCCTCACAGTAGAAACGGCCTTGTTTTCATTTATGTTTCCTTTTGAGCCTCTGGAAGTTGGGCTTCAGTAACTGGCTTGAAGTCGGGCTTTGGTTTATTGCATTGGTGGGCTGGAATGGGATCAGAGGTTTTTTTGGTGGCACAGGTGTTTGACTCTTTATGATAGTGGGAGAAACTGTCTTGGATTTTAACTGTCTCGGCAACTCCAGCCTCTCTAGTATCCTAGAAGTTTTTGCATCCAGCTGCCTGTTGCTGTCTGGTGAAGACAGAACGGACTGGTCCATCTTAGGTTTGGAAACACAAGCGGGAGAAAACGTCTTGGAAACTTCCTTGACAACCAGCTGCTCCCATTCCTCTGCAATAGAAGCAGTGGTTTTGTCACCTCTATTTGTCAGATCCAGCAGTGGCGTTTCATCCTCCAAGTCAATAGCATCTAGGACAATGACTTCTGAAGAATCTGGTTCGTTTGAGTTTAGTTCGGATGTTGTCTCATCCAGTTTAGGAGTGAGTGGCCTGGAATATCCATGTGATTTGAGGCAAATATCAGGATCAACAAAGTTCAGACATTGATATGCTTACCATGACAATTGCTGAAAATCAATCCAAGTGCAATCCCAAACTTAGTTTTAGGAATTACCAGAAAATGAGGTCATACCCGAGTATCCCAATTTCAAACTGAAACATTTCCTAAGATCCTCTATAATAGCAGTAATGTAGCTCAATTTGGACATTATGGTAAGAAAGATGAAGCTAAAGCAACTGCTATGTGAGAAGCAACGAAATGAATATGCTTAATGGATGACGATCAATATTCTCTAAACAAATCTTTCCAATTTTTGAGATCCAAATTTGTTCATGACCGATGTAAAATTTTAATATGCCATGGCTGAGTGGTCAAATGGCTTAGAGGACCATGATTAGAACTCCAAGTAATTTGGTCACAACCCACTTATCATGTGAAAGAAAACTAACACGAAAGTCCTGTGTAAACTTAGTAGTCGGAAAAGTTCACTAGAAATCAGATTTTTATTTTAGGAATAACCATCTCTTTGAAGAGCTGACAAATCCTTCTAAGAGAACATCTGCACTTGTATTTCAGGAAACGCAGTGCAAACAGATAGCCAGCCCATTGGAAGCGGTTTAATCATTTTCTATCAACTATAAAATAAATTAAAATGGAAAAACTAGTGAAATATGTGCCATTGTGATTATATAGAAGCAGGAGCAATCAGCATCAATGGATATGATAATTACCCAAATTGTAGGCTCTCTTTCACAAGCAAGTTGAGCTTTTGATGGAATCCTCTCTCGTGTATTACTGGATTGTAGTCTCTTAGTTCCATCTGTGGGTAATTTGGAAAATAGAAGGAAAGAAGAAAGGATAAAGGAAAGAGTATTAAAATCATAATAGAAGGCTAAAAATTGATTTCAACCACTAGATCGTGGTCAAGAGGCCTCTCTCTTTTAATAATAGAAATGCTATGTTAATCAAAGTCAAGCCGTAGCCAACCAGCCTCCATTCCGAGGTGAACTCACCACAGAAATCAATATTCTGGATCTATTTAATCTTAGTACATGCTTTAATAACAGAACAGAAACCTCAAGTACGTAGATGGCTTCAGATTTCAAAAACATAATAAAAAGAAAGTTGGGAAATGATTAAGGAAAATATTCAACCTTCAGTAGAGAGGCTTGAATGGAATTCTGAATCTCCTTATTTACAGGAGAATCAAGGAATCGATTGGCGTCAGGCACAGGCAAAACTTCCTCTGATCCTGCAAGCCGCTGCAAGGGGTACAGTTTACCAAAATCAAAATGAAGAGCATAAGCAAAGGAAAATAAACTAGGAGGAAGACATCGAATCAAATATAAGAAAATCATTTTTTTTGCTTGAGAAGAAAAAGACGGCCATTCTAAAGAGGGTCAGTGTTCACCCTGAGAAGCATTGGCCCATTGTCTGAAGGCTGAAGAAGATAGTAGCAGTCAAAGGCTGCTTCTTTCATGGTTTCTAAATTACAACACGAAGAGCATAACAGGCCCTGATCCATTGAATGCAGAACACTGCAAATCCCTTGAAAAACTGACAGATCATATCCCAAGTCAGAATGATGGTAGCAACATATCAAATCACTCTAAGACAAGATAAAGTTAGAAATGAAACGAGTTTGAACTTTGATGAACCTATGTTCCATTTTTATATAAACATTTGAAAAATGAAATTCAAAGGGAGGCCTTCATCGCACTTTGAGCATTCAACTCTGGTCGGTCCATTTCATCTGAAGTTTCTATCTCATAACAAGCTGATGGAGTTACAAAATATGAAGATCCAATTATAAGACCTGTGATAAAAAAAAATCCAGACAGGGAGGTTAAGCATGAAGAGTTTTCTAATTATTGTACCTATTATAATGACTAGATTATCATGCAGAAGGTGTGGGAAGTGATTCAAAGAATTTGTGCGGGGAAAAGGTTTGAACAGTGATTTTCAATCATCTCTCGGGCCATCTCTCAACTTTTACATCTGCATAAGAAAATATACTGGCAACCTAAATTTCAGGAAAACCTAAGAACACCGATAAAGTGATAATGGGAAAGGACCTGTTCATTAAAAGTAAATAGAAAAGGATAGACGAAGAAATTCATAGTTGCATTGCACACTCTAAACAGAACGCAGCATTCTTAATCTAAGATTGTAGCTCGCATGGATTTCACTGATTTTTACTTATATCCCAACTGGTGGTACTTCAGGAAGAGGGAAAAAATTCCATGACCATCAGAATGCTGGTTTTAAAATGATAAGCAGAAATGCAGAATCTCCTCGCATCCTACTATAAGAACTCCCCAAATTCCAATATGGCAACACCATTAAATAAATAAGCTGCTTACAGGCTACAAAATGAAAATGGACAAGATGTAATATAAAACTGTAGATAGAGTTTTTTGCATGACTACCTTCACTTAAAGAGCTCAGGTTAGCCCTCTCAATAATGTTGAAGTCTATGGGTGAAGAAACTTGCTTCAGCTTCATAGAGCTCTGAAAAGAGGGCATGAACAGAACTGTTTTGTCTCCAACTTGCACAGAATTTTCAATTACATCGGAAATTTCTAGATCACGCCCTGTGATTGGACAAGAAGCTCCGACATTTTTGTCTTTTATTCTGTTATCTAACACGGAGCCATGACACCTGCATGTCTATAAGCAGCACACCCAGCAATAATTCTTTTACTTGAGAAACCTAATTCGAATAACAAAAGAAACATTTTGTCATACAACAAGAGCATGAAAAGTGAGATTCATAATTAAACACCTCGCAACCACTGAATCCATCAATAATTTGACAAACAGATGTTGACAAGCTGCAGAATATCTGATTCAAAGAGCCTGTGAGGTTGCTTTTAAAGATGAAACGAGCTTGCAATGGTTCTTCCATGTCATCCTTTAACTCCTGTAGCCATCGTTTTACCAAGCTATGAAATACTCTACTATCTGCAAAATTATCTGAAGTTAATGCTAAATGCTAATACATATATGAAGATTTACACTTCAGCTCACTCCTATTTCTCAGCACTAATATTGAGAATTTTTATTATTCCGTGCCATCCTTTAACGTCTTACCAGGCTATGAAATACTCTACTATCTGCAAAATTATCTGAAGTTAATGCTAAATACAAATACATATATGAAGATTACTCTTCAGCTCACTCTTATTTCTTAGCACATATACTGAGAACTTGTACACAAAATGAAAAATCAGGTTAATTGCAAGAAGTATACATTTAGCCTTGGCATGCTTAGTACTCTAGGGCTACAGATCCAAATTCCTATCTGGATTCAATGACTGTGGATGGATCCTCTTTTATATCATATATTTTTTATCCACTGTAGCCATGGTCTTGCAAATATACAACAGCAGTTCAATCACACTCTTTCCGTCTCCCTCCAAATGATTCTACATAGAAACTCAGGAACTGGTGGCAGAAATTGCATGGTTTCTCGAATTTCTATGCTCTGATTCTCCATTTCCATAATCCAAGCCTCTGTATAGCAGATATCACTGTTTATCTGAACCATGATGTTGAACTTTAACTCTTAACGCCTCCCCTTGTCAAAATTTTCACTTTGCATTCACATAATGCACAAAACACATTCCACATGGTCGATAACAATCCAACCATAGTCCTCCCGAATTTACATATTAATCAATTGCAGGAAAGGTTTTCGTTTTATGCCGTTGCTCATTGCTTGGAAATATAAACTTCTCAGAAGTATACTAAAAACATAATCAAAACATCATGTACTAATAATCGTTGAAGCACATAACCTGCGAGATAAGTTCCGAATGAGAAATTATCAAGATCTGATATACTTCTCATGAAAGAATTAATATTCTCCTGAAAATTTCCAAGATGACTCGAACTTTGCTCAAACAACAAAAACTCCACCGAAACACATTTATCCGCTGCATCCTATAAAAAACGAAGAAAAAAAATTATATATAATGTATCATAAAAAAATATTCTGAAGCATGATCTGTTGACTAACCATGAGAGTCAATTTCAACTCGTTGTCGATATTATCAGGCACGCACGAGCTCAAAACAATCACTTTCCTCATAATATCTTTACCTCCCCATGAGTACAGTACTTGATCGCTCAAAATACTTGAAAGCTTTACATCTAGTTCCACAAAAAACATTACTTATTTACTTAAATACCAAACATGCTTGCTAAAAATCAGTTAATCAGTTACTAACCAAATGAACGGAGACTTCCAGAATCGTTAATTTCAGGCAAAAAGGAATCGGTAGGCACATTATTAACGGCGAGATGGAAATCACGGAGATTGAAATTTCCTCTAGGAGTATAACCGATCTTTAGCTGTTAAAAAAAATATCCAATTAGTTTTTTGACAAACACGTTCGGTTTTGAACACAATCTTCGGATTTTCCTCGATTACCTCGTGAGAGAGAGAAGTGCGGTGTTTTAAGAGATAACACAAGCCGATTTTGTCGATAAGAGAGTGCGATTGGCGGCATGAAGGAGACGATACGGCGTAGAAATTTGCGAGGTGTAGCAAGGACTGAACAGAATCAACGAGTTGCAGCAATCGAGTAATCAATTGATAAAAAAGAGAAAGCATGAGAGAAAGAGTGTTACTTGTTTTAGGTTTTTGAGCAATGGAGGCGAGAGGTTGCAGAGATCTAGCACGAAGCAAACAAGTACCATTTTCAATTTCTTCTTCGAGTATGTGGATTTGTTTTGATTTTTGTGTTTGGCGCGGAAGGAGATGTATTTATATTCAAGAAGGAGAAGTTTTGGATTTGCCTCCTATTTTTTGGGATTAATAAAGTTGCCCCTTTAATGTTTTAGCTTTCGGAAAAGGACCCGTTGTTTTTTTAATTTTACTTTTAGAGTAAATAAGTTTTCATGTAGCTAAATTTAATTCCAGTAATGCAATAAAGAAAAATTGCAAATTCAGGTTATATATTCAACGCGAACTGATAGTAGTTTTTTTCTGCTATAATATTGTTTAAAGGAGGGATACATCGCATTAATCTATATAGAATAAAGTTTATTTACTCTTTAAAACATGTGAGTTAACTCCTAATTTTTAAATAAAAAATATCCTTAAAAAACATTTAACACTATAATATCAAACACATGGAAAAGCTAACTCAAAGATATCTTGATCTTAAAATCAAAAGGGAAAAAAAATGTGAGGTTTTGTATTTTTTATATATTACTTTAATTTTCTCAATTTAATTTCCAAACAAGATTTATTAGTATAATTGAGGAAAGCCTCTCCATAATTTGATTTTGAAGTTCCATAATTACTAGCACTGTGAATTTAGTTAGAAAAACACAGAGACTGTTGCTAATATTCTTCTTTTACACACATTCATACCAGCACCGGAAGGCATTTGAGCAAATAGAACGTTTTTAACTATTGAGAAAACACAGAGAAATAGATGTACACTTGGCTTGTATGTCAGAACTTGTAATGTTCTGATTACTGACTGTAAAGATGCTAAAACCCTGTCAGGGTCGCATTTTGAATGCCATGTGCATTGACCTCCAAGGCAGCAACAGCTTTTATTTTCCTTACTAGCTTATTTAACGTATCGTCGTCAGACTCGAGCATTGCATCAGCAATATTTACCATCCCTGGGTTTTGGCTATTGAGTACTGAGAAAACAACAGCGGAGTTGAAGCCATTATTGACACAGAAGTGGAGCAGACCTTGAGGAAACACAAAAACTTCTCCTGGCTGGAGAGTTTTTTGGAACAGTTTGTTTTGGGTGTCAATAAAACCAGCAATCACCACACCTGTGCTAACGAAGAACATCTCGGATGCTCTTGGGTGGGAATGAGGCATCATCAAACCATCAATTTCAAGGTCAGTCCTAGCAATTGAGAGGCCGAGAGTATTTAGACCTGGGAAATCCGCAGCAGTGTTGAAGGTCACCGAGGAATGGAGGGTGTTGTCTGTGTCACCTGGACGGCTCAGTTTTGATGACTTGAAATCTGAAGCAACGATGCTGTTTGGGTTCTTGCAAGGGAAGCCATTGATGAAGACAGTTTGCTTGCCTGTAGTAGCCGTTGGACAAGTATCCTGAAGATTATCGGTATCAGCCAGGCAGATATTGATGCAAGTGGACAAGAAAATGCAGAAGAAAAGGGCGGAATTCATCTTGGTTTTATTCTTGTGAAGTTAATGAATGCTTTTCTTTGTTTTATATGCAATCTTTAGAGGTTGCAAAAGATACAAGTTATTCTGAGGCTTGAAGTTTACTACTGGATTTCAAATGGATTATCTTGTAAGAAGTGCATTGCTTAAAATTAAAGATTATCTAAACTCAGCTGGATGCCCTGAATTCTTAATATACAAACCAAGATGGTTCCTCTGTAAAAAAGAAATTCCCCTATCACCCGGGGGAACTCACTTAATCCCCATCTCTTGAACTCACTGAAACCAACCCAATGGAGATTGGCGGGAAAGATGCTGGAAATAGACTTCGCCGAATCCCTTTTCATTACATCCAACCGTCTGCTACTTCTGCTACGCAGCCCTTGCGACTTGATTGGTCCCCTTCCACTTCCCCCATTGTCAACTCGCTTGCCCCGGCGTGAAGAACTCGATAATGCTTTTTAATGTCTCTGTCACTGACAATAAAAACTCCTTTATTTACCTATTTATTTGATTTTCCTGAATTCCAACCTTTCTTGCCATAACAGGAAAGCAAGCGGTTCTACGGAATGTAACATTTAACCTTAGGATTTTGAAAGTAGCTTGAAGGAGCATATGATAGAGCAAATGGAGCTTAGATGGGCAATTTTCATTAGTTTTATTCCAAAAAGATGCGCTGTCAATTACCAGGTGCTATCACTCCTCTGTTCCTTTCCTATCTTATCTTCACAACATGGCCATGGAGCTCTCCCTCTCAAACTCACCAAACCACTAGCCGCCAGGGGTCATCTCCTTGTATGCACACTCCTTTTTTTCCAAGCAAAGAATCTTTCCCGTCACCTAAAACAGCATTAAACATGTACAGCGATAATAGATTGGATTTACTACCCTACACATGGAGCCAGAACTATAAGAAAATCTTTGGCCGACCAGAAGAATCAAACTAGCAAAATAATAATGTAAGAATATAGGATAGTGAGTGCATAAAAATTCGATGGGGATTACAGGCAATGATTTTCTTTCCCAGCCAAGAGTATAATAGTGGCAGGAAAGAAAATTCTTCAATAGGTTGTACAAATTCATTGAGACGGTTTCATAAAACTCAAAAGTAAAACAATTTAAGCCGAAACCCTAAACAAGGGAAATACACTACATTCCTTCAATGGTACCGTTTTCAGAATGATTGGTGTTCTTGTCAGAGTCTTGCAAACAAACTTTGGTTGTGCACTCATCGGGACTGGTAAGAATCTCCTTGTCCTTCTCAGAGTCCCGCAAACAAGCTTTGGTTGTGCAATCATCGGGACTGGTAAGAATCTCCGAGATGAACTTTATCAAGGAGCAAAGCCCACCCAAGAAATTATGATCAATAATGCCTTTGCCTTCTGTAACATGAGCAAAGTCAATAAGTTTAACTTCAGCATCTGACCTCTCTCCTATTAACAGTTTCTCCTTCTCATACACCAAGAGAACTGAACAAGAATTCAAATGGTACATGGTTTGATCCTCAAACCATGCCTTTAGCTCCAATAATTGAGCCAAAATCCCAGTAGAACCGCCATAAACACTTGCCGCAAAAGAACAATCAGGGTCTGAATTTGGATCAACCGGCAAATCGGAAGAAACAAACTTCTTCAGAACCACTCTAACATCAGCTGCACTGAGATTCTGAACAAGTTTCCTCTCAGGCTTCCAAAATCCAGATTCTTCATTTCCATAAATCTGCAGCCCAGAAATCCTAAAACCCAAAGACAAACTACTAGTTTCCCTATCTTTCTTAAAGCACCGCTGGATATAATCCTCAGAAGATTCAGGATACCAAGTCCTAGAACCAATCTTGATATCCATAACCGATGGATGCGAACGAGTTGAAACAACATCCTCCAATACAAGGTGCGGCCGCAGGCCAGACCCGTCAGACGCCTCTAAGAGCTGAGTCCCATGAAAAACAGGAAAGAGCCTTCGGATATGATCTGGGACCCTCGTATTCGACGAGAAGGAGGAGTAAAAAGCCACCTCTTTCGAGCCCCGGTCATCATCCTGGAGAGGCTTGTAGAAACGCCCCGAATCATCAATGAGGGGGCCAAGCTGCCCATTACGAGCTTGGTGGCCCGCAACCTGATGATCAGGGACCTTAAGCATTATATGGATACTTAATTCTGCAAAAAATCAAACAAGTGCAAGGCTGTGAATCTCTCGTGTATTATCAAACACCTTATTGACAACAAATTTAAGTACAAGAAATCACGAAAAAACAAAAACAAAAACAAAAAACCTTAAAATTTAAGCAAGCACGAATTCTATAAAAACCTAAAAAATTTAAAGTTCTTGAAATAATTGAAAATTGAAAGAAGAATTGTTACCTTTAAGATGTAGACGACTGATTAGTGGCTGAAATGCTCAAGCTGTTAGAGTGGAGAATGACGCTGTCTAGTGTCTAGAGGTGGGTGGGTCCAGAGGAGAGCCACAAAGAACCTTTAACTGTAGCTGGATCCCGTTGGATTTGAATTCATGCATCGGGATTTGGGCAATTTGTGTTGCGAAAATCTGGTACGTGCATGTGTATGTGGAATATAATTTAAAGGCCATGGGTTAAATATTTTGTCTAGTCAAAGTCAACAAATTGAAGAGTGAATGGTGGAAAAAACCATTCAGCAAAGCTTTTTAAATGGGTTAAATTTTTCATTTAAAATTAATATTTTTATTATTTTTAGTATTTTTAGTATAGCAATATTAAAATAATTTTTAAAAAATAAAAAAATATTTTAATATATTTTTGAGTAAAAATTATATTAAAAAATAACTACTACCACACTTTAAAAAGCTTCTAAAAAATTAATTTTTTTCAAATATCATTAGAAAACTTCACAATTATATAAAAATTAAACCATTTAAATATTATTTATTTAAATTTATATTTGGAAAAGGTTAAGCAATATAAATAAATTTTATAATCAATTAAAATTAGAGGTGTTTTATAAATTTCAAAATCTACCCTAAGATATGTTATTTACTTAAAAATACACTGTTAAAATTTAATCTTAAAAGCATAATTATCTCTCTTCCTCTCCCTCGTGTACGTTTTTAAAAGGAAGTTTTTTAAGATGAAAATAAGTAGATAAATAATGTATGGCCATTCACATATATTAAAATGAATTTATAATTTTTAAAACACTATTCAAACACAAGAATTCAACAAGTAGATTCAATAAATTCAATCTGCTTAAATAGTTAAAAATAACTTTAATATAAAATTGATTGAAAGCAAATTGCTAGATATGCCAAGCGCATCGGCATTAATGCATATAAGAAAACTTTCTTTTTGGATTTGCTTGGCTAATGACTAGCTTCGTGGATTTTGTAGTGTAGTATAAGTTAATTTTATTTTATTTATTTTATTTAAAAAATATATTTTTTTTTAATTTTATTATTTAATATTTATTTTATTTAAAATAAAATTTTATATTTTTCACTTTTTTTTCTTATGAAATCATTCCAGTTTTATGCATAAAACCGCTTGGTTGGTTAACTCAAGTTTTTTTTTTAGAATTAATTTTTTTTCAAGTTTTGTTTTTTAATATTGAGTTGTTTGATAAATAAATTTTAGAATTTTATTCAATTTTTTTTAAAAGAAACTATCTCGATATCATAACTAAATTATAAATTTTACATGATAACCTGATGTGGACTTGAGTTTTTGTCATAATTTTTTAGTTATATTTTTTCTTCAAATTTTGTTTTTTAACATTTTATTTGCTATAAATTAAGGGTTAATTTATTTATTTATTTATTTTACTTTCTATAAAATTATTATATTCTCATTTAATTTTTGTATCATTATCAAATAAGATTATAGAGTTTTTTAAAAAATATATGAATGTTTTTTTAGTGTTGACAGTCATTATTATTTTTAATTCATTTTATTTTTAAAAAATCTATCATTTTATTTTTTGTCATTATATTTTTTTATATTAATAAATTAATTAAATTTAATTAAATAAATAATCTAACCGATTATTTATATTAGTAAATTAACTGAGTTTTTTAAGAATGATCTTCGTATTATATTATCTTTTAGTCACGTATCTCATCTTAATCAAATTATTTTTTTAATATCAATATCATCAAATCGATGTCATCTCAATTCACTTGTATTTTTAATAATATTTTCAAGCTTGTACTAAAACAATGTAAAATAAACAAATTTCCTATGCATTTATATATCTGGTAGAGCGGGTATCGATGAAAATGATTTAAATTGGACGTTCTCAAGAGAAGTCAAAAGTATCTAATTATTAAAAACTTAGAGAAACAGTAATAATCTGACAATATAGACCGTCAAGTTGATTTTAATAGTAAAAATTAATGAGAATATCGGGTCCACGCATCACTCTCCCACCCTCCCATTCCTCAAATTTTCTAAAGGAAAAAGATTAAAAAAATAAAATTTATTAATATAAAATTTCTCTACCGGCTATAAAAAGCAATTTTAGCCCCATTTGTTTATTAAAAAATAATTTTTTTTAAATAAATAATTTTTTGATATTTGATAATATAATGAAAAATAAATTGAAAAATATTTTTCAGTATTTGTTTATGTCATGGAAAATAAGCTGAAAAAATAACTTCTTAATGTTTTATTTTCTTAAGTTTATTAAAATAATAAAAAAATAAGTCTTATAAATTAAAAAGTTGAATGAGAATGAAATTAAAAAAAGATCATAAATTATCTCAAATAAAATAAATAATAATCAAAATAATAAATATCAAATCTAAAAAAAATGAAAAATGAAGAAATTAAAATAATAATATTAACATTTCATAAATTATTTCAAATAAAATAAGTAACAATAAAAAAAATAAGGATCAAATTTGATAGATAAAAAATTTAAATAAAAAATGATAAGGAAAAAGAAAATAATAATTATAAAAATGAGAACCGAAGTTAATATAACAATTAACTTTTAAGAAATGAAATTGAAAAATAAATATTCAAAACAAAAAAAAAAATATATATATATATATAGCAATTAAAAGTTTGAGGATCAAATTGGATATAATCAGCAAATAATATGACATTTCTAAGTTTTTCACATCTTGCGGAAAGTGTTTTCGTCTAAATTTTTCAGAAAAACATTTTCCTGAAAACCAAACTAAATTTTTCTTTGACTAGAAAATCTTTTCTGTTGACCAACTTTTCTAATAGTAAACAAATACAGGAAAGTTTAGAAAATAGTTTCTTAAAAATCTCTTTTCAGGAAACAAACACAACCTTTATTACATTGCAAAGTAAAAAATTAAATATCGGTTTTTTATAAGTTAATTTAAAATTTATATTAAATCTTTAAATTGTTTTTTATTTAACCTTTAGATGATTCAATGAAATAATTTTATCAAACTTTATTCAAATTGAGTCCACTCAAATTAAAAAAAAATTAAACAATGTTATTTTAAAAAATTTGAATTGACCAGCTAGGCAGTGATGAATTGATAATTTATTGTCTGTTTTGGAGTGTAGTTGCGGTTGCTTTTAAAAGTGATTTTCGTACTAAAATGAATTAAAATGACTTTTTTTATTTTTTAAAAATTATTTTTGAGATTAGCGCATCAAAACAATCCAAAAAAATTTAATTTTTAATTAAAAAAAAAATTTAATTTTTTGAAAACACTGGTACAATAACGTTCCAAACGCTCACTAAAAACTAAAGAAATTTAAAAAGTGTTTTTAAAGCGAGGGTTTTATTTTTGTTTTTGTGTTTCAAAAGTATTTTTGAAAAAATTAATTTTTTTTATTTCAAATTAATTTTTATATTTTTAAATTATTTTGATATACTGATATTAAAAATAATTTTTAAAAAATAAAAAAATATATTATTATATTTATGAATGAAAAACGTAATCGTAACTTTACTCTCACGAGATTTCAATAGTAAAAATAGTAAAAATTGATGAGAAGTGTTGGTCGCATTACTCTTCCACTACCAAGTCGTTCCTCAGCTCTTCTGAAGGAAAAGGATTTAAACAAGAAAAACAAAATTTATCAGCACAATATTTTTCTTTTTTGCCGGCCAAGAAAAGCAACCGTGATCCGCGGCTAAAGTCAACATTTATTTTTTTTGTGTAAAGTTTTTTTTAAAAAAAAATGAATTTTTTTTTATTTTAAATTAATTTTTTATATGTTTCTTATATTTTTTTAACGTTTTTATATATGATCTGTTAACGTTGACTGCTGGCGTTGAGAATCTCATGCTCCTGTATTATGCAGAGCCAGAACTCGAAAAGAATGAGCTGAGATACTAACTTTGAACGACAAACGTGGCAGCTAATGGAACTCGACGGTTGTCCTTCCCCTTCCTCTGGATTGCAACGTTTCTGCTTCTTTTTTGCACTCTTCTGTTTTCTTTTTGAAGCTCGATCTGCGTGCTTGTCTCGGTCCCATGAAGATCCCACCTTCAATCCGCCATTTCTAACACTACACAACCGTTTTCTCGCAGAAAGTAACGACATGGTCATGGTAAAGATCCCACCTTCTCTCACTGCATACACAAGTTCAAGAAATTAACATAATTATATGTTCATGTCATCAATACTGGTCAACGATTAGAAATTTTGGTGATTTCTTCTGGTTCCAATTATCTTTTTTTTTTAGAAATGCTATTTGCTTTTCTATAACAATTGTAAAAACAGGTGAGACCATTTAAAAAAATGCGGGAAGTTTTAGAGATAAAGTTTTGGTCCATCCCTGTAATTGATAAGTTCAGGTAATTAAGACCCATCAATCAACATAAGCATGACAGTTTATGAATGTGGTTGATTTTGTATACACATGTACGGTGCTATGTGTAATGGATTCTAGATATGTTGTTTCATCAGGACAGTGAGAACAACAAATGTTCAGAGAAGATTAATAAAGGTTCACAACTTAGAGAGGCATTTAAAATGCTTGATGCCAACTTCTTCGATGATACCAAGGTGATTGTGAGAGTAGACCTTTTAATTAGAGTGTGTGTTTTGTTTTGTTACTGAAAATAACCCTTGTTTTGACCATTAAATTTTGGATGAAATTACTCTACCCATTCAGGTGCTGGACATTGCGAGGGAAGCAAAAGAGTTGAATTTACCAATTTTTGCAGCTAACAGGGAATTAGTGACTTCTGAGAATGGAGGATTGCATAACCCATCTTGTTTAATTTTTAACCCTGAGTGGACAGATGAGCAAGTGGAAAATGCAAGCAACAGGTTCAGTTATCCAACCCTCTCTGGCATTCAGAGGCCGAAAACTGAAGAAGATATTGCCTTTATGAGTGTAAATGAAAGCTGCTACATAATGAATTTGCCTTATTTATAGGCTGTGGTTTTATTTTATTTTTTCGTATTTCATTTGTGAATTTGGTTGGTCTTTGTCAGATACTTGAATTAGGGGAACTGATTAGGACGAAGCAGATTACATCTCTGGAGCTTGTACAAATTTTTCTACGGAGATTAAAGAGGTAAAACAAGAGAAAGATTACTAGTGTGGTTCTTGTACCATTCTATTTTTCAGGGTCTTTTCCTCTTCTTTTTTTGTGTAGTAATAGCAGACTGCTTGCACAATACCAGGTACAATCCTGTTCTGGAATCAGTGATCACTTATACTGATGAATTGGCTTATAAACAAGCAAAAGAAGCTGATGAATTGCTTGCCAAAGGAGTGTATTTGGGTACCTATTTTATATACTCACTTTTATTATAATCTGAGCATAGTCATTCTCCCTCCAGAGCAGTTTTTCTGATATTTTCCATGTTATGGATCCACTAGTAAGCTAATGCCATTGACATAGAAATGAAAAGTCCAGGTTTTTGGGCACAATATTCACATATCATAATTTAATATGCATAGATTAGCCTCTTTGATTCGTAATGATAGATGAGCCTGTCCGCTTTTTTTCTTATTTTCTCATGCATCTCTAGTCTTTTGACTAGATTCTTTGTTCTTGTCAATCAGTTTTTTTTTTCCATGGTTAAAATTTTTGTTTCATCTTATAGGACCTCTCCATGGGATTCCTTATGGGTTAAAAGATATTATTGCCGTGCCTGGATACAAGACAACATGGGGTTCTAGAAGTTTCAAAGATCAAGTTCTTAATATTGAAGCTTGGGTTTACAAGAGGTAGTAAACAAATATGAAAACATCTCTTTTGCAATTCGAATGTAAATTATGTTTCATTTAGTTAATTCGATTTGTGCTATGCTTGATACAGGTTGAAGTCTGCAGGGGCAGTTCTAGTTGCTAAGCTTGTCTCTGGATCGCTTGCGTATGATGATATCTGGTTTGGGGGTAGGACAAGAAACCCTTGGAACATTGAGGAATTTTCAACTGGCTCGTCAGCTGGGCCTGCTGCCAGCACCTCAGCTGGTATTCTTCTGATCTCACACTGTTTTCGATGTGCTATCCTTTTCATCTGGTGATTGTTAAACTTAAAGTTTGTTTGGCATGACTTTTGAATTACGACTTTTGATTTTGAGTAATAATTCAAAAGTAGTTTTCATAGATAACTTGTGAAAAAAATGAGTTAAAATGACTGCAAGTGGAAACATGTTTGATTAAAATGACTCAAAACAACCTTTTTGAAAAAGGAATTAGTATAAGTTATAATTTATAAGTTATAAAGTTAAAAATTCTTACTTTTGATTCAAATCAGTTTTGACTTGATTTTGTAACAAACTTTTGATGCAAGTCAAAAGTTTATAAGCCAAATATACTTACAGTTTTTCCGAGTCAAAAGTAAAAAAAAAAAAAAACCTTTAATCAATTTGCAAAACCCATATCAAATATAACCATATTCAACATCTCTTGAATAGTATGAGGTAGCGATGAAGACATCGAAGAACATCAGATGCAAATTTTGCCTGCAACAAGAAGACGGTTTTTTTTTTTTTTCAAGTTTTCCTGATATTTATAGAAGACATTTTTTTCATACTCATTTTCCATTTAATAAAGGAGGCATTCTTGAACAGGAATGGTTCCATTTGCAATCGGTTCAGAAACTGCTGGCTCAATTACATATCCTGCAGCTCGTTGTGGCGTGACAGCATTGCGTCCAACTTTCGGTACGGTCGGTCGAACTGGTGTGATGAGCATAGCAGAAAGCTTGGTAACAACCGTTGTTTCACATGATTTATGTTTTTGATAGTACCGCGCAGCCTGTGGAATCTAGTATCTCACATTGCTTTTACAGGATAAGCTGGGACCTTTCTGCAGAAGTGCTGCAGATTGTACAGTTGTTCTGGACACCATTCGAGGGAAGGACCCTGATGATCTCTCATCAAGATATATTCCCCTTGATGATCCATTTTCTGTTGACATTAAAAGGCTTACAGTTGGGTATACGGATGATGCTGAAATGGAGGTTAGTGCACCTATTTCTTTATCATATCTCACACAACTGAATCCTGAGGTTGCATAATAGAAAAGGGAAAGTAAAAAAATAGTCAACACCTGCCATAAGCAGTTCATGTAATTCTTACAAAATCAGATCCTTTCTGCTGCATTTATTGACTGTAAAGACTGAGGCTGGGTTATTTTAGATCATAAATGTGAACTTCTTTGAGATGGTGATGCCAGGTTGTTAATGTTCTCAAATCAAAGGGTGTTAAAACGGTTCCTTTTAAGTTGAACTACACCGTCGACTCTGTTCAAGGTATCTTAAATTTTACCATGGACGTAGAGATGTTGGCTCATTTTGATGAGTGGCAACGCACCAGGCAGGATGACCTTTATGAAGCTCAAGATCAATGGCCCACTGAATTGCGTCGTGCACGCGTAATTCCAGCAGTTGATTATGTGCAGGTCTGTTATCTACTACTCTACCATCGCATGATTTAAAAGGTGTTAATTTTTTCTCTTTGTTATGTTAAACCTGGAAATCTGGTCATTTCTAATATATGGGTGTCATGCAGTCTTTTCATGTGAATTTGGCAAGTTCTGCAACGTATTAGAAGTAGCAGCACAGGCCAATAACAGTCGTTATGAGCAATTCTGAGAACTTTGTTCAATCTAGAGAAAGTCAGCAAAATATAACCTGTTACTTACTTTGAGATATGTGATATATTCAGATTTAGATTATTTTTCCACAGGCACAAAGGGCTCGGCGAAAATTAATTCAGGAAGTGAAAAAAAGTTTCACTGTCGATGCATTCATTGGTAATGCAACTGACTGGGAGAGAGTTTGCTTGGGAAATCTTGTTGGTTTCCCAGTAATTGTTGTTCCAACTGGCTTTAAAAACATATCCAATCCACCTTCAGAGGGTACTCGAAGAAGAACCACCATCACCACCGGCATCTATGCTCGTCCTAACCATGATCACATTGTAAGATCCTCGATTATTTTGCACATTTACAACTTTTTGGCGTTCGAAAGCTGCATCATTAGAATTACTGCTGTAAAGATCTGAATGTTTTTAATTGACCAATTAATTATTTGTTTCTGTTTTCGCATGTGCAGGCTCTAGCATTAGCAATGGCTTACCAATCAGTCACTTATCACCATAAGCAGCGCCCCCCCATCGATAATCTCGGGCCAAGCGACATAATGCCATATCCACCAACAACTATCCCTCACAGAAGGCTGCATCCATGAAAGCTCCTGAATCCATAGCTTTAGGATCCTAACATTATTGTTGTATGGTAATTTTAATGAGAGGGCCATGAAACTACAGTAGATGAAGCGGAAAGGTTTGGCAACTCAAATATTTCACCAAGAAAAGGAAAAGTAATACAAGTACTTAGACATTGCTTCTTTTTCTGTTTTAATTGCATCCCTTTTTGGAGATTGCGTGTAAAGAAGACCGGCAAAGTAACCCTTTTAGAACCCTTTTTGTCCAAATTGGAAATGGTTCAACATTAGTCATTGAAGGAGCAGGTGGTTACTTTTTGTCCATGAAAAACCATACAGCAGCAAACAGAATTCTATAAACAAGCAGCAACTTGTGATGATCTGTTCCTTTCTATTTTGATGTTCAGAAGTGCTTTCTTTGAAGATTTTGGCTTGATTGACATTGTTACTATCATAAGAAATTATTTCTTACTAAAAACAATAATGGATTTCTAAACCAGTCTTCTTTTAGCTGAAAGCAAGAATATCCTGCTTCCTTTGAGTCAAAACTAAAGAAAATTAGAAGAAGAAAAAACGACAGGACATTACTCATAGAAAAGCCCCTGAACCAGATAGAATTTTTGTAAGGAGTTGTTTGGTAATTACACAATAGAAAAAACATAAAATTACTAATAAACACTTTTTTTTAATGTAATTACTGATAAACCTTGTAAAAAAAAAAAACGATATAACCCTAAAGCTAACCTTTCCCATGAAGGGCAAAATCAGCCTTTTCCATCCTTTCCTTTCCATGATGCAAACATCACTCATGCAAACGACAGGATATTAGCACCCATTAATACACAGCTCCGTTTTCTTTGAAAAGTAAAGAGGGAGAAGATTTGTCAAAGTTCGCCAGTGGTCATCATCCAACTTTCAACCGGTTGACAACTCCTTAATTTATGGTAATGCATTAATTAATTAATTAACTATAACTAAAGCATCAGCTTTTCATTGTGAATTCGTACTGTAAAAGGCTGATGTCTTTAAATTTATAGTTAATATATATCAAACTGAAAATGTTAGGGTTTTTTTTTAATTTTAAGTTTTTTTAGATTGAGAGGTTTTTTTTTATTAATATATGTGTTAGATGAGTTTAGATACACCTTAATTAATCTTACGAATTCTTAAGTTAACGATCATGTAAGTCTCTAACGGTTAAAATTTATAAAACTCGAATAGATAATATCTATGAAACAAATCTAAAACCTTGATTTGTTGTGTTACATCCCTTAATCTTATTTTATTACATACTTAAGCTGCCAAAAGAAATTGATAAAGTGACGTAACTCTGCATGTAAGAAATATTTGAGACTTAAATTAATAAAATTCATAGATATAAGATTCAAATTTATATTTATATTTTATGAAAGCCCAATACATAATGGATTGCAAAATGGGAATGCCAACCACTTTTCATGCTTTTTGTGCGAGCCATTGGACAAAAGATGGCTGACGGATTTTCTTTTCTTTCGAAGGAGGCAGGTTGCAAGGAAATAATATTTTTTATTTTTTAAATTTATTTTTGATATAATATATTAAAATAAATAAATATATTAAAAAATTATTTTAAATAAAAAATTATATTTTTTTAAAACACGAATTACAAGTCACTATTCACTTGTAATTCTTCTATAATACCTTAGTCTCAGCTGTGATATTTGGGATAGAGATGTAATGAGATATGATTGTTGTTTTTATTATACAAAAAGTTATCATTAAAAATAAAATTTTCTTGTTTTTTTCATTTTTTATGTGGATCGAAAAAAACAAATTACACCTCTATTCCAAATACACTAGTTATTATAGTAAGAAAATAATAAATAATAAAATCACTACTTGCCGCACATTGTAATCAACGACAATGGGCACTAGTATGAGTGCGTGCCCGATTCCCAACAAGCCCACTTGACCTCTTCTGTCGACAACTGAAAAGAAATTTCCACTGAGCAATTTAGAGTTTTAGACAACGTTTGGGCTATGTTGATATTTTCAATAATAATTTAAATATTAAAAGTTTGACCTGGCAGTTAAAAACATTTACTCCCTTTTTTCTTATTTATAGATTACAGCATTGCGATTAACACCAGAAAAATTAATTTCCTTGGATACATCGAGTCGATGTGAGGAACGTGCTTTAAAATTATTGAAGAACGAAACTTAGATGGTATTTGGCAAGGCTTATGTAAAATAATTTTTAACTTTCAGTTATAATTAAAAAAATATTTTTTAATGAATTATAGTAAAAATAAGTCAAAATGATTTTAAGTTAAGACTATTTTTCATAATAACGACTAAGATTGAGTTTTTTAAAAAAGTATAACATAAGTTAGAATCCATAAATGAAGATTTAGATTTTAACTTTTGATTACAGCAAAACTTTGACTCGATTTTTTAATAATTTCTTTATTTTAAATCAAGAATTATTTTTAATTAAACATACTTTTTCTTCAATGGTTAAGGAAAAACTTGAATCAATTTATAAAAATCATAGCAAATATAATCTTAATTTTAATTGGTGTATAGTATTTTTGAAAATAAATCTCAGTTTTTCTTTTGCTGTGAGTGCATCAAAGAATGAGAATTATCATTGTAATTACATAAATCTCGAGAATAATCATTGTAATTAGCGAAATAGTTAGTTAATTCTTTTAATTTTAAAACCCCAATATTGAATACCTGTATTTTATAAGTCGTTTGTGACTTGGTTATTTCTTAATGCTCCATGACAAGTTAATTATTATTATTACTATTTAAAAAGGGCAAGTTGGACATTTATGAAAGGACTAAAAGTCAACTCTAGCTAGAGGACTGGTTTATGATTTTCAAAATAAGAAGGACTAGCCTACAAAATCATAGAAAAATAAGGACTATATTATAACTTACTCCATCGAAATTTATCGCATTATCCTAATGTTCTGGCAAAAAGGACACCGAGGATAGGATGCCAGTACCGTGCACGTGTTAAATATGTACATGCTAACCCGTGCAATCACTCTCTGCTGTCAGGAGGAGAAGAGAGATAGCATCAACCCCTAGTGGTAACAATTTCGTCAGAAAACAATCAATTTCATCTGCTTTTCTTTTCACTGTGATCAACTCATCGGTCACCACAGTGACTCCCAACAGTGTCTTTTTTTTTTACCGCAAATAGTACAGATTGAATAGTGTAAGAGTTAACGACTGTCTCTTGCACGTTACGCCTTTGCTTTTGCGGTAATTACTATGAATTAGGTGCGTCAGAGGATGGTTGTCATACTGGTCTGGAGCCTGATATGGTCTAGGACTTGGGTCATTTGGTTATCCATTCAACTTAATGGTCACGGGTCAACCCGGTCTATTTTTTCCTTGTTTAAAAAACAATGTAGTTTCCGTTTTTCATAAAGAAATTTATGGTTTTGACCCGGTCATGTTTTAAGTGGATTTGACTATATTAACCTTTTAAGTTATCTATTTTTGCTCGGCTCAATTTATTAGATCATTTAAATTTAACAAAATCAATGTTAAAAACAATTTGAAATAAAACTTTACTTGGACTAGATTGTGGGTTACTATTAAGGGTTTTTTAGAGTTTGGCAGCAATTATTTTTTAAAATATTTTTTTACTCATAAATATATTAAACTAATATTTTTTTATATTAGCATATCAAAACGATTTAAAATATAAAAAAAATAAAAATAAAATTTACACAACCTCGTTTGAAACGCAATACAAAGCGAAGGCTAAGGCTTGTTCGGGATTATGGTAACAGTTTGAGATTAAATTGTGGGTTTAAAGTGTTTTTTGCTTATAAATGCATTAGGAAAATGTTCGTATTTTTATTTTTTAAGAATAATTTTTTATATCAATACATTAAAATTAAAAAAAAAAACACTAAAAAAATATTAATTTTAAATAAAAAAATTATTTTTTTTAAATGCGGGTTAGATCATGTTTCCAAATATATGGGTTTAATAAATATGTGTAAAAACGTGTCAGCAGTTGAACAAAAAAAATAATGCTTGTGGGCATAAATAGTTAATGCCCACTTTTCTTGACAAAATATATTTAAGTTGGTTTTGAAGACAATATTTTTGTAAGGGATATATTTTGACCGAGTTATTTTGTTTCTGGTCTCTGTTAGACTATCGGTGATTTGTGAAAGGAAAAGGATAAATGGAAATATAATAAATTAATTGTTCACTGATAGAGACCCTTTTTATATAGTCAAGTTATTAAGAAACATGGCCTTATTTTAATTACCTAGATGTGGATGGGGAATTGATGATGGATGGTGATCATGTATCCATGCGGAATAAACAAAACAGGATATGCAAATTAGACACGATCATATTATCTAGCCTTTTTCGTTTAATTTTATGTATTCTCAAACCATCGTATATCAAAGTTAAACATGTCATTGATTGACTCCATTCTTGCATTGTTTTTAAAAGTTCAAGTTTTGATACTAATGTGGAGAGTAAATCTACATGTAATTTGTACCATGTGTGTGTTTTACATTATAATAGCTTTTATTATTATGATTTAAAAAAGTAAATGTAATATATATATATATATTATAGTTTTTTATTAATCAAGATTTTAAGAGAAAGTTTTCAACAAGACTCGTGCGAAATAGTGATGTGTATTGATTAATAAAATGCTTTTAAATTTATGGTTTGAACAAGATATTAAGTTGTATATTAATTAATTAAGCAGTTTTAAATTTGTAGTTAGAACAAAACACAAACTACAAACTACATCATATTATACCATATAAATAAATAAAATTTAATTGTTTTTGTGATTATGGTTTGAAAATATAGATTTAAACAAAAAAATATATAAATTATAACTTTTTTCTTAAAAGATCACATATCTTGCTCCCTTTTCTTTTTTGTTTTCACCTTCGGAGAATTTTTTTTTTTTTTGTGTGAAATTAATCATTCCTAGTCAATGAGATTAGAAAAGCGTATCCTATTTGTTTATATACTTTGAAAGTTAAATATTAACTTATTAATCAATATTATTAAATTAGAATAAAAAAGTTAATGCAATTGCTTAGCAAACCACTGAGAGAGAAAAAATTTTAAAAGAAATAATTTTTTCTTTCTTTTGGACTTGAAAGATCATAGTTGATTTTTGTTTGTTAGTGATTGATCTAGAAAGTTAAATCTTATGACCGAGTTATAAAGCAATTTAGATCTTTTTTGGGTTATGGTATAACCTGTTTTGTTTTATTAAAATTTGAATTTTTTTTTTTTGTTTTAAAATAATTTTTTTACTATTTTTTAATATATTAATATTAAAATATTTTTTTTTAAAAAAAAATGAACATCGTTAAGATATTTAAAAAAAAAACATTTTTTTTTTAAAAAAAAACTTTACTTTACAAAAACATGCATTCTCTGAATATCAAGAGGTAAAAAAGAGACAAGAAGGTAAATTATTTTTTTCTCCTTTCGAACTGAATAAATAAAGTTAATTTCCTGTTATCCAGTATCAGTCTATAAAATTGGAATCACGTGATCGAATTAGGAAGTGGTTGACAAATAGCTAATGTCAATTACAATGCATACTGACAAAATTAGATTTACTATCGATAGAGTCAAAATCGAGAAGGTTAAGTATTCCTTTCACCATTTTTTTCACCTTTTTTATGGGTATTATTGAATAACAACGATGTGTTGATGCAATTAATTATCTTATTAAATCACAAATCTAAAAAATTAAAATCATATGATTGAGTTATAAGATCATTTACAAACTATTAATATTAATTACAACAACTATATAACAATATAATCATACTATTTACATGTAACATACTTGCATGTAACATAATTTTAAATTGCTACATCACATAATAATATCAAACTGATCTAAATCAATATAACTAAAACCCTTTTTTATTTATTAAATTCAATATTTTTTATAGTTATTATTAGATAAAAACATAAAATCAATAATTATCTAACTAGAAAACTTATAAAAATAGCCTTCTGTCAAAACCAAAACAGGATGTTTTTTTTTTTCCTCGGATTTAGAATGATTAGAGTTATTTGTCTCACATCCAATATCAATCTTAAAAATTAGTATTTCATAATTGAATCATTTTATATTTTTAAAAACTACTATCATACATTATGATACACATACTATATTTTATACATAGCATGCATTGATATCATGCTATTTACATATAACACATGTAAATTGTGACGTCACATGATACGTATAAGAATGATAGGATCAAAATCAATGTAACTAATTTTTTTTTATTTAATTAATAAATTCAACATTTTTTTACATATATTATTAAATAAAAACAGAGAATTGATAACTATCCAGCTAAAAACTTCTAAAAAAAGTTCTTTATCAAAACCAAAACAAGATGTTTTCTCTCTCTTAAAGTTGAATGACTAAAATTAATTTTCTCACATCCAATATCTAATATCAATCTTAAAAAATAAAATTTCATAATTGAATCATTTGATATTTTTTAAACTGCTACCATAAATTATGATAACATACTATATTTATACGTAACATGCATTAATATCATATTATTTACGTATAACATATGTTGAAACTATGACGTCACATGATACATGTAAGATTAATATGATCAAAATCAATGTAGCTACTCTTTATTTATTCATTTACTTATTAAATTCTATATTTTTATTTTTATTATTAAATAAAAATAAGAGAATTGATAACTATTCAACTAAAAAACTTCTAAAAAAAGCCTTCTAAAAAACCCAAAGCTAGATTTTTTTTTTATATCAAACTTGAATGACTAAAATAATTTTTCTCACATCCAATATTGATCTTAAAAATTAAAATCTTATAATTGAATCATTTCATAGTTTTAAAACTACTACCATACATTATAACATGTATTGATATCGTGACATCGCGTGCCAATCATATCAGGATATCTAAACTCGTTTTCATTAAAAACATTTAGTCAAACCCACTTATACTAATCTTTCATTAAGATGTCATTAAAATCTAAGACAAGCAAAACCACCAACACGTTGAAATTTGGTTCATCATTAAAGAGATATTTTTACCAACCCAGTTTTTAAGCGTTATCGATGTGAGACGGTAATAGCCCCCTCCTCCCTCCGTGTCCTAAGAGATTAGACAAAAAGCATTAAATTATCAAAAAGCCCCCCCAAAACCCATATCCAATCCAATCAAATCCTCCTAACTTTTTAGAGATTTTCTTTTATGTAAATTTAATTACTACACATTTATATCTCCTTCTCTCCAATTCTTTTTTTGGGCATTTCTAGTAATTTCTTAAAACAAACAAGGGTATTATCATTGTCACCTTCCTCCTCCTCTCTTTTATATTTGACATCTTGTAGCCACCCTCCTTCCCTCTGTTCTCTCTTTGTGTCGCCGTCCCTCTCTCTTTCGATCTCTCTCGCGCTCTGTTTCTCTTCTCTCAAAGCACAAACAGCATTTTCTTGTGATAATATCTTGAGAGATCGAGGTAACTGCAATTGACAGATCTTTCCTTATCTCATGACGATCAACCAGTTGATATTTTTTTTTTAATTCGCGGTTTCTATGATTCAATTTTGTTTTTTGTTATGTTTATCGAATTCGAATTGCAGATCGAGTAACTGTACTGTGATGCATGTGATGATTTGTGTAGTTTTTTTTAGTTCTGGTGAATTCAATGTAATGGATCTGGTGTTTTTGGTTACTTTAATGATCTATATTTTTAAAATTTTTTGATTTTGCATGTTGCTGTGATTTTTTTTTAATCAATAAAAAAGCTTGTTCGATAATATAAGTGATGATTATGTTGATTAATTAACAATGAGATAAGTTTTGATTTTTTTTTATTATATGCTTTTGTTTTGTTTTGATTTGAAAAAATTAATTAGTGGTTGATCACGCTAATTAATTAATTATGAGCTAAATTTTGATTTTTCATGATTTATGGTAACTATCCCGGAGTAGCGAGAAGTCTGATATACTTTATGGATGGAAATGTTGTTGTAATTTGTAGATCTTAGCTGTTGAGGATGGCGACGTCAACAGCTGGAGCTACAGGATGGTACAGAGGAAAAGTGAAAGCAGTTCCTTCAGGGGATAGCTTGGTGATAATGGCTATGACTAGCAGTAAGCCTGGCCCTCCACCGGAAAAGACTATCACATTGTCCTCTCTCATTGCCCCGAGATTGGTAACGCTTGTGCTTTTCTTCACGTTTTAACTGAAATGGTTGGGAGTCGCTAATAAATTTGAAAAGATTTGTGTACGAGAGGTTTTATGATTGTGATACTGTGTCTGGTGTTAATTGTTAGAGTTATATTTTCATGAATGTGAAATTAGACTTTGAGCTGATTTTACAAGTTTAGTTTTGTGAATTTATGTTCATTTTCTGATTGATAGGCTCGCAGAGGTGGTGTTGATGAGCCATT
Source organism: Populus alba (assembly GCF_005239225.2). Classification (NCBI taxonomy): domain Eukaryota; kingdom Viridiplantae; phylum Streptophyta; class Magnoliopsida; order Malpighiales; family Salicaceae; genus Populus; species Populus alba. Next base: position 1,495,531 of record NC_133298.1, on the reverse strand, counting down.
TGCCTGGAACAGCAGAGAGTATTTGAGGAAGCTCTGCATAGGAAAGGTGAATGCTGTTGAAATATTTCCTCTGTTTGATGTTTTTTTTTTTTTTTGGTTTATCAACTTATGCTTGATATGTGGAACTTTCTTTTGGTTTCACAGGAAGTGACTTTCAAGGTAGATTACGCAGTTCCATCCATTGGCCGAGAATTCGGCTCTGTGTTCCTTGGTGAAAAAAATGTTGCAGTGCTGGTTGTTTCTGAAGGCTGGGCAAAGGTGGATCTTTTTTTTTTTTTACAGGTTTCCTTGATATGATTTTTAGCTTGTTTTTGTACGGGATCATACTGAATCTGTTATGTTCAGGTTAGGGAGCAGGGTCAGCAAAAAGGTGAAGCTAGTCCTTTTCTTGCTGAGCTCCTAGGCCTTGAGGAGCAAGCTAAACAGCAGGGTCTGGGCAGATGGAGTAAGGTGAGCTCCCCCTGTCCACGCATGATAAATTTTAATTTCTGGTGCATGGTTCCTTACACTCAGTACAGAACACTTCTTGTTACCTTAATAAAAAAATCTATGTATTATCAAGTAGCTATGATTAGCGGTTATTGAGTGATGATTCACATTCACAAAGGGTAGTTGCACCTTTCTGGATGCACCATCCTTACTAGATACAAGTTAGCCTTTTGAATTTTTCTGACTTTGAGTTCAAATAGGGAAAATTGTAATTTTATTCCTGGCTAGATCTGCTTTGCCTACTGTTTGATGTGACTTGGACTCAGTACAGATGATCTGAACGGTCAAGACTAAATTATTTAATTGTATGATTTTTTTGAAGTTGAGCTGGACTTGTTTCTGAGTTCAGGAAAAAAATAATACAGCCTCTTTAGTGACCTCAATAATTTTGTGCTGGACTTGGTCAAGTTGCTTTAAGAATTCCAATCATGTTCTTGGAATGTAAATCTACGCGACAGAATTTGACTAAATGCCCAGTCCTCTCTTCTTTCTGATCCTAGGCACCAGGAGCCTCAGAGGCATCGATCAGAAATCTACCCCCCTCTGCCATTGGTGATTCGAGTAATTTTGATGCTATGGGTCTGCTAGCTGCAAACAAGGGAACACCCATGGAATGCATTGTGGAGCAGGTTCGTGATGGCAGTACCATCCGTGTCTACTTGCTTCCAGACTTTCAATTTGTTCAAGTGTTTGTTGCTGGAATACAGGTATGGTTATTGCAAACTGATTAGCAATGTTTCTATACCTTGAGTTGTTCCTTGCTCATCTGTGTTATTTGCTGGTGATGGTGCATGGTCCATAAATGCCTAACACTTGAATCCCCTTAAATTAGGCCCCATCAATGGGTAAAAGAGCTGCAATAGAAACTGTTGGTGAAACTGTAACAACCTCTAATGGAACAAATGGTGACACATCTGAAACTCGTGCCCCTTTAACATCTGCACAGAGACTTGCAGCCTCAGCAGCTCCTCCAGAAGTTGCTCCTGATCCATTTGGGATGGAAGCCAAACATTTTACAGAGCTACGTACTTTGAACAGGGATGTAAGTAAATACTGTTTTAAGCTTTCATTTTATTTGCATTTTTTCAGATACAGTCTAAATTCTATTTGAATTTATAGGTCCGCATTGTTCTGGAAGGTGTTGACAAGTTCAGCAATTTGATTGGATCAGTATACTATCCTGATGGGGAATCTGCAAAGGACTTGGCACTAGAGCTTGTTGAAAATGTATGTGCTGAATCGTGCTGTGCCATTATGTGAATCATTGATGTTAATTAATGCTTTGTAATATAACTAATGAAAGAGTTGCCTTATATTGCCTTGGCCTGTTCAGTCATTTGATGCAAGCTTGTGAACATTCACTTCTGGATTCAGCCTTGTGGCATTGGACCAAGTGCCAGAGTTAAAGGTTGAGGGGGTCTGAATAGGTTCTAGGTTTGACATTTACTGAGCAGGATGGAGGGATCAATCATTGTGAAACAGACTAGGGAATAGGGTAAAAACACGCATGTGCAGTATTTGTATGGAAAAAGAAATTTGAACATGGAACCGAATTTATTCCATCTACATGTTTCACCTAAGACTGGAACATATGTTTAGTACGATGTTGTTTTTGTTTTCTTTGTATTTGGTTAGTTGCTATATAAAGGAAGAAAGATGTAGTTTGTGCTTTAGTTAGATTCCTGCAGAGGTTGTATATCTAGAGCTATTGTCAATAGTTCATGCTACCTTAAGAGAAATATTAGAGCTTATATGCTTCAGGTTTTCTGTTGCATGGTAATGGTTTCTTATGTCTTTGAAGGCTCGATTGATTATATACTGCACATGAAAATTAAAATGGATTTTGTGGAAATGGTTCTAATTTTTATGTGGTTTGCTTATTGATTGTAAAATTATGGTCCTTTGCTCCCACTCCTGCTTTCTTTTGAGCCACATTTCCCCCTTTGCATGCTGGCATCTGGTTTGAGACAACCTTCTTGGCTTTGATGCAGTTTCCAATACTCAGTTTTAAGAATAACTGTTCATGTTTGGATGCTTTACTGCTTCTAATAGTATTTGTCAGTATCCTTCAGATATATGGGTATTCTGAATCTCTCTCTACCTCCTCTCCTAATTTAGGGTTTGGCAAAATTTGTTGAATGGAGTGCAAACATGATGGAAGAAGATGCTAAACGGCAGCTGAAGACTGCAGAACTGCAAGCCAAAAAAAGTCGATTGAGGTTCTGGACTAATTATGTACCCCCTGCTACAAATTCAAAAGCAATCCATGATCAGAATTTTACTGGAAAGGTAGCAGTTGGTCCATTCCTTGCTCATGCTAATTCATCTCTAATTTAGTAGAGATTTCTTCTCAGTTACTTTTGTTATTTCTTTAGGTAGTGGAGGTTGTAAGTGGTGATTGTGTCATTGTGGCGGACGATTCTGTGCCTTATGGCAGTCCATTGGCAGAGAGACGAGTCAATCTTTCAAGCATTAGGTGTCCAAAAATGGGTAATCCTCGTAGAGATGAAAAACCTGCTCCTTATGCCCGGGAAGCAAAGGAGTTTTTGAGGACACGCCTTATTGGACGACAAGTATGGAAGCTATGGCAACTTCTTCATTCTGATGATTGAAAAAACCATCACATTTAATGATTATTTGTTTTTCAGGTGAATGTGAGAATGGAATATTCTAGGAAGATGACAGACGGACCCACAGCTGCCCCTGTTGCTGGAGATGCAAGAGTTATGGATTTTGGATCAATCTTTCTGCTGTCTCCCACTAAAGGTGATGAAGCCTCGACAGCTCCATCTACTGCGGCTGGCCAGCAACCTGGGATCAATGTTGCTGAGCTAGTGGTTTCTCGTGGCTTTGGCACTGTGATTCGGCATAGAGATTTTGAGGAAAGATCAAACTTTTATGATGCCCTTCTTGCTGCTGAATCAAGAGCTATTGCTGGAAAGAAAGGGATCCATTCTGCAAAGGACCCTCCAGTCATGCATATTACAGACCTCACCACGGTTAGAGCTATAATAATTGTGCTAAAGGCAATCTCTTTTTTTACTGCATGGCCTTAACATATAAACTCTTTGTGTTTATTACAGTCATCATCCAAGAAAGCAAAAGACTTCTTGCCATTCCTGCACAGAAGTAGGAGGATATCTGCTGTTGTTGAATACGTCCTTAGTGGTCATCGTTTTAAACTGTTGATTCCCAAGGAAACATGTAGCATCGCCTTCTCATTCTCTGGTGTTAGATGTCCTGGTCGTGATGAACCCTACTCAGAAGAAGCAATAGCTCTTATGAGACGAAAGATAATGCAGAGAGATGTTGAAGTATAATTTTTACCTTTCTCAATCTGGTTGCTTTGCCACTTGATTTGTTTCCTTGTTCTGATGAACGTACCTTCACACAGATTGAAGTGGAAACTGTTGATAGAACCGGAACTTTCTTGGGATCCTTGTGGGAGTCAAGGACTAACATGGCAGTGACTCTTCTTGAAGCTGGCCTTGCAAGGTTTCAAACTTCCTTTGGCACTGATAGGATTCCTGATGCACATCTTCTTGAACAGGCTGAGCAATCTGCCAAGAGGCAGAAACTGAAGGTAAGAAGTATTATCAACGTCTTATTAATCTTCAAAAGATTTCTTTGAAAAATGCATTAAGTATGCACTGCATCTTCTGTTCTTTTCTTGATTATCATATCACCAAGTAAAAAATCTGAAAATTCTTGCAGATTTGGGAGAATTATGTTGAAGGAGAGGAAATAAATAGTGGTCCTGTTGTTGAAAGCAAACAGAAAGAAGTGCTCAAGGTAGTGGAGATATTATTGAATGACATGGCTTTCATATGTTAGACAACATTTTCTGATTTTTCCATTTTAATATCTATTTTCAGGTAGTGGTTACAGAAGTCTTGGATGGTGGTAGGTTCTATGTCCAAATAGTTGAGGATAAGAAAATAGCCTCTATTCAGCAACAGCTTGCCTCCCTCAATCTCCAAGAGGCTCCTGTAATTGGTGCTTTTAATCCCAAGAAGGGTGACATTGTGCTTGCTCAGTTCAGCGCAGATAACACATGGAACCGAGCAATGGTGAGAATTAGCCGCCTACTTAGTTTCAATCTTCATCCACTTTTTATCCAATCAAAGCTTAAATTTTAACTGTAGTTTAACCTTCACAGTTTGTTTTCATTGATTGAATGCCCCCATCTCCTGTTCTGTAGATGTTATGCTTTCATCACTTGGCTTAATAGAATCATAGTTTCTTTATTTATCTTTGTTGTTAGGATCATTGGATCTATGTCATTCCTATAAATGCTCATCCTGATTGATCTCAAATTTCCTGTTTGACTTGTGAAGATTGTGAATGCACCTCGTGGAGGCGTTGAGTCCCCTAGGGACAAGTTTGAGGTGTTCTACATTGATTATGGCAATCAGGAGGAGGTTCCATACAGTCACATACGGCCTCTTGATCCATCAGTGTCAGCGGCACCTGGTCTTGCTCAGCTGTGCAGCTTAGCGTACATTAAAGTTCCAGGCTTGGAGGATGATTGTGGTCCAGAAGCAGCTCAGTATTTTAGTGATAACACATTAAACAGTTCAAAAGAGTTCAGGGCAAAGGTGGAAGAAAGGGATGCTTCTGGAGGGAAAGTTAAAGGCCAGGGAACTGGGCCAGTTGTTGTTGTAACTCTGGTCGCTGTTGATTCAGAGATCAGCTTAAATGCTGCCCTAGTTCAGGTATGAGTAATGTTTTTCATGTTCTTCAAGGATGATTGGATGAATGTTAAACCTTGTGAAAAAGCTTTTTTTACACGGCTTGTGAACACTGGCGCCCATAAACTTCAGGAAAATTATTCACCTTGTCATTGGGTAAAATCTCTGTTGTTAATAGCAGGTGAAGGTTTAGTAAACGAAACCATGTGCTGTGTCATGGATATTTCAGGAAACTTGGCAAGCATTTAGTACATTTTCTGTAGGCTAATTTAATTTCATGGATATTTCAGGAAGGGCTAGCCAGGATAGAAAAGATGAGGAAGTGGGACTCGATGGAAAGGAAGGTGGCGCTAGAAAATTTGGAAAAATTCCAGGATGAAGCACGGGCTGATAGGCGTGGGCTGTGGGTGCATGGAGATATCGAGTCAGATGACGAGGATGTCCTTCCTGTCAAGAAGACCGGTGGTCGTAGGTGATTGCAATTTATTTACCTCAGGTAAATTATGATAAAAAAAAACCCGACTGGGCTACGATGAGTTTAAAGTTTTAGGATGAGAGAACAAGGAGATGTTTCCGCTGAAACTTCAGTTTTGTTTTCTTTCTTCCCCTCCTTTAATTTTCGTTTTAAGATTTTCTTTTGAGTTGTAGGTGAGCGAACAATTTTTTTTACACATCTTAATAAGGTGAACAGCACCCAGTCGGTTCAGTCGTTATTTGCAACGTTATAAACAATTTTTGTTCAACAAAGTTGATAATGCATCTGTATTATCTATCCATTGGACTCGTCACAGCACACTCGAGACTGGGTAAATTTTTCATTACATTTTCTTATTTTTCCAAATCCAAATCCAAATTAACTGATCGCCAAATCCACATTTGGATGCGTCCTGCCCTCGGAGATATGTTAAGAGATGAAGTAAATTATTTTCTGTAAATCTAGGTTTTCAGCCTCTAGTATTTTTTTAAAAAAAAATTTGAAATTTTTTATTTTGTTTAAATTTTTTGCATCTTTTTATTAGCCTTATGCGTCGGATTTGAAAAATAACTAGAATTTCAAACATGAAAGCGCAAGTTCCTCAGCTCGAAGTGCTTTTTAGGTTGGATTTTTTTTTCTTGGTTTTTTCTTTTAATCTATTTGTTTATTTTTGCAACTTAATATTTGATATTTTTTTTTTTTAATTTATTAGGATATTTAATGGTGAAAAATATAATTTCATGATTGGTATGGTATTTTGTAATTTATTTTTGATTTTTTTAATGATTTAGTGATATTTTTAAGGGAGAAAAGTTGGTTTTAAAGTCGGTCTGATACTTGGGTTTAAAGGGTGTTTGAGAATAAGTTTCAACTTGTTTTTGTCAAAACCCAACTTTTATTTTTTTTCAAATTATTTTTTTTTAGTATTTTTGAAATTATTTTGACTTGTTAATGTATAAAATATTATTTTTTTTTAAAAAATATTATTTTAATATTTTTTAAATAAAAACTATTTTAAAAAATAATAACTACTATATTCTCCCACATATCCTATTCTTTTAAGAAAGATTTCAAACTTTTAGGCTCATGTTTTGAAGTTCAAACACCATTTATAGTACTTTCAGCTAGGGCTCAAGTATAGACGAGGCATGATTCTCACACAACAATGGCTTAAAACAATTTAAAAGCTCAAAGTCCATGAAATTATATGGAGCTTATATACTTGATAGAAGAATGGTTGTAATTGTTTTTTAAAGTATTTTTTATTTAGAAATATATTAAAATAATATTTTTTTTATTTTTTAAAAATTATTTTTAATATTAATACATTAAAATGATCTAAAAATACCAAAAAAATATTAATTAAAATAAAAAAAAATAAAATAAAATTTAATTTTTTTAAAAAACACATTTTAAAACACAAAAACAAAATAAAAACATGTTAGTCAATTAGGATCTAAAATCAGTAATATTAACAAAAGCGTGAGGGATTCACAATGCAAATGTGCATTGCGGATAGTCTCTAAGACTTATTGTTCACAATGTTTTTTCTTTTGTCATCCAACATTTTTTTCTTTTTTAATTTTTGCTTTTTCTTGACTAAATTAAAAGCCAATTTTTTTTCCTTTTCTTTTTTAACATCCAACATTTAATAAATAGATTGAGAAAAGAGAAAAAAAAAAAATTCTTAGGTGTTTTTGATTTTTTTTTTTTGGGTTTAATATAGATGGATTTTTTTTTTTTTTTTTATGTTGTGGAGATGTTTATAATGTGTTTTTAAGTGAAAGGAATTGGAAACATTAGTTTTGTCATGGAAAATTTTTTTATAGCTCACCACAAGCCTATTATTAATGAAAAAATCTCAACTATCTTAAACTGTCAAAAGTATCAATCACTTTCAACTATATAAGAAACACTCGCCAGAAGCCATAAAAGGGTATCCAAGCCTTCTTTCAAGGACAAAACATGCTAATAAGATAATAATCTTTATGCACGGATCAAATCTTACATTTAACATTTAAATTTGATTTGTCGACATCTAATCATGAAAACTTGAATGAGATAATAGCCTTTTTTATAAAAATAATTGTATTTTATATTAGATTTGTAGTTGATTTTTTTATACAAATATTTATAGAAAAATAACAGCATCATTCTAAATAAGAAAATTAACAAAAAATAAGAATGAAACATAAAAAAGCTTGTTAAAATCAAAACACTTAAAAGATCAAGAACACTAAAAATATATGAAAACAACCAAAATATTTTTTTAATCATTTAAATCTCTACTTGTCAAAAAGATACTACAAAGTAGTAATACTGCAATTGTAAAAATATACTATATAAAACTATTCATTTTAAATAGAGAAAAAAAAAACTATTAATATAAAATAAAACAACAATAACACATATCATGCTTTAATGAAAAAGAACTTGATGTCGCATCTAAAAACACGACAAAAAAACTTATTTGGTAATTAGAAGAAAACAACATGCGCCACTCAAAAAACATAGCGCTTCACACATGTGTTAACAGTTATATCAATTGAAAAAAATTATATTTCAAGATAAAAAAAAGATCAAATTATCTTCTAAGTTGTTTTAGATTTATTATAAAAGCTAAAAAAGTTGAATTTTACTATATTATAGACATAAAAAAGACCAAAATATCCTTTGTCAACTTTTTTATTTTATTTTTTGAAATTGAAGGTAATTAAGTCATTTAATTATTTAAAATTGTTCAAAAATATATAACATTGTAGCTGGATTATTTAATTTAATTATTTAACCAAAATAAATTTTCACTTAATTATTTAACCAGTGAGCTATGTGAAAAAATCAAGAATACCTTAAAACCAAGGCTTGTGAATTTTTTTTGGAAGAGCAAAAGTATTATTACATTGCGTAGCTGGATAGAAAAATATTGTCAAAGACTACATGAAATCTACTTTTAGTTGTTTTCTTTCGTGATTATTACATTGCAAGCAAGAACTCTAAACACAACTAGTTGCAAACACAAGACAACCACACAACTTTTTCAGTACATTTCGTATATTAAAAGCAATTGTTTTAAAAAATATTTTTCATTATAAATATATTAAAATAATATATTTTATATATTTTTTTTTTAAAAAAACTAGCACTGCAAAACCACATTCAATCAAGGTAGCAGAGAACATGGCAAGAAAACGTATTGTATTAATTCCACAGCTAAAAATAAAACAGAAAGGGCTAATTTTAGGATGGCTACCTGTCAGTCTGTTACGAGCCTGACAGATCAAATCATTTACATTCTCTGATACATCTGTGATGTTTGATGCATGACAAGCCATGACAAGAAAAAAATATAGCCATGAAGGCAATCCACAAAAACAACTAAAGCTCGAGTTCTACAAAAAGTGAAAACTGATATATCATCGTCTTTTTAAGTCTCACGCCTGGATTGCCTCTTGCGAGCAGGAGCAGGCTCCTCGTTCTCTTCTGCCTTCTCTTCACTGCTTCCTTCCGTGTTGGATGTCTCGGCAACTGGTTCGGGTTTCTTCTCCACCGCGGCCTACACCCACAATGGACACAAACATCAGTCTAGATGTGCCGGAATCAATATCCACGTACGAAATAAGCTGCTAAAATGGCAGAAAATAAGAAGGCTAACTGCCGTTTCAGAACGAACGAACTCACCTTCTTTCCACCAAAAAATAACTTCAAGAAAACAGTGAGGATGACCACCACAATGGAGACAAGGACACCAATTGTGATGATTGGTTGTTTCTCTGCCTTCTCGATGAGTTCCTGCGCGTAAAGATCATAATTGAGGATACATTCATGAAAGACCCGCAAATTTTAGACATGAATTAACCTAGTTAAATATGGCTTACAATAATTTTGTCCTTGTGCTCGCTTAAGAAAGAAATCTCTGCAACCTGGTATAGGATTTCAAAAACCTTCTTCTGCAAGAATTAAAATGATCGCTTAGATCATGACCCCAACATTGCAACCGATAAAAACAACAAGAGAACAAAAGACTGTAAAGTACATTACCTGGAAGCCACCAAGAGCATCTGTACCAGCAGCTGCTTCGGTAGCCTTCTCTTTCTCCTTCTCAACTTCAAACTTTGGCTTCCATGTTGTATCCCGAATAGAGGATGCAACCTTCTCATCCTGTGCAATCAAGATATTGTCAAACAAAATGCCATCCTGCATTGTCCAGATCTCAATACCAACAGCAGCAATGGGCTCAAATTCAGGCTGGTCGAGCTCAAAGTAGTCGGGGTTTGGGATCTCTTGAGGCTTCCAAATGCCCTTATAGTTGGGGTTGTCAATAAGTGGAGCATGCCATTTTCCCTTGTATGCAGGATTTCTCTTCATTGGCCTCTTCCATTCACCACAACCTGGGCCTTCCTGACACTTTGGGTTATCAGTCTTGGGTGCCTCCCATTCACCATCTTCCTCCTCATCCCAATCCTCTGGTTTGGTTGCCTCAGGATCATCAATCTCCTCAGGCTCATCATCCAACCATCCTTCAGGTTTAACAGCATCCTCATCTTCAATTTCCATAGGTGCATCCTCATCCCAGTCATCTGGCTTCACTGCCTCAGGATCAGGAATCTTTGCTCTCTCATCCCAATCCTCAGGTTTCACATCATCTGGGTCAGGGATGGTCTTGGCAGGGATAAGTGGGGGTTCAAAATCTTCGGATGAAAGGAAATTTGCCGCCTTCTTCTCTTCTCCATCGACCAGAATTTGCAACTCATTGTCAGGTTTCAAGATAGCAGTGTACACATGAGTAAGCTTGTCATGTGGAACTGAAGGCGGGAACTTGAGGTGATGCTCAACATACTCCCCGCTATTCGGGTTCTTATGCTTCAAGATAAAGTGAACCTTGTTTGTGGTTCCACATTTGTCAGGCCCAAACATAATAGAATAAGGAGAATCATTGTCAAAACCCTTGGGCACCCACCCAGCCTCCTGGGGTCTTAGATACTTCAAATACGCACCACCACATTCAAGCCCTTTCTGAAGGCGAGTCTCGAATTGGAGAACGATAGTTCCATCCTTAAGACTCACAGGCTCATCGAGTTCCTTCACAATGGCATACTTCCTAGCCGGCTCACTCACAAGAAGCCCATAATCATCATGCCCCTCACTCTTTTCATGCTTCCACTCGCCTACAAACCCACAACAAAACATCAACACACATTTCCATATTCAGTAAACAAAATGGCTTTATTGCAATTATTCTAAGGTCTAATCTAACCATATACATTAGTTTTGAAAGATCAGATATTTTAATTATTGTTCCAAAAAAAAAAAAAACAAGAAATATAATATAATTCCTTCTTCTTTTTAAATATTTAAATTATTGTGAACGGCAAATTAACTGAAATAAATTCAGTTAATTAAGTAAAGACCTAATAAATTTTAAAAGAGATAAAGTTTTGACCAAATATTATCAAATCAATGCCGTCAATCAAAGCAACCTATTCGTTATTATTTACATTTAATCATCTAATCCAATTTTATAAAAAAAAAAGAAAAAGGAAAAAAAAAAAATAAATTACACACTTCAGATCCAAAATAAATAGAAATGTAAATCACTCAGTTCCTTTTACCGTTATAGCCTTCTTTCTCTGAAACAATCCATCTTCCATCGAAGGACTTGTCAAACGACTCATACAAGATCTACACTCACAGAGAGAAATTAAAATCGTCAAATATGAAAAAAAACAAATTTAAGTGATTAATTAACAGATTAAGAGAAGATTAAGCTATTTAATAATAATAATTACCGTATCGTCTTCTGCAAAGAGCTGATTGAAAGAAATGAAAGCTAACAGCAACACAATCGCCAATCTGAGAGAGACACGTTTTGCTTCTCTCATTTTTACTCCTTTCTTCTCTAAATGAATCCTAACTCCGATTATTTTCGATCTCAATCCAGATTAAATGAGCGAGATTGCTATTTTTTGTGTTATCGTGGAGATATATAGTGAAGTTTGGATCCTGAAGACACTTGCCATCGTGTTGTTTCAACCAATCACACCACGTGCCACGTGAATTGGACCAATGACATTACGCCACGTTCAAAAGACAAGCAATGCTGACGTGACGGCTATTTGGGAATTTGGAAGGAAGAAATCCGTGTTTTCTACGAGACGGGCTTGACTTGGTCGAAATCTAACCATTTAGGTGTCAAGGCCCAATTCGATCACTGGCCCATTGTGGTAGGCCCGTTTATTATTATTGTTTTTTCAGGGTCCATGACAGTGGGGTTGGTGGCCTAACTGAAGGAGTATTGATGGACTATTTGATCTGCTTGAATCGAATCTCAAGGGATTTGAAGATTCATGTGACGATAGCTATCAGAACATGTCCTACCTTACCCGCTGCAAATGGCCTGGAGTTGAAAAGTTGAGAGCCACCATTTCCGAACCCCACCTGACAATTGACAAGGATTAGCAAGCTCTAGAATGGCAGTTGAAGAAAAGTGCTGAGGAGATGGACTTATGGGATTTCTTTGTAGACAGTGTCGACGCCATTTCTTCTCCTGCTTTTTCTCTTTTTGTAAGACAGATGACAAATTGAGAAACTCCAAGTCTCCACAGATTAGTTCTTAAGCAGTGAAAGAAGGAAAGATCGAGCTGTTCTTACCTTTCCTAACGCAAACAGCCTGGAGTAATTAAGAGCTGAGGAGCAACATTTTCCGAAACCCCCTCGCCTCGACTGCTACATGGAAACACTTGACAAGGATTAACAAGCTCTAGAATAGCAGTTGAGGGAGAGGGTTCAGAAAAAGTTGGATCACCAACATTCTGATACATAGAGAACCACAGAGATGTGCTGGCGAGAAGGAATTGTGGGCACTATTTATACAAAGTCCCAGCCCCATTTCTTCTCTGCTCTATGTATCTCCTGCATGTAAAACAAAAGACAACTTGAGACCCTAGAATCGGATAAGATCTTCCGCAACAAATCTAGGAAACTGCAGAAGAAATTTCGTGTGTATTTCCTAACAGTGTCTTTTTAAATTTCCAATGAATTAATGAGAAGATAAAGAGAGACGTTTAAATAGCACAAATCTAGAACGCCTGCCCTGATGTTGTAAGAGAATATAAATTCAGAAGCTGATTAAGCTTATTTAATTGTAATAAGTTCAAGAAAAAAAAGACAAGAATCGTGCCCATAATTTCAATAACTTCAGAGGCCACAAGACCTTGCTCTTGTCGACTTTCTAAATTTCATAAATCACAGGGAAGTTATCGAAAAACAGCCATCCAAGACATGTATCACATGGCGCCCCTTACAAGTGCTAGTGACATTTAACCACCTTAATAGTTACAAGAACTGTAGTTGTGTAGGTAACTAGGCAGCGAGAACAGTTCTTAGCTCCAGAAAATATATTCTACCTCTTCGAGATTGACGCCTACCAACTGCTAATTTTGCTTGACGGCCTCATCAAAGTTGTCCATCTAAGCTTAGATCGTTAACGGGTGTATCAGTTTGCGATGAAACTTTTGTTTTCGATGGGCATAGGGAAACCAGAACAATTATATTGTAACAAGATGGTTTTTGGTCAGGGAATTGAGCCATGAACATAAAAAATACTAAACATCTTAATGAAGGGATTCTGATACTTGAAACGCTGTGATCAACCATTTGTGAGGTGAATCAATTTGCACCGTACAAAACTAAATTTACCTGTGAAATGTTCATAAATTTCTGCTCCGAGCTGAAAAACTCCTGAGAGGAACTTGTCAGAACTGTTTGTTTGAAATCGCAGGCTCTTTATATCTGCTCCTCCCTTTACATATAACCTCTGAAGTCTTGAAAGAAAGAATTTATGAGGCCGAGCAAATTAAAACCTCATTTCCAGTCATGTATACAGTTAAATTTATTGAATGTGTGTCATGCCATTGAGTTATGGGGAGTAAGTCCTTAAGGGGCGTAGCGTGATGGCAAAGGGCTTGAAATCTACACAGCAGGTCTCGAGTTGGAGTCAGGGCGTGCACCTCTTATAAGTTATAAGAGCCTGAGACAGTCGGGGTTTTACTCGCTTACTTAGACCTACAAAATACACTTTTCTGGAGGTGAGGTTTTCTCGAATCTGAAAAAAAAAAAAAAAGTTATGGGGAGTAAGCTCTCCATCTCCTCAAAGGAGTCCACTAATGCCATCATGTAAGGCAATTATAGAGGAAGCCTTTGAGGGAGATCGGAAGCTTCTCCAACCATGTAGTAGCATCCATGAAAGCCCTCGTCATTGGCTGCTATGCTTAAAATATGAACCTTCATGGGGTTTATATATAGATTGGTTTGCCTACTTGCTGTAAAAATTCTCTTCGAATCTCCCTATAACAACATCATTTTCTTATCCTACTGCACTATCTTGTATGTCAATGATCAAATCTTACAGAGATACGCACCTTACTGTTCAGTCTCCATTACAAAGATATTTTCTGCTGCTGTTTTTTTTTTTGTCCTTTCCAAAACTGCTGGCAAAGCTGTATGGGTGCCAACTTTTTGGAGAATATATCAATTAGCTCACGCCCTACTTCAAAGGTCAAGTGAAGATTAATGGGAATTCAACCTTGATGGGTACTAAAACTCATTCTTTTGAAAAAAACCCGTCTGGTGAAACCTTGAAACAGCAAAAAGCCACTAAAAATTGACTTTAGCTAGCTCTGTACTTCTAGACTTGGAATCCATGCTAGAAAGAATAAATCAAGACTAGCCTTGCAACGCGCATTATCTCAATTTGGAGAACATTATGGATATCCATTTTGGTTTTAAATTGACTAGAACAAGCATCTGATCTTCCCATATGGCCTAATCGATTCAAACCACTTCTTAACTAATTAAGGAGGAAATCTACAATGAATAGTGTCTGCTGATGTAATGATGCCCATAAATTCTTCTTTACATGGATCATCTAGGTGACATACGACACATAAAGTAATACTTTCACAGTTTGAATTTCTGAAATCCCATCTCTCTTACCCTTCAGGGTTGGGAGAGCTGCTCGTCTAGCGCTAGCAGAGCACTTACATAAACCTTTTCTTCTAAACTATTAGCTGTAATAAAAGCTGGAAAGTAATCATGAGTTTAAGTCTCTCTGTTTGTAATAAAATCAAGAACACGTAGTGATGAACTTAAATAAATTTTAAATCCGAAAGGCTTTAATTGCATTGGAATGTTACTAAAAAATGGCTTAGATTTTTTTTAAATGAAATGATTCTTCTGCAGTAAAAACACTCTCACATTTTGAAAGAGTAATTCCCATCTCTTTTACCTTTCAACGATGGAAGTGCTAGCTACTGTGTATCACCAAGCAGAGAACTAAAACAAACCTTTTCTTTTTAAACTATATCTTATCTGATATATTTAGAGTATCAATTCTTCAGACAACAGGAAATAAAAATAAAAAAATTTAATTGCATGCTGGTTTTGTCATTGTCAACCCTGTTGATTATGGTGTTCAATACAGAGAAATCAGATTTTGAGCATCCATTGCGAGAAGGTGGAGCTATTGTCAGCTCTAAGTTGCTTAAAAGTTTTCATGAAAGGGAAAAAAGAAGTTGATTTCTCTCTTCTCTCTTTTTTTTCTTTTTTATCAAGCTTCCATATGCTTCCTTCTGGTCTAAGCATCTCCCCATTTCCTTTAGCATTGTTTCTATAATTAATATGCAAAATCAGATTACTAAATGAAGATCCTCATGGTGCATGATTTCATGCAAAATCAAATCATGCATGCATGGAATTCTTGTAGCTCCCGTAAATGGATTCCATTCAGGAATAGATAACGACTATTCACGAATTGAGTTTTTACTATATTTATATTTTTATTAAATTTTTTATTATGTAAAAAATTTAAATATTCGTATCTTATTTATTATAGTTTTGAATATCCATTATTTTAATAATATTTATTATTCAACATAAATTTTATAATATATATATATATATATATATATATATATATATATTCTCAAGGTATATGTACATTTAATAACGATATAATTATAAATGCTGGATGAGTATTATGTCAATATTAGAGTATACATATATTAATTGAATTAAAAAATATAAATATTTTATATATGATACAAATATATATATTTCAAGACGAGTTGGATCAGGTTTTAAAACAGGTTTAGTATTACTAATATTCTTTTTACTTTAATTCAAGAGTCGGGCCAATTTAATATTTATTGAGTTTAGGTTAAAATGCCATCCTTAATCCCATTAAATCAAATCTTCCATTTTAAGAGATAAAATACTTTTGCATCTAATCCGTATTGAGCCTCACGCCAAGTTGGTCCAGGATAATGAGAACGAGGATTCCTGGGGCAAATCCATTAGAGGATTGGATTCTGAAAAGATTATAATAATAATATTCCATCCTATCGGGCACGTGCTATTATTGGCCCACTGGGCTCTGGTCAACATATATTCCAGCCCTTTATTCTCCATTTCTATCCTTCGTTGACTTACTAAATAAATACCTTCCTCACACGAGGCAATTGCATGGATAACGAATCCCCAGCGCAAAGACTTTTGACTCGTAAAATCATACGATTTTAGGAGTTAAAACATGTATTACGAGTTGAAACTAAAAATTGGTAAAATTAGATTGAAAAAAAAAAAATGGAGATATCCATATTTAGTAATATCCGGCCCTCCCCCGTTATATTCCCCACCACCCAATATTATAGCTCCCCCCCCCCTCCCGTCCCCAATGCTCATATTAATTGTTCCCCCTAATATTGCTTTTATTTAAAAAATCTAATACAAACATAGCTTTTTTTTCAAGGATATTGAAATCCAACGAATAGTGTTTTCTTTTAATTTCATTTTTTAATTAAATATAAAATCTATTTTATATTTTAATTTTGATCTTTATATTTTTTAATTTGTTATTTTTTGGATCATTTTGTGTATTTTTTTTTTAATTTCATTCTTCAATAATTTTGAATGAGAATATTACTTTATGATTTTTACATATAAGGTGCTTCGGTCTAATGATACATGTAACAAGTTTAAAGATTTAACATATATATTTTTTTATTCTTAAAAGAGCTTTATAATTCTCTTTATTTTTTTATTTGTTATTACATTTTCATGATTTAATTGAAAGTTTGACGGATATCTCGAGTTAACTTGATACTGATTATCATGGTTAGAAAATTTATCATGCTAGCTCATGTTAACTAGAACTAGTTTTTTTATGTTTTTTTTACCTCCAATTTTATTTTTTATATTTAATGGTTAGTAGATTGAGATATATCATATTTTTTTTTAACTCTCAAAGCTGGTGTTCAGAGTCATTAATCATCTATGTATAGACCGGGCTTACTATAATGTAAGCTTCAATGCAATATCTTTTTTTTTTTTTTTTTTTAACCGGGATGTCCGGGCCAGCTTGCACATGCACCACAACTAATCCCCGGGTCCCACTGAACATCCTGCAAGCTCAGTAAACAAGTAAAGCACCGCAGGGGTGGCAGGCTGGTGCACAAAGAGGATTGAACTCGGGATAGTCACAAGATAAGCCTTGCAGTTGACCACTGAGCTAGACCCTCAAGTGTACTTCAATGTAATATCTTGTTCTTATTAGATGTTACAGTATATATAAATACCACCGTTATTAAATTAGGTTAGTCCAGTTAGTAGATAAAAAAATCCATTACCAGAAGTTTGACCTCAACAAATTTCAATTTGATGACCTAACAAGTTGATTTATGATACAATCAAAATCAGTATAGATTTAGTTGAAACCAAGACCAATAAATTTTATAAAAAATCAAAATAAAATTATTTTGATAAAAAAATTATTAACCTTCTAAATCACAAGTTGACTCGACAACTGAGTAACCGTGAGACTTTTGCTAAGGTAGATCTCGTTCAGGTCAGACAAGGTAAAGACTATTAGATTATGTGTAGTTGTTAAACCAAGATGTAGTTTTATATCATTCATCAGCGTTAAATAAGCTTCCAGCAAACTTAAATTCATTTATGTTAGGAATGGGAAATATGGGTCACCTGGTGCCAGATTTTTAGGAAACAAGCTGCATACGTTAATAAAAAAATAAATAAAAAAATCGTGCACGACATAAAGTCATAAATCATCTGTGTACACCATACACGAGAGTCCTAAATTAAACCCATTTAAAAATTAAAAATTAAAAATAAAGCTTAAAGGCTGAGCCCAAAGTCTTAGAAGAATTTGGGCAATAGACTTTATTTTAATCACTTGTATTTACAATCGCATAGGTTAAGTAAGGAGGTCTAACATACTCCTCCCTCCTGCACAAGCAGGGGGTTGATCCCCAAGAAAGAACATCAGAAATCGAAAAAAAAAGAAAAAAAAAGATCAGAAGAGATGCATTTTTTCCAGAACAGCTCAAAGCTGTGATTTAGGATCAATCCCAACATCTTTAAGGGTCTCAGCACGAGGCTTTTGAGCGAAAACGTCTTTACGAGAAGGATCAGGCAAATACTGGAGCCCATTGTGATCAAACTCTTGAACATGTGCTACTTTCCTGAAGAAAGATTTCCTGATAAACTTATCAGCTTCATCCACCACTTTATCAGGATCAACCACTTCAGGTACTGTCTCTCTTGTCTTCTTCCTTACACGAACATTCGGTGCACACAGTACTTGTTGCTTGGCAGTGTAAAGACCAAGAGATATTGAGACAGTTATCATCCCTATTGCTACATAAACTGGCACAAAGTCACCCCTTACCTTCTTGCTGTGCTTGCTTTCTTGATGATACTGATGTCCGAATTGATCAGCTGTTTCTGCATATGACTTCAGTTTTGGTGGGGTTGATGTTGCATACGTCGCCGTTCCTCTTAAGCGACTAGCCATTGATTTCCAGTAACCCTGCAAACCATATGAAGCAAATCAAGTCAGAAACTAAGTGCATGCATAAATACACTTAGAAAATGAGGTCAACATTGTGATGAAAATGAAAATTACTGATAATTCACCTACCATTGATCTAACAGCCATGATGGGAGTGATGAGAAATGTTGTCTGAGGTGTAAAACACAAAGGTTGGGCAGGATGAAGATTCTAAGCTTTGCTTGCTCGCTGAAGGAAAGGGTTTGGGTTCTTGATGGTATAAAAAGGGCAGGGTGATTAGAAGGAGAGAATTATAGAGCCACGTAGCAGAGCGTAGAGCCTGAAGTGACAAATGTTGAAGTGTTAGCAAGACAGCACCCAGTAGATGGCTCAGGAAGTGGCACTTGGTGTCCTGCTACAGCCTTGTGTAATAATATGACAGAAGGATCCTTATCCAATGGAGAGTTTCCCCAAGCACCATTGGAAACTATCTTTGAGAGCAGAGGGTCTCTGAGGGGTCAAGTGAGGTCCTTCACTCTCTGTTCTTGTTCAAGGAAAGAAAAAACTGGACTGGCCTTTTGCAACCGAGGAGCTAAACTAAACTCTGCAAATGTTGCCTGAGACACTAAACATCCAAGAAATGTTATAAAGTTATAACCATATGGTATATTCCGAAGGATATGAATCTGCTCTTCTGTTCTACAGTATATAGCTATACTATCCACAACTCTTCAGCCATGTTCCATTTCGATATTTGCTGATATTTTCACCATAACTTATCATTAGATTCTCTGTCCGCTTGAACCAAGAACACCCAAATCGATCATAGGATGCTGATGCAATGCCATCCCCTGCAGCAAATGCTTTTTTTTGTTTTTGTTTTGCAGAAGAATTGGAAATACAGTAGACTGGAGCTGGAAACCTAGCAGCAAAAATACTCCTGCCTTCAACTAACAAAAGTAATCTATTAATCTAATACACAGAAACCAGACCAGTAATAACTTGTGCTTCGCTGCTTTCTCTGCAATCTCAACATCCCCATGTATCCGACGCCCTCCAAGCAAACCACTCCACACGGACATATCA
The DNA here is from genome assembly GCF_005239225.2 of Populus alba. NCBI lineage: Eukaryota > Viridiplantae > Streptophyta > Magnoliopsida > Malpighiales > Salicaceae > Populus > Populus alba. The sequence continues at coordinate 1,475,949 of NC_133298.1, read as the reverse complement.
CCACCCTTGGGAATATCCTTTATCATTTCCGTCACTTCTTTGATCAACCCAGCTCGCCCAGGCAAATCAGCCATGCACCCGTAATGCTTGGGCTCTCGAGGGACTCCATTAACAGATTCCATCTCATCAAAAAGCTTCAAAATGCCAATCCCCTGCCTCTATCATTCACAAAAAGTACTCCAACAAGAACTCACCATGCATTGCAAGGCCAACGAGCATTGCATTCCAAGTAAACAACTTTTTATCTGGGATCGATTCAAATTATCTTCAAAGAAAAATGTTAACGCATCCACATTTTGCATACAAATCAACCAACCCAGTTGACAAAAAGGAATCTACTTTTATTGCATGCCTTTCAATAAAATCATGTACTTTCTTTCCCTTTTCGAGTTCTCCTAGCTGTGCACAAGCAGAAAGTGTTGAAATCAAAGCAAAATTATCAGGCCTAATCTTTAAATCCATCATAAAATCAAACAAAGTCAATAGCCTCCTCACAATAATCTCCCTTCGTATTATAAATATCCACCATTTAACTTATGTTACAAATTTTTGTATATATGTATTCAGAGATGTAATCTATAATTTCTGTAGGTGTTATGACAATTTTTTTTTTGCGACGTTAAATTTTTTTTAATAAAAAATCCATTAACAAGAATTTTAAAATCAAAATATTTCTAAATAAAATAAAAATAAATGCTAAAAAATTATTAAATATAAATGCAAAAATAATATAAAGTATACGAATTAAGTCTAAGTTTATTGATGGCCTTCATTTTGCAAGTCCCTTTTAACACTTTGAGGGAGGCCCGGCATTAAAAAACAGTGCACGATTTTTGCAACCAATTTCTTCATGAAGACCTTCTGTGCAGTCATGTAAAACCGTACTTATCACACCCTCTTCAAGGCTTGAACATACCAAGACTTGGAAATTTTGTTGGATCAACTCAAGAGTTGTGAAATCAATCCATATTCTTTTAAAATAACATTGTTTTTGGATAAAAACAAAAGATAATTTCTTGAATTTAACCTGTTATTTTTTGTTTTAAAATTAATTAAAAAATATATATATTTTAATTCTAATATAAAAATATATAAAAAATTATTTTTTGACTTCAATGCTAAAAAAATCACCTTTACTTGTGAAAAACTTGTCAAGCCCTCTAAAGTCTAATTGTTTTGCAGTTTGGTTGTGGTTGTAATTATTTTTTAAATAATTTTTTATGTTAAAATGTGTGTTAATAATATTTTTTTTAATATTAACACATCAAAAATGATTTGAAAACACTAAAAACATATTAATTAATTTAAAGTTAATAAAAAAATAAAAAAATTTAAAAATATTTTTAAAATATAAAAAACAAACAGCACTGCTGGACATATCTAATATCACATCTAATATCCTGTCAATGTCGAGTGTGGACAGGACTAATCAATGTATAATAATCTGATGAAATAGACTAAAATATTTCCATTGCAACAACGAGACAGCTTGAAAGGGGAAAACCAAGCTATCATTGCAAAAAAAGCCATCTCTGTCTTTCATTAAAAAAAGAAATAAAGAAAGGCTTTGGACACAATCCAAGCCCATTGAAGGACTAAAAAGGTTGCATTACATCAACTTACAATTTCGAAGCAGCAAAGAGGGGAGGAAGAAACATCATAGAATCCTTATCTCTCAAAACAAACCAATAATTGTTCCTTATCACTTGTCAACTTTCAAAAAAAAAAAAGATTATTTTCTGTCTTTTTGACTATTCTTCACGCACATTCTTTCCACATTTAGCTTCTTCACATGGATTAGTGCTATTTGACACAGATTCTCACATTCAAATACAAAAATGGAGTCATAGGTGGACGGTGCAAATCAATTGTACCCTTTAAAAAAGAAGAGGCATGTTGATTTATCTATTTTGTTGCCATGAACACCTCTTAACTACCTTCCAATTGCTTACAATTTTTTATCTTTTTTCTAGGGTTGGCCTCGCATCTGTCATCAAGCTTTTTCTCTACCACTCTTGAATTTACTATCCATGTCTTTGGCTTTTCTCCACGTGGAAGGCTCTCACTCTCTTGGTAGATAGAGTGGCGTGATTTACAAAAAAGAAGAATAATCATAGGGTACTTAGTGGGATTAGCATGACTCAATACAGAATGATGCCTCTTGGGACCAGTTCTTAAGGATTTGGTTTTCTTTCTGATCTGTTCTCTTTTGGCTTTATGTTCAGTTATTGAGGTAAAGTGTGGATTAAACAAAGATTTAAATGAGTGAACTATCACTGTTGTTTCTTAGGTCCAAGGTGGTTATATACTAGGAATGGTGGACAAACTGAACCAAGACAAAATCCCCACTTCTAGTAGTTGTTTGTTTCTATCTGAAATAATAGCTCTTTGCAGCACTAAAACATGCAGAGAATGAAGAGGAAGAAGAAGATGGTGATGAGAATTTCAAGTGTCGGATAATGTTATCTACCCTCTTCTTCCTTCACGGGATTCAAGGGGACACAGGGCAAGTCATTGAGGCAAAGGGAAGGCCAAGCCTTTCTTCCGGTTTTCTTAGTTCTTTTGTGTTCATGTTATCCTTGGCATAAACTGGTTATGTTTTCAGCCATGAATTCTGTACTGGTGGATTTTCTACTGTAAAATGTGGTTGCTTCCATAATGCTAGTGTGGATTTTCTACTTGATGCTATCTTTATTTTCTTTCCGCTCTTTATCAGATGCGCAAAATCTCCATGTCTTGAAGATTTAGCCACAGAACTCCTTATTCTTCAATGCACAATTACAACCTCTAGTTTTGACAATAGCGAATATGGCAACAAACTAAAATCCCTAACGTGTTCATCAAGACGTGAGAATACTCCCCCTCTTTTGATTTCCTGTCATTCAAACTTCACTTGTTCTCGCGCACACACAATGGGCATAGAATAAAAGGGCATATTACGAAACAGTTCAGCTTTCAGACATCAATAATCACCCTACAAACACAATAACACAAGGTCATCAACATTACCAGAATACCTGCTCTGACATGGTCAAGCCATGTAGGAGAATTTCTCTCATACAAATGGCTGGAATAGCAAAGCATAGCTTAATGTTGCGTAATATTTGGCCAACAGCACAATTTGATGATTCACGATCATAGAGTTTACTTGTCCCCAGGTAGCTGATGATTACGACAGGCCAGAGAGCAGCACTAGCGCAAACAACGTTAATTGGCAATCTAGAACACATGACATAACTTGTAAATGAATCTGTGGAAAACAATGGCAGTAACTTGCTATGCAGCTCTTGCATGCTATGACATATATCATGCTCCAACTCAATATATCCTCCAATCCCATCTACTGTTGGCCGTGCAGTCGTATCATATAATTCACACGCCATTCACTCCTCAAGTTCAAGAAATTATGTAAAATACGTTGTTTCTGCAATGAATTATGATCTATAGAGTTTTTTTTTCTTGGTATGAATAACAATAACAATTAACAAGGGTTAAAGTTCCGGAAAGTGGGGGCAGGGTAAAGGAATAAGAGCCCCTCCATTCTGATTACCTTGCAGTCAAATACAATGATTCATATAAAACTTGTTCGTCCACTTGCCTCAAATAGTTCTCTGGAAAAACTCGCTAACAAAACTATGTGCCTCGAACCCTGATGGGGATTACTGTCTATTGTATAATTCAACAAATTGTATTGCCTACTTGACTAGTAATCTTATTCTTAATTTTCGTCATCAACAGCATTTGCTATACCCAGATCTCACATCAGTTTAGTTGCCACAGGGTATGGCTATTTCAGCCCCTAATCAAGTTCTAAACTCTTTTTCATAGCCTCATAAACCATGTATGTTATGCTTGCTGCTGGCACAACCTTCAGAAGATTTGGAAAAATCCCTTTGTAAAAACCTCTACAACCTTCATTCTGAAATGTCCTCCAAAATACGTCAGACATTCCTTTGTAAGGTCTAGCATCATTAGGAGGTTGAGCTTGCATCCTGAAAAGAAGAAACAGGAAGCACTATTAATACTGCAAGAAAACTCATTGAGATGGAACGCAAAAGATGGAAAACTCCAGAGTGAGAAAGAGAGGGTAGCACAGGAACTTAAGACAACATAATACCTAGTTCTAATAACCTGCAAGGGGTAAACACATGTTGCTCCAAGGGCTCCTGAGATTGTTCCACAACACAATTGAACAAGGGGACCAGGTGCTGTAGAAAATGCAAAGTTTTCAGAACACAACCCTGAAAATATCAAGAAAGAAAAGAAAAAGGAAATTGTCAAACCACAGAAATAGGCATGAGAAAAATGTACCGCTGTCTTGCAGTATATATGTCTTTGACATATCTTTCAGAGTCTCATACGCAGCAAGGTCAATGCCAGCATATGGGATAATCCCGAGAAGAGATGGCACAAGACCTCTATAAAAAGCTCGAGGTCCCTCCAGAACCCATATATCCTTCATCAGTACTCCCAATTTTGGAGCCTTTCCACCTTCACAAACACCAGTTTGTAAGCGAGTTTTCACAAGATCCATAGGATAGATTGCAGTCTGTGCAACTGCACCTGCCATACCACCAGCTAGAAGTCTCCCACCAGGACCTATATCAACCTTGTCTCCCCCGTTAAAATCTCCAATGACATCCTTTAACATTTCATATGCATAAAACTTGATGGCACTTTCAGGTGCCACCTTCACCACATTTAACCCGTTACCACGGAAAAAACCCAAGAAACCTTCTTCCTTCCATATCTTGTTAATAATAGGCGCCAGACGAGCACATGAGGTCTGAATTTGTAAAAAGACCTTTAGTCGATCAAGAGGAGCAGTTGCAGTACGAGACGCGGCTCCCGCTATACCCCCGGCAATAAAATATTTACTCCTGTGAACTTGCTTGCTGATTCCTTCTGGAATGACAGCTTGTTCTCCAATATCTACATGGCATACCCTTTCCCAGTGATGGTAGATGTTTTCAATAGTAGCTTCATGTGGATAGAGTAAAAGAAAATCTCTCCATTCTTCAAAAGTTATAATTCCATTATTATCCTTATCAACGTGCTCTACAAAATGGGCAAGCTCCTCGTCATCAATTTCAATCCCTATAAAAAAGAAACTGCTTGGGCTTATAAGATGAAAAAAAACGGGGGTAAAATTCAAGGTAAATGGGCTATGAACGCTTCACTTGCAGTGAAAATCTTAAGGAAAAGAAACAAGAATGAAAAATCACACAACACATAGAAATTAATTTTCATCACAATTATCTGATCTCAAGAATCAAGAAACAATTACAAACAGCACAGTAAAATAGCAGCAGTGGTGCTTCCACAGCATAGGATAGACATATGGCATACCAAGTTCCATGCCATTCCAAGATAAAAAAATTTGCAATTACTAGGATAACAAGAGCACTTGAATCAGGGAAAACTCCAATATATAAAAGAGCCATAGTAACTTCTGCTTGATTATGGAAGGTTCACCAAAGATTTGATTTATCCACAAACAATATCACAGTTTTAACAAAAAAGACCAGATAATTTTTTGCACTTCCAGCAAATTCCAAACAAAACTCTTGCTCATACAGGCAATGGGTAAAGTATCCACCAAAGACTTCTTTTCTACTCCAAAGAATTTGAACATCAAATTAAGCCTGAGTTCTCCATGTTTTTTATTGTTTGCATAACCAATAATTACAGGGGCTGTGCCTCTACAAATTTCAAGTGTAACATATACAGAATTTCTGAACTTATATACAATTTCTTAAGCACTTCATAACCTATAAACATATCCTATAGCAACTATGAAGCTGCTCGATTGCTTCCATATATTTCCCTCAAATGAAAATAAAAGACATCTAGAAGCCACCAAAGTGTTTAGAGAATGGTTTAATTCAGACTAACAAATGATTGCAACATGACTCCAATTTATCATAGATGTCTGGCCCATCCTCCAGGAGCTCAAACAACACACAAATAAGAATCTAAAAGCTGCAGCCTTAGAGCTAGGCACAATCACAAAAGAGATCACCCATCCAGTGCTATCCAAACCCTAAACAAAATAAACCAGATAAAAATTAGACAAAATAAATTCAGTAGACACCATGCATCTGGATCTCTAGTAAACGGCCGAATCCTCAGTCCCCCACACCATTATCCTCTAGAATAACTTCAACCAAGTGTTAACCATGACGGCAACAAATTAACAAAAGAGTCAAGAGACCACTAGGTGCAAAAATATTCTTAGTAGATTAAAATACATTGCAAGTTCTCAGAAGGAAACCCATTAATTACCTCTACTTAGTTTACAAACTAAGAACACTTAAAAACAACGCAAAAATCAATCATTATCATCACTATCTAATTTCTCAAAAAGCACCAAAATCCCCAAGAAATTCCACAATCTAACACCAAAAAAATATCATCACTATCTAGTTTCTCAAAAAGCAACAAAATTTCCAAGAAATTTCATAATCTAACACAGAAAAAACATCAACAAAATAAAAAACCCAATTCGGAAAGAACTCGAAAAATCCAGGTAAAAAAAGAGCTAAAAATTAAAATAAATACCAGCCTTGACAAGAGCATCCCATAACTCCTCAGGCAAAATGCAGCCATTATGTTCAACATCAATAGCTTGAAAAATCCTATACAGCTCCATTTCTTTATCATCCATATACCTCCTAAACTCCTGATAATCAACCCTTCCATCACGATTTGCATCACAAACTTTCAACAAATCTTTCGCATACTTATACTCAGCAGGGATTTGGAGCCCCGATAACCCGGCTTCAATCTGGGCATAATCTAAATACCCCAAATTTGCTGCATCAAAAAAACTGAATAAACTTCTAATTCTAACATCTCTCTCTTCTTTCGTTTCTCTCAATGCCAGTAATACATGATCTAGTGATACTGGGCCTGGTTTTTTAACCGGGTTGCAACAACCGGTTTGATTCGGGTTGGGGTTTGTGTCTGTTTCCATTTTTGGCAAGTTAACGTGGTGGCGACGGTGGTGCTCTACCGCGTTACCTGCCCCGGCCATGGTTTTGCATGTGCTGGATATTGGATCACAAAAAAGGTTTCTGTTTTTCTTGGGTTTTTTTATTCTAAGGTTTGAGATTTTTTGATCTATGCTAGAATAATGTAATAAAATTAAATGGAACTGATTTTTATTTATTTTTGGTTAAATGAAGGGTCAAATTGTAAAAAATCAGGGAGAGAGGGGGAGGGGAGGGAGGGGGGTTTTGATTTTGTGCAATGAATAGGGGGAATTTTGCAAGAGAATTTGGCTGGGAGGGAAAAAAGAAATGGTTATAAATAAATATGAGAAGATCTCATATTAGTCCTCCAAGTAAATATAGTTTATCAATTGAGTCCCTATGCCATATATTTTTATCAATTAGTGCTCTCCATCTATATACGACTCCTCAATTGAATCCAGAAATTGGATTTGAGGCTGAATTCAATCATGCATGGCTAAAAAAATTAAAGAGTAAAAGTAGTTAAACAAAAAAAATCTAGCATGGAACCTAAGAAAGTGAGAAGAGAGAGAAAATATATATTTTAGTGTTTCTCTTTGTTAACGAGTATAAAATGGCATGTAGTTGGAGGACTTAACCGAATAGATGTATATATTTGAGGGACTAATAGGAGGTTTACCAGAAATTATTTCTGTGAGGTTGAAATGGGCACGTGGAGATGGCGGGGCAGGGATAGTTAAGGGAATGCGACAAGAGTATGGACATAAAGGATAGGAAAGGTGATAAGTGGGGGATTGTTATTCGCACACTTCTATCAAAGTGACTAATTTAACCTTTATGCGATATCTATTTTACCCTTATATAGCAAGAAACGTTCGGTGGTGTTGATGGTATCGAATCTGACCTCTAAAAGCCCACCAAGCTACAGGAGGATTCTTGTCACTTGTTATGAGGACAGCAATGCAAGGTGTGGGAATATCAATTCGTCCACAAACGTGGGCGCTTCTTTTTTTTTTTTTTTTTAATTTTCTTTTTCTTTTTATGAGTCAACATCCTCCATGTCTTCTGGGGGGGGAGAGAGAGAGAGAGAGAAGGGAGGTGGCGTTGGGTGGGATTATTTTATGCAATTTCAAGGAGATGTGCTTTGTGGAAAGCGTGTCAAAAAAGAGTGGGGGGAGAAGGTATTTTCTTCTAGGATCTTGTGGTGTTCGTCTCCCTTTTTATTTTATTTTATTTTAATTATTGTGAGATTCTATGAGTCTTGCGGTAGAGCCCCTTTTGTACTTAAATTTTGCCTTGTTAATTATATTTATGAGCATAGTTGTTAAATATGGTTGAACTTATTGATTTATATTATTGTTTATTTTTGTGGTTTTGTATTTGATTTGATTTAAATACATATTTATTTAAAACTGTAGTTGAAAATATTGTTAAATAAAAAAACTTATTAAAAATATTTAATTAAAACTATGGTTTCTATTGATGTTGTAACTTAAAATACAAAAAAAAAAACACTAAGTTTTTTCTTGATATGCATAGCAATCATAATACATTAAAATAAACAACAATAAAAAAAAAAATACACTGATTTTGTTAAAGATAAATAAACCTTTTTATGCGAAGAACAACTATGCTTTTTTTTTTTTTTTGTTAGATTGAGTTTCCAACTCAGTAAGAGCATGTTGATATTGTTTTTGATTAACATGTGGTTGGCCGTAAATCTTAATGGATCCCACAAACAAAAGAATATATTTCAAATGTAACCAAATATTTTATTTTTGTAATTTATTTAAAAATTCAAAGCTGTCAAAAAAACAAACACACAAAACTTAAGTTTTCTAGTTTGAAATGAATTTTTAATTGAATTAGATAATTAATTGACTTGATCATGCTTATATAATTAATCTTATTAAATCCATTTCAAATTTGATCAAATTAATACTAAAATTAAAAAAAAAAACTATTATTTTAACAAAAATCATTGACATTTAATTCATGAATTAATCTATTTACATAGTAAACTTTATTTTGTTTCGGCTTATTTGAGAATTTTCGAGTACCAAATGAGAAAAAAAAAACAAGTATTAGACATCATTTTCAAAAAGATTTCCATGATTGTTTAAAAGTAAAAAACTACAAAATGAAGTATTCGGAATTTAAATATTTTATAATCTAACAATATTCTAAAAACATGAATTATCAAACACTTTTTTACAATCACATGTAGCAATCATAACAAAAGTCACAACTAGACCGAAGAGATCCTAACTCGCGAGATATTTTCTTAGGAGTCTGAACATTTTAATATTTTGACCGTCCTGTTTCTTTCCACCTTTAGATCCTGAAAGTGAGAGGGAAACTTCTTCTATTTTTGGCTCTACGGTCATTTGACGGTCGTTTTATCGTATGGACCACCCTAAGACATTATTCATATGGTTCATGTATCAAAGTAATTAATACAAGAATTTTTAGGCTTGACTTATCATAATTTACATCTTTTCTCATTTAAAACCTTGGAATTTGAGAATCTTATGTCCTGTTATTCCTATTACAGCCCACCAATACCATAAATGGTATTGGAAAATCTAGCAAAATATGAGGTCAGATTACTTTAAAGTATGGTTGTTTTTTCTAGAAAAATATAGTCTTAAGGTAAGTAACGATGGAATAAAAAATATGTGATGATGCTGGGAGGGAGCTGTCGACATCAAACAAACACAGTACACATGAGTTTTGATAGGTGAAAGGGAATACATATATGAACCTCAAATTTGTAACTTTATTCTCTCTTGAAAATAATGCTCATCGCTTAGGAAGTTTACAATATTTAACCTTATTTTAAATAGAAAACAAAATAAAAATCTAAAAACATATATAAAAAAATAATCATAAAATCCAAATCAATGTCTAAAATTAAAAATAAAAAAACAAAATTGACCCAAACTACAATCAGAGTAACATTTTTAAAATTGAGAGTCAGTGTGGCATTGTAGATACTATTATAGAAAAAACACCATTCAAAAAACTCCTATAAAAATTTGAGCCTTTAGATCATTATTTTAATTTGTAACGATCAAATTTTTTCTTTGATTTAGACAAAGTCTAATTTTTTTATAAATAAATATGCTAAATTATCATATAATATAATTTGTATGTGAAAAATACTCATCTAATTGTAAAAGATTCAAACTTAATTATTCAGAATAATCATTTATCTCAATCCTCACTACATCAACATGACTCTCAAGAAAATTTATTTTCCTTTGAAATTTTTTTCTTTAGGTATATTGTAATGGTGAATGTTAGGGCATGGATTGTAGCCTTTCAGACTCGGTCAAAAAAAAAAAAAAAGTCAAAAGTCAATATGTTGGTCTCTGAACCTAAGTAAAGCCCACCAAATTCCATGGCGGTTACTGTCCAAGAGTTGAACTTGCACTGTTGCAAAGTAGAAATGTATAAATCAAGCCACTCTGCTTGAAGGCTATGGCATTGCGGCGTCAACTCATTCTAAAATGACATTTACAGGCCATAAAAGTTTTAGGAAGGGAAAGTCTAGAATGCTTATGCATAAAGTAAGCATTTATTCGTATAATATGGTATGATGATAACAGCGCTGGCTGTAGAGATGCAACACACAACCCATGGAAACATAACACAATTTACAGCCTTATTTAGGAACTGGTTTGTAGCCACCTTCTCTCCTTTTCTTCAGCCAGGAATGCACAGCAACAGCAATAGTCACAGCCACTCCAATGAAAACCACAATTGACCAGGCGTAAGTTGTTACTTTAATGCTTTCATGCATCTGCAGGATTCAAGAAAAAAATTAGAGTTACATGTTTTTTAACATCATAAGCATTTTTTTTCTCGAAAATTCCTGCCCCAAATCGGATAATCGTGTCTTAGTTACCCGACTCCTTTATACTGAAAAAGAAATCACTAGCTGAAGATTGAACAAAAACTTACCTGAACAGGAGCTTGTGAGAAAGTCACATTTGGTGCTTGTTCTGCTATGTAAATGTAGAAGAGCCCCATGACTCCTGTGTGCTTATTAGTGCTGTTGTAGTTAGATTCCAGAGTTAGATTCTCCCCAGCTGTTATCTTGACAGAACCTGGTTCAGGATAACAGGTGGACATTCCTACAATGTAACCATCCTCGTTTCCTGCTTCATTTCCATTTCCATAAATTGGTATTGAAGTGCATATTACGTTCCCATCCTGAATTCATCGTATAAAAAGTTCACATGTTATTCAACTTGATCATCGATGACATGAAGTTAGTAACAGATGTTGCAGTAATAAACAGATAACGTTCCAAACTAGCCTCTGGAACAGTGAAATCAGACATAACAGACAAATTGAAGAAGGTTCCCTTATGCTGCTATGGGAAAGGATTGTGCTTGTGAAAGTTACAGTGACAAACATTTGGCAGAAAGCTGTAATTTTCAGAACGTCATTAAAAGATAATGAGATGATAGTTTACTTCAATAGCATTTCTAAGGAACTTTCAATGGCCTACCAGATATGAAAGAGGGTAAAAAAGATGCAGAAAAAACGAGAACATGTTATCATAAATAGGTTGAAAATAACCTGTCCATACAGAGTTGAACCGATCCCACCAGCATGCTGGTGGGCAACAGCATAGATGACATAACCACCAGTTGGCATGGTGAGGTTATTTCTTTTGATGTCAATGCACCCATTACCAGCTGCATCGGTAGCAGTGCAAGACTCAACTGCATACTCAACCTGCACCAAAGATATTCTAGTGATTCGCAGTAAAGTGACATCCTTGGAAAAGAGAAGCCCGTTTGTTTCCTCATTTAAATTGATTCCAGAACTTGTGATTCCTGCAGGTCTACTTCACTGTTCAAGCTGTTACTGGAGGTATTAAATTAATCTAACAATAGATGTATCTACCGCTGTGATTTATCATCAAGCATCAGCTGCCACTGCATTTCCTATGAGTTTTCTACAACGCCATTTGTTCGGTGGAAACGAATTCATTAGAACCTACCTAGTCAGTTGTGCGATCTGTAGAATATTCTGTCAGTGCAGCATGTATCTAATGAGAGATCATAACTCATCAACAAGTCTATTTTGTTTTCTCCTACATTTTGAAAGAAGAGGTGGCAAATACGACATTTCCCCCCCTTACAGTGCAAACATCTTGGTACTTAATAATAAGAGGCAAGAAAGAATGCATTTACCTGGCAACCATTCTCTGGACTGATTCCTGTTGATCCAAGGAGCCTTTTTCCAGTATCAGTAACATCTAACACAACGATTTCAACGGGAATGGTGGAACTATCCCAATCAATCCACTTCACCGTATATCGCAGGTAGAGGCTCCTCTTGCCCCCCTGAAAACCCTGTCTGACTTTGCACTGTGTCTGACCATAGCAACAAAATAAACCTCCCTTGTAGTCTGGCCTAATGGGGTTTCCATCTTCATCGTTTGTGACGTTATATAGATCACACCAGCATTCAGTGCACCCCAGCCTATCTTCCGCACCCCGTGTTTCAATTGCATGGACACCAAGATACCACTTCTCCTGATACCCTTCAGGAATTTCGACAGGATTGCCAATTTGTATTCCAAAAGGATCTGGAATATGTGAAGCTGTCTTTCGTGTTTCAGATCCAAGGCCAAAATACTGTCCAAGAACTTGACCCTGGCACAATCCACTGTTTCGTGAAAAATTACGGCCTGATGGGCGATTCTCATAGTACTTTCCGACAAGCCAGTGGTGAATGTAAGTGTCATAAAGAGGTACAGGATTCCCATCCTGATCAACCACCTCAGCATTAAAACTCTTGAGAGCGATATGACCTCTTGGGAAGTCAATATCATCGTATGTTTTGCTCTCAACTGATCCTGGCCCCAACATGAACTCCGGTGACAGGAAAGTTTTTGATTTGATCTTGTTTCCGTTTTCCAGAAAAGCTTGTGTACAAGATACGTCAAAAGCCAGTATTGACAGTAGTAACAGAAGTACCATGCTGCCTGTCAGTCAATTTCAATGTCTCAGTTTAAATCCACATAATCTTGCGAAGGGAATAGAGTACTGGTTTATTAACCGCGATTGAATGTATATATAAAAATAATACTTAACCTGTCGAAACCTTTCTAACTTTGTAATTGAACAAGATATTTCGATTGAAACTTTAGAAACCCTCATATGATTATTTGTTTAGTTTGGGTTTTAAATTTAATCTTGACATGATTTTATTTACCAGGTAGATTTATTTTTTAAAAAATAAATAAAATACTAATTGATAAAAATTTAATAAAAATCTTATAAAAGAAATATGGAATTTGAAAAAAAACCCGAAAACAAATGAGCATTTTTTTTTAATTATATGATGAAAAATAAAAAATAATTTATGATATAATTAAATACAAATCCAAAAAAAAAAAAAAAACAAAAGATAACAAAGAGCAAAAAAATTCTAAGAAAATAAAAATTTCATAATAAAAATAAACAAAAAACCCAAATGACAGTTATGGAACTATTAGAAAAAACTTATCGCACGTGGCCCATATTGTTTTTTGTTTTTTTTGTCAACCCTTTTTTTTTCCTGAAAAAGATTACCAATCAGGCTATCATAATCTGCAAGTATTTTGCTTCCACGGAGAATCAAACCGTTAACCTCAACATGACTCCTCTACCTGTGTGATGTCGCGGGTCACTGCATTTAATATTTATACGCGGGTCTTCTTTTTTTTATAAAAAAATATATCTAACAAAATTATGTTAGGGAACAAAAGAATCTTGGAGAATTTAACCACCGAAGTGAGCCTCACGTGACTCCCACGCGTTAACCTTTAGGATACCCTTTAAAAAAAAGATATAAAAGTGTGATAACCAAAAAAAGAAAAAAAAAAAAGATGAACAGTTAAAGAAACTCCACACCTTTTAATTGTTTTAGTAATAGTTGTTTAAATACTTCCTTTTTCATCAGTTTTTGCTAATCACCAAACATGTGATTGAAAGAAAAAGAGTAATTTAACGAAAGAAGGGTCTTGGATTATAATCAATTAGGAAAAAAATAATCAATCACAACCCCTCCTTTGTCATCCTGGAGATGCTTGTTCAAGATTTTTATTCCAGGCAGCAGCAGCCATGGTTAACAAAATTAAACAGCAAAAAGTCTCCAGTTTCACTAATTTCAGGGCCAGGCAACTCGATCCAAACCTATACAAATACTGCAGTAAAATATAACAAATCTAAGCAGCTCTAGTTTATAAAAATGGATACGGAACCAGCAGTCAAGAGAGGCGTACTTCAAGCACAAACAGAGAGGCAAGACACACAAACACGACCACCTTAAGTAAGACTTCCATCAATCATTAGAACTAGAAAAACAGGAACATACCCGATGAATTCAATGGTCTCTGCCACTTCTCAAGCAGATGTATCATTCTGATGATTCTGAACAACTTGGGCTCTCTTCTGTTCAGAATTCAGATGAGTTCATTTGAACAGAGTAAAGAGAGGGAAAGGTTTGGAAGAGTGCTGCGATGTCATTGACTCAGTCCATCCATTAGTAATGAGGACTTCAACATGCAGTAAACCATGGGCAATGAAATTCTGTTCAGAGTTGGACCAATTGGATTCAGGCTACTGCCTAAGCCATGACGTCTAGTGCCACCGCCACATGCTTTCTTTCTTTAGACTATTTTCTTTTGTTTGCTCTTTTGACTGCGTCATCTCGATAAAGATTTCTTGAGTTTATAGAGAATTGACTTTGATAGAGTCGTTGACTTAGGGTTGCGTGTCTCTTTTATTTTGAAAATTTATGAATAAAATCTCTCCTTTGATAGAGTAAAATATTTTTGTTTAAATAACACACAAGTGAACTTGTCAATGAATTTAATTGAACTAGACTAGACAAGATTTTATATGATATAAGGATGATTATTTTCATTTTAGTTTTTATATATAAAAAAGTAATTAAAATAATTTTTTTTTTAAAAAAAATTGAAACCGATTCAAACTAACTAATTCGGTTCGGTTTTTTTAGAACAATAACCGGTTCTGGTTTAGTTTGGTTTGGATAAGTTTTTTCCAGTTTGGCTCGGGTTTTTTTGATTAGGGTTCGGTTCAGTTTTTTCAGTTTCAGACTTATAAAACAAAAAAAATCAAGAACAAACTGAACCGGTCAGTTTTTTAAAATTTTTAATCAGTTTAATCAGTTTTTTTTCACTTTTTGGTTTTTTAGATTATTTTTTCCGGTTTTCTCGATTTAATCAGTTTTTTGATTTTTTTTTACTCACTCCTATATTATATTAGCTTAAGGTATTTTAGAATCTTATATCCTGAGTTTTAAATTTAATCTTGACAAGATCTTATTTATCAGGTAGATAAAAAAAAAAAAATAAACACAGTAGTGATAAAATTCAATAAAAATCTTATGTTAAAAGATGAAATTAAAAAAAAAAAATTAAAAATCACAAAAATAATAAAAAATGTAAAGAAATAAAAAAACCTAATATTAAGGATGAATTAAAATAAAAAAAAGGGCAAAATGTTTTTTATTATATAATAAAAATAAAAAAATAATTTATTATCAACCCAACACTAAATGATATAATTAAATAAAAATCTTATATTAAAAAATAAAAATAAAAATAAAAAATAAAATAAATAAAAATGAGCCAAAAAAATCCTAAGAAAATAAAAATTTCATATTAAAAAATAAAAAAACTTAAAAGATAAAAAATAAAAAATAAAAAACCCTAATGACTGGTTATGGACGTATTAGAAAAAACCTATGAGCATGGCCCATGCTTTTGGGCTCATTTTTTTTGTCAACTCTTTTTTTTTTTTCAGAAAAAAAATTACCTATCATCAAAGTTATTAAAAACCTTTTTTAATACAACACAGAATATATAATATAAACTCAGATCACATACTTGAATTGTAAAAATTATAAATAAAATATTTTAATTAATTATATATTGATAATTCTAGTTAAATAGTAATTAACAATATAACACAATTAAAATAAAAATAAAATAAATAATATAAAAATTTAAATAACTTAAAATACACGGTTCAAATAAAAAATTATATATTATTTAAATAATTTAAAAATACAATAAATTTATGTCATTAGAGGGATAGATAGACCAAAGTTGTTAAAATGGGTAGGGACTAGGGAGGGGTTTTGTTAGCATTGAATGTGGGCTCACAAGATTATTTAAACCAGAGAAATAAGCAATCAGTATTATAGATACACTACATGTTAAAATATCCTTAGTTTTAGCATTCCAAGCCTAAATCACTGGGGGTAAACTCTGTGCCTCCAGAAATGGCTGTGATTTCAAAATCACGTAACATGGGTAGCAAAGACTGAAACATAGAATAATTTAGAAACTGAAGATGGAGTTGAATTAGTGGCGGAGAGTATTCGGAAAAGGAAGAGGGGCGATTGGTGGAAATATAAATAGAATACGCAGGGGGCTCACAATAGTTTGTTAAAAACTAACCTGATTGATGCCAAAACAGAGATGATTGATGAGAGACTGCAGAAGAAGAAGAAGACAGGCAGACCGCAGACCGCAGAGGCGCAGATGAAGTAATTTTATTTAAACTTGGTAAATCTGCCGAGTTTATCGAGTTTAAACGAGTTTGATTAATTTTACTGGTTTTCCGAGTTTTTAATCTGATTTTATATATTATATAAATGTTCGACCATTTTTTTGCTTCCATGGAGAATCAAACCCTTAACCTCAACATGACTCCTGCGCAGTAACTATCGAGCTACAACTTAAAGTTTTTAACCAAACAAAAAAAACATCAACCTGATTTACTATTTATATGGTCGCTCACCCCTTCTTTTTCATGAAAATGGATACGGAACCAGCAGTCAAGAGAGGCTTACACAGAGAGGCAAGACACACAATTACAAACACAACCACCTTAAGTAAGACTTTCATCAATCATTAGAACTTGAAAAACAGGAGCATATACCCGATGAATTCTGGTCTCTGCGACTTCTCAAGCAGAAGTATCATTTTGATGGTTCTGAACAACTTGGTCTCTCTTCTGTTCAGAATTCAGGTGAGTTCATTTGAACGGAGTAAAGAGAGGGAAGGGTATGGAAAAGTGCTGTGATGTCATTGACTTAGGCCATCCAATAGTAACGAGGAAGTCAACATCCAGTAAACCATGGCAATGAAATACTGTTCAGAGTTGGACCATTTGGATTCAGGCTGCTGTGATATATACTATATAGAACTAATTTAAGGAAGAAGAAATGTAACAGAGAAGAAGTCTGTGATTGGAGTACTTAATTCTAAGCATCCTTCAACTAAAAATAACCTTGGCATTTATAGCCATACAGTTCATAATAGAATTAACAAACAAATAGGAAAGAGTTACACCACTATTCCACTTCTAACCATTAACTATCTAATCCACTTTGCTGCCCACCCTGCAGGAGTGCAGCCACTACAAGTTCCTGCAGCTTGATCTGTGGCATATGATCCCACGTTCTTGTGCGTATCATACTGCCTAAGCCATGGCGTCCAATGCTGCATGCTTTCTTTCTTTAGAGTATTTTTATTTGTTTGCTCTTTTGACTGAGTCATCTAGAAATGACTTTGATAGAGTAGTTGACTTTGGGTTTCATGTCTCTTTTATTTCGAAGATTTATGAGTAAAATCTCTCCTTTGATAGAGTAAAATATTTGTGTTTATCAAAGTACCATTGCTCTTAGTTACAACAATTTCATAATAAATTTTGTTTTTCAAGATAGGATTTTTGGATTTCAATCCAAAACTCATGCACATCCCAACCTACATATAACAAGGACAAACATAAATCCAGCTTGGTTCATGTCCACATATGATAACAGCGTAGGATCTACAGATGCAGTACACAACCCATGGAAACACACAACAATTTACAATTTACAACTTTATTTAGGAACTAGTTTGTAGCCACCTCCTCTCCTTTTCTTCAGCCAGGAATGCACAGAAACAGCAGCAGTCACAGCCAGTCCAATGAAAACCACTATTGACCAAGCACAAGTTTTTACTTTAATGGTATGATGATAACAGCGCTGGCTGCAGAGATGCAGCACACAACTCATGGAAACATAACACAATTTACAGCCTTATTTAGGAACTGGTTTGTAGCCACCTTCTCTCCTTTTCTTCGGCCAGAAATGCACAGCAACAGCAATAGTCACAGCCAGTCCAATGAAAACCACAATTGACCAGGCGTTAGCTGTTACTTTAATGCTTTCATGCATCTGCAGGATTCAAGAAAAAAATTAGAGGTTACATGTTTTTTAACATTATAAGCATTTTTTTCTCTCGAGAATTCCTGCCCAAATCGGATAATCCTGTCTTAGTTACCCGACTCCTTTTATACTGAAAAAGAAATCACTAGCTGAAGATTGAACAAAAACTTACCTGAACAGGAGCTTGTGACAAGGTCACATTTGGTGCTTGTTCTGCTATGTAAATGTAGAAAAACCCCATGACTCCTGTGTGCTTATTAGTGCTGTCATAGTTAGATTCCAGAGTTAGATTCTCCCCATCTGCTATCTTGACAGAACCTGGTTCAGGATAACAGGTGGACATTCCTACAATGTAACCATCCTCGTTTCCTGCTTCATTTCCATTTCCATAAATTGGTGTCGAAGCGCATATTACGTTCCCATCCTGAATTCATCATATAAAAAGATCATTTGAGCCGGATGTTATTCGACTTGATCAGCGATGACACGAAGTGGTAGTAGTTATTGCAGTAATAATCAGAAAACATTCCAAGCTATAGCCTCTGGAACAATGAAATCAGACATAAAAGACTAATTGAAGAAGGTTCCCTTATGCTGCCATGAGAAAGGAGGATTGAGCTTATGAAAGTTGCGGTGACAAACTTCGGCAGAGAACGTCGTTAAAAGACAATAAGATGATAGTTTACTTCAATAGCATTAATTTCTAAAGAACTTTCAATTGCCTACCAGATATGAAAGAGGGTAAAAAAGATGCAGAAAAAACGAGAACATGTTATCATAAATAGGTTGAGAATCACCTGTCCATAAAGAGTTGAACCGATCCCACCAGCATGCTGGTGGGCAACAGCATAGATGACATAACCACCTGTTGGCATGGTGACGCTGTTTCTTTTGATGTCAATGCACCCATTACCAGCTGCATCGGTAGAGGTGCAAGACTCAACTTCATACTCAACCTGCACCAAAAATATTCTAGTGATTCGCAGTGCAGTGAAATATAAATGACATCCTTTGAAAAGAGAAGCCTTAATTGTTTCCTCATTAACTTGATTCCAGAACTTGTGACTGATCCTGCAGGTCCCCTTCACTGTTTAAGGCTTTAAGCTGTTGCTGCAGTCTAATAATAGATGTGTCTACCACAACGATTTATCATCAAGCATCAACTGCCAAGCATTTCTTATGAATTTTCTACAACGCAATTTGTTCGGTGGAAACGAATTCAATAGAACCTACCTGTTGAGTTGTGTGATCGGTAGAAAATTCTATCAGTGCAGCAAGTATTTAAGGAGATATTTCGACTCATCAACAAGTGTATTTTGTTTTCTCCTGCATTTTGAAAGAAGAGAAAAGTGCCATCCACGACATTTCCCCCCTTACAGTGCAAACATGTTGGTGCTTAATAATAAGTGACAAGAAAGAATGCATTTACCTGGCAACCATTCTCTGGACTGATTCCTGTTGATCCAAGGAGCCTTTTTCCAGTATCAGTAGCATCTAGCACATAAATTTCAACAGGAATGGTGGAACTATCCCACTCAATCCATTTCACCGTATATCGCAGGTGGAGTCTCCTCTTGCCCCCCTGAAAACCCTGTCTGACTTTGCACTGTGTCTGACCATAGCAACAAAACAAACCTCCCTTGTAGTCTGGCCTAATGGGGTTTCCATATTCATCGTTTGTGACATTATATAGATCGCACCAGCATTCAATGCACCCCAACCTATCTTCCGCACCCCGTGTTTCAATTGCATGGACACCAAGATACCACTTCTCCTGATACCCTTCAGGAATTTCTGCACGATTGCCAATTTGTATTCCAAAAGGATCTGGAATATGTGTAGCTGTTTTTCGTGTTTCGGATCCAAGGCCAAAATACTGTCCAAGAATTTGATCCTGGCATAATCCACTGTTTCGTGAAAAATTACGGTCTGATGGGCGATTCTCATAGTACTTTCCGACAAGCCAGTGGTGAATGTAAGTGTCATAAAGAGGGACAGGATTCCCGGCCTGATCAACTACTTCAGCATTAAAACTCTTGAGAGCGATATGACCTCTTGGGAAGTCAATATCATCGTATGTTTTGCTCTCAACAGATCCTGGCCCCAACATAAACTCGGGTGACAGGTAAGTTCTAGATTTGATCTTGTTTCCATTTTCCGGGAAAGCTTGTGTATATGATACGTCAAAAACCAGCATTAAAAGTACTAACAGAAGTACCATGTTGCCTGTCAGTCAATTTCAATGTCTCAGTTTAAAACCACATAATGTTGCACAAGGAATAAATCCATGTTGTTGTATGTACATTCTTTTTCATCAGTTTTTACTGACCACCATACTTGTGATTGAAGAAAGAGTAATTTAAATAAGAAGGGTTTTGGATTATGATCAATTAGCATAAAATAATAAATCATAACCCCTCCTTTGTCATCCTGAAGATGTCTGTTCAAGATTTTTAATCTTGTCAACAGCAGCCATCGATAACAAAATTAAACAACAAAAAATCTATGGTTTCATAAATTTTAGGGATGCAACGTATTAGATGATGTCCCAAATCCTAGAATCTTTAAGTAACATATTATTTAGTTCATGGATAATAATTAATCAAGATATTCAATTAAATATTTTTCTTCTTAGACCACCAAGCATCAAATTAATGGTAACAACCTAAATATTTATAAAAATATTTTCAAACAGGAAACTTAAAGATTCTCCGGTAAAAAAATCAATAACTTTATAAAAAAAGAATAAATAATTTAAAAAAACTTTAAATTTCAAGAAAAAAAATATTTATTCTTGTGTTATTGGATGATTAATGCTCTAGAATATATGCAAGGAATTGATAATTTTGAACCTTTTACCTTGATCTCCTGAATGCTCAAGACCTGAGATGTAATAAAATTTAGATAAAAAAGCATGATGTTTTATCCAACCTATAACACTTTTAATTTAGATGATTGTTTGGGATCTAATATATTTTCTTGGGTTTTTTTAGGTTTAGCTAACAGCTGAATTAAAATTTACTAGGTCTGGCATGTCACCAACCCAAGTTATATTGGGTTTGGTTGATTACTAAACTAAAATGTTTTGGGTTTAATATCATATCATCTTACAATCAGCTATCAACTAAATTTAAGTTTATTGAATCTGATATATTATTAAATTCAAATTAGATTGGGTTAGGTTGATTTTGAGACCCTAATATTTTGAATTTGGTATATTGCTAAACGTATCTTATTCCATATTTTTTCAAAGTCTCAAAAAGATAAAAGCCAAAAAAACAGCTGTCTTGTCAATCCAAATCAAGATAAATATTGCAGTTAAATCTAACAAATCTAAGCAACTCCAGTTTAATAAAAGACTGGTTGTAATAAAACTGGCATAAGTCTGTTAATGCCTTCAGTTCTATAAAAATGAATATGGAACCGACAGTCAAAAGAGGTTTCCCTCACTGAATTATTTTCAAGTACAAACAGAGAGGCAAACACATACACTGTAAAAGTAAGACTTCCATCGATCACCTCAGTTAGAACTTGAAAAACAGGAACATACCCGATGAGTTCAACAGTTTCTGCCACTTCTCAAGCAAACGTATCGTTTTGAACAACTCGGTTTCTCTTCTGTTCAGAACTCAGATTTGTTCACTTGAACAAAGTAAGGAGAGGGAAAGTGCTGTTATCTTATTGAATTAGGCTATATATCCTTTGTAATGAAGAGTTCAATATTCAATAAACCATTGGCAAAGAGAAACTGTTTAGAGTTGAACCAATTGGATACAGGCTCCTACTGCCTCAAGCCATGGCGTCTACTACTGCATGTTTTCTTTCTTTTGATTAAGTCATCTTGGTAAAGATTTCTTTAATTTATAGAGAAATGACTTTGATAGTGTGGGCAAGGCTTCCTAGTGTTGGTTGAATTGTTTGAAAAGGCATGCAAATATTTAATTTCCTAAGTTCCTATCAACATTAATTTTTCTAATTAATATCAAATAATTCCTACTTTAACCCGGGTTTTCATGTAAAAATATTGATTTTGCATGTAAGATAGGACTTGAATTTTTAGCTACCAAAACAATAATCAATTTAATTATATCATGTCTTGCAACTATAATTTTTTTTTTTTTTTTTTTTTTATAATTGACATCGTATTCTTGCTTGTAACATTTAGCTACTAGGTGTTTTTTATATTTTTCAACTTCGCCATTCTTCTTTAATTTTGTTTTATACATCTATTTTATACCAATAGTCTTTTGTTATTTTGGAAGCTTCATAAACTCTTAAGTATTGTTTTTTTCAATAACATTATTTTCATCCTAACTTTTTACCATTTTGTTTTCTTAACGGTATCTTTAAAAGTCATAGGACAATATAGCAAAATAAGCAAGTGGATCATTAGATTAATCGATTCCAGTTATTTCATAATCATTCATCTATGTAGAACTTTTTCTAATACATGATCTTTAATTATTAGGTGTGTTTTGATCATCTACTGGTTGTGGTGCTCTTTGCACAAGCTTTTTTATTATTTAATCACTCTCATAATCTAAATTAACTAGAAATTGTTTTTTAATACCACCATTACTCCATGTCTAAAATTCAGCTTCATAAAAAATAATGTCACGACTAATACTAATTTTCTTGATATTAGGGTTATATATTTTATAAGCTTTTGAATAATCACTCATAGTAAGGAAAAAATATTTTTCTCTTTTGATCCGAGATACAAGCATAGATAATGCATCCAAAAATTATTAGATGATCTAGTATCAGTCTTGTCCACTCCAAAGTTCTTTTAGTGCTTTATCTTGAATTAAAAGTGTGAGACTTCTATTAAGAATACAAACGCTTCAATTTACTATTTCATGTTAAAAATTCTTTGGTAGGCTATTCCTTGTCAAAAGATTTTGAACCATATCCATAATAGTGTGATTGTTTCTTTTGCAAACTCTATTTTTTTTTTAGGTGTATAAGTTGTGGTAAGCTACCTCTTGATTCTAAGAGTCACATAAAAATTTGCTAATTCATGAGAGTTATACTCTTTCATTTGAAGAACTTTTATTGGTTGGTTATCTTTATTCTCAACAAGTTCTTAATTTATACCTCTTGAAGGCTTCAAAAACTTTTGATTTTTCTTGCAAAAACTAAACCCAAATTTTCAGACTATAATCATCAACACAGTTGATCATAATTGACCGTCAAAGCCATGATTTATTTATTTTTTGGTTAAAATTGCTGCTGCGATTAAACCATGCTATGGATCGAGCTGCTGCTAGACTACTGCTGTGAAGGCTGTTAGGTGCTGCTACTGGGAGAACAACTAATTTTGCAGGAAAAAGCATACAGCAAGCACAAATTTCATTGATTGCCAATTAAGCACTGATTATTTAATACTAGCAATGTATTTTATTTGGTTTGGAAAAAACGAAAAGACACCCCTCATGAGTCACTATTTTTGTTGGTAGCAGCTTGGGGGCGTGGCTTTTGCTTTTAGAAGAGTTGAAACCATTATTCAGTGTTTAAATAAAAGATTCCTATTAAGGGTTATTTGTTTCTTGTTATCTTCTATCTATAATCCATGCCCATATGCCCCAGACTTTTCTATTTTATTCTTCCATATTATATTAAATGCTATAACACTCATGCAGTGTCAGAAAGAATCTGGATCGAGAGAGAGAACCGAAGAAAAAAGTACAAAAAACGTATAATACATTACAGTAGCAGCTTCCGGTGCTTGCGAGCAACCACGTTTCAATAGTTTTATGGAATAGACACGGTCGGAATTTGAACGACGAGAAATCTGGTTGGAATTTGAACGACAAATGTAGAATGATTTGAGATTCTAAATAAAATGAAATTTGTCTAACAAATGATATGAAGTGTATCGCCATTCGAGCCATAATAGAATAGAATTAACAACCTTGAGTGAATGTGAGCTGCTGCTGGGAGGATTGCTGCTGCTTGCATAGGGAGATGCCTGGTGGCTGCTGGAGAGGTCTGCCACAACCTGCTGCTGCTGTTGCATTCTGTGCGAATGAGCTGTTGTTGCTTCTACGACAGCGTTCGGGAACGCGGTGCAAACCACATTCTCACCAAATTTGAAATTTTTTTTTTATTAAAATTGAGCGTGGTTTGTATTTTTTGGATCATTTTGATGTGCTAATGTTAAAAATAATTTAAAAAAAAATGAAAAATCATCATTGACATGCATTTGACATGAAAAGTTATTTAAAAAACAACCGTTATCACACTGCAAAACACGCTACACGTAGATTGCTTCCGCGCCTAGTTGTATATAAATATTTAATCTTTCGATTCAACACTTTTTAAAATTTGAAAATTTTAAATACAGTGACCCTTAGAGTTTTTATAGAGATTATTATAATATCATAAGAACTCAAACTAATTAGTTAAACAAGCTTCTAATTAACTATTCTTACACATCAAAGGTTGAAAACACCAAGTGCACAAATATTTAACCTCCCAATAGATTACAACCTTTAACTATTTTAATCTGATTCTAATTAACAAATCATTTTTTTTTTTATCAAGATTCCTATTCACACAGACATGAATTCCATCCCAAAACTCTTTAAATAATACACAAGTGAACTTGTCAATAAATTATCTGATACCCCTTTCAAAGAGTCTGAGTTTTTTATTCATCTTATTTACATTTTCTAGAAAAGTTTGTATATATGATATGCCAAAAGCCAATAATAAAAATTACTAACAAAAGAAGGGGAAAGAATACAATTTTTCTGGTCACCCAGTTTGCCAGCATAAACAGGGTGGAAAAACACGTTTTTCCTTGTCTTGTTTCAATCAAGAAATGTAAGACTTCAATCAACATACACGAATTCAAAAGTTTCTGCCACTGCAGGCAAAAGTAGAATCTTAATGATTTTGAACTACTTTTTTTCTCTTTTGATATGAACATGGGAAAGAGAAGGTAGGGGCCGGGTAGCGTGTCAGAAGTCTTGTCATGTCATTGAATCAAACCATCCATTATTGGTGATGTGGGATACAGTATTCAGAGTCATATCAATTGTCTATGTCATATGGAGGATTCGAAGTTCATTTCTTCAAGAAAAAACTGTTGGGAGTTATGAATCATGCATTTTTTTTAATTAAGAAAAAAAAAGTGTTTGCTTTTGATCTTTCTAGTAAAAGAAAAAAGTACATAATAGATGTAAATACAAATATTTTACTTGAACTATTATTTTTATTTGATATATTTTCATTTATTTTATTTTAAAAGTTAATTTTGATTTTCAAGAATAAATAATTTTGATTTTTATAAATGATCGTGCAAATATAACTTACGAAAAGATTTCAACAGTGCTATCCTTAGTTCACGGTTTGATTTATAAGCAAGATCAGACAAGGAGATACAATACATGGATCATGCAAACACGAATTCAACTCTATGCCAGCATTGGCTGGTAGCCTTCTTCTTTCCCCTTCTTTAGCCGAGAATGTACAGTGACAGCAACAGCTAT
The DNA here is from genome assembly GCF_005239225.2 of Populus alba. Lineage (NCBI taxonomy): Eukaryota > Viridiplantae > Streptophyta > Magnoliopsida > Malpighiales > Salicaceae > Populus > Populus alba. The sequence goes on along the minus strand of NC_133298.1, from coordinate 1,450,223 downwards.
TGCCATTCCGAACAAAGCTATAATTGCAACCGCATATGTGGATCCTTTCATGTTTACATGCATCTGTAAGAACCAAGAAAATCAATGGTTTGCAGTTGTCAACAATCCAAAATGTTTTCAACATCGTTTTGTGAATTCTTCTCCAGGTTCCTATCCTAATTACCAGAATTCTCTTTCGCTATAAAATGTCATTTATCTTCTGCTATAAAAATGTTTCTACCTGATTGGCTACTTGGCTAGAAAAACACTATCTAATTCCAGCATAATATTCTTTTTAATATCTAAAACATTGCTTCTAAGGATTCCTCCGAGGGAGATTTGAACAGCAATGCATGTGACTCTATGCACACACATGTAAAACACACACAACATTCGTTTGCATTCATGTAAGTTTAAATGTCACCATTTAAAAACTTAAAAAGACTTACATGAATGGGAGCTTGTAGCAAACTCGTGGGGTTTGGTGTTCGGTCTGCAACCAATATGTAGAAAAGCCCCATAACTCCTGTGTGGTCTTGATCTCTGCTGTAGTTGGATTCCAGAACTAGCTTCTCCCCAGCTGTTATCTGGATAGATCCTGGTTCAGGATAACATGTGGACATTCCTACAATGTAACCTGCCTCATTTCCCGCCTCTTTTCCTTCTCCATAAGTTGGTAGTGAAGCACATATAACACGTCCATCCTGATCAGAATAAAATCTTAAATAACCTTCATCTTAAACATTTAACGCTTGAGCACAGTATTACATAATCAATGACATTGAGAGAGGTGCGTGAGGGGGTAATACAGAAAGCAGTCCAAGAAAATGAAACTCTAAACAACAATTTTGGACAGCAACACAACTTAAATGGAGACTGGAAGGTGAAACTGATGGTAGGCCAGGACCAAGATATATGTTGGGTTGACAACTTATTATCGCAGACCTTGGAAGTGATCCTTTTGAGTACACAGGGGCATAAAGGAACCTTCTTGGTAAAGACATTAAGTTACAAGCTCTTTACAAGGCTCAATCGGCAAATAAAGTGAAATGCAAGTAACTGTGTCCCTTTAGATTTTTATGGATCATCATATAACTGATTACCAGTCATTCAAATAAGTCTAGAACCTATGAATTGGGAAAAGACAGAGCCAGTGGATATCAGAGTCACTGTACTGTCTACTCAGCAATATAAGTAATCGGCTTGGTCAGTCTTCAAAAGATCTCACTTTGTAAAATGTACTAGAAGTTAGAGGAGAGGGTCACAATGGTTCTAGGCTGACTCACGCAACTAAAAGTATTCAAAAATTTAAGTAAAGTGAAAAATAATTAAAAAGGATTCTGACAATAGCAAGTGAAAAAAGGAAGATCCGGCCATATCAAGATGAGATGAGAGGAAGTCACTACAAATTTGAAGTTTAAGGGTGGAAGTCACCTTCCCATACAGAGTCGAACCAATTCCTCCAGTATGCTGGTGGGCAACACCATAGATGAGATAGCCAGTAGTTGGCATGGTAAGGTTTGTCCTTTTGACATCAACACACCCATTAACAGCAGTATCAGTGGAGCTGCAAGACTTGATTTCATATTCAACCTGTAGCAAAAACATTATTAGTGATTCTCAATTAAACAGAAGTGAGCAGTTCTACTGGAACAAAAAAGAAGTTTCCGTTGAAACCTCCCTTTTGTTTTCTGAAACTTACGAAACGCGTGCTCAGGAATGTTCATTTCATGTGTTCAGTACCAATTCAGTCAATGTAATCTAACCATAGATTCAGCAAATACAACTTTTTATTAAAAGGCATAACAAATGCAGCAGCATCATCACAAAAATGTGTGTATATAATGATGGAGGGTGACACAGAATCCAAGATCCCCATACCTCACACTAAGGCTGCTCCGAGTATGCAAAAATATATACTCGCAAAAGGGGAGGCCGGTTTTGCATGCTGGTATATGTGCTTATGACTGGGGTTTCGCTTTCAGAGTGTACATTAAGTTTTTATATATCAATAAACATGCATCTACTTGCATGTATCAGGAACTTCACTCCAGTGAAATTAATTTAGTGAATTCAGATGTGACACAGCACTATTGCAACTATACTGTCCCTTACTGGAGGATTTCCAAGAGTAGCAGATATTCTGTCAGTTCACCATGCTCTGCTGTGCGTTTAAAGAGATTTCAGCTTATTATCAAGTTTATTTCCCACTGTAATGCTTTTCTCAAACAAGAAGAAAGGATGATTGGTATAGAACCTTGTGTCTAACCATTGTCATGGTTGCCAAGGTGTCTCCTTATAGCATAGTACCGGTATTCTTAAATAATAGGAAGCAAGAATAGCAGATTCAACAAAACGTAAATGCCTGATTCAATATTCATGTAATGTCAAAACACCAAGTACAGAAGTCCTTACCTGGCAACCATTCTCTGGACCGAATCCTGTTGAACCATTTAGCCTTTTCCCAGTATCAGTGACATCAAATATAAAGATTTTAACAGGAATAATGTCACTATCCCATTCAACCCATTCCACAGTGTATCGCAGGTAAAGACTCCTCCTGGTACCCTGGAAACCTTGTTTGACCTTGCATTGTGTATGATCATAGCAACAAAGTAAGCCTCCTTTATAGTCTGGCCTCAAAGGGTGTCCCCATTCGCTAACTGTGATGTTGTATAGATCACACCTGCATTCAGTGCATCCCAACCTATCTTCAGCACCCCGTGTATCGATTGCATGGACATTAAGCAACCATCTCTCCTCATACCCAAAAGGAATTTCAGCTGGATTGCCAATTTCTATTGCGTAGGGATCAGGAATGTGCGTAGCTGTTTTTCGTGTTTCAGATCCCAGGCCAAAATACTGATTAAGAATACCTTTCTGGCATATTCCACTATTACGTGCAGAAATGCGATCTGATTCCTTAAACTTCTGCTCATGGTTAGTCTCAACCACATCTAGCGGTTGATAGTATCTCGAAACAAGCCAGTGGTGAAGATAAGTTTCGTGAAGAGGGACAGGATTCCCAGTATCATCAATCACTTCAGCATTGAAACTCTTGATTCCAATATGACCTTTTGGGAAGTCAACATTGCGATAGAATCTATTCTCCACAGATCCTGGTCCCAACACAAATTTTGGTGATAGGAAAGTGGCAGATTTGATCTTATGACCACCTTTCATAGATGCTCGTGTATAAGATAGATTAGATGCCAGTATTAGTATTGCAAACAAAGGCAAGCAGGCTCGAAAACAATGTACCATATTGCCTGTCAGTTTCAATATCTCAGGTTAAGCTATAAATCCTTCACAAAACCAAGCACAGTATAATTGAATTGAAACCAGCAAACTAAGACGGTAAGCACAAGAACATTGAGACGTTAAAATGGAAATTAATAGCGAACTGCAACACATGATGAGGAAAGTTTCAAGTTTTTAACCTTATCTTCTCAAATGCTTTTTTGGTACATGATTGGAATGGATCATAACTATGCGGCTAGACAATTTTTTATCCATCTCGTGCCAAATTCAAGACGGAGATGGAAAATTAGTGCTTTATACAAGTTGATTTGACTGGGAAAAAAAATTGGCACCGGGAAATGTTGTGCTAAAAATCCAATTATTTTGGACAAGAACAATTTTAATCCTCTATGCACATAAACAAAGGATTGATTATAAAAGTGTTCCAATCATCCGCAAACCAATAAGCCTGACACCATGATTGAAACCTTCCTTGTCAATTCACAACAAGCAGGATGTTTGTTCAAAATCTTTGATCAAATCACCAATCACATGCACTGTCAGAAATATGCACAGATAGAACTGTGGAGAGAAACCCTCAAGAACCAGCATGATAACAGTTAAGGCAGAGATTACACGGTAAAAGAACATTCAATTTATGCTATGATTATTATGCTTTAATTTGATTTGCTCACAATGGTTTTTTTTTAGAAAAGCCTTAATTTGTGATTCTGAATTGTAATGTTCGTGGGTATAGGAAACAGCCTTACGTGAAGATCACTATTAATCGACTCCACTATAATTATACATTTTTGTTTATTTCAAGCCCAAATACCCAAAATTGAGGTTAAAATTTTAACAGGACATATTTGAACAGAAAATTTCAGAAAAGAAAAAAGGTCTAAAATGGGAACAGTATCATATTCACACATGGTTTCCATATGAAGGTTAAAATTTACTCGTAACACAGTATGAGACAAATGAGAAAAACAAAACGAAGCTATTGTCCATATCCAGCTATCTCACTTTAAACTTTTGAAATCCAAATCATACTCATCAATCAAATGTCTTGTACAAAAAGAAATCAAAATATCCTAACATGTTTTCTGCTAAATTTAGAAAGGAAAAAAAATCATGACTGAAATGGAACAAATACTAACAAAGGGATATATTTATACATCATTAAGCAGAAAAAAAGGAAAGAAAGGAGCATGTACCCAGATACCAGAAGTCAATTGGCCAAAAGTTTGAATTTTAATCAGTCCCTTGCCTTTTGAATTTATACACCAGTAAGACAATGTTCTTTATCGGCTCTTTTCTGCTGGGTAAGTGGCAAAGATTTTATTATGTATCCTTCCCAGGAAAGAGAGAATAATACAAAGAAGGTCAGCCCGACAGACAGTCGTTTGTTCAAGTAAAACGTGTAAGAATCTGAACTTGGGTGATAAAGAGAGAGTGAGATGTTGGTGTACGGGAATGTGCCACGTGTGTGGGTGTCCTCCAGACGTTGAATCATCCGTATTTATTGTACTAGATTCTGGACAGTCCTAAGCCATGTTCATAAGGATGGCCTCAGCCATGACGGCCACAATGGCATTCCCTATTTGTTTTTGGTTTTACTCCAAAATTATTTTGAAATTGCCTCGATAACTTTATAAAATGAAGTAATTTTGACACAAAAAAAAGAAAAAGAAAAAAAATGATAAATTCTACATAGATCTTTGTTATCTACTCCTCTGTCTTATAATTATTGATATTTATTGATTTTAAAAAGTTAATAAAAAATAATTTTGATCACTTTTTATTAGTTTTATCCGTTTAATTTTTATTTTAAAGAATATGCTTTAGGTAAATTAAATTTTAATTTTCCTATAATTCATTTTATAAAAAAAATATCTTGTATAAAATTCAAGAAAATATATTAAAAAAATACATTAAAAAGTTAATAAAAAATAATTTTGATCACTTTTTATTAGTTTTATCCGTTTAATTTTTTTTTAAAGAATATGCTTTAGGTAAATTAAAGTTTTAATTTTCTTATAATTCATTTTATCAAAAAAAATATCTTGTATAAAATTCAAGAAAATATATTAAAAAAATATGTAAGATCCCACATCGGCGGGTAAGGGTTGTGTTGCTGGCCTTATTAGTAGTGCTGGTGCTAACATGTTGAACGCGTTTTGGGATGTCAGGCTCAGTAGTGGGCTCGCGTCATAAAAAACAAAACCGTGAGGGCGGTAAGGCCCAAAGCGGACAATATTTAGCATGTTGGGTCGGGCTATTACATTTGGTATTAGAGCCGACCTCACTTGCTGTTTGGTTGTGCCGACGGGGTCGTTAGGCTTCTTAAGAGGGGTGGATTGTAAGATCTCACATCGGCGGGTAAGGGTTGTGTTGCTAGCCTTATTAGTAGTGCTGGTGCTAACATGTTGAACGCGTTTTGGGACATCAGGCTTAGTAGTAGGTTTGTATCACCAAGAACAAAACCGTGAGGGCGGTAAGGCCCAAAGCGGACAATATTCAACATGTTGGGTCGGGCTGTTACATTTAGTATCAGAGCCGACCTCACTGGCTGTCCGGTTGTGCCGACGGGGTCGTCGGGCTCCTTAAAGGGGGTGGATTGTAAGATCCCACATCGGTGAGTGAGGGTTGTGTTGCTGGCCTTATTAGTAGTGCTGGTGCTAACATGTTGAACGCGTTTTGGGACGTCAGGCTCAGTAGTGGACTCGCGTCATCAAGAACAAAACCGTGAGGGTGGTAATGCCCAAAGCGAACAATCAAAACTTTCAAATACCAAGAATATATTTATAGAAAAACATTTAAAATGTTTAATTCTATTTAATTTTTATTTATCAAAAGAGTATTATAATTCATTTTATATAATAAAAATTAGAAAAATCTATTAATCCCGAATAGAAAAATTATTTAATTTAAATAGAAAAACTAGATAAGGTTAATAATATTGAATATAAAAATAAAATTAATAAAATTTATGGGTGAGAAAAAGAAATAATAATTAATTTAGTAATATATATATATATATATATATATATATATATATATATATATATATATATATATATTAGTTGCATTACAAATTCAAGAGGGGGTATAAGCATAGTTTTGAAACTCGGGACCTGGCTGACCCGAGGCTGGAATCGGGTCGGGTTAAAGAAAAAATAAAGAAAGAAAAAACCCGATATAATCCGGTAAGACCCGGCTATAAACCCGTTGACTTTTATATTTTTTTTTGTTTTTTTACTAAAACAACATCGTTTTGATTTTTTTTTTAAAATTTGATTTAGTAGATCTGGTAACCTCGATCAAAACTCTAAACTCGGGCCTTAGACCGGATTGGGTCTTAAAACGATTGGTATAATCCGGTGACAATTTTGTGGAGTGTTGCATCGGTGACATAGCATGTCCCCGGCGATGCCATAGTGCAAGGTTGATTTGTTCTTGGTGGGCAAGTATGGGTTTAGAGGTTAGTAAGTAATTTCACATTTTTAGCGAAGTGTAATTACTAAACGGATCTTGTGGAAATTCTTCTTCTTCGTAGTGCTTGCCCCAACAGCTCAATCCAACTTTAGTTCATTTACATATGCAGTGGTATCACAGAAAGCAACCCTACTATCTGAATGTCTAACAATGGTGCTTGGAATTGCATCACGGCAATATGACTAATTTCCAACAACTCAGACAAATTATTTATGGTTGAATCTATAAGGATCCCCTAAAGAAATTAGAAGCTCAAAATAATGCTTCATACAGTCGAAATGTTTTCATCCGTGTATAAAGCAGGCTAAGACATGTATTATACATATATCGAGATGCTAATGCCATTACATAGATCATGGAAAAGGATTACAACTCTATGCAATAATTGGTTGGTAGCCTTCTTCCCTTCCCTTCTTCATCCGAGAAAGGAGGCCGACAGCAATGGCCATTGCCAGTCCAAACAGAGCTACTATTGCTACAGCAGGTGTGGATATTCTGATGTTTTTTTGTATCTGCAAGAACCAAGAAACATTTACAGTCTAACCAATTCGCATATAAATGTAGAAGATGCATTCATCTACATTTTGCATAAGATTAGCAGAAACCATTAAAAATTGAATGACAACTTACATGAATTGGAGAATGCAAGAAATTTGTGGGAATTGGTGTTCTGTCTGCTACCAGAATGTAGAAAAGCCCCATGACTCCTGTGTGCTTTTGAGTACTGTTGTAGTTAGATTCAAGAAGTAGATTCTCCCCAGCTGTTATCTGGATAGAGCCTGGTTCAGGATAACAGGTCGACATTCCTACTATGTAACCTGCCTCGTCTCCTACATCCTTTCCAGTTCCATAAATTGGTTCTGAAGTGCATATAACACGTCCACCCTGAAGTGAACAAAGCTGCTTAAGATTAGAATCAGATGTCATATTATCCACTCCCTCTTACACTCGATTGAATGAACATTCTGCAGCATAATTAATGATGAAAGGAGGTATGTGGTGGTAGACTGAAAGCAGTCCAAGTAAGCCTGAGTGGAAAAACACATGGACAACAATTTTGGGCTGTCATTTTTATGATTCTGGACTTATTAATGCATCTAAAACTGAGATTGAAGATTACCTCCCCATACAGAGTTGAACCAGCTCCCCCAGTATGCTGATGAGCAACACCGTAGATGACATAACCACTGATCGGCATTGTCAGGCTTGTCCTTTTGGCATCAATGCATCCATCAGAATTGGCGCTGCTGCAAGACTCAACATTATACTCAACCTGCAGAAGAGTGATTCAGAATGCAACAAAAGTTTATGGCACTGTTGGAGATGTGTTTTCGATATTAATATATAATAACTTCTTAACTACTAGCATCCATGACGTTTTAGTGCAGTTCACTTGGTGAATACTGACGCAAAGCACACTATTGGAAACGTTCAATATCATAAGACATGAATGCCTGATAAATGTTAACAGGAAAGCGAAAGTTTATACCTGGCAACCATTCTCTGGACCTAGTCCTGTTGATCCATTAAGCCTTTTTCCAGTATCAGTGACATCAAATATAAAGATTTTAACAGGAATAATGCTGCAATCCCAATCCACCCATTCCACCGTATATCGCAAGTATAGACTCCTTCTGGCACCCCCATAACCTTGTTGTACCTTACACTGAGTTTGGTCGTAGCAACATCTCAGACCTCCTATGTAGCCTGGCCTCAAAGGTTGATCATGTTTATCCACTGTGATGTTATACAGATCACACCTGCATTCAGTGCATCCCAACCTATCTACGGCGCCGCGTGTATCAATTGCATGAACATTAAGCAGCCATTTCTCCTCATACCCTTCAGGAACTTCATCTAGGTTGCCAATTTCTATTGCATAAGGATTGGGAACATGAGTATCTGTTTTTCGTGTTTCGGATCCAAGTCCGAAATACTGTCCCAGAACATCCCCTTGGCATATTCCACTGTTTCCTGCAAATAAATAATCTGACAGCTGAAACTTATGCTTGTCATTGTTCTCAGCCATACCCTGACGTTGATAGTATTTCGCGACAACCCAATGGTGAAGATAAGTTTCGTGAAGGGGTATAGGGTTCCCGATATCATCAACCACTTCAGCTTTGAAACTCTTGATACCAACATGACCTCTGGGGAAGTCAATATTGCTATAGTATCTATCCTCCACTGATCCTGGTCCCAGCACAAACTCAGGTGAAAGAAAAGTGGCAGATTTGATCTGATTTCCAATTTCCGGCGAAGCTAGGGTGCCGGATACATCAAATGCCAGTATTAGCATTGCAAACAAAAGCAAGCCTCCTTGAGAACAAAGTGCCATATTTTGCCTGTCAGATTCAAAATTTAAGCCAACACTTTTATCAGCAATTCCCTGCCTGAACGGCACAGAATATGTGCAATGATAAATCCATAACTATTTATAAAAGCACGAGTTCGTTGTCGAAACATTTGTTTAATTTGAAAAAAAATATATATCAATTTTTTTCTGGATGATATTAAGAAAAAAAATCCTCATATATATCTTACATGCATTTAAGAAAATAAATCCTTCTCCATATCGGTTCTAAAAATCAAATAAAAAAAAAAGAAAAATCGAGTTTATCTTCTTGATGATCTAATCAACCTTATAGAATTAATCCAGTAAAAAATATGCAAAGCAAGATAGGAAGAAATGAACATACATACCGAAATATGAAAAGTCGTCTATAGTGCCAAAAGTGCTAACTAGGCTCCCTTCCTCCCTTCCTTGTCGAGCTTTTACGTTCACAAGATCACATGCTTGTATCCTCTCTCTTTCTTGCTCCGATAGTGGCAAAGATTATGTCTTTCACGAAAAAATTAGAGAGGGAGAGGTTTACAGCAACATGGTCGAGTTTATGTAGAAGACTCTCTGCGCTCTTAAGGATATATAAGAGGGAGGTGTTGGTGCGTGAGCATGAGTCACGAGTATATAGCTGGAGGTTTCTATGATTTTGAATCGGAAATATCAATGGAGGAAACACAGAGAATGGTATTTTGGAAGCGGATTCAATGGGTGATGTCGACAGAAGGAGAAGATGGCCTCAGCCATGACGCTCACAATTTCGTTTCCCTTTTTAGCACGCCTCTTCTCTTTGTTGGTTGTACAAGGAGACGGCTTTTGAGACCTTATGATCTATCATCCTAAATCCCGTTTCTTAGATCTCTTGATTTTTAACTTTAAATTCCACATACTAATTAACCATCCAAAGCATAGTGCTAGTGTATTAAATCAATGCACTCTTTCATGCTGAGTAACGTCCTCTTTTTTTTTTTTTTTAGTAGTTTCAACCATAATTTTAAAATCCAGATCGGCCGGCGGGTTGACCCGGGACCGGGCATTCTGGGTGGAGGCCAAAACCCGTTTGGAAATTGACCCGGCCAGACCCGGTTCTGACCTCAAACCCATTGACTTTTATTTTTTTTTACTAAAACGACATCGTTTTGATTTAAAAAATAAATAAATAAAATTGACCCGGCCGACCCGATCAAGACCCGGTGACCCGGTCAAAACCTGGAATTGGACAAAACTATGGTTTCAACGACAAAAAGCTTTAGAGATACAATGTATTTTGAATAATAAAAAGTTGTTGATTTAAGTGTTTTTTTTTAATCTATAGTAAATTCTAAATTATAGGTTGATATGACATTATTAACATCAGTGATTTTTACAGGGATAAATTGACTGATTTGATAGTATTTTATTTCGTTTTCAAGATAGAAAGTCTTAGAAAGGGAAACCATGGGGAAAGTCCCTATAATTATAAATTTCGTTTTCAACACTACAGGTTGCATTAATGAGATAGCATTCACATAGTAAGGCAGTGGACTATGGAATACTTAATTTTGTCGATCGGTAAATTATTACCGGACAAGAACTACACGACAATAAATGTAAACAGACCAAAAAAATAAAAATAAAAATGGATGGGTTTGCTTGAATTTTATGACAAAAGGAGACAGTAATGCTCTATGTTGCCGTATTAATTAGCTAGTGGTATCATCATACGTAGCCGTTTAAAAGGTGATGAAAACTTTTATTAATTTACATGTTTTTTATTTAACTTGTTAACAAACTAGACAAATTTCGTGTGATGCTCGATGCTATAGGATACATGATGAAGTTGCGAAGAAACATAGAAAAAATAATTTTCTTGATTGCCAAATTGAGATGACGAGTGATTCGTAAAACCGGTTTCTTTGGACATGAAATATTTTAATGTTTGAGTTAGTATTTTGCACGTGTGGAGAAAATAATCAGATAAAAAAAAATATAAAAAAATGCATGAAAGTATATACAGGCGTTGTAAGATTGTGCACCAGATATATATAAAAAAAAAACTATCCTTGCAAAAAATCTATGTGTGCTGTGTGTTGCCCATTAAAATTAAAATTGTTAGTAAAAAAATAAACATGATTAAAAAATAGTGAAAAAAGAAAAAGAAAAAGAAATTGTAGTCGTCGCTAGAACAGCCTGACAGCTAGCAGGTTTGATAGTACGGAGAATGATCTAGCTAAGTGATTCAACTGCACTACAGACAATAGATGACTTGGCTCAAGCTCAGAATAGTCATTGTGGCATGCCTGTAATCCAGTGGTTTGGGCCTGAGTGCGAGCTGTTCACATCTAAAACGCCGTAACAGCAGCAAGGTTGCACCATTGTTCGTCATCAGATGAGCCATACTTTAACTTGTAAAATTTAAAATTTTTTTTTTTTTAGAAATTATTTGTTTGAGTCTTATAAATTTTAGTATTAATAAAAATTTATATAATTTTTAATTTTAAATTCATAAAATTAATCAAAATATATATATAAATTAGTCCAAATATCCATAATAATAATAAAAAAAAAAAATCGCAATGGCAACGTTGCACTAAACACTAGCCAGTCATTTGTATTTGTTTCCACTGGATTGTATATGGGTTCATCTGAGGCCCATTCATTCTCAATTTTAGCATTTTTTAGCACAAAAAATAACGGTTCGATGTATACCGACAATATTAAATCCGAACTAAATAGGCTTTTTTATTAAAAAAATCTGATAATTTGATCACCCAATCAGTTTTGGTTGGACTAGTCATATCATATGTATCTTTGAGAAAAGAAACGTAAAATTTCATGAAATATGTTTCATAAGAATGTTTAAAATATACTGAATTAAGACTATAGGCTAAATTGAAATGTATCAAGAAATTGTGTTCCTATAATATTTTGTATTAAAACAATATACTTTGATTTAGTATCGCTATTACTTTTTGGACATCAACCCAAGGATATATTTGGATTAGTTTTCGTACAACAAAATTAAATCTTTTTTCTGATTTGAGTCTTAAGCAGAACATGGATACTCAGATTATTACATGTGCATGAAAAGAATTTGAGTTCAAGGACTTAATTGAAGATTTGAGGAGTAGAGGACTAAATTAATGGACTATAGCAACTTGAAGAACTAAGAAGTAAAGGCTTTTAACCCTCAACGGTTCTCTAGTGAAGTGCTCTCCATTTCCTATTTTGGGTAAGTTAGTTATTCATGGCTAAGGTAAGGAAGAGGAGCCCAAAAAAAGGGAATTTGACCCCAAAAACAGCGAGCGGGAGGAACGAACAGCATAGGCTGAACCCACCGAATTCGCTGCAATTTTATCAAATTTTGCATCTAAGGACCCTCTCTTTTCTCTCTGTGTCCACTGAAAGAAAGAAGAAGAAGAAGAAGAAGAAGAAGAAATGGGAAGTAAAGAGCCAGCAAAGGAAAAAAGAGAAAAAAGACTCCAAGAAATTTCTCTTCTCCGTACCATTCCTTACTCTGATCATCAAAGGTACCTTTTTATTAATATTCTTGTCTTAGATCTTTCTTTCTAGTATTTGCCTAAAAAGATCATGATCATGATGTTGGTGTTGTGTTATTTTTATGTAGCTTGTTAGGGCATTCTGCTTCAGGATGCATGTGAATGCCTAATGATTATGCTTCTCAATTATAGAATATTAAATGAATGCTCCCCAAAGCGGTTTAACTTCAATTTGGTTGAATGCTTGTAGGTGGTGGTCATCAGAAACTGTTGCCGTGGTGACCGGTGGAAATAGAGGAATAGGATTTGAGGTTGCGAGGCAACTTGCAGACCATGGATTGTCTGTTATCCTGACATCACGAGAAAGTAGCGCAGGCCTTGAAGCTGCCAATGTCTTGCGAGAGTTGGGTTTGAGTGTGGACTTCCATCAACTTGATGTCTTAGATTCTTTATCCATCAAAACGTTTGCTGAGTGGATACAACAGACTTACGGTGGATTGGATGTTTTGGTAAGTTGACTGCACTTTAGTTTTCAAATCTAGTGCTAGTTATACTATAATTCCATGTTTTATGCATGTTATTACATGGTTATTGTCCTGAATTTCTTTGATCTGTCTTATGCATATTATCCCTTTTGCAGGTGAATAATGCTGCTGTTAATTACAATATGGGGTCTGACAATTCTGTTGAAAATGCAAAGAATGTTGTTGATACAAACTATTATGGTATCAAAAATGTCACTGAAGCTCTGATTCCTTTGATGAGACCTTCTGCTGTAGGTGCTCGTATTGTTAATGTAAGTTCACGGCTTGGAAGACTAAATGGCAAACGAAACGTGAGTAATCCTTTCATCTTCCTTAGCCCTCTCTCCGAGACATAGGATGTTATTTTGCTTGAGCTATGTAGGGTTGATTTTTTTTTCTTCTTTTTTCAATTCATGTTAGACCAACGCTATGCATGTGCATGAAGATGGATTCTTTTAACTGGGAAATATCTGAGGCGTATTAATTTAAAATGCAATTCATGCTAGTCTTTTTGTTAGCCTGTCACCTTGGAATGGGTAATGCTATCGAATTCCTGGACTAGCTTTGACCATGATTTGTTGACTGCATTTTTATAAAATCAATGGTCCTTTTTCCGCAATTTGAGCACAGAAAGTTAGTGTGCTGCTTTTATCATTTTCATAGCATAGGATCTGATCGTAAACAGAAAAGGGAATGTCACGTACTCTACCATGAAGTACATATCCATTTCCTGCCAAGAACCAAAGGAAAAGGAAAGAGAGTTATAAATAAAGAAGAAAGGAAGTTAAGAAACTCCATTGTCACTATATTGTATCTGTAGCTTGTTCAATGTGTCCATTTCTGAGATTCAACTATCTCATAAAGAGGGTAAAGAGTGGTGCCAGAAGTGTTTTTTTTTAATGTTATGGGGTGCATGTTCTTTTAACTTTGCTGAGTTAATCGTAATTTGGGTGACTTTAACAGAGACTTGAAGACAAAGATTTGAGAGAGCAACTGGCTAACCTGGAAACACTTTCAGAGGAACTCATTGACAGGACGGTGTCTACTTTCCTACAACAAGTAGAAGACAGCACATATACATCGGGTGGATGGCCTCAGGTGAACACTGATTACTCGGTGTCAAAACTTGCAGTTAATGCTTATACTAGGCTAATGGCAAAGAAACTGTCCGATCGGCCTAATGGTCAGAAGATCTATATAAACTGCTACTGCCCAGGGTGGGTGAAGACAGCCATGACAGGCTGGGCTGGTAATGTATCAGCTGAGGATGGAGCTGACACAGGAGTATGGCTGGCCCTGCTTCCAGACCAAGCAATCACAGGAAAATTTTTTGCAGAGAGACGTGAGGTAAACTTCTGAGGCAATTAGGCTGAAAGATGCCATCAGGTTCCGGAACTGTTTACATTCTTTTGATCAACTGCTGATGCATAACATCCAAAGGTAAAAACAACGTTAAATCCAGTAGGGACTAGAGAGGGTAATAACATCAGCCTGCATTTTCTAACAAAGGTGTTGCCTTGTGGATTCTACTTGGGAACGAGAGCAACTACCAAGCCAATGGAACGGAGATTCGTGTACTTGCATTGCCAATCTACTTAATATCTAGAAGGGTATGTCAAGCACCATTCAATAACCAATTTCCCTTGAAAGAATTAGATGTTTGTTGACATTACTTAAGGGAGTGATTGGCCTCAAAATATAACCAAGTCGTCCTGTTGCTGTGATTCTCAGCTGGATAAAGTTGATTTTTCTCCTTTAGTTGTTACCTTGACGTTTTTGTTCAAGCTGTGTCGAATTTACCTGCAAATTCTGAATTGTTCTGGTCTTTCGAGATGTTCTTTCTATAGCTTTCCAACTGCAAAACCATTTTCTTGTCATGAAAAGATAAGGAATGTTCAAGGTTAATTGATGATAAAACTAGGGGATATATATTTCTCCAGTGGTTTGACCATGAATTTTTCCTGAGATCAGTCATAACTGGTTGCTGGTTACCGGAAGACTGTTGAAGGATAACCATAACTAGTTCACGAGAGGAATAAATTACGGATTTGGCCCTTCTCATGTTCTTGAGAGCCATGATCTATCATAATCATTCAATCCACATCTCTGAAATCAAATCAACAATTATGGTTTTTATTCATGCATGAATAGAAGGAGGTGGTTAGAAAATGTGATTGATCCGTAACCGTTTTATTCTAAGATTAAATCCAACCAATTAGAGATATAATCAACAGGCTAACAACAATATAAGGTTTACTATGTAGCGACTGCGACTGATATCTCCATTTCTGGGTTTGTATGCTCAGCAGAAGGGTTTCCAGAAAGAGACTCCATGGAAGAGGCCCTTCTAAGATTAACGTAGTCCTTCGAGTTCTTCTTCTTCTTCTTTATTTAATTTTTTATCAGAGATGTCTCTCCACTACGACACTGGATGTACTAAACCTTAAACTTTCAGGTCATGCGTCGTGCCTCTAACAAATCTGTAAATTAAGCGAAAATAGAGGGTGATATTCACGACAAGTTAATAGCGGGGGTTAATAAAGATATATTGAAAACTATAAATTAATATATTGAATAAAAATTCATAGTTAAATTAAATATTAAAAAAAAAAATTTTTTTTTCCGCCTATGAAATAATTTTTATGTTATGTATTTCTTGTATTTTTATGTAGTAGATTAATTTTTGAGTTTGGGGGAACTTTTTTTCTTTTGGGTATGCGGGGAAACTAATTTTCTTTTATTTTATATTTCAAAAAGAAATACACACACACACCAGACATTACTAGATAATGAAAATTTAAAATCTGTCATATTATTTTTTATATTAAAATGATAGATTTTATCAAAAAATAAATTAGAAGAACCACACATGTTTTTTATCCAATAAAACTATGTTATATCACAATAAATAGTTTCATGAACATGCTCAAAATCCATCAATGCTAATCATATACTCAAAATTACTACTTATTTTGTATTTTGGAAAATTGATTTATGTAAGGAATAAAAGATAACGGAAAAAGTAATAAATAAAGATAATTAATAATGGACCAAAAAATTGTTTGAAATTACCACTTTCATCATTGCTTTTATTTATTCGTTATTTTTTTTTTAAAAAAAATTTGTGTGATATAACAGCGTCTTTTCTTTTGTTACATATTTAAAGAAAAGTAAAAAAAATTAACAATCGTTCGTTTCTGGCCCCTAAGCAAACCAACATATTTTTTTTAAAAAAGAAAAAAGAAAAATCGAAAAAGAAAAGGTGAAGAACATCATGTATGTGGTGCGCCTACCATCAACGTAGCATTGCATCTCAACCGTTAACCGAACCTAACTCCATCCAAGAAGACGACATGTGTTTCAAAATTATCCTTAAATGACATGTCGTCAAAGAATCTCTTGCCTTTTTTGCTCTCTTTATTTATTGCTTGTTGCCACGGAAGAAGATGATCAATAAAATGGCTAGCTTGAGAAGAGCCCTGGTTTCCGTCCACCGTATCCTCAACTCCACCACCACAACCAATCACATCTCAGTTACATCCCCTTTAAGGTAGCTATAAATTTTTACCTTTAAATCTCGATTCTTTTAATGTTATTAAACTCTAAAGATTTAAACTTTTTGGCTTTTCAGGTCTCAATATGGGCTGTTTTCACGTTATTCAACGTTAAACAAAAATGATAATAAAAAACAATCATTGGATTTTGACCTATCTAATGAAGAAAGCAAAAGGAGATTATGTAACAGGTATTCTTGTCTGATTTTTTAAATAAAGTTTTCATCTTTTTAAGATTTTTGTTGTTGTTTTTGTGTTTTTTACATGAACTGATTATTTTGTTTTTGTGTTTAAGGCTGTTGTATAGGAGCAGACAAAGAGGGTTTTTGGAGCTGGATTTGGTTTTGGGGAAATGGGTAGAAGAGCATATTTATTCTATGGATGAAAATGGTGTTAAAGCACTAATTGATGTTCTTGATCTGGTAAATAATAATTCTCCATCACTTCATTTTTTTGGTCAGCATGAGTTTTTATGATTAATTATGGTTTTAATTTTAATTTTGTTTCTTTTAGCTTATTTTCTGGTCTTTGCTCTAACTACAGGATTAGTTTGTTCTCATTTTAACTTCGATTGGTGATACTATCAAATGTTAGCTTATATAAATTTTCTCAGTTGAAGCTGGTTCTCAATGTGAACTTTGGTCTTGTGTGAACTAACTGGGTATAAGGTGGTTTTAATGATTAAAAAATTGAAACTTTAAGCGAGTTTTAATGGCTCGGAGGTAATTTTGAATTCTGCATTAGATATTGTCAATTGGAACCAAAGTATTACATTTGCCACAGCTCTTTGGTTCTGATTTTTGTGTTGTCCATTACGCAATGGTATTTGATCGGATTATATTCTGTTTAAGCTTTTTTTTTACTGAAAATATATTTATAAACACCAAAGTTTGAACCTTGGACGTAAGCCATACCATTCTCCTATACCCAACCCAAGCCCAGAAGACAAGATTTACTCTGTTATTAAAATGTCTGATGTAGGCTTGTGCTGAACCTGAAGACCTTCAGCAGGTTTTAACTCCATCTATTCCTTGTATACGAAATGCATGTTGTACTGATAAAATTTTATGACTAGTTTTTTAAAATATCTCAATGTAGTTTTATCACCTCAATGGTAGGCTATGAGAATTCTTTGTCAAACATTGTCAATTAGAACTGGTGTATTGCAGCTTCCATTGCATTTTGGCTCTACTTCTGTGTTGTTTTTTATCGGCTACTTATGGAGTTGAATATGATTTATGTTTCTGATTTTGGGGGTCATTATAAGCTTTTGAGATTACAACATTCATAGCAATAAAAAATTGTACATTACTTTGAATACCACACTCTTCTTTCAGACCTCAGCAGATGCACAAAGACGATTCTAATATTTAATTGCCTTATCCAAGGCCTGTGCTGAGTGCTGAGCTTAAAATCCTTCAGCAGGTTTAACTCCGAGGAGTGACTATATACACAACTTGGCACATTTGCTCTTTTGAGTATTTTGTTATCTATAGTTTTATGGAAGAGCATCTTCAGTACTTAATTTAAGATTTTAGATTCTGGTGACAAGCTCTATAACAAATCATGAGTGGTAAAATCCCAACAGTTTGCCCCTAGTATCTCGAAGTTGTTTCTAGTTATCTAATGTAAGTAGAGCATTCAGTAAGCTAATGCAGATTCCAACAACTGATCAGATCAATCAAGAAAAGCTGTATTGGTTCTCTTCCACAGTATTCAAAACACTTGGTTCTCTTCCACATAATCAAAACACTTACAGACATCTTTATGCAATATTGAGGGATGGCAAGAATGTTTGCCTAGTCACTTGGAACAGAGTCCACAATAAAATTGTTTCATAAAAGTTTTCTTGCCTTGCATATTTGATGCTTAGGTACAAATTAAGGTAATGCCAAAAGAGAGTATGCTTGTGGATCTGCTTTGACATGTTACTTGACTAAGGCTGGGCATAATTGCTTGGTCTGAAGTCTGAAAGAGAAAAGTCTGTTGCCTGGTGTTTAATATTTGCGACTGAATACATTGTTTTGCTTCTGAAGGAAAATCCAGATCTTTGGAAATGGTTAACTGGACAGGAGCAACCCCCTGAAGCAGTGAGCATAAATCCTGTGAGACATTTAGATGGCCCTAAAATTGGTTTTCCTCCAGATTCTTCCTTTCCCTATAAATTGCACGCTTATGTGGTTAATTTGCTGTTTTAGGTATTCTCTGCTGTGCGTGACAAGATCATGAACAATCTCAGCAGCCATGCAGCCCCCGAGACACGGGCAATACCTGGACAGCCATGGGTAAGAGGATGGGATGATATCAAGAAAAGTGCTGGCAGCCCAGTGGCTGGAAACCAGTAGCCCTACTACTACCGGAAGCTATATAGACTGTTCATTTGAGCTTTTTGACGAGTCATAATGTATTAACGTGTGCTCTTATGAATACCGTTAATTGTTGTTGTTATTTCTTCCTCATGACTAGCAAAATAAAAAAGGACCGATGGCTGTTAACAAAAGCGGAGCTGTATTTGGAGGCCTTGCATTTCACTGTTGAACCTTATAATAAGATTATTTGAAAATTATTTGTTTTTTTTTTAATATATTTTATTCTATTTAGTTTAGAAAAATATTTTTCAATATGCTGTTTGTACTCTCTTTTTATTTAGGCTTGTTTGGAATCGTTATCTAGCCCGTTTTCAAAAAAGCTGACTTTTTATATTTAAAACTAATGTTTTTTTTAGTGTTTTTTAATTGTTTTAATATTTTAATATTAAAAATAATTTTTTAAAATTAAAAAATATCATTAAAAATCTTAATGTATTTCTTAAAAAAAAAAAATTAATAAGCAACTGGAATCTCAAACGACACATTAAAACAAGCAGCCATTGAGGCACACGTCAAAATTAAGTGCAGCCACGAGGCAGTTTTTGATGAAACCAAGGTTTTGTTGGGCTGAAAGTGGAATTTCCCATTTTAATGTCTAAGGATAAAGCCACATCCTCTGTATCTTTTGTGGACCTTATTTATTCACCCTGTTGCTTTCTTGTTCTATCCTCTCGTCACTTGATTCTTCATTACACTCATTGAATTGTAAAAGAACAAGAGCAATGGGCTCTAAAGTGAAATCTCTCTCTCTCCTCATTCTCCCATTAGCCTTCTCTCTTTGTTTCTCTTCACTATCATCAAAACCAGCAGACCCAACTCCAGCTCCATGGCCACACCAATTCCATTCAATAATCTTCATGAATAACAATGGCTCACTTCAGGTGGTGGACCTCTGGTATGACTGGACTAATGGCCGCAACTTCAACATAATCCAGAACCAACTTGGAAAGCTTCTTTATGACCTTGAATGGGATAATGGCACCTCCTATATCTACACGTTAGACTCCAATCAAGAATGCAGAGTCTTGCATTTCCCAGTTGGTGTTCTCCGCCCCAATTGGCTTGAAGGTGCTACCTATCTTGGCCAACAAGAAGTTGATGGCTTCCTCTGCAATGTGTGGCAGAAGGTGGACTTTATTTGGTACTATGAAGATGTCATAACAATGAGACCTGTTCACTGGGTCTTTTACACTGGTATACTCCTTTTGATACCATCTCCTTTTAACTTAAACTTTAACCATTGCCCATTTCTTTTCATCATTATCTGTTTGTTGTTTATCAAGTTCATAAGTTATAGATTGATTGGTATAATTTGATTCTGGTTATTTGCTAAAAGTGTGATTATTAGGGCTTTTTTATGATGAAAATCCCATGGATTTGCAGGAATGACTGCTCATGTGATGACATTTGAAGTGGGGGCGGTGCTAGAGGATCCGAAGTGGCAGGCTCCTGTTTACTGTTTTAAGGAGTCTGAGAAGAAGGAGAACACTGTCTTTAAATCTGTGGTTAGTCATGGATTATCTCGTGAAGGTTTAATGACAGGATCGTTTAATGTTTCTATGCTGTACTGATCGTCTCTTATGAGCTTCATTTCCTTTGCATCTTAATACACTTCCTTACTATATTACAATTGATTCTCAATTGCATCTTCAATTACTTTCTGATATATACCTGTCAGAAGAATTAGCTGCCAGAATTTTCCATTGCAATATTCTTGTAAGTTTCTGAACTACCAAAATTTCTGGAAAACAAAACTGGCAAGTGGTGTCATTATAGAAGGCTCAAAACTTTTCATCTGAGAAGTTTTTTGCCCGAAATATAAAGAATACATCGCCACCTACTAGTAAAGAAAGGTACAAGAGTAAGAAAAAGAAAGCCACAAATACCTATTGTCTGATTTGACAGTCTGTGTCTTGATGTTTGGCCAAGTAGACTGAAACCAGGCTCTCCCCATAATCATGAGCTTCGTTAAACCTATGAGCTCTCTCTACCAGAAGCTTTTTAGATTGTTGGATTGAGGGGTGAAAGAAACACAAGCCAGTTCTCCTTTCAACTGGGCTGGAGCTTAGGTTGTTCCATTACTATAATTTTATCATGTTCCCAAATTCCTAAAGGCTTCAGCATTGTAGTCATAGCCATTGGATTTTGTTGTATACTACATACGAATAGCTTTGTCCGTGAATCATCCTATGTTCTTGGACATCCAAAATTATCAAATTCAAGATTTTCCCTTGCAGGAATTGACAACCAACACAATAGATTTCTGTTTCTTAAACTTTCACCTTTGAACCAAACCATTCATTTTAACACTCAAAATCAGCATCGCATCATGTGCCAGAAGATATAAGTTCCCAGTTTTTTTAAATGTTTCTCAACTTCCAAAGATCTAGGAAGGGCTAAAAAAATTCCATCTGTAAATTTTCTTTTTGCCTGAAGTCCTATAAAACATAAATAGCAGCACCAATTAAAGAAAGGCATAAAATGAAAGAAAAAGAAAGATACAAATATCTAATAATATATTTCTTGATGTTTGGTCATTTAAAAGTGTTTGGAAGAAGTTATTTTTCAAAATACTTTTTTATTTAAAAATATATTAAAATATTTTATTATTATTTTTCTTTTATTATTAATATATCAAAACAATAAAAATACAATAAAAATATTAATTTAAATTTTTTTTAATAACACACGCACGTAATACAAACACCCACGTAGATGAACATGAAACCATGCTTTACACGTAGCAACCAAACCTTGAAAGAATGTGCGAGCATGCGACTGGTAATTACATTATAATTGAAGAATTCATAAAAAAAGAAGGGCTAACAAATGTATAAATATTCAAATACTACGCTAAGCCTGCATGTTAATTGATCTGATGATGATGGAAATCAGGTTGCTTTCATGGTTTGAGTATCATTTTATTTGGGAATGAAGCTGGAGCTTATCCCTTTTCTTTTCTTTCTTACATTTTTTTTTTTTTTTGATTAATGTGGGTGTCCGGGTCAGTTTGCGCGCACCTCGACTAATTCTACGGCCCTGAAGTTAACAACCATGTAAGCCTTCAATAGCCATCATATGAGCAACCTATGGTTCAAACCTGAGACCACAAAAAGAGTAAACCTCTTGGTCCTAAGCTTTTACCACTGGACCACCACCTAGATGGTTTCTTCCATTTGTTATTAACTTGAGTTTTGGTTATAGGTTTGGGGAGTGAAAGAAGGACCTTGCGAGTTCAAGCCTGCTCCACTCTCTAGTTTTAGTGACTTGTTTTCTCCTTTAAACTTCCCCCTCCCCTCTCGATGGAGAAAAGAGTAAACAATTCTGCTTGGTTGTATAGCTAACAAGTAACATTTGCTATTAAATTTAGCATCAATGAACTCGCCGTCTGGATGATAGCTGAGGCATTAACGCATCATAATTAGCTAACCATCATGGGAATTGATAGGTATAGACGGCGGTGGAAACAGCTGGGAGGATTTGGCATGTTGGGACTGCATAAGTTGTAGCATCAAGTAATCTAAATTAGGTCAATATCATCCCTCGTTCATCAGGGAACGGAAAGGTTTTTTTTAATGGGTGATACTACTTCACAGAGGAGATGTTTTTGCAATTTCTAACCTTGTCAATGCTGCAAATATGCCCCCGTCAAAGCTTATTTCCTAGATGCTCTCTTAAGATATGGGAGAAGTTTGTCTTATCCCCAACTTACCAAGCTGAGGATCTTTAAACTCTGTTCTTTTTCATTGTTACTAAAAATGATAAGAAGACAACTGTTTTTCAGCTATTAGAACAATGGCAGCAGAGAGTGCTACTGAACATATGTTGTCCTAAATGGATTAAAAAATACAAGAAAAGTTCTATGAACTCCAGCATTCACATGATGACTTTCGTCTCACACTGGGGTTTAGAAGGTGTTGCTGCCATTCAACCTGGGAAGGAATTGTTGATGTAGAAGTATATGCCAGCAAGAGCTACAATTCCGACCACCACTGCAATTGGCAAAGCTCGCCTGACAAGTTCAAATTCAAAATAAAAGGCGTTAATTATAGCATGATCAAGCTATGAGGCAAAAACAAAATGTAAATTGCATCGTTTCACCAGCTGTGAAGAACTACGCATACCCAATTGCTTCATCTTTCTGGATCTGTGCTTTACGAGCCTTGCGAACATCTTTGTCATTAACATTTTTTGTCACAGCAGGCATGTATTCCCTAAATCTCCTTTTAGGAGCACCACAAACTGCAAAGCATAATTAACTCGACATTAGTACAACCCTTGTAATTTTGTAATCTAAACAGGCCTAAAAAATATTTTAAAATATATCTCCCGAACTTCTTTATCCTGTCAGGTGTCAACGACTTTTCAAGCGTTTCGCTTAGGATTAGATAGCAATACTTAAATAAACCAACGAAATCAGCACTCTGTGGATAAGGCTATCTAGATTCTAGGGTAACACCACAGCTTACACTTTGATGCAAGGCCATTATAGATGCAAATTATCACCACTAATAACAATAACTAGACATGATCAGTTGTCTGTGTGAGGGATGGCCATGGGATAATTTTTTTCAGTGGAAAATGAACATTCAAATAAATCCCAGAGATGAAAGTGATTACCAGGGCAGAAGTAATTATCAGGCTGTTTGTCAAAGGGTTTCCTGTCATTGTAAATATACCTGCATCACAATAATTAATTTATCACACCAAATCCTGTTAATTTCTCTTCCAAATGCTAAAACCAATTATACCGTGCAAGAAATAAAAGAAAAAAAGGAAAATAAATCGTACCCGCAATCTCTACAAATGTAGGACTGCTTGGTTGCAGCACGCATGGAGAATCTTGGTGCAGCAGATGCAAGAGGCTGCTTCTGATTGTAAGAAGCAATCAAGAGGTGAAGTGAAGGAGAAAAGAAGGATGATTTTAGAGCAAAACGATCAGTTGGTCCTTTAAGACCAACATTGTTGCCATTAGGAGCTAAAAGAGAAGGTGGCGGTGATGTTTTCGTGGCTTGAAGCCTTATTGGTGCATGCAAGGCCATTTTTGCAGGAGCTCTTTCCTCTTCTCTTCCTCACAGTCTGTCTTCGTTTAACAGTGAAGAGAAGAGATATGGAGATAAGTGAGTGGTGTGTAGAGGTAAATAGTGTAGGAAGTTTGGAGAGCAAATGGAAGCGTGGCTTTCATGCTCCCCACACAAGCTTCTTCTACCCACTTCTTTTGGGCTTTTCCTTATCTTTGTCCCACAATGTCGTGGGACAATTTGGTGCCTATAGTTTTTTATTTTCTTTTTAAGTTCAGAATTCAGACGAAGATTACAGTTTTGCCCAAATTCACTACTGGACAATTTCCTGTTTTCTTCTTCTTCTTCTTCGTCTTCCTCCTCTTGGTATAATGGTCAAATAGCCGAATGGAAATCTCCAATAACATCTTAATTCGAGAAAACATGAATTAAAAATATCACCGATTAACATATATGCAAAGATTTAATGACACCAGAGGCCATTGATTCTAGTTTTTTTTTTAAAAAAAAAATTGATGAAAAAAATAATCAATGTTTGTTTGATTATTTTTTTCTTTATATGTTAGCTATTTTTTCTTTATTTTTAAAATTTTCTATATTATTTTTAATTTTTCTTTAATTTAATCTCTAAAAACATTTAGTCAGCTTGCATGTGATTTTCACATGCTTCCTAAGCCCTTTTCATTTATAATTCAAAATTAAATCTAAATTATTATGTTATAAAAAAATAATTTTAATGTCGAATCATTAAAAAAAATAAAAAAATCTCTCTTCTTGCTTGACCAGCCTGTTTGACAGGAAAGTAAAGAAAATTTGTTATGATTTGAGACTAAAATTGTTTTTTAAATCAAATTCTGAATTATTTTCACTTTAAATAAAAGTATTTAACGAAGATCTATAAATCATATCAAAATATTTTAATTGATTATGGATTACGAATACCACATGAACTATTGCATTGTTTAACTTCAGTTCCATTTAGGAAAACAATGATAAAATAAAAGGTTTAAGATTATAAAATAGATTATAAAAAGGCTACCAAGCCCTTTTTTTAAGCTTTATTTTTATTTTTTTTAAATTTTTATCTTTTAATATTAAATTTTTATTATTTTTATATTTTTATTAATTTTATCATTCAATATTTTATTAATTTTAATTAGTTTTCATGATTTATTTTGATTTATTTTCTATGACATTATAGAGATCTCAAATAAATATCTTGTTATTTGATGGAAATCTAATTTTATAAAGATCTATTTTTTTTTATCATATAATTAAGTCATTTTTTTTATAAAAAATTATTAAACATAATAGAGTACATAATCAGAGTTACGTGTTAGGCATATTAAGCTGTGAAGTTCAAGTTAATCTAATATTTCTTCATTTCAATTGGTTTTTTTTTAAAGATGCTAACTTAATTTTATTTTAAAGTCAAATCCAACAATTTTTTCAAAAAAAATATTAATTCAATCAGGTTATATTAGATTAATTCAATATAATTTAATTTTTTTATATTAAAAAAAACTAATATCATAGCATCCATTAATAATTTAACGCTTGAGGGTCATTAAACCCACATTCAAAGAAACAACAAAAAGGGGTCATTAGTTCTCCATATTCCTTTTGAGAGATTCTATGCAAAATTGACAAAAAAAAAAAAAAAAAGAAATTGTTCATTTTTAGAACCAACTATGAAATTAATAAATTATTAATCTAAGTCTTCACCAGATGAACACATGTAAATAATGAATAAAAATGATTTGAAAATTAAAAATTTAGCGATTTGCACGTCCTAATTTGTTCTAGTTAAACTCACTTAAATAATTATAGACATAACTTATTAAAAGCAAGTACTTTTATTCCATTGATCATTACTTTGTGTTCGCAAACCAATCAAGTTATTCAATCTTGAAATCTTTTAATTTAATTTTTTTATATAATTTAAGTTTCAAATTAAATTGTATAAAAATTTATCCAAAGTGAATTATTTAATTTAATAGATCTAAAAACAACCTAAATGACTGCTAGAAATATAACATAACTTTTTAAAATAACTTTAACACAACAAATTTTTTTATATTGAAACAATACCAGATTGGATCGACCTTGATTACCTTGTGATTTAGGTTATGGATTTCAATAAGTTTAATAACTTTATTGTTTTTGTAAATTATTTTTTGTTTAATTTTATGATAACATTAGATACTTTTAAAATTGAGCATTAACCCTAAAAAAGATATTTATTTGAGATCATGATAATCTTATAGAAAGTAGAAAAAAAATAAATCATGAATTTCATTTCTCAATCGATTTAATATTAAATAAGAGCGAAATAAAAAAATTAATTAGAAAAATTGAAGGACGGTAAACTGAAAAAAAAAAAAAAGCATATCAAGTTTGATAGGTAAACTTACTAAACCAGTGAATTGGATAACCTGGGTTAGCATGTCAAATTCACAAACCGGATAAAAGACTCCATTGAAATTAACAACCTGGGTCAATCTCATCAAACTCACAAACCGGGTCATTAACTCCATAAAGTTTACTAACTAGGTTTTTTTAATGATATGAATGAAATGAGAGAAATAAAATAATAAGTTTTTTTTTCTCACTAATGAAATCATTATCATCCAGGTGTCATGCTTTAAATTCAATAAAAATGATAGTAAAATCTTTTTAAGAATTTTTTTTCCATTATATTTTTCAACAAGCAGTTTCTAATTACTTTCAGAAATAAATTTCTATAATTGTTGCCTCGTGATCGAAGAAATTGACAAATCCTTCATCCATTGTTGTAAAACAAATACTTGTGTTGTGTTGTGTAAAAATAAAAAAGATAAGTGGCCTTATAAATAATTGATTCTGCAGTGCTCCATTATACAATTTACTTGAGGAAAAGGATAGCGAGAAGGCCATCGACATCATGCCTCTTAGGGACTGGACACTAACATGTCTGCATTATCTCTGAATTAACGCCAGGAGATGTTCTTCATCTTCCTCCTTCAAAAACATAAAAATAAAAATTGCAGTGAAACATCATTCAGTTTGTTATCAGAAATTCAAGTTGTCAGCAGTGAACAAAAACAAATATCTAATTAATTATTTATTTCATAGTTTTTTTTAGAAGATATTTAGGATTGTGATAGCGGTTGTTTTTCAACGAATTTTTTTATTTGAAAAATTCATCAAATATATATTTTTTAAAAAATATTTTTGACATCAGCACGTTAAAATAAATTAAAAGCATAACAAAATATTAATTTGAATTAAAAAAATAAAAAAAATTAAATTCTTTTAAAAAACATTTTTTTAAAAAAACATACATTTAATAACATACCCATGGATCATATTTGGTAATTGATTTAGCTATGATATCATAGTGGAGTGTTTATCAACCTTTTTATTATTGATTGATTTTTAAAATAGTTTTTTTTTATTTTTTAAAATTTATTTTTAATATCAATATATTATAAATAATAAATTTATTATATCAAAAATTTTGTATCGTTACATTATGTAATCTACGTGAGGAGAAAAGAGTGAGAACTAGGAAATCGGTAGCGTACCTCATCGGGACCTGACAGTGAAGTGTCTGCAGTTTTAGCCAAATATCTGTATAAGGCCTGACAATATTGAGATTCCAGTGAGACGTCATTCAATTTGTTTTCATAAATTCAAGTAATCATCGGTTAACTTAACGAAAGTAAATATCTAATATTAATAATTTATTTTATAGTTTTTTATTTGACACAAAGACATCAATATTGACCGGACTCATTAATAGTCTGAGGATCATACATCGTAAGAAAACTTTGGTGGAGTGCCTATCCATTAAAAAATAAAAATAAAAAGTCTTCATTTATTACATAATAACACATGGCATGTATATTAAAGTAATTAGAAGATATGAGAATTTACATATATATAAATAATTTAATGTATATATTTATAATTTTATCAATATATATCAAACATATTTTGTATAGTCTTGTATTTTCTAATATTAATTTTGTGAGATAATTGCAAGTATTTTAATTTTTTATGGACAATTTACTATAAGTATTTCAAACTTTTTTTTTTCCAGGATCTCTCACTAATAATAAAAAAAAAAAATTCAATTACTCTTAGAAAAAAATTGTTGCCGCACTTGACAAATCATTCATGCATTTTTTGTAAATACAGAGACTTGTGCTGTGCAAAAATAAAGAGACTATTCTGTTATACAATTTACTTGTGAAAAGGGACGGTTATAGAGGAAATTGGAATCGTACCTCGACGGGTTTTGACATTGACATGTCTACAATACCTTTTGCGTACTTTTCTACGGCCAACTGATATTTTCGGCTCTGGTCCTTTTTAAGAAAGAATTGCAAAATTCAAGAAGTCATCAATTAATAAAAGTAAATATCTGATATTAATAATTTATTCCATAGTTTTCTTAGACACAAAGGCATCAATATTGACCACACTTATTAATGATTTGAGAATAATAAATAATAATGGATTGAGCTATGGTATCATAAGATAAAACTTTGATATGGTGCCTATTCAATAAAATTTTTTTTGAGATTCTTTCTATCTATTTATTATTGTATTTTAAAAATATTTTTTTAAAAAATTAATTTTTTAACATGTTGATATAAAAAATAAATTTAAAAATAATATTATTCTAATATATTTTTCAATAAAATATTCTAAAAATAACTGCTATCAAACTAATATATATATATATATATATATATATATATAATCCATGACATTCAGCTAGCTATGTATGTGCTTTTTTATTTTTATTTTCAATTAAGAACAGACTATTCATGTCAGAAATGGAGAATTAATATGAATTTTGTTTCTCACAACAACTCGAGGTTTGTGAAGGAGGGAGTGCAACCTTTCAAAAATCATCCAACAATTTCAAGTTAAAAGCACTTCATTGATAAAATAAAGAACAAGAAATGTAGTCCACATCCAACAATGTACTTGAGAGAGATTTTTGGAATACTTACCGATGAAAAAAACTCCAATACACTAACTTCGTCACCGTCAAATCGCGTGAATTCATACTGTTCGCTCAAGCCAAGATGTAGCATGAGAAGGGAGACGTGAGTGAGTAACTCTCCACCTCTTCTCAGTTGATGAGTATGTTCTTTCCATGGACAATGAGCTGCTGCATAAGCAAGCATTTCTACCCAAACTTCATTTATCATCTCCCATCGCTTAGATTCCAATCGCAGCAATTGGTTGGCGAGCTTTTCCCCACCGATCACCACTGACTTTGCTATTTTCCAGAGACTTTGAAACGTTATATCATCAAGAGATAATTCGGAACGCAAAATTCCATCAACAACACCCTTCTTCGCCTCATCGCCTTTTGTATTGTGCGGATTTAGACGCTGCAAGTCTTGCAAAGTATCTAGATATCCCTCATCACCGATTCCTTTAGAGAGCATATTTGGTCTCATCACCAACAGATACATGATGTATTCAGATAGGCATATGCCTCTTTCAGATTCTTTGGAGACATTGCTTCCATCTTTTACATAACAAATCCTTGTTGCGAGATGCCAGACAAGAATGCTCCGACTGAATTCTACTTCAGTCGTGCACCACTTGTAGTCCCGTAACAGTCCCGCTCTTTCTAGCACACCATCTCCCCTCTGACCAATTATTTTACTTCTGAGATTTTTATCAATTAAATCAAAATCTTCCTTCATCTTCTCAGCTTTATTTTGAAGATGTCCGAAAATAAAACGTTGTAGATCACCATTCATATCTACCCGATGCACAAACATCTGCCTCATCTTTTCATTGATTCCCAGCGATTTCAAACATCCAAGTGATTTCAAACATCCAAGTGATCTGTTTTCAATGCAACAGCTTATCAGGTCATGTTGTGCTATGGATCTCGACCACCTCTCGCTTCTAGTTAACGTCCTTATCAGAGAGTAAATAGCACTATTCCGGGCATTCCATCCTTCATCTTCCAACCAAATCATAGTCCAGTCAGAGAAAACAAGGCATAAAAAAGCATAAAACTCAAGAAAAACAGCAGCCGTAAACAATAAATACGTGATTGTAATGTCGATAGTTGAGTAGGCATGCTTGTCAATCAGGACTTGAAAGGTAATAAACGCAGTAAAAGTGAGCAGAAAACTGATAGAGCGAAGAATGATTCCGGCACGAGAGTAAATCAGGGGCGCTTTAGTGTAAAGCATATCATATATCAATCCAAGCTCAATCTCAACCACCTTGAAGGCGTCTTCTGCTTTATTTTTGGAAATCAGCACCTGGCTTTTTATTAGTGCAGGAATGCCAGGGACAAGATCCTGCATCATAAACATGGATATATCCAAAAAAGTATAAGCTTGAAGAAAATAATTTCCCACGAGAGCTTGATCACGTGTTTTTGTTAATGCCTTTAATGGATAAAAAGGCCGAAATTTTGAGAGAATAGACTTTTTCAAGCCCTCAGAGCTTGAAGAACTGAGCACCCAAGTCCTCTCTGCGTACTTTATAATGCCAGCAATGAACACTGGGATTGCTATGAATGTGAGGATACCGCTATCCAAAGACCTCGAGAAGACATAAAAAGCCACTCCGACTTGGACTACAAGACCAAGTGCGTGCCTTAACCACAACTCGTTATCTTCAATCGAGTATGCTGTGATTGTGTCTGGGCCACCAAGGTGCAGGAGGAGAAAAGGTGCCCAAAATGCCTGGATGGAATTGTTTGGTTTCTCTGAACTGTCGCCTGATGAATCTCTTTGGCTCCTGGCTAGATTACCCAGTGCAAAAGTTGCCACCGAGTCTGCTGATAGGTATGCAGACCAAACGAGAATCCTGATCCAGCTTCTGGCAATGGTCTTTCGTCGAGAACCAAATACAATGAGGATGGTTTGTAGTAAAAGACTAAGCAAAACCATTCCTCGAATCTCCCCATTGCTCCACAAATTTATGACTTCTTCAGGAAAATTTTCAAGCATTGTATATTTTCCTCAACGGTAGAAACTAGTTCTCTCGATAAACCCCGGAAGAAACTGTTTTGTAAGATGAAAAGTAAATATGGATATCTCTGAAAAAATCTCTTAAAAGGGATAGTGAAAAGATTCTTATGAGAAAAGAATTCTGCACTAGATTTTGGGCAAGGCGTCATAAAATAAGAGTTGCTGCATATTGTTGTTACAGCAAGCAAAGAAAAGGAATGGAATGCATTACAAATTACTATATGGAAGTGAGTTCTAGGATAAATCTCCTTTAACTTAAAGCTTGCTTGGCCAGCTTTTACAAACCATAGCTACATGTACAAGGAAGAATTTGGTACTTGGCTTGGGTACAAAGCAATAAAGAGATGCTAAATAGTAATAAAGAGATGCTGCTTGAATCAAGAGACTTTAAATTAGTTGCCTTTTCTCCTTTTCTTTTTTGATAGACAATAGACATAGCTTTCTGGACACTTAAAGAAGGAATTCTGAATATCAATATGAGGTTAGAGCACCGAAATCCCCGGCCCAATGTTTGAATATGAGACTACGTACCATTTACTGCTAATGAGTTTCTGCCTTGCATTAGTGGAATTTTGCATCTTAACCTAATCAACGATAGTCATCCTCTCAATGAATAAAACAATGAGTTTATCCAATATCTTTTCATTCTCAAGAGATTCTAGCTAGATAGGCAAAGGCTTTGCTGGTTTGCACATTTTCAGCGGGCGAGTGAAAATATTCTTATGAGAAATTACTTCTGCAGTGGATTGTAGTTGAGGTATCAAAAAGAAAAAGAAAAAGAAAAAGAATCGCTGCATAATGTTGTTACAAGCAAAAAGAAGGTACAGAGCAAGATGTGTTGCCTATAATTCTAAAGCTCCTGCAATCAGCTTTTGCAAATCAACATATGTGACTAAAAATCTTAAAATCAGGTTGCTTTGATACAGAGCAAGCAAGAGATGCTAAATATTAAAGAGATATTCAGCTTGCAAGGAATAAAAGATTTAAATTAGTTTTATTTTTATTTTCTCAGTGGACAGAGTTTGGTTTCCTTTTCTTGAACACTTAAAGGGGCATTGGGGTTGGGCACAAAACAAAGAAGAGATGCTAAATAATAAAGAATCAAGATTGCAAGGATTAAGAAACTTTAAATTAATTGCATTTTCTTTTCTTCATACACAGAGTTCGCATTTACCCTTGGATTGGTGTGTTATCAATACTGCAACCTCAAAACAGAGAAAATGTACCTGATGATGTGCAAGACTACTCTCGAACCTCAATGCGACTACTGGCAATTCAAACCAGAAAACTAATGCAGGATATGAAGCCCCTGATACATGGACAATGGAATCTGGTTCAACCATCAATAGTATTTGAAAACATTGAGCAAGTTTGTGCGTAGCATTACTGCTCTGGGCGGAAAATTAGAAATTAATTTTTTTAATATTTTAATATATTATTATTAAAAATAAATTTTAAAAATTTTATTTTAATATAATAAAAACATTTAAAAAAACTATAAAAAATAGAATTAATTATTTTTAGAAACTATATGTTATTGTTCTAATTATTTTTCAGGTTGAATAAAACTTGTAACAAATTAGATTTTTATAGAAAAGAAAAGGTTCTATGTGTATATAAAAATAAAATAGATATTAAATTTTTATTTTAATCATAAAGTTAATAAATTTTTCAAAATATTTTAATAAATACAACCAATCTGAATGTACGCATTTAAATTTAAATAATTGTATAGAACTATATAAGTTTTTAGTTGATATCAATTTTGATCGATAGCTCATGATGGCTTGAGCACATGAAAAACAGCGTTCAATTCCTCTCAAGATTATTTTTTAGGGGAAAAAAAAACCTTCATTCAAAAAGAAAAATCCCTATCTTTCGTGCTCAATCACCCTGAAAAAAAAAAAAAAAAAAACACAGCCACACAATTCTGAAGCCTCGGCACCACGACCAGCGTTAAAACCCAGCGTCCATTCGAAGCACCCCTAACTGGACAAAGTCTCTCTCTCACCCTCCTTTGAAAGCCTTTACTCATATTGTCCTTGCACTGCTCCCAGCCTGTCTACTTGCCAACAAGAAGATATTTATGGCGCCCTTTAACTTAAGGCCTCTGCTGGTACCTTTAACTTAAAGCTTGCATTACCAACTTTTGCAAACCATAGTTACATGAACAAGTAAGAATTTGGTACCTGTCATGGCTACGAAGAGATGCTAAATAGTAATAAAGAGATGCTGCAAGAAGAAAAGACTTTAAACTAGTTGCTTTCCCCCCCTCTCTTTTCTTGATAGACAATAGACATTGCTTTATGGACACTCAAAGAAGGAATTCTGAATGTCAATATGATGTTTTAAGCACTAAACTTCCAATTTACTACTAATAAGTTTCTGCCTTGCACTAGTGGAATTTTGCATCTTCAAAACACAGAAAAATTTCAGAAATTTGGATAGATAACCTATTCAACGATAGTCATCCTTAATGATATATTCACCACTGCATTTTCTATTCTCCAAAAAAATCCTTATAAAAACATATGGATCTCTGTTTACATGTTCTTAAATTGATATATTAAATATCATAATTTTATGAATTCATAGAAACTTCTTAATTTTTAAATAAGTACATGAACTAGTCTAAAAAGCTGAATGAATCATCATAAACACTTGATGATGTTATGACTCTTCCATTAATAGTAACAAGACAAGAATCGACTCTGTAACAAGATGGCCATCAATGCAATTTTTTCAATACATCCATGCAAAATAAAGCCCGACAGTACTGTTGCCAATAAAAACTTATATAAGTTAATTCACTTAAATAATTATATATGAACACAACATAACAAAAGTTAGTACTCTTTATTCCATGCTTAAAATGATCTCATTATTTGATGGTGGTTGACCAGTCCCTTGACCATCAGTTTGTGCTGGCAAACTTCTTGAAAGTTAATCAATTCCTTGATGTGGAGTTGATGCAGTTAAAGAAGATCTCAATTGCTCAAGCTCTTGATTTTTATGCTCAAGCTCTCGCTTTGCATCTGCTACGATCTTTTTAAGTTCTTTCAACTCCTTCAAAATAGCAAAATTGTTAACTCGACATGAGTAATTAACAATTTTTTTATTAATCAATGCAAATTATTCTTATTTAAAAATAGAAATTAGGAGTCTCATGAATTTCAATTTAATTTCTCGTTTCAATAAATATAGGTAATCTGACTAATTTCCTGATATTAATTGATTAAAACTTGCCACTTACAATCTTGTTTTATATGCATGCATTGTTGAAGTATGCAAATTAAGTGCAATCTTGTTGGGGGTGTTTGAAAATGTTATAATAATTGGTTTTTTAATTTTTTTTTGTTTGAAAATATATTAAAATAATATATATTTTTTATTTTTTTAAAATTATTTTTAATATAAGCATATTTAAAAAAAATATTTGAAATAATTTTTTTTAAATACTTTTAAAATATAAAAATAAACAAGGTAGTCTTAAATTGAATTGAATTTAGTCAAAATTCATTTAATTAGTTAGTCGACAGACTATTAAAGGCCTTGGACATTGAATTTAGCGGAAGAGAAATAGTGGCAAAGTGTAAAGCATGGAAAATTGACTAGTCTTAAATTTTTCCTTTCCTTTGAAAAAAAGGGAGAAAACCTCGTAGGATAATATTTCAAAACAAAAAATACTAAAAAATACCAGTGATTCATGATTGTGCTTCTAGACACATTGTTTTTACTCTTTTACCTTTATTAAAAAAATGGTTATGCTTGTAATTGTAATTAGAGGTGCAATTATCTTTACTAAAGGATGCATTAATCATTATAAAATTTATCAAGAACAAAATGATCCGGACATGTTTTTTTTTTTTTTACTACAGTGTCATAACTCATTTGCACTTAAAAGCAAGAAAAATTATGCTTTGGAAAAGGGTGTCTTTTGTCTTTTGCAAAACAAAAATAATGTGGTTACATTCATATCCTATAACATTGGCACAAGGCCTTCTTAGTCTTTTTTATTTTTTTAAAACAGTAAAATTACAACATAACCCCATGACTTTGAAAAAATTAAAAAAAAAATAGTGAGGGTGTTTTTGTCTTTTTATCTTTTTAATATGGTTTTGTTGTATTTTTTAAGTGGAGTCAAGGGTGTTTAAGTATTTTAATATGCATAAATTATTATTTAAATTTAAAGGTGGTTGGTGTATGATGGTATTTTTTGGGAGGTACATGTGACGTCTAAATTGCACTAAATCCCGCTTTTTAGGGAAGTGTTTGGTGCACCTTATGAACCCTGTCATGTTAGTGAGGCGCATGTTCGTAGTCGTGACACGGAGGAACACCAACCATGAGTTTTTCCCTCCCTCCCTCTCTTCTCTCTCCTCTTAGAAAACTATGCTAACCATTGCAAAAATAAAAGAAGAAGAAAGTATGACTATTTATTTGTTAAGTTAAATTAGGTCCTCATTCTTTTGATTACAATGTATTTGATCTTGAACTATTTATTTTTAAATTTTATCCCTTGGCACTCTATTTTTATATAAAATTTGGTTATCATTCTTTTAATTGCAATGTATTTGGTCTTGAATTATTTATTGAATTAATTTTTTTATTTCATCCCTTTATACTTGATTTTTTGTATTGGATTTGGTATTCATTCTTTTAATTGTGGTGTATTTGATCTTGAATCCTTGATTGAATTAATTTGTCTTTGAATTGTATCCCTTGACATTTTATTTTTGTATCAAATATAGTTCTCACTTTTTTTATTGTTATTTTTAGCTGTTCTTACTATTTTTTTATTGAAATTATTTTTTAATTCCATCCTGTATAATTTGCTTTTATTTTCTTTTTATGTCAAATTTGGTTATCTTTCTTTTCAAGTCAATATTTTTTAAACCACTTCCTTTTTTAATATTTTTTTCAAGTTTATCTCTAATTATTTTGGTTGGTTGGGGATTTTGCATTGTTATTTTTTTGAATTTGTCATTTATGTTGTGATCCGACCTTATGATCCATGTCACTAGTTTTTATAGTTGTATCTGGTTGGCTTTAGTCATTTAAAAACAAAATCTCATCCATCATCATCAAGTTCATTTGAAAGTGGTATTCTTTTATTTTTTATTCTTTTGTGAATTTGATTTTTCTTTTTAATTATGACCTTCAATTCAATATTTGATGATATTTAAGGTTTGACCATCAATATTTTTATTTTCTAATTTTAATCCCTCATCTTTTTATTAAATTTTAATTTATTTTAATTTCATCCTTAGATTTATAATCTTGATGATATTTAATGTTTGATAATTCAGAATCATATAAATCTTTATCCAATAAAGATAAGTATGGAAAACTAAAAATCAGAGATTCGATGGTAATTTATTGTCATCCGCAAGCACGGCGCCTCTAATTAATAAACATATTGAATAACATATATGATATACAAAAATATTATTTGGTAAAATTTATTTTTGTATCTATAGATTAATTAATGTTATGCTTATACTCCTATAGCTTAAACTTTCTCAATATTATCCCTCTAGTTTTTAAATTACCAATGTTACCCTAATTGTTAAAAAGCTTGTTGTTTAAAATTGGTTTTTGAATTTTTCTTTTTTGGGAATGTTTTCAAGTGTTTTTATGACATATAATAACATATATGGGAATCTGAGAGGAAATAAAAGAGAAATATAAGGAAAATTGAAAGTTTTGATAGTTATTTAAAAAAAAAGGGGAAAAATGGAAACTATTTTAAAAAAACTATAGGGTAAAATTGAAAGGTTTTAAAAGTATTGAGATGGAAGTGGAACAGACCTCTTCGAGACTGGACCCTGACTTGTCTGCAATACCTTCCAAATATTTGCCTCTAGCCTGCTCATATTCTTGTCGCTCCTCCTTTTTGTTTTTGTTGAGGATTGCGGTGAAACATCATTTAATTTATTGACAGAAATTCAAGAAGTCATCAGTTAAGAAGAGCAAATATATAATATTAATAATTTATTCCAAATTCTTCCTAGACACAAAGGCATCAATATTGATAATGAATATTTGAGCTGTAATTAATATCACAAGAACACTTTACTGTAATTACAGAATAACACATGGTATTTAGTAAGCTATTGAGATGATGTATTAGTTTCTTTTATTTCTCAAGAATTAAAGCTCG
Source organism: Populus alba (assembly GCF_005239225.2). Lineage (NCBI taxonomy): Eukaryota > Viridiplantae > Streptophyta > Magnoliopsida > Malpighiales > Salicaceae > Populus > Populus alba. Next base: position 1,413,051 of record NC_133298.1, on the reverse strand, counting down.
TATATACCGGGATTGATTTAATTTAATTTGAAGTAGAAATTTGATTTGGCAGCATATGACAAGTAGAGTTTGGCCGAAAACATAGAATTAGTATAACCTCTTAACCACCATCCAACCGTTTTAAATTAAATGACATCCAATTAAAATCACTTTATTAATAAAATGAAGAAAAAGAAATGAAAACATTCAAATGGAATTTAAAAAATAATGAATATAACAAACATATATAAATTGAAATAATATGATTAATTATTTTATTCTGATGCCTAGAAAAATGCAGATCTATCTACGTACTTGAGAAGGATTTTTGATATTCATACCTCTGTCAAATGAGAAAAATAGTCTGATTCATTAAATTCGTACTGTGCGCTCAAGCCAAGATGTAGCATGAGAAGGGAGACATGAGTGAGTAACTCTCCACCTGTTCTCAGTTGATGAGTATGTTCTTTCCATGGACAGTGAGCTGCTGCATAAGCAACCATTTCTATCCAAACTTCATTTACCATCTCCCATCGCTTCTCAGGTCCCAAAAAAAGCAATTGCCTGACGAGCCTTTCCACACCACGTAACACTGACTTTTCTGTTTTCCAGCGACGTTGAAACTGATCTATATCATCATAACCAAGTGATTCACTGTTGCGCAGAATAAAAGCAACAACATCATTATAACGCCGCAAGTCTCGCAAGGTATCATGTAGACATCCCTCATCACCGAATCCTTTAGAGAGCATATTTGGTCTTATCACCAAAAGATACATCATGTATTCAGATAGGCATCTGCTTCTTTCATATTCTATGGAGGCATCTTTATCAGCACGATAACAAATATCTGCTGCGAGATGCCAGACAAGAATGCTCCGACTGAATTCTATATCAGTCGTGCACCACTTGAAGTCCCGTAACAGTCCCTCTCTTTCTAGCACACCATCTCCCCTCTGACCAATTATTTTACTTCTGAGATTCTTATCAAAGAAATTCAAATCTTCCTTCATCTTCTCAGATTTCTTTTGAAGATGTCTGAAAATAAGACGTTGTAGTTCAACATTCAAATATTTCCGATTCACATGCATCTGCCTCATCTTTTCATCGATTCCCAGCAATTCCAAGCATTTAGGTTGCTCGCTTTCAAAAGAAGAGCTTATCAGGTTATATTGTGATATGGATCTCGACCACCTCTGGCTTCTAGTTAAGTTCCTTATCAAAAAATAAATTGCACCAGTCAGGGCGTTCCCTCCTTCATTAATCAACCAAATCAGTGTCCAGTCAGACAAAACAAGGCATAAAAAAGCATAAAACTCGAGAAAAACAGCGGCCGCAAACAATAAATACGTAATTGCAATGTCGGTCGTTGAGTAGGCATGCTTGTCAATCTTGACCTGGAAGGTAATAAATGCAGTCACAGAGAGGAGAGAGGTGATACAGCGAAGAATGATTCCGGCACGGGAGTAAATCAGAGGCGCTTTAGTATAAAGCATATCATATATCAATCCAAGCTCAGCCTCTACCACCTTGAAGGCACCGTCTGCTTTATTCTTGGAAATCAGCTCCCGACTACTTATTAGTGAAAGAATGTTAGGGACAAGATCCTGCATCATAAACTTGGATATATAATAAAAAACATGAGCTTGGAGAAGATAATTTTCCTGGAGGACTTGTGGAGGAGTTTCTGATATTCTTGCACGACTATAAGAATCCCAAAAATCTGAGAGAGAAGATTTTTTCAAACTCTTGGAGCATGAAGACCAGAGCACCCAAGTCCTCTCTGCATACTTTTCAATGCCAACAATGAACATTGGGATGGCTATGAATGAGAGGATACCGCTACCCCAAGACCTTGAGAAGACATAAAAAGCCACTCCTACTTGGACTACAAGACCAAGTAAATGCCTTGACCACAACTCGTTATCTTCAATCGAGTATGCAGTGATTGTGTCCGGGCCACCAAGGTGCAGGAGTAGAAAAGGTGCCCAAAATGCCTGGATGGAATTGTTTGCTTTCTCTGAAACGTCACCTGATGAATCTCCTTGGTTCTTGGCTAGATTACCCAGTGCAACAGTTGCCACCACGTCTGCTGATAGATATGCAGACCAAACGAGAATCCTGATCCAGCTTCTGGCATTGGTCTTTCGCCGAGACCCAAATATGATGAGGATGGTTTGTAGTAAGAGACTAAGCAAAACCATTCCTCGAATCTCCCAATTGTTCCATAAATTTAAGACTTCTTCAGGCAAATTTTTAAGCATTGTCATCTTTTCCTCAACAGTGGAAACTACTTCTCTCAATAAACCCTTGAAAAAAATGTTTTGTAAGATGGAAAAGAAAATGTGGATATCTTTGAAAAAATCTCTTAAAATGAATAGCGAAAAGACTCTTATGAGAAAAGAATTCTGCTGTAGATTTTGGGTAATGTATCATAAAATAGGAGTTGCTGCATATTGTTGTTCCAGCAAGCAAAGAAAAGGTATGGGATGCATTACAAATTAATAAATAGAAGTGATTTCTGGGATATATCTCCTTTAACTCAAAGTTTGCATTACCAGCTTTTGCAAACCATAGTTACATGTACAAGTAAGAATTTGGTACCTACCATGGGTACAAAGCAACGAAGAGATGCTCAATAGTAATAAAGAGATGCTGCAAGAATGAAGACACTTTAAACTAGTCGCTTTCCCCCCTCTTTTCTTTTTCTTTGATAGATAATAGGCATTGCTTTCTGGACACTCAAAGAAGGAATTCTGAATATCAATGTAATAGGTACATTGAAAATTTTGCAAGAACCCACCTGGTGAGGTGTAAGAGACTAAGCAAAACCATTCCTCGAATCTCCCAATTGTTCCACAAATTTAAGACTTCTTCAGGCAATTGCTTAAGCATTGTATCTTTTCCTCTGCAGTGGAAACAAGTTTCTCTCGATGAACCCTGAAGAAATTGTTCTGTAAGATGAAAAGTGAAAGTGGATATCTCTAAAAAAATATCTGAAAACGGATAGTGAAAAGCTTGCATGGCCAGCTTTTGCACACCATAGTTACATATACAAGTAAGAATTTGGTACTTGGCTTGGGTACAAAGCAATGAAGAGATGCTAAATAGTAATAAAGAGACTTTAAATTAGTTGCCTATTCTCCTTTTCTTTCCCTTATAGACAATAGACATAGCTTTCTGGACACTTAAAGAAGGAATTCTGAATATCAATATGAGGTTAGAGCACCGAAATCCCCGGCCCAAGGTTTGAATATGAGACTACGTACCATTTACTGCTAATGAGTTTCTGCCTTCCATCAGTGGAATTTTGCATCTTAACCTAATCAACGATAGTCATCCTCTCAATGAATAAAACAATGAGTTTATCCAATATCTTTTCATTCTCAAGAGATTCTAGCTAGATAGGCAAAGGCTTTGCTGCTTTGCACATTTTCAGCGGGTGAGTGAAAATATTCTTATGAGAAATTACTTCTGCAGTGGATTGTAGTTGAGGTATCAAAAAAGAAAAAAAAAAAAAAGAATCGCTGCATAATGTTGTTTCAAGCAAAAAGAAGGTACAGATCAAGATGTGTTGCCTATAATTCTAAAGCTCCTGCAATCAGCTTTTGCAAATCAACATATGTGACTAAAAATCTTAAAATTAGGTTGCTTTGATACAGAGCAAGCAAGAGATGCTAAATATTAAAGAGATATTCAGCTTGCAAGGAATAAAAGATTTAAATTAGTTTTATTTTTATTTTCTCGGTGGACAGAGTTTGGTTTCCTTTTCTTGAACACTTAAAGGGGCATTGGGGTTGGGCACAAAACAAAGAAGAGATGCTAAATAATAAAGAATGCAGATTGCAAGGACTAATAAACTTTAAATTAATTGCATTTTCTTTTCTTCATACACAGAGTCCGCATTCTGTCTTAGAACATCAATGCAGTGATGAGTCGTATCTCTTGACTTCATTTATGAGAATATGATGTTTGAGCACTGAACTCCCGAAAGGTTTGAATCTGAAGCTCACATTTACCCCTGGATTGGTGTGTTATCAATACTGCAACCTCAAAATAGAGAAAATGTACCTGATGATGTGTTGAGACTACTCTCGAACCTCAATGCGACTACTGCCAACTGGCAATTCAAACCAGAAAACTAATGCAGGATATGAAGCCCCTGATACATGGACAATGGAATCTGGTTCAACCATCAATAGTATTTGAAAACATTGAGCAAGTTTGTGCGTAGCATTACTGCTCTGGGCGGAAAATTAGAAATTAATTTTTTTAATATTTTAATATATTATTATTAAAAATAAATTTTAAAAATAAAAAAATTATTTTAATATAATAATAAAATTTTTTAAAAACTATAAAAAATATAATTAATTATTTTTAAAAACTATATGACTATATGTAAGATTTTTATAGAAAAGAAAAGGTTCTATATGTATATAAAAAATAAAAATAGATATTAAATTTTTATTTTAATCATAAAGTTAATAAAATTTTCAAAATATTTTAATAAGTACAACCAATATGAATGTACGAATTTAAATTTAAATAATTGTATAGAACTATATAAGTTTTTAGTTGATATCAATTTTGATCGATAGCTCATGATGGCTTGAGAACATGACAAACAACGCCTCTCAAGATTATTTTTTAGGGAAAAAAAGAAAAAACCTTCATTCAAAAAGAAAAATCCCTTCTCTTCCCCTCATCTTTCGTGCTCAATCACCCTGAAAAAAAAAAAAGCACAGCCACCACAATTCTGAAGCCTCGGCATCACGACCAGCGTTAAAACCCACCAAAAATAGTGGCAATAAGAGGTGCAGATGGAGGAAGACAGTGAACAACCACTGCTGTTACCCACATCAGATCACCGTCATGAAGTCTACCTCCCTCAGTGATCGATTAAGCACCGTCAATAAGAGGTGCTTAAATTTGGTTTCTTCAAACCGCTATTTCAAATGCGACTTGGTTTCTTCAAATTTGGGTTTCTTTTAATTTATGGGAGGTTCTTGAAATGGGTTTATGGTGGATAAGTGGATTTGAAGGGATCTGGAGAGGGAGAGAGAGTATTTAAAGAAAGTTTTAGGATTTCAAGCTTGAAGATTGCTTGAAGATTTAAGTCAAAGACCTGAATCTTAGGCTTTTCTTACTTCATTAAAAACACTTTAGAAAAAATATGGTGTGGCCTATGATGGGCGGACCACATTCCTTCTCGAGAAGTTCTAAAAAAATTAGAATTAAAAAAAAAAAAAAAAACTCTAGTGTTATTAAAATTAGAATCACGAGATTAAATTTATAAAAAAAATCAATACAAAATGAGCCTTTAAACCCAAACGCAGCGAGATACTCAGTTCACCACATTCCTTCTCGAGGAATTCTAAGCTAAACTGGCCAAAAAAAAAAAAAAAGAATTCTCATTTGCAGAAGCAATTATGATATTAATAAATTAGTATTTTGCTCATGTTTTTTCTGACCACGGATACAACATAGTACTCTTATTTGAAGACTAAACTCATCTTATTATTTGATAAAGATTGAATAATCCCTTGATCATCAGTCTGTGCATGCTGGTGAACCTCCTTAAAGAGCATGAATCCCATGCTATGGAGTTGATGCAACTAAAAAAGACCTCAAGTGCTCAAGCTCTCGCTCTTTACGCTCAAGCTCTTCGTCTTTATCTGCTACCATCCTTTTCAGTTCTTTCACCTCCTTCAAAATAGAGGAATAAAGTTTGATTCTATAGCCATAGAATCCAAACAGTAAAAAGGCAGTGACCATTCGACAGTTTACTTAAGGAAAAGGATAGCGAGAAAGGAAATTGGCATCATACCTCATTGGAACTTAACAGTGACATGTCTGCATTACCTCTCAGATATCTATCAATGGCCCCACGATATTCTTCTTCCTCCTTTATATTTTTTGTTGAAAATTGCGATGAAACATCATTCAGATTGTTGTCAAGAATTAAAGTAGTCATCAGTTAACATAATCAAATATCTAATATTCATAATTTGTTCCATAGTTTTCTTAGACAAACAGATCAATATATGGTAATCGATGGAGATAATGTACTTGAGAAAGGTTTTTGGTAGACTTACCCATGGCAATACCAGATCATGACCACGTATGTAGTCATTTAATGAACTGTAGTCTTTGAATGAATTGTATTCATACTGTTCGCTCAAACCAAGATGTAGCATGAGAAAGCAGACATGGGTGAGCAGCTCTCCACCTCTTCTCAGTTGTTGAGCGTGTTCTTTCCATGGACAATGAGCTGCTGCATAAGCAAGCATTTCCATCCAAACTTCTTCGATTATCTCCCATCGCTTCTTAAATCCCAGCAAACGCAATTGCTTGGCGAGCCTATCCCCACCAGCTACCGCTGACTTGGTTTCTTTCCAGCGAAATTGAAAGCGTATATCATCAATAACATATGATTCATAGTAGAACAGAATTGCATCTACAACTTCCTCCCTGCTTGTCGCCGGGCTTTTAGTGGGAGCTTCCTCCTTACTTATGATGCTATCCAAGTCTCGCAAGGAATGTAGATATCCCTCATCACCGATTCCTTGGGATAGCGTATCTGGTCTCATCACCAAAAGATACATCATGTATTCAGATAGACATCTGCTTGTTTCATACTCTGAGGGGACATTGTTTGCATCTTTATCAACGCAGTAACAGATCTCTGTTGCGAGATGCCAGACAAGAATGCTTCGACTGAATTCCACTTCAGTTGTGCTCCACTTCAAGTCCTGTAGCAGTCCCTCTCTTTCCAGCACGCCATCTCCTCTCTGACCAATTATTTTTCTTCTGAAATTCTTACCAATGAAATTGAAATCTTCCTTAATCGTCAGAGAGTTCTTTTGAAGGTGTCCGAAAATAAAATCCTGAAGTCCACCATTCATATCTTTCCGATTCACATTCATCTGCCTCATCATTTCATCGATTCCCAGAAATTCCAAGCATTTAGGTGGCTTGCTTTCAATGGAAGAGCTTATCAGGTTATACTGTGCTATGGATCTCGACCACCTCTCGCTTGTAGTTAACTTCCTTATCAGAGAATAAAGAGCACTAGTTAGGGCATTACCTCCTTCATCAGTCAACCAGATCATTGTCCAGTCAGAGAAAACAAGGCATAAAAAAGCATAAAACTCGAGAAAAATAGCGGCAACAAACAATAAATACGTAATTGTAAAGTCGATCGTTGAGTAGGCAATCTTCTCAATCTTGACTTGGAAGGTAATAAACGCGGTGAAAGTGAGCAGAAAGCTGATAGAGCGAAGAATGATTCCGGCACGAGAGTAAATCAGGGGCGCTTTAGTATAAAGCATATCATATATCAATCCAAGCTCAACCTCTACCACCTTGAAGGCACCGCCAACGGAATATTTGGACATAAGCAACTGGCTGAGCATTAGATCCACAAGGCTAGGGACAAGATCCTGCATCATAGACCTGGATATATAAGAAAAAATATAAGCTTGACGAAGATAGTTTCCCTGCAGAGCTCGTAGACCAATTTCTTTTATTCTCTTCAGATGATAAGAACGCCAAAAATCAAAGAGATTAGAGTTTTTCAAACTCTTGGAGCATGAAGACCAGAGCACCCAAGTCCTCTCTATGTACTTTACAATGCCAACAATGAACATTGGAATCGCTATGAATGCGAGGATACCGCTAGGCCAAGATCGTGAGAAGACATAGAAAGCCACTCCGACTTGGACTGCAAGACCAAGTAAGTGCCTTAACCACAACTCGTTATCTTCAATCGAGTATGCAGTGATTGTGTCCGGACCACCAAGGTGCAGGAGTAGAAAAGGTGCCCAAAATGCCTGGATGGAATTGTTTGCCTTCTCTTCACCTGATAAATCTCCTTGGCTCCTGGCTAGATTACCTAGGGCAACAGTTGCAACCATGTCTGCTGATAGGTATGCAGACCAAACAAGAATCCGGATCCAGTTTCTGGCAATGGTCTTACGTCGAGAACCAAATACGATGAGGATGGTTTGTAGTAAGAGACTAAGCAAAACCATTCCTCGAATCTCCCAATTGTTCCACAAATTTAAGACTTCTTCAGGCAATTGCTTAAGCATTGTATCTTTTCCTCAGCAGTGGAAACTAGTTTCTCTTGATGAACCCTGAAGAAATTGTTCTGTAAGACGAAAAGTGAAAGTGGATATCTCTAAAAAAAAATCTGAAAACTGATAGTGAAAAGCTTGCATGGCCAGCTTTTGCAAACCATAGTTACATATACAAGTAAGAATTTGGTACTTGGCTTGAATACGAAGGAATGAAGAGACGCTAAACAGTAATAAAGAGACTTTAAATTAGTTGCCTATTCTCCTTTACTTTCCCTTATAGACAATAGACATAGCTTTTTGGACACTTAAAGAAGGAATTCTGAATATCAATATGAGGTTAGAGCACCGAAATCCCCGCCCCAAGGTTTGAATATGAGACTACGTACCATTTACTGCTAATGAGTTTCTGCCTTCCATCAGTGGAATTTTGCATCTTAACCTAATCAACGATAGTCATCCTCTCAAAGAATAAAACAATGAGTTTATCCAATATCTTTTCATTCTCAAGAGATTCTAGCTAGATAGGCAAAGGCTTTGCTGCTTTGCACATTTTCAGCGGCTGAGTGAAAATATTCTTATGAGAAATTACTTCTGCAGTGGATTGTAGTTGAGGTATCAAAAAAGAAAAAGAAAAAGAATCGCTGCATAATGTTTTTTTACAAGCAAAAAGAAGGTACAGAGCAAGATGTGTTGCCTATAATTCTAAAGCTCCTGCAACGCATTCTGTTTTAGAGAAGGAACACTGAACATCAATGCAGTGAGTAGGATCTTTTGACTTCATTTCTCGGAATATGATGTTTGAGCACTGAACTCCCGAAAGGTTTGAATCTGTAGCTCACATTTACCCTTGGATTGGTGTGTTATCAATACTGCAACCTCAAAACAGAGAAAATGTACCTGATGATGTGTAAGACTACTCTCGAACCTCAATGCGACTACTAGCAATTCAAACCAGAAAACCACTGCAGGATATGAAACCCCTGATACATGGACAATGGAATCATCAATAGTATTTCTTAAAAACATTTTCAAAACTATTCAACTCAATACGTACATTGAAAATTTTGCAAGAACCCAACTGGTGAGGTGTAGGACTCCATCAATACTGGCTTGTATAACTCGGAATCCTTTGCCTGTACCATGTTAGAAGGCAACTCAAGAAAAGATGTTCCTGATTAAAATTCCGCATCGAAAAGATTTCAAGAAGAGCTTCATGCCTGTTATAGCAGCAATGCAAGGACAATGGTACCAAATCAACAATTAAAATGAGAGTGATGAGCATTGTAAGGTGGCTTGATAGACACATCAAATGTCATGGAAAAGTAATTGCATGAATACGATCAAGTACGCTTTGAAATTGAAACAAGAATCATAGTTATATATTTATGTACTATATATCTATCCAGATGTATAGCAGATCAGAAACAAGGCAGCTTACCCTTTCCAGTTGAATAAACGGATTGACATGTGAAGCATCAGAGGAGGCTGGCTTTTCTTACGTTAATGGATTGTCATATTAAGCTCTGCTTCTTGGCACCTCTCCTGTCTAGAGCCTCCCATCTTGGACCTGATAATTTTTCCAGGAAAAACCTGTGTGTGAGAGGAGAGCTGCTTGAGATGCAGACATTCTAAAGAAGGTAAAAAAAAAAAAAAAAAAGGGTGTTTGAAAACATTGAGCAAGTTTGTGCGTAGCATTACTGCTCTGGGCAGCCGGAAAATTAGAAATTAATTTTTTTAATATTTTAATATATTATTATTAAAATAAATTTTAAAAAATAAAAAAATATTATTTTAATATAATAAAAAACATTTTAAAAAACTATAAAAAATAGAATTAATTATTTTTAGAAACTATTGTTATTGTTCTAATTATTTTTCAGGTTGAATAAAACTTGTAACAAATTAGATTTTTATAGAAAAGAAAAGGTTCTATATGTATATAAAAAATAAAAATAGATATTAAATTTTTATTTTAATCATAAAGTTATAAAATTTTCAAAATATTTTAATAAATACAACCAATCTGAATGTACGCATTTAAATTTAAATAATTGTATAGAACTATTTAAGTTTTTAGTTGATATCAATTTTGATCGAATGCTAACTTGGATGGGTTTCATTTAGTTATGCTTTTTTGCTTCAACCAAGTCAATTATTTGAAATTAGTCGTTGTCCTGGGCTACATGGTTTCAATCAAGTATGATGAGCCATTGAAACAAATGGAGAGATTCGCGCAGAGTTGGAAGCTTTCAACATGTAGCCTGGCATGAAATGGGGTAAGAGAATGGCCATTTTATGGCGCTCATTTTTTATTCTTTCTTTGTAATATTGCCATGGTTATGTCATGACATGGATACTTCATCGCTGGCATGGTTTTCTACATTCTTTAGTTTTCACTTAAACTAAATATTATCTTTCGTAAGTTTCACTTCAATCTTTTTCCCTTCTCTCGTTTAAAAAAATCCCTAAATGAAAGAACCGTTAATTTCTCGACTCGACTCAATCATACAATCGTTTACATATTTTTTTTTTTCTTGGAAATCACAAAAAAATTTTTCTTTTCTTTCTTCTCATCTAAAAAACTCAACTTGTTTTAGCATCACACAGAGATCCTCATCTTCTTTCATCTTTGGGCATACAATTTCTTAATATTTAGATTGACAGAGAGTGACTTATGGCAAATGTAAACACTCACAGTAACTCAAGGAGGCTTCTTTATTTGCTATCAGGCTTAGACTGGACTGTTTGGAGGGATAGTTTGATACATTTGTAATTACCAGGCAAGTTGACGTGTTCACACCCAACCATGTCTTTTATTGTCATCAACTGTGAACAAAAATTTACAATGTCATCACAAATGAAATGAACATGACTCGGTAAATAAAGACAAGATGGGTAGCAGCATTCATAGTAATAGCTTGCTGTTCACTAAAAGTGCAGAGTGCCAGTAACTATTCGTGGTAGCAATTGGAAGTAGATACGAAAAAACAATTTAGAGTTTGTATAATTATTTTTGGTAGATATTGTTTTTAAAGTAGTTTTTTTTTTCTTAAAGAAGAGAGAGTTTGCTTTCTTTTCTTTGAACGGTTTAAAGGAGATTGGGTTGGGCAAAAGGACGAAAGAGATGCTAGATATAAACGAAAGAGTTTTTAGGTTGAATAAATTTATTAATTGCATTTTCTTTTCTTCATAGGCAGAGGTCGCTTTCTGTTTTAAGGGAAGGAACACTAAACATCATTGCAGTGAGTAAGAAATATGGATAATTATGCAGAGATCTGCAGATGCAAGTGCAGAAATGCCTGCATGGATATTCACATAGCATCACTCTATTTGTAGATTCCCTCTATAATTCTTCATTCCATTACTTCATCAATCTATAATCCCTGCTCAAATCATATTACATTATATATATATCGTAAGCATCTGTTATCTATTTTTGGGTTCCCATACAAAAATAGAAAAAAAAATAATAGAGAGCGAGAAAAGGATTATTGAATACTGAAAATAACCAAAAATTGATTGAAGATATTTAAAAAACAAAAGGTTGAAATTTGACAGTTTATTCGTTAGCTGATGAGAGTCTATTGACAAGAAAATTTCTATTTTTCTGAAAATATTTCAAATCAGAATGATTATCTAGACTCAATTAAATTTTATCTAAGGTTTAATTGAATTATAGAGGGTTTGATTCCAAGAAAAATTGATTTTTAAGTCAATTTAGGGCTTTATTGGATGAAACTTAAAGTTTCTAGATCCATTATAATTTGAAACGTTTATTTGGCCAAATCAGGGGTTTAATGCATATTATTGAAGTTTGATGGCATTTAAGGATTAATTGAGACAATCCAAAAACAAGACCAAACCGGAAAGAGACACTAAAATCAACGGGATCTAATTAGAAATGTTTCCGGGGCTTGATTAGCAAAATGCATTAACATCCAAGGACCAAATCGGAAATACTCATTTAAAGCTGCAAACAGTGTTTGTTTTATTCACACTGTTTAATGTTCTTTAGGCATGCATGTTCACGAGTGGCTGAGAAATGATTTGCAGCGGTGAAGGCGCGATTTGCTTCAATCAAGGGGGAATGTTTCACGGGTACCCATGAGCACGCCGGCCGTTACTCCATCCCTGTAACAAGAGGGAATAGCTGCATCCTCTGGGCTATAAAAGCCAGAGGAGTATACTGCACCAGAAAGAGGAGAGAAGAAGGAGGAGAAGAGACAGTAGAAAAAGGCAACAGAAGGGGAAAAAAAGAAGAACAGAGGAGGGGGAAAGAAAACCAGAGGGACACGACAGAAGGAAAAAACAGAGAGAAGGGGGGACAAGAGGAGAAAAAGAACGAGACAGATAAGGACTGAGAAAGAAAGAGGAAAAGATTGAAAACCAGGGAAGAGCTTGTTTTAAAAACAGGGAAGAAGCTGCATTCTCATGCATCAACTGCACAGCACTGAGACGAGAGGGGCGTACGCGACAGGAGAAAGAAACGAAAGAAGATACGAAAGAACAAAAGAGGGAAGACAACGTACAGTGAGGGAGATAAGAAGGAGAGCAAGCAACAGAGAGGAAAGACGAGAGCAGAACAGAGGAAAAAAAGAAAGAGGATTGGGGAGAAGAATCGTAGATAGCAGAAGAAGAAGTCAGATCACATCGTTTAATCTCTCCAGTACAGGTATGTTCAATTCCTTCCACCGTACTGTAATAAAAAAAAACTCGCTGCGTTTAAGCTTTTTTTAAAGAAGGTGAACACGCAGAAGGTAATTTTATTACCATCGTCACTGTCATGCCGCGTAAAATTTTATTTACGCGTGCATGGACTAACTGTGTCATGCTTGGGCCAGTGACCGCAGGGCTGGGTTTGCTGGTCAGGCAGCCACATTAGGCCGGGTTGGGCCGCTGAAAAATCAAAAAATCAAAAATTCTTTTAAAATCTGTATTTTCTGAAAATTTTTACGCATTTGATAATATTGGTTTGTATTTTTAATATTGTAAAGATACAATCTGGTATTAAATACCATTAGATTTTAAAACAATAAAAAAAAATGTGTTAAGCTTTTCATGACTAGCAGCGATGCGGAGCGGTTATTTTTTTGCATAAAAATATTACAAAAAATTAAGAATTTTAAAAAATTTTTGGGTTTGTTCTGTAAAGTTATA